>NC_051863.1:63358306-64660806 GCF_015732765.1 Culex quinquefasciatus
TGCCTAGAAAGCAATAGATACTTAACAAGTGATGACTCATATTGATAAAATTCTGTCCGATGATTCAATGAAACAATTATTCGGTGCAATGGCCAACTCCCTACAGAATCGATTGGCTGTTCTGAATACCAGCGTATTCTACACCGACCGGTGGAACTCCCCAACCGGTAGAAGTTCATGTAAATCGTTAAACCACAATAAAACATCTTCATCGGGAGCAGCTACCGATGCGATGCCCTTTTGTAGTACAATTTCTCAGCCGATACCGATCTATACGCGCTACACCGACCTGAGCTCTGGCCCATGGCCCACACACAGCTTTGGCCAACGTTTCGCGGAGATTGGTCCTCTGTGATAGCCGATTGAATGGAACAAGGAATTATTATAATCGAGCCGGGCTTAAACCGGCGAGCACATTATTAGGATCCCAAGAACGAAAGGTAGCACAACATAACATGGATCGAGAGCATGCTGGCACAAAAAAAAACAATGTATTTTATGCTTGTTTTTGGGATGCCGCGGCCGGCCGGCGACTGCCAACTTCATAAACATACGCCGGGTTGGCAAATTGAGAGGCAAAACAGGAACTCCGGGAATTTGCAGACCTTTCCCTTTGAATATGGAACACTGAGACACGGTTTGGGAATGTGTCGGAATTAGGGGTTATTTGGTTAACATTACACCCAAACGGCGGTCGCATGATTGTGATGCATGGCGGCATGAAAGTATATCAGAATCTGCATGAAAACTGTCCTCATGCATTTTTTGCGATATAGGGGTGTGACATTTTTGCCCGTTAACGACAATTATCGACATTACCGACGGCTTTTTGGTTGTATTTCACAAAAAAAAAATCTTTAACAGAACGAGGATTGAACCATCAACTTCTAGGTTGCTGATCCGACACGCTACCACCGCGCCATGGACGCTTGACGAAATGTGAGTGAAAGAGCACCAACATTTTTTTCTCTTTTGAGTGTTGCTCGGAGACGGGCCAGCATTATATGTGTTGGTGAGAACTGCAGATCGCTGACTTGTTTACACGCGGGCAAAAATGATCTACGGGCTTGCTGCAAAAAATGTTATAAAATGTGACATTTTCTGCAGTAAATCTACTGATACAGATTTTGAGATATATTTTTTCTTTGGGTGTAGCATACTTCTAGTTGAGTGAATCTTTTGGGGTTTTTTTTTCTGGAAATCTTGGTTGAATTTCATGAACATCATTCGTTTATTTCAGAGATAAATTCAATCAGATTTTATTTAGTTTATTCAAATGCAGCTGGGTACCCTTTCAAGATTATGCTTTAGTAAATAAGAACGATTTCAATTAACATGCCGAACCACTCCCAACCGATAATCTGAATAAAGTCACACTGTACACATAAATCATCTACCAACTGCTAGTACCATTCCATTCCAAAAGGGGGTGTCCATGACTGCAGTTACTCACTCATTATTCACCATACACTGAGCTTGTCTGCAGAGACTTAACACCAAGACTATCTCGCCCGTTCGATCGCGTATCGGCCAGCCCCACCCACCTCCAAGTATCCCCCTGCTTTGGTGAGGGTCCCTCGTTAGGAGGTCTCAACACCCTCTCTCTTACTCGTAGGTTGGAGTGGCAAAAATGGTGCGCAATTAATTGACACACGCGCGCACTCGCCGCGCCTCGCCTATCTTGGATCTCCCGAGAAGGGGCGAGTTGTGGACACACAACGGCTATCATTATTCCGTGGACCGGGGGGGATGTCTGGCCGACGGGGACCCAAAGCAATCAATCATGGCACGTTGACGCGTGGCTAGAGACTTGCCCCAGAGCCTGTTGACGCAGGGACCCGCGCGCGCAAATGAGTAATTAGAATTAGACCACAAATGGAGAAAGATGGGCCGATGTGGTGTTGTTTGGTGCAGAGTTGGTTTGAGCTTCGGTTTGATTGAGGCTGCTAGTTTTGGTCAGGTGGTAATTAATTAAAATTGTTCTGTCGCACATGCCAATAAATGGAGCTAATTGCACAGGACTTCAAAATTCCGATTGTTTAAATTGTCAGAAGACTTCTGACTTCTGAGTCTATCAACATCTGACTTTTGGTTCCTGACCTCTGTCCATTAACTCTTTGATTAAGTCTTTGACTTCTTATTTCTAACTTCTGATTTCTAAATTCTGACTTCTGGCTTCTGACTCCTAACTTCCAACTCCTGACTCCTGACCTCTGACTTCAGATTTTTGACTCGTGACTTCTGGTTTTTGACTTCAGATTCATACTGACTTTTAACTTCTAAATAATGTTTCTGACTTCTGACACCAGAAGTAAGCCGTCTGATTACTAAATTCTAACTTCTATCTTTCATGACTTCTGATTTCTGAGTACTATTTTTCAACCTCCAACCTCCAGCTTCTGACTCATAACTTTTGAAGTCTTGGCTTCTGACTTCTGACTTCTGACTGCTGACATCTGACTTCAGACTTCTAATTTCTAACTTCTGACTCCTGAAATTTGACCTCAGACTTCAGATTTCTGACTTATAACTTCTTACTTTGGACTTCAGATTCAGACTGACTTTTAACTCCTAAATAACGGTTCTTGCTTCTGACTTCAGGCTCCAGAAGTAAGACATCTGATACCTAACTTCTTACATTGCTGAACTCTGGTTTCTGAGTTCTAATTTTGAACCTCTGACTTTTAACTCCTTACCTCTAACGTCTGACGTCTGACTTCTGACTCATAATTTCTAACTTCTGACTACTAACTTCCAACTTCTGACTGCTGACTCCTGATTTCTGACCTAAGACTTCAGATTCAGAATGACTTTTAACTCTCAAATAATGGACTCAGACATCTGATAACTAACTTGTAACTGCTAACATTTTTGATTTCTGACTTCTGAGTCCTAACTTTCAATCTCAGACCTCTGTTTTCTGAGTCCAAACTTTTAGCTCACCTCACCTCTAACGTCTGACTTCTGGCTTCTGACTGCTAACTTTATACTTCGACTTTTGACTTCGGAATTCTGACTTCTGACTTCAGATTTTTGATTTGAGACAGCCACTAATGGTTCTGATTTCGGACTCCAGACTTCAAATATCTGACCAAATTCAAACTTCTGACTTTTGCTCTCTGACCTTCGAGGCAGACAGACTTGTAAATCTTAACTAATGGACCTAACTTCAGACTTCTGACTTCTTCCTTCCAACCTCCGACATCTAATTACTGACTTCAACTTCATTTCTGACTCCAGACATCTGGTATCAGACGTCAAACTGCAGACTTCAAAGGAATTCTGAAGAGTTCAGCTTTAGACATCTGACTTCCGACGTCAGACGTCAATTCGTCAGACATTATACATCAAACTTCAAACTTGAAACATCAGTCTTATGAATTTAGACTCAATACTTAGTGCTATGAGACGCGGGTTCGATTCCCGCCTTATCCACTGAGCTTCTATCGGATGGTGAAGTAAAACGTCGGTCCCGGTTTCTCCTGTCTCGTCAGAGGCGCTGGAGCAGAAATCCCACGTTAGAGGAAGGCCATGCCCCGGGGGGCGTAGTGCCAATAGTTTAGTTTCGTTTTTACTTAGTGTTCAATCTTCAAGCTTACGCTTTAAACACTTTTAGACTTCAAACCTCAGACGTCAGAGTCATCAGCAGTCAGACAATTTATGTCCCTTAACTCCTCAAAAGCCTTCAGCTTCTGGCTCATCAAGCCAGACTTCAATCTGCTGCACCGCGACGACGACGACGACTTCACCTCCCGTTTAATGATGATGATGAGGATGTAATTTTTCAACCGACCGGGTTCGAAAGTGTTGCCGCCAGGTGTGGACAACTCAATTCTGCGGGATATTACGCCGTGATTACGGGGGGCTAGGCTGTGTGACTAAACGATCGTCGGCAGAGGGTCGCAACTTTGTCGAACAGTTCTGAGTGGTAAAGAGCTGGCGAGCGTTGTGAGGGTTTGGTCAAGGTTGTAAACTTGAAACGATAATCAGTTTTCAGCTTCTGACCTTGGACTCCAGACTGCAGACGACTGACTAACTTTGGATTTCTGACTTCTGACTTTACATTGAGACTTCGGACTAATGACTTCAGATTTAGACTTTTGACTTTGGATTTATAACATTCGTTTGAGTTTTCTGACTTCTAACTTTAAATTGAAACTTCTGACTTTCAATTTCTGACTTCTGTATTCAGACTTCTGATTTAGATTGAGACTTCTGACTCCTGACTTCAGATTGAGACTTTTGACTTTGGATTTCAAACATTAGATTGAGTTTTCTGACTTCTGACTTTAAAATGAGACTTCTGACCTTCAAATTCTGACTTCAGTCTTCAGACTTTAGACTTCAGAATTTTGACTTTAAATTTAGATTTCTGACTTCTGACCTTAGATTAAGGCTATTGACTTTGGATTTATAACATTAGATTGAGTTTTCTGACTTCTGACTTTAAATTGAAACTTCTGACCTTCAACTTCCGACTTCAGTCTTCAGACTTCTGACTTTAGATTGAGACTTCTGACTTCTGGCTTTAGATTGGAACATTTGACTTTGGATTTTTACATTAACATTAGATTGAGTTTTCTGACTTTTGACTTTAAATTGAGACTTCTGACCTTCAATTTCTGACTTAAGTCTTAAGACTTTAGACTTCAGACTTCTGACTTTAAATTTGGATTTCTGACTTCTGACTTTAGATTGGAACCTTTGGACTTTGGATTTCCAACATTAGATTGAGTTTTCTGACTTCTGACTTTAAATTGAGACTTCTGACCTTCAACTTCTGAATTCAGTCTTCAGATATCAGACTTCAGACTTCTGAATTTAAATTTCTATTTCTGACTTTAGATTGGGACATTTGACTTTGGATTTATAACATTCGATTGAGTTTTCTGACTTCTGACTTTAAATTGAAACTTCTGACTTTCAACTTCCGACTTTAGTCTTCAGACTTCTGACTTTAGATTTAGACTTATGACTTCTGGCTTTAGATTGGAACATTTGACTTTGGATTACTACATTAACATTATATTGAGTTTTCTGACTTTAAACTGAGACTTCTGACCTTCAACTTCTGACTTCAGTCTTCAGACTTTAGACTTCAGACTTCTGAATTTAAATTGCTATTTCTGACTTTAGGTTGAGACTTGACTTTGAATTTATAACATTCGATTGAGTTTTCTGACTTCTGACTTTAAATTGAAACTTCTGACTTTCAATTTCTGACTTCTGTCTTCAGACTTCTGACTTTAGATTGAGACTTCTGACTTCTGACTTTAGATTGAGACTTTTGACTTTGGATTTCAAACATTAGATTGAGTTTCCTGACTTCTGACTTTAAATTGAGACTTCTGACTTTCAACTTCTGACTTCAGTCTTCAGACTTTAGACTTCAGACTTTTGACTTTAAATTTGGATTTCTGACTTCTGACTTTAGGTTGAGACTTTTGACTTTGGATTTCTTACATTATATTGAGTTTTCTGACTTCTGACTTTAAATTGAGACTTCTGACCTTCAACCAGTCTTCAGATATTGGACTTCATACTTCTGAATTTAAATTTCTATTTCTGACTTTAGATTGGGACATTTGACTTTGAATTTATAACATTCGATTGAGTTTTCTGACTTCTGACTTTCAATTTCTGACTTCTGTCTTCAGACTTCTGACTTTAGATTGAGACTTCTGACTTCTGACTTTAGATTGAGACTTTTGACTTTGGATTTAAAACATTAGATTGAGTTTTCTGACTTCTGACTTTAAATTGAGACTTCTGACTTTCAACTTCTGACTTCAGTCTTCAGACTTAAGTCTTAAGGCTTCTGATTTAAAATTGGGATTTCTGACTTCTAACTTTAGATTGAGACTTCTGACTTCTGTCTTTAGATTGAGACTTTTGACTTTGAATTTCAAACATTAGATTTAGTTTTCTGACTTCTGACTTTAAATTGAGACTTCTGACCTTCAACTTCTGACTTAAGTCTACAGACTTCTGATTTTAAATATTGATTTCTGACTTCTGATTTTAGATTGAGACTTCCGACTTATATCTTCCAACTTCTGACTGCTGACTTCATAAATCTGGCTTCTGTCTTCAGATTCAGACATCAGACTGTAAACTTCAAACTACCTTAAGGCTTCATATTCGAACGACAAGACTTGACAGTTTTCACAACAAACTTTGGTCGACCATAAACGTCAGACGTCAGACTTGAAAAGTCAGAAGACCTCTTCGGACGATCAACTAGATTCGAGTTTTCAGTCCTCAAACGTTAAATTTTAAACTTCATTTTTACTGTAATTTTTAATGTGATCAATTCCACCCAACCTGCCAGCCAATCCAACGACATTGTCCCAGCCGCATTAAATATGGTTAAATTATCCGTCGTGAGGGATCTCCGGACGTCTTTGCCCCGACTTCAAGCCCAGTTCAAACGCGTGCGCGAGCTAATGTCTGAATTTGGCGTTGATCACCAACTCTCCAGCAAGACATCTCCGCGATAGAGATAGACGTCGAGTCGTGCCGGCCGGCCGGCCGGCAGCCTTGAACTCGACCACCCCCTTTCCACGTCAACGATTTATACCCATTTTGGATCTTCAGCAGCCAAAGAGTAGGCTGCGGTGCTGGTGGCCGATTGGTCTCCAGAGTGAGACTCCCATCTCCCGGACTGGTCAGATTGCCATCATTAGCATCGTTCGTTTTAGGAGCTGGGGAACTTGGACGGGGAAGACCCACCCCGGCGGACGGTTCTCCCCTGTTTGGAGCGATCGAGTTCGCGTCGGAAGAAATACAGCAATTATTTTAATTAAAATTATTTCGCCTTTTCCATGCGGACATTTCGCTTATCATTAAGGTGATAATTATCGGGACGCGCGCGTCCTTTTACGATTTCACGCTTGTTGATTTTGAGTTGTTTGCGGTCTGAAGTTGGGTTGAGCAATGCATTCTTGCTGGAACATACTGTTTGCCTGACGTTTGAAGCCTGAAGTTAGAAGTCTGAACTCAGATGTCTAGAATTTGAAGTGGTTCGATGACTGCAGTTTTAGACTCTACAAAGATATCTGTTATTCAACGAAAAATTGCAGTCTCTTCTTCGGTGACCCACAAAAAAACTCCATCACCCAAGAAACGACCACAAGTCCACCACTTTCAATCAACCCCGAACGGTCATTTAACGGTAGCGTCGTACGATCAAATTTCCCTCACACGCACGTGGCACATCTCATCGCACACCACACCTTTAAATTACGTGTAATCCGCTCCGTCTTGATGAGAAGCGACCCCGTCCCGTGTGCCACAAGGTAGATTGTTTATTTTACGACCCCCTCCCAACATCGTCATCGTCATCTTCGTACAGGCGATCATAATTTTATACCAACAGTTCGCGCGAAACATGTCATCAATTCTTCACATCGGCCCACCTTTGTTTACGACACCTTGCCGCTGCGCCTCGTCAAATTGTGTTCACTCAATCATTCCGAAAGGGTCTCGGAGCATCAGAGTTGGCCCAAATTGAAAATTATGCAAATGAAGTCGGGTGAGGGTCGTTTTGGAATACAATGGGGAATAATGAGACCCGCCCTGGGACCTTGCGAGCGCGGGGTCCTTGATGGGGCTGGAGTCCATCAATTATGCTTTAAAGGGCACAGGGTTGATGGGAAGTGGGGTGGCCTTGGGATCTGTTTTTTGTTGTTGTAGAGGTCGCTGAGATAACGTCACATATTGTACTTGAAGTAGAGAACTTAAAACCAACTTTGTCGAAGACCGCACAGCGTTTGGACGTAGCCCTGAAGAGCTACAGGAATTTTAAGCCTTTGAGGGGCAATTCTGTCGGGGGTTAAATCAACATCTTACCTTAGTTTGACAATTCGTTAAAAAAAATTGTTGACACTAGATAAAACAGTTACAAAAAACAATATCAAACTAATCGCTCTACGCCTTGGCTCTCTAAACTTAGCTCTCATCCACCCCGGAATTCGAACTAACAACCTTTGGATTGTGAGTCCAACTGCCAACCAGCGACTCTATCGCGCCTTATGCCAGGACCAAAATTTACTTCCCCATCCGGCGAAAAGCGTGATTAGATTACGCTTGCCACTATACCACCGCACCCGGGATTTGAAAGACGAGAAGCGAAGATGCTCTACTTTTTTAAGGGGATAAGGGAAAATCTCCACGGTTTATATCTTCAATCTTTTGTCTTCCTCTCTTGCAAATATATTAAAATCACTTGAAAATTTTATTTTATTTGACGCCTGTGTAAAATTGGGATCACAAAAATAAATTTTAAAAACATAGTTATGTGCAAATATATTTAATTTTGATAAAATTTGTTCAAAATCGACAACATTTGGTAAACATAATGAGGTAATGAAAGTCCATTCGAATATCAACTATGGTTTTTCTTGCATAAATAATAAAATACTCGAAGAATATAAAATTTTCATTAGTCTCCTCTCAAATGTTTCATCCAGCAAACCACAACTTTTAAACAAATTCGGAAAAATGTCTTGAAAAAAGTTCAAAATAAACTCTGCAGAATATTCAGCCGTTTGTGATAAACATATTTTCGTTATATTGTGGATCTAGAGGTTCATAAATTGATGTTTGCATTATTTATTCTATTGTCTGGACAATTTTCGTACGCAATTCAGGCGAGTGCAAATTTTAATTTAAGGGAGGGAGAGAGTTTATTATTATTTATTTATTATTATAGAAAAAACGAACTTAATCCACCTATGTGGTTGATGCCTTCCGCACTTTTCACCAACAATGGGTAATATGAGTGGTTTGGCCACATATTTCAGCTATTTTTTTAGATCCAGAAAAATAAGTACACAGATATAACTTAAGTGGTCATAACTCGAAACAGGGTTGCCAGATCTTAAATGTTGTGGACTCGTTGGAAAGGTCTCTCGATTACCTAATCAACGATGGGTCGGATGATGGACATGCATATAAATGAGATCCGGATATATATGAAAATACATTTTTATACATAACTTTTGAACTAGTTATCGAAACTTCAAACAATTAAATAGCGATGTATGGGACCCTATATCACGTCGATTGCAACTAGTTTGGTCAAAATCGGTTAAGCCAGTGCTGAGAAAATTGTCTGCCTGTGTGGATCAATCGGACCGCGCACTGGACTCACAATCCAGAGGTCGCCGGTTTGAATCCCCAGGCGGACGCAAAAAATTCTAAGTGTAAATATAGGTTTTCGGTGCCCTCTCCCCGTGCCATACCTTCACACTTAGGAGACCCGGGAGGCGGAGTCTTGTCGCAAAAAGAACGATACACGCCTGTGGAACCGTTGACGAAACCGCAAGGTTTAAGAGGGCCACATTATAAGGTGTTACGTCGATTCCGTTCCCGATTCCGAGAAAATTCAGTGAGAATTTCGGTCACATACATACATATACACACACATACACACACACAGACATTTGTTCAGTTTTCGATTCTGAGTCGATATGTATACATGAAGGTGGGTCTTCGAGCTTTAAATAAAAAGTTCACTTTTAGAGCAGGATTATAGCCTTATCTCAGTGAGGAAGGCAAAATGCAGTATTAAACTATTTATAAAACATTGTAAGACATTATCTTACAAAATTGTACACAAATCTGAAAGTCAAAAGCTAATATTTGGAGGTTGTAGAATTGTTTTGTTGTTTTTTTTTTCATTCATTTTCGGTTTTATAATATCCATTGAGCAATTCCAGCTCAAATCAGGAATTTGTGTGGTACTTTTGTACCCGACCCTCTCCGATTTCAACGAAACTTTGTAGACATGTTATCCTAGGCCTATATAAGCCATTTTTGTGTATATGGAGCCAATAGTACTCGAGAATAACATTTGAGAAGGGCGTAAGTTATTTAAATATTTTTGTATTTTGCAATTTAAGAATTACTTTATCTCGAAGCCGTTTCATCGTATCAAAAAGTGGTCAAAGACAAATTTGTAGGAAATTGGACGGGCTTTCTGAAAAAAATACACTGTAATAAAAATACACGCCAATTCTATGAGATTTTTCGATTTTTAAGTTTAAAAGTCAAATTTTCAGGTGATATCACGTTTTTTTTCGTTCAAAATTTTTTAGGAAATAGCCTAAAATGTTACAAAATGACTGACGAAAAATGCAGAACGGTATGTCTCTCATAAAAAAAACAAAAATCATTTACTAATACTGTTTTTTTGAAAAGTGGTCTGAACGTCAATATTTTCAAAAACTGACAGTGGAAATCGATTTGCCAGACAACTTTTCATAATAGTCTCCATATTGACAATTCATGTAAAATCATTGTAAAGATACAGCAGTTTTAAAAATAAAAATGTTGAAAAAATAGTTTTTTTTTTGTGGTTTTTGGCAATTTCTATATGACAGACTTGATTTTTCAGTCTCGTAAATATTTTTACCGGAAAGCTCGTCCAACTTCCCATAAGTTTGCCTTTGACTATAAGCTTTAAAATCGCACTATCGCAGAAGTATCAAAACATAATCTTGGAAGTTGAAAAAAAAAATATTTGCATACTACTTTTTATATCGGCTAAATCACATGAAAATAAAAGACAAAAAATGTTTTCGTTTATTTTTTTTTTCATTAAATAAATTTAGCAAAAATCATTCTGTTAGATAATTCTAAATTCTGTTTAACTTTTGATAAGATTAGATTTGATTAGATTCGATTAGATTTGATTAGTTTTGATTAGAGTTGATTAGATTTGATTAGATTTGGAGCGAGTTGTGGCGCTATAACCACGGCAAATAGTGTCCTGGACATTTGTGGAAATACGATGTCTCATCCCTGAGGGTCCCGGAGCACCAAAACTTCTTAGCATGGTGCTCCCAACGATTAATTGCTCTAACAAACAGGAACGTGAGCGGGGGATCCCCACGTTTCTTCCTCCCCTGTAGATTCAGAAATGTGTTGTTGTTTGAACATTCGTGCTCAAACTCAATCCAATTCAACGAATCATCTTTGCGGTTAACTTTACGCAGTAGGCCTGGCCGTTTTAACGTTTGTGATGTTTCAAAGCAATTTATTGTATTGGGGCACTGCAATTGTTAATAATGACAAGAGGATGCTAGGCGTTAATCAACCTAAGGCATTTTCCAGGATGCCCTCGAAAGATTGGCTGCGCTAGGGTTAGATTAGATTAGGATTAGGATTAGGATTAGATTTGATTTGATTTGATTAGATTTGATTAGATTCGATTAGATTTTATTTGATTACATTTGATTTGATTAGATTTGATTAGATTTGATTAGATTTGATTAGATTTGATTAGATTTGATTAGATTTGATTTGATTTGATTTGATTAGATTTGATTAGATTTGATTAGATTTGATTAGATTTGATTAGATTTGATTAGATTTGATTAGATTTGATTAGATTTGATTAGATTTGATTAGATTTGATTAGATTTGATTAGATTTGATTAGATTTGATTTGATTTGATTTGATTAGATTTGATTAGATTTGATTAGATTTGATTAGATTTGATTAGATTTGATTAGATTTGATTAGATTTGATTAGATTTGATTAGATTCGATTAGATTTTATTTGATTTGATTAGATTTGATTAGATTTGATTAGATTTGATTAGATTTGATTAGATTTGATTAGATTTGATTAGATTTGATTAGATTTGATTAGATTTGATTAGATTTGATTAGATTTGATAAGATTTAATAAGATTTGATTAGATTGAATTAGATTTGATTGTATTTGATTATATTTGATTTGATTAGATTTGATTAGATTGAATTAGATTTGATTATATTTGATTAAAATGCACTTACACCAAACTAGTTATTTTGCAATTGTTAGTTTGTGTTTGCCTCCCGGCTGAATTTAAAAAGAGGGGAAAACGGGAGGGGTGACAAAAAATAGAAAAATATTTGCATCAGCCTTACGCAGAATGCTTATTTGATCCCAAAAAAATGCCTCCAAAAATCTGCAAACATCTGTAACTCCTGAACGTTGATTCTGATCGATTTGCAGTCTTTGACGAAACTGTTTGAAATTGCCTAAAATTGTTAGAATTGATAAGTGAAAACGATTTCGTGGTTCTTACGACACTTAGCGTTGAAAATCTGAAGTATTTAAAAAAAACTCAATTCATTTAACGAACAATCCATCTTCTCTTTCTCTTTTTCAGGTTTGTGCTGACTTCCAAGTTGTGTGAATCAGGAATCACTTGCGTGAGTCTCTGCCAACAGTTACACGTTAAACTAAGATCAATAAGGTACTTCAGCTTATCAAATCGTGCAGACCAACAGGACTCATTTAACTTCTTTAAATTATTCTAACCTAACCTGCCATAAATCTCAACCGATCCCGGATCGGAACCTCTCCTACAGTAATTTCACCTTAAGGAGAAGGTTCCCCCAGAACGATAAAACTAATTGAAAGTTCATTTATGTGTTTTGAATTTATCGTTTTGGCGCATAAAACTCCTCGCCGTGTAGAACCCTCTTACCTTAGTTTTACCTTTTGGGGAAGGAAGCAGGGAATTGCAGAATATGGCCGAATGGTTATAAATTTTCCATTTACTGTTTGCCAAGCTGAGGCACTGAACAACTATAGTTTGTAGTGATGTAGTGGTGGTAGCAGATAAGCATCGGAACCCCCCGGCTGCTCCTACCGTGTGTAATACAAGTATTTATGTAGCAGCAGCAGCGATCAACTCGTTAGATGCATTGCTAATGCCCTGTTTCCTATACGGTTGTTGTTTTGGACTCTTGGGCTGACTTTTGTCGTTCTGGGTTGGGCTAGAAGGAGGTTCGCAGCTAGGACAAGAAAAGAATGGACTTCTGAAGAGAACGTTTGTCTGATACAAACTATACTTTCCCGTAACTTCACTGCCGGCCACCTAACCTATTTTCAGAATTTGGTTCCTCTAATTTTCACTCCAAACACAAATCTGCCCAGCTCATCCCGGATCGATGACAGCGACTTCACTGTTCGTTTGTTTACTTTTCTACGTCACTTTGATTAATTGTCCCCGACAATGAGCGGCTAATGACATCCTCGGCTATAGATGACGACATTGTTTCCCTTCCGAGAAGATTCTGGTCACTTGGAAGGGGGAAAATCCAAACGTTATTTGCGTGAAATCCGGAACCACAACCAACACAGACTCTGCTCAAGTATCAGAAGGGGGAAGTGCAGAAATAGCGAATCGAAAAGTCAGAGCGCGTGCTGTACGGATGACTCGGCGGACACGCCCCGAAGAGTGGTTCGGAACACCCGCGGATGTGATGGATGAATGGATGAGCCAGCGACAATGAGTGACGTCTGGTAAAGGCACATGGTGACATGGTGGCAGATAGCGGAAGTGAAACGGAATATTGCCTAAATGGGAATTTAACTGTGCAAATGTTGTTTGTCTGTACTGTTGCCCGAATGATAACATTTTCTATTTGAAAGGAAAATTGGTTCAGCTCAAATAGAGATATGATTTTTTTGTGGTTTTGCAAAAATTGCAAAAAAAAAATACAATATTTTTGGACTACACAATTTCGGATAGCAGCACTCTAAACGCAAACAAAATACACAATTCTGATTATAGCTCCCACGCCAAATTTAAGCCAAATCGGAGCACTATCTGGATTCTGCAAAACATTCAAGGTAACAGATTAGAGATGGTTAGATATTTTGGAATCTGTATTTTTTAATTGTATTTTTAGCTTCGAAATTCGGACAAATAATTGTGATTCAAGGAGTATAAGGTGCTTATTTATTTAACTTATTTTTCTCAAAATTAATTCTTCTGGAGGCACTTATTGATTTTTTTTTGCGGGTGAAAATTTGATGGCTTTAAGATTACTTTTTAGCCCTAAATTAATGTGAAAGAAATTATTCAAAGAAAGGGAGACAATTTTTTTCAATTGATTTTGAATTATAAAAAAATAAAATGTGATTGTTTCTATCCATTGCAACGCAAAAAGTAAATGATTTTTTTCCTTTTTCCTTTTTGAATAAAACTGTGTTTAAATAATAAACGTTTATGCTAAAAAACATTTGTTTCGGTGCTGTTTATCATCATTTCAATAATTAACAAAATATTTTAAATATACAGCTAACTTTAACACAAAAAATCAATTAAAAAATATGTTGCATTGTTTTCTATCCATTGCTCTTCGATTTTTTTTAAATTTTGAAGATTATAAAAAATTATATTTTGCGCTCTAATATTCATAGCAAAATTTAATGCTTGAAACTATTTTTCATAATTTGATGTCATTAGTTTTCCATACAAGCCTCCATACAATTTTGGCAAGCTGGTCCTACAAACATGTGATTATTCGAAATATGAGCAATTCTCTACCAAAACCGGAAATGGATTTTATTTGTATTTTTTTATTTGGCTCAAACTTTGTGGGGGCCTTCCCTATGACCAAATAAATTATTTTGTGTGATTGGTTCATCCATACAAGTTTCCATACAATTTTGGCTGCTGTCCATACAAAAATGGTATGTAAATATTCAAACAGCTGTAACTTTTGACTGAATTTTTTGATCAATTTGGTGTCTTCGGGAAAGCTGTAGGTATTGTTGAGGACTATTGAGAAAAAAATAGGTACACGAAAAAAAAATTTCCAGATTTTTTTATCAACATTTTTTTCACTAAAACTCAATTTCCCAAAATACGTATTTTTTGATTTTCGAGATTTTTTGATATGTTTTTGGGGGACAAAAATCCACAACTTTTGAGCCATAGAGAAACATGGTCAAAAAATCTGCCGCCGAGTTATGAATTTTTGAGAAAACAGTGATTTTTGGAAAAATCGAAGTTTCATGCAAAAACAAGTTTGACATTATTTTTAATGCAAAATTGAATTTGCAATCAAAAAGTACTTAAAAGATTTTTTGATAAAGGGCTCCGTTTTCAAGATAAAGTCACTGAAAGTTTGATTTTAGCGAAATATTTGCAGTTTTTCAATTTTTAAAAATAGTGATCATGAGTGACCATTTCTAAAAATATTTTTTTTGAAATTTTCAGAAAATTTGCTATAAAATTGTTTAAGAGACATTGAAGATTGGACCTCGGGTTGCTGAGATAGAGCCGCTTTAAGAAAAATAAACATGAAAATTGAAGTTTTTCTAAATCTTACCAAAACAACCCACCATTTTCTAATGACGATATCTCAGCAATTAATGGTCCGATTTTCAATGTTTATACATGAAAAATTCGTGAAATTTTTCGATCTTTTCGAAAAAAATATTTAAAAAAAAATTAAATCAAGACTAGCTGGGTGGAATATTGAATGTTTGGCCCTTTTTAAATGCTAGTCTTGATTTGAAAAAAATCATTTTTTTTAAATAGTGCAACTTTTTCAAGTTTTAACCACATTCAGATGAAATTTTTAAAAAAATTGTGTATTGTTTTGTAACTAAAAAAATATTTTCGAAAAAAAACTCTCACGCCAAATATATTTATGGAAAACTGAGAAAATTTTCAATTGACCTATTTCACTTTGTTGATCGGACTGCTGTTGATGAGAAACAGTCAACAATTTTAAATTTCGGAAATTATTGGTTCGATATCTATTTAAAAAAAATAATAAGGAATAATCTTCTTGCTAAAAATCAGCGCTGTGAAGTCGGAGTCGTAGTCGGAGCCGGAGTCGGAGTCGGAGCCGGAGTCGGAGTCTGAGCCGGAGTCGGTGGAGTCGGGTCTTTTTGGGGACCTGGAGTCGGAGTCGTCAAAACTCTAATAGCTGGAGTCGGAGTCGGAGTCGGAGTTGGCTAAATTGTATGAGCTGGAGTCGGAGTCGGAGCCGGAGTCGTAAATTTCTGATAGACCCGGAGTCGGAGCTGGAGTCGGAGTTGTCAAAAAATATATTATAATTTACGAACTTATTTATTGTTTTATATTTGTTATAATTCAGGTTAATTCCTATTTTTCGTATTTTAAAATTATTTTTTGAATTGCGTGTACTGCGTTGAAATTTTTTTGTTTAATTTATTTTTTAGTTCAAGATATTTATCAGATACCATGATGTTTTCGAAGCATTTTTATTGTGATTGGAAAGCTCACTATCAGTATTTAACAAAAATAATTATGTTTTTAAAACATTATCAACATGCTCATTTTGTATGTAAATAAAAACAAATCAAAGTGTCGTGCTGAAAACATTTCAAAATGACAAAAAATATCGAAAATAAGTTGCAACTAATTATGAAATAAAGTTAAACCGGTGCTCTTATGCCTCGTATATGCAAATGCCTTGAATCGGGGTGATATAATTGATATAATTCAATTTAATCAAATAATTAGAATATTAGAATTTTCTCATGATTTGTATGTTTAAAGTGTGTACTGGGCTGGATCACACAATGTCCATGTACGTCTTCTCAAATAAATTCAAAAAAGCTTTAAAAAATAGTTACTTTGAAAATTGTTTATTTCAAAACCAGGGTATATTTGATAGTATATTTGACTTATTTCTCATTACTGAATTCAGTTAAATTTACTGAAATCTGCACTACTGAAATTTTCAGTACATGAAAATTTGCTGAAAAAAAATTATTGAAAATCAGTGTAGCTAGCTTATTACCTTGAAAAAAATGAACTTAAATTTAAAGTAGTTAAATTAAATGTTCCCATTTTTCAAACAACAAAATTCAAATTTACTCAGAAAATTGTTGTGGTGAAAATGCGTTTTTTTAATATTTAAAAAACAGATTAGGTGTTGGAGTCGGAGTTGGAGCCGGAGTCGGAGTCGGAGTCGGCTAGAGTTGGTAGGTCGGAGTCGGAGTCAACAATTTGTGGAAAGCCGGAGCCGGAGTCGGAGTCGACTTAACTCAGAAAGCCGGAGTCGGAGTCGCTTGAAATATGACCCGACTCCGCAGCCCTGCTAAAAATAATAACTTTTTGAAAGGGCTTACATTGCTTTTTTATTTTCACATTTTTGACTGATTTTTTTTTAATTTTGTAATAATTATTATTGAATAAACTTACAATTTCACAAAAGCTTAACGTTTTTAAAATAAAAAATTAATTTAAAGTTCTTGAAATATCGTGGGTTACAAAATAAGAGCAGACCAATTTTTTGCTAAATTTTATCTTTTAGAGGCTATATCTCAGCTAAGTAAAAAAATATAGGAAATTTTCTCAGCTTGACGAAAATATGTTTTGCATGAGGGGCTTTCCTTCTTGAAGACTTTTTTTAAAAAAAGAATTGGAAAAAATCACTTTAATGTGCTTACAACTTTAAAAAAAGAATTTGCTTCTAAATATGATTTTGGAAAATAAGTTTTTCAGTATTTTAGATTTTTTTTTCCAAAAATCACATTTTTTCAAAAAATAATTACTTTACTACTAGATTTCGTACCTTTCCAAATTTTACCGCAAAATATGTATTTTCAAAACCCTTAAGACATATTTAAAAATGTCTTGAATTAAAAAAGTACATATTTTGGGGAATATCGGAATTCTTTCCGTGTTCCTATTTTTTCTGAAAAGTCCTATTGTATGGACAAAATAATAATGCGAATTGGCTTCTTTCGACGAAGGGAATGCATCCAGAAAGTGTCTTTCGAATTAAGGCAAAGAAACGTCGATTTGCGAAAACATATTATAGAGTAGAACCTACACGGAGAAAAAAAAGTTCCCAAAATCGTAAACAAGCGTTCATGACAAGTGAAACCACGAACAAAGTGTTCAAATCCAATGAAACGTTTTACAAAATCGTATCATGGGATTTGAACACTTTGCTTATGGTTTCCATTTTCATGAACGCTTGTTTACGATTTTGGGTACTTTTTTTGCTCCGTGTAGGTTTAGCAAATCGACATTTCTTTGCCTTAATTCGAAAGACACTTTCTGGATGCATTCCCTTCTTCGAAATAAGCCAATTCGCCAAAGCCAATTTTAAGAAATATTTGCAAAATTTCAAAATCACGGTTTTCAATTCAAATGGTCTCAACACTACACAGAAAAAAAGATGGTTATATTCATCAGGAGATGGTGACAGATTTTGTGTCAAAAAAATGATTAATGTTACCCCATTTTTTTTCTGTGTACCTATTTCGATCATACTTCCACATGGCTCGTTGTACTGCTTCGACGGTATGGAATAATGCTCCAGAAACTTGTAAGATGATGCGCACCGATCACGAGCGCTGACTCCACACAGAAAAAAAAGTTTAATTTTGGAATGTTGAAATTTGGTTGGTTGAATATTACCTCTTTTTTGAGTAATATTAGGTACATAAAATATGTGTAAAAATGTGAACCTGATGAATATTCTTAAAAAACTGATGAAAATTCATCATTTTCTGGGGTAAAATTAATCATTTTTTTTAACACAACATCTGACATCATTTCCTGATGAATATTACCATCATTTTTTTCTGTGAACACAGCGTTATGCCCTCAAGATAATCTCACCTCAAGTGACATCCTAATAGCTCCGTACATGACAACCTCACGTGCACTAGCCATTTAATGAAGATCGCTCGCGCTGTTTCCCGCAAATGAGCCCAAACCGATTTCCGATTTAGCCGCGAGCACTTATGCTCATAAAATTTGCATAATTTCCAGCTAATTAGCTCGTGCCCTCGACTTGTTGCTGGGCTGGACTAACTTCCTTCAGGGCGTGATGCGAAAAGTGATAAGTGCTTGTCGTCACCGTCGTTAAAACCGCACGACACGTCGCGTTGATGAACAGCAAGAGGCAAAATCAACTTCTTCAACGCAGAGTGATCTGGTAGCTGGTCGCGTATTAATGTCCTAATATGATTTAACGATAAACATTAGCTGGCTTGCTTGCTCGCGTGTGTGTGTGTGTAGGGTGCCGCCGATAATGATTATGATTATCGTTAAATCGTTTCGGATCGACTCGCGGAGCAGTTGAGGGAAAATGATAGTGATTACAGCAAATATTAATCGGTGATTAAAGTGCACTTACCGAGTCACTGAGATGTGACTAGTTGAGGCGCGCTGCGTTAAGAGAAAATGATAGTGGCGGTGAGGTTGGCCAGTTGTTCAAGATTATAGCGATTTGCAGCGGATATTGATGAACGGGTAGATAAGTGATATAACTTGCAGGACACTGGCAGCAGGTTATTGAAAGTTATTTAAGAACATGGGATGCTTTTGACTTTTCAGACGATATTTCCAAAAAAACGAATTCCAAGGTCCAATCAAATCCAAACAATGGCGTCTAAGCCGCACCTGTTCGAGCATCTCGACCACAATTGGAACAGCTCTTTTACAAATGGCAAACGCAATCAGCACACTCATTACAACTTCACCAACAACGCCGAAAAATGTTCTCACCCTGTCATTCGGCCACAAATTGGTCAATCAACAGCCATTTTTGCAGCCCATTAAAGCTGAGGGCTTATCCTTAAGGATTGCTCCCCTCCTCCCTGATGTGCTCCAAATTAGCATTATTTTCAACTCTGTTGTTCATTCCGGCACGGATTTGCCAGCGAAACAGAAGCGTTAAATTAGCATAGATATCCATCATCATTACAATTATCATAATAAAGGCAAAACGACGAACAAGTTGAGAGCGAGAAGGTTCGAGTCCAGGGTAGCAAAGAGGAAGCTAATAATCCTTGACTTGAAGGATGCTGCGAGAATAACGCCGTGTGTTTACAGAAGGAAACCGAAGAAAAGAAGGAGAAGGATTCAATTTTACGCATAACAATGCGAAATACTCCGCGCAGTTGAGGTCCAGCAGTTCAGCTTCTTGGCAGCGCCAGACCGGGGAGCAATTTGCATTCAAATGTGAACGGAAGTGCGGTTATCAATATTCAATAAAAATAAAACTCGAAATAATGAATGGTGTTTCGATGTACGGGGTTGGGCGAGACACCGTGTACAGACAACCCAACCCTCTTGTTGGTACAACTTTTAACCTACTCTGAGGCTGAGGAGTGTAGGATTACGCAATTGAGTGGAAGGGATCAGGGATGAATGTTTAGGTATCGTTTTCGTCGTTTCTATTGCGGACTTCATTTCAAACTTTCTAGTCACTTTTTGTTCAACGAATCAACTACTCTTTGATCGAAACTAAGTTAAATATTTGGGGCAACTTGCACAAACATGATTGTTTCGTTTTAAGTGGTATCTGCCATCCTTCTTCTTAGTGTAATTGAAAAACCAGGATTTTCCCTTGTGTTTGAAAGCATTTAAAAGCAAAGAATTGTTGAAATCTCCTCTCACTTTCCCTTGGTTTTCATTTCATATTTCCTGAAGTGCATTGCTATGAGTTATCTGGGAAATGATTTGGTCTTTAATAGTCCCGTAATCTGGTGGAGTTATGATCATTTTATACGTAATTTTATTCCCTCAGTAATGAAAAGTTGAGTATTCCATTGAATAGTGAAAAATGTGGATCTACAGAGATTTATATTTTAGTAAAGAACGTTCCGAACTCCTCGGCAATCGGGAAACACTAAATCTCAGAAAGATTTACTTGGCATTCACGTCCTTGTTTAAAAAGCTCATGTTTTGCTTTATCACAGAAATGAGTTGATTGCAAATTGGCTGCCTCCTTAATTTGAACTATTCAGCTGTTGCAAGGTAATACATCCAAATAAATTTAATTAAAAAAATGAAATTATACGTTTTTCCTACATTCCTACTCTTGACCGATTACTTTTTTAAATTCATGATCATTTCTGTATTTATTTATGAATTTCTGTAAGTTTAAACCTTCTTTCTATAATGACTAGTTGTCTGACTTAATTTAAAAAGAAATGGATATCAACTTATGAGAGCTTTCAACTATTTTCAACATAAGCACTTCATTTTTAAGACGAAGTCGTGATTAAAAATAACCATTTCTTTCATTTTGAACTAGAGTATTTTTTGCATTTTTTTAATATGATATGAAAGTTTGAAAAAAATCTGAAAAAGCAATGCCCCAAAAGCGAAGGACACCATCTACCACCTTAAGTAAACTCACCGATAAGGGTCCATTCATAAACCAGAAGGACACTTTTTGCCTTTCTCATCTCACTGAGGCAAGGCTATAAAATCACTCGAAAAATGAACTTCTTAAATACACCTCCTAGATATACCTTCACGTATACCTATCGACTCAGAATCAGCATTATTACACTCTCCAAAATAGCCCTGCAAAATAAGAAAAAAACCACGAAATTTTAAAATGAAATATTTTGTTCTAAATGAAAAAAATGACCGTTCTGGGCAGGGTTACCAGATCTGAATAAAAAAAAATCTGGCAAAAAATCTGAGAAATAACTGGCTAGCCACTTTTCTCAATGTAATTAGAAACAATGCACAGTGTTCGGAATGGCAAAATTAAGTGGAATAAATTGATAACTCCTTTATTTGACGTCCTAGCCAAATGGTGTCTTCGGAAGAGTTATTGTACTTGATAAGGGCTATCTTATGAAGTTATTGACGTACAGGGTGACGACCTTCCAGGGTGTCAACCAAAAACTAACTTTGTTGGATGACGTTGTAGGGCTTTGGTGTCTTCTGCAAAGTTGTAGAGGAGAATATTTTATGAAAGTTTGTGGAAGGCGCCAAATTTGTAGCTCTTAATCTACTCAAGATATACGCCATTTTTGCAAAAATGGTCCAAAAAAGCACTTTTTTGGTGATAACTCAAAATGTTTGCATTTTAGCGGCCTACTATGTTTTGAAGAATTGCTTATAACATAAAATTACACATCTTTGCCAAAGACAGCAAAATGTTTTGAGCCTTTATTGAGGAGTTATAACCATTTTTAAGTGATTTTGAGCCTATTTTCAAGTTGCTATGTTTTCAAAATGGCGCATTTTGGCGCAAAACCCAACAATGCACCTGAAAGTACACACTTTCAACTACATTTCCTGAAAATATCTCCGTGTCTATCGGTGTCTATTTTTAGATATCTCAATTTGAATTTGACGGTTTTTAATCAATTTATTTATAATTTTTTAGCAAAATCTTATTGAAAACGTGGTAATAATCGGTAAATTGAAGGGTAAATTGATCGATTTTTACGGAAAATACATTGTCTATTGATAAAAACGACAAACTTTCTAAAGTGACCAAATATTAAAGGTAATATTTAATTTTAAATACGAACAATTAATTAAAATTTTAACTTACATTATTTTTGGGCTAAACATGTTTTTATGCATAATTTTAGAATGTGTGTCATAATTTTAAGCATAGACAATGTATTTTCCAAAAAAAAAATCGATCAATTTACCCTTCAATTTACCGATTATTACCACGTTTTCAATAAGATTTTGCTAAAAAATTATAAATAAATTGATTAAAAACCGTCAAATTCAAATTGAGGTACATTAAAATAGACACCGATAGACACGAAGATATTTTAAGGAAATGTAGTTGAAAGTGTGTACTTTCAGGTGCATTGTTGGGTTTTGCGCCAAAATGCGCCATTTTGAAAACATAGCAACTTGCAAATAGGCTCAAATTCACTTAAAACTGGTTATAACTCCTCAATAAAGGCTCAAAACAAATTTCATGTTTTCGGCAAAGATGTGTAATTTTATATTAAAAGGAACTCTTCAGAACATAGTAGGCCGCTAAAATGCAAACATTTTGAGTTATCACCAAAAAAGTGCTTTTTGGACCATTTTTGCAAAAATGGCGTATATCTCGAGTAGATTAAAAGCTACAAATTTGGCGCCTTCGACAAACTTTCATAAAATATTCTCCTCTACAACTTTGCCGAAGACACCAAAGCCCTATAACGTCATCCAACAAAGTTAGTTTTTGGTTAACACCCTGGAAGGTCGTCACCCTGTATGTCAATAACTTCAAAAGATAGCCCTTATCAAGTACAATAACTCTTCTGAAGACACCATTTGGCTAGGACGTCAAATAAAGGAGTTATCAATTTATTCCACTTAATTTTGCCATTCCGAACACTGTGCAATGTGTTCAAAAATTTTTATACATTATAGCTTCACAAAATAAACAGCACACATCAATTTTACAAAGTCTGGAAGAAATGTAAAATTAATTTTTCCAAATTCCTACTCAAAAAATCTGGCAATGCCAGATTTATCTGGCAACCTGGCACCCCTGGTTCTGGGTCAATGTAGATTCGAAAAGTCCATTTATTTCCCTTAATCTGACGCGTTCCAAAAATTTTTACAGTCAAGTAACGGAAAATGGCAGAGTTTTTAAAACTTTTTAAGTGTTTTTTTCGGTGAAAAATACGTTTTTTTCGGAATTCTGCTTTGACCAAATCGGCTCAAAATTTTGGTGAATTCTCGTTAAACCGGTTCTGTGTGCATGACGAAGCCCGATTTTCGGGATATTTCTTGGTAGTCTCCACCTCAAATTTCAGCCAATTTGGTCAATCCCATCTCGAGATATCGTAGCACCCGTAAATCAACTCGGTGTTCAGAGAAAAACGCTCACAAAGTTCGACTGTTCGCTTTGCGCATGGCAAAATTTTGAACGTAAATCGTCTCTTACTCAGTTTAATCATGAAATATCTTCATGAAACTTTCAGGAGTGATTGAAAATCGTCTTTTTAGTGAATTTAGTGAATTTTATGTAAAATGAAATTTTTTGATTTTCTACATGTATGTAACCCCTTAGGAAAAAAATTATACGTTTTTCAACTTTTAAATTCATGCCTTACTTTTCAAAAAGTTATAAAATCATAATTTTGCCCTCTTGAAATGTTTGGCTTTATTTTGAAATTCATAACATTAGCTAACAAATTTTCATCCCTCTTGATTTGTTTCGATGTGATAATATCAATTTTTTATAACTCTTTACCATTTATTGTCATCAAAAATATATTCTCTGAAAAAAAAACTAAAATTGTATTCAGTAACTGATGGTCCAATTTTCAATGTTAAATTTAAAACATTCGTGAAATTTTCTGATCTTTTCGAAAAAATATTTTAATTTTTTAATCAAAACTATCACTTCAAAAGGGCTAAGCATTTAATAATACGCCCTTTTGAAATGTTAGTCTTGATTTAAAAAAAAATGAAAATATTTTTTTTCGAAAAGATCAGAAAAGTTTACGAATGTTTCATATTTTAACATTGTAAATCGAACCCTTAGTTTCTAAGATATCGACGTTAGAAAATGGTAGGTTGTTTGGGTGAGACTCGAAAAACTTCAATTTTCTTGTTTGTAAATCATCGAATGGCAATATCTCAGCAACTCAGAGTCGTATCAACAAAGTTCAAAAATTCAAAATATAGAGAATTTTCTCAGCTTTTCAAAATTATTTTTTTCAAGGTTGGACAAACACGGGCACTTATTATAAAATATGAATAACTGACATTTTTTCAAAAAAGTTACCTAAAAATGGCTATAACTTGAAAACGGTGCACTTTATCAAAATTTCACTACAGTACTTCTTGATTGCAACTTTGATTTAACATCTCAAAATGAAGTAGAAAAACTTTTGCGACAAATATTTCATTTTTTTTGAAAAAGTCTGTATTGATCCAAATATTCAAAACTTGGTCAAAGATTTTTGCACAACCTGGAAATTTCTGAAAAGTTGGCATTTTATGTCCCCTTAAACATATCAGAAAATGGAAAAAGTAGTGTTTTTTGCAAGTCAAGTTTTAGTGACAAAAAGTGCATTAAAAAATCACCATTTTTTCACCGTGTATCATTTTTTTCAGTGTAGTCCATATTCATACCTTCAACTTTGCCGAAGACACCAAATCGATCAAAAAAAATTCCTTCAAAAGATGCAGATTTTTGAATTATCACATATCACGTTTGTATGGACACTTGCCAAACTGATGATGCAAAATGGCTTCTTTCGGCATACCGAAGGCACCAAAAAAGTTTCAGCAGGATTAAAAAATACAAAAAAATCGAATGACCGAAATCTCAGCGAATTGATCAGGTACGAAAAAAATCAATGCTTCCATTATCATAGAGCAGCTTGTCATTTTTATGCAGAAAAGTACGATTTCAATTCAACGGCATTGAATAAAATTTTAATTTTTTAGATCGTTCAGGATCAAATTCATTAAGAATCATCTAAATATATAAAAAATAGCAATGATTGGTTCGGACCTTTTATCATACAAAACAGTAAGCAGCATTTCAAAAGACAAAATTTTAGCCAGGACACTCACTATCTCGTTGGTTTACACAGCCAAAGACACAAACCAAGTTTCGTTTTGCAATGTTATTCCGACCCCCTTTTAACTACCAGGCACATGCATCTCTACTCAGGACGTGAAACCTTATTCTTTAATTTGCACACCCGTATATTTTTGATGATATTGTTGATATGATGGAATGTTTTTTGTCATATTGAAAAAAAAAATCGTTAAAGCGTTTCGCTCATCTGAATATCTTGATTTTTTTGTAGACAAAAGCTATGGTTTCGTCGTCATTGTACTGTCTTCACCGTATTTTTCATTAATTCTGGTATCTTCACCGTTTTCCATTAATCCTGGTGTGACACTGTATCACCTACATCAATACAAACATGGCACGGATATTTACCATTTTGAAGTCGCCTATAACTTCCCAGAATGTTGCTTGTTTTCTCACCTCTTGTTTTTGCCAAAATTTAACTGAATGTAAGTGTAATAGAGATAGCTTATTTCTTAGTAATTCAAAATTTTTAAAATTAGGAAAATATACAACAAATAAACCTGAGATTAATTGTGGTTTACAATTTCAATAAAAAGAAGTGAATTTGGTTCCATCAAGTCCGTTTTTGAGAACACATTCGCAAAAAAAAAATTTGAAACGATTATCTGACACTGTCGAAACTACGACTACAACCCTTCCCAGTGATGTCACCCTCTCACTCTGTTTTTCTCGGTTCTTACATTGATGAATGACCCTCCAATTCCAGCCGATCGATTCGATTGCCATTAATATAGACGTGCCGAGTGCTGTCCCAACCGCCTCACCACACACCAGAGGCGCCTTCAGCGATGCATATCGTCACAAAGAGTTCACAGTTTTGCGAGGAGCCGCCCGAAATGCTTCCAATGTGTCTCTTTGCTTCTGTTGTCGATTTGGAGGAGATTATCGACGATTGATTTTGCATCTCTTTCCCTTTTTCCCTCAAAAAGTACGTCGAAAGGGAGTTGCGGGGTTCAACAGTCGTGAATTCCATCAAATTTAAGATAAAGCCTAAAGGTAGGCAACACTCCCCTACGAAATCTCCGCCAGAGGTCAGTCGAACCGTGCGAGGACGACTCAATCGGGAGGTCGTGACGTCCGTTTCGTCCGACGACGATCGACGCTGATCAGTTCTGGTCCAGATCAACCTGCTACGCCGTGCCGGTGGAAATTGGCAATTTATTGTAATTCGTATTTAAATCGTTCGTAACGATATACAATTTGGCGTAATGATGCCGGAGGATCTGCAAGGGTCGAACATCTGGCCTTGATCGGCAGATTTTCGGCGGAAGCCGAGATCAAGAGTGCAATTTTTCCAGCAAGGGGGTGTGGTCTGAGGAGTGGGGAGATTCGTTACGGAGGAATCCAACCTGAAATGTTTACAGTTTTGTGGTTTCCTGGTAATGGAGGGCACGTTTTTCGGTGAGAAGCTTCAAAATGGGTTGCACTTTTCGCCTCAGTCAGAAGTGTACCGTCGAAAAATAACAAATTCCGGTGCATTTAAATTCAAACCTGGACCTTTCAACACCGGCTAACTGTGTTCCGCTCTTGCATTTCCTTACATTATTTATAAAACAAACAGACCACACTCTCTTCTTCGGCCCCTTAATTTATGCGCCAGACAAACACAATTATTTCCAACTCGGACAGACGTTAGGAAGGTACGTACTTTCCACAGTTGCAACGCCGCTCTCCAACGCTGCACTTATTACACTTTGGCTGACTGACTGACTTGCCCGGCACCGCACCCGGTTTACGTAACTGGTTCTGGGCGGGCTTCCTGTCTGTGACGGTATACTTTTCCACTGTGGGTCCCTACTCCTCGCTTGCTGACCCGGACGACACGGCTCACTCTCTCGGCAAGGTGGTTCCGTACCTGGCACGGGGCATTGGAGACAGTTAGGTGTAGTGAATTTGAAATTATAATCCCCCGAAAGTTGGCAACCAGCAGGACATGGGTCTCTTTTTCTGATATCTTGTTTTATTTTAAATAGTTTACAATTTATTTTTCAAGTTTTTCCTTTTTAGCTACGGTTTTTTGCCCCCTGATTTTTGAATTTGATTTTGATTGTTGAACTAAAACTTGAGTTAAAATTTTCCATGGCCGTAAAAGATGTAAATGGTATTTTTTCGCATTTTTCGCTCATATGTGTGGAGGAGCGCTACGCGAGCTAGCTCACGTTTGCTTGTGCTCATGTTTGCTCATTTATTTTATGAGCGAAAATGCTCATTGCTCGCGCTCGCACTCATTTTTGCTCGTTGAGCAAAATGAGCGTTTTTTACCTTTAACGGGTAAACGATAATAACCCTTTTTTTCAGCAGAACAACGAGATTGTTTTTTTTAATGGAGGCTGAAACAGGCTAACCCTAATAATATTTGATAAAGCTATTTTTCATTGTTTTTGTTTTGAAGCTTGTGTTGGGGTCAGATTTAAGGTGTTAAATTAGGATCTCTACACAGTACAACACATCATGGTAATATTTTATCTTTTATGTCAGAAAAATGCGTAATTTTACCTCTGAAAATATGTATTTTTACCACTTTTTGGTATAATGCCACCTTTTCAGTCTAAATTATGGTAAAATAACAACATTAAAGAGGTAATATTCAACCTTCCAAAATTACACCTTCCAAATTTACACAATTGTTTACTGAGTAGAAATAACTCGATTAATAGAAATAAGGTTGATAAAAGAGAAACACGTGAAAGTGAACTATTTAATAAAGCTGAAAAGTATCTTTTAGGGAATACAAATGTGTTTTCTTGGTGAAACGTGATGTCATGTCATTCCTTGGCTCCTCATCTTGTTTAATTTTTTTTGTAAATTTTTTTTTTCAAAATGCAAAAAAAAAAAACAAAAAATATAAATATTGAAGTAACCAGCCATAGTTTCAGCATTTACATGGAAAAAGTGTTTTAAAATGCATTTTACACTACACAGAAAAAAATATGTGAATTTACTCGACACGGAAAAAATGAATCATATGAAAACTCAGTTGATGTAAACATGAGATTCGACGTGATCGGTTTAATCACACGTAAAATCATATTTTTACGTATAATTTGTTGCAAATTTACATCAAATTGCATTTGAATTTAAATGTTTAATGACGTGCAAAATTGTTACATCAAAAATGATGTAACATTCGGAAATATTTTTTTGTGTGTAGAACAGTTGTTTTGCAATCATTAATTTAAAAGAATAAAAGATCTGACGAAAACAAAAATTTTAGCAAGAAAAACTTAAACTTCGAAGATTTAAAAAAATCATAGATTTTTAAGTCAGGGGCAACCCACGATTTTTCGGGCCAGCTATGAAGGGTGGGGAGACAAAAACTTTAAATAAAATTTGTACCAGCATTATTAGCTGATTTGACTTACAATTGCATAAAAATTTAGAAGCTTTAGAAAAAAAATTGTCCTCTGATTTTCGAACCAATTAGGGGAAAATGTACATAAAATATAAAAAAACGACAAACGGATTTTTTCAGTAAAACTTAAATTTCAAGTGGCTATACAATCCAAACTCAATTATTCGAAGGCCTTGGCAATGTTTCACTTCGGATTATCGAATCACGACAAAAACATTTTTTTTGTTCTCAAAAAGAAACGAGCTTCCGTGGCCGTGAGGTTACGGGTTTCGCCTTGTAAGCGGAAGGTGATGGGTTCGATTCCTGTCTGGCTCGGCAAAGTCAGATCCCTTCAAAGAGTAACTCTACTCACTGGGAATACTGACCGGTAGGGGATGGGTTTCGACTAGCGGCGTGCTGGGTTTCCAATCCAGAGGTCGTGAGTTCGATTCTCGTACCGGGATGATGAAGTTTTTTTTAAAAAAAAAATATTTTTTTCGTGTTTCGATTATCCGAAGTCCCATACAAACCTTCGGGTAATCGAACTTCGGATAATCGAAACTTTGGATAATCGAGGCTTCGGATAATCGAATGTGGACTGTATATTGAAAACGGTGCACTTTATCAAAAAATCTTGAAAGCACTTTTCGATTGCAAGTTTGATTTTAAATTCAAAATTTTAGTAATGTTTTTTTAATTAAAATAAGTTTTTTTAATTTTTTTAATTTCAGCTCAACGCCAAAATTTTTGTTCATGAGTTGCCTCTCAAAAGTTGCGGTTTTTTGTCCCCTGAAAAAATCATAATTTGAAAATGTGCGGACTTGGGAAAGATTAAAAAAATGTTAAAAATAATTTCGGTGTATATATTTTCTTTTTTTTTGAATAATCCTTATCGATACCTTCAGTGGAGGTTACTATGGGTCAAAAAACGATGCACCTCTCGTAATTATTTAATAACAAAAATATTTTAAATTACATCGAAAAACTTTTAACGTAGAATTTGTTAGTTGATAGTCTACTAACATTTCTAATCTAATCTAATCTAATCTAACCCTAGCGCAGCCAGTCTTTCGAGGGCATCCTGGAGAATGCCTTAGGTTGATTGACGCCAAGCATCTTCTTGTCATTATCAACATTTGCAGTGCGCCATTGCATTAGAATGCATTGAAACATCACAAACGTCGAAGCGGCCAGGCCAACTGCGTAAAGTTAACCGCAAAGATGATTCGTTGAATTGGATTGAGTATGAACACGAATGTTCAAACAACAATACAGTTCTGAATCTACAGGGGAGGAAGAAACGTGGGGATCCCCCGCTCACGTTCCTGTTTGTTTAGGTAGTTAAACGTTGGGAGCCACCATGCTAAGAAGTTTTGGTGCTCCAGGACCCTCTGGGATGGGACATTGTATTTCCACAAATGCCCGGGACACCGTTTGCCATGGTTATAGCGCCACAACTCGCTCTATTAGTTGATAGTCTACTAACATTTTCCCAAAAAGTGGTGGAATTTGATGAACTCTACCTAAAATGCCCTTAGCGTGGGTAACATTTGGTATAAATAAACTAAAATGAATGCTAAAATACAAAGATATTTTCAAAACAAGTAATTCAATAGTGATTTTTGTTACAATGTTTGAAGTTAAGATTTTCAAACATTTTTTCGAGCAATTCCAACAAAAATATTAAAAAGTTGATATTTCGATCGTACGGTAGCTATCACACAGGAATGCTGTCCACGAGATGTTCGTCTTCAATTAGCAAATTCTCTCGTCCGTTGACCGATGTCTCGTGTTCGTGTCATTAGACGCACAGATCTTGCTTCTTTCAGCCGGGGAAATGAAAATTGTTTCACCTTTCGCAGGCATCTCAAGCGGGCAGAAATGAGACCCAGATCGAACCGGCCACGAGAGTGATTAATAATGCAACAGAAGCGTTGATGAAGAACGGGACCTGCGACGAGGTTGCTTCCGATTTCCGGTTCAATTTCACTGACAGGTTGGTCGTTGTTGTGGGACCGGTATTGACCGCAAATCGATCACCAGAGATTGTTGTGAGGATGATTGCTTTTGTGTGTGTATGTCCGCAATAATCAAGATGAGGTGAATCTCTGAGAAGAGAAAGGGTAAACAATGCGGTTAAACGCAGCATCCTCAATCAGCGTCAGTCGCTGAAGAAACTGGAGCTGCGCCGTAACAATGCTGTAACAATCTTGATCCGATGTGGTCTAGGTCAACACTGGAAGTGCTTGGAGAAGGGATGTGTGAAACTGGAAATTATTATTCCCTTGCAATTTATTCAACAAAATTTGGAAACCATATTGAAACAAGGTTGAATCTTAAAGTTTACATCATCTGAAGTTTTGAAGTAAAATTTTCAATTGAGAAGTACTCTACATAAAAATTTTATCAAAGCAATCAATTTAAGAATACCTGTTTCATGTTGATTCGAAACATTCAAGATTACATAATTAGCTGCTGAGATAAATCTTAGGTAAAAGAAGAGGAAACGTCTTTTAAATTATATTTTTGCAATTCCGTCGTGAAACTACTTACTTTTCCTGTCATTCTTGAACGATGAAATAGCCTACTTTTCTGTACCAAAAATAACAGAATCGAATAGCAACACTTTTCAAAATAAATGCTGAAAAGTTCTACTTTTCAGCACTCAAATGGGTGCTGAAAAGTTGAACTGTTTAGCACTTGTTTTGAAAAGTAACACTTTTCAACTTTTTTTTTGATTTAAACGATTTATTGACAAAATACATGAAAATTTGACATAAAATTTCACTCAGTGTGTGTTTTTTGGAATTGCAAAAAATGTTGTATGGAACTCGTTGCAAAATTCGATTTTTTCAGCACTCGTATATATCCAACTCGATGAACCTCATTGGATAAATGAACGACTCGTTCTGAAAAAATCCTCTTTTTGCAACTTGTTGCATAAACTACTATTGTGTTATAACTTTACTGAAGTTTTACCACTAAATCACGTTTTTCTCTTAATATGTTTGTAGTTTAAGCTGGATATTTTTACTCAAACTTTGTGATCCAAATTTGGCCATTAGCGTCTAAGCAATTCTCTACGAAATGAGACTTTTTTCAAATTCTAAGTATTGTATTTTTCAATCTGGCTGACACTTTTTGAGTGCATTCCGTATGCCCAAAGAAGCAAATTTGTATCATTATTTTGTCCATTTAATTTTCCATACCAATTTGGCAGCTGTCCATACAAAATTGGTATGTGAACAATAAAAAAAAGCTATTTTGAAGGATTTTTTTTATCGATTTAATGTCTTCTACAAATAAATAAATGGAAAATAATGTTTTGCTGATTTTTAATGTAACTCTTTGTCACTGAAAATAGATTTACAAAAAAACACTATTTTTGTTTTGTTTTTTGAATGCTTTCTGGGACATAGGGGAATAGCATATAACTCCACCGTGCCTGTAATGTTGCCATATCAGCACTTTGACATTCAATTAAAGCTCATAAAACCGCAAGCAAGTTTCTATCACCAGTTTTATAAACTACAAGCCTAACCCGACAAACTTCGTTCTGCCTTTTTTCGTAAGTTGACGGTTTTTGATTTTTTGCTTATTCAGCCTCCTGTGATCAAAATTTGAGAAAGTCTCCATACAATTTGCCGATGCTCCGGATTCGGTTCCAGAGTGGCCAAAGTGTCAATTAGTTAGCGTATAAACCAAAGAGTGTTTTTTGCAGGGCTGCGGAGTCGGGTCATATTTCAAACGACTCCGACTCCGACTCCGACTCCGGCTTTCTCAGATCAGCCGACTCCGACTCCGACTCCGGCTCCGGCTTTGAACAAATGGTTGGCTCCGACACCGACTCCGACTCCGGCCAACCAACTCTAGCTGACTCCGACTCCGACTCCGACTCCAGCTTTCAACAAATGGCTGGCTCCGACTCCGACTCCGACTCCACATATTTTTAAATGTTTCAAAAGTTAGTTAACTATTATCAGTTAATTATTTTTAAAACATTGATAAATAGGATTATTTAAATACTCTCTAAGCGTCATGTTTTTCTCAAGAAAATAAGTTAAGTAAAAGTGAAGTAAAGTAAATAAACGGAAAAAAGTTTCTAGGTAACAAATTTTATACGTTATGGAAACAGAAATCAAAAAATATCTTCAGTTTTAGAGGCATTTTGAAAAGAACAGTTTTGTAAGTAAATTTGGATGTATTTCTTAACTTCAAATTTGAAAATATTTTTTTCAAAGCTAATAAATATATATATTAAATTGTTATTTTTGAATGAATAACTAAAAGAAACCTGGCCTTAATGATCTATTGAACAATAAAATTCGATTTGCTCACTTTCAGGCTAACATTTGTAAGAAGCACAGTGACAGGCACCTTGTTTTTTAAATGACAATTTTAAACGAAAACTTTTTTTTTGTTTTTTTTTAAGACGTACATGGACATCACGCCATGGCTGAAGGAGATTATTATTGCAAATCAATGTATCTAAACAATTTCTTCGTGGAAAGGACGCTTAAGATGTCCTTTTCAAATATCTGTGACATGGCAAATATTTTACCCTGGAAATTTTTAATTTATTTTAATTTTAAAATTTTATATACTTTAAAAAGGAGGTTCACGATACTTCTTATATTTTATTTTGTTAAGGTACATTGATTTGCAATGATTATCACCTTCCGTCATAATGGCGTGGGACATACAGTATGAGAAAATTCGTACCAGTTGATAATATTTTGATTCTGTTTTTTATTTATAATATTTGAAAAATAAATTAAAATCCTATATTTTGTTCTAAACATTTTTTTATTAGTTTATTTTTGTACTGAATTCTTGAGATTTGTTCTACGATAATTTGCAACTAGAGGGTGACGATTCTCGAGATTTTCAATTTCCCGGGAATCGAGAGTTGAATTTTGCAATTTCCCGGGAATTCCCGGGACCCGGGAGTTTTTTTTTAACTATGCCAATAGTGCCAATCTTTATAAAGAAAAGTAATTAATGTGTTTCTTTTCAATGAATTTAGATACAATTAATTTGTACTTTTTCAATAAAACGTTAATTACTAGCCTCGTTATTTTTGGGAACTGTCTACCTTTATTTTTTTCTGAATCTGCAAATACAAGATCGCTTTTTTATTTTTTTTGGACTCATAATTGCAGTTTAAAATGTTTACGAATCTTAATTCGTACTAAGTGATTTTTCAAAAGTTGCACAAACTTGTTTGTAGATTTTTGTGATGTAAAAAAAAAGCTAATATATAATTTCCCAGTATCGGGATTTTTGCAATATGATAAATAACGACTCAAAACAACAATTTAAAATTGTTTTTTTTTTCTTTTTAATGTCAACTGTAAATATTAATTGACGAAATAGTTATTAGGAAAATCAGAATGTTCAAATGTGGCGGATCTTAACTTTATAAAAATCGCCAGATTTTTTTAAATTAATAATGAGGTTGATGCGAGACGTGTTTTTTCTGCTGTCGTTTTTCTTACGATCAGTTTTAAGAAAATAGTTTTTTTTTTTTCAAAGTATGAAATCGACACGAACACTTTTGGATTAGGCCAGTGGTTTCGGCAGTTGCGGCGATTACTTGGTGGTTCCTGTGGATTTTTGAGTAGCTCGACTTTTTCACCTGGGAAGGGCAGCGGCGTGGAAGAAGCACTGGCACGACGATCGCCATGAAGGCCACGATGAGTTACGTGCCGGATTTGTCCTCACTACGAACCGGTGCTCGAGAGTTGCTTCAAGGGTTCCAGTTGCAAGCTGCTGAACGTGGCCAAAGATCCGGACAGGTGGACCCGCGACCAGACGCTACACAAGGAACGAGGCCAAGGTCGGTTTTGTGGCGCACATGATTCCGGCGGACATCGTCATCGTGTAGAAGTTTTACGCCCATCTGGATGTGACGGAGAATTCAAAAATATGGAGACGGATGCCATTTGTACATCTGAACTACGTCCACGCATTTGGACCATACTCCAGGTCCAGGAATGCAACAGCTCGACCAAATGAGTGAAGTCTTCAAAAGGAGTTTCTTGAGGATCCCGCTGCTTTCGGAGAAACCTCGTTTGTTGCTGCCCGCTACTTTACTGTAGTCCTGTTCAAGTCCAGAAGTCTTGGATTCAAGTAGCATTTGATGATAAGATCAAACCCTGCTGGAGCTGTTGAATCTTGATTTGGTGAGATCTATCCATTTTATCTATCATTATTTGATTATTTTTTCCCCTTATTTTACATAATTTTTTTATTGATCAAATGTTATATCCATATTATCCCTTTCCCACCTTCCCTCTCTCCTATCCTCATTTCCTCCCCCTCCCATCCCCCCCCCCTCTCATAAATATTATTATCTGCCAAATTTACACTTACACACCACACCATAACTGATTCGGAGCGTTTGGTACGGTATGTCCACGCATCCTTCCTCCCCCTGATGATTCTGTGAAATGTGATCCGTTCACAGAATCTGTCTCTGCGGTTAATGCAACGCAGTAGGCCTGGCCGCTTTAATTTTTGCTATACATTTTCGGGGCAACTCGGATGTACTGTAATCATTAATATTGACAAGAAAGGACTTGAGGCGTAATCTTACCACAAGTTCTTCCAGGATGCTTTCTTCGGACTGGCTGCGCTTGTGTTCGATTAGATTAGATTAGATTTAATAATGAGGTTGATGCGAAACACAAAACAATTTATTGACATCGAAAAAGAAAAAAAAACCTTAGCATTACCAAAAAAAACTAGATTGAGAGGATTGCTATGCTCGAGAGAGGATATGTAAATTATACTTATCTTGAAAAGGCTTTTCCTCTTTGAAATAATAAAAATTAGAAACAATAACTGCTAAGTATGTTTAAGTTAAAATTTAAACTTTCTGAATAAGAAGATTAGAGATGCATTGGTTTATTCAAACTTGAACACCGAATATTAAATTTAACATCCAATGACAAAAACAATTTCGAATTAGTTGATTAGCTGATTAGTTTATATAATTTTGCTACGATATTCATAAGCTTAAAATTTCCCGGGAGTCTCGACCAAATTTCCCGGGAATCGAGAGGTCCAAAAATGGTCGATTTCCCGTGAATTCCCGCTCGTCACCCTCTATTTGCAACGATATCAAAATAGTTTACCTAAAATCAACATCAACATCAACAATCAATGATTATTTCAAAATTTGTTGCAACTTCTTCTGATATTTTTTGATAGATTCAATTAGGTCCCGCCCGTGTGGATCAATCGGACCGCGCACTGAACTCACAATCCAGAGGTCGCCGGTTCGAATCCCGCGGCGGGCGCTCTAAAATTCTTTGTGTAAATATGGGTATTCGGCGCCGTCGCTCCGTGCCATACTTTCATACACTTAGGAGCCCAGGGTGGCGAAGTCCTTGTAGATAAAAGGAAGACACTAGTGGTTGGTACTAGCAATGGTGGCCGACAGCTATAAAGTCAACTTCGTTTTTTCAATTATTTTAAATGCAACACTTTGATTTTCTTGTACTCATAGTGTAATGACACAATTAGAGCTTTTCAATCACAATAAAAAGCTTCAATAACATAATGGCATCTGATAAATCAACAAAAAATAAAAGATATTTTTTTTTAAATTAAGCTGTTCTATAGGAAATACTAAACAATAAAAAAACATATTTTTTGTTGAATTTAAGATAACTCCGGCTCCGACTCCGTCTCCGGGTTATCAGAAATCTTCGGCTCCGACTCCGACTCCGACTCCAGCGCTTAAAATTTAGCCGACTCCGGCTCCGACTCCGACTCCAGCTGCTCGAGTTTTGACGACTCCGACTCCGACTCCGACTCCAGGTCCCCAAAAAGACCCGACTCCACCGACTCCGGCTCCGACTCCGACTCCGACTCCACAGCCCTGGTTTTTTGAAATGTTGTTTTCTGTTGTTTTCTCGATCCAAAAAACATATTTTTGATAATTTTGCATAAACTATTTTTTATTAGTGTTCAGCTACTAAAATGTTCCTAAAACAATGCAAACGTGATTTTTCAAAACTGTGAGCTTATTAAAAATGGCAAAATTCTAACCTCCAACAAATCAAACTCCAGCTGCAGAGCGTAAACTTCTCCAAATTTCAAATCAACCACGCAAAAACCCGCCTCAAAATGCATGACAAACGACCGCAGAACTATCACACTCACGACTGCACTCGGTCACACCTCAAAATTTGAAAATTGCCACACAAAAACCCAAAAAAAAAAACTCTCACCTTCCTCTCCTGCCTTCCTTCCAACTCTTCCGCGAACCGAACCGGAAGCCGAATTTCGCACGCCACCGCTCTCAAATTGAAATTTTCGGCTCTCTTCACAGCCTTCTACGATCGTCACGCGAAGCCACCCGAATGGGGGCTTTGGCCTGATAACAACAAACAACCGAAAGAGGGGCCTTCGGCGTTCACCGATTAGGGTGTGGGCGTGGCTACACGCTAAAAGAAAACAAAAAGGGTGAAGTTTATTTGCCTTTTGGGAGATTGGTTATCGGTTTTTGGGTGTTTTGATAAATAGCCGACGGGGGCGACACGCCCTCAATTTTGAGGTTAGTTTTGCGAATTTTATTAAATTTAATCAAAATTAAAACTGAAAGATCGTAAAAGGGGAAAAAACGTTACACACTAAATTGTTTCCGTCGCCGTTCAAGACAGTCAACCGGTAGATTGATTGACTTGGGAAATCTTACAACGAAAAAAAAGTTCCAATTGTTCTTCACAATAAATAAGCCGCCCCTTCAGAGCCCCACAGGTGTAACATGAAACCGTTTAAAAACACAAAAAAAAATAAACCACTGAAATCGTTTCAATTTCCAGGCGCCGCCACTCGTCCAACTTGTTGAAATGTGATTCTTCTGCCACTTACAGGTTAGAGTGATTTTCCACCACTTGGGCGCTTGACAATCGCCGCGCCAAGCCAAGACGGGAAAAGTCTCGGACGATTTTCTATGCTTTCTGTGCCATTTATGGGCAGTGCGGCGTGGCAAGCATACATAATACACGACTCTAATTTTAGTGCTTTCCAATTAGATTGAGGATGGCGAAGAAGAAAAAAATAAGAAGAAAAAAGTGCATTGTTAGAGGTAATTTCCTCTTTTGTTCAATTACCGTTGGGTAAAATAATGGACAGGAGGGGGGAGGGGGGTCTCTCTATGAACCACTCTCCAAAAGAATGTTTGTCTCTTTTCCTCTCTCGGTGAGATATGATTCTCTCCGTGACAACTGGATTTCACGACGAGTGTTGCAACAGTGACGTGCAACATGAAAGTGTTGCGTGACGTTTGAATGCAACACTGTTTTTATGGTTGTCGTGTATGCTGTCTGGAAAAGTTTTATGGTTCACCTGAAGCACGTCACATAAGGTTTTTATGTTGCACTGTTTTGCTTTATGTTTCCAGGCTTTCACTGAAGGTGGCACGGATTTGATGGCATCATGCTATAATTATAGAAACATATTTTGTTGCGCGGGTTTGCTTTTAATTCGCCGATTTGATTTTTAAACGGTAGGGGAATTAACTTCGATTAACTGGATTGATTTAAAATGCATTAATAAACGTTATTCTTAAAGTTCAAATTGATTCAACAAGGTTATTTCATAACGATTTTTAATGTTTATAGATAGAAAAAATTAAAGATAATTGCATAAATATTTCTTTATACTTGAATACCATCAACTGGGACGAATCAGGACGCATGGGGCGAATTGGGACAACATTTTTAACCATGTAGGAACACAATATTTTGTTTTTTTTTCTGGTTAGTTTCGGTTAGATTAGTCTCAGACCAACAAAATGTCCAAAATCCAGTTGTCCAGATTGCAAAATTAAGTGGAAAATGGATTTTCCGTAAATGGTGAAGTTTTGGAGCCTGACACCAAGACACCAATTCTTGAGAAGAGTTGTTTCACATGGAAAGGGGCATCTTTGGGTTGGTTGGAAATTAGAGTGGTTCACTATTAGGGTGATTTTGAAAATCAAACTTTTCAACTTTTCTTTTAAACCTTAAAATCGCTGTAACTTTTGACCCTTAAGTCCAAATTGACTTGTCAAAAATGGAAAAGTTTGTTTTTAGAGCTCTAAAAGTGCCCTAAATCTCATTTTTCTCTAAAATTTAACCCTGGATTACCACTTTCAAAAAACTGATTTTTGAAGGTTTGCTCAGATGCTTTCCATAAATTTGGTCGTAGAAGGCGTAGATTACGAGATAAAATTTTGGTGTCTTCGACAAAATTGCTTGGATTGGTAAGTTCAACAATTTTTTACACGACTGAAAAATTCCCAAAAATGTTCCTGAAAAGTTCAATTTTCAAAATCACCCTTATAGTGAACCACCCTAATTTCCAACCAAATCAAAAGTTGCCCCTTTTCCATATGCAACAACTCTTCTGAAGACACCAAAGCTCCAAAACTTCCCCAATTTACGGAAAATGCATTTTCCACTTAATTTTGTGATCTGGATCACTGTGCATTGAATTATTAAAATTTTAGTTACTTGCAGTTTTCGCTAGTTATTGAATTCATCATACCTTTGACATGTTGATGTTGACCAATACATTTACTGTTAAGGCTGGTACAAATATTTTTGAAAGTTTTTGTCACCCCCCCCCCCCCCAAATTTTGCTCGGGGCCAAAAAAAATATGTTTACAATAAACTTCAAAATTTCAATGAAAATTCAAGGGCAACTAGCTGAAATCAAATTAAAATACATTCTCCTGCGTTTAAAATCATTTTAAGCATGTTTGGGTTTATTAAAAAATCTTAAGATTTTTTGAAAATTTTCGATGCAAAATCTTTTTTTTGATACAATTTTTGTTTTTGTCAGATCTTAGATTTTTTGAAAACTAATGATTGCTAAACAACTGAACTAGTGTAAAATGCATTTTAAAACACTTTTTTCATTTAAATGTAAAGATTATGGCTTGTTATTTAAATTTTTATATTTTTTTCCCCCTTGATCTCGGCCAGGGCCGAGGGACAAAAACTTTTTTAAATATTTGCATCGGCCTAAATCATGAAAAATAAAGACACATTTCAACGACATCTAAATAACAAAAATTAAAGTTTTATTTCACCTTTTTTTTCTTCCGTAAACCTGGGTGACACCGGTAGGATTTTAATTTATTTTTTTAAATATATTGCATCCAGTCAGGCTTTTCTCAAGATTTCGCCACACAGTTTCCATTTGCGTTTTTTCATAAAGTTTTATCTCAATTATGCTTTAAAAAATTGTTCCGTTTAAAATTACTATTTTAAAATCTGAGATGACTTTGAAAGTTTTTTACAAATTGTGCACGCTTTAGCTTAAAATTTAATTGAAATTGAATCAATTACGTAAAATGCAGCATAAGTGAGGTTAAATTAAATGTTACTTTTGAAAAGTTCACAATTAAATGTTCGCTTTACTTACTTTGAAACAATGTAAATTAATGTTCCAAATGTGCTGAAAAATTATCAGAAATTTATTTTTACCAAAATTTAATATATTTATGGCCATAGCAAATTATTTTCCAAGATAAATATTTCTGAAAATTAAAATGTTCCTTGAAAAAACTTGTACAATTGATTGTTAACGTTAACGTTAATGAATAACGTTAATTTTTGTATTAGGATAATTCTCCGCCAACTCACACAGCAGTTGTCCTAAGGAGTAACTTTAGTCCCTGATCACGAATCCGAGGTCCGTTTTTTGATATCTCGTGACGGAGGGGCGGTACGACCCCTTCCATTTTTGAACATGCGTAAAAAGAGGTGTTTTTCAATAATTTGCAGCCTGAAACGGTGATGAGATTAAAATTTGGTGTCAAAGGGACTTTTATGTAAAATTAGACGCCCGATTTGATGGCGTACTCAGAATTCCGGAAAGACGTATTTTTCATCGAAAAAAACACCAAAAAGTTTTAAAAATTCTCCCATTTTTCGTTACTCGACTGTTAAAATTTTTGGAACATGTCTTTTTATGGGAAATTTAATGTATTTTTCGAATCTATATTGACCCAGAAGGGTCATTTTTTCATTTAGAACAAAATTTTCCATTTTTAAATTTCGTGTTTTTTTCTAACTTTGCAGCATTATTTTTTAGAGTGTAACAATGTTCTACAAAGTTGTAGAGCAGACAATTAAAAATTTTGACAATTTTGGTATATAGACTTAAGGAGTTTGCCTATAAACATCACGAGTTATCGCGATTTTACGAAAAAAAAAGTTTTGAAAGAGTTGGTCGTCGTCGATCATGGCCGTTCATGGTCTCCCGCGATATAACACACACGCGACACGTTACACGGACGACGAAACAAAGAGAAACGCAAAAAGTAAAAGTAAAATCGCGATAACTCGTGATGTTTATAAGCAAACCCCTTATGTGTATATATCAAATTTTTTGTAATTGTCTGCTCTACAACTTTGTAGAACATTGTTACACTCTAAAAAATAACCCTGCAAAGTTAGAAAAAACACGAAATTTTAAAATGAAAAATTTTGTTCTAAATGAAAAAATGACCCTTCTGGGTCAATGTAGATTCGAAAAGTACATTAAATTTCCCATAAAATGACATGTTCCAAAATTTTTTACAGTCGAGTAACGGAAAATGGGAGAATTTTGAAAACTTTTTCAGTGTTTTTTTTTTCGATGAAAAATACTTTGATTCGGAATTCTGAGTACGCCATCAAATCGGGCGTCTAATTTTACATAAAAGTCCCTTTGACACCAAATTTCTATCTCATCACCGTTTCAGGCTGCAAATTATTGAAAAACACCTCTTTTTGCGCATGTTCAAAAATGGAAGGGGTCGTACCGCCCCTCCATCACTAGATATCAAAAAACGGACCACGGATTCGTGATCAGGGACAAAAGTTACCCCTTAGGACAAAGTTTCACGCAAATCGAAGAGGGGTCGGGGCAACTTTTCCCGATTTCGTGTGAGTTGGTAGAGAATTACCCCAATTCATTTACTGTTAAATCTTGAAAAATAAAGACACATATCAACGACATCTGAATAAAAAAATTCATGTTTTATTTCACCTTTTTTCTTTTCGTAAACCGGGGTGACACCGGTTGGATTTTAATTTATTTTTTAAATGTATTGCATCCAGCCAGACTTTTCTCAAGATTCGGCCACACAGTTTCCATTTGCGTTTTTTCATAAAGTTTTTTCTCAATTATGCTAAAAAAATTTGTTCCGTTGAAAATTACTATTTTAAAATCCGAGATAACTTTGATAGTTTTTACAAATTTTGCACGCTTTTTAGCGTAAAACTAAATTGAAATTGAATTAAGAGCGAGTTTTTCACCGATGTGAAACAGGTCGTATCGAGGTGCTCCGATTTGGATGAAACTTTCAGGGTTTGTTTGTCTATACATGAGATGAACTCATGCCAAATATGAGCCCTCTACGACAAAGGGAAGTGGGGTAAAACGGGCATTGAAGTTTGAGATAAAAAAAAACACGAAAAATCTTAAAATTGCTCGCATTTCCGTAAAACTTCATCGATTCCAGTTCTCTTAGATGCCTTCGAAAGGTCTTTTGAAGCCCTTTAAAATGTGCTATAGACATCCAGGATTGGTTTGACTTTTTCTCATAGCTTTTGCAAATTACTGTTAAAAATGGATTTTTTTAAAACCTTAATAACTTTTTGCAACAGCCTCCAACACCCATACTCCCATAGGTCAAAAGTTAGGGAATTTCATGGACTATAAGCCTACGGTATTAACTTTTTGGCCAATTGCAGTTTTTCTCATAGTTTTACGATTTTTCTAGAACAAACATTTTACAACGGTAATTTTTGCCCTGTAGGCCAAGAAGACGGCATTTTTTGGTCTCAATTTTGACATATTCGGAATCCTCAGAAAATTTTACATTAGATTGAGGTGTTGGAATTTTGAATTTGATTGAAAAAAATGCCATTTAGAATTAATTAAAATATTATTTAGTATTTTGTCAGATTAGGGGTAAAACAGGTTTTCGCCTACTTGATACAGCATTTGTCGTATTGATCATAGGGTAAATAAGATCTATTTCTTTTTTCAAAAATGTTTTATTTAATTATTTTTTAAATCCAAATTATAACTCCAATACTTCTAACTTACGTGTAATTGTCCGAGGATTCCGAATATGACAAAATTGAGACCAAAAAGTGCCGTCTTCTTGGCCTACAGGGCAAAAATTACCGTTTTAAAATGTTTGTTCTAGAAAAATCGTAAAACTATGAGAAAAACTGCGATTGGCCAAAAAGTTAATACCGTAGGCTTATAGTCCATGAAATTCCCTAACTTTTGACCTATGGGAGTATGAGTGTTGGAGGCTGTTGCAAAAAGTTATTAAGGTTTAAAAAAAATCCATTTTTAACAGTAATTTGCAAAAGCTATGAGAAAAAGTCAAACCAATCCTGGATGTCTATAGCACATTTTAAAGGGCTTCAAAAGACCTTTCGAAGGAATCTAAGGGAACTGGAATCGATGAAGTTTTGCGGAAATGCGAGCAATTTTAAGATTTTTCGCGTTTTTTGGACCTCAAACTTCAATGCCCGTTTTACCCCACTTCCCTTTGTCGTAGAGGGCTCATATTTGGCATGAGTTCATCTCATGTATAGACAAACAAACCCTGAAAGTTTCATCCAAATCGGAGCACCTCGATACGACCTCTAGAACAAACCGAGCAGAATTTACAAATACTGCCTCTTAATCACGTAAAATGCAGCATAAGTGAGGTTAAATTAAATGTTACTTTTGAAAAGTTCACAATTAAATGTTTGCTCTACTTACTTTGTAACAATGTAAATAAAAGTTCCAAATGTGCTGAAAAAATATCAGAAATTTATTTCTACCAAAATTGTAAATATTTATGTTAGGCAATAGCAAATTATATTTCAAGATAAATATTGCTGAAAATTAAAATGTTCGTTGAAAAAACATGTACAATTGATTGTTAACGTTAACGTTAATGTGTAACGTAAATTTTTGTATTATTTTGTTTTGTTTTTTAAACATTCGGCATTTTTTTATGTCTTCCGTCTACCTTGATCAGAGCCGAGGGACCAAAACTGCAAATGAAATTGTGCAAGTCTAATTTAGAAAAATAATTATTATTATGAAAGTAAATTTGAGTATTATTTCATCAACTCTCAAAATTTGAGTAATTTTTTTTGATACTAATTTTATTTTTTTTACTTCGAAGTTGAAAATTGACCAGTCTAATAACTATTGAATCATGTCAAAAATAGATGAAAAGTACTACTTTGCTGTTCTGTTCTGAATAAAACTTACTATTCTTGTCTTTCTAAAGTGAAAAAATGGCATCACCAAAATAAAAGTGCTGAAAAGTTTAATAAAGCACTCATTTGAGTGCTGAAAACTTCAGCTTTTCAGCACTTGTATGGCGTCATCCATAAAGCATATCACGCTCTAGGGGGGGAGGGGGGTTCTGAGCAAGTGTGACATAGCGTGTTATAAGTATAGGAAAAGCGTGACAAAGGGGGGGAGGGGGACGTACTTTATGGATGAAGCCTATCGAGTAATATTTTACTTAACGGTTTAATAAACAGTTTTTGCATTTTTTGTCTCAATTGTGTTTTTGAAAAATAGCTGTTTTTTTCTCTTTACACCATATTCTTTTTTTAAATCACCCTTTTTTAAATGATTCTCGATTCACGCTACTTTTTTTAAGTCATGACTTCAATTGAGAATATGACCTAAATTAAAAATCTTTGGGACTTCGTAGTTTGCTAAAATGTTTAAATAACATAATTAAACAAAATACATTTTGAAAATTCTCCGAAAAATTACGAAATCCGAATGATTCCTAATTTAAGGGGTTACATACATGTAAATCGGCAAAAATGTCAGAGGTTGGTATGAGCTAGTTATTTGAAAGAAAGCAATTTTAAAAAACGGGTTTCACGTTATCTCAACATTGCTTCGACCAAATCGGCTCAAAATTTTGGTGAAGACTCGTTAAACTGGTCCCGTGTGCATGACGAAGGCCGATTTTCAAAATGTTTAATTAAAAAAAGATAAAAATATTTTTCTGTTTTTCATATTAAAAATCGCCAGCTTTGGATTTTTGTATTTTTTGAAAATTCAAAATTTCAAAATCGGGCTTCGTCGTGCACACGGGATATGTCTTGGGAGTCTTCATCCAATATTTCAACCAATTTGGTCCGTCCCATCTTGAGGTATCGTGGCAACCGTAAATCAATTTGGTGTTCAGAGAAAAACGCTCAGAAAGTTAGAAAGTTTGCTTTGCGCAAGGCAAAATTCTGAGCTTAAATCGTCTCTAACTCAGTTAAATCATGAAATATCTTCATGAAACTTTCAGGAGTGATTGAAAATCATCTTTTAAGTGAATTTAATAAATTTTCTGTAATAAACATTTTGTGATTTTCTACATGTAACCCTTTACGTCATATTTTCAATTTAAGTCAAAGACTTTTTTTAAACGATTATCGATTTTAGCACCCCCATTTCGTTGTGTAAATCAAGAATATGGTGTACTATTCTTTGAAGATAAAAAATTAACTAAAATCAATTGAAATTTAAAGAGTCGAGCACTTGCTGGCGAAGTTAAACTACTTTTCCACTTTTTTGACAATATTCCTAAAAATGCAAGTTTTAAAAAAATCGATCACACATTGCTCTGACTGTTTTCAATCCATGAGAAAGTAAAACTTGCTGGGTAATTTTTTACATTTTGAGATTTCTTCGGTGAAATTAGTTCTGAAATGCTCTGATTTAGGAACTGAAGTTGTAGTCATTTGATAACGGAGCCGGGTAAAATGATAAAAAATACCTTATTTTAACAAAATGATAGCTTCATCAATTTTTCAAAAAAAAAACAATCCCTCAAGGCTCATCTCACCTCTTTCCAGATTCCCTTTAGATCTTTCGGAAAGCAAAATCTGAAAATCACAACGGTCACGAAATTGGCTCAATTCGTAACCAAACTGGCCCAACAAAAAGCAAACTGACCTGTAGAATGTCCCTGTCCTAACGACATCACCCATACAACATACGACCAGGAAACCACCCTGGTATTCAACATGAGAATTCAAGATATATCTGAGGAAAGAATAAAGAAAAATGCATGAATTGTAGAAAAATAAATAAATTTATATTGAAAAAGAAAGGCAAACACAACCACTAGCAAAAACAGCACACACAACCACCACCACAAAGACTAGTGAAGATACATGACGAAGAGGCCACTAAAGCTTGTGTGCCACATGTGTGTGTGCGGGAGACCGATTTTATTTTTTATTATTTTTTCTACGTGCAATAAAAAGTGCACTTCTTAACATAAGTGAAGCAAGAAATCCCAACACGAAGAAAAAATACATAAAATTAAATATAAAAAAATGCAACCCAACTGAAGGATGTCTTTCACTGGTGTATGTGTGTGTGAAGAAAGAAAAAAGAAAAGCTCGTGGAAAAATAAAATAGAAAAGGGGCGAGTTTTTATTCCCGCTGCACTTTTCCTTCCCCGAGAAGTGCCAGGATTTGACCAGAGACCGAGGGTTTTCTTGGGTTTTCCGCCTCGATATGTGAGTGCTGCTGCTGCTTTTTCCTTCAAACTTAATTTTTTTATGGTTGTTTTTTCCCGCTTTTCCCAAGGACGAAGTCGTGCTTGCTGCCGGGAACTGGAAAAACATATCAACCGGTTCGTCGTGTGAACAATCACAAAGGGCAGCAGTTTTTTTTTCTTTCTGCTGGAAAGCTTTGTGTCTTGAGTTTTTTGTTTTGTTCCTGTTGGTTTTTATTTCTTCTGGTCGCGTGCACAAAACAGGATTTTGTTGGATTTCTAGCGTGACTTAAGTTAAGTAATAGTTTTATGTTAAATTGTTTATTTACAAGCGAGCATTGCAATCAGTTTGTCCTATTTTGATATTTACTTTTTTAATTTTTTTTTCAAGCTTCATCATATCGGTTTGAGAATCAATCTTACGAAATAGGGATTCAAAATCAAGTTTAAGTAAAAATATTACAAATTTATGTAAATTTCATAACTTATTCCATAATCATTTTTTATCACTTGAAGAAGATAAAATTTAGTTTCACTTTCGGCTGGTACCGTAAAACGGGTTGACTTTGATAGGTTTGAGATTTTTCCGCAAAATGAAGAGTACAATTAAAATACGTTCGGAATGGTTTAGAATCATATTGACCGTAGCAGAGAAGTGCTCAAAGTACCTCAAGAAGAATTTTTTATAAAATTTTGAAATGTTTAAAAAGTCAGTTAACTATAGTTAAGAAAATATTGATGAAAGGGATTATTTCAAACTTCTCAAAGTGTCATGATTTTCTCAATAAACAAGATTTTGAATCGGAAAATGATTCTTTGGACAATTTTCCATTAGGAGATGTTAAAAAAAGTTACTTTTTAAATAATATGTATTTATGAATCATAATTCAAAAAAATCTCAAAATTTTTAGACAATTTTAGTTGAACAAACTTCATTAAAAAAATGAAAAAACTTGTGATTCGTGCTTCGAACTCAGTTTAAAATGCAATATAAATTGATATTTTTTTGAACAATACTAGATTTAACGAATTTCAGGAAAATATCCAACTTTTTAATAATTTTACCTAAAATTTAAATATATGTAGTTGAAAAGCTTATTAACTTAGTTAACTAGATATAAACATTATTTTTTTTTTTAAACTATATCAGAAACCTTAAAGCAATTCACACAGATTTCGGTCATTCGATTTTTTTGTATTTTTTAATCTGGCTGAAACGTTTTTGGTGCCTTCGGTATGCCCAAAGAAGCCATTTCGCATCATTAGTTTGTCCATATAATTTTCCATACAAATTTGGCAGCTGTCCATACAAAAATGATGCATGAAAATTCAAAAATCTGTATCTTTTGAAGGAATTTGTTTATCGATTTGGTGTCTTCGGCAAAGTTGTAGGTTTGGATAAGGACTGCACTGAAAAAAAATGATACAAGGTATATTTTTTTGTGATTTTTAATTTAACTATTTGTCACTAATTTGCAAAAATCACCATTATTATTATTTTTTTTATTTTTTGATATGTTTAAGGGGACATAAAATGCCAACTTTTCAGAAATTTCCAGAATGGGCAAAAAATCATTGACCGAGTTATGAATTTTTGAATCAAAACTGATTTTTTTTTTAAATCGAAATATTGGTCGCAAGAATTTTTCAACTTGATTTTTCGATGTTAAATCAAATTTGCAATAAAAAAGTACTTCAGTGAAATTTTGATAAAGTGCACCGCTTTCAAGTTAAAGCCATTTTGACGTGACTTTATTGAAAATAGTCGCAGTTTTTCATTTTTTTAAATTAGTGCACATGTTTGCCCACATTTGAGAAAAAACATTTTTGAAAAGCTGAGAAAATTCTCAATATTTTGCTTTTTTGAACTTTGTTGATACGACCCTTAGTTGCTGAGATATTGTCATTCAAAGGTTTAAAAACAGGAAAATTGATGGTGAGACTTACCCAAACAACCCACCATTTTCTAACGTCGATATCTCAGCAACTAATGGTTCGATTTTCAATGTTAATATATGAAACATTCGTGAAATTTTTCGATTTTTTCGAAAAAAATATTTTCAAAATTTTCAAATCAAGACTAACATTTTAAAAAGGCGTAATATTGAATGTTTAACCTTTTTGAAATGTTAGTCTCAATTTAAAATTTTTGAAAATATTGTTTTCGAAAAGATCGGAAAATTTCACAAAAGTTTCATATTTAAACATTGTAAATCAGACCATTAGTTGCTGCGATATCGACTTTAGAAAATGGTGGGTTGTTTGGGTGAGACTTAGAAAACATCAATATCTCAGCAACTAAGGGTCGTATCAACAAAGTTCTAAAAAGCAAAATAAAGAGAATTTTCTCAGCTTCCCAAAAATATTTTTTTCAAAAGTGGGCAAACATGTGCCCTAATTTAAAAAAGTTACGACTGCGACTATTTTCAAAAAAAATTACCTGAAAATGGCTATAACTTGAAAACGGTGCACTTTTTAAAAATTTTACTTAAGTACTTTTTGATTGCAAATTTGATTTTACATCGAAAAATGAAGTTGAAATTTTTTGGACTTTGTGTGGCCTCGCGGCTTTAATAATATTAATCTGAAGAAAAACCTTACCAGTAAGAATATATTCCATAAATAAATTGAAATCATATCAAAGTCTAAGTCAAAGGTTTACGGTATTTTGAGTTTAAGAGTTTGATTTTTTTTTAAGAACAAATAATTCACATATTAAGAAAAACATGAGTTTTGTTGAAACAATATTATGAAAATGACTGCCAAAAAAAATGAAACCAATCCTCTTGAACCTGTTGCAAACGAGGAAAGCACTGCCAAAAAAAAACGGAAACCCCAACCGAGCAACAAAAAGGAACCTAATTTGTGTTGCAAATTTCGCCACCCGCAAAATGATGCCACTAAGTCGGCCACAAACACGTTCAGATTAGATTTCAATCCCGCAGAGGGGGTGGTTCGGTGGCAAATGGGACGCTATTTAAAGAGAGTTTTTCCCCAAGAAAATTGTTGAAAAACTTGGCAAAACTAGCCCGAAAAAAACGAATCCTTTCGGGAAGGCAACTATTGATTCCCCGGTCTTGATCTCACCACCCTGCTGCACTTATGCACATCGATGCTAGAAGAGAGTAAAAAAAAACATACACAAAACACATAAAATATGGAATGCATGAGAGGGTATATGTTTGAATTCGGGGTGGGTTTGGTTGGGTGGTGAACGAGCGCGATATTTTTTCGCCACCACCACGCTCCTACTCCTTTCAATTTCTGAAGAAAAGCTCGCACAAGAAAATATCGCGAGCCACGCGAGGAGGGAAAAAGCATCAAACACACACACGAGAAACGAAGAAGGAGTAACAAAACAGCGCGAAAGGAAGCTTCTCTTTTTTTCCTTATAAGATGGGGTGGGGGAGAAGCGGTCACAACATACACTCCAGAAGGTGGGTGGAAAAAAATAGGAAGAAGGAACAAGAAAAAAATAGTGAAGAAATAAAAAATACGCTATTTCTACAACAACAATTCTTTCGCGCTGAGCTTTACCCTTGGTTGAGGCGCCGTTGTCATAGTTGGTGGTGGTGGTGGTGGACGGTGGACCTCATGTGAGACAGGGGCGGAACAAGAAAGGGAGGGTTCCGCTTGAAACAAGTATGTTTTGACAAGCATTTTTTACATTTAATTTAGGGACCATCCAAAAACCACGTGGACACTTTTTTTTTTGGAAATGTCAACCCCCAACCCCCTTAGAGCAAAGGAACCCTTTCTTGATCCTTTGAAAATATGCAATTTAAAAGTATTCTGTAAAAATTTTGAATTTGTGATTTAACAGGGGGGCTGGGCTACAGCTTGAAACTATTTTCATGAATTCATTGATACTTTGTATATTTTCTCGATCTCGATAAGAACCGAGTGACACACATTCTGGATGAACCTTGCATTTAGATTTAAACTTTAAATCAGGCCTGCCAAACGTCCGGCCCGCGACGACTTTTAAAAATAGTTCTGTGACCGGCCCCTAACGCTGATCATGAAATATTAAATAAAAAAAATTAGTGTCTAAATAAACTTGAGATCATTTTTTTTGCGATAAAATGTTGTGAATTCATCTATTATTTTGATTTGGCTTGCATGCATCATGTCATTTCTTTATTGAAAGTTTCAGAATCAACCAATAAACTGTGAAATGGCGCAAGATAACGAAATTACCCATTTCGTAAAAATGTTAAATGAAAAATAAACTTGTATCGCTGTCTAAAAATGCACAATAGACATTTAATTTAAAATTTTACAATTTGTACCATGTTTACATCAAATTGAAGCTTTTCTTTTTTGAGGAACTTGATTAAAATTGATTTTTTCAATAAGTGAATAAGCAAAACAAAGTATTTTTTTTAGTAAAACTTTGCAGTGATAAAGTTTTTTTTGAAAAAACTTACAGACAGCAATTAAGTCATACTGAAAATAAAGATTGCTGCGAAAAATTCAAATTTTTTTAAAAAAAGTCCGAAATAAGTAAAGAAATCAGCAAGAAAAATATATTTTTTCCCAAGCAACCACACAAACAATTTTAAACAAAAAAAATCAAATAAACATATTTTTGAAATTTATCTTTGTTTATCTTTTTAAAATCAAGGTATTTAATGATTAGTTTATTTATTGATAGGACACATAAAAAACATTTAAAAAAACACTAGACTTGAAAGAACCTTAAATTTAAAAAAAAGTTTACATTTTCAACTTTTAGCAAACTTTTGATCCGGCCCGCCACTGGTTCCGAAAAGTCAGATCTGGCCCGCAGGGCAAAAAGGTTGGGCACCCCTGCTTTAAATCGTTGGATTATTGGTGTGAATAATCACTTAACTGTTTTCAAAAACCTTCGAATCAAAATAATACTAAGAATATTGTTTGAAAACCTCAAATCAAAAAATAAGGTGAAACCTTTGTATATTTTATTAAATCCTTAACCAGTTGTTCAAAAATGTGTGGTAATAAGAAAATATGTTAAATTAGGCATGTATCCCAAGTATCATTTTTTTCCAGGAGTTCTACAAGAGCTCTTCAAGATAGCTACATCATAGCAATTTGGACCGCGGTAGGATAAAACTCTCTTCAAGTACTCTTCCAAACTCCTGAAGAAGTTTTGAAGATAATTTTATCCTACCGCGGTCCAAACTGCGATGCTGTAGCTATCTTGAAGAACTCTTGTAGAACTCCTGGAAAAAAATGTTACTTGGGATGTCAAACAAAAGGTTGAAAGGTTGAAAATAAATTGTTTTTGTTAAATTGTCAAAATCAATGAAATTTTTTTTGGCACTTTACTAACACTGAAAGTAACAAATAAAGGGACTATTTGCTCGATAGGTTGTTTATATCCAGTAGGACAATTATTTTGACCGGAATCTCTAGAACAAAGATTAACTTTTTTCAGAAACTATTTTGGAAAATGGAGCGATTTGGTCAGATTTTTTTAAATTGACAAATTTCACGATTATTAAGAAACAATAAACTATGCAATAAAAATTCTCTTTTCCAATAATTTGCTACTTTATTTGAGCAGTTCTCTCAGATTTCGGTCATTCGATTTTTTTTTGTATTTTTTAATCCGACTGAAACTTTTTTGGTGACTTCGGTATGCCCAAAGAAGCCATTTTGCATCATTAGTTTGTTCATAAAATTTTCCATACAAATTCGGCATGATGTATGAAAATTAACCAATCTGTATCTTTTGAATGAATTTTTTGATCAATTAAGTGTCTTCGGCAAAGTTGTAGGTATGGATACAGACTACACTTGAAAAAAATGTTAAGGGCTCAAATCAGCCGGGGAAGTTGTTCTCTTCTTCTTCACAAAATGTTGCATGCGACATTACGAAGAAATGTCGTGCAACGTTTTGAGGTGGTTGGTTTGTTCTGTAGAGTGATTTGAAGTTGGTTGATTGAAATACCTTTCAACCTTTTTTGGTTTAGTACACATTTTCTGTAATAATTCGTGATTTTACAATATTTTTTAGAATATTCTGAAATAATGCAACACAAGTGCAACAAGCAATTTAGTTGCGCAGCGCAAAAATGGCAACAGCGCATCATTCTTGGCTGCTGCTGCTGCACACGCCCAGCACAATGCGAGGACAAAGGAGCGTTATAGGGTAGACTTCACATTTGTGCTCTCAATTATGAAAATAAATTTTAGAAAGTTGATATTTTTCATCAACATTTTTACTAACATATTGAAAATACATTGCGCAATAATGTATAGTTTGCTAATAAAATTTTGAGATGTCTCAAAAAGACCAAAGCCCATTATCATCCCTTTTGCTGAGCAATTTTTCCCTCTCAAGCACAAGATAAAAAACATGAATAGAACAAATGCAAAATATATTTTCAATTGTTAGAGCACACTTCAATATAATAAAAAAATTATATTCTAGTTTACTTTTTTATGTCAGTGATCGATCATGTACTGGACCCTATTCCAGCAGCAGAGGCTTGCCAGGAGTATTGTTTTGAACTTGATCGATTGTGATTGGCTGAAATTTCAAGCACGTGGTTCTCGTGTGTAAACAAACTAAAACAAATCTCGCGCATGGATATCTCTATACGCATCCTGTCTTTTAGTTGAATTGTTTCTAATTATGTTACAATGGATTGCATGATTTTGGGTTTTTCGGCAAACTGTGGCTGTCTACGTGACTGGTAACGGAGTTGTTCACGTAAGAGTAACTCATGTGTTTTTCATGTGATTACTCACGTGACGACTCAACCACGTGTCTAGCTACTTTCGTGACTGATTTATGGAAAGATGACTTTGGACGTTAGGGGAAGTGTCGTGAAAGTTAGTAGATTGTTCCAATATTGTGTTGTAGTTCAAAGTAAATGATCGATGAGTTTTCAAATGCTTCGAACCATCGAATAATGAAAAATAACGTTTCAGTAATATTTTTAAGTTTTAGTTCAGCAACCCTGAATAAGACAAATTTTAGTAATTTGATACAAATAAATATACTCTACAATGCATCAGTACCATACAAAAAAAAATACAAAAATACAAAAATACAAAAATACAAAAATACAAAAATACAAAAATACAAAATACAAAATACAAAAATACAAAATACAAAAATACAAAATACAAAAATACAAAATACAAAAATACAAAAATACAAAATACAAAATACAAAAATACAAAATACAAAAATACAAAATACAAAAATACAAAATACAAAATACAAAATACAAAATACAAAATACAAAAATACAAAAATAAAATACAAAATACAAAAATACAAAATACAAAAATACAAAATACAAAATACAAAAATACAAAATACAAAAATACAAAAATACAAAAATACAAAAATACAAAATACAAAAAATACAAAATACAAAAATACAAAAATACAAAAATACAAAATACAAAAATACAAAATACAAAATACAAAAATAAAAAATACAAAAATACAAAAATACAAAATACAAAAATACAAAATACAAAAATACAAATACAAAATACAAAATACAAAAATACAAAATACAAAATACAAAAATACAAAATACAAAATACAAAATACAAAAATACAAAAATACAAAATACAAAATACAAAAATACAAATACAAAATACAAAAATACAAAAATACAAAAAACAAAATACAAAAATACAAAATACAAAATACAAAATACAAAAATACAAAATACAAAAATACAAAAATACAAAAATACAAAAATACAAAAATACAAAAATACAAAAATACAAAAATACAAAAATACAAAAATACAAAAATACAAAAATACAAAAAAAACAAAAATACAAAAATACAAAAATACAAATAATACATATAATAAATATAATACAAATAATATAAATAATACAAAAAATAGAAAGAATAGAAATAATACAAATAATACAAATAATACGAATGAAACAAATAAAACAAAAAATACAAAAAATACAAATAATACAAATAATACACATAAAACAAATAATACAGATAATACAAATAATAGAAAAAATAGAAATAATACAAATAATACAAATAATACGAATAAAACAAATCAAACAAACAAAACAAATAAAACAAATAACACAAATAATACAAATAATACAAATAATACAAATAATACAAATAAAACAAATAATACAAATAAAACAAATAATACAAATAATACAAATAATACAAATAATACAAATAATACAAATAATACAAATAATACAAATAATACAAATAATACAAATAATACAAATAATACAAATAATACAAATAATACAAATAATACAAATAATACAAATAATACAAATAATACAAACAATACATGTATTATTTGTATTATTTGTATTATTTGTATTATTTGTATTATTTAGTGGATGTAACTTCTGGAGGTCCTGGTCAATAACGGAGTAGCAATGCTTATGCTTATTTGTATTATTTGTATTATTTGCATTATTTGTATTATTTGTATTATTTGTATTATTTGTATTATTTGTATTATTTGTATTATTTGTATTATTTGTATTATTTGTTTTATTTGTATTATTTGTATTATTTGTATTATTTGTATTATTTGTATTATTTGTATTATTTGTATTATTTGTATTATTTGTTTTATTTGTATTATTTGTTTTGTTTGTTTGATTTGTTTTATTTGTATTATTTGTATTATTTTTATTATTTCTATCTTTTCTATTATTTGTATTATCTGTATTATTTGTTTTATGTGTATTATTTGTATTATTTGTATTTTTTGTTTTATTTGTTTCATTCGTATTATTTGTATTATTTGTATTATTATTGGTATTATTTGTATTATTTGTTTTATTTGTTTTATTTGTATTATTTGTATTATTTGTATTATTTGTATTATTTGTATTATTTGTATTATTTGTATTATTTGTATTATTTGTATTATTTGTATTATTTGTATTATTTGTATTATTTGTATTATTTGTATTATTTGTATTATTTGTATTATTTGTATTATTTGTTTAATTTGTATTATTTGTTTTGTTTGTTTGATTTGTTTTATTTGTATAATACAAATAATACAAATATATTTTTATTATTTCTATCTTTTCTATTATTTGTATTATCTGTATTATTTGTTTTATGTGTATTATTTGTATTATTTGTATTATTTGTATTATTTGTATTATTTGTATTATTTGTATTATTTGTATTATTTGTATTATTTGTATTATTTGTATTATTTGTATTATTTGTATTATTTGTATTATTTGTGTTATTTGTATTATTTGTATTATTTGTATTATTTGTATTATTTGTATTATTTGTATTATTTGTATTATTTGTATTATTTGTATTATTTGTATTATTTGTTTTGTTTGTTTGATTTGTTTTATTTGTATAATACAAATAATACAAATATATTTTTATTATTTCTATCTTTTCTATTATTTGTATTATCTGTATTATTTGTTTTATGTGTATTATTTGTATTATTTGTATTATTTGTATTATTTGTATTATTTGTATTATTTGTATTATTTGTATTATTTGTATTATTTGTATTATTTGTATTATTTGTATTATTTGTATTATTTGTATTATTTGTATTATTTGTATTATTTGTATTATTTGTATTATTTGTATTATTTGTATTATTTGTATTATTTCTATTATTTGTATTATTTAAATTATTTGTATTATTTGTACTTTTTGTATTATTTGTATAATTTGTATTATTTGTTTAATTTTTAATAATTGTATTATTTGAATTATTTGTATTATTTGTATTATTTGTATTATTTGTATTATTTGTATTGTTTGTATTATTTGTTTTATTTGTTTTATTTGTATTCTTTGTATTATTTGTATTATTAGTATTCTTTGTATTATTTGAATTATTTGTATTATTTGTATTTTTTGTCTTATTTGTATTATTTGAAATATTTGAATTATTTGAATTATTTGTATTATTTGTATTATATGTATTATTTGTATTATTTGTATTATTTGTATTATTTGTATTATTTGTATTATTTGTATGATTTGTATTATTTGTATTATTTGTATTATTTGTATTATTTGTATTATTTGTATTATTTGTATTATTTGTATTATTTGTATTATTTGTTTTATTTGTATTATTTCTTTTGTTTGTTTGATTTGTTTTATTTGTATTATTTGTATTATTTTTATTATTTCTATCTTTTCTATTATTTGTATTATCTGTATTATTTGTTTTATGTGTATTATTTGTATTATTTGTATTTTTTGTTTTATTTGTTTCATTCGTATTATTTGTATTATTTGTATCATTATTGGTATTATTTGTATTATTTGTTTTATTTGTTTTATTTGTATTATTTGTTTTATGTGTATTATTTGTATTATTTGTATTATTTGTATTATTTGTATTATTTGTATTATTTGTATTATTTGTATTATTTGTATTATTTGTATTATTTGTATTATTTGTATTATTTGTATTATTTGTATTATTTGTATTATTTGTATTATTTGTATTATTTGTATTATTTGTATTATTTGTATTATTTGTATTATTTGTTTTATTTGTATTATTTGTTTTGTTTGTTTGATTTGTTTTATTTGTATAATACAAATAATACAAATATATTTTTATTATTTCTATCTTTTCTATTATTTGTATTATCTGTATTATTTGTTTTATGTGTATTATTTGTATTATTTGTATTATTTGTATTATTTGTATTATTTGTATTATTTGTATTATTTGTATTATTTGTATTATTTGTATTATTTGTATAATTTGTATTATTTGTATTATTTGTATTATTTGTATTATTTCTATTATTTGTATCATATGTTTTATTTGTATTATTTGTATTATTTGTATTATTTGTATTATTTGTATTATTTGTATTATTTGTATTATTTGTATTATTTGTATTATTTGTATTATTTGTATTATTTGTATTATTTGTATTATTTGTATTATTTGTATTATTTGTACTTTTTGTATTATTTGTATAATTTGTATTATTTGTTTAATTTTTAATAATTGTATTATTTGAATTATTTGTATTATTTGTATTATTTGTATTATTTGTATTATTTGTATAATTTGTATTGTTTGTATTATTTGTTTTATTTGTTTTATTTGTATTCTTTGTATTATTTGTATTATTAGTATTCTTTGTATTATTTGAATTATTTGTATTATTTGTATTTTTTGTCTTATTTGTATTATTTGAATTATTTGAATTATTTGAATTATTTGTATTATTTGTATTATATGTATTATTTGTATTATTTGTATTATTTGTATTATTTGTATTATTTGTATTATTTGTATGATTTGTATTATTTGTATTATTTGTATTATTTGTATTATTTGTATTATTTGTATTATTTGTATTATTTGTATTATTTGTATTATTTGTATTATTTGTATTATTTGTATTATTTGTATTATTTGTATTATTTGTATTATTTGTATTATTTGTTTTATTTGTTTAATTTTTAATAATTGTATTATTTGAATTATTTGTATTATTTGTATTATTTGTATTATTCGTTTTATTTGTTTTATTTGTTTTATTTGTATTGTTTGTATTATTTGTTTTATTTGTATTCTTTGTATTATTTGTTTTATTAGTATTCTTTGTATTATTTGAATTATTTGTATTATTTGCATTATTTGTATTTTTTGTATTATTTGTATTATTTGTATTATTTGTATTATTTGTATTATTTGAATTATTTGAATTTTTCGTAATATTTGTATTATTTGTATTAGTTGTATTATTTTTATGATTTATATTTTTTGACTTATTTGTATTATTTGTATTATTTGTATTATTTGTATTATTTGTATTATTTGTATTATTTGTATTATTTGTATTATTTGTATTATTTGTATTATTTGTATTATTTGTATTATTTGTATTATTTGTATTATTTGTATTATTTGTATTATTTGTATTATTTGTATTATTTGTATTATTTGTATTATTTGTATTATTTGTATTATTCGTATTATTTGTATTATTTGTATTATTGGTATTATTTGATTTATTTGTTTTATTTGTTTAATTTGTTTTATTTGTATAATTTGTATTATTTGTATTGTTTGTATTGTTTGTATTATTTGTTTTATTTGTATTTTTTGTAATATTTGTATTATTTGTATTATTTGTATTATTTTTATTGTTTGTTTTTTTTGTATTATTTATTTTATTTGTATTATTTGTATTATTTGTATTATTTGTATTATTTGTATTATTTATATTTTTTGTATTATTTGTATAATTTGTATAATTTGTATTTTCTGTATAATTTGTATTAATTGTATTTTTTGAATTATTTGTATAATGTAGTTGCGATTTTGTAGTTTTGTAATTTTTTAATTTTGTAATTTTTTAATTTTGTAATTTTGTAATTTTGTAATTTTGTAATTTTGTAATTTTGTAATTTTGTAATTTTGTAATTTTGTAATTTTGTAATTTTGTAATTTTGTAATTTTGTAATTTTGTAATTTTGTAATTTTGTAATTTTGTAATTTTGTAATTTTGTAATTTTGTAATTTTGTAATTTTGTAATTTTGTAATTTTGTAATTTTGTAATTTTGTAATTTTGTAATTTTGTAATTTTGTAATTTTGTAATTTTGTAATTTTGTAATTTTGTAATTTTGTAATTTTGTAATTTTGTAATTTTGTAATTTTGTAATTTTGTAATTTTGTAATTTTGTAATTTTGTAATTTTGTAATTTTGTAATTTTGTAATTTTGTAATTTTGTAATTTTGTAATTTTGTAATTTTGTAATTTTGTAATTTTGTAATTTTGTAATTTTGTAATTTTGTAATTTTGTAATTTTGTAATTTTGTAATTTTGTAATTTTGTAATTTTGTAATTTTGTAATTTTGTAATTTTGTAATTTTGTAATTTTGTAATTTTGTAATTTTGTAATTTTGTAATTTTGTAATTTTGTAATTTTGTAATTTTGTAATTTTGTAATTTTGTAATTTTGTAATTTGTAATTTTGTAATTTTGTAATTTTGTAATTTTGTAATTTTGTAATTTTGTAATTTTGTAATTTTGTAATTTTGTAATTTTGTAATTTTGTAATTTTGTAATTTTGTAATTTTGTAATTTTGTAATTTTGTAATTTTGTAATTTTGTAATTTTGTAATTTTGTAATTTTGTAATTTTGTAATTTTGTAATTTTGTAATTTTGTAATTTTGTAATTTTGTAATTTTGTAATTTTGTAATTTTGTAATTTTGTAATTTTGTAATTTTGTAATTTTGTAATTTTGTTTTTGTAATTTTGTAATTTTGTAATTTTGTAATTTTGTAATTTTGTAATTTTGTAATTTTGTAATTTTGTAATTTTGTAATTTTGTAATTTTGTAATTTTGTAATTTTGTAATTTTGTAATTTTGTAATTTTGTAATTTTGTAATTTTGTAATTTTGTAATTTTGTAATTTTGTAATTTTGTAATTTTGTAATTTTGTAATTTTGTAATTTTGTAATTTTGTAATTTTGTAATTTTGTAATTTTGTAATTTTGTAATTTGTAATTTTGTAATTTTGTAATTTTGTAATTTTGTAATTTTGTAATTTTGTAATTTTGTAATTTTGTAATTTTGTAATTTTGTAATTTTGTAATTTTGTAATTTTGTAATTTTGAAATTTTGAAATTTTGAAATTTTGTAATTTTGTAATTTTGTAATTTTGTAATTTTGTAATTTTGTAATTTTGTAATTTTGTAATTTTGTAATTTTGTAATTTTGTAATTTTGTAATTTTGTAATTTTGTAATTTTGTAATTTTGTAATTTTGTAATTTTGTAATTTTGTAATTTTGTAATTTTGTAATTTTGTAATTTTGTAATTTTGTAATTTTGTAATTTTGTAATTTTGTAATTTTGTAATTTTGTAATTTTGTAATTTTGTAATTTTGTAATTTTGTAATTTTGTAATTTTGTAATTTTGTAATTTTGTAATTTTGTAATTTTGTAATTTTGTAATTTTGTAATTTTGTAATTTTGTAATTTTGTAATTTTGTAATTTTGTAATTTTGTAATTTTGTAATTTTGTAATTTTGTAATTTTGTAATTTTGTAATTTTGTAATTTTGTAATTTTGTAATTTTGTAATTTTGTAATTTTGTAATTTTGTAATTTTGTAATTTTGTAATTTTGTAATTTTGTAATTTTGTAATTTTGTAATTTTGTAATTTTGTAATTTTGTAATTTTGTAATTTTGTAATTTTGTAATTTTGTAATTTTGTAATTTTGTAATTTTGTAATTTTGTAATTTTGTAATTTTGTAATTTTGTAATTTTGTAATTTTGTAATTTTGTAATTTTGTAATTTTGTAATTTTGTAATTTTGTAATTTTGTAATTTTGTAATTTTGTAATTTTGTAATTTTGTAATTTTGTAATTTTGTAATTTTGTAATTTTGTAATTTTGTAATTTTGTAATTTTGTAATTTTGTAATTTTGTAATTTTGTAATTTTGTAATTTTGTAATTTTGTAATTTTGTAATTTTGTAATTTTGTAATTTTGTAATTTTGTAATTTTGTAATTTTGTAATTTTGTAATTTTGTAATTTTGTAATTTTGTAATTTTGTAATTTTGTAATTTTGTTGTTTTGTAGTTTTGTAATTTTGTAAAAATTATCTTTGATCATTCTCTTTACCAGTCGATAACGACGTGAATGCCAAAATAAATCCAAAACCATGCCTTTGATTGCAATGATTGCAACAAAACAAAGCCTACACACACGCACACACAATCACACACCGAGTCCAGCCGGGCCGGCAAGTTAGCAGAGAAGAAATAGGGTCAATAGTCCACCAAAATTATCAAAATTTTTAATAGAATAAACACTGTTCTTTTTTGAAATCACCAGTGTTATTTGAAGTTTCAAATTACATTATTATTACATAAAATTTCATTCATTTTTTATCTTCAGGTTGCATAATGAAAATGCTTAGCAGAGTACGAATTGTACGCTCCCATCTCGCTGTGGAACATCAATAAATTTTATTAGAGTGTAAAATATTATTACATAATTTACTGTTGGCATTATTTCAGTCGTCCAATATTTATTTTCCTAAAAGCGTACAAAAATATGAAGTCGGCCCTATTTGGCTCCTTTGTTCTCGCGTTGTGCCGCGTGCTGGCCGAGTGCTGAGCAGCAGGCTAGCATGGCGCGCTGTTGCCACTTCTGTTGTATGCAGCAAAATTGCCTGTCGCATGATTTGGGCTGGATAAAAATATTTTTTTTGTAGAATATTTACTATAAAAAAACGAAAACTCATATCAAAACAAATTTAAATTCAATGAATAGGTAATTGTCTTGAGAAGCGCGTACCAACTTCCTTTTTTGGACTGACAATGTGGTTTTTGCCATGTTGGGGTTACACGATCAAAAAACAATATGTAGAGTGCAAAAACAGCAGAGCAGTTCTCTACGGAATCGGTCTTTTTTCTTTAATTTTAATTTTTGTATTTTTTAATCCGGCTGAAACTTTTTTGGTGCCTTCGGTATGCCCAAAGAAGCCATTTTGCATCATTAGTTTGTCCATATAATTTTCCATACAAATTTGGCAGCTGTCCATACAAAAATGATATGTGAAAATTCAAAAATCTGTATCTTTTGAAGGAATTTTTTGATCGATTTGGTGTCTTCGGCAAAGTTGTAGGTATGGATATGGACTACACTGAAAAAAATTGATACACGGTAAAAAAAAATTTGGTGATTTTTAATTTAACTTTTTGTCACTAAAACTTGATTTGCAAAAAAACACTATTTTTAATTTTTTTCATTTTTTGATATGTTTTAGAGGACATAAAATGCCAACTTTTCAGAAATTTCCAGAATGGGCAAAAAATCTTTGACCGAGTTATGATTTTTTGAATCAATACAGATTTTTAAAAAAAATCGAAATATTGGTCGCAAAAATTTTTCAACTTCATTTTTCGATGTAAAATCGAATTTGCAATCAAAAAGTACTTTAGTGAAATTTTGATAAAGTGTACCGTTTTTAAGTTATAGCCATTTTTAAGTAACTTTTTTGAAAATAGTCGCAGTTTTTCATTTTTTTAAAATAGTGCCCATGTTTGCCCACTTTTGGAAAAAATATTTTTGGAAAGTTGAGAAAATTCTCTATATTTTGCTTTTTCGGACTTTGTTGATACGACCCTTAGTTGCTGAGATATTGCCATGCAAATGTTAAAAAACAGGAAAATTGATGTTTTCTAAGTCTCACCCAAACAACCCACCATTTTCTAATGTCGATATCTCAGCAACTATAGGTCCGATTTTCAATGTTAATATATGAAACATTCGTGAAATTTTCCGATCTTTTCGAAAAAAATACTTTCAAAAATTTTAAATCAAGACTAACATTTCAAATGGGCGTAATATTGAATGTTTGGCCTGTTTGAAATGTTAGTCTTGATTTTGAATTTTTGAAAATATTTTTTTCGAAAAGATCGGAAAATTTCACAAATGTTTCATATATTAACATTGTGAATCGGACCTATAGTTGCTGAGATATCGACATTAGAAAATAGTGGGTTGTTTGGGTGAGACTTAGAAAACATCAATTTTCATGTTTTTAACCTTTGCATGGCAATATCTCAGCAACTAAGGGTCGTATCAACAAAGTCCGAAGAAGCAAAATATAGAGAATTTTCTCAGCTTTTCAAAATATTTTTTCAATAGTGGGCAAACATGGGCACTATTTTAAAAATGAAAACTGCGACTATTTTCAAAAAGTTACCTAAAAAGGTTATAACTTGAAAATGGTGCACTTTTCAAAATTCACTAAAGTACTTTTGATTGCAAATTCGATTTTACATCGGAAAATGAAGTTGAAAAATTTTGCGACCAATATTTCGATTTTTGAAAAATCTGTATTGATTCAAAAATCATAACTCGGTCAAAGATTTTTTGCCCATTCTGGAAATTTCTGAAAAGTTGGCAATTTATGTCCTCTAAAACATATCAAAAAATGAAAAAAATTAAAAATAGTGTTTTTGCAAATCAAGTTTTAGTGACAAAAGTTAAATTAAAATCACCAAATTTTTTATCGTGTATCAATTTTTTCAGTGTAGTCCATATTCATACCTACAACTTTGCCGAAGACACCAAATCGATCAAAAATTCCTTCAAAAGATACAGATTTTTGAATTTTCACATATCATTTTGTATGGGCAGCTGCCAAATTTGTATGGAAAATTATATGGACAAACTAATGATGCAAAATGGCTTCTTTGGGCATACCGAAGGCACCAAAAAAGTTTCAGCCGGATTAAAAAATACAAAAAAAATCGAATGACCGAAATCTCAGAGAATTGCTCAGCATGCAACATTGAACTCTCGGACCCAACATTGAAACAATGGTATTGTAAAAATAGTTTTGCTTAGTTGCAAATTGTTCAGAAATTAAAACTCTAGGGGCTAAATCAAAAATCATATCGATATGTTTTAAAGTTTTCGAGATATACCAGCTTTAGAAAAAAAATTTTCGAGGACGGGTTTCCGGCTGATGTGCCTCGTTAAACGGTAAAATTTTTTTGGTGATTTTTTATTTACCTTTTTGTCACTTAAACTTGATTTGCAAAAAAAACACTATTTTTAGTTTTTTTCGTTTTGCCTTCCTCACTGAGGTAAGGCTATAATCCTGCTCTAAAAATGAACTTTTTATTAAAAGCTCGAAGACCCACCTTCATTTATACATATCGACTCAGAATCGAAAACTGAACAAATGTCTGTGTGTTTATGTGTGTGTGTGTATGTGTTTGTGTATGTGTGTGTGTGTATGTGTGTGTGTATGGATGTATGTGACCAAAATTCTCACTGAGTTTTCTCAGCACTGGCTGAACCGATTTTTACCAAACCAGTTGCAATCGACTTGCAATAGGGTCGCATACATTGCTATTGAATTGTTTGAAGTTTCGATAACTAGTTCAAAAGTTATGTATAAAAATAAGTTTTCACACATATCCGGATCTCATTTAAATGCATGTAAACGATGTCCGGATCCATCATCCGACCCATCGTTGATTAGGTAATCGAGAGATCTTTCCAACGAGTCCACAACATTGAAGATCTGGCAACCCTGTATTGAGTTATGACCACTTAAGTTATATCTGTGTACTTATTGTTTTGGATTCAAAAAAAAAAAGCTGAATTATGTGTCCAAACCACTCATTTCACCTATTGTTGGTGAAAAGTGAGGAAGGTATCAACCACATAGGTGTATTATGTTAGTTTTTTTTATATGTTTTAGAGGACATCAAATGCCAACTTTTCTGAAATTTCCAGGTTGTCCAAAAAATCTTTGACCGAGTTATGATTTTTTTTCAAAAAAAAAAGAAATATTGGTTGCAAAATTTTTTCAACTTTATTTTTCGATGTAAAATCAAATTTGCAATCAATAAGTACTTCAGTGAAATTTTGATAAAGTGCACCATATTCAAGTTATAGCTATTTTCAGGTAACTTTTTTGAAAATAGTCACAGTTTTTCATTTTTTTAAATTAGTGCACATGTTTGCCCACTTCTGAAAAAAAAAATTGAAAAGCTGAGAAAATTCCCTACATTTTGCTTTTTTAAACTTTGTTGATATGACTCTTAGTTGTTGAGATATTGCCATGTTTAAAAACAGGAAAATTGATGTTTTCTAAGTCTCACCCAAACAACCCTCCATTTTCTTATGTCAATATCTCAGCAACTAATAGTACGATTTAGAATGTTAAAATATGAAACATTCGTGAAATTTTTCGATCTTGGCAAAAGTGTAATTAAAAATCACCAAAAAATTTTTTTTCAGTGTAGTCCTTATTCATGCCTACAACTTCACCAAACAATCAAAAAATTCCTTCAAAAATGAAGATTTTTGAATTTTCATATAGAGCAGTTCTCTAGGATTTCGGTCATTCGATTTTTTTTGTATTTTTTAATCCGGCTGAAACTTTTTTGGTGCCTTCGGTATGCCCAAAAAAGCCATTTTGCATCATTAGTTTGTCCATATAATTTTCCATACAAATTTGGCAGCTGATGTATGAAAATTCAAAAATCTGTATCTTTTGAAGAAATTTTTTGATCGATTTGGTGTCTTCGGCAAAGTTGTAGGTATGTATGTATACGGACTACACTGGAAAAAAACATACACGGTAAAAAAAATTGGTGATTTTTTTATTTAACATTTTATCACTGAAACTTAATTTGCAAAAAAACACTATTTTTAATTTTTTTTATTTTTTGATATGTTTTAGAGGACATAAAATGCCAACTTTTCAGAAATTTCCAGGTTGTGCAAAAAATCATTGAGCGAGTTATGAATTTTTGAATCAATACTGATTTTTTCAAAAAATCGAAATATTGGTCGCAAAAATTTTTCAACTACTTTAGTAAAATTTTGATTAGGTGCACCGTTTTCAAGTTATAGCCATTTTTATGTAACTTTTTTGAAAATAGTCGCAGTTTTTCATTTTTTAAAATTAGTGCACATGTTTGCCCACTTTTGAAAAAAATATTTTTGAAAAGCTGAGAAAATTCTCATTATTTTGCTTCTTCGGACTTTGTTGATACGACCTTTAGTTGCTGAGATATTGCAATGCAAAGGTTTAAAAACAGGAAAATTGATGTTTTTTAAGTCTCACCCAAACAGCCCACCATTTTTCAATGTCGATATCTCAGCAGCTAATGGTCCGATTTTCAATGTTAATATATGAAACATTGGTGAAATTTTCCGATTTATTTGAAAACAATATTTTCAAAATTTTCAAATCAAGACTAACATTTCAAAAGGGCTAAACATTTAATATTACGCCCTTTTGAAATGTTAGTCTTGATTTGAAAATTTTGAAAATATTGTTTTCAAAAAGATCGGAAAATTTCACAAATGTTTCATGTATTAACATTGAAAATCGGACCATTAGTTGCTGAGATATCGACATTGAAAAATGGTGGGCTGTTTAGGTGAGACTTAGAAAACATCAATTTTCCTGTTTTTAAACCTTTGCATTGCAATATCTCAGCAACTAAAGGTCGTATCAACAAAGTCCGAAGAAGCAAAATATAGAGAATTTTCTCAGCTTTTCAAAAATATTTTTTTTCAAAAGTGGGCAAACATGTGCACTAATTTAAAAAAATGAAAAACTGCGACTATTTTCACAAAAGTACATAAAAATGGCTATAACTTGAAAACGGTGCACCTCATCAAAATTTTACTAAAGTACTTTTTGATTGCAAATTTGATTTTACATCGAAAAATGAAGTTGAAAAATTTTTGCGACGAATGTTTCGATTTTTTGAAAAAATCAGTATTGATTCAAAAATTCATAACTCGCTCAATGATTTTTTGCACAACCTGAAAATTTCTGAAAAGTTGGCATTTTATGTCCTCTAAAACATATCAAAAAATAAAAAAAATTAAAAATAGTGTTTTTTTGCAAATCAAGTTTTAGTGATAAAAAGTTAAATAAAAAAATCACCAATTTTTTTACCGTGTATGTTTTTTCCAGTGTAGTCCATATCCATACCTACAACTTTGCCGAAGACACCAAATCGATCAAAAAATTCCTTCAAAAGATACAGATTTTTGAATTTTCATACATCATTTTTGTATGGGCAGCTGCCAAATTTGTATGGAAAATTATATGGACAAACTAATGATGCAAAATGGATTTTTTGGGCATACCGAAGGCACCAAAAAAGGTTCAGTCGGATTAAAAAATACAAAAATTAAAATTGAAGAAAAAAGACCGATTTCGTAGAGAATTGCTCTATATCATTTTTGTATGGACAGCTTCCAAATTTGTATCGAAAATTACATGGACAACTAATGATGCAATTTGGCTTTTTTTGGCATACCGAAGGCACCAAAAAAGTTTTAGTCGGATTAAAAAAATCAAAAAACTAAAGTTAATAAAAATAGAACGATTTCTTAGAGAACTGCTCACATATGTTTTTTGAATCTTATTTTCATCCATAAAAATGAACAAAAATATCTGAAAGCAATGCTAAATATTTTTGCAATCATGTATTATATTTAACAAAACGAAAAAACAAAAACATTACTGTGCTCTTTGAAATAAAATTTACTCTCAATAATTCTCATTATTTTTTCAACTTTTATTTTGTTTAAATTTTGTTTGTTTTAGAAATTTTAGCATATATTTCAATATATATATTTCAATAAAAATAAGGATTGGCTATCAATAACACTTCCGAAGTAATGATACAAAGCTGGTCATGTCTCAATCCATATTTTCTTAATTTTTTTTTTTCGATTTCAGGCCATTTTTGATATTTTTAAAAAGATATGTCTATAGAAAAAAAATCAAATGCATTTTCCTTCGTTGATGTTTATTTTAACAATGATTGGACTCTTTAAAAAAATATTTAGAACTTTTGTAAAAAAATATCGTTTTTTATTCTCATACTTTTAACCTTCAATTCGAGTTTTACGACCACGTTTTAGTCAAATTTTATTATTTGATTGCATATTAAATTACAACATGATTTTTTTTTTCAATATTACATGATCGCCATTTTGGTCGCTATTTTGGAAATTTTACGCTATTTTACGAAAAAAAAATCGAATGATGAACCAACCCAAGTTTTTTTTTTTTTCAATTTTTATATTTCATTATTCACCCCCTCCCCCTTCACCATTAACTTTGTTTAGAGTTAATGGTCATAAACTATAAAAAAAAATTCTGCGACCTTATCAACAATGGATTAAAGAAAAATTCAATTTATTTGTAATATTTTTTGTTTAATATTATTTTAATATACAAAAATATGTTTTCCCACCATTTATTTTATTCTACCCTCCGTCACTGCCCTCCCTCGCATGGTCGTCCACACTCGCGAAGAAATAAAAAAAAGCACACACAGAAAAAAAGCCATAAGAAAAGCAAAGCTTGCATACACGAACCAAGAGAAGAAAAAAAAACAACTTTAAACCAGTAGCCAGGGTGGCCAGGCCAGGCCAGGGCGGTCGGGAAAAGCTTCAAGGCGAACATCGGGAAGAAAAACTCATCGCACACGGGGAAAATCGAGGATCACCACCAAAAGCAATGCACGGGCTGGCTGGCTAGGAAAAGCGCTTTTCCACACACCAGAACAGAATAAGAAAAACGTCGGATTGTCGGAGGATTTGAGGGGGAGGGGGAAGAGGGGTGCAGCGAAAGAAAGCATAAAAAAATGTATGTGTGTATATATAAAACTTATATTTTTCCCATTGCATTTTTCTCGTTTTGTTCGAATGTTGGGTGGGAGGGAGTTTGAGGGGGTCGGGGGTCTGATCAGGAAAAAGGAAGCAGCTGAATATAGCAAAAAAAAGGAAAATAAAGTAGAAAAAACCCCGTCGTCGTCGTCGTCGTCCTCGGCGAAGAGTTGGCATTATGAGCTTCAAGACGCTCCACTGCAAGGGAAAGATTGCAGTTTGCAGCCGGTTGGCTCCCGGAGTCGTCGCGAATCTGACCACCGGAGGTCAAAATTTAGAAGAAAAACGCAGAAAAACAAACAACCATGAGAGGCCTTTTTCGCGGAAGAAAGCAAAGTTCCTAACCTTTAAATTTAGCGGTGCTTCAAAAATCGTGCAACGAAAGTTCCTCTAAACTAGGCCAAAGAAGAAGGTTTTGTGTTATTTTTTCCTGTTAGAATAAGTGAAGTCAACTGTGAAGATAACCAAAGAAAAAAGAAAAAAAAATGTAACAAAAAGTTCCTAGCGCAAAAGTCTGATTCCTGTGTAGAAGTAGAAAAGTCAGAAGTGAAAGTTTTCCTCAACCAAGTTGCATTTAAAAGGGGCGAAAAATTTATTCAAAACCACCAAAGTTTGTGATAACAGCTCGAAAAGAGAAGGAAAACGCAAGTTTGTTACCCCTGAAGGGCGGCAATTTGCGCGCGCTGCGCAGCGCTACCTGGTGGCAAATTCCAAACAAGGAAGAAAGTGAAAATCTAATTACTCCTCGTCGATCGAGGCCAACAAGTGAAAGTTTGTCGGGGAAAAGTTTTTCTCCACTTGGATTACCCCAGTTTTTCAACCAACCGGAATAGATGGCGTCCAACATCCGGATCAAGGAGGACCTCTACACGAAAGCCGACGAAGACCGGCTGGGCGTCCCCGAAAAGCCCCACTTTCCTCTATTTCCGGCCCAGTTCTACAAGAACCTGTTTGCGGCGTCGGCGTCCCTGCTCCAGAAGCCAGCCCCCTCGAGTCCGCACTCCACCTCACCCCACGATGACGAAAAGGCCGAAGATCTGTCCACGCCGGGACCGCCCCCCTACCAGCAGCATGGTCCGTCGCACTTTCCCCGGAATCTCCTATTCTCGACGGCGGCGGCGTCACCCTGTGAGGAGGAGGGCGGTGGAGGACCGGGTGGAGGGGGGAAGAAACTTTGCAGCCAGCAGCAGGACCGGCAGCACCATCTGTCGGGGACTAGAATGGGAGAGCAGCAGGCGGATGTCAAGGACGATGTTGTGACGGTGACGGCGACGACGGATGGGGATGGAGTGAGGGAGGTTAGGATTTGTGGGGGAGGAGGGTTTATTGATGGTTATGATTTTATGTGGATTCAAAATTGTGTCTTTTAATGAAATTGATGAACAATTGGATTGAGAATTTGAATATATAAAAAATAACAGTATTGTGTAATCCTCAAATTTTTCGCCTACTTTCATTTTTATATAAAAAAATATTGATATTTTTAACTAGTTTTTTTCTCTCATATTTAAGAAAAACATTACTAATTGAGTTCACTCAAGTCCCACCTAACATTTTGACGCTGAAAACCTATTTTCAATAATTTTTTCCAAGTTATTCAGAAAAGTTATAACAAAATAATTTACTATCGATAACAAAGAAAAAAATATTTTAAATTTAGAATAAGAGGTATAATTTGTATTTTTGTATTTTTGTATTTTTGTATTTTTGTATTTTTGTATTTTTGTATTTTTGTATTTTTGTATTTTTGTATTTTTGTATTTTTGTATTTTTGTATTTTTGTATTTTTGTATTTTTGTATTTTTGTATTTTTGTATTTTTGTATTTTGTATTTTGTATTTTTGTATTTTGTATTTTGTATTTTGTATTTTTGTATTTTTGTATTTTGTATTTTTGTATTTTGTATTTTTGTATTTTTGTATTTTTGTATTTTTGTATTTTTGTATTTTTGTATTTTTGTATTTTGTATTTTTGTATTTTTGTATTTTTGTATTTTTGTATTTTTGTATTTTTGTATTTTTGTATTTTGTATTTTTGTATTTTTGTATTTTGTATTTTTGTATTTTTGTATTTTTGTATTTTTGTATTTTTGTATTTTTGTATTTTTGTATTTTTGTATTTTTGTATTTTTGTATTTTTGTATTTTTGTATTTTGTATTTTGTATTTTGTATTTTTGTATTTTGTATTTTTGTATTTTTGTATTTTTGTATTTTGTATTTTTGTATTTTTATTTTGTATTTTTGTATTTTTGTATTTTTGTATTTTTGTATTTTTGTATTTTTATTTTTGTATTTTTGTATTTTTGTATTTTGTATTTTGTATTTTTGTATTTTGTATTTTTGTATTTTTGTATTTTTGTATTTTTGTATTTTTGTATTTTTGTATTTTGTATTTTTGTATTTTTGTATTTTTGTATTTTGTATTTTGTATTTTTGTATTTTTGTATTTTGTATTTTTGTATTTTTGTATTTTTATTTTTGTATTTTGTATTTTTGTATTTTTGTATTTTTGTATTTTTGTATTTTGTATTTTTGTATTTTTGTATTTTTGTATTTTTGTATTTGTATTTTGTATTTTTGTATTTTTGTATTTTTGTATTTTGTATTTTTGTATTTTATTTTTGTATTTTTGTATTTTTGTATTTTTGTATTTTTGTATTTTTATTTTTGTATTTTTGTATTTTTGTATTTTTGTATTTTTGTATTTTGTATTTTTGTATTTTTGTATTTTGTATTTTTGTATTTTGTATTTTTGTATTTTTGTATTTTTGTATTTTTGTATTTTTGTATTTTTGTATTTTGTATTTTTGTATTTTGTATTTTTGTATTTTTGTATTTTTGTATTTTTGTATTTTTGTATTTTTGTATTTTGTATTTTGTATTTTGTATTTTGTATTTTTGTATTTTTGTATTTTTGTATTTTTGTATTTTGTATTTTTGTATTTTGTATTTTTGTATTTTGTATTTTTGTATTTTGTATTTTTGTATTTTTGTATTTTTGTATTTTTGTATTTTTGTATTTTTGTATTTTTGTATTTTTGTTTTTGTATTTTTGTATTTTGTATTTTGTATTTTGTATTTTTGTATTTTGTATTTTGTATTTTTGTATTTTTGTATTTTGTATTTTTGTATTTTTGTATTTTTGTATTTTGTATTTTTGTATTTTTGTATTTTTGTATTTTTGTATTTTTGTATTTTTGTATTTTTGTATTTTTGTATTTTTGTATTTTTGTATTTTTGTATTTTTGTATTTTTGTATTTTTGTATTTTTGTATTTTTGTATTTTTGTATTTTTGTATTTTTGTATTTTTGTATTTTTGTATTTTTGTATTTTTGTATTTTATCAACTCTCCCAAATTCCAGAAGAAGGTTTGAAGAGCATTTTATTCAGCTGCTTTGATGAAGCTATTTGGGAGTGCTCTTGATGATCACCAGAAATATTTTGCTATTTGTTAACAAGTTGATTTAAAAGTGTTAGCTTAAAAATCTGTTACGCTTTCTTAAATCGCGTTTCAAGTACTATTATTCATTTTTTCCATTTTTTTTCCTTTCAACAGAAAACACCATCATCTTTCCCCTGGCTCTCGGACGCCACCAACAACAACGACTACTCCAAAGCCAACAACAACAACAATACCAGCAGTAACAGTACTAGTAACAACTCCCACCACCCACAAGGTCACCACCTGCATCACCACCATCACCACCACCACCTGCACGGCCTCGGCACCCCGAATCCTGCCCTGTCCTGCCGGGAAGACTCCAAGTCGGCCGCCGCCAGCTGTGCCGGATCACCGCGCCACCACCCGGGCCAGAACCCGAACCACCCCGGAGGTCACCACCATCCGGTGTCCTCGTCTTCTTCGGCAGGCGCCTCCGAGGGAGCAACTCCCGACTCCGGCAGCACGACGGCGACGACCGCGGCCATTCCGAACTTCAACCAGATGCCGGTGCCGGGCTCGGTCCAGGGCGCCCAGAACCCCACCCAGGGGCTGGTCCACTGGATGAGCGCGGTGATGGCCGAGCACATGACGTCGAACTCGCACCACGATCCGGCCTCCGTCGGGATGCACTACATGTGGAACGGGCCGGTTGAGGTGAGTCTGGGTTATTCAATTGCATTACACGATCTTGCAAAAAAAATCATCAAATATTCCCTGCTTTTCGAGTAGCACCCCAAGAATAAGAATGCAATTTGCCTCGTTCCACGATTTGTCATAACGTTTGAGACGAGATCTCATTCTTTGAATTATGAGTGTACTCCAGACGTTCTCAGAAGGAACAAAAATAACACACACACATCCACACGAGCAAACAAGATATTATTTGCTCGCTGAACAAAACAACACAAAAGTGGTGAAATGCATTCTCCTTGGGACCCTCTCCTCTCTCTCAAGGAGAAGTCTTGAGGAAAAGAAAAATCAGGATCCTCCAGGATAGAAAAAAACGAAGCGAATGCTTTCCCATAATCGAAATATTGCATTCACCATCACTTGCCTCCACATATATAGGGGGAGAGGGGGTAATATGCACCCCCGGGGCAAAATGCACCCCCTGCTTTTCTCGGTATTTGGAAGAATTTTCCGGGGAAAAAATCATAGAAATTGGAAGCTTAATACTGCTAAACTATGCTGGAAAAATTTGAGCGTCGTAGTGTAAAAACAGCTTAAGTTATTTGCAAAACTTTAAAATGTTGTGTTTTCATCTAATTTTCATTGAAGTTTCTTTATGATTTTTGGACAATATAAAAAACATTTATTGTTATTGTAAATGTTGAGGTGTATAGTTTTTGCCATAAGCTTCACTATTCTGTAGATATATGAGTCCAAAAACATCAAAAAATGCATTTTTAATTAAATTTTCTGCAAAAAGCGTGGCCGGGGCAAAATGCACCGTTGTGAAGCTCCTTTGTAAAAACAGCGGTGTCATCTAGTGGTGACTAGTGAAAACTGCTTTTACCCGGTGCATTTTGCCCCATGTTATGATGCATTTTGCCCCAATGTTGCGGTGCGTATTGCCCCGCATGGTTGTTTGAAATGAATCAGAAATGTTTTTAAAAATTTTATATTTTCGAACAATTTTGAGGTTTTTTAAGACTTTTTTCACATGGATGACGAAGAATAATAGTTGTTTAAGAACATCGAACAAAATTCTTCCACAGTAATGCTGTAATGGTTGAGAAATCACAGTTTTCCCTTAGGGGCTGCATATTACCCCCTCTCCCCCTAGTAAGAAAAAATAACTGGGAATATAAAAAGCAGAAATACATAAAAAAGCATGCTTAAGCTAAACATGGTGGAGGAAAAAAAATGTACGGGGGAACACATTCACATTCCACATGAGAAATGCTGTTGTTAGATTGGAATGGGGAAGCGTTTTAAAGCAAGAGGTTTGGAGGATAAGTATTCTCAATAAACTTGTTTTTGGTTTTGCAAACTATTTTAAAATAACTGCGAACTGAATTCATAAAGGACATTGATCAAAACCTTAAGCCAATCAAATAAATCATATCAGCCATTCTACGTCAAAAAAGCAGGATCCAAATCAAAAGTGTTCCGATTTGGCTCTAATTTGGCATGGGAATTTCTTGGCCAAAATAATTAGGCCCATTTATTTTTTGTTTGGCGAGTAGGGTGGCCAAAAAACGGCTTTTTTTTTCGCAAAAAAACACATCTTTTAAACAATCATATCTCCTCCTCCTGCAATACTTTAATCAATATCAGACCAGACACGATCATCCAAGTTTGATTATCCGAGGGTTTCTAAAGATCTTCAAACAACCGATTCCCGAAAAAAAATTAATGTTTTTTTTTATTTTTTTATTCTGAACATAAGAAAAAAGGATTCAAAGGAATAAAATGATTTCTTATTTTTTAAGAAACCTCAGGGTTCAGAGCAATCAACACAGTAGTTCATGCAACAAGTTGCAAAAAGATCAACTTTTCAGCACGAGTCGTACATTTATCCAACGAGTGCGGAAAAATCAAGTTTTGCAACGAGTTGCTTACATCATTTTTTGCCATTTTGAAAAACGCTTCTAGAATGGAAGTTTATGTCAATCATTCATGTATTTAGTAAATTCACCGTTCAAAACAGAAAAAATATAAAAAATGTTACTTTTCGATGATAGGCTGGTCAGATTTTCAATCTAATGAACTCGTTGGAAAGGTCTTTTGATTACCTACCCAACGACAAGTCGCATGATAGATCCGGACAACGTTTTTGTCAAAATATCTGAGATCCGGCCTCTAAAAAGTTCATAAATAATACTTAAGTGCTTATAACTTTTGATGGGGTTGTCAGATCTTCAATCTTTTGAACTCGTTGAAAAGGTCTCTCAAATACCTTTCTAAAAATGTATAACATGACGAGGTTTCTTACAAAAACCACCCTTTTTACAATCTTCCGGACTTTTGTTAAAATCTTAGTGCAACAAGCTCTGGTTGATTTGCGCCGTTATTTTTTTTTCGCTGAAACATGAATGATAATCGGCATAATTTTCATTTTTTTTTCAAAATAAATTCCAGTAATTTTTCAATATTTTTAAACTGATTTTGACACTTAAAGTTATTATTAGTTATTGTAAGCTGCACCGAAGTGTGATAATATTCATTTATTTTGAATTAAAACATTAGAGTATTGTTCATAAACATGTTTCGAAGTTCTTGAAACGTCAAGCTTCCAAGCCTAGAAGATCTTGAGAATTTCTTATACAGTGGACTCTCTCGTTGTCAATATTGGAGGGACTGTTGAAACCGGGAGTTATTAAATAATAGAAAGAAAAAATCAACAGATTTAGAAAAAATTGAACATTTATTTTTGTGATTTTTTTTTTTTGATGGAACCCTTTTGGGTTTTGAGAATGAAGGCAAGTTGGTTGGAGGAGGAGTTTATTTTTTTTGTAAACATTTTTTTATATCAATGCATGGATACAGTCATGCCCCGGTTTTGAACGCTTCGGTTTTGCACTGCCCCGGTGGCTCTCACAAGTCGTAGTTTCAACGAATCAGGCTAATATTTGGAGGAAAGGTGTGTCTACTTGATACACGTCTGCCATAATAGTGGCTTTGATTATGGCTGCCATTTACACAAAAACTAATTTTTCTTCAGATTTCTTTCGACTATTCATAGGGAATGAGTTAGGCTACAATGTCCTTTCATCAGTTTTGACCAAAATTACGAATATACCCATAATCCAGGGCTGTCTCATTGTTCCCCACTCATAAGTAACAATGAGACTTTTTGATTTTTCTTCATTAAACTTTTCAAAATCTTTGGAAATCTTACAAAACTTGAATTTAAAGTGATTTTTGGCATATTTATTGAATTTAAACTTCATTTAACCAAAAATATAAAGTTATTTGCAATGAATATATGGATTTTACAAAATTTAGATGCTATTTAGTATAACTTTTGTTGATTAAAGTTTCAAGTTGGCAAAATTGCTTTAAAATGCTCAAGCCAAGTCACCTGCAATGATACAACACAAAAACATGATGTTTAGCTCGAAATGTTTTGATTTTTATAGAGTGTCTCATTGTTACCCACCTGTCTCATTGCTCCTGCCAAGTGCGTCTACAATGAGACAGTTGAATAACTCTGGCTGTAGACATCAGATCGATCTCTTATTTTGGTAAATGCTAGAACACTTTAATAGAAAGAAAATGTAATTAAAAGCTCATTAAAAATGCAGATGATAAAAATACAAAAATCATTGAAAGTTGAAAACCAAAAGTGTCTCATTGATGACTACGCTACCCTACTCAATATTTTCACAAAACTACACCCAGAACTGCGCATCGGCATTCGAGAGGATAAAGAGCACGATTCAGTAGTAAAATGGTACTGTGTGCGGACGGAGAGGATAAATCCCGAAATTACCGAGAGTACTTTACTCATGGTTCATTTTCCAAAAAAGTTCATCTATCAAAAAAAAAAAGTACCGGTACTGAGACTCGAACCCAAGACCTTCGGCATATTGAACCGTGCCTTTGCCGTATGAGCCACCATGGTTCGGTGACTGAGTGACGGTCGTTTGTTCATATAAGCCACTCATAGGATGAACTGTTCCAATGAACGAATGAACACGCGAGAGGACTATACTCTCGTAATATAGCACTTTCCTCACGTTTCTTTTCGTGAGGACTATCCCCTCGTTCTTTAAATTTGGGTGTATGTATTTTCAAAAAAAAAACTACTTTAAATCTAAGTTTTTTTACAATATGGGTATCAAATGATCAGAATTTTTTCAAACATTTCGAATGTCATCAAAATTTTTTGAAACCACTAAAAATTTTCACAAAACAAAGTATTTTTGAATTTTTTTTAAAATTCTGTGTTTTCTTTAATTTGGGTATCAAATGATTGGGTTTTTTTCATACATTTCGAAAGTATTTTTTTTTAAATACTCAGAATTTTCACAAATTTACGAATTTTTGAAAAAAAAACTCTAAATTTCAGTTCAGTTCAGTACAAGTGGGTATCAAATGATCGGAATATATTTTTAAACATTTTTTTAAATACTCAAAATTTCCCAAAACTACGATTTGTCGAAAAAATGCTCAAAAATCCTGTTTTGTTACAAATGGTATAAATTTTTTGATGCGCATATTGTAAAAACCAGAAATTTTTAGAAATTTTTCGAAAATACGTAGTTTTTTGTAAATTTTTAGTATTTTGCATTTTTTTTGCTATTACTTTCGAAATGTATGAACAAATCCCGATCAATTGATACCCATATTGTTACAACACTAAATTTTTTTGTATTTTTCAAAAATACGAAATTTTGTGAAAATTTTAAGTATTATTAAAATTTGTGTTATGACCTCGAAATGTTTGAAAAAAGTCCGATCATTTGATTCCCATATTGTTAAAACTGAAAATTAGACTATTTTCCAAAAAACGTAGTTTGGGACAGTTAGGCCGTTGCAAATATTTTTTTAAGTTTATGTCCCTCGGCTCTAACCAAAGTCGTGGGGGAGGGAAAAAAATAAAAAAAAATATTTTTAATCTTTCTGCAGAATTGTTTTGACTACTTCTCGTGGGACTGTACATTGCACAGTGGTCCAGATCGCAAAATTAAGTGGAAAACGGATTTTCCGAAAAATTATGAAGTTTTGGAGCTTTGGTGTCTCCAGAAGAGTTGTTGCAAATGGAAAGGGTCAACTTCTGGTTTTGTTTAAAATTAGGATGGTTCACTATTAGGGTGATTTTGAAAATCTAACTTTTCAGGAATATCTTTGGGAATTTATATGTCTTCTAGAAAGTTGTTGAGCTTGCCAATCCAAGCAACTTTGTCGAAGACACCAAATTTTTATCTCATAATCTACGCCTTCTACGACCAAATTAATAGAAAGCATTTTTTGAAAGGTCAATTTGGACTTAAGGGTCAAAAGTTACAGCCATTTAAGGTAAAAAAGATGCAAATTTAAAACTTAAATATCTCGAAAAGGCGCAAGCCAAATTTTAAGCACTAGGTTGCATTTGAAAGAGGAGATCCAGCACTACAAAAAATTCTAAGTGTAAATATAGGTATTCGGTGCCCTCTCCCCGTGCCCATACCTTCACACTTAGGAGACCCGGGAGGCGGAGTCTTGTCGCAAAAAGAACGATACACGCCTGTGGATCCGTTGACGAAACCGCAAGGTTTAAGAGGGCCACATTATAAGGTGTTACGTCGATTCCGTTCCGATCCAGCACTACTAACGTTGAAAAAATCCCGGAGGTGTTTTTCTTTAAACTCGAGGTAGTTTTTTTTTTCGAGACCATATAGCCAGAATCCCATAAGCTCAGTGCCTCAGTTATGCACGCCTCGGTTTTGCATCCCCGATATGCGGTGCTAAACCAAGGCACGACTGCATATTGTAAACATTTTTTTGCTAATTTTTAATGTTCGTTTTAGGGTAAATGTAGGACTTCCTACATTTGAAATCACTAAATACACTACAATATTGCATTAATACTGTCGATCTTTTCGATATCAATTGCTCCATCTGTCGATAAATTTTTCAGTCCCTTCAAATAGTATACTCTCATTTTCCGTTCTTTATTTCGTTAAAAGTTCATAACATTTAAGAACAAAGATTTCAATTTCTTACTCGCAAAAGTGGATGGCTCGCATTTCTTGAAGGAAGCAAAACATATCTTTCTTATTCCTCGGCCTCACATCTTTTCCTCACACATCCACACAATCAAACATGAAAAAAAAACTCACACACACATACAGTCCCAAATCGCGGGCGTCGTTCGTCGACAACAGCAAGGCAAAAAAAAACGACGCCACCGTCGACGTCCACATCGCTCGGTTTATCCTCGTCCTCAAGGTGGGTGGGATGAAAGCGGGTGGATGGCGGAAAAAGAAATAAAACACAAAACAGAAACATAAAAATAAGGAAATGCTCGGAAAAACCAGACCACGTCGCTGGCGGTCGTCTGCTTGGAGGAAAAAAGGACGATTTTATTATTGTTTTTTTTTTCTTGTGCTTTTTGCTTTCATTTTTTTCTTGTTGCTTGAGGACGAGGGCCTCAACGAGCCGGCTAGTGAGTCAGGTCAGGTTCGCACATCATGCATCCCTTCCCCCTTATGAGGTTTCGGTTTTCTTGTGTTGATTTACTTTTCTTTATTGTTTGCCTTGTGTGTATGTGAGGGGGATGGGAAGCATTTTCTATCTTCATATATTTCGTTTTCTCGTATGAGTTGATTGGGTTTTCTCCTATTGAGATTCACAAGAATAAGTAAATTATTATTTCTTTGTTTGGGATTTTGGAACTTAATGCTTGACGTTGAGTTTTTATCTAATATGTAGCCTTGGATCGTCAACGACATTAAACAGCTTCTAAAAGGTGTTTTCAACTTCAATTAAGTAATACAAAGCTTTTTCGGAATTCAGGAAGCAGACTGTAAACACAACAATGAAAAAAAATCCTTTAAAAAATTAATGTCATTGAAAATCGAGATGAGTGCGTTGATTACAAAACGAACCTCTTGGACGACTGATTCAATATATTTGTGCCAGCAGAGTGGCGCAGTGGAAGCGTGCTGGGCCCATAACCCAGAGGTCCGTAGATCGAAACTACGCTCTGCTAGAATCAATTTTTTATGCCTTTTTGTAAGACTTTGAAGCTAGTTTTTTTGCATTCTGTCTTTTAAAGGGAATTAGCACACTGATTGGTTTCTGTTATCAACCTTTTGGCTCTATATTTTTACCAGCAAATGTATTGTGAAGCATGTTTTCGCAGATTTCATATAAGGAATAAGACTTTGACTACCTAAGTATTTGAAAATTAAATAAAACAAAAAAAACACGTTCGACCGTGACAGGACTCGAACCTGCAATCTTCGGATCCGAAGTCCGACGCCTTCTCCATTAGGCCACACGGTCACTTACATTCATAAACTTCGAAAATCCGAACCATTCATGTTGTATGTTGAATTTGTTAAGCAAAAATTGTCTTCGATAAAAAAAAAGTATTTCGCCCCCGGGTGGACTCGAACCACCAACCTTTCGGTTAACAGCCGAACGCGCTAACCGATTGCGCCACGAAGGCGGTTGTTATGATTAATTTAAAAAGGAAATTTAACGTATTGTTTTATGCAACTTTTTTTGCTCGAATTTGTCATTTCGCCTTCAGCTTCGTTTCAATTAAGTCAAAACCTTCAAACAAACAAACGAAAAGGCCGAAAATCAGCACGACAAAATCAAATTAAATTCAGTTTGCAACACGCAGAGTGTAATTCCGGGTACACCTGGATATTGCCAGGTTCGGGTGTACGCATTACAGTCGATTGATTACTCTGATGTGATATACGCCTGGAGGTTTGCTAGGAAACTTCAATGCTGAAATAGAAGCCCAGGCAGTGTCAAACACTATCAATTGAGGTGCATCTGTCAAACAGTTCTAGTTGAATGTATTTTGAATTTAAAAAGTTTGAACCGAATTTTAGCAATTGACCAGAAAGTATATTTGCCGATTTTGAATTTAAAGTCTAATGAAATCAACACCTTTTTAAAAGTGTTGTCAAGGCACATCCAACGATTCCTGGGCATCCTGGGACCACAACAAAAAAACCCTCCCACAATCCTCCACAATGGCGCACACTCGAGAGCTGTAACACAGTGGCGTCAAGCGTTGTGCTCCAGTTTCGGCGAGGAGGTACACATCCGCAGAAGCATTCCGGAAATGAAGCTTTCGTTTGCTCTTGCAGCACCCGCCACCAGCCGTTTGCTCCACGTGGTTGTCCCTAATCAACACGCTTTTTTCCGGAACCCGTGGAAGCTCCTGAAGCGGTTTTACGGTACGTACCAGCGAGAAGAGAGCCTCAAACCACACGCATCTCGTTAAAAGGAATAGAACATGTGAGGGAATGAATTTGGGGGAAGTTGGGGTGCAAACAGGCCATTCGAAAATTAAAAGTGAAAATTTTAAATTAAAAAAAAATGAATCGAAAAATATTCAAATCAAACTGAAAACTGAAGAATCTAATCCAATCCTCAAAGCTTAAAGAACATTAAAAGAACTGAAAAAATGAACAAATGAACAAACGAACAAATGAACAAATGAACAAATGAACAAATGAACAAATGAACAAATGAACAAATGAACAAATGAACAAATGAACAAATGAACAAATGAACAAATGAACAAATGAACAAATGAACAAATGAACAAATGAACAAATGAACAAATGAACAAATGAACAAATGAACAAATGAACAAATGAACAAATGAACAAATGAACAAATGAACAAATGAACAAATGAACAAATGAACAAATGAACAAATGAACAAATGAACAAATGAACAAATGAACAAATGAACAAATGAACAAATGAACAAATGAACAAATGAACAAATGAACAAATGAACAAATGAACAAATGAACAAATGAACAAATGAACAAATGAACAAATGAACAAATGAACAAATGAACAAATGAACAAATGAACAAATGAACAAATGAACAAATGAACAAATGAACAAATGAACAAATGAACAAATGAACAAATGAACAAATGAACAAATGAACAAATGAACAAATGAACAAATGAACAAATGAACAAATGAACAAATGAACAAATGAACAAATGAACAAATGAACAAATGAACAAATGAACAAATGAACAAATGAACAAATGAACAAATGAACAAATGAACAAATGAACAAATGAACAAATGAACAAATGAACAAATGAACAAATGAACAAATGAACAAATGAACAAATGAAAAAATTAACAAATGAACAAATGAACAAATGAACAAATGAACAAATGAATAAATGAACAAATGAACAAATGAACAAATGAACAAATAAACAAATGAACAAATTTCTCAATCTTCTATTTTTTTCAATTTACTCAATTTTCTCAATTTTCCCAATTTTCTCAATTTTCTCAATTTTCTCAATTTTCTCAATTTTCTCAATTTTCTCAATTTTCTCAATTTTCTCAATTTTCTCAATTTTCTCAATTTTCTCAATTTTCTCAATTTTCTCAATTTTCTCAATTTTCTCAATTTTCTCAATTTTCTCAATTTTCTCAATTTTCTCAATTTTCTCAATTTTCTCAATTTTCTCAATTTTCTCAATTTTCTCAATTTTCTCAATTTTCTCAATTTACTCAATTTTCTCAATTTTCTCAATTTTCTCAATTTTCTCAATTTTCTCAATTTTCTCAATTTTCTCAATTTTCTCAATTTTCTCAATTTTCTCAATTTTCTCAATTTTCTCAATTTTCTCAATTTTCTCAATTTTCTCAATTTTCTCAATTTTCTCAATTTACTCAATTTTCTCAATTTTCTCAATTTTCTCAATTTTCTCAATTTTCTCAATTTTCTCAATTTTCTCAATTTTCTCAATTTTCTCAATTTTCTCAATTTTCTCAATTTTCTCAATTTTCTCAATTTTCTCAATTTTCTCAATTTTCTCAATTTTCTCAATTGTCTCAATTTTCTCAATTTTCTCAATTTTCTCAATTTTTTCAATCATTTTTTGTGAATTTTTATCAATTTTTTTTTTGATTTATTTAAATTTTTATCAATTTTTTTTCTAAGTTTATATAAATTTTTATCAATTTTTATCAATTTTTATCAATTTTTATCAATTTTTATCAATTTTTATCAATTTTTATCAATTTTTATCAATTTTTATCAATTTTTATCAATTTTTATAAATTTTTATCAATTTTTATAAATTTTTATAAATTTTTATAAATTTTTATAAATTTTTATAAATTTTTATAAATTTTTATCAATTTTTATCAATTTTTATCAATTTTTATCAATTGTTATCAATTTTTATCAATTTTTATCCATTTTTATCAATTTTTATTTTTATGAATTGTTATAAATTTTTATCAATTTTTATCAATTTTTATCAATTTTTATCAATTTTTATCAATTTTTATAAATTTTTATAAATTTTTATAAATTTTTATCAATTTTTATCAATTTTTATCAATTTTTATCAATTTTTATCAATTTTTATCAATTTTTATCAATTTTTATCCATTTTTATCAATTTTTATCAATTTTTATCAATTTTTATAAATTTTTATCAATTTTTATCAATTTTGATCAATTTTTAGCATTTTTTTTATCGGTTTTTATCAATTTTCAATTTAATTTTGAAAATTTGTCCAAAATTGTCAAAAACTGTCAAAATTTTTCAAAAATTGTCAAAAATTGTCCAAAATTTCAAAACATGTCAAAAATTGTCAAAAATTTTCAAAAATTAAAAAAAGATCCAAAAATTGTCAAAAAATTGCAAAAATTGTTAAAATTTTTAAAAAATTTCAAACATTGTCGGAAATTGTCAAAAATTGTCAAAAAATGTCAAAAATTGTCAAAAATTGTCAAAAATTGTTAAAAATTGTCAAAAATTGTCAAAAATTGTAAAAATTTGTAAAAAATTGTCAAAAATTGTCAACAATTGTCAAAAATTGCTAAAAATTGATAAAAGTTGTCAAAAATTGTCAAGAATTGTCAAAAATTGTCAAAAATTGTCCAAAATTGTCCAAAATTGTCAAAAAATTTCAAAAATTGTCAAAAATTGTCAAAAATTGTCAAAAATTGTCAAAAATAGTCAAAAACGGTCAATAATTGTCAAAAATAGTCAAAAATTTCATCAATTGTAAAAAATAGTCCAAATATTTCATAAATTGTTAAAAATTGGCAGCAATTTACAAAAAAAAACGAAATATGCCACAAAAATGTCAAAAGTTGACAAAAATTGCCAAAAAATTTCAAAATTGGTAAAAGTTGTTAAAAATTATCAAAAATTTACAAAAGTTTATAAAACATTACAACAATCATCAAAAATTGTACAAAAATTTCAAAAAATATAAAAAATTGACAACAATTTACAAAAATTGACAAAAGTTGATAATTTTTTTAAAAAATTGTCAAAAAATTTGACAATTTTTGACAATTTCTCAAAATGATTGACGATTTCTGACAATTTCAGACAATTTTTGACGATTTCTGACCATTTTTGATGATTTCTGTGCATTTTTGACGATTTCTGATAATTATTGACAATTTTTACAATTTTTACAATTTTTGACAATTTTTGACAATTTTTGAAATATGTTGACAAAATTGTCAAAAAATTTCAAAAATTGTCAAAAATGGTCAAAAATTGTAAAAAATTGTCAGAAATTGTCAGAAATCGTCAAAGATTTTAAGAAATTGGCAAAAATTGTCAAAATTAACAAAAAATTCAAAAAATGTCAGAAATTGTCAAAAATAGGCAAAAAAAACAAAAATTGTCAAAAATTGTCAAAAAATTGTCAAAAATTGTAACTTGACCAGTACAAATAAGACAAACTAAGATGAATTTGGATTTATAAGAAAGATAAAGACATTTTTGGAAAGATTAATTGACATCTGAAGACTGATGATGATTAATGAGGACATATTGACGTATATGAATATAAATTGAGACAGATACACACAGCGAGACCACAAAATAAGAAGATAATGAAAGTTGAGACTAGTAAAGAAATTTGAGACAGGAAGACAAAGGAAAATAAATGTAATCAATATTCATAAAAAAAAATTGAGAAACATGAAACAAGTTATGATACAAAACCAAATTTAGACTGTAAAAAAGATAGAAACAAATTAAGACCAAGATAAAAAAAAAACTAAAATTCGTTCATCCCCACCCTCCCCTACTTCGTCACAATCCGATTACGGTTAATCCAGAGACGTAACTAGGACAAGCCGAACCTGTTACCAGAAGGGGTGAATGGGACAAGCAAGGGTATTGTGGTGGCCGCGAAACGATGGTGCGCTCAGCACGCCGGAAAAATAGACATTCGAGGGAGGGAACGGAAAAAAAACCTGCTGCACTTTACTGCAAACGGGGGTGGGTGCGCGCGAAAAAACCCTTTCTTGTTTGTGGTGAGAGCAAACTATGGTAGTTTCACAGTAGTGCAAGCTGCCGCGGTGAATCAAAGCTGGAGGTGGGTGGAAGGATTTTCACTAAACACCATTTCCTTTGAGGGTGGGAAAGGCTTCCCAGGATGACCGAGGTTTTGCACCGCAAACCGTGTAAAAGCATGTGTGGTGGCGGTTCGCGTGAGATAACACGCAACGCAAGTAACACAAACGCAAGTGCCCGATAGTAGTTGTCCGGGTGATAAATTTGAGAGGTGAAATCGGAGGAGCAAAAACAAAATTTGGGGCTAAAATGCACTTGTTGGGGTTCGGTAGGAACGTGGACTGGAACAAAGTTTAAAACACACTGTATTAAAGCACATCAGTTTTAGTCCTACCTGTGATCAAATAAAGTCTTGGTTTGATAGAATTTTCAGAAAACTATGAAATTAAATTATACTCTACAAAAAATGTTCTGAGGTAGATTGCCATTAACCAACAACAAATCCTCAGGAATTCCAAGGATTTCCTGTCAAAAATATTTACCGTTCCTCTGGATTATTAAAAATGTTCTGAAAATTCCTAAAATGCAGGATTTAATTCCATCGTAAGGTTTGAAAAAAATAAAACTAGGCTTTTGCTTACATGTTTAAAATCATAAATCATGTTTTAATTTGTTTAAAGAATATATATTATTATTAATCAGCCTTAAGCTTTAAAAAAAATATTTGATATTTTTCTGTAAGCATTTTTAAATGAAAACTAGATGTAATATCACTTGAAGCCTGATTCTGTAATGTTATATTTGATTGCAAACAACTTTTAAGAAGACAAAAAATTCCCAAAAGTATTCCTGTTAAGTTAGATTACCCAAATCATCCTAATCGTGAACCACCCTAATTTTCAACCTATCCAAAAGTTGCCCCTTTCCAATTGCAACAACTTTTTTTAAGACATCAAAGCTCCAAAACGTCACCATTTCCGGAAAATTAATTTTCGATTTGATTTGCGATGTGGACCACTGTGCAGTGTTGCCAGAAAGTCAACAATTAAAAATTGAACTTATTTGGAGGAAAACATGAACTACTTTATCAGTGATGTGCGTTATTTTTAGCACACTGGCCTGGAGAAGATGTGAAACCTTCACGTAAGTTCTCATTACTTATGACAGTGTTGCCAAACTCTTTCGACAATGTTCATAAGAAAGAATTATTGCTATTTTTTTCTCATTATATTTAACTTCATTCATTTGATCAAGTGCTTTTTATATTTTTTAATTTTAAATAAATCATTCACAGAATTTCATTAAACTTTAAAAACATTCCAGACTCGAGAATTCGAAAATCAAATCATCAACTCTTCTTTTTTATTTATTTTTTATTTCTGTGACTCAAATTTGGTCAAATTTAAACAGTGCAAATAGCAGTTTATGCAACAAGTTGCAAAAAGAAGATTTTTTCCAACGAGGTTTCCAACGAGGTTCACCGAGTTCGATAGGCTATTTCGTCGTTCGAGAATGACAGGAAAAGTATGAAGTCTCACGAAGGAATTGCAAAAATGCACTTTTTGCAATTCCGTCGTGAAACTACTCACTTTTCCTGCCATTCTTAAACTAAGAAAAAACCTACTTTTCTGTACCAAAAATAACAGAATCGAATAGCAACACTTTTCAAAATAAATGCTGAAAAGTAGAACTTTTCAGCATTTATTTTGAAAAGTGTTGCTTGAACTTTTCAGCACATGTTTCGAAAAGTAACACTTTTCAACATTTTTTTGATTTAAATGATTTATTGACAAAATACATGAAAATTTGACTTAAAATTCACTCAGTGTGTGTTTTTTGGAATTGCAAAAAATGTTGTATGGAACTCGTTGCAAAACTTGATTTTTTCAGCACTCTTCGTATTTATCCAACTCTGTGAACCTCGCTGGATAAATGTACGACTCGTGCTGAAAAAAAACCTCTTTTTGCAACTTGTTGCATAAACTACTATTTTGCAATTCCGTCTTGAAACTGTTTACTTTTCCTGTCATTCTGTAATGGCGGCCTACTTTTCTCTAACAAAAAAAAGAATCGAAACACTTTTTAAAATAAATGCTGAAAAGTTCTACTTTTCAGCACTAAAATGGATGCTCAAAAGTTGAACTTTTCAGCACTTGTTATTTAAGCTCGACAATCAAAAATAAGACTGCACCAAAAAAATGTTATTCGATTATCCGAAGTTATTTTTTTCATAACCGGGAATAATCGGATCTGAACTATAAAACAATTTTAGAGTAAATTTTCCAAACAACCTGTGTGCTAAGAGGTTTTAAATATAAATTTTGAATTTAACAAAAAAAATCATTTAAAAACACCAAATTCTGTTCACAGTAATCAAAATCTGCTAATCATTCAAATTAGTTTCATGCTTATGATTGAAATCATCTACATTCTACAAACATACACACAACCCACAATGCTTTGCCTAGCCAGGGTAAAACGGAGCGCGGTGAAAAGGGGGAGAGGGGAGTTCAATCCACCAACACAATCGAGCATGAAAAAAGTTGTATAAAATCTCAAAGGGGGAGCGAAAAAATCGACCCGCCAAAAATTGGTGAGAAAAAGAATCCAACAAAACTTTTACTCGAATGTTTTCCCCCTTCCGTTCACAGCATCCCAGTGAAAAGTGCATTCTTGTTGGTGTTGGTACTTGAATGATGCTTGAGAGTTGTGTTGTTTTGCTGGTATGTTTTATTTGTTTTCTATTATTGACATTTTTGTATAAATTTATTGTTATTTGAACATAAACATAATCAAGCATTATTTAAAAACAAACCAGATTTGGCATAATGATTTACACTAGAATACAAAACAATCATCCAACCAAAAACAAAACTCAAATTGAATCCTCCGAAATCGAAATTAAGTCCAAATTTGCACTCTCCGGAAGAGTTTCTCCCTATTTTCTCTCAAACACACCAGCCACACCAAGGCAACAAAAAGAAAAGAAACCAAAAAAACAGAATCCCCATTTCCGAAAAAATCGTGTCCTCAGCAACAACCACGGAGGAAAAAATACCGTCCAACACCCATACAATCGCAACCTGTTAACCCTACCACTCACTCACTCGCAGACTCAAAACTCAACTAGTGTTGCCTCTCCGAAGAAAAAAATACAAAAAGTGCAAGGAAAAAATCGACTCGCCGCTCTCCCACTCCCCCGTCTCCTTTCACCAAAAAGAAAAAAGGAATAAAAAGTAAACACACTTTTTAAAAAAAGGCATCACAAAAGAGCGAAAAAATCGCACTCATCTCCATCCCCCTTCTCTTTGGTCGTGGCTGAGTTTTGCCGGCTATGTACTGAGAAAGAGGACGATTTTTTTTCTCCCGCGAACACTTTCTCTCTTTCGCGCTCTTGCTCGCACTAGTTCTCCCCTTTCCCGCAAAACAGTGATGTTAGATTTTGCCAAAAAAGCATCACTGAGTTGAGTTGAGTTGAGTTGAGTTGAGTTGAGTTGAGTTGAGTTGAGTTGAGTTGAGTTGAGTTGAGTTGAGTTGAGTTGAGTTGAGTTGAGTTGAGTTGAGTTGAGTTGAGTTGAGTTGAGTTGAGTTGAGTTGAGTTGAGTTGAGTTGAGTTGAGTTGAGTTGAGTTGAGTTGAGTTGAGTTGAGTTGAGTTGAGTTGAGTTGAGTTGAGTTGAGTTGAGTTGAGTTGAGTTGAGTTGAGTTGAGTTGAGTTGAGTTGAGTTGAGTTGAGTTGAGTTGAGTTGAGTTGAGTTGAGTTGAGTTGAGTTGAGTTGAGTTGAGTTGAGTTGAGTTGAGTTGAGTTGAGTTGAGTTGAGTTGAGTTGAGTTGAGTTGAGTTGAGTTGAGTTGAGTTGAGTTGAGTTGAGTTGAGTTGAGTTGAGTTGAGTTGAGTTGAGTTGAGTTGAGTTGAGTTGAGTTGAGTTGAGTTGAGTTGAGTTGAGTTGAGTTGAGTTGAGTTGAGTTGAGTTGATCGTTTCCAGCAATTTCTGGCAACACTGCATCAAGCCGCGAGGTGACCAGGGCAACCCTGTGCGGAGGGAGAAAGGCGTCCTAGTACATAGACCTGCTTTGATGATGACGGGGAGGTTGCATTCTAAAAACCATAGAATCAGGGTCTGAGGCAGCCAAAACCACACTCCTTGTCCCAAACCCTTTAGTCCAGCATCAGAGCGAGACAGCAAACCTTCAAAGTGACGCGAAAAAATAGCATTTTTCGAATATTTTTTTTTTGTCTGGAAGGGGTGGCAATTTTCTTGTTTCTTTTTTGTGACAAGGTTTAAGGGTACGCTGGACAGTCACTTGAAGATGATAATAACATCCTTATGTGATGGCCTGTTTGGCCCCACTTGCCCCCTTCCCACCACCACCCCTAGAGTTTTTTTTCAGTATTTGAGAAGACTCGTTTTTTTCCCGCGCGATAGTAGTTGTATTAGTCAGTAATAGTTGCAGCAGTGTTGGTTAGTCGCTGCTCAATGGGAAAAGTGGGGGAGAGGGGGGTAAGGGGGGCACTTTCGGCAAAAATCGCATTTTTTCCGGGAAAAAATACCTGCAGTTATGTACTAGCACTTGGAACAAAAAAGGGAAAAACTAGTACCGGGTTGGGCGAAAAAATCTGTTTTGTGAAAAATTGCAAATTGTGCTTGGGATGCCAGGTGGGGTTGAGGAGATGATCCTCCATCGGGTGTCCCAGGGATACAAACATCGACGTGTGCGCTCTTCCTCGTTGCCGTCGTTGATGCTGATGGGTTAATATTAATAGGAACCTCGGCTCACTTTTTTTTCCAGGCGGCAGATAAGTTTGGGCTTTGAATATTTCATAAAGTCGCCCTTTCACTAGCCAGAGGCTGGGCTGATATGCGAAACTTAATTATCGCTAGTGTGTGTGTGTGATTGTGTGTAAATGAAGGGTGAAAATTGCATCTGGGCAAACGATTGTGTAATTTTCGGGTTATGAAAGTTTTTTTTTTTTTCTTCAGAGGAAAACGAGAATACACAATTTCATTTTAATATGATTACAAAAGTTACAGAATAGTTTATTCAAATTCATTTCAGCGACCTTTGAGAACCACCGGAACTCACGAAATTGAACTAAAATCAATAAATAATTATAAAATCTTTTGACTCCGATGAAGGTAAAAATAAGACGGAAATATTTGTTTCTCAATCGATCTGATGGCGACCTCAGAATTCCAAAAAAACGTAATAATCATCGAAAAAAAAAACACAATAAATATTTCAAAAATTCCGTAAATTTTTCTTACTGAACTGTCAAATATTTTAGGAACTGTTTTTCAAACTTTTCAGGATTTTTTTTAGAAAGTAACAATGATCTACAAAGTTGTAGAGCAAAAAATTTAAAAAATGAGACATAAACGTAAGAGCAATTTTCTACCAATCCCGAAAATGAATTTAACTTATATTTGTTTATTTGACTCAAACTTTTTGGGGGCCTTCCCTATGACCAAGGAGTAATTGTGTGTCATTGATTCATCCATAAAAGTCTTCATACAATTTTGGCAGCAGTTCATACAAAAATGGTACGTTAATATTGGAAAATCTATTACTTTTCAAGAAATTTTTTGATTGATTTGGTGTCTTGGGCAAAGTTGTTAGTATTGATGAGGACAATTCAGAAAAAAATAGATACACGGAAAAAGGAAAAAATGTGATTTTTAAAGTAATTTTTTTTTCAAAAAAAATCAATTTCCCAAAATCCGTATTTTTTGTTTTTGATTTATTTTTATTTTTATGATATTATGTTTTTTCGAAAAGATCACAAAATTTCAAGACGGTTTGATGGTTTACATTAGAAAACGGTGGGTTGTTTGAGTGAGACTTAGCAAACTTCAATTTTCCTGTTTCAACCAGAGTCTTTTGAAGGAAATCTTGAAAGTCTCTTCGACAATTTTATAGCAAACTGAATTTAAAAAAAATAAGAATGGACAATCATGGACACTATTTTATAAATAAAAAAACGACATTTTTCGGACAAAATTAAGCTTTGAATAGCTATATTTTGAAAAAAGTGCACCTTATCAAAAAAATTAGGAACTTTTTGATTGCACATTCAATTCTTCATAAAAAAGATGAGGTCAACAAATTAAGTAAGAGATTTCATTTCTTTATAAAATCACTATTTTTTAAAACCATAACTCGTTGCAAAGTTTTGGTCCGTACTTCTGAATTGCTTCATAGATGCGGGGTTATGTCCCCTAAAACATATAAAAAAATAAATATAAAAATTAAAAAATATGGATTTTGGGAAATTTTATTATCAAAATCAAAAAAAAAAAATACCAAAAACAATGCTTAAATGCTTTTCTCCGTGGGGAGGGGGTTGTTATATTAAAATGCTTTGCAAATTTCCAGTTATCTGTACCATAAGAAAACAATTTTCAGATCGATTTGGAGTCCTCAGCGAATTTGTAAGATTACTAATTTGTATTTTTGTATGAGCAGTTCTCTCAGATTTCGGTCATTCCATTTTTTTTGAATTTTTTAATCCGAATGAAACTATTTTGGTGCCTTCGGTTTGCCCAAAGAAGCCATTTTGCATAATTAGTTTGTCCATATAATTTTCCATACAAATTTGGCAGCTACAAAAATGATGTATGAAAATTCAAAAATCTGTATCTTTTTAAGGAAATTTTTGATCGATTCGGTGTCACTGGCAAAGTTGTAGGTATGGATATGGACTACACTGAAAAAATGATGCACGGTAGAAAAAATTTGGTGATTTTTTATTTAACTTTTTTCACTAAAGCTTGATTTGCAAAAAATACTATTTTAAACTTTTTTTTATTTTTTTGATATGTTTGATATTTTTGATAATATAACGCCCTTTTAAAATGTTGGTCTTGGTTTAAAAATTTTGAAAATATTTTTTTTCGAAAAGATCGGAAAATTTCAAGAATGTTTAACATTGAAAATCGGACCATTAGTTGCTGAGATATCGACATTAGAAAATGGTGTGTTGTATGGGTGGAACTCAGAAAAAATCAATTTTCCTGTTTTTAAACCTTTGCATGGCAATATCTCAGCAACGAAGGGTCGTATCAACAAAGTTTAAAAGTGCAAAATATAGAAAATTTTCTCAGCTTTTATTTTTTTCAAAGGTGGGCAAACATGTGCACTAATTTAAAAAAATGAAAAACTGCGACTATTTTCAAAAAAGTCACATAAAAATGGATTTTACTTGAAAACGGTGCACTTTATCAAAATTTCACTGAAGTATTTTTTGATTGCAAATTTGATTTTACATCGAAAAATGAAGTTGAAAAATTTTTGCGACCAATTTTTCGATTTTTTTAAAATCAGTAAAGATTAAAAAATTCATAACTCGCTCAAAGATTTTTTGCACAACCTGGAAATTTCTGAAAAGTTGGCATTTGATGTCCTCTAAAACATATCAAAAATTAAAAAAAAAATAGTGTTTTTTTTGCAAATCAAGTTTTAGTGACAAAAAGTTAAATAATAAATCACCATATTTTTTTACCGTGTATCATTTTTTTTTCAGTGTAGTCCAGATCCAAACCTACAACTTTGCCGAAGACACCAAATCGATCAAAAAATTCCTTTAAAAGATACAGATTTTTGAATTTTCATGCATCATTTTTGTATGGCCAGCTGCCAAATTTGTATGGAAAATAATATGGACAAACTAATGATGCAAAATGGCTTCTTTGGGCATACCGAAGGCACCAAAAAAGTTTCAGTTGGATTAAAAAAATACAAAAAATAAAATTTATGAAAAAATACCGATTTCGTAGAGAACTGCTCGTATGTGTTTTAGGTAATATGGAGTACATAATCTTTACAAAAGAGTTCCCAAAATCGCAATTTCATGAACGAGTGTTCACGATTTTGGGAACTCTTTTTTCTCCGTGTACATGAATGGTACTGTTGAAAAACAAACATCGTTGATTTTTTTTCCAAAAGTAATACGGAAATTTATCATTGATTTCGGTGAACAAAAAAACATTTGTACTAAAATTTTGCGGCCGAGTCATGATTTAAAAAAAAATGTGTGTTGATTTGAAAAAAAAATAAGATTTTAAGTAAACCAAAATGTTTAACTTCACTTTGTAATTTAATATAAATAATATATCATTTTTGGCCCTTTTAAAACGTTAGCCTTTATTCCAAAAATTTCAACATATTTTTTTCGAAACGATCATAAAATTTTATTTTTTAACTTTGAAAATTGGACCATAAGATAGTGGGAATGTTTGGAAGAGACTAAAAACAACTTTCTTCTTTCTTTTTCTTTTATTCGCTGTATTTCAGCAATCAGAAGCCAAATCTTAAATGTCTTTTATTTGATATTATTGTAAATTTTCTGAACTTTTCGAAAAAAATATTTTCAGGAATCACTATTTTAAAAACGTTGCTTAATCCACCTTAGGTGGGTGGTGCCTTCCTTACATTCATTAAGTTAATACACTACAGAGCTTAAAAAAAGAATAAATAAGACTTATTTTTATCAAAATATCTGATATCCGACCTAAAAAAGTGTGTAAATAACACTTAAGTGGTTATTACTTTTGATAGGGTTGTCAACGTTTTGGGTTCATTGGAAAGGTCTTTTGATTACCTATACAAAGATAGGTCGCATGGTGGATCCGGATAACGTTTTCATCAAAATATTCAAGATCCGGCCTCCAAAAAGGTGCATAAATAACACTTAAGTGCTTATAACTTTTGATAGGATTTTCCGATCTTCAACGTTTTGGGCTCGTTGGAAAGGTCTTACAAAAACCACCCTTTTTACAATCTTCCGGACGTTTTTTTAGCTTAACTTTTGAAGTACTTTTCTAAACTTCATAATAGGGACCCCAAGACGGATCGAATGAGACCAAAACGGTCGAAATCGGTTCAGCCAACCCGGAGATAATCGTGTGCATATTTTTCGGTGCACGGACTCACATCCAGACACACGCACAGACATTTGCCCAGAATTTGATTCTGAGTCGATAGGTATACGTGAAGGTGAGTCTTCGTGGTCTAATAAAGAAGTTCGTTTTTCGAGTGATTTTATAGCCTTTCCTCATTGAGGTGAGGAAGGCAAAAATGGAAACGGAAATTTTTCAGTCAAAATTAAACTTAAAGTGTACTATTCGATTGCAAATTTAATTTTGTATCTTAAACAGATTTTTTTTCTAGAGTTCCTATTTTTACCAAAAAATAAATGTTTTTCAAAAACTATAACTCAGCGGCGAAATTTTGGATCGTAATTCTTTATGACTCAAAAAATGAGTTTTTTGTCCTCTAAAACAAATACAAAATTAATTGTAGGAAATTTAATTAATTTAAAAATCGGCAAGAAATGTCCGTGTAAATACTTTTGCTGACTCTTTTTAATTTATTTAGGCACAACATAAACTTTTCAAAATGAAAAACCTAGGTCTTGGAGGAAGGTTCTACAACATCTACTTTCGTTTCTTCTCTCGATAATTTCAATGAAACTCGTAAACATTAATCAAATGGGGTAATTAATAAATTTTCTTCCAATGAAGAACCAAGACCCCCCATTTCCCTCTTCAACTTCATCGCCGTTAAGCTAATGAGAACGACCAGCCAAGATAAAAAGAGAAAGAAAATTCCCCCCCGAAAGTATAACCCATTCCATTTTTCTCGCAAGCCCCAAAAGGACGAGAAACACGCCGCGCGCTGTCCTAACGAAATCATAACTTGTGCGAGGGTGTCTGCGTGTAACTGTGTGTGTTTCGCGAAAAAATCTCGCGGACCACGTCGTCGCCGGGGACGGGCTTGTCGGTACACTTTATTGTAGCTGGACACTCTCCCCTTCCTTGGCCCCTTTGAGGGTGGCGTGGAAAACGAGTTAGAGCGTTAATTGAAAAACGCTGGAAAAAAAAAGAAAAACCCAAACGGGAAAAGTGGAAAGCTGGTGGGGGGGGGGGAGAAGTGAGGAAAAATGTTTAAAATACTATAAAAAATTAGCTTGAGGGTGGAAAATTTTTATATCAAAGTTATTTTTTAATTGAATTTTTTTTTTTGCTCGTCTCCTTCGCTTTCGTCGGTGAAGATGAGGCTTCTTGTACGGCATGGAAAGGGGAGAGAAGTTGGAGAAATGGATCGCGACGAGTTAAGGGCACTGACCAAGGTTATATTCCTTGAAAATATTTTGAAATTTTTCAACTAATCAAAAATAACCAAAAGTTTAAAAATAAATTTATTTAAATTTCATTAAAAAACTCTAATAAAAACAAAATTTCCTCTCAAATTTTAACCCTGTCCCATTCGGAAAATGAGTGCTTGGTAGTCACTGTCTTGGAAGAGCTGTCCTGCAACGGCTCACTTTCGAGAGCACTTTCAAATTTGGACGCGTTCGCTGGTGGCGTCAATGTCCATCCATGTTCCGACTGGGCTCTCCCGTGAAGTTAGATCTTGTCCTTGTTGGCCCCTTCCAGAACAAGGGAAATGCGTGAAATTTGACGTTGAGAATGGTGGCTAGAGGGAGGAAAAATTGAGGATTTGGAAGGTGGAAGCAAGCATTGCAAGCGGGGTAGAGTAATAAAAATTAAAAGAGAGAAAAAATGCTTTGGTGCGAGGATCGCCGAAAAATTTTTAAATGATAATGGTCAAAATGAACCAAATATTTTGATAGACTTATTGAAAAAAACTGAAAGGATTTTTTTTTATAATTTTGTAAATTCAAAAGTATAATTACTAAAAAAATATCCTACAATTCGTTTGTGTTGCCAATATATCAAATCATGCAGCTCAAGTGATTCAATCAAATGAAATGTTACATTTGTTTCTAAATACTGCATTTTTTGATAATCATAACGAAAATAATGAAAATTTTGACATTTTTAAAAAATCGGAATGCTGTAAAAGCGTTAGAAATTCAAAAAAATTAGCAATACAAAATCAATTGTTAGATTTTTTTTTGTAATTTCGATGAAATGTAAACGGAGAAAAAAGAGTTCCCAAAATCGTGAACAAGCGTTCATGAAAATGAGAACCTCGAACAAAGTGTTCAAATCCCATGGTACGGGTTTGAAAAAGATTTTTTAAAGTTATTAAAAATACAAAAAATAGTTTTTAAAATAATTTGATGGAAAAACAGATCATCGATTCTACTCGAGCGTGTCTCAATAAAAATTGGTATCATGATGTGAATCTTAAAAATCATGAGTTAAATTTTCAAGCATTTTTTTATTCTTTTCCATAAACTTTTTGTATGCTTGAAAGTTTAAATTTTGTTATTTTGGTCTGCTTGTTGAGTTTTTTTTCTCTAATTTTTATTGCAATCTGTTATTAAGGTAAAACTGAGTTTTACTACTTTTTTTTTATTTGAATCATTTTACATTTTTTATCCTTATCATAATTCTTTTGTTTTTACGTTTTATTTTCAAATATTTGCTTTAATTTTCAGAATTTTAATTTAACAAGGCCAATGCAAATTTTATTTTGAATTTTTGTCCATCTCTTTAACAATTTTCCAAAAAAAAAGTAGAAAATATTTAAGTTTGGAAATAAAAGTAGTTTAAATTAATGTATAGTTTAAGAATGTCTTTTTTGCTCTTTGAAATCAAACAATGTTGGGAGTTTTGGGACCGTGGATCAGATCGAAACTATAAGAAAAAAAAACATCATTCAATTCATTGAAATTTTGATAATTTTTTTCACAGTAGCACTATCAAAAGCCATAAACCATTTTGTATTTTTTATACTGTACCACTTTAAAAAGGGAAAACTGTGGCGAAAGTCGAAAAATTTCTTGACACTTAATTCATTGATGTAATATACAATTTTCGTAAGCCACGGATAGTCGTTTCATCCATTATCCCTTGACCCACTGTAATTAATATTAGCTATAAGGAAATTGTAATTACAAAAGCAGACTTTTCCTAACCACCCAAAAGGACCCAATAAAAATAAGTTAATGGAAAAAATATATTCAATTTTCCATCGAAATCAAATCAAATGGACTATCCAGAAATTTATGTTTTTGTTAAATACGTTGGTTTTTTCCTTTCAAAATCAACTTTACCATATCTGAAAATATTTTTTCATGAAATCAAAAAAAAATCCCATAAATTTGAAGAAATGGATACGGAAAATATGCTTTGCTCTTTAAAATCAGAATAGTGTCAATTTTTGAAGAGACAAAAACATAACGAGTATGCGTAAAATTTTGAATGTCAAAAAAATAAACAATCGTGAAGTTTTTGATCTCTTGAATCAACCTATTTTCAAAGCAAAAAACTTGAAAAGTCCCAAAAATGGCATTCTTTAGTTAATTCTATAGCTTCAAATTAAAATCTTAAAAAATGTTCTTACATCACAGTTTTGCGAAAGCCATGATTTTTTCGAAAAAAATGCAACCGCTGCCAAATTAATTTTCACCATCCTGTTCCATTTTTTGTCATGGAAATTTTCAAAAATGAGCAATTCTCTACCAAAACCGGAAATGGATTTATTTGTATTTTTTATTTGACTAAAACTTTGTGGGGGCCTTCCCTATGACCAAATAAACTATTTTGTGTGATTGGTTCATCCATACAAGTATCCATACAATTTTGGCTGATGTCTATAAAAAATTGTATGTAAATATTCAAACAGCTGTACCTTTTGAGTGAATTTTCTGATCAATTTGGTGTCTTCGGCAAAGTTGTAGGTATTGTTGAGGACTTTTGAGAAAAAAATGGTACACGGAAAAAAAATTAGCAGATTTTTTTATCAACTTTTTTTTACTAAAACTTATTTTCCCAAAATATTTATTTTTTGATTTTCGAGATTTTTTGATATGTTTTAGAAGACAAAAAACCGCAACTTTTGAGCCATAGAGAAACATGGTCAAAAAATCTGCCGCCGAGTTATGAATTTTTGAAAAAAGAGTGATTTTTGGGAAAATTGAAGTTTTATGCAAAAACAAGTTTGACATTATTTTTTAATGCAAAATTGAATTTGCAATCGAAAAGTACTTTACAGATTTCTTGATAAAGGGCTCCGTTTTCAAGATATAGCCAACGAAAGTTTGATTTTAGCGAAATATTTGCAGTTTTTCAATTTTTAAAAAAAGGGACAATGACCGTTATTTTTGTTTTTGAAAAGTTCAGAAAATTTGCTATAAAATTGTCTAAGAGACATTGAAGATTGGACCTCGGGTTGCTGAGACAGAGCCGCTTTAAGAAAAAGAAACACGAAAATTGAAGTTTTCTTTATCTCACCATAACAACCCACCATTATCTAATGACCATATCTCAGCAAATAATGGTCCGATTATCAATGTTAATACATGACAAATTTGTAAAATTTTCCGATCTTTTCGAAAAAAATATTTTGAAATTTTTCAAATGAAGACTTGCATTTTAAATGGGCGTAATATTCAATGTTTGACCCTTTTAAAATGTTTGGCTTGATTTAAAAATTTTAAAAATATTTTTTCGAAATGATCGGAAAATTTCACGAATGTTCTATGTATTAACATTGATAATCGGACAATTAGTTGCTGAGATATCGTCATTAGAAAATGGTGGGTTATTTTGGTGAGATTTGTCTCTTAGACAATTTTATAGCAAATTTTCTGAACATCTAAAAAAAAATATTTTCAGAAATGGTCCTTATGGTCACTATTTTTAAAAATTGAAAAACTGCAAATATTTCGCTAAAATCAAAATTTCGGTGGCTATATCTTGAAAACGGAGCCCTTTATCAAAAAATCTGTAAAGTACTTTTCAATTAGAAATTCAATTTTGCATTAAAAAATAATGTCAAACCTGTTTTTGCATGAAACTTAGATTTTTTCAAAAAATCACTGTTTTTTCAAAAATTCATAACTCGGCGGCAGATTTTTTGACCATGTTTCTCTATGGCTCAAAAGTTGCGGATTTTTGTCCCCTAAAACATATCAAAAAATCTCGAAAAACTAACAAACAAACAAATCTGCAAATTTTTTTTCCGTATATCTATTTTTTTCTCAAAAGTCCTCAACAATACCTACAATTTTGCCAAAGACACCAAATTGATCAGAAAATTCACTCAAAAGTTACAGCTGTTTGAATATTTACATACCATTTTTGTATGGACAGCAGCCAAAATTGTATGGAGACTTGTATGGATGAACGACGCAAAACAGCTTATTTGGTCATAGCGAATGCCCCCACAAAGTTCAAGTCAAATAAAAAAATACAAAATTTAAAAATGGTCGAAATCGGCCTATTTCGTAGAGAGTTGCTCAAATAGTTATAGAGCAATTCCAGCTCAAATCGGGAATTTTTCCGTTACTTTTGTACCCTACCCTCTCCGATTTCAATGGAACTTTGTAAACATGTTATCCTAGTTCTATATAAGCCATTTTTGTGTATATGGAGCCAATTGTACTAGAAAATAACATTTGAAAAGGGCGCAAGTTATTTAAATATTTTTGTATTTTGTAATTTTAAAATTACTGCATCTCGAATCCGTTGCATCCTACCGAAAAGTGGTCAAAGACAAACTTGTAGGAAATTGGACGGACTTTCTGAAAAAAATACACGTCACTTCTATGAGATGTTTAAGTTTATAAGTTAAATTTTAGAGTGATGTCACGATTTTTTTTTTTTTCGTTCCAAATTTCTAAGGAAATTGCCTAAGATGTTACAAAAAGACTCACAAAAATGCAGGATGGTATAACTCTCCTAAAAAATACAAAAATCTTCAACTAAAACTGTTTTTATGAGAAGTGCTTACATAAACATAAATCGAGTCAAATTAAAAAGCTGTCAAAGACAAACTTATGGTAAACTGGACGATTTTTCCGTTAAAAATATTTAAGAGACTGCAAAATTAAATCTGTCATATAGAAATTGCCAAAAACCGCAAAAAAAAACTATTTTTCAACATTTTTGTTTTTAAAACCGCTGTATCTACACAAGGATTGGACATAGGACAATGGTCAATATTGAGACTTTCATGTAAAATTGCCTGGATAGTCGATTCAAACTATCGGTTTTGAAAAAAATTGACGTTTAGACCACTTTTCAAAATAACAGTTTCAGTCAATGGTTTTTGTATTTTTTTAGGAGAGACATACCATCCTGCATTTTTCGTGAGTCTTTTTGAAACATCTTAGGCTTCGAGATACAGTTATTTTTAAATTATAAAATACAAAAATATTTAAATTACTTACGCCCTTCTCAAATGTCGTTTTTGAGTATTATTGGCTCCATATACACAAAAATGGCTTATATAGGCCTAGGATAACAAGTCAACAAAGTTCCATTTAAATCGGAGAGGGTCGGGTACAAAATTACCAGAAGAATTCCCTATTTGAGCTGAAATTGCTCTATATTGCTTGAAAAGTTAGATTCGTATATTTTTAAGAATATGGGTAATTCTCATCGAGTTCCTTAATACTTTGACCAAATAGGTAACATCTCTGATCACGAATCCAAGCACCATTTTACGATATCTCGTAAATGAAAAGAATTACCCTTCTGGATTATTGCTGATTCGAAAAGTACATGTATTGAATTTCCTTTGAAATGGCACGTGTTAGTATTGATTTAAAAAAATATGAAAATATTGCTTTCGAAAAGATCGGAACATTTCACGAATATTTCAAATTTTAACATTGTAAATCGGACCATTAGTTGCTGAGATATCGATATTATAAAATGGTGGGTTGTTTGGGTGAGACTTAAAAAACAGCAATTTTCCTGTTTTCCTTTGCATGGCAATATCTTAGCAACTAAGGGTCGTATCAACAAAGTTCAAAAAAGCAAAATGTAGAGAATTTTTGCAGCTTTTCATTTATATATTTTTTTCAAAGGTGGGCAAACATGGGCACTTATTTAGAAAAATAAAATAATCAGCAACTATTTTCAAGAAACATACCTAAAAATGCTTATAACCTGAAATCAGTGCACTTTATCAAAATACTAAAGTCAAACTTAAGTACTTTTTGATAGCAAATTCGCTTTTACATCCAAAATACATCGATTTAAAAAAATCAGTATTGATTCAAAAAATCATAACTCGATCAATTTTGTTTTAAACATTGTGGAAATTTCTAAAAGATGGTGTTTGATGTCCACTTAAACATTTTAAAAATCAAAAATCATTAAAAAAAATTTACCGTGTATCAAAATAATTTTCAAAAGATACAGATTTTTTTTATTTTCCTACATAATTTATGGACAGCTGCCAAATTTGTATGGAAAATTACATGGCCAAACTAATGATGCAAAATGGCTTCTTTGGACATACCGAAGGCACTTAAAAAGTTTCAGCCGGATTAAAAAAATACAAAAATTAAAATAAAAAAAAGAATGATTTCATAGTATATTGCTCTGCTTTGTTTTTCATTTTTGCATGTTATTTTGAAAACTGTTTCTATGATTCGAGATTTCAAATTAAAAAAAAAGATATTTTAAAAAAGTTTAACACTCTTTGTACCGTTGTCCACACTGGACTACGGACCCCAACCTGAACACAGACCCCGCTTGTCCAGAAAAAATGACTCGTCCTGTCGAAGCCTCGTAGCTGCAATAAACGGGGAAAAGCGAGGCGCTAGATGACCACCACCTTGGTGACGACGACGACGACGACGGCCGGGAAGAAAGGGTGCATGGTCCTGGGCACCGGTGATGAAAATGATGATGTCTATATGCAAAGAGAAGTGAAAAATTCGCGCGCCCGGCTTTGGCAGAGTGGAGTGGCGGTGAGCAATTTTTGTGTGGAAAAGCTGGGAAAACGCGCGGGTGGAAAAAATTGAATCAAAGCAAAGTAACGAGATACGAAAAGAAAAATATTTGCTTGAACGAATTTTAAACTGAACATTTTTAATTAGATTTTTTTTCATCGAGCGAGCGAGTGAGCGTGCTGCTAGTTCAACTATAAACAGTGGCTGTGCAAATTTTTTCGGGTTGATGTTTCGCTCGTTGCGTTTATTTTATTTTATTTTTTCCCCTCATAGCTTTTTAGAGTACTGTTGTATATAGTATATAGTTCGCCAGCCGCACAGTCAGTGGGAATATGACCACCATCCGTTGGTGCCGTTAGCTACGGGGAAATTAATTCTATGTTATCAATCAAGCAAATGACGACGAGTTTGCTCTTCGTGCGCAATATTATTATGCAGCGCAAATAGTTCAAGCGCGTTTGCATTCGAAATTGTCCATGTTTTATGATGATTTTAGTTAGAAATTCCATTTGAATTTCAAAGTATGATATTTAATTTGGTATCTCTACTTGTTAAATATTTTTTGGACAGCTCATGACCAAAGTAAACCTTGATTTTTAAACTACGATATCTCGAACCAGGACTCATTAGGAAGCAAACACTCGCCGCCTAATATTTTTTATTGACTCATATTTGAATTTTAGCTTAAATCTCACCAACGAGTTTTTTTTTCAGAAAATAACACGAACACGTGTTCCCATTTTGTTTTGTGTTTTCATTTTTAAACTTGTGAGGCTTTGAATTTTGAAATTGAGAACAGGCCTCGGAAAGAGAAGAGTCATTGACTGAAACTGGACGAGATTTAAAAGTGCTTTCAGAAAACAAAGCGCATGGCATGATCGTAATTTTAAAGCGACCGTCAGTAAACGCACACGAAATTGAAACGAACGAAACCGATCTCTGCACTCAAGCAGCCGCCCGTCACGAAGACACCTGAGCAACTCTCCACGAAATCGGCCGATTTCGACCATTTTTATTTTTTTTTTATATTTTTTGATTTGGCTCAAACTTTGACCAAAGAAGCTTTTTTGTGCCATTTGTTCACCCATACAAGTCTCCATACAATGTTGGCCGCTGTCCATACAAAAATGGTACGTAAATGTTCAAACAGCTGTAGCTTTTGAGTGAATTTTCTGATCAATTTGGTGTCTTTGGCAAAGTTGTAGGTATTGTTGAAGACTATTGAGAAAAAAATAGGTTCACGGAAAAAAATGCAGATTTTTCAATCAACTTTTTTTCACAAAAACTCAATTTCCCAAAAAAAATCATGTTTTAACACTGAAATTCGGACCATTAGTTGCTGAGATATAAACATTAGAAAATTGTGGATTTTTTGGGTGAGACTTTAAAAACTTCAATTTTCCTGTTTCTTTTTTGATCAGAAAATTCACTCAAAAGTAACAGCCGTTTGAATATTTACGAACCATTTTTGTATGAACAGTCGCCAACATTGTATGGAGACTTGTATGGGTGAACCAATGACACAAAATAGCTTCTTTGGTCATAGGGAAGGCCCCTACAAAGGTTGAGACAGATCAAAAAATACAATTAAAATCAATTTCCGGTTTTGAGCATGAGCATGAGCATGAGCATGAGCATGGTTGACTGTTAATGAGCTGCTACTCCGTTATTGACAGATCAGCTGAAATTAAACAATGAATCAAAAATGATCAGTGGGAGCCAACCATCCGTTCACTGTTTAACCCCTGAAGACCCCGACTTTATTAGTCAATACCGGCGCCCTCCCAAGAAGCCTGCAGTTCAACAAAAGGGAGGAATGTTAGTCCGATAGTTGAAGTTGCAGACTCATCAAGCACATAGTTTTTCGCTATATACTTGTTGATACCGCTTGAGACCGTTGAATCCACAGCATCTCCTTCAAGCATCACGTGATTATTTTTTTGGGTTAGTAGGATAAGGTATTGGCTTTTCGATGCCTCCCGAGCTACGATGCTATGGGGAGGACTTTCATAACAAACCCGTCGGCGAGCCTTCCGAGCAACGATGCTATGGGAAGGTCTTTCTAATTAGCACACCAAAACACTCGCGCACAGGTATTTAAATACTGAATAAATGTAATTTTCATCACGATTACCCAGACGACATTGATGATGTAGGAAGGACTTTTTACAGTCATTTACAGTAATACTTAAACTTATTTTAATGCAACAATTCACACGACGTCGTGCCTCCCGATCAACGATGATATAGGAAGGACTTGAGCAAGCCAATCAGGATGAAACACGAAATAAAATTCTTTTCTTTTCACACACAATGCCACATAATTGACCGCGCGTCGCCACCCAACAAATTGAACTGATTTTCTTCTGCTTGTGGGCAAGCCAACCAGGATGAAACACGAAATAAAATTCTTTTCTTTTCACACACAATGCCACATAATTGACCGCGCGTCACCACGCAACAAATTGAACTGATTTTCTTCTGTTTGTGGGCAAGCCAACCAGGATGAAACACGAAATAAAATTCTTTTCTTTTCACACACAATGCCACATAATTGACCGCGCGTCACCACGCAACAAATTGAACTCTTAAAATCAATTTCCGGTTTTGGTAGAATATTACTCACATGCTTTCATTCTCATTCTCTTTCTCAATCTCTCTTTTTCTTGCTCGTATGGTGCTTCATATTGACAGCAATCAGTTGAAAGCAGCCATGGGGAAAGTGATTGCAATTTCGGTAGAAAGTGAAACAATCGTTCGCTTAGAGTCAAATGACCGCATAAGTGCAAAATGTCAAAGTTGAAAGAAGGGCGCAGTCGACGTTCACTTAACATATCAGATGGTCACAAGACCTGGTTAGAGAGATTAGTGAATTTAAGAGATTGCAACATGTGAAATTCGTAAAATTTCAGTCTTTGCCTTGATATTTCTGTAAAAAAAAACCTCCAAAATCACTAAATTTTTATACTTCTCTATTAGCGTGGCTCACGGATATATGAAAAAGACAAAAGTGTTCAATTGCGAACGCCTCGCCCGGAATTTTGTAGCATTATAGCCCCAGAAGCTAGCCTGAAATTTTGAGCGCATTTGGTTAGTGAGAAGTAGTTCCACTTTTGACCTGAAGTTATTAAGAAATTCCAATAAATTTAATTTATTTATTTTCAACTTTTTAACTCTTCTTCGAGAAAGTTTTCCTATGCCCTATGATATTTTCTCAAAATAGAGGTTTCTTATAGGTTTTGATCCGGGGAACAACTTTGTAGAACATCATAAAGCGCTAGGAATTAATCCCGGAAAGATACAGGCAAATTTTTAGAGCACGTTAAATTTGTTTTCCAAACTCCAAAAAATATCCTGTATCTTTTCGGGATCAATCCCTAGCGCTTTGCGATGTTCTACAAAGTTGTTCCCCGGATCAAAACCTATAAGAAACTTGAGAATAGGAAAATTTGATTGGGTTTTGGGAAATTTTCTCTAAGATGAGGTTAAAAGTGAAAATTTCCTATAGTAAATTTTTAGAAGTTCCATACTAACTTCAGGCCAATGGTGGAAGTACTAAACCTTAACCTAATGCGCTCAAAATTTCAGGCTATGTTCTAGGGCCATATTGCTACAAAATTCCGAGCGAGGCGTTCGAAATTGAACACTTTTGTCTTGAAATGATAGTCATAGATCCAGATAATTGAGAATATTCGCAAAGATTTTTTTTTTCGCAAAGATCATAAAATTTCACAAATGTTTCATTTTTCATTAATGAAAATTGGACCATTAGTTGCTGAGATATCGGGATTAGAAAATGTGGGAATGGGTGGATTATACTGCAAAACTTTAATTTTCTTGTTTCTTTTTCGTTTTTTAGCTGTATTCAGCGACTGGAATTCTAATCAGTTGAGTGATTTTTGGAAAAAAATCGATGTTTCATGCAAAAACAAGTTTGACATTATTTTTTAATGCAAAATTGAATTTGCAATCAAAAAGTACTCTACAGATTTTTTGATAAAGGGCTCCGTTTTCTAGACGATTAGTGCGCTGACCACGCGGACGCGCTGTCTTGTTTTTGCATGCTCATTTTCATTTCTTTTATGTCGCTGTTTGTGTGCATGGGGTGATTGGTTATTATAACTTATTGGACATCATAAGTGCAGTGCTTCAGGGGACGCGCAGTCCTGTCCTTTTCGCGATAATTTTCATCGTAAATGATCGTAAAAATTTATTCCAACTGGCATCGATCGATTTTATGAAGAGTAAAGCGTCATTTATTTACTATTTTTGAAATTTGCTCGCGTTATCTAAATTGTAAAAATTTACTGATAAGTCCAGCCCATAGCACTACTGCTCGGCTGGCACGCGTTCGATAAAAAAAAACTTTTTAAATGATCAATTATCTATCTTTCCGCAGCCGGCTGCCTAAGATTTAAAATTTTCAACCGATAAACAAAATGCTCATGGTCACATCACTGCCACTCGTGAATCCTGACCTCATACCCATCTACTAACCCCCTCAAAACTCATGTGATACTTTGTCAGAGATGCAGTCGATTGGGCGGTCTCTATCACTCAAGTATCGGACTAACATTCCCATCCACTTCCCCGTGACCCTACCACTGGTCGTGGCCGGCGCCGGTATTGATCAGCATGATAGGGGCCTTTGAGAAGTTGCGAAGCGAGGAAAGATAGCTCCCACTTATCTTCCACGGCTCGTGGATGTAACTTCTGGAGGTCCTGGTTAATAACGGAGTAGCAACTGCGGGTGGGCACCTATGCTTATGCTTATGCTTATTCAGCGACTGGAATTCTTATCTCCAATGTTTCTTCGGCAATCCTATTTCTCTTTTTTTAAACTTTTCGATAACAATATTTCAAGATAAATGCTATTTAAAAAAAAACGAAAAACGTGAATTTTTCAGTTAACCCTCTACAACCCAACCCCGCCTTTAGACGGGCTTTTTTTTAAATAATCATTTATTTACCAGTTTACGTTAAGCTTTTACAATACATGAGAATTTCAACAGATGTTCAACAAGGTTCCGAAATGTAGGGTAGGGTAGTCATCAATGAGACACTTTTGGTTTTTAACTTTCAACGATTTTTGTATTTTTTTCATCAGCATGTTTTAATGAGCTTTTTGTTGTATTTACTTTCTTTTAGTGAGTTCTAACATTGACCAAAATATGAGATCGATCCGACCTCTACAGCCAGAGCAATCCAACTGTCTCATTGTAGACGCACTTGGCAGGAACAATGAGACAGGTGGGGAACAATGAGACACTCTACGAAAATCAATACTTTTCTAGTAAAACATCATGTTTTTGTATTGTTCCATTGCAGGTGACTTACCTTGAACATTTTAAAGCAATTTTGCCAACTTGAAGCTTTCATTAACAAAAGTTATACTAAAAAGTATTTAAATTTAGTAAAATCCATTTATTTATACCATATAACTTTATATGTTTGGCTAAATGAAGTCAAAATTCATTAAATATGTCAAAAATCACTTCCGATTCATGTTTTGAAGGATTTCTCTAGATTTTGAAAAGTTTAATGAAGAAAAATCAAAGTGTCTCATTGTTACCCATAGGCTGAAAAGAGTGGGGAACAATGAGACAGCCCTGGATTCTGGGTAAATTCTTAAATTTGGTCAATTCTAATGAATGGCCATTGTAGCCCAACTCATGCCCTATGAAATGACGAAAAAAGTTTGGAGAAATTTTAGTTTTTGTATTATTGGCAGCCTATAAGCGAAAATGTAATTTTCAGTCATTATTTACTTTTACATCCCAAAATCAAACATTTATGAATAACTTTGCAAGGGAGCGTCCATAACCAAAGCCACTATGATGGCAGACGTGTATCCAGTAGATACACCTTTCCCAAAAATATCAGCCTGATTGGTTGAAACTACGACTTGTGAGAGCCATTTTATCATTGTTCCCCGTGTCTCATTGATGACTACTCTACCCTAATACAAATTGTTTTCTTTTATTCCACCTAAGCTCCCTAATACTCTTTTTAAATACATACAAACTACACTTTGGAAATTTTCTAAAGACAAATCCTACAAAATGTACCGTAATCCATAATGCTGCTTTTTGTTGAATACTATTTTTATCAATATGGGAGAATAATATGTCTTCTAAATCATTACACCTTACATTCATTCGGGTTCTCAAAATCTGTTCAGTCCAATTTCTAATTTCCATAACGTTGGGACACGAATTAAGGCGATGTAGATTGTTATCAATTTCAAAGCAGATTTCACATTTATTATCGGTTACTTTTCTTATCCCGTATTGAAATAATTTAAATCTATTAGGAATTAAGTCATTTAAGAAATTATAAACACTAGATCGATCTTCTGGCTGCAAAAAATTTGAACTTGAAGCCATGCAGTTTCCCAGCTCATTTGCGGATATTCTATTTCAACTTTAGGTTTAAATTTAAATTCATCAATAAAATATAAATAGATAAGTTTGCACGAGTGAAGATTGTAGTTGCTTTTTATCATATTTGCAGTTTTCAGCCATTCTCTCGAGTTACGCGATAATTTAGATGTATATTTGTATCGAAGTAAATATTCATCATTACTTGGACAATCAGATTGTAACACATTTCTTATAAATATTGCCTTGCACTTACTTTCAGGGTCTTGAAGTCCTAAGCCGCCATTTTCTGCTGAAAGATATAATTGCCGTCTATCTACTTTAAAAATTTGATTGTTCCATATAAAATTTCCAACACTTGCCTTAATTTTTGCTAAATGAATATTTTTTGGAGGAAAGGCTTCGATTTAAAAAATCACCAAAAATCCATTTTAAACCAATTTTTGATCTTTAAAAAGCATTGGAAAGAAGAACTCCTGAAATTTAAGAAAATATAAGGGTTGGAAGTTTTACTTGTTTTATGTGACTTTGCCAATGCTTTAAAAAAAATATTTTTAGGGGTCAATTATTTCTGTGTTTTTGACATTTCCTATATTTTATGTAAAAAGAAGTATGCAGTAATTTCTGTAGTGTCCCAGACTATGCCTCTTCGCATTTTTCTACAATTTAAATGATAATGGTGCCATTTTAAAGCAGAAAATGTGAAAAACAAGCAGAAATTGAAAAAGTGACTGTAAAAACAAGGTGGTAGAGAAGGCCGAATACTACCAAAAACAAACATAAACTTAACAAGATAAATGCAAATTAAAATACTAAAAATGTAACAAGAAAAACATAAAACAAGAGAAGTAAAGTTTTTCGTAGAACAAAAGTTGCTCAAAACGACCTCCTAAACAGGGGAAAAATAAAAATTTTCGAAAAAAAAATTTGGGCAGCAGAGGGTTAAAATTTAAAAATATTGTTAAGTACGTTTTGATTGCAAATTTTATTTAACATTAAAACTTGTATTTAAACAGTAAAAATAAGATTTTTTTTTATTATTTTGCTAAAAAACTTTTTTTTCAAAAAATACTTCGAGATTAGGCACAAAAGTTTCAGTTTTTTGTCCCCAAAACAAACCAAAAAATCTTGAAAGCTAATTTTGAGAAATTGAATTTCTGTTAAAAAAAAGTTATTTTAAATATCGCCAAAACAAAATTTTCGAGTACCTTTGATACCGAGCACAACTTTGCCGAAGACATAAAATCGATCAGGAAATTCTTTAAAAAGTTAAGGATTTCGAAACTTTTCAAAACATCAAAAAAAATCAAGCCTAATATCTGTTGTATGAAAACTTTAAATTGTGTTTTGAAAGTGTGTTGAACAATGAACCTATGTCTGAAATCATTTTTATCGGATTCCTAACATTACATATCAAAACATTGGATTGGCATATTTGTCCCCCTTTCAAAAATAGGCCATCCATAGTCAACGTTGACACCTTTTTTTTTATAAATCACATGCCTGATAAACAGTTTTACAAATTACAATCATACTTGACCTAAAAGATTAGAGTAATTTATGTGTTTAAATCACATTAAAATCAGTGATCAGTAATTTGAAAACGGATTTTCTGATCGATTTGGTTTCTTCAGCAAAGTTTTGATTTTGCTCAAATCTTTTCTTTTCTTCCTGATTGCTCCAAATAGGCTCATTCACTCGCGAACACAAACCGAACGCGACGCAAAACTGCTCTGATCTAATCCTACTGTTTGTCCGCACACCAATCGCTACTGAACACTCTCTCTCTCTCTCTTTTGCTCTCCCTCTCATTCCTATCGGAAATACAGCGAGCGGCTCAAAAAATCAGCAATATTTTGAATATGTAATTTGTCAGCAATTTCCACCTTGCTACAAATTGACGATAATCTGTGAAAGTGCAGGCAAATAGAGCGCCACGCTGTTAGATTCTCTCCTCCCTGAGCATATTCGTTTGAGATTCTGGTTGATGGACGGAGCAGTCAGCGAAAAACTGACAAATTACTGGTATTGCTGTGTGAAGCAATTGACCAAGTCACTGGCAGTTAGCGAGTCGCTGTTCGCTCACGAATAGCTGCGCGCTTTAGTCGGCATAGATTCGTTCGACTATGAGTGAGAGATTTCTGATCTGAACCGAAAATCAGGACCCCTTTTCGGAAATACCAGTTCACTCTAAAAAAATTAACTTTTTTTTCAATTTTGAAAAAAAAAACATTTTTGGATACATCTTATACAAAAAAGGCATATTTTGAGCTTGGCACAAGCTGGCAGTGTTGCCAATATGAACACAAAATTGCAATAAAGCACAATCAATTCGAATAACAAAAAATCTTGACAATGATGGTAGACTAAAATCTGCAAAACTACGATCGAATAGGGAGTACAATCGAAGGCCTCCTTTCTTAAAAATTCCTTTAAAATCATAAAACCTAAATGCGTTATTCCTCTACTAACATACTTCTTCATTTTTTTCTATTCTCTTCCCTCTAACCACACGCTACTAACCAAATCCTTGGAATCACACTGCTCTCTCAATCTCAATCTGTGTGCAAAACCCGGAAAACCACCGCCCGCCCGCCCATTCGAACTTATGCGTGACTGACTGCGTCGTCGTATTTGCGCACAATTCCGTTCTTCCTGCTGGACCCTCGTGAAATTGCATCTGCCTCACATCACATCAAACGAACACTGAACTGGACTGAAACTGGAAATCTCCGGGCCGGGCGCGTTCTTGTGCTGCATAATTCCTTCTTTCGATCTGCAAACCCCCGTCTAATCCCCGGCATCTGCAATTCCAAAACACGAACGTCGGAATTTGGACTCCGGACGCTCTGCGTGTAGCAATGCGGCCAGCACACCAAGGACATGGACGCCTACAGTGGATGGCCCGCGCCAAGAAACCACATGTCGATGAAGCAAGGATACGAGGTATTGCAAATCACATTCCCTGTTCAGTCGAAGACTTTTTTTATTTCAATTTCTGTTGTGGGAAACGCACACAAAGGAACACCGGGGATCCCGTTTCGAGATGGGAAAAAGAAAAGCTTTTCCTGGGTTTTCCATTTCCGGTGGGCGAACGAGTGACGACATGCGAGAAAGCTCTGCTCCATGAAGTCCTAATAAAAATCGTCATTGATTCATTCGTGCAGTGGCTAGGAGAAAACAAAATGCATCGCTAGGGTGGTTCTTTTCAGGATGAAACTACGCGGAAACCCTCCAAGATCAACCCTTTTTTTCAGTTTTACGCAAACTGATTGATGTTGTGCGAGCAGGTTTTCCTTCTCGAGCAACAAAGGAGCATGCCTCACTTCGTCAAATTGTGAGGAGATTTTTTCTTCAAAATAACGATAGGGTGAAGATGCTTATTTTTTACACAACAGAAAAAAACACTTTTAGACTCTAAAACTATCAACTTATTTTAATCTGACGTAAACTAGTTTTTTGCATTCTGTTTTAATTTTCTTTTGTTTCTCTTTTGTTTCTCTTTTGTTTATCTTTTGTTTCTCTTTTGATTCTCTTTTGTTTCTCTTTTGTTTCTCTTGTGTTTCTCTTTTGTTTCTCTTCTGTTCCTTTTTTGTTTCTGAAGTGTTTTTTTTCGTTTTCACTTTGTTTCGATTTTCTTTCCATTTTTCTTTTTTATTTTGTTTCTATATTGTTACGATTTTGTTGCTATTTTGATTCTTTTTTGTTTTTTTATTATGGTTCTATTTTTTCTTTTTTGCTTCTATTTTGTTTTATATTTTGTTCCCGTTTTGTTTCTATTTTGTTCCTAATATGTTTTTATTTTGTTTCTATTTTATTTCTATTTTGTTTCTATTTGGTTTCCATTTTGATCTTTTTGTTTCTTGTTTGTTTCCATATTGTTTTTATTTTGTTATTATTTTGATTTGATTGTGTTGTTTTTTTTTGTTTCCGTTTCATTTTATTTCTTTTTTTAAATTTTGTTTATTTTTGTCTCTCATCTGTTTTACTTAAATTTTTTTAATTCCGTTTTGAATCTACTTCAATTCTCTTTGAATTTTTTGTTCTCTTTTATTTTTCTATTAAATTCCTTTTTATTCTCTGTTGGCTTGCTTTTAATTATCTTTTGATTCTTTTTCAACTCTCTTTCAACTCTCTTTTGTTTTTCTTTTGATTTTCTAATGATTCTTTATTAATTCTCTTCGTTGAGTCGTTTTGTTGATTCTGTTTGACATACAATTAATTCAATTTAAATTTAATTCACGTTGAATTCTACTCTTACTCTTAGTCTTTCGAATCAAATATTATTCTTATTTAACTCTCATTGGCTTCTCATTTGATTTCCATTAAATTTTTTGAATTTCGTTTGATTCTTTTTAGATCTCGTTAGATTATCAGTTGATTATCTTTGTTTTTCCTTTTTCATTTCTCTTTCTTTTCTTTTTTTATTATTTATATTTTTGTTTCATTTCTATTTCATTTACTTTTCATATCTTTTTCATTTTGCTTTCATTTCTGTTTTCTTTCTTTTTTATCTTTCATGTCTCTTTCTTTAATCTTTTATTTCTCGTTCAATTCTCTTTCATTTCTCTTTCAATTCTCTCACATTTCTCTTAGATTTCTCTTTCAATTCTCTATCATTTCTCTCCTGTTTCTCTTTTATTTCTCACCAATTTTTTTTGATTTCTCTTTGATTTCTTTTTCATTTCTCATTAATTTCTCTTTCAGTTTTCTTCATTTTTCTTTCAATTTTCTTTCATTTTTTTTCATTTCTCATTCATTTCTCTTTGATTTCTCTTAGATTTTTTTTCATTTCTCTTTCATTTTGCTTTTATTTCTCTTTCATTTCTCTTTATGTTCTCTTTAATTTCTCTTTAATTTTTCCTACATTTCTCTTTCATTTTGCTTTCATTTCTCTTCCGTTTCCCTTTGATGTATCTTTCATTTCTCACTCCATTCTCTTTCATTTCTCATTCCATTCTCTTTCATTTCTCATTCATATTTTATTCATTTTTTATTCATTTTTCATTCATTTCTCATTCATTTCCCTATCATTTCTTTTTCATTTCTCTTTCATTTCTATCCCATTTCATTTTCTTTACTTTATCTTTTCTTTTGCATTCTTCTTTTATTTCTATTTCATTTCTCTTTATTTCTCTTGCATTCATTTTTCTTTCGTTTTCCTTTCATAACGTTGCATTTCTCTTTCATTTCTCTTTCATTTCTCTTTCATTTCTCTTTCATTTCTCTTTAATTTCTTATTAATTTTTTATTTATTTCTCATTCATTTCTTTTTGATTTCTCTATCATGACTTTTTCATTTCTCTGTCGTTTTTCTTTTATTTATTTCTTTTCAATTCTCATTTGATATTATGTTGAATCTCTGCTGTTGTTGGTCTCGTTAAACCTTTTTTTTTATTTGATTCTCATTTTATTTTTATTCGCTTCTAATTTTTATCTTTTGATTAAAATTTTATTCTCTTTTCAGTATTTTTGTTAATCTTTTGCTTATACATCTTGTTCGATTTTTATTCGATTCACTTTCGATTGTCAGTTAATTCTTTTTTTCTTTATTTTTTATACCTTTTGGTTTCCTTTCATGACTCTCTCTACTTTTTCTGCTCTGTTTGCATTTATTATTCTTTGTAAACATTTATTTTTTTATTCATTGGATTTTGAAAAACCGTGGTATTTAAAAAAAACCTTTTATTGTAATGATTTTAGAAATCTTTTCGGATTTAATTTCGCAAATTTCGAAGAATTCCAGTGATTGAAAATAAAACTTGGCATAACTTGGATTCAATCTTGATCAAAATTTGAATGAAACATTTTTGTAATTTAAATGTTGAAAAAAATATGTTCTTAGTTCCAAAAAATTACACTTTTCTGAACAGCTCTGTTTACACTTTCCCCCTTCACTCTAAAAATTGCCAGCATGTGCGTCTCAATGCTTTCGGAGTGTGATTTTTATTAGCAGAACCACTCCTCCCTCAACCTTCTTTACCTTACACTGCAAACACTAGGCAAGGACATTCTAGCACCAGGATGTGCAGCCTTCCAGGCGCAAAATGAAAGAAAGCTCCCTCTTTCTCTTAGAATGTGAAGCAAAGCTGTGCTGCTGGTTTGGGATTTCACTGGGCGTTTTTTTTGTCGATGTTGAAGTTTGGTGTGAAAAAATGTTTTCACACCCTACTTTTTTGATTTACCTTTTTTCTCGACCGGACAAAGGAGTGTCTTTTGTTTCCGAAGGCACAAGAAGGTTTTGTTTTTTTCCCGGGGAGCCTTCGAAAAAATAATTTTCAATTGGGAACGAAAGTGGGTTTTCAGGGAGGAGAAGCTGAAGTGATAATGGTCCACTTGAAGCTAATGTTTCACTTTTGATTTTCTTTTGATTTTCTTTGAATTTCTTTTGATTCTCTTTTGATTCTCTTTTGATTCTCTTTTGATTCTCTTTTGAATCTCTTTTGATTCTCTTTTGATTCTCTTTTGATTCTCTTTTGATTCTCTTTTGATTCTCTTTGATTCTCTTTTGATTCTCTTTTGATTCTCTTTTGATTCTCTTTTGATTCTCTTTTGATTCTCTTTTGATTCTCTTTTGATTCTCTTTTGATTCTCTTTTGATTCTCTTTTGATTCTTTTTTGATTCTCTTTTGATTCTCTTTTGATTCTCTTTTGATTCTCTTTTGATTCTCTTTTGATTCTCTTTTGATTTTCTTTTGATTCTCTTTTGGTTCTTATTTGAATCATCTGTGATTCTTTCTTGATTCTTTTTTGATTATTTTCTGATGCTCTTTAGATTCTCTTTTGGTTCTTATTTGAATCATCTGTGATTCTTTCTTGATTCTCTTTTGATTATTTTCTGATGCTCTTTAGATTCTCTTTTGATGCTTTTGTGATTTTCTTTTGATGCTCTTTTGATTCTCTTTTAGTTTTTTTTATCTCTTTTGATTATCTTGGATTCTGTATAGGTTCTCTTTTGATTTTCTTTTGATTATCTTTTTCTCTTTCATTTCTATTTCAATTCTCTTTTATTTCTCTTTTATTTCCCTGTCATTTCGAAAGCATTTTTTATTTATTTCTCATTGATTTCTTTTATTTTTTTTATTTCTCTTTAATTTCTCTATAATTTTTCTTACATTTCTCTTTCCATTTCTATATCATTTCTGTTTCATTTCTTTTTCAATTCTCTTTTATTTCTCTTTCATTTCCCTGTCATTTGTCATTATTTTTTTAATTATTTCTCATTCATTTCTTTTTAATTTAATTTCTTTCTCTTTCATTTTTCTTTCATTTCTCTTTCACTTCTCTTTAAATTATTTTAACTTCCATTTCTCCTTCATTCCTCTTTCATTTCTCTTTCATTTTTCTTTCAAATCTCTTTCATTTCTCTTTCATTTATCTTTCATTTCCCTTTCATTTCTCTTTAATTTCTCTAGTATTCATCTTTCATTTCTCTTTGATTTCTTTTTCATTTCTCTTTCATTTCTCTTTCATTTCTCTTTCAATTCTCTTTGATTTCTTTTAACTTTCTCTTTTATTTCTCCTCATTTTCTCCTCCATTCCTCTTTTATTTCTCTTGCATTTTTCTTTCACATCTCTTTCATTTTTCTTCATTTCTCTTTCATTTCTCTTTAAATTCTCTAATATTTCTCTTTCATTTCTCTTTCATTTCTCTTCCATTTCTCTTTCATTTCTCTTTCATTTCTCTTTCATTTCACTTTCATTTCTCTTTAATTTCTGTTTTATTTTTATTTCATTTCTGTTTCATTTATTTTTTTCATTTCTTATTTTATTTTATGTTGAATCTATGCTCTTGTAGGTCTCGTTCAACAATTTCTTTCATTTTGATTTTCATTTTATTCTTATTCGCTTCTAATTCTTAATTATGTTTGTCTTTTAACTTTCGTTTGATTCTCTATTGATTCCCTTTTTATTATCTTTTGATTTTGTTTTGATTTTTTTTATTCTCTTTTTATTCCTTTTTATTCTCTTTTGATTCCATTCAAGGATTTTTATGGATTTAAAAAATTTAACGAACTCCTTGTACAACCATCCACTTTGCAAAGGCCAGCTTCCCTGAGCCGTTCCCCCATTCCAAAAAAAACCCTTTGATCGTCATTTTTCCTTCATTTTCGCACCGGTACATTTCCCTTTCCCAGGAGAAACGAAATCTCAGCCTGGCCAACACTATCGCCGAATGACTGATGATGACGAAGCACGCTTTTCGATTATTGCACTTCGACTCCGTTTTTTTTCCCCCTCTGCCTTTCTTTCTTTGTGAGGTAGTTTGAGTTTCCAATTTTCATTCGTCAATTAAATCATTTGTGAGCTTTGTCCCTTGGATTCTTTTGTACCAGCTGGTACACGCAGCTTTTCTTGTTTTCTCATTGTCTCATCTCAGCATTCGTCAATTAATCTGATTATTTTCATCGTTTTTTTTGCTGAAATTTTCCTTTTATTTTTTTCTCGATTTTTTCAGGCCAAAATGAATGCAGTCGATCATCATCACCACCACCATCACAACAATCTGCAAAAAGGTGAGTTTTTTTTCAGTGACGAAATTTGTCACGTGGCTCAAAAATGAAAATGAAAATTTTCAAATTTTAATAATTTCATCTCATTTCACCTGCAAACAGGCCACATGATTGACGATGGGCGGCTGCTGGACCACCACGGAATGCAATCGGCCGCCCAGATGAGCCAGATTTACGGAGCACGGGGTGCAGTTAGTAACGGCTCGCCGGGAGGACATCACCACGTGCACCCCAACTCGGCGGCCGCGCTGCTTGTGGTGCCACAGCCCATCAACGCGACCAAGATCGGGACCGGGCTGCCGAACGGAACGGGCCGGAAGTACCAGTGCAAAATGTGTCCACAGGTGAGTGGGTGAACATAACTTTATTGATTGTTAATGCTGAAAAAATTATGGAAATATCACAAAAATGTTGAACCACCTTACATTCAAATGTTAAACTTTCAAATTGAATGACCAGCAACGCCAACCTAACCTGAGGCAATTCACTTGTTCTAGCCCACCCATACCTGCCCCTAATGAACTTCAGGGTGAGCCTTTTGGGGTTTCCTCTGTGCGAAAGGGGTGGTTTCTGTGTCGAAAACCACCTCAGTTTTTTTTTGGTTTCCAAAAGAAAGTAAAAATTCAATTTAAAAATGTTTTAATGATTTCTCGCAGCTACTAACCACTTCTGCCACAAGTTTGGTCTCTTGTTTTGTTTCAAATTCGTTCCCAATTGGATCGTCACCTCCCCTCCCACGCCAGGCCTCGTTCTAGTGGTTGTCGTCAAGGTAAATGGGGAAATGTTGAGTCGTGAATGGAAAAAAAGTGTGTAACTAAAGTCAGGTACAGGTTATTGTAGCCTTCTTAACATTTTGTCTTGAAATTTGTGTGTTGTTAAAATGTGATTCATTTTTGAAAGATTTATAAATTACAAACTTGTTCAAGTTATTTAAGCTGATTTATCGAAAAAAGAGGTCACTTTAAAAAAATACTAATTTTTTTTTAAATACAGATTTAAATTTGTTACCATTTTACCATTATGAATATGCTAAATAATTTAAAAAAAAGTGTAGATGGTAACATCACACCTGGCTAAAACGACTTAGCATTAAGCTCTTGAAATTAGATCTATTTCAAGTTTTAAGTCGTTCTGAGCAATTCTTTGAAAATTCGCAAATCCACTGTTCATTTTATTTTTTTTATGTGTCGTCCAAAATGAGCCATTTGGCGTCATAAGTAACTTCACACAAGTCTTCATCGATTTTCTGATCGATTTGGCGTGATCGGCAAAGTTGTAGGTTATGATCATGACTAATCAGGATAGAATAATTACACTTGTAAAAAAACATTTTTTTATATTTTAGTAGACAAAAACTGCCAGCCAGGTATGACGGACGTTTAGTTTTTCAAAATTCACACGAAAAAAAAAAACAAAAAATCTTTTTAAGATGTAAAATTTAATTCTATATTCTAAATCGAAAAGAAATTCGTTTAAATTTGGTAAAATATACTCTTTTGAATTAAAGCCATTTTAGTTTAAATGGTTCAACAAAATTGTATTTTTTTTTTTCAAATAATAATAAGTGTCCAATAATATAATCAAAAAGTTGAGAAAATTCTCCACAATTTGCTTTTTTAATATTGTTGATCCGACCTTTGGTTGCTAAAATATGGCCTCTCAAGTCACATCTTAGGCTTTATCAAAGCTGTCACCTCCGCAATAAAACCTATTAGCCAAAACCACCATTAAAACCACTTAGTCGAAACAGCCTCCCCAGAACCCCGATAAACCTCTCTTAAAACCTAACAGAACCTCTGCAAAACCTGTCACGGCCAATTTCTAAAATCTACATTCAAGGTTTTTTTTTCGATCCCAACAACCTCCTTGAAGCCCTTATAAAACCTTTGTTACGTGTGACAAAAAATCAGGGCTGTGGAGTCGGAGTCGGAGCCGGAGTCGTAAATTTCTGATAGACCCGGAGTCGGAGTTGTCAAAAAAATTAATATAATTTACGAACTTATGTATTGTTCAATATTTGTTATAATACAGGTTAATTCCCATTTTTTTATATTGTAAATTTATTTATTGAATTGCGTGCACTGCGTTAACATATTGTTGTTAAATTTATTTTTTGATTAAAGATATTTATCAGATACCATGATGTTTTCGAAGCATTTTTATTGTGATTGGAAAGCTCACTATCAGTAATTAACAAAAATAACAATGTTTTCAAAACATTATCAACTATTATATCAATCTTCTGCTTGGAACGAAACATGCTCATTTTTATGTAAATAAAAACAAATCAAAGTGTCGTGCTGTAGGAGCGCTAGGCCCGGCTCCAGGAGGGCTTTTTGACTGTCCAACCTTTCCACTGTGTTGCGGGGAATTTCGTGGCAGCTATCTTGTGGGCTTTCAACTTAACTCTTCGTTAATGTCCAAGACGGACGGATTTGCCACTCAAGCGTTCACCAACGACACAACACTAACTTGTGCAACACAGCTTCAAGGCGACAATCGGCGAGTGGACTGTATTCACAACGACTTTTTCCTCCAGTGGACTCCTTTGGCCAGGATGCAAGAAAACAGCTTGTTTCACGATCTTTACTGCTATATTTACAAGCTTAAACTGACTTACGGACTAACAAATTCATTGGGTTTTTAAACTAAAACTTCGGCATTTCTTCCCGAATCTTCTTTGCATTTTTGCAACAAAAACATTCTTATTATTTAATCTCCTCTCGGGTGCGCAATCCTTTTTCCCTACCAATGTACACGCCACTTCTTCTTTCCATTCATTTACTTCATTCATCCCTACTCCCTGCTCTCCTATTGGTCTGTTTGCGCAAGCTGCCTATTCAGACGCGCGCTGCGCGTCCTTGAGCCTATTGTGTGCTGTGAGATTCATGAATGAAACATGTGTGAAAGGGAAAGGACACGAATGGTGAGTTGGTCTGCGGTTATTTACATGCTATTGTTTCTTTTCTTCTTCAATGTGTGGCGTGTATGTGCGGGTACATTTGTGTTGTGTTATGTGCTTGAAACAATGGAAGGATTAACTGACACTGTGGAAATGGATGGATTATTCTTGCAAATTTACTATACCTGACACTGTTAAAAAATCATATCGGTTGGAAACTATATCTTCTGAGGTTCAAATCATTTCTTGGGCAAATTAAATCTACTTTGGCGTTGGCGCCAACATACTCCCGCCGGGCAGAGATGGAATCTCTGTGACCTTAACCAAATTTGCATTATCAATGATTGGCAGAACAGCAATCTTATGGATCGCCCGCTTGTACACTACTGTGCCGATCTGTACTTCGACCGTACGCACCAAATCATCTTTCCCGGGGAAGGTTTTTGTGATTTTTCCCAACTTCCACACCTGTACAGGCGCATCTTTTTCTTCTAGCAAGACAATCATACCTGGTTTGATGTTGGCGGACTTAACTCGATTCTTACCGCGGGGTTGAAGGGTTTGCAAATAATCGCGATGCCACTTTCTCCTAAACTCATCGCGCAATCGCTGCATGTACTGCCAGCGATTGAGCCGATTTATCTGAACACCTTCACAACTGGGTTCAGGTACGGCGGTCAGGGGACGACCAATCAAAATGTGTCCGGGGGTGAGAATCTCTGAATCATTAGGTTCTGAAGAGGTAGCATAGAGAGGACGAGAATTTAAAATTCCTTCTATCTGAGTCAGAACTGTAGCGTACTCTTCAAAGGACAACTTGGCTTCCTTGAGAGTTCTCTTCAAATGAAATTTGGTACTCTTAACGGCGGCTTCCCAAATACCACCAAAGTTGGGGGCTTCGTGGGGAATGAACGACCAATTAATTTCACGAGGCTGACAGAACTGAGCGATTTCATCGACTGTGACTTGGGACTTCAACAATTCATAGAGCTCATGTAGCTCGGTTTTCGCTCCGCGGAAATTGGTTCCGTTATCGGAGTGGATTTCTCGGGGAAGTCCTCGACGACCTACGAAGCGTTTCAGAGCTGCGAGAAAAGTATCTGTACTCATATCTGAATTGAGTTCCAAATGTACGGCTCGAGTGACCATACAAACAAACACCGAGATGTAAGCTTTTACGATCTTGGGCTTGTATCGACCTTCCTTGACATAAACTGGACCTGCGTAATCCACACCAGTGACCTCGAACGGCAGAGCTTGGTTGACACGATATGCAGGAAGATTTCCCATCAACTGACTAGCAACCTTCGGGCGAGCCTGAAAACACGTGACGCAACGATGGGTGATTCTGCGAACTGACGACCTTCCGTCGATCAGCCAAAATCTTGTCCTCAAAGCAGCGATCAGACTCTTGGGACCGACATGCAAATTTTCTTCATGATAAGCGCGAATCAAAAGGTCAACTACAGGGTGTTTCGGCAAAATGTAGGGGTGTTTGGAGTGAAACAACAGCGAGGATTGCTGAAGCCGACCTCCAACTCTCAAGACATCGTCCTGGTAGAACGGGTGCAAACCTGCAATCTTCTTGCACGGTTCGTCATTCTGAACACGGTGGATTTCGTCACTGAGTGCTTCGTGCTGAATAATCTTTACGATCAGTTCCAGCGAAGCGCGCAACTCAGGGATCGTTGGGTGAATCATGAACACTCGACAAGGCGGATCTTTCTGACGACAATTTTGGATGAAACGCTGCACGTATGCCATCACACGCTGCAGCTTTCTGAACGAACTGAACCTTGTAAACACCGGAAGCTGGTCTTCATTGAACACTGGGGTTGCAATGATCGGACCAAGCTTCAACTCGGGAGTTCATCATCTGGAATTTCTGGGGGATTTCCTCATCATACACTTCGATTCTCAGGAAGAATGGGCCTTCCCAGAACTCGGACTTCGACATTAGAGCCTCGGGAAGCATGCCTCTGGAAACAATATCAGCGGGGTTGTCCTTTGACCTGACATATTTCCAAATAAATCCTGCGGTGAGCTCAAGAATCTTGGCAACTCTGTTTCGGACGAACACATCGAACTTCGCCAAGGACTTCTTAAGCCACGCGAGGACAACCTGACTGTCAGTCCAAAGTACGACTTGGCTTACCTTAAACTTGACAGTCTCGAGAACTCTAACCATCATGCGAGCCAACAGTTCACACGCCATCAACTCTTTGCGGTGAATGTTGAGATCTTTCTTGGGCGAACAAACTCTGGATTTGCTGCAGAGGAGGCGAAGTTGAGCTCTGCCGTCGGACAAGATGCATCGGACGTAAATGTTTGCACCGTAAGCAACAACGGAAGCGTCGGAAAATCCATGAAGCTCAATCGCGACAGTCGACGGGCTGATAACATAGCGTGGAATCCGAATTTCACTAACCTTGGGGAGGGCTCTACGGAAACACAACCACGACGCCAGAAGATCTCCTTCGACCTTAGCGTCCCATGGCAACTCAATCAACCACAACTTCTGCATGTAAAGCTTCGCAACAACAATCACGGGGATAGAAATCCGATGGGATCAAACAACCTGCCGATTTCAGAGAAAATACTTCGCTTGGTGAATTCGGTGACATCTTTTGGAAGACGCACCACGAACATAAATTCGTCAGACTGGGGACACCATGTCAGACCCAGTGCCTTGACGACCTCGTTTCCTTGATCGAGGCACACAAGTTTCTCACGATCAGATTCGGGAACACTACTCAACATTTCCTGGCAATTCGAGCTCCATTTGTGGACACGAAAACCTCCAGACTCAAGCATCTTTCGAATCTGCCGCTGGACGACTACAGCTTCGTCAGCGGAACTAGCACCGGAAAGGATATCATCGACATAACAATCATCACGAACCACCTCGGCTGCTAGCGGAAACTTCTCTCTTTCATCTTGACACAACTGAACTAGACATCTGGTCGAGAGGAACGGGGCAGCTGCTGTACCGTAAGTTACCGTCTGTAACTCCAGCACGCGAATCGGTTTTGAAGAGTCACTCCTCCACAGAATTCTCTGGAACCTCGTCTGAGACGAGTCGATAAGCACTTGCCGATACATTTTTTCAATATCGGCAGTGAATGCAATGGGGTTTTACGAAATCTGAGGAGGATACTGAACAAATCACTTTGGACCGGCTTTCCAACGTGGAGAACCTCGTTGAGCGACTTCGCCGTAGAACCTTGCTTGGCCGACGCGTCGAACACTACTCGCAGTTTCGTGGTCGAGCTCGTCGGCCTCAGGACGGCGTGGTGGGGCATGTAGTACCGATGCTGGTCTACATCCTTGGACTCATCAACCTCACGACAATGACCAAGGGTTTCATACTCATCAATGAACTTAGCATACTGCTGCTTCAGACTTGGTTCTCTGTTGAGACGGCGCTCCAACAGCAGGAACCGACGAAGAGCGAGCGAACGGTTGTCTGGCAACCCTGAAACATCTTCACGAAAAGGTAATCTGACAACAAATCGACCTGACGGTAAACGACGATGCGTTTCCACGAACAACTTCTCACATTCATCAACATCAGAGGGTGGGGGCGTTGGATCGGCAAGATCCTCGACCTCCCAAAACTTGAAATCGTTTGATTCAGCACATCCAACGAAGCGTTGTTCGCGATGTGTGAATGGTTCACAGAATTCTCGATTTCGCCGGAAAATACCCAGCCGAAATGAGTTTCACGCAACTCTGGCAGACCGTCTGCCAGGTGCAGCTGTCCTGACTTAAGCAGGCTGAAAAACATGGAGGCACCAATCAACATATCAATTCTCTCGGGGACATTGAACTCTGGATCCGCAAGTTGGATTCCCACTGGGATCGACCAGGAGGAAACATCAATCTTCGATCCGGGGATGATTCCAGTCACCTTTGGAACCACCAGACATGCGAAACTGGCGGCGAAGGCCGAGTATCTCGAATGAACGGTTACCCGGACTTTCTCCCTAGCATACATCTTTGACCCACCTACACCAGCGATCGGAACGTACAGCGACTCACGAGGGGCCTTCAACTTGTCGGCAATCCGCTCGGAGAGAAAGTTTACTTGCGAGCCACTATCAAGAAGCGCACGGCAAGGAACGGGATCTCCATCGTTCTCGATCAGGACAAGAGCCGTCAGCAACATCACAGTTTTCAAACTCTGGGAATGGTTGGATGAACATGAAGAGTTGAGAGGGGTTTGCTGCTGCAGGTTCTGACTCAGTGTAGTGGACGTGGGAAGGTTGGGAGATTCAGACTGAGGTGTTGTAGGGTTCGTTACTTGGAGGCTTGGGGTTGGTCTAACGCTTTGAGCTTTGAAGAAAGAGTCGTTATGGAGCAAGGTGTGGTGTTTCTTGTGGCAAGTCTGACATTTCAGGTTGCTCGAGCAACTAGAAAGTCGATGACCAGCTCGGAGGCAGTTAAAACATAACTTCAACTCACTAACTTTGGCATTGCGCTCCGGAACTGTCATCGCCAGCAACTTCGAACATTCAAAGTGACGGTGATCCGCCCCACAAACCAGACATGACTTGGCGACCTTTGCAGATGTGGCAGTATGGGATTTTGGGGTTGGTTTGGGGCAAGATGGCTTGGTGTTGCTTTGCTCCTTTGCTGAGCTCAAGACGCGCGAATTTTGGGAACGTTCAAGGACTTGGCACTCGGTTTTCAGAAATTGCAATGTTTGGTTAAAGTCTGGCAACTCACCTTGTTTCTGCGTCCTTTCCCACTGCTGTCTAGTTCTATCATCTAAGCACCCTACCACTAGCTTGTTAATGATAAGTCCTGACAACCTGTCGACGACGAGTCCTTGGTACTGCAATCCGGCGACGTGGCGATCACAGGCTTTGGTGAGCGCCTGCAAGTCCTTGTGGTTTCCCTTGGTGATTGGCTTGAGCTGCAACAATCCATCGATGTGCGTATCCACGATGACACGTTGGTTCTCGAACTGCTCGCTGATCTCCTTCCAAACTTGCTCGTAGTTGTTGTCTTGAATCATCTTTGCGGTGATCAACCCAGCTGCATCACCGACCAGGGCTTTGTCGAGGTGATGCAGCTTCATGGCATCGGAATCGCGGGTGCGACCGACGAGGTCCTCGAACATGGCCTTGAACTTTGGCCAGTTCTCCGTCTGTCCGTCGAAGGTCGGTATCGGTGCTCGAAGAGGTTGCTGTTGCACGATCACTTGAGGTGCCACTCCGTTGGCACCGACTTGAAAGGGGCCAGCGACCGGCTGGTTGAACATCTCCATCAGCTCTTCGACCAGCACCAGCGTTTCGGTGTGAAGCTGGTCAAACACGTCGAGCACATCATCTTGTTCCTCCTTCTTGTCATTGGCAACCACTTCGATCACTTCACGATGGCGCAACACGTACTCCTGGTAGTGCGCTTCCAGCTTCTTCTCGTACACCTTCAGCGTCGCCTTGGTAATCCTCTGCGGGTTCTTCTTGGCTTCGTCAAGGGCATTCTTAATTTTCGTCACTTTTCCCTTGACCTGTCCTCGCTGATGAATCAGCGACTTCACTTCATCTGGATTCACGGGCTGCTTCATTGGCGTGTGTAACACCATTTTGGCGCCCTCACTTCACTTCACTTTGAGTTTGAGTTCACTTTGCAACCTTTTGCTTGTTGCACTTTTTGTCCACGGCGTGGACGCACTTTGCCAACTTTTTGGCACACGAGTTTTTGGTTCGCAAAACACTTTGGCTGTGCTTCACTTTGGTCTCTTTAGACCCACTTGTCAGTTCTTCCTCGCATCCGCTAAAGGCCACTTTCACATGTCCGGGTTGACGGACAACTTTTACTTCCGGTTGGCGACTCTCATTGAACGTTCACAGAATAACGGGTTGAAGGACCATGAAGGTCCGCACTTTTCGCACAATTCCGGTCTGAAGGACCTTGTAGGTCCGAACACTTCACACAAATCCGGCTCGAAGGACCATGTAGGAGCGCTAGGCCCGGCTCCAGGAGGGCTTTTTGACTGTCCAACCTTTCCACTGTGTTGCGGGGAATTTCGTGGCAGCTATCTTGTGGGCTTTCAACTTAACTCTTCGTTAATGTCCAAGACGGACGGATTTGCCACTCAAGCGTTCACCAACGACACAACACTAACTTGTGCAACACAGCTTCAAGGCGACAATCGGCGAGTGGACTGTATTCACAACGACTTTTTCCTCCAGTGGACTCCTTTGGCCAGGATGCAAGAAAACAGCTTGTTTCACGATCTTTACTGCTATATTTACAAGCTTAAACTGACTTACGGACTAACAAATTCATTGGGTTTTTAAACTAAAACTTCGGCATTTCTTCCCGAATCTTCTTTGCATTTTTGCAACAAAAACATTCTTATTATTTAATCTCCTCTCGGGTGCGCAATCCTTTTCCCTACCAATGTACACGCCACTTCTTCTTTCCATTCATTTACTTCATTCATCCCTACTCCCTGCTCTCCTATTGGTCTGTTTGCGCAAGCTGCCTATTCAGACGCGCTGCGCGTCCTTGAGCCTATTGTGTGCTGTGAGATTCATGAATGAAACATGTGTGAAAGGGAAAGGACACGAATGGTGAGTTGGTCTGCGGTTATTTACATGCTATTGTTTCTTTTCTTCTTCAATGTGTGGCGTGTATGTGCGGGTACATTTGTGTTGTGTTATGTGCTTGAAACAATGGAAGGATTAACTGACACTGTGGAAATGGATGGATTATTCTTGCAAATTTACTATACCTGACACTGTTAAAAAATCATATCGGTTGGAAACTATATCTTCTGAGGTTCAAATCATTTCTTGGGCAAATTAAATCTACTTTGGCGTTGGCGCCAACACGTGCTGAAAACATTTCAAGCTGACAAAAAATGTCGAAAATAAGTTGTAACTAATTTTGAAATACAGTTAAACCGGCGCTCTTATGCCTCGTATATGCAACATTGCATATACGAGTGATTGAATTTATTAGATATATCGATCACCCCAATGTTTACAATTTCTCTACAAAACTTTTAAAGTGTTGATCCTTAAATAATATCGTTGAACAAGTCTATTTTTTTAAATGCCTAGAATCGGGGTGATATAATTGATATAGTTTCATTTATTTTTCAAATATTAGAATTTTCTCATGATTTGTATGTTTAAAGTGTGTACTGGTCTGAATCACAAATAAATTCAAAGAAGCTTTAAAAAATAGTTACTTTGAAAATTGTTTATTTCAAAACCAGGGTATCTTTGAAAGTTACTGCGCACCAATTTCTCATTACTGAATTCAGATAAATTTACTGAAATCTGTACTAATGAAATTTTTAGTAAATGAAAACTTGCTGAAAAAAAAAACAATTGAAAATTAGTGTAGCAAGATTATTAACTTATAAAAATGAATGTAAATTTAAAATAGTTAAATAAAATGTTCCAATTTGTCAAACAATAAAATTCAAATTTACTCAAAAAATTGTTGTGCCGAAATGCGTTTTTTTATATTTTTAAAATACAGATTAGGTATCGGAGTCGGAGCCGGAGACAACAAATTTTGGAAAGCTGGAGTCGGAGTCGGAGTCGGAGTCGCTTGAAATATGACCCGACTCTGCAGCCCTGCAAAAAATAAGTGTTCGTCTTGCCGAATGATATACTGTAGATTTTTTGCAAAAATGGCGATATTGAAATACATAATAGGATTTTTAGGTTTCAACTTCCTTTTTCGATGTGAAATAAGCTTGCATTCAAAAAGTACTTTAGAGCAACTCTCTACGACATCGGCCGATTTCGAACATTTTTATTTTTTGTACTTTTTGATTTGACTTAAACTTTGTGGGGGCCTTCCCTATGACCAAATAAGCTATTTTGCGTCATTGGATCACCCATACAAGTCTCCATACAATTTTGGCTGCTGTCCATACAAAAATGGTATGTAAATATTCAAACAACAGTTACTTTTGAGTGAATTTTCTGTTCAATTTGGTGTCTTCGGCAAAGTTGTAGGTATTGTTGAGGACTTTTGAGAAAAAAAAATAGGTACACGGAAAAAAATTGCAGATTTTTTTATCAACTTTTTTTTCACTAAAACTCAATTTTCCAAAATACATATTTTTTGATTTTCTAGATTTTTTGATATGTTTTAGGGGACCAAAATCCGCAACTTTTGAGCCATATAGTTATGAATTTTTGAAAAAAACAGTGATTTTTGAAAATTTTCAAAAGAGCCAAACATTGAATATTACACCCATTTAAAAAGCTAGCCTTGATTTAAAAAAAAATCAAAATATTTTTTTCGAAAAGATCGGAAAATTTTACGATTTTTTCATGTATCAAAAATTAAAAATCGGACCATTATTTGCTGAGATATGGTCATAAGAAAATGGTGGGTTGTTTTGGTGAGATTAAGAAAACTTCAATTTTCGTGTTTCTTTTTCTTAAAGCGGCTCTATCTCAGCAACCCGATGTCCAATCTTCAATGTCTCTTTGACAACTTTATAGCAAATTTTATGAACTCTTCAAAAAAATATTTTTTACCATTTAATGGTCACTCATGTCACTATTTTTAAAAATTGAAAAACTGCAAATATTTCTCTAAAATCAAACTTGCGGTGGCTAAATCTTGAAAACGGAGCCCTTTATCAAAAAATCTGTGAGGTACTTTTCGATTGCAAATTCAATTTTACATTAAAAAATAATGTCAAACTTGTTTTTGCATGAAACTTCGACTTTTCCAAAAATCACTGTTTTTTTTTCAAAAAATCATAACTCGGCGACAAATTTTTTGACCATGTTTCTCTATAACTCAAAAGTTGCGGATTTTTGTCCCCTAAAATAAAAAAAATACGTATTTTGGGAAAAAAAAAGTTGATAAAAAATCTGCAAATTTTGTTTTCCGTGTACCTATTTTTTTCTCAAAAGTCCTCAACAATACCTACAACTTTGCTGATCAGAAAATTCACTCAAAGGTTACAGCTGTTTGAATATTTACATACCTTTTTAGTATGGACAGCAGCCAAAATTGTATGGAGACTTATATGGATAAACCAATGGCGCAAAATAGCATATTTGGTCATAGGGAAGGCCCCCACAAAGTTTGAGCCAAATCAAAAAATACAAATAAAATCCATTTCCGGTTTTGGTAGAGAATTGCTCTTTAGTGAAATTTTGATAATCGTTTTCAAGTTTTAGCCACTTTTAGGTAACTGTTTTTGAAAATAGTCGCAGTTATTCATTTTTTTTAAATTAGTCACCATGTTTGCCCACTTTTGAATAAAAATTCGAAAAGCTGACAAAATTCATTATATTTTGCTTTTAACTTTGTTAATATGAGCCTAAGTTGCTGAGATATTGCCATGCAAAGGTATAAAAACAGGAAAATTGATGTTTTGTAAGTTTCACCCAAACAACCCATCATTTTCTAATGTCGATATCTTAGCATTAGGTCCGACTTTCAATGTTTAAATATGAAACATTCATGAAATTTCCCGATCTTCTCGAAAACAATATTTTTAATTGTTTTTAAATCAATGCCAACATTTAAAATGGACCAAACATTCAATATAACGCCCTTTTGAAATGTTTGTCTTGATTAAAAAAAATAAATATTGTTTTCAAAAAGATCGAAAGATTTTACGAATGTTTAATATTTTAACATTGAAAATCGGACCATTAGTATCTGAGATATCAACATTAGAAAAAAAAAACTATCATTTGATGATTTCTGCAAAAACATTCAGCTTGTGAGTCCAAATCTGTTATCTCGTGTTTGACCACAAGATCATACTCTTTTTTTTACTTCTTCTCTTTTCCTTGTTCACGCACACTCGCTGAAGATTCTTTTGTATTCTCAGAAAACCGCAAAGCAAGAACGCGAGAGGGGAGTTTGTCCGTTCTGTTGTGGTGGGGTGATTGTGAATGTGGTAATGAGAGAGCAAAAGTGAATGTCACAAGAGATTGTGTAAACAGGCGATAGAGAACGACAATTCTTGGTGCTGAGAATCTCGCGACGGAAATAAGGATAGTGAAAGTTGGGAGATGAAATTTCTGGCGCACGATGATTGCAGTCGCTGAGAACTGAAAGTTTGGTATTTTTACAACACTGATTATTAAGTTATTAATTTAAAACCATTGCACCTATAAGCTAAGGTAAGTTTCCAACCCTTACAAATAATCTTTTACTTTAAAACGACAAATATAATATTCCCTTCAAATGTGTTGCGACTGCTTACTGGATTTATTAGAATTTTATAGTTTTCCTTTCAATATTTTATAATAAAAAAAAACTAAAAATTATCGATAATTTAACTAAGCCTGATAAGGGTAACAGCAGATAACTGTTTTAAACAAAAAAAAAACAGAAGTTGTTCCAACCGCCAACTACATCATCATCACAATCACCCCCAAAAGGACTGCGAGGGGGGAAGGGTCAGTGGAAAAGGAAAAGTGAGTTGTTCTCAAACTGGCAAGGGTAGAACAAAAAAAAAACGCTCCCACTCAATTTTCAACTTGAAGTGCTGCGCTGCTGCCGCCACCAACTAAAACAGAAAGCGTGGCGTGGTCAGAAAACTAAATTTACAAGTTTTAATTATTTTTTTCGTGGAAGCCGGTTTTGCCTTCCTCACTGAGGTAAGGCTATAATCCTGCTCTAAAATTGAACTTTTTATTAAAAGCTCGAAAACCCACCTTGATGTATACATATCGACTCAGAATCGAAAACTGAACAAATGTCTGTGTGTATGTGTGTGTGTATGTGTGTGGGTATGTGTGTGTGTATGTGTGTGTGTATGTGACCAAAAATGTCACGCAGTTTTCTGAGCACTGGCAGAACCGATTTTGACCAAACCAGTCGCATTCGACTTGGTTTAGGGTCCCATACGGTGCTATTGAATTGTTTGAAGTTTCGATAAGTAGTTCAAAAGTTATGTATAAAAATGTGTTTTCGCATATTTTCGGAAGATGAATAAATGGCAGTAAACTGAACCAAACATCGTCATGTTATACATCGTTATTTAGGTAATTGAAAGACCTTTCCAACGAGTCCACAACTTTGAAGATCTGGCAACCCTGTCTCGAGTTATAATCACTTAAGTGATATTTATGTACTTTTTTGTAGCCGGATCTCATTTAAATGTATGTAAACGATGTCCGGATCCATCATCCGACACATCGTTGGTTAGATAATTGAAAGACCTTTCCAACGAATCTACAACATTGAAGATCTGGCAACCCTGTCTCGAGTTCTGACCACTTAAGTGATATTTATGTACTTTTTTGAAGCCGGATCTCACTTAAATGTATGTAAACTATGTCTGGATCCATCATCCGACCCATCGTTGGTTAGGTAATTGAAAGACCTTTCCAACGAATCTACAACATTGAAGATCTGGCAACCCTGTCTCGAGTTATAACCACTTAAGTGATATTTATGTACTTTTTTTGTAGCCGGATCTCATTGAAATGTATGTAAACAATGTCCGGATCCATCATCCGACCCATCGTTGGTTAGGTAATTAAAAGACCTTTCCAACGAATCTACAACATTGAGGATCTGGCAACCCTGTCTCGAGTTATAACCACTTAAGTGATATTTATGTACTTTTTTGTAGCCGGATCTCATTTAAATGTATGTAAACAATGTCCGGATCCATCATCCGACCCATCGTTGGTTAGGTAATTAAAAGACCTTTCCAACGAATCTACAACATTGAGGATCTGGCAACCCTGTCTCGAGTTATAACCACTTAAGTGATATTTATGTACTTTTTTGTAGCCGGATCTCATTTAAATGTATGTAAACAATGTCCGGATCCATCATCCGACCCATCGTTGGTTAGGTAATTGAAAGACCTTTCCAACGAATCTACAACATTGAAGATCTGGCAACCCTGTCTCGAGTTATAACCACTTAAGTGATATTTATGTACTTTTTTGAAGCCGGATCTCACTTAAATGTATGTAAACGATGTCCGGATCCATCATCCGACCCATCGTTGATTAGGTATTTGAAAGACCTTTCCAACGAATCTACAACATTGAAGATCTGGCAACCCTGTCTCGAGTTATAACCACTTAAGTGATATTTATGTACTTTTTTGAAGCCGGATCTCACTTAAATGTATGTAAACGATGTCCGGATCCATCATCCGACCCATCGTTGATTAGGTATTTGAAAGACCTTTCCAACGAATCTACAACATTGAAGATCTGGCAACCCTGTCTCGAGTTATAACCACTTATGTGATATTTATGTACTTTTTTTGTAGCCGTATCTCATTAAAATGTATGTAAACAATGTCCGGATCCATCATCCGACCCATCCCTGTCTCGAGTTCTGACCACTTATAATGCCACTTATGAGCCCTTGAGTGATATGTGTGTTTTTTTGGATCAATTTTGTGTCCAAACCCATCATATTACATATCACCCATTGTTGGAAAAGAGTGAGGAAGGCACCAACCACATAGGTGGATTAAGTTAGTTTTTTTCTGTTCACGTGGTTTCATTATTGTTTAAACCTGAGTGACACGGCCGTCGAGAGCGTCGGGTTTTCTCAAGTGAAAATTGGACGCAAAAAAAGTGCACTTCTGCAGGTGACAAAATGACAAACTTACTTCCGACAATTCACTCACCACGAGAGAAAGGATCAAGCTTTTGCTTTCCGATTTCGATTTAAATGGAGAAAAGTTAAAATTCTAATTTAAACCAATCCCGCTCGAGGGGGGATAACATTTGTGCCCCCAAGTTGAAAGAAAATCTGGAAGAAAATGGAAAAAGAAAAGGCAAATTTTTCACTTCCTTTCATTAGGGGTTGATTGAGTGTTTGTAATTAGTTGATAATGAGTTTTTTTGCACTTTTTTTTACTCTCGGAGCTGAAATCTAAGTTCAAATCTCACAGATTAATGAGCTGCAGTGGTGAAAAGTTGCCGGGAAAGTTGATAATTTCCTGTCGGAAGTGCTTGAAGAAGCAACGAGATTGATCCAGTGCTCCCAGCTTGAATATTCTAAAATGTAATTCAAGTCACTGTTTTATCACAACGACTGCACGACTCAATTAGGCCTTCATTTACGATCGAAGGTCCGCGCGGAAAATGGCGCCGGTAATTGTTAGTAATTATTCATTAGCATTTTGCGATCCTTCGTGCCATTTTGGCCCGCTTCCGCCAGGGATGCACTTTCCCAACCCTCTCTCTTCTTTAATGGACAAGAGGTCCATTAATTAGTGCCAAGGCAACCCCTGTGTGTTGTGTGCTTCATTATTTTCTTACCCTGGGCCCATTAATTACGCATCCGATTCACCCGCCTGATCGGCCTTTGTCCGAACGCTTGAAATCAATGTATTATAGGAAAGCTTTCAGATCTGAAGGAGGTCGACACTAATCAGAAATTCGCCATGCTCGTGCTATCTTGTCGCACGTCCATTTTGAACCAAATTCGATTTCAATCCTGGTATGTTCTACAAAAACCGTTAAAACCCCGATCAATTTTGTCACATCACATTGTTCTAACTTGGCACACCCTGCAAGAGCGACAACTTGCTCTAGGGAATTTTAGTCGTGGCCGTTTAGACACTCTTGCGGGCACGTTTAATGTTTTCATTTTAAATTACCCAGGAACCAAATCAAACCAAATTTGAGGACAATGACAAAATATTCACATAAATCGCACTTATTAAAAAAAATAACTTTTATAATTAAAAAACTAACTTAATCCACCTATGTGGTTGATGCCTTCCTCACTTTTTACCAAAAATGTGTATATGAGTGGTTTCATCATTTTTTTAGATCCAGAAAAAAAGAACACAATGTATAACTAATGTGATCATAACTCGAGACAGGGTTGCCAGATCTTCAATGTTTTGGACTCTTTGGAAAGGCCTTTCAATTACCAAACCAACGATGGATCGGATGATGGATCCGGACATAGTTTACATACATTTAAGTGAGATCCGGCTTCAAAAAAGTACATAAATATCACTTAAGTGGTCATAACTCGAGACAGGGTTGCCAGATCTTCAATGTTTTGGACTCATTAGAAAGGCCTTTCAATTACCTAACCAACGATGGGTCGGATGATGGATCCAGACATAGTTTACATACATTTAAGTGAGATCCGGCTTCAAAAAAGTACATAAATATCACTTAAGTGGTCATAACTCGAGACAGGGTTGCCAGATCTTTAATATCTTGAACTCATTGGAAAGGCCTTTCAATTACCTAACCATCGATGGGTCGGATGCTGGATCCAGATATAGTTTACATACATTTAAGTGAGATCCGGCTTCAAAAAAGTACATAAATATAACTGAAGTGGTCATAACTCGAGACAGGGTTGCCAGATCTTCAATGTTGTGGACTCATTGGAAAGGCCTTTCAATTATCTAACCAACGATGGGTCGGATGATGGATCCGGACATAGTTTACATACATTTAAGTGAGATCCGGCTTCAAAAAGTACATAAATATCTTTTAAGTGGTCATAACTCAAGATAGGGTTGCCAGATTTTCAATGTCTTGGACTCATTGGAAAGGCCTTTCAATTATCTAACCAACGATGGGTCGAATGATGGATCCGGACATAGTTTACATACATTTAAGTGAGATCCGGCTTCAAAAAAGTACATAAATATCACTTAAGTGGTCATAACTCGAGACAGGGTTGCCAGATCTTCAATGTCTTGGACTCATTGGAAAGGCCTTTCAATTACCTAATCAACGATGGGTCGGATGATGGATCCGGACATCGTTTACATGCATATAATTGAGATCCGGGTATTTGTGAAAACACTTTTTATACATAACTTTTGAACTACTTATCGAAACTTCAAACAATTCAATAGCGATGTATGGGACCCTAAACCAAGTCGAATGCAACTGGTTCGATCAAAATCGGTTCAGCCAGTGCTGAGAAAACTCAGTGAGAATTTTGGTCACATACATACATACACACACACATACACACACACATACACACACACATACACACACACATACACACACACACACACACAGACATTTGTTCAGTTTTCGATTCTGAGTAGATATGTATACATGAAGGTGGGTCTAGGAGCTTTTAATAAAAAGTTCATTTTCAGAGCAGGATTATAGCCTTACCTCAGTGAGGAAGGCAAAAATTCAAAAATTCATAACTCGGTCAAAGATTTTATGCACATTCGGATTTTTTTTGTAATGTTGGTATTTGATGTCTACTAAAACATATCAAAATATTAAAAAAATTAGTGTTTTTTTTTTGGCAAATCAAGTAATATTAAAAATCACCAATTTTATAACAGTGCATCATTATTTTCCGTGTAGTCCTTATCCATACCTACAGCTTTGTCGAAGAAACCAAATCGATCGTAATATTTCTTTAAAAAGATACAGATTTTTGAATTTTCATATATCATGTTTGTATGGACAACTGCCAAATTTGTATGACAAATTATATGGACAAACTAATAATGCTTCTTTGGGCATACCAAAGCTATCAAAAAAGTTTCAGATGGATAAAAAAAATCAAAATTAAAATTGCAAAAAAAAATCCTGTTTCATAGAGAATTACTCTAATGGAAAAAGAAATCGAATCATCTGCAAAAAAATTGTAATGTAGTGTGTTTGGGATCGACTAAAAATATTTAGTTTTTTTTTGTGAAATTCCAATGTACAGTGAACAGTAGAAAGGTTATTTTAAGCCGAAAAAAATCCTCAACACTTAGATATAGAATCTTTTGTTATCGTTATCGTTATTCCAGTAATTCTGTCGGCAATAATTTTATCGACGATAATGAACGATAACTTGTATTTCATATATTTCTAAAATTGAATAAAACCAATCAAATTATGTTGAATTTTCAAGCTTCCTCTTAGTAAATATTTTTTTGATAATATGGTAAGTTTCAAAGTAAAAGCAAAGCAATCCACTTTAAAGACCCCCGGGTCTTTGTAGGCTTTGTTGCAAGTTTCTACTCATTTCTAGGCGTCCGAAGGTTATGTGTGGTGAGTCACCCAAAACCTCTTTTACGCAAATGGACCGACGGTTTACTTCCCCATTCGATAGAAGGCCAGGAAGATAAGGCGGGAATCGAACCCGCGCCCCTCAACAACTTAGGGATCGGCAGCCGAAGCCGCTAACCACCGCGCCACGAGGCCCTCACAAGTTTCAAAGTATAAATACTAAAAAAATCACAAAATACCGTCCTTCTTTAAAGTACTTAATTTTTATAATTTGCAATATCGGTATCAAACGATTCGAAATTTTGCATGCATTTTAACTGTGGTAGAGTTTTTTTAATGGAATACTCAAATTTTCACAAAATACCGTATTTTCTCGAAAACACTAAAAAAAATTATAATTCATTCACAATATGGATATCATACGATTCAAAATTTTGCATGTATTTAACTGTTTAAGAGTTTTATTTTAGAGCAATTTCAGCTCAAATCAGGAATTTTTCTGATACTTTTGTACCCGACCCTCTCCGATTTCAATGAAACTTTGTAGACATGTTATCCTAGGCCTATATAAGCCATTTTTATGCATATGGAGCAAATAGTACTCGAGAATAACATTTGAGAAGGGCGTAAGGTATTTAAATATTTTTTGTATTCTGTAATTCATAAATTACTGTATCTCGAAGCCGTTGCGTCGTATCAAAAAGTGGTCAAAGACTAACTTGTAGGAAATTCGACAGGCTTTCTGAAAAAAATACACTGAAACAAAAATACACGCCACATCTTTGAGATTTTTTGATTTTTTAGTCTAAAACTTAAATTTGAAGGTGATGTCACGATTTTTTTCGTTCAAAATTTTTGAGGAAATAGCCTAAAATGTTACTAAAAGACTGACGAAAAATTCAGGATGGTATGTCTCTCCTAAAAATACAAAAATCATTTACTAAAACTGTTTTTTTGAAAAGTGGTCTAAACGTCAACTTTTTTTAAAAACTGGTAGTGGGAATCGATTCTCCAGACAATTTTACATAAAAGTCTCCGTATTGACCATTGCCCTATGTCCAATCCTTGGGAAGATACAGCGGTTTTAAAAATAAAAATGTTGAAAAACGGGATTTTTTGTGGTTTTTGACAATTTCTATATGACAGACTTGGTTTTTCAGTCTCGTAAATATTTTTAACGGAAAGCTCGTCCAATTTCCCATAAGTTTGCCTTTGACAGCATTTCAATTGGATGTAAGGGCTTACAGATATAAGCTTAATTACATTGCTTATAACTGAAAATAGAATATTTTTTCAGTGTGGTAGAAACCAGGATAGTAAATTTGATTACGTAAATATAAAAACGATATAAATCAAAAAGCTGTCAAAGGCAAACTTATGGGAAATCGGACGAGCTTTCCGGTAAAAATATTTACGAGACTGAAAAACCAAGTCTGTCATATAGAAAATGCCAAAAACCACCAAAAATCCCGTTTTTTCAACATTTTGTTTAAATCCGCTGTATCTTACCAAGGATTGGACATAGGACAATGGTCAATATGGAGACTTTTATGTAAAATTATCTGTGGAATCGATTCCCACTACCAGTTTTTAAAAATTTTGACGTTTAGACCACTTTTCAAAAAAATTTAAAATTATGAAAATTTTAGTACCTACATTCTACAAACTATGTTATTTTGTTTTAAAATAATAACTTTAAAATAACCTTTAGTTTCGTGCTACAGTTTAAAATGTTTAGCGCCGTTTGATATTTATTTGGCAAAATTAAATAGTTGAGCACTTCATACATAAGAGATTTTTTGTATGGAAAATTGTTCACGAGGGGTTTGAGATTTTCAAAAAGGTGTCTACGTGGTTTATGAACACAGCAAAAAATCCGATGGTAAAATCGCATGCAAAAGCATGCACATCACCTTCGTCAAAATAAACACTTAATATTACACACTGCGTGTACATTTTTTGCAAACACAAAAAAAAAAGTTGCAACCGACGGGATTCAACCCAGCACCATCAGTAAGGACTGCACTATGGGGTTTCAGGCGGCCATAAATCGAAAAACCGACATACTCTAATTATTTTTTTGGTATTTTTTTTCGAAAATAAACATTCTAACTAAGAAAATTCCGGAGTTTGAAAGTTGTAGGTTCAATATTCACTGAATTGCAGACCTTCAAAGGCGAAAATGGTAAGAAAAACATGTTTTTGACAAAAAAATGATTATTTTTCATAGTTGTACTGTGTAGCTGTTTATGTATTTTTCCTGCATCATTATAAATATTCAGAAAGGTAATTGATTCAACTTTTCAATAACATTTTACAAAACACACTTTTATAGGCTAAAAAATAATAAAAATCAAAAAGATGGATTTTTATTCAAAATTTAGTTTTTTCAACTTTGCTAATGGAGTACTTTTTTTGTGTGCATTTGTGCGATCTGAAAATTTTGCAGCTTAAAATTTGAACCATGTCCTAACTTGTCTCCAAATTTCAAAGTGCACTTATGTGCACTTTTTGAGTTATGCCATTTTGAACATTTTGATTCATGCAAGAAAATTAATGATTTCGCGTATACGCTTGGTTAAAATCACATTATTTACCTGCGGAGGCAGAAATGACGTACCTGCTATGTATGTTTTGAAATTGATTTGATATTCATGACTTTGTTGGTACCGTAAACTGGGGTGACTTTGATAGCCCGGGGTGACTTTGATAGGTTTTTCAAATGCCCGTCAAATTAATATTTAAACATTTTTGAGAATTTTGAGTATGTAAGCATTAAGGGAAAGCTTATTATCGAACATATATGCAAAAATGTGACTGTTACATTGGATGTATCAAAAATAGTGGCCAAATCAAATTTCTATCAATGTCACCCCGGGCTATCAAAGTCATCCCAGTTTACGGTACTTAGGTACGTTTAATAAAATTAGAAATTCCTATTCTAAGTATTTTACAGAAACGATTCGTCGAATATTCATATCAGTTCGTTGTTGTGTTCTTTTGAAAGTATGGATAATAATACCGTAGTGTCCCTGTACGATATAACGAAGCACTATTCTGAAAACGTGAGAACTGCTTTCGAGTATATTTGCAACATTGCAGAACCATCACATGATCAACTCAGGGAAAAACCACTGAGGAAAAACTATGCACGTTGTTCTGTAGCTTCAAAACGAGGTATACAAAAGCCCATAGAAGAAGTTCATATTTTAAGTAATCTAAAGACAATCGGTTACATAGTGATTTTGATTTAGAAGAATTTATCGTGGAAAACGTGAATTTTGCAAGTGGATCAACCAAAAACGTGGACGAGAATCCATACAATGTTCCATAAAATAAACCGTCTAAAATTCTAAAACACCGCAAAAATCAAATTTTAATTGGAGGGGATGGGGGGTCTTCAAAGAGAGGTGGATTTAAACTCAAGAAAAGAGGAGGGAGATTGAACGTAAATCAGAAACTTTAACATAGCATAAACCGCCATTCCGTGCATCAAATAGACAGAGCAAGAATATCAAAATTCACCACTTTAATGCATGTGGCCTCAAATATATGAAAAATCGAAAATTAAACTTTTTTTTTGGAAAAATATCAAAATTCATTTGTTTTCATTATACTAAGTACAAACAACACGAAAAAGTCACAAAAAAGCAAAAAAATATTTTTGGCCGCTCGCTTATATGGAAATACCCCATAGTGGACTGGCGCCTTAGCCCACTCAGACCGATGAAACGCCGTAAAGAAAATCGGATATATGAGCTTGACATTTCGGTCAAGTTGGTTTCCCATACTGATGGGCTACATATTTCAGGGTGTAAAATCACATAAAATTGCATAAAATAATGCAATATTTTTTTTACACCCAGGCCTTTAACACGCAGCTGGATTACTACTTTTTTAGCTGTGAATGGTCCCTATAATGATTTATCCACATTTATCTATTTTGCTGCCAACCATTGAAAAAAAAATCTAATATCCACCAATGGATGATCCAACGCATCTTCTAAAACATGAATTTCACTAAAATAGTGTTTAAATTTGGCTGATGATGCGAAATACCAAACGGCTAATTACCACTATTAGTAACAAATACTTGATTTGGCATAATAGCCGAATTTTCAATTATGGGCAGTTTGTTGGAAAGTGAGATTTTTTTCAAACGTTCTAAAAACTTGATACCAAAAAAAATAAAATTGTTTTTTTAGTGGTTGCATGATTGTAAAATTCTCACAAGAAATTAAATCTTCCCGAGGGAATTGGGAAGGTAAGTTTTTATTTGTTTACTAATGGTAAAAGTAAGAATGAAAAATAATCTTGAAACACAATTAAAAAAATGTTTGAAAGTAAAAATCTCAAAATATGACTAACCCTTTCTGTATCGAAACCACGCTCCTCAAAAACAATACCGCAAAAAAAAGAAAAGTGAAACAATAAAAAGCACGCCTGAAACAATAGAGAAAAATCAAGAAATAATAGAACGATTAATTTGCCTTTGAACCCTTTGTTTGGACGCCTCTCTCAAACGCGAAGGGGCGATTTTTATTCACTTCCAAACGGTTGAAGCCGCCGCCGTCAGTCGCTTTTGTGTGTGCTGCTCGGAAAAAGAATCGCTCCCACTGAGTGGGTGTCAGTGGGTGGAGTGGGTGGCAGAACACTCTGTTTTGATATACTCTGCTTTGGTCCTCGGTGGTGGCCGACTGTCCGGCAGGGAACCGGGATGAAATTTCGGGTTGAAAAATTTCACCAACTTTGGCCGATGCCTCCCCTTCTCCTCTTCTTGTTTTTTTCATCTGCCCACGGTTTCCAAGGGGACGACGATGATGCTGGCTTGTGGTTAGCCTCCCTTTCCCCCCTTCCCTCCCTTCTCTCCCAACAATTTCCCCACCCCCTTATCAAAATGCATTTGTGCGTGTGGTCGTGCTTTTTTCCCAATTTTATTTGCTTGATTTTTAGAATTTTTTCCCGCTCGAGCTTACCCCTTTCTCCCTCCACTCGTGCTCGCTCTTTCACTCTCACGACTCGCTCGCTCACTCTCTCTCTCCCTCCCTCACCAAGTAGGCCAGGTTCGGTTCCCGGTTTGGATTATGTATTTTTTCTGGCCATGTACGACGATTTTTACTTCTTATTTTGCATGCACCTTAACTCTCATTTTTTGTTCCTCGTCGGCTCTCTTTTCGACATTTTTTCCGAAGATTTTTTTTTCGCGAGTGCGCCATCTCTCTCACTCTGATCTGTGTCCTGCACACACGCACACACAAATGCAAATTCCACCACCAAAGCAGGCGCTGGAGGAGGGTGAGGAAAGTGTCCGGACACTATCGGCGTTTTCTATTTCTGGATGTGGATTTGGTGGGGGAAGGGAAGGGAAAATCGACCTTCCACCCAATTCACCCAAGCCTTGCCTGCTTTGGTTTTGGGTTTTCGGAGGAAAAAAAATCGGATGCAGCAACGTCGATCATTTTGTGGTGCACCCACAAAACCCCCCACCCGAGATAGGTGCAGCGGTGAGGGAGTTTTGGGAAATTGAGTAGGTTTGATTTTATTTTGATACTGCTTTACAATATTTGGTAATATTACAGAAACAAGATTCATCTTAAATTTTACGATTAACAATTGCAAATATTATAATTGATAATTATTATAAGTTTTTGTCCTCCCTTCAGGGGGCAAAAGCGTCGATAGGCGTTTTTAACTTGTTTTAATTCGAAAATATATTTGCAATTTGAGTGAATTTTCAATTTACTGAAACGGAAAAAATGCAAAAAAATATCTTAGAACTTACATTTTTTTTGCAAATTAATGACTGCAAACTAACTTTGATAGTGTTTAATGCATCTTTCAACAACATTTTAATTCAAATGATGAATTTACGGCTTGTAATTTAAATGTTTATATGACACATTCTCCAGCGACAAAAACGAAACAATTGGAAATGTTTATAATAACTAAACAATGACTTATTTATTTGTATGATACCAAAAAGGGTCGAAATTTATCTTTTTCTCACTCTGTTGAAACGTTACGGAATGATCCAAGTGCCAAATGAAAAGTTCGATTTTAAATTTGTTTTCTATAGTCACTACTTGTAGAAAATTTAATTTCCAATCCAAATCTGTAAGAGTATTAAAGTTTGGGGCAGGTGTTGACGTCAGACAAGCATATTTCGAAAAAAGTGAATATTCTGTGACGTTGCAACGCCGGAATGTGTAACAAATTTTTGAAAATTTTCACAAAAAATGCGTATTTTTAACAAAACTACGTATTATCGAATAACACTTTCAAATTTAATGTTATTGCAATGTGGGTATCGAATGTTTGAACATTTCTCATCGATATCATCATATCTACATCAGGTATTGATAGCTATGGTTTTTTTAATACACTGTATTTTAACAAAACTATGCATTTATGAAAAAAAATCTGTTAAATAAATAAAAATTTTCATAGGTTTCAAATTTTACTTTTTTAAATTATCAAAATTTTGATAAACTATAAATCTTCGAAAAGAATACAGGCATTTTATGGTTTTGCAATATGACTAGGCTTAGTGATTTTTCACGCTCAAAAATGGTAAATTTCAGGGAAATTTCTCAGAACATGAAAACTGCTTAAATTACTTAGAAAATCTTAGATTATAATTTATAATTAAAATTCAAAAATTACAGACACAACTTTTTATGTTTCATTACATATTAATTTTCAAAAAACTTAAAATATCTTCACTAAATTAGAACTTGACTCAAAAAGAAAAACTATTCCTAATTTCCAAAAAAGTTTCTACGTGGTTTATGAATGGGTCCAGTAAAATATTATATAGTGGTTTTCATGTGACTTTCCAAAAATAAATTGGCAAAAATAATGTAATCTGTAACGAAATCCACAAAATATAATGCAACATCAGAACCAAAAACAAAAAAAGGAGTAGTTTTTAACTTCGACGGGATTTATCTATCCAAATAATGAAATTTCGTGAAAATTAAACAGAACTCAGAAAAAATATAAAATGTTCATGAAATGTGACCTAAACTATTAATTTCTAGAAAAGGGGGATTTCATATGGAATTCATACTTTTCTCAAGCTTGGGAGTTTAGGTGTTAAAAATAAAAAACTGCTTGTTAAATCTTGAATAAATCAAGTTGGAATCAAAAATAAAAACAAAATATTCCCTTCAAATAAAAAAGTTATCAAATTGTAATGCAAATGATTTTATTTAATTAGGTTGTTTCCTCAAAAACTGATAAGCTTGATGATTCCAAAAATATGTGTTTTACTTTGACAAATTTTTGTTATGATCTTATATCCGCAGCATTCACTTCTCAATAAATATTGTAACAATTTGTTCTGCTAACAATTCTTCAATTTGTGCCAATCACGCTTTTCCATTGAAATAAAATGGAGCCTAACATTTCAAAAGGGCACAAAACCTTTGTAAACAATAATGTATCCCTTTCACTCAAATGACAGTTTGCATAATATGTGAGAGGAATACACTATTGTTTACAAAAGTTTTGTGCCCAAATGAAATGGAAAGCACGAAATATTGAATAAAATTTTCTTAAAAAGTCTTTGTGGATGAAATATTTATTGTGTTGTTATTTCAAAGAATTGATTTGAGAAAATTGAAAAATTTCACGGGATTTTACAAAAATCTTCAAATTTCATGAATTTTCTCGTTTTTTCGTTAAAATTCTAAAAATATAGTAATGTTTTTGTAAATAAGAATACGAATATTTAGAGTACCGTAAACCGGGGTGACTTTGATAGGATTTCAATTTGTTTTTGAAATATTTTCCAACAGGTAAGGTTTTTCTCAAGATTATTATTTTTAAAACATGTACTGGGGTAGGCCACACAAAGTCCATGCACTATTTTGGAAAAAAAAGTTTTTTCAATAGTGTTTAGAAAAAAAGTAACGTTAAAAATTCTTAGTTTAAATTCTGGGGTGACTTTGATAGTCATAGTTTTTCTTGTCAAAATCATATTTAAGATGTTCAAACTTTATTTGTACGTTAAATGAACCATCACTAAAGTAGCTGATATAGTTTTTAAGTAAAAAAAAACAATGTTTATATTTAGTTAACTAAGTTTATAAGCTTTTTATCAAAATACTAATAAATTTTACATAAAATTGTTGAAAAGTAGGAATTTTGCCTGAAATTTGTTAAAACTAGTTTTGTTTATAAAATTATCGATTTATATTGCATTTTAAACTGAATACAAAGCACGAATCACAAATTTTCACATTTTACATGAAATTTGTTCAACTGAAATTGTCTATAAATATGGAGATTTTTTTTAATTGTGTTTCAAGGACACATAATTCTTATTATTTACAAACTTATTCAACATTCTCCTAGTGGAAAATTGTCCAAAGAACCCGAAAATGCATTTCGTTTTCCGATTCAAAATCATGTTCATTGAGAAAATCATGACACTTTGAGAAGTTTTCAATAATGACTATCATCAACATTTTCTTAATTATAGTTAACTAACTTTTTAAACATTTCAAAATTTTATGCAAAGTTCTTCTTGAGGTGAACACTTCTCTACTACGGTCAGTATGATTCTGAACCATTCCGTACGTATTTTAATTGTACTCTTCATTTTGCAGAAAAATCGCAAACCTATCAAAGTCACCCCGGCTATCAAAGTCACCCCGTTTTACGGTACTTAAGTTAAGGTTAATTACTTTGCTTTTTCAAGAAATATATATTTAAAAAATACTCAGATAAAAAGTTGAATAGTTAAAAAAATTATTGTGTAATTTTATTCAAATGTTGAGTATTTAATACTTCTGCAATCGCTATCAATGACAGATTTCAGATCATTTGATACTCATATTACAGAAACAACCAATTTGAGTATTTTTCGAAAATTCGTAGCTCTTTTAAAGTGTTGAGCGTAAAAATGAGTTTCTTCCCTTATAATTTGTGAAAATTTTAATTTCTTTTTTAAAAAAATATGCAATCAATAAAAAAATGGAAAAAGAGTGCATCTCTTTCACGTCAGAGAATGTTTACATTAAAAATGAGCAGGATAGACCCTTTGTTTACAAAGCCACAACGGCCCATTTACAATTTGTTGCCTGATTTGAATACTCTCTGTCATAATTTTCTCGAAGCCAGTGAGTTGGAATTTGCGAACAAACTGTACATAGAACAGATAAAAGTTGTTATGAACACTTTAAGTAACTTCGGAATATGTTTAAATTCATAGGCATTTAAAAAAAACAGTTTTCTTAGCTCGGTAAAACATTTATTCCAAATTACAAAGTTCAAGGTGGACAAAACAAAATAAATTTACAATTTTCAAAACTTTAACAACTATTATTAAACAATGTTTTTGAAATATTTTACAACAGATTGAACATTTTTTATGCTTAAAATTTTAGCTATTAATTTGTTTGTTGCTTGATTTTTTGGAAAACTTTGAAGTGTGTTGAAATAAAATTTCCAGTTGCCTTGGTAATTATGAAAAATTCATAGTTCAAAATAGGTTTAGTTAACCTCAAATTCATCAGGATTATTATAAAAAGTCCACCCATCTTGATAGTGGTTGAGCGTGGGTTTAAAATCGAATTAATTTCAAACTTCATGCCCACTTTACTGAGGCATTATTGCGAAATTTTCAGGCTTTTTCTATTAAAATAAATTCAAGATGATAGAAAGGGGAAGGTTGGGTAAGTTTTGGCTGATTTTAGCGTGAGGTACTTTATGGTTGAAGCTTTTGCTGATGCTGATGCAAGATGCTAGGCGAGATCTTTCGAAAAAAAAGTTGATCTGGTTCGTGTAAATCCATGTTCCAAAACCATCCATTCTCCTTTGATTTTTGATCTGAAATGGATATTTGAATTTGTATTTAACGATTGGCATTATTAAAACCCCATAAAACATACATCAACATGTCAAAAATCAAAAAAAAAATTTGGTTTTGTACTTAAAGTGATAAAAATTGTATTCAAAAATTTAGAACTGACCGGAAAATCTCAAAATACAGTTGTTCGAATATTCATAGAAAAACTAATTAGGGCCTCGTGGCGCGGTGGTTAGCGGCTTCGGCTGCCGATCCCCCCCTGGCCTTCTATCGGATGGGGAAGTAAAACGTCGGTCCATTTGCGTAAAAGAGGTTTTGGGTGAATCACCACACATAACCTTCGGACGCCTAGAAATGAGCAGAAACTTGCAAAAACTTCAAAAAACTAATGTGTTTTAAAAACAAAGCTCAAACAATAATTATAAAAAAAATCATTGCTTTCGAATTACAAATCTAAAAACATCTCAAACAAAGTCCAACGATAACTACCTCATTCTCCAATCCAGAAACAAACTGATCTCTAGTGTTGAGGTGGTACATAAGCAAAGACAAGTACAACGCATGACGCTGCAATCGTTGCAAGAGGCCCGATATCGTAGGCAGTAGTTTGCCACACACGACAACATGCCGAGCCGTGCTAGCCAGGACCAGGCAAATCCATTCCAGTAGCAACACCCCCACGATAATCACGTTATATGTGAGATAACGCACTATTTGCTGAACACTCCTTTCTGGCGTTGGCGAAGCCAGTTGAACATTCTTTTTTTTTAGCTGGGCAAATTTGATTTTTGCAACTTTTTTAACACTATTTTTGATTATTTTTTCTTGACTCAATAACTTCATTCTTCATTAAATGTTTAATGCAAATGCAAATTATTGAAATGAACAATTAAAAAAGTTAAAAAGCGGAATAAAATCGATAAGCATTTACCAAACACCAAATTTCAATCATCCAAATAAAACATCCAAAATTACTTCCCACTCCCCGCAACTATTTTTCTTTTTTTTTTTCAAATCCCACTCCAATTCCGTCACACCGCGCTCACTTCTCACTCTTCCTCCCTTTCCGAAGCTCTGTTGTTTGTAGCAACGCAGGCAAATTCTTTTTTGATTTCCTTCTTTTTTTGGAATTTCCTCCAGGAAAAAAAAGAAAGTTTTTCCGAAACGCCTCGCACATTCTCTCTCGCACACACATTCGCTCTCTCTCTCACTCATTTGAATTTTGCTGTGCGTCTGTGTGCACCGTCACAATCCACCGAAATGTGCGTTGTCGTCCAACGCCAGGCTCAAAACTACCCCTTATCCTTTATGATGGGTGGGGGGGGGGGGGGGAGACTCACCCCTTTAGAGCTGGCCAGCATTTCTCGGTTTTGTCTTACTTTTTTTAACTGGTAAAGTAGGGGATGTTGACTAATTTTTAGGAAATTTAAGTTCATTTTGAAAAGTTATTTAATTTTTACATTACACTTTTTTTTCTTTTTACCTTTCTAACTTTACACTTTTTTCTTTTTACCTTTTTTACTTTACACTTTTTTCTTTTTACCTTTTTATCTTTTCAACTATTTACTTTTTACCTTTTTACCTTTTTACCTTTTTACCTTTTTACCTTTTTACCTTTTTACCTTTTTACCTTTTTACCTTTTTACCTTTTTACCTTTTTACCTTTTTACCTTTTTACCTTTTTACCTTTTTACCTTTTTACCTTTTTACCTTTTTACCTTTTTACTTTTTTACCTTTTTACCTTTTTACCTTTTTACCTTTTTACCTTTTTACCATTTTACCTTTTTACCTTTCTACCTTTCTACCTTTTAACCTTTTTACCATTTTATTTTTTTACCTTTTTACCTTTTTTACCTTTTTACCTTTTTACCTTTTTACCTTTTTACCTTTTTACCTTTTTACCTTTTTACCTTTTTACCTTTTTACCTTTTTACCTTTTTACCTTTTTACCTTTTTACCTTTTTACCTTTTACCTTTTACCTTTTACCTTTTACCTTTTACCTTTTTACCTTTTACCTTTTACCTTTTTACCTTTTACCTTTTACCTTTTACCTTTTTACCTTTTTACCTTTTTACCTTTTTACCTTTTTACCTTTTTACCTTTTTACCTTTTTACCTTTTTACCTTTTTACCTTTTTACCTTTTTACCTTTTTACCTTTTTACCTTTTTACCTTTTTACCTTTTTACCTTTTTACCTTTTTACCTTTTTACCTTTTTACCTTTTTCCATTTGTCAGAATTTTTCATGAAGATTTTTTGTTCAATATTTTAATTTTCAAGCGATTTTTTATAAATTGTACATTGTATTTATGTTTTAATTTAATTTTAAGTTATTATAAACAAACATGACAACTTTCTCCTACTCAATTCATCTCGTAAAAAAAGAAGACAACGATTTGCCTCTCCTCCTCTCCTCTCCTCAACCCTTTCCCTTTCTCACTCAATCAAAAAATTCAAAATCCCCCTCAAATTTCCACCCTTCCACTAACACACGGCTGCCTGTTTTGCATTGTATGGTGGTGTGTGAGCACGCGAGAAAAAAATGTAAGTGTGCGTGCATTTTTTCCTAGCTCGCGTTTTTCTTTTTTCCCAATCCTTGCCCCAACAAGGGGGGGGGGGGGGAGAAGAGGGGGCTTCAGAAAAAAATCCTCTCACTTGTTCGCTCTCTCTTTCCCACCTTCTCTCTCTCACTGCGATGACTTCGAGATGCATCACTGATGCTGGTAGACTCTCTGGAAAATAAAAATCTCGACAGGAAAAAAACGCATGTCGATGGGGGTGATAATGTGTACAAGCTACCCCACAACAGAGGAGGGGGGGAAGGGGGTTGATTCGTGCTGCAGAAAAAAAGAAGACCAAGTCGAGATGATTTAAATTTTGAGTCTCTCTCTCTCTCTCTCTCTCTCTCTCTCTCTCTCTCTCTCTCTCTCTCTCTCTCTCTCTCTCTCTCTCTCTCTCTCTCTCTCTCTCTCTTGTGTGCACACACTTTTAACAAAAATGCAATGGAAAGGGGTGGCTCGGGTTTAAAAAAATCCAACTGTATTGGTGGGTGGGTGGTGTTGGATGCTGGCTAGGTCTTCTCAGTTTGCCACCCTGACAGGTTGGGGGAGGATGGGAAGGCCGTTTTCCATCTGATTTTACTGGTTCTTGGGCGATAACCGTTCGAGTCAAGCCAAGCCACGCGCTGCGAGAACAGGGATGAAGGAGGTTGTAATTTTTTGAAAAATCTGTTCTTAATTGCACTCTAAAAATTTAACAAGAGACGAGTTTTCCATACAATCTTGTTATTTTTTTTTAGAGATTTTTCATTTTGTATTCATTTATTTGGATGAAACTTGAAAGTTTTTTTTCAGACAAGGCTCCATAAAATTTTGCGTGCTGGTCATACAAAATGGGCATGTATTCGGAAATCTGTTTCTTGAGAAAAGATATTCTGTTTCTTGAAAGAATATTTCTGGTCAATTTCGACTCTCATGACTCTTTTTGCCTTCCTCACCTTACTGAGGAAAGGCTATAAAATCACTCGGAAATTGAACTTTTTGATTAGACCTCTTAGACCTACCTTCATTTGTACATATCGACTCAGAATTACCAGCTGAGAAAATGTATGTGTGTTTGACTGTATGTAGACATGTGTAACAAATCAATGTCACTGGAACATCTCGTCACAGGCTCAATCGATTTTGGCCGGAAAGGTTTCAATCGATCCGTCTTAACGTTCCCTAAGTTGCTATTTAAATTCATGCATGATGAAGTATTTAAAAGTTATGTTAAAAAAACTGTTTCATATTAAATTAAAATTATGGTAAAAAGGGTGGTTTTTTCATGAAACCCTCACAAGTTATATATTTTTGGAAAGCATATGAGAAGATCTTTTAGGTGGAGTAAGAATTTTCAAGATCTGACTAACCTATCTTAAATTACAAGCAGTTTAAAAAATGGTCTGAATTCACATAACCTCAACAGGTCGGGTCTGATCGTCACGCAAAATCCGTGTAGAGAGATGCCATTTTCCTCAAAGGCCGTGTCTGTATAATCTTGACAAAAAGTCTGTAGGTAGTCTGTTTTTTGCCTTTCTTACAAAAGAAAGGTTTAAGGTTTGCTTTTTGGAAAACGCTTTTCTCCGAAATCTTAAAAAATTCGTACACGGCGAGGAATCGTCCCAGGAAAAAATCCTATTACTAAATTGAAGGTTTAGATGCGCTCTTTCGATTGAATTTTGGCCCGAAACCCGGAACTCAAAGTCTGATTTTTCAAATTCAATTCAATTCATGTTTATTTCTTGTACTAAGCATAATACATTTTGTTTTAACTTATAAACTAGTGTAGAGTTATGGAGATCCTTGCAGCGACAGCATTATCAGTAATCATTGGATTAAATTAATTTGTTATAATAGGTGAGATTTAACGAAAGCAGAAAAATTCAATTACAGAAAAACTGCTAAAATTGCTAATAAGTGGATAGAGGGAAGAGAAACTTAAAGCTATATCACAGAGGGATAAATGTCAGATTTATTCTGACGTCGAAAAACTACTGGTTTTCAGACCTAGGCAGTCCCCAGGTACTTCGCCATCAGCTCTTGCAGCGCACAGAACTGCTCAAGCTTAGATTGGCAGGAACTGAGACGGCTAAACATATCCCTCGCCAGCGAGAGAAATTCTGTGAGGGTGAAGAGGCCACTATCACTCGTGTTGTCCGGAGCCGGACCGTTTCCGTTGGCCGCCACGCTGGCGTAAGTGCGGCTAAATCCTGGCGGGTTCGGTTTACCGGTCGAGGGACGACCAGTCGAAGTCCTAAGAGGCTGATGCGTCACTGGGTTTTCCGCTTTTCCAGCGCCTCAAGGTACGTCTTCCGCGCGGTGCATCCACGGTAGTTTGCCGTGTGGTTGCCATCGCAGTTCGCACACTTCACTTTTTCCTTCTGCTGCTCAGCGGTCTTATCCTTGTCCAGGAACTCCTTCCGGGGAAGCGCACAGCTCGCCGTGAGGTGAGCGTCACCACACTTGACGCATTTTGGCGCCAAAGTACAAAACCGGGACCCGTGTCCGAAGCATTGACACCGGTGGCATTGTGATGCGTCAGTCGGCCGCTTGGTGAAGTACCTCCACCCGACCAGAAAACCTTCAACAGCCTTCACTTTGCGGAGATCTTGGATTTTCACTGATCCCCGGTCGAAGTACAACAGCCACAGGAAATGATTCCCTGTGACTGTTTTCTTGCGCGAGAGCACCTTGGCCTCTCGAGGGTTAACGTTTTGCTCTTTGAGGGACTTTTTGAGCTCCTCCGGCGTGCTTGGTATGTTGTACCCGCTCAGCACTACTTTGACTGCCGATTGGTCAGCCGGCTCGTGCGTGTAGTAAGGAATGCCAGCTTTCGCCAACGCTTCCATCGATTTCTCAAACATTGGTCGACCAAAGGTGTATACCTTGACCGACGTTCTGAGAATTCGCATCGCAAATTCGCAATCACCATCCATCAAAACTTAATCAATTTTTGCAGCAGGAAGGTCGAGAACACTGATGGGTGGGTTACGCTTTAGCACAGTCGAATCAAGGGGTCGTGCATAAACCACGTGGCCTCCTTAGTGGGGGGGGGAGGGGGTCCGAAATCCGATCGAAAAAAACCATGAAAAGCCATGGGGGGGAGGGGGGGGGTCGACGGCTGACCACGTGGCCTTTCAAAAAAAAAATATTTTCTATAAAAAACCATAAAAAATATGCTCATTTTTTGTTAAACTTAAAATCCATACAATTATTGTGTTTAGAATTATCACTAATATTTGAATGTCACAAAATTTTTCAATTCAATATTTAATTATATCTTTTGGCAGATTCAAATCAATACCTGTTGTTGAATGATCACTTTTTAATACTCATGTAACTCCTTCATACAAAAGTTTAAAAGCTGTAAAAAATAGACATTATCCAAAGTTAATATACTTTAAAAAATGCAAACAAAATTTTCTTTTTATGTTTATGGTATCTTGCAGCTAAAAATGTGCTTGAAAATTTTCATTGAAAGTAGATTTGTCTTCAATATTTCTATTTTCGAACAATTTAATAAAATATATTGCTGACAATTTATACAAGATTTTCGTAACATGGAAAAAGGCTAAATATGTATTGTAATTGTAAATGAAATGTCTAAAAATGTTTCTCCGAAAAAAAAAATATTTTCAAAATCTTAGATCTAAGCCATGGTGATTATTGGTCCTATAGGTAATCGCAGAATTTTTATCGAAAGATTTTCTTTTGACACTAAAAACAAACTCAAGATATCTTGTCTCTCCTCGTTCATACATGATTTTTTAGTAAAAAGAAACTCAAAACCCCAATTTCAGTGATATCGCGCGGAATTTTAGTTTCACTGCTACATTTGCAACTGAAACGTCTAACATTAGGAAATAACCCGTCACCAAAAAATTGGATGAATATTTTGGTCTAAAAGGTATTCCTTAACTCCATGGGTTACATAATTCGGATTGTTATATTACATAATATTTCATGTATGTAATACTCGTAAACGTGTACCTTCGACAGAGTTGCAGGTATTTTTTTTGTTTTTTTTTTTATATTAATAGAGATTTCATTGAGTTAAAAAAACATGGGCATACATTTTGCTGTAAGGATTTTTAGAAAAAAAGGAACTTGAAGCAAACATTGTTTTTATTTCATAATTAATTTAAAAATTTAGAAAAGGGGGCCAAAGGTGCTCTTTCCTGAAAATATAAGTTTTTCTTTAATTTACAAATGCCGATATCAATTTGTGAAAAAAAATCAATACCATGCCTAAGGCTACCAACTCTTGCTGAGCAAAAATCCGTACACTTTGCCGATATGAAACCATGGTACAGTAGTTGTTCGGTAACTGGGCTAAGAACGTAGCCCAGTCATCGAATGCTGCTAGTTGACTGGGCTGAACAAAAAATAACGAGCGGACCATCGATGCATAATATTTTCCAGATGAAATATAAAAATAAAAGTTACTCAAATTTATTTACAGTGCTTACTGTTATTTTTTTTTAATTATAGCTTGAAATTAAACAAAAGTTTGAAAACAGTTTATTTTATTTATTGAATATGATAGTTGTATCCATTAACCCCTCGGTAATTTTGGTTTGTTTTGGTTTTCTGACGTTTGTCTGCTTTTTAACTGGGCTACTGTCCAGTTATCGAGCGCCCAGTTTAACAACGCCCAGTTACCAAACAACTACTGTATAACAAAAACTGTCAAGGAATTATTTAGATAAATTAAATTAAATAAATTTGAGAACAAATTTCACAAAATGCTATCAGAGTGCTTATGACTTGCACGTTTAAAAGTATCCATAAAATAAACCGTGATTTGAATCAAATCATTATGGTCTTCATTTTTTTTTAAAGTTTAAAAGTTTACGAATTGTCAAGTTTGCTTTTACGAATGCTATCGTTCTCAGTGTTTTCATGAACACTTCTCCAGAGTTTTTATTTATTGAAAAGGTTCTATAACATGTGAAACACAACAGTTTATTGGACCTTTAAAAAAACTCTAGATTTGTTAGTTCAAATGTTCAAAGGTTCTTTTAATGGATAAATATATTTAGTAAGGAATGTCTAAAAAAAAACAATTCCAGAGTGTTTTTTAAAAGGTCCTATTTACATACGAAAAATAAAATAAAATAAATAATCAAGTTTTAGTTGAGAAAACCCCGGAAAACTCTCCCTTTTTAAATCAAACTCACAGTTAAATTAAAATGTCTAACTAACAAAAGCTTTGACCAAATCAAAAAAGCAATTCAATGTTCAAAAAATTTTGAAATTCCGTGCAAATCCGTATTATGCGTGAAACTCCCTACAAAAATTTTGGCCTGTTAAAAATCCGCGAAGAGGGTCGAAAATCCGTATGGTAAGGAAAAAATCCGTACAGTTGGTAGCCTTAACTGTGCCGTTAAAGATCATTATAAATTAACATTTCAACTCCCAAGTTCCAACTAGGTACTTAAACAAAAGATAGAACGGTGATTAAATCTCGCTGATTCTCGGGCATAACTCAACCAATCGGGACAATTCTTTTTTTTAAGTGAGTTATTAGGATGTCTAGATGAAACTAAAACTTTGCAGAACTCGATTTGATCAAATTTGTACTTTATGCGATAAAAAACGTCGTTCCAACTTTTTTTTGCTCTTGTAAATAAAAATCGACCAAAATTTCGCCGAGACAACCTGAGAGTTCCAACTTTTTAGGGAGGCTTGCAAATCCGTGTATGTTAGACATGCGTTTGGCGTCTCAGTGTTTAAAATTTCAAAGATGATTGAAAACACAACTAATAATTATTAATTTTTTTTTTCAATGTTTAAAGTAAAAATTCTCAACAACCAAAAGTTGGATCAAAATTTTTAAATCGTAGACGCCATTTCGATAGCATATTCAATTTAAAGTAAGAGTAAGAGTTTTATGAAATTATAGAAATGTTTGCAAATTGTACACTTAAACAATTTGGCCGTCCATGACTAAAACAATTATTTTTAGCGCGTTGTCTACAACTTTGCCAAAGACACGAAATCGGTATATTCACATAACTTTTGTATGTACAACCTCTAAATTTGTATAGACTCTTGTATGGAGAAAAAAAATGACACAACTCGACTTTTTTGGACAAACTGAATCAATGGAATCAATCATGCCTAATTAAAAAAGTAATGTTGCCTTAGTTTGGATTTTGATGAATGTTTGGAATAAAATAAATATGAACTAGGAGTTTTTATAACTAGATATTTACATTAAAATAAAAAAATCCATAAACAAAACTTTTTACTTTTTTATTTATTAATTCTGTTTTCATGAAAATATTTAAAACCGCATTTTAATTAAATCGTGAATGCTGTTTATATTACAAATAAGCTTAAATTTTAAAAGCATATTTTTTTGAATGCAATTAATTGCATTGCTATTTCATATTTTTGGCCTTAAGTTTATAACCAAGTAACTGTTGGGATACATATGTTTTACTAAGTTTCTTGTTTTGTTGAGTGATTTTTTTTGACTTTCTGTAAATACCATATCGATAAGTTATTATACTGTTATCATAGGATTTTTTAAATGAATTCAATGCTTTCTAAAATGCTTGATTTACACAAATTACTTATGGATAGTTTTTGCAGTTAAAAATAATTTAACATTTAAATTTACCTCAAACTTTGCAGTGTAATATTTTTTTCATACCTTTATGGAATTTCTGTTTGTTTTAATTATTAAATTGTCTTTAATGGTTTTACAGCACATACAAACAATAGGTCTATTCCCGTACTTGCAGAATTGCAGAATTTCTGCAGCTTCTGCAGAATTCTGCAGCCAGCATAAGTCACTTTTTTGCAGCACGTTCCCGTACTTTTCAGCTCGCTCTCTTCATCTCTCTCTTTTGCAGAAGTTCTGCAAGGAGAGAAGCGGCAAAAATTTTGCCTGGGTAGCACGTTCCAGTACTTTTTCTGCAACATTGTACACAGTTGAGTGGATTTACTCAAATTGGGTAATCTTTTTTTTATTATTATTTAAAAATATTTTAAAAAAATGGTTGACAACAAAAAAGTAATTGAAAGAAGTTTACCTCTAGAACTGGGACATTATTGTTTTATGCAGCACAACATTTTATTTAAAATATCAAGGATGTATTATTTATTAAGTAACTAGAAATTAATCGTGCTTAGGTAGAAATTAATATTTGAAACAACTCAAATTTTGTACATTAGGTAAACAATTTTACAAATGAGAGTGGCAGGTACGTTTAATAAATACGATAAAAAAGACAAACAAAGGTTTTATATAGAACCATAAATACATGTTTAATAGCAGAATGTTTAAAAGATTATTCAGGATAACATAAATAAATTATGACTGGATGTCACATGAAAGAACAACGGTGACGAAGTAAAATTGACAAATAAAAAAAAATATCACAAACTAAAAAATTGATAAAGCAATCTGGAAATTAAGAAATCCATACTTAAAAATATGAAAACTTTGAAAAAACCTTAATCAGATATTTGAGAAATAAAAAAAATTAAAGAAATTATAATTTCAAATACAAGTAAAATTTAAAAATTCTGTAAATCAAAATTTTTAAAGCTAAAAAATAAATAAAATAGGAACAGTAAAAATTTTCATTCCCTAAATCCTCTAAATTTGAATTTCTAATCTAAAATATGCCTTAAAAATGTGTGTGTTTATTATAGAAATAAAAGTTCAAGAATTTAAGAATTTAAAAATTTAAGAATTTTAATTTCGACAAATAACATTTTTTTGGTTCATATAGGAATACAAATTGGTAGCACCGTTAAAGGTATAATTTATTATTTGCCAATTGAATTTACCTGTTATTTAACACACATATTTAGTATATTCCGAGGTATATTCAAAAACAATTGAAGATCAAAAATTATTCATAAACAAATATTTATTTGAATTTATTAAACTCAAAAGAAATGTGTTTTTTAAAAGTTTTTAAAAACAATTTGTTTTTATAGTACAATTTTTTGTTGGGGTACTAGCCGTGCTGTAATACTATGGCTTAAGTTATCAATTTTTTATCAGGTAAAAATATAAACACTAAAAAAATCGCTATATCATTTACATAAATGTACTAAGCCTGAAATCGTTTACATGAAAAATCATTCTCAATAAAACCAGACATAAAAAAAATAACTCAAAAACATTTTTTATTACAACTTATAATAAAATGCTTAATTTCACCCAACTTGCAGATTTTATGTAAGCGTGTAGTCAACATCCATCACACCAAATTGCAGTAACTTTTCAACAAGAAAGAGAAGAGAGAGCTTGCAGAAAAGTACGGGAACGGTTTTGCTGCAACTTCTACCTCTCTCACTGCAGAATTTCTGCCTGAGAGAAAAGTTACTGTTGTTGCAGAAAAGTACGGGAACGCTCTGCTGCCGTTTTTGTGCAGAATTGCAGAATTCTGCAGTACTGGAATAGACCTAATGTCTTAGAGAAATTTTTGATAATGCAATAATTCAAAAAGCTAAACAACAATATTTTTTTTTCTATTTGTCCTAATGTTGGTTGGGTAAATTTTAAAACGATTGGCATTTATGAACGGTGTGATTATACTTAGCCATATGCTGGAAAAATGTTGATAAATCATTCAAGAACATTCCCTAACATTGTTTATTTCGACATAATTTGAAAGATTTTCATTATGTTAAAATAACAACAGTAATATCGGTTTTTAACCCAAAGTCACCCCCACTGACGGTATATCATTTGTGGATAAACATTTTTGAAATGTATACCTATTTTTTTTTTTAATTTTTCACCTTGGAGAAAAAAGCCACGTGGCCATATAGGGGGGGGGGGGGTTTGGCGTGAAACCACGAAAAACCATGAGGGGGGAGGGGGTCAAAAATTCTCGAAAAAAAGACCACGTGGTTTATGCACGACCCCCAACTGCCGCCGTAAGTACGATGCTGGGGCGTCTTGGGTCGGGCGAGGAGGACTTCTTGGTGCGGTGTAAAGAACCATTTTGGCCGCGTCCCCGAAGTGAACTCGAGTTGCCACGGCCACAACCGCTCTTTCCCATCGCGGGGAAGTTAACTCGCGGGTAATTTGTTACACTTTAACCGTGAAAACGAACGATATCCGCGGAGCACCAAAACACTTGCTGTTGGTGGCTGCAGTGTTACCAGCTCGATGAAAGTCTGATTTTTGAGAGCTCTTTTTCTGAAATACTTGAGCGATGTCTGTATCCGCTCCTGAAAATTTGTTTCTTCCATCATTGGAAAACCGCTCGTAAAACCCACAATTTTTATAAGTCAGATTTGTAGCCGTGGGGTCGGAGACGAACATTTTACTTTTCGATTCACAATTTTCGACCAATAAATGTGGTCAAAGCCATTTTTAGAGGTATTTTTTGGACAATTTTACAGATAACACTATCAAATTAAAAGATATCAGTTTCAAACAAAAATTCATTGGAAAACATGCGCCATAAACTGCTTGGGCCCAAAATTTGAAACTTTTCCAAAATGTATTTTCAGAGATATAGCCATATTAGTGTTTTTCGTCTTATTTTTACCCTATTTTTTCCCATTAAATTTTTGGTTTTATACAGAATCAGACTCGTTCTTTTTCTCGCTCGAAAGATCGACCAGTCGTCAAGTCGACCCATAATGTACCTCTGAAATAAAAAAAAATGGCATTTGAGGTTTAGCCTAAAAATATTTGAAGCTTTGGGTCAAATTCTCACTGGATGGTATCATTTTGTTTCTGAAAAATTAATTGCACCAATATATTTGTCGGAGTTTCATCATTTTGTAAGAAAGGCTCTATTTCACCTCTGGTGAAATTAAATCGGGTTTTTACTCATCACTTATTTTTATAAGGACCTCTTAGGTGCTGCGAACGTTAGGGGAGATCCATAAACATGTGGACACTTTAGGGGGATTGAAATCACTATAAATGAGAGGAAGGCACCAACCACCTAGAAGTGGATTAAGTAACGTTTTGCCTTCCTCACCTTACTGAGGAAAGGCTATAAAATCACTCGAAAAACGAAATTCTTAATTAGACCTTCTAGACCCACCTTCATGTATACATATCGACTCAGAATCAAATTTTGAGGAAATGTCTGTGTGTGTAGTGGGATGTTGATCAACAAATTGTCACTCGATTATCTCGACATTGGCTGAACCGATTTTGTCCGTTTTGGCGTCATTCGATCCGTCTTGGGGTCCCATAAGTCGCTATTAAAAATTATGCAGTTTAGTTAAGTACTTCAAAAGTGATGCTAAAAAAACGATTTCAACAAAAGTCCGGAAGATTGTAAAAAGGGTGGGTTTTGTAAGAAACCTCGTCATGTTATACATTTTTAGAAAGGTATTCAAAAGATCTTTTCAACGAGTTCAAAAGATTGAAGATCTGACAACCCTATCAAAAGTTATAAGCACTTAAGTGTTATTCATGAACTTTGTGGAGGCCGGATCTCAGACCAGACCAGACCTAGCATTACACTCAAAATGTGAGGAAGGCACCAACCACCTAGTGGTGGATTAAGTAACGTTTTTTGTTTTCACATCACATAAATTTGAAATCTGGAAAAACTATTTTTTCTATTTTTTATGTTTTTATATAGTTTTGGGGGACAAATATACATCTTTTACGGTAGAGTTTAGGATGGTGCAAATTTGGTACTGGAGATATTAGATTAAATTAAAAAAAAATGTGATTTTTGAAAAAAAACAAAGCAAAATTAAACTAAATTTATTAATTAAAAATTGCACAACATCAGACAGAAAATTAAAATTGCAAGCGGAAATGACTTACACATTTTTTAATGAAGTGCACAGCCCATATTTGCAAAAGTGTCTCATATGCAAAAAAAAGCAAACTGAGAAAAACGTAAGGCAAGTTTGTCTCACTGGATTTCCCCCAGGTTTCTTAATCAAAGTACTGGGTATTTTTGGTTCTTCTGAAAAAGCATACAGAAGGCCCGTTTTGAATTTACAGACATTTTTAGTTTGAAATTTTCCAAAAAAATGACATTTTTTGCAATTTCAGAATGCTTAATGAAGTACCTAGGGGAGATGGGGGTAAGAAGGCTACTCTAAGGGGGAAGTCTCATAAAATTTATGCATCAGATTATTTTGATCTCAAATTACATAAATATTATTCTGCTAGTAGTCCATTATAGAAATGGCATAAATCAGTTGGTCTTAAAAACAATTTTCAATTAAAAAGGCAAGCAATTCAAAAAAAAATTAAGTCGTATATATATGAAATACGTGGGGTAAGACGGTCAATTAACTTAATAACATTGCTAAATCCACCCAAATACCTACATGATTAGTTGAACAGACTTCTTTGAACATTATAACTATTTTTGTTGATAAAATCATGTTTGAAATGAGAAAAAAAATCTGTTCAGCAAATTTTATATTTTGGCTTTGTGAATTTCATATTACTGCGACCACATTTCATGAAAAAACTTTTACAACAAAACATACATAATTTGAAGCAAAAATCATTAGTTTGTGTATTTCGATTAGAATAAGTAGATCAGAATAATGTAAACAATATTAAATTAGCGATTTTAATTAAAAGTTTAAAAGGCTTTTATACTATTCAATGATTTTTGCTATATCACAGTAAGGAATATTGTCGAACCGGTAGTTAACAGCATTTTGATTAAAAATTGATATTAGAATTTAATATTTTTACAATATTCATATTAAATGATCGAGAATTTTCCATACATTTCGAAAGCAATAATACAATTTTTTGAAACTACTTAAAAAATTACAAGGCTACGTATTTTTTTGAAAAAGTTCTTTAAATTGTAATTTTAGTGCAATATGGGTATCAAGAAAATTCATTTCGAATGTTAGGTTCTTTTTGCCTTCCTCACTGAGGTAAGGCTATAATCCTGCTCTAAAAATGAACTTTGTATAAAAACGTCGTAGACCCACCTTCATGTGTACATATCGACTCAGAATCGAAAACTGAACAAATGTCTGTGTGTGTGTATGTGTGTGTGTATGTGTGTGTGTGTATGTGTGTGTGTATGTATGTATGTGACCAACAAACTAGCTCATGTTTCTCGGCACTGGCTAAACCGATTTGACCCGAACCTGTAGCATTCGACTAGGTTTAGGGTCCCATAGATCGAGTTTTATACAGATTGAAGTTTCGATAAGCAGTTCAAAAGTTAGGTATAAAAATGTGTTTTCACATAAATCCGGATTTCACATAAATGAGTAGTGCGGTGCCTGTGTGGACGCTCAGTCCTGTTTTTTCGTGTTATTTTCCGTCTCTTTTGTGTCGCTGTTCGAGTGCATGGGGTGATTGGTCATTATAATTAAATAATGGCATCAGTAGTGCGGTGCCTGTGTGGACGCGTAGTCCTGTTTTTTTTTTTCGGGTTATTTTCCGTCTCTTTTGTGTCGCTGTTCGAGTGCATGGGGTGATTGGTCTTCTTCTTCTTCTTTTTTCTTTATTTTTAGTTCGCGCGTTCGTTGGCCAATGAGTTTATTTTTGTTCTCTTTACATAGTTTTCGATAGAAACGATCCGAATCCTTTTTTTTTCGAGACAAGCAAGTCGTATTGCTGGATTAAGTCCTTTCTATATCATCGATGATCGGAAGGCACGCCGACGAATATGTTTTAAGGCTTATGGTATAAAATCATCTTCTTACATCACCGTTGATCGGAAGGCACGCCGACGAAGAATTTCTGGAGGATCGCGGTCGAATTAATACTATATTTAAAATTCTAGATAGCTATCTTTCGGATTCGATTGTGAGTAGCGGGACTTCGCGGTTACTATGCAACGTATTTTTTGGAGTCTTTTTATATTTTAAATTTATAAGTCCTTCTTTTATCATCGTTGATAGGAAGGCACGTCGCCGGTTAAGTTCGTTTAAGTTATTGTTTTAATTTCATTACAATCGGTTACGTGGTGTCCTGTTTTCTTTTCGTTTATATTCGTTGATCGTAATAATTTATTCCAACTGGCAGCTTTAGTATTAACTCATCTACTATTTTTGAAATTTGCTCGCGTTATCTAAATTGTACAAACAGTAAAAATATATTGATAAGTCCAGCCCATAGCACTACTGCTCGGTTGGCACGCGTTCGATTAAAAACTTTTTAAAGAATCAATTATTTATCTTTCCGCAGCCGGCTGCCTAAGATTTAACATTTTCAACCGATAAACAAAATGCTCATGGTCACATCACTGCCACTCGTGAATCCTGACCTCATACCCATCTACTAACCCCTCAAAACTCATGTGATACTTTGTCGGAGAAGCAGTCGATTGGGCGGTCTCTATCACTCAAGTATCGGACTAACATTCCCATCCACTTCCCCGTGACCCTACCACTGGTCGTGGCCGGCGCCGGTATTGATCAGCATGATAGGGGCCTTTGAGAAGTTGCGAAGCGAGGAAAGATAGCACCCACTTATCTTCCACGGCTCGTGGATGTAACTTCTGGAGGTCCTGGTCAATAACGGAGTAGCAACTGCGGGTGGGCACCTATGCTTATGCTTATGCTTATGCTTAAATCCGGATTTCACATAAATGTATGTAAACTATGTCCGGGTCCATCATCCGACCCATCGTTGGTTAGATTATCAAAAGACCTTTCCAACGAGTCCAAAACATTGAAGATCTGGCAACCCTGTCTCGAGGTATGGCCACTTAAGTGATATTTATGTACTTTTTACTTCCGGATCTAAAAAATTGATGAAATTTTTGTACTATTCCATCATATCAGCCATTGTTGGTAATAAGTGAGGAAGTAGATTAAGTTAATTTTTTTGAAAAACCTTATAATTTTCACAAATTACGTATTAATGAAAAAATACTCATAAAAATATTGGCAGCAAATGATCATTTTTTTCCAATATATCTCCATTTCCATTAATAATCCATTTAACTAAAACCTTGTTTTTAATCAAACCATTTTATTTATAACTAAAATTTGCATCTTAAAAACGATGTTCAGCTTTGAACCAAACCAATACCATTACTCTCAACTGGGGTGAATCGGGACAATAGCTTAAATGGTGATATCAGATTATGGTGTATTTGAAATCAGTGCACTTATTGTGTTGTTTTGTGTTGCCCAGCAACAATTTTTAAACATGGCCAAACCACTGTCCCCATTTGCTCCATGTATCCTTATTTCAGGTGGGTTTGATGGGTCTCGTGGCGCAGGGGTAGCGGCTTCGGCTGCCGATCCCGATGATGCTATGAGACGCGGGTTCGATTCCCGCCTTATCCACTGAGCTTCTATCGGATGGTGAAGTAAAACGTCGGTCCCGGTTTCTCCTGTCTCGTCAGAGGCGCTGGAGCAGAAATCCCACGTTAGAGGAAGGCCATGCCCCGGGGGGCGTAGTGCCAATAGTTTCGTTTTTTTTTTTATCCTTATTTGTGTCAGATGACAATTAGTAATACATTCACAATCCCAAGTCAAAATATACATGAAAATATGGTTCAAAACATTGAAAAACTGCAGTAAATGGATACTTGGCAATTTTTCCTTTATTTGACATAATAGCCATTTTGTAAATCAAGTTTCAGAGGAATATTTAGGCTCCAACGAAAAGCTAGTGCGATAAACCCAATTTCAGCCAAATGGCATATTAGGCAACAAATCTGTCATCATTCTCAGATGTAATATTACCATGTTTTTTTACTGTGTACTCGGGGCTCGGTAGAATCAAAAATAAGTCTGTCATTTACCCAAGTAATGCCAAAATTTGGCATTCCCGTGGTTTTAACCCCTGCTCGGATACATTGAATGACAATTGTTTGAAAATTGACCCAATTTCAATTATAGCTGCCATACATAGCTGCTAAACATAAATAAGTTTTATTGAGAAGAACTTGAGAAGTTGGACCGTAAAAAATCACTTTGACCCATCGTCACTTCCACTGACGAAATGGAAGGTTTTTTTATATTTAGGTCTTTTCTTTAGAAGTCTGGAGTTTATTTCATCGTCATACGTTTTGAATGCTTTATGATCTTTGTATTGACGATTCCAAACATATCTTCCCAACATTTGAGTAGATGATGCATATTCTTTTCTCTTCGTAACTTCACCCCTGATGCATCAGGACACCGTCGTCATCGTCGTCCGAAGACCAACCAAGAAAGGGGTGGGATGAGTCCACTGAGTAGGAATTAAAAAATCAGAAAAAATGCCACCACCACCCCCACCTCCCTTCCGTGGTGGGTAGAAGCGGGGGGTGTCGGATGGTATCTTTGTACATGGCACACTACGATGCTGCGGCGGTCAAACCTAGCGCTGATGACGATGACGATGCTCACCAACACAACCCTACTTCCCGGCCGCGCGTCGCCGATGGAAGGAGTAATGAGAGGTGAACCCCCTCCCCCGCTGGTTTTAGGGTGGCAATTTTTAGACAGCATCCTTTTTTTCGCGCTCAACGCTTTTTCACTCATTTCGAATTCCTCTCTCTCGCTCACTCTCCTTCTGGTCAACAGGATCGAGTTGGGGATGGAAGGGGTTGGGGGAGAGGGTAAAAAGTGTGCAATTTTTTCCTCCAACTTTTTTTCGCCCAGCAGATCCTCGCCCCCACCCCCTCCCCCCGGCGCGGAATCGGTCCCGGCAGGCTCGGCCACGACGACGACGACGACTAGCTTCAAACACGCTCGATTTTTTCGTCGCCGACGCAAAAAAATCAGTCGAGTTTTTACATTCTAATGAGTAACAACACATAAAATTTTACGCGCGCCCGCCGACGACTCTCGAACACCTCGAACGCCGGACTTGGACAATTTTTGCTAGGGTTTGGACTTGGTTGCACTTTTTTTCTGTTTGGCCGCGGCATCGTCCCAGATTAATTGGTCGTTCTTCATCTGTCCAATTGGTTTGAGGCCGCCGCCGACGCCGTCGCGTTTTTTTTTTGTGAGTTTGATTTGACCGATTTTAGAGCGGCGTCGCGACGCTTTTTTGCGCCCCGCGGAAAAGTCCTCGACCACGCGTTCTAGTTTTGGAGCGAACTTGGCCGCGGTGACAGTTGATTTCCCAATTCGAAAGCGGAGTTTTTGTCGCCGAACTCACACCGGTTGGAGCTACAACGAGAGAGAAAAAAAAACTCGGAATAAAACGGTCAATTGAAGTCAGAGAACAAAAAGAGGACGAGCCCACCCCCGTCAATGGCGCGAACAATGCCACAATAAAAAGGGAAAGGAAAAGTCCGGTGAAAAGGGGAGCAAAAAGAGAAATCAAAAGGATGTAGGAAAAAAATCAAACACGTGAGCCAAATAAATAAGGAAGTAAAAAAAATCTTTCAATCGTCATCAGCTGGTCAAACTGGAATAACACAGGACAAAAAAAAAGAGTAATCAAACAGTGTGAAATGTGATTCTACCTTTCCGTCACAATGAAAACAACAAGAAGAGGAAGAAGACAACAACAAAAAATCGCGCGCGCGGTTGCAATTGAAAAAGCACGGAAGCAACACAAAAAAAAAGAGTCTGCCGCGGCGTTTTTTATTTCCCATCTTTCGTGCAAGTTTTTTCTTTCGTTAGAGTTTTTTTTTTTTCTTTTCACACACCACCAAACCAGAACACACGTGCAGGATATTTATGTTATTTTTTCTTGCCCCGGACCCACCGCAAGGAGCAGGACCTGCGGCGGCGGCGGCGGTGGCGACGGCACACATTTGTGTTTATGTTTGTTGGATTTTCCTCTCGGTTTTTTGTCCGGATTTTCTTCAAGGTTTCTCTTGATTTTCTTGGGTTTTTTCAGCTTCTTTTTTTTTTGCTATTTGGCGGTTGTGAATCATGAATGAAAGTGTGGCACGTGGAACGTGCAACGGCAACATGTGTGAAAAACCTAGTTGTTATTGTTGTGAAAAGTGTTTTCCAAAGGATTACTATTTTAAAATATCACAATAGTGTCACGAGAAGAAAATTGCATTGTGAAGATGGATTAACATGTGTATTGAATGAAAATAACCTTTATGAGAATACTGGCTTGAGACTATTCATTTGATTTATATTTTAATTTTCAAGCATAACTTACAATTTATTCAAGAATAAATGTTAAAATATGGTAACAATCATCCTTTTGTTCAAAAGTATCCAATTTTCAAACCATAAAATATGTATATTTATTTATATATGAAATATATTTCAATGAATTATAACAACCATGAAAAAACCAAAAATATTGTAAAATGGTTTCAATTTGCACCCCAAAAGTTTCAAAAATAAATTAAGCAAAAAATTAACGTTGGAGAACATATTCACAACACTTAACAATCTGTTATCCATGTTTAAACAATTATGTTTAAAAGATTTCATCTATTTGCCCCAGGAGATTAAGATTTGTTTAAAATAGGAGCAATTCTCTGAGATTTCGGTCATTCGATTTTTTTTTTGTATTTTTTAATCCGGCTGAAACTTTTTTGGTGCCTTCGGTATGCCCAAAGAAGCCATTTTGCATTATTAGTTTGTCCATATAATTTTCCATACAAATTTGGCAGCTGTCCATGCAAAAATTACATGTGAAAATTCAAAATTCTGTAACTTTTGATGGAATTTTCTGATCGATTTGGTGTCTTCGGCAAAGTTGTAGGTATGGATATGGACTACACTGAAAAAAAATGATACAAGGTAAAACAAATTTTAGTGATTTTTAATTTCACTTTTTGTCACTAAAACTTGATTTGCAAAAAAAAAACACTATTTTTAATTTTTTTTATTTTTTGATATGTTTTAGAGGACATAAAAAGCCAACTTTTCAGAAATTTCCAGAACGGGCAAAAAATCTTTGACCGAGTTATGATTTTTTGAATCAATACTGATCTTTTCAAAAAATCGAAATATTGGTCGCAAAAATTTTTCAACTTCATTTTTCGATGTAAAATGGAATTTGCAATCAAAAAGTACTTTAGTGATTTTTTGATAAAGTGCACCGTTTTCAAGTTATAACCATTTTTAGGTAACTTTTTTGAAAATAGTCGCAGTTTTTCATTTTTTAAATTGGTGCCCGTGTTTGCCCACCTTTGAAAAAAAATATTTTTGAAAAGCTGAGAAAATTCTCTATTTTTTGCTTTAGTAAACTTTGTTGATACGACCCATAGTTGCTGAGATATTGCCATGCAAAGGTTGAAAAACAGGAAAATTGATGTTTTCTAAGTCTCACCCAAACAACCCACAATTTTCTAATGTCGATATCTCAGCAACTATAGGTCCGATTTACAATATTAAAATTTGAAACATTCGTGAAATTTTCCATTTTTTTCGAAAAAAGTATTTTCAAAAATTTAAAATCAAGACTAACATTTCAAACGGGCCAAACATTCAATATTACGCCCATTAGAAATGTTAGTCTTGATTTTAAATTTTTGAAAATACTTTTTTCGAAAAGTTCGGAAAATTTCACGAATGAGTAGTGCGGTGCCTGTGTGGACGCGCAGTCCTGTTTTTTCGTGTTATTTTCCGTCTCTTTTATGTCGCTGTTCGAGTTCATGGGGTGATTGGTCATTATAATTAAATAATGGCATCAGTAGTGCGGTGCCTGTGTGGACGCTCAGTCCTGTTTTTTCGTGTTATTTTCCGTCTCTTTTATGTCGCTGTTCGAGTTCATGGGGTGATTGGTCATTATAATTAAATAATGGCATCAGTAGTGCGGTGCCTGTGTGGACGCTCAGTCTTGTTTTTTCGTGTTATTTTCCATCTCTTTTGTGTCACTATTTGTGTACATGGGGTGATTGGATTTCTTCTGATTCGTGTTGTTTTCATCTCTTTTGTGTCGCTGTTTGTGTGCATGGGGTGATTGGTCTTCTTCTTCTTCTTGTTTCTTTATTTTTAGTTCACGCGTTCGTTGGCCAATGAGTTTATTTTTGTTCTCTTTACATAGTTTTCGATAGAAACGATCCGAATTCTTTTTTTTTTCTTTTTCGAGACAAGCAAGTCGTATTGCTGGATTAAGTCCTTTCTATATCATCGATGGTCGGAAGGCACGCCGACGAATATGTTTTAAGGCTTATGATATAAAATCATTTTAATGAATAAAGCCCTTCTTACATCACCGTTGATCGGAAGGCACGCCGACGAAGAATTTCTGGAGGATCGCGGTCGAATTAATATTATATTTAAAATTCTAGATAGCTATCTTTCGGATTCGATTGTGAGTAGCGGGACTTCGCGGTTACTATGCAACGTATTTTTTGGAGTCTTTCTATATTTTAAATTTATAAGTCCTTCTTTTATCATCGTTGATAGGAAGGCACGCCGCCGGTTAAGTTCGTTTAAGTTATTGTTTTAATTTCATTACAATCGGTTACGTGGTGTCCTGTTTTGTTTTCGTTTATATTCGTTGATCTTAATAATTTATTCCAACTGGCAGCTTTAGTATTAACTCATCTACTATTTTTGACATTTGCTCGCGTTATCTTAATTGTACCAACAGTAAAAATATACTGATAAGTCCAGCCCATAGCACTACCGCTCGGTTGGCACGCGTTCGATTAAAACAAACTTTTAAATAATCAATTATTTATCTTTCCGCAGCCGGCTGCCTAAGATTTAAAATTTCAACCGATAAACAAAATGCTCATGGTCACATCACTGCCACTCGTGAATCCTGACCTCATACCCATCTACTAACCCCTCAAAACTCATGTGATACTTTGTCGGAGAAGCAGTCGATTGGGCGGTCTCTATCACTCAAGTATCGGACTAACATTCCCATCCACTTCCCCGTGACCCTACCACTGGTCGTGGCCGGCGCCGGTATTGATCAGCATGATAGGGGCCTTTGAGAAGTTGCGAAGCGAGGAAAGATAGCTCCCACTTATCTTCCACGGCTCGTGGATGTAACTTCTGGAGGTCCTGGTCAATAACGGAGTAGCAACTGCGGGTGGGCACCTATGCTTATGCTTATGCTTATGCTTAAAGTTCGGAAAATTTCACGAATGTTTTATATTTTGACATTGTAAATCGGACCTATAGTTGCTGAGATATCGACATTAGAAAATGGTGGGTTGTTTGGGTGAGACTTAGAAAACATCAATTTTCCTGTTTTTTAACCTTTGCATGGCAATATCTCAGCAACTATGGGTCGTATCAACAAAGTTCACGAGAGCAAAATATAGAGAATTTTCTCAGCCTTTCAAAAATATTTTTTTCAAAGTTGGGCAAACATGGGCACCAGTGCTGTTAAACGTTAATTAACGTTAACGCGTCCGTTAATCGTTAAAATTAACGTAAACGCGAACGGAGCCTACGTTTATCTTAACTTTAACGTCAACGGAGCACGTTAATTAACGTCGTTAAATAACGCGTTGATTAACGCGTTAATCCCCAACTTTGAGGGCCTGTATCTTCCAAACGGTAACATCTAGCGGGTTAGTTCCAGTTGCATTTTACGGACATTAACTGTGACTATGAGTTCCCGGTGAGATAATTTGTCCAAAGTGGCGACCGGTTCTGGCAACCCGGAACATCCGTCATTTCCTCCAGTGCAAGCGGTAACCGGTTCCGGAGTGGTCCGATCGGGTCAAAGAACACCGGCATGATAATAGATGATCAATGATTTTAGTTTTACAAAGTTTGATAAGTAACAGGTCAATTTTTGAATATCACAATCATCGGAACCATTTGCGTGGTACCATGGAATCGGTTCCGGAGTGGTCACAGATACCCTGAACAGACCCAAGGTAGTCAGTGTACCTATGTACTACAAACAACGTTTCATAACATTGGCTCAAATGTCAATTGAATGACAAAAACTTAAAAAAAAAACATGCTTGACGGATTTTCCGGGTTGCCGGAACCGGTGATAATTTTGGACAAATTACCTCACCGGGAACTAATAGTCACAGTTAATGCCCGTAAAATGCAACTGGAACTAACCCGCTAGATGTTACCGTTTGGAAGATACAGGCCCTCAAAGTTGGGGATTAACGCGTTAATCAACGCGTTAATTAACGACGTTAATTAACGTGCTTCGTTGACGTTAAAGTTAAGATCAACGTAGGCTCCGTTCGCGTTCACGTTTAGGTTAACGTTTAACGATTCCGTTAAGTTAAACGTCGTTAATTTAAACGTTTAACAGCACTGATGGGCACTAATTTAAAAAAAAATAAAAACTGCGACTATTTTCAAAAAAATACCTAAAAATGGTTATAACTTGGAAACGGTGCACTTTATCAAAAATTCACTAAAATACTTTTTAATTGCCAATACGATTTTACATCGAAAAATGAAGTTGAAAAATTTTTGCGACCAATATTTCGATTTTTTGGAAAAATCTGTATTGATTAAAAAAGTCATAACTCGGTCAAAGATTTTTAGCCCATTCTAGAAATTTCTGAAAAGTTGGCATTTTATGTCCTCTAAAACATATCAAAAAATTAAAAATAGTGTTTTTCTGCAAATCAAGTTTTAGTGACAAAAAGTGAAATTAAAAATCATCAATTTTTTTTTACCTTGTATCATTTTTTTCAGTGTAGTCCATATCCATACCCACAACTTTTCCGAAGACAACAAATCGATCAAAAAATTCCTTCAAAAGGTAAAGATTTTTGAATTTTCACATATCATTTTTGCATGGACAGCTGTCAAATTTGTATGGAAATTTATATGGACTAACTAATGATGCAAAATGGCTTCTTTGGGCATACCGAATGTCACCAAAAAAGTTTCAGCCGGATTAAAAAATACAAAAAAAATCGAATGACCGAAATCTCAGAGAATTGCTCAGTATGCTAATAAATATATTTTCATAAAACTGGAAAATTTCAATGGAAAAAGAAGCTCAACTCGAAACACTCTAAATGCCTATTTCTGTATTGATAATCATATTTAGTTTGTTTTTACTCGTTTAAAAATATTGTGAACTTTTATGAAATTACAACGTTCAGCACCGCAAAAACATTTTTTGTCACAAAAAAGAAATTTATGTCTATTCTTAGACATTTTGGAAACTTATGATTGCAAAACAACTGGACAGGTGTATAATGCATTTTAAAACACTTTTTCGATCCAAATGTTAAAACCGTGGCCTGTAATTTTAATTTTGTAACTTTTCAATTTTTTAGCTCCCGCCATCGGCTTATTTTTTTTTTCAATTTTTAAGAAGGTTTTTTTTTCTTTTTTCGTTGTTTTTAATTAAATGAAATCTAAAGCCAAATCAGTTATTTATTTTACGAATTCGGGAAAGTTCTTTGCTTATTGTACAGTCAAATTAATACTAGATCAGTTCAAATTATGCAGGTGTAGAAACTGAAAATTTGCTAACAAATTATAAAAAAAATTATCATGATTGAGCATTCAATTCTGTACATTCACCTGAGAAACAAATTTAAAAATAAACAAAAACGTGCTATCACTATCAATTTTATGAAAAGATTTAGCCAACTTAACTCCTATGATATGTTTTCAATTCAACCTATCTCACGTTATTTTAAAAAAAAAAAACATAAAATAAGTGTGTTTCTGGATTTAACCATATTAAGGTCTCCAATTGCAACTATGAAACAATAATATTATTATTAATCATATTGAAGCAATCTTTGAAAATTAACATCAATTTATCAAAACGCTCGTAAATTTGGGAGGGGTACCAAATTGATGCTTCGCCAAGGGCGCCGTGGACCCAAGGTACGGCTCTGTTTCTGGAATTAAAGTGAACTCAATTAGAATTAAAGATTATATCCACATTCGATGATCCTTCATTTTTCAGGAATATTTAGTAAGAGAGGTTCCGATGTTGATGTTCTCATATCAAAATGTGGTGTATTCTTTGGCTCATTTTTGGTAAAAAATGACCACCGTTTTGGTGGAAGTAACCTTTATGAAATAAGTATCAGCGCATTAAACTATTTGTTTGTTAGTTATTTTTGCCTTCCTCACTGAGGAAAGGCTATAAAATCACTCGAAAAATGAACTTCTTAAATACACCTCTCAGATATACCTTCAAGTATACCTATCGACTCAGAATCAAATTCTGAACAAATGTCTGTGGGGATGTGTGTAGACATGATTTTTTTCCACACGATTTTCTCAGAACTGGCTGAACCGATTTTGGCCGGATCCGCCTTATTCTGTTCGTTTTGGGGTCCCCTAAGACCCTATTAAATTTTATTCTGCTTAGTGAAGTACTTTTGAAGCTATGACATGAATTTTTTTTTGTAGATACAAAAAAGGGTGATTTTTGCATAACCTCAAAAGGCCGGGTCTTTTTGTTTACGTGCGAGAGTCGCGCCAGATGTGAAACGCCCGGTTGCCACATTGCTTTAAATGATAGTGTGCATGTTTTCTGGAAAAGTCTGTATAAGATTTTTTTACTCATAAACTTATTTTCATCAAGTCTTTTTCGGTGCTGGAACATGATTTGGAAACAATGCAAACTTCGAAATTGAATTAAATTGTTAATGTGAGGAAGGCACCAACCACCTAATGGTGGATTAAGAATCGTTTTTTATTTGGCGTAATATCAGCAAATAATTTTTTATAAAGTAATATGAAAGTTCTCAAGTCAGTATGTCATAAATTTAAGAAAGGCAGGGTGCAACAAAAGAAGTAAACTCACCAATCAACACTCTGGAATTTTTTTATCTAATTACCAAGAGAGTGTTATAAACGATTGACCACCACCACCAAACTGGAGGGCCGCAGCATCGTCGAGTATTCCCGGCCCGGCGGTGGCCTGGACTACCACAACTCGCCACTGATTGGGGAAATCGCCTCCGTTGCCTCGGCGGGCTCGGACTATTCCCAGTTCCACCGGTCCATCGACCAACTCCGTTCATTAAACGAACGAGGCATCCTAGCTGCGGCGGCAGCCGCGGCCAACTCAACGCCCACCGGAAACACCCAACTTACGGTCACCTTTACGCCCCTGCACCAGCACCAGCAGGCCCAAAATGGCCAGGTGGCTGCCGCGGCGGCCACACTGCTCGACTACAACCAACAACAGCAGCAGCAAATTCATCACCACCACCATCAGCAACATCATCAACAACAACAACAGCAACAACACCTTCACACACACCATCAACAACAACAACAACAACAGCAGCATCATCAGGGACAAAAGACATATCTCGCGAGTAGCACAAACAATAACAACAACAATAGTCAGCTACAACAACAACAAAATGGCCACGAGCGAATCGACTTTTCGCACAACAAATCAACTATAAACAACAACAACAACAACGCCACCAGCAACAACAACAACAACATTTCCGTCGACACCAGCGCCATCATTGGGAATAATTTAATTGACGAACGTGTCACCAATGGCAACAATCATCACCTCGCGAGCAACAACAATGGCGGCGGAAGTAGTGCAAGCAGCAGGAGTAGTGTCAGTGGGGGAGGTGGAACCGGAAGTGGTGCGACAGCTGGTGCAGGTGCTGATGGGGAACTGAAGCACTTTATTGTGGAAAAGAAAGAACTGAAATCGTCACCGTCGTCGCCCTCGGGATTGCACCATTTGAACGGTGCTGATGTTAAGGATTCGAAGGTGAGGGGGTGGGGTAAAGTGACCGGAAATGGGTCAAAAAGATTTGGTTTTGGTGCACAGCGAAAGATAACGTCATGATTCGAATTCCTGGACGCTTCGAAACCCGGACACTTCATCTTGTTTTATCAATTATTTGGATATAAGTTCGCATTTAGAATGTCAAACCGGTGTTTTTTGATAAATTCCTACATCAACTTTCATTTCAAGTTTGTTTGAATGCTGTAGTTAATGCCAAAACATTAAAATAAAATAAAATTATAAGTTTACCAAAAATACGAAACATTTCACTTGAAATATTTCATAGGCGTTCGATGCACCGGGAAGGCAATGCAGAAATTTATGGTTTCGATTTCCTTAAATTCTAGAAAATTTGTATGTAAAATATCCATTGTTTTGATGTTAACAGCTTATTTGAGACCTAAACAATGCCATTCACTAACATTTCAGTTTAAATTTGTGCGATTCATAAGTAAAATCGAGTGTCCGGAATTCGAAGCAAAAGTGTCCGGATTTCGAATCAGCTTTTATCAGTGTCCGGGAATCGAAGCACAACAAGTCACTTTGATTTTAAAATTCTGATGAAAAATGGTTAGAAAAGACATAGTTTGCATGCATTTTCTTGAAACTGACTGTTTATGCTACATTCTGATGATGTTTCTACATTTACAACTTATTGCATGATTTTTTGCCAGCTATAACAAAAATGATATGCTACTAAGTGTCCGGATTTCGAATCATGACGTTATAACAAAAATGATATGCTACTAAGTGTCCGGATTTCGAATCATGACGTTACTCTGATCCGACACATTAGGCGAAACCCCTTTATTCACATTTTCTTTTTTTTATGTTGGTCCAATCCAGGAAGGTGCTGTGTCCTATCCCTCGCCTAGACCAGACCAAAATCCATGATAAAGCTGACAGACCAAATCTGTCAGACCAAGACTGTCAGACCAAAAAGCAAAAAGTAAACAATCTTGGTCTTCGACGTAGGTGCACACAAATCAACAAAAGAAAATTCGAAAAAGATTTTATTTTTCCAATTCAATGACTGGGTTTGGACTGCAAAATTGAATGGACGTCAGAAAATGATCAAACAGTGCGGCGTCTTATACACCGACAATTAAATAAGCAGTTAAAAGCCTTATTCTTCCACTTTAATTTTTGATCGCGTTTTCGGTTTACACCTGAAAAATCTTGAAATTATTTATACGGATTTGTGATTCCTCTCTTTCCATCATTCCCTTGGACCAATCATGCCTTTAAATACAGTTAATCACCGCCATTTTGGTCGCCATATTGGATTCAAAATTTCTAAATCACTTTAATGTAGTTTAGGGGTCATACTTAAGCTCAACAATTAAAAATAAGACAAAGAAAAAAAATCGTGATTCGATTATCCGAAGATTTGATTATCCGAAGTGATATTTTTCTGCGGCCATCGGATAATCGAGTCTGGACTGTAGTTGGACATGCTTGAAAACTTCTATCAGAAATTAATCCTCAAATGTATTTTTACCTTCCTCACCTGAGGTAAGGCTATAATCCTGCTTGGAAAATGAACTTCTTTTAGAAACGTCGTACATCCACCTTCATGTATACCTATCGACTCAGAATCGAAAACTGAACTTATGTCTGTGTGTGACCACAATTCTTACTCGGCTTTCTCAGCACTGCACAGTGAACAAAAACGGGAGAAAAAACGGATCTTTTGATGCCGTTAGTTTCTGCCTGTCAAAAGTATCATTTTTAATGTAAAAAATTACGAGGAATCGTTTGGTGGTTCTCTCATTAGGGGCAAATGTCGAGAAGTGGTCCATTTTACCCCATTTTGCCTTTTTTAGAGTGTTTTTTCTCGAATATCTTCAACTGCCGTAGTTTGCCGCACTTCTAAAGTATCTTATTTTATGTAAAAAATCACGATAAATCGATTGGTGACACTCCGATTGGTGGCAAATGACGGCAAAGGCCCATTTCGCCCCATTTAACTCCTTTCTCTTGTGTTTTTCGAAAATACCTTGAAATGAGATTATGTCTTACAGTTTAAACGTATATTATTTTATGTAGAAAATCACAAGGACTCGATTGAGAACACTCTAATTAGCGGCAAATGACGACAAGGGCCTACTTTGCCCATTTCATGTGTTTTTAGTCAATATATTAAACGTGTCGTGATTTCCAATACAGTTTCCAAGAATGTTACTGTAGTATGCACAGTACGTTCAAGATATTCACGAAAAACATCTCAAGAGGGAGAAAATGGGAACTTGTTGCCATTTGCCGCAATTTAGAGTGTTGCCACATTGCTTAAGCAGTGTCTCCGTCTCTTCTGGAAAAAGTCTGTATTAATTATGTTGCTGAATACATCATTTTGTCTCGACAAAGATTTACACGAACTTTTTACTGAAATACACAACTCATGAGACATTGTTTACTAAGACTAGGGGGACAGCATGCAATTCCATCTTGCACTTAATGTTGGCATATCAGCACTTTTAAATCCAAAGCCCCCCCCCCCCCCTCTTCTAATTTATTTTGGAGAGTTGGTAAAAAAGAATATAAAATGTCTGTTATGGTAAAAACAATAATTATAAAAAAATAAATAAGAAAAATTAAAAAAAAACTTTAAATAATTTGTAACTACAACCTGTAATACAACATGAATGTGAGGAAGGCACCAACCACCTTAAAGTGGATTAAGTAACGTTTTTATATAATTATTATATTCTTGTCACCGAATAAAGTTAGCCATTTGTCTTTTAAAGTTTCAAATAATAGTTGGATTTAATAAAATAAATCTTGCACTCATATTTTCTTGATAAAATATAGTTTATCCTGATCAAGAATAAACAAGTTTAAATTATGTTTTATTGGGGCTACCAAGAGATTTTCAATAAAGCTATAAATTTGATAGCTTTAGAATAAGGTCTATTAGATCTCTTGAGAGTATCTGGAGAGTCCGTTAAAAATCAACAGCAATACTGTTTGGCTCTAGAACTCTCCTGAAATATGATCTTGACAACCTCCTAAAATGGTCCATTTTACACTTAATGCTGCTTTAACTCTTCTTTATTGCTGCTTTCAGGATAAAGCGGTTTTTGCTCGAATCTTTCCAGAGACTCTTAAAATATACTTCCAGAGTGAATTAAAACCTTAATTGTTACTTAGGCTGAGAGAATTCCTTAGATGGAAACTATCTTAAGAAATACAGATTTGTCGATTTTTTTCCCCGTAAGTTTGTGTTATTTGTATCAATATTTCGTCAAGTGTGAGATCCTGATGTGAAATTTAACGCTCTAGAATGTTGTCAAAGAGTGCAAAGCGATCCAAGTTGACCCTGGAAAGTTATTCGCAAATTTAAGAACACATTTTTGTATGAAAATATTTTTTTCGGAAACTTTAACGATCTATCTACCTCTAAAACTTAACCTTACTTTTGGACCACTAAACATAAAACATGGAAGGAAGTAAAGTTTGTCAAAATCGAGTTATTGTTATACAGTCGACTCTCTTGCAATCAAGTCTTCCTTTTGCATCGTTCTGTAAACTGATGATTCTCTTCCTCGACGGTCCCTTGGATATTGACAACCAGAGAGTCGACTGTACTCAAAAAAATTGTTTTTGTTATATGGGTATCATACAATAGTTTTTTTTGTAAAAAAAAATGAAATTATTCGTATTTTTTTTAAATGACGAAGTTTTGCAAAAATGTGGAGTGTTTTTTAAAAAATTGTGCTGTTTATTTTTAAATGTATAAAAAAAAATCTCGATCATATGATATCCGTATACCACGAACAGTAATTTTTCGTTTTTTTCAAGAAACATTGCATTTTTGAAATACAGGAAAAAAAGATTTTGAATAACCACCGAAGCAACATTTGAATACACTTTTTTTTTGCTCGCCTGTAAGTATTCAGTGATTGAATATTTACAGCAGCTGTGAAAAATTAAATGTTTACAATTAGCTGACCTTGAGTTTACAAAGAATGCAAGATTTTTTTCCGAGGTAATTATGAAATTTTGGTGCGAACTTGTATATGGCTTTATTTTTAATCACATTTAATGTTTCGCGAAAATCTTCTTTTTGCGTTACGTAATAATAGAACGCTTTCTTATATGTTTTATATTACCACTGTAGCTTTTATTCTCTTTGTCAGTCGCTCTCTTTCACTCTTGGTCAACACGGCAGACGTGTTGCCAGTTTTTTGACAATTTACAACAGTGTTGCTAGTGGTAGCTGGTAATCAGCTCTATAACGGCTGTTATCAAGGCAGTTATTTTAGAGCTTAATTGCTTTTATCTGTGCCGTTTTACAGCTGATTAGCTGGTGAATGCAGTTTTGCATCTGATTTATGATTTCTATAATAATGCTGGATGGTTACTTGGGTAGTAGAAAGAAGAAAAACATATATCAATAGAATTGAAATAATGAAAAAATAGCAACAAATATTGATAACTGTACCACTTCATCCTTCATCCAGCGGTGACGATCCTTATACTCATTCACAAAACAACGACGTCGTCGTCGGAGTCGGATGGCTGGATGGATTGGTCGAGGAAAAGCGAAGCAATTTTCACTCCGCCCCCCGAAAATGCTATTTTAGTGCTGGCCTGGTGATGAAACTTGAAGCTGATGAGTGCAAGGAACGAGGAAAAAAAAAACGAGGAGAAAATTTGCAAATTCGCCAGAAGGAAGGATTGTTTGGAAAGTACTTTGTTTGAATTATTTTAGCTGCCGGGAAGTTTGCACCCTGGCGCAGCAACCTTCCCCACCCCCTCTTGAGTCCCGCAAGTTGTGCCAGCCAGTGAGGTATGCTTTTGATGGAAGGATTAATTGCTGGCGTGGCTGAGTGGCTTGGGAAAAACTGTACGAAGCAATGGGGAGGTTTGGAGGGGGGGGGGGGGAGATGGTGAGAAGTTTTACGAAATTTTGAGTTGGAAATTTCAACGAGCGTAGTGAAAAGCAAAGGAAGTTGGCATCACATTTTGTTTGAATAAGTGGGTGCAGATACTGTAGTTTCTATTGTTTCAACTATTCAAGTTTAAAACCATTTGAAAATTACTCTGTATTTAAGACTAACAAAATGCTGTTCTCTTTCTCCTTGCAGATCTTCACCTCGAAGGCGGACCTGCAGCTGCACACGCAGATCCACATGCGCGAGGCGAAACCGTACAAATGTTCGCAGTGCAACAAGGCGTTCGCCAACTCGAGCTATCTGTCGCAGCACACGCGGATACATCTCGGCATCAAGCCGTACCGCTGCGAGATCTGCCAGCGCAAGTTCACCCAGCTGAGCCACCTGCAGCAGCACATCCGGACGCACACCGGCGATAAACCGTACAAATGTCGCCACGTGGGCTGTCAGAAGGCGTTCTCACAGCTGTCAAACCTGCAGTCGCACTCGCGCTGTCACCAGACGGACAAACCGTTCAAGTGCAACTCGTGCTACAAGTGCTTCTCGGACGAACCATCGCTGCTCGAGCACATCCCGAAGCACAAGGAGTCCAAGCACCTGAAGACGCACATCTGCCAGTACTGCGGCAAGTCGTACACCCAGGAGACGTACCTGTCGAAGCACATGCAGAAGCACGCCGAGCGGACGGACAAGCGGCCACCGATCGGAGCCCGGAGCAGCAACGCCTCGATCAACCTGGCCGCTGGAAATAGCAACAACAGTACCAGCAACAACAACTCTTCATCGACCGCAACTACGGTCGTTCCACCGGCCATGACAAACTCCGGAGGAGGTAGCGGCGGCGCCGAGACTCCGTACTGGCCCAAGGTCAGTCCCGACTCGGCGGCCACCATGACGGACGTCATGCAACAACAGCAACAACAACAACAATCCCAACAACAACAACACCATGACTTTAGCTTGACCCAGAACGGCACCAACCAAACCCCGAACGGTCACTCCAGCGGCGATCTACACCACCACCGCGGTGGCGATGAACCCGTCGAAGATCTGGTCGCCAGCGGCGGCCGTCAAAATGGCGGCGGCATGAACGGCACCGGCCAAATCTCCCTCCCCACGTCCTCAACCCCGATGTCGGCCGCCAGCGGTTACGACACCAGCATAGCGACGAAAGCGACCTCCAACTCGGCGTTCACGCCGATCCAGGCGATGCCGCCCGGCCATCTGAACAGTCTGCAGCACCACCATCAGCAGTTGGCGCAGAGGCCGTCCTATCTGTACGATGCGATCAGCTTCGGCCAGGGCCAGAAGTCGATGCAGCAGAGTCCGTCGAACGCGTTCCCGAATCAGCTGATTTCGCTGCACCAGATTCGGAACTATGCGCACCAGCCGGGTGGGGGAGGCGGGGGGTTGATGGCCGGGGAGCACTTGCTCGGGGTGACGGTGGGGGCAGGGGGGAAGGATAAGGGTTAAGAGTGGGGAAAAGAACATGAAAAATGAGGAAAATCGAATTTGACTGACAAATGGATGTTATCCTGTTGCACGTGGATTTTTGGCCTAATTTTTTTTTTTTTAAGAGGATGAGGGAAATTCTTGGTTCTATCTCCGCAAGATATGGCATAAGCTGTTGTTAGCATCGAGCGATTTTGACATTTTAAGCGTGCGTTACGCCGTTACCATTTGTAACGTCCTCAATGCTTGAAAATCTGGATTAACGGCAGTCTTGCCTTCCTTCCAATAAAAAATATCAGATTGGTTCATATTCCTTAACATTTCATCTTCCAACCCCCAAAAGCTCACTGGTTCTCTAGGGATGTCTAAATAATGAAACTTGGCAGAACTAAATTTGATCATATCTGTTATTTTTGCGATGTTTTTCTCCATATTTTTTGAGTGTGAGAAAAATCGCCCAAAATTTTGCAGGCGAGCAATTTCTAAATTCGAAATCTATAACTTTAAAAAAAGTTACCTTAAAATGGCAATAACGTAAAAACGGTGCACTTAATCAAAATTTCACTGAAGTACTTTTTGATGGCATATTCGATTTTACATCGAAACATGAAGTTGAAAAATTTTTGCGACCAATATTCCGATTTTTTTTTAAAAATCAATTTTTAAAAATTCACGATATTTTGCACAACCTGGAAATTTCTGAAAAGTTGGCATTTGATGTACCCTAAAACATATTAGAAAAAAAAGTAGATAAAAATAGTGTTTTTTTTTTTTGCAAATCAAGTTTTAGTGACAAAATGTGAAATTAAAAATAACCATCATTTTTTTTACCTTGTATCATTTTTTTCAGTGTAGTCCTTATTCATACCTACAACTTTGCCGAAGGCACCAATTTGATCAAAAAATTCCTTCAAAAGATACAGAATTTTTAATTTTCTCACATCATTTTTGTATAGACAGCTGACAAATCTGTATGGAAAACCAAATGGACAAACTTATGAATCAAAATGGCTTCTTTGTTTCAAGTCGGATTAAAAAATACAAATAATAAAATTTAAAAAAAGACCGATTTCGTAGATAACTGCTCATGGCCAAACAAATGTCCTTAACAAAACTGGCCAACATGATGTATTTGACAAAATTACCCGGCCAGACGGTAATCCCGGGCAGACGGTAATAACAAAATTCATGCCATTTCAATAACAAATACTGTTAAAATAACAAAAAATGTTATGGATTCTTCTTGAAAAATCCATTTTTGCATAAGGGTCAAATAACAGTTTATGTTATAATAACAAAATTTGTTATTGGTCTGATATTGGTAGACAGCCAAAACAACTTTGCAATAACATTTTTTGTTATGGAGGAATACCTCGAACTGTTATTGGGATGATCGGATTAGTTGTTAAAATAACAAAAAATAATAACAAAGATTTGTTCGAAAAATAACTGAAAATGTGATTAGCCTATTATTACAATAACAATCCAATAACAAAAAAAAATCATAGCGACGAATAACAAATCTTGTTATAAATAACATAAAATGTTATTGGCCTAGTATTTTCAAATATCAGAAAATATTATTCCCAAGTTATTACCGTCTGCTCGGGATAACGAAATTCATAACAAATACTGTTAAAATAACGGAAACTGTTATGGATTCTTCTTGAAAAACCATTTTTGTATAAGAGTTGAATAACAGTTTATGTTATCATAACAAAATTTGTAATTGGTCTGATATTGATTAAAAGCAAAAACAACTTAGGAATAACATCTTTTGTTATGGAAAAATAACTCCAACTTTTATTGGGATGATCGGATTAGTTGCTAAAATAACAAAAAATAATAACGAAAATTTGTTCAAAAAATAACCAAAACATAACATAAAATGTCATTGGCCCAGTATTTTCAAATATCAAAAAATGTTATTCCCAAGTTATTTCCGCCTGCTCTGGTAGTCAAAACGTATCCATAGTGCTAATCAAGTTTATCGAAATTAAAAATTATAACAGATTATGTTATGAAAAGTTGATTAAAATTTTCCCACTGTTTTAATTAAATTGCAAAAATAAATAAATAACCCCGGGCAGACGATAATAACAAAATTCATGCCGTTTCAATAACAAATACTGTTAAAATAACAGAAAGTGTTGTGAAATCTTCTTGAAAAATCCATTTTTCCAAAAGACTTCAATAGAAGTTTCTTTTATCGTGACAAAATTTGTTATTAGTCTGATATTGGTTGAAAGCCAAAACAACTTTGAAATAACATTTTTTGTTATGGAAGAATACCTCCAACTGTTGGGATGATCGGATTAGTTGTTAAATTAACAAAAAATAATAACAAATATTTGTTCCAGGAAAAACTAAAAATGTTATAAGTCTCTTATTAAAATAACAATCCAATAACAAAAAACTCATAACGACGAATAACAAATCTTGTTTAAAATAACATAAAAATTTATTATCCTAGTATTTTCAAATATGAAAAATGTTATACCAAAGTTATTTCCGTCTGATCAGGATGCCATTTCAATAACAAATACTGTAAAACATTACATAAAGTGTTATGGAAACTTCTTGAAAAATCCATTTTTGCATAAGAGTAAAATAACAGTTTTTGTTATCATAACAAAATTTGTTATCGGTCAGATATTGGTTGAAAGCCAAAACAACTTTGGAATATTTTTTTGTTATGGAAGAATACCTACAACTGTTATGAGGATGATCGGATTAGTTGTAAAAATAACAAAAAATAATAACAATGATTAGCAAAAATAACTTAAAAATGTTATAAGTCTGTTATTACAATAACAATCCAATAACAAAAAAATCAAAACGACGATTAACAAATTTTGTATTAAATAACATAAAATGTTTTTGGTCTAGTATTTTTAAATAACAAAAAAAGTTATTACCAAGTTACTCCGTCTGCTCGGGACATGTTTGGTTATGACTACCGTAAACCGGGGTGACTTTGATAGGATTTCAATTTGTTTTTTTGAATATTTTCCAACAGGTAAGATTTTTCTCATGATTATTATTTTTAAAACATGTACTGGGGTAAGCCACACAAAGTCCATACACTATTTTGGAAAAAACGTTGTTTCAATAGTGTTTAGAAAAAGAGTTGAGTTAAAAATTCTTAGTTTAAATTCCGGGGTGACTATCAACATAGTTTTGACAAAGAACTTTGTCCTAAGGGCACTGTCTACGGGTGTCAATCCAAAATTTCGCGAAGCGAAAGTGTAACGATTTGTGTAATTGTTTGAACGCTTATATCTTCCACCCAATTCAAGCAATCTGCATGCTTTATCCACCAAACGAAAGGGGAAGTCTTAAATTGCAAGTTGACTACCTCACAAAGTTGATAAAACTTTGTTAAAGTATTCAAAAGTTAAGATGAAAATAAAAAATGAATGCAGGAAAAATCCCGGCTGCTGATTGGCTGAGAGCACTTCACAAATTTTGCCTTGTCTCCTGCTTTCGTGGAACTGTCACGCGAGAATGTTGCACCACTGTTGCCACATTCCATGCAAACTATTTAAGCTAGCACTTAGCCTCAGAAAATTTCAGTACCTACCGTGGGTTCATCAAAGACGGATCCACGGTGGTAATTTTATTGCTCACACACACACGCACACATTGAAAGACACAGTTTGTGCACTAAATTGGGAGGAATTCTGTTCTAATGAAAATTTTTAGGAAGGTCACCGGAAAACCAGAATGATTTGGGGCAATGGGGTTGGGACCACATTTATAGGATATTGGCCGCACCCGGAGTGGCCAGTGCCCTCGGGAAGGTTCTACCGGGGGGACATTAATCGAACCATACATTTTGGGACAATATGGGTATCAAAATTCATGGTTTTTGAAACTGGTAATGAAAATGGCCAGTTTGACCGGATTGGCCACACCCGGAGTGGCCAGTGCTCTCGGGAAGGTTCTACCGGGGGGACATTAATCGAACCATACGACTTGGGGCAATATGGGTATCAAAATTCATGGTTTTTGAAACTGGTAATGAAAATGGCCAGTGCCCTCGGGAAGGTTCTACCGGGGGGACATTAATCGAACCATACGACTTGGGGCAATATGGGTATCAAAATTCATGGTTTTTGAAACTGGTAATAAAAATTGCCATTTTTGACCGGATTGGCCACACCCGGAGTGGCCAGTGCCATCGGGAAGGTTCTATCGGGTGGACATTAATCGAACCATACGACTTGAGGCGGTTCTATCCCATTCCCCAGAATGCCATTCCCCAGAAATCCATTCCCCAGAATGGTCGATTCCCCAGAATGGTCGATTCCCCAGAAACTCATTCCGCAGAATGACCCATTCCCTAGAAAAATTTTATTTTTATTATGAATGTACTTTATTTCAAAAAATGATCAGTTTTAAAGTGTGAAGTATTTAGATTTGCCTTTTTTGTGATAACTGCTGACAAAAGTTAAATGTTCCCTTCTTTAAACAAAGGAAAACGCTCTTAACTTGTGATGATTGCTGACGAAAGATGAATTTTCCCTTTAAAGTTGAATTTTTCCTTCTTTAAAGAAGGGAAAACTCTCTTGCCTGTCAGTATTGCTGACAAGAGTTTCATTTTCCCTTTGAAGTTGAATTTTCCCTTCTTTAAAGAAGGGAAAACTCTCGTGACTGTCATAACTGCGGACAAAAGTTGAAATTTCCCTTTAAAGTTGAATTTCCCTTCTTTAAAGAAGAGATAACTCTCTTGACTGTCTGCCGAAAGTTTAATTTTCCCTTTAATGTAGAATTTTCCTTTCTTTATAGAAGGGAAAACACTGTTGGCTTGTAATAAATCCAGCATGCTGACAATTTTACTTTAGAAGTTTTCCCTAAAAAAAATTGTCATTAGTTATCACAAGTCGAGAAGGCTTTTTTGAACCGATTCTAAAATTGAATTAATGTTTAATATCATTATGCCAATTGACCATTATGCGTCATTATGCCAAATTATGGTATGCCAAACGGCGCTATACTAAATGGCATTGTATCACATGGGAAACATAACATGTTTTTAAAGGTCATAAATATTTCTGGGGAATGGGTCATTCTGGGGAATGGATCATTCTGGGGATCCATTCGATTAATGTCCCCCCGTTAGAACCTTTCCCATTGCGCTGGCTACTACGGGGTTGGCCAATTCGGTCAAACTGGCCATTTTCATTACCAGTTTCAAAAACCATGAATTTCGATACCCATATTGCCCCAAGTCGTATGGTTCGATTAATGTCCCCCCGGTAGAACCTTCCCGAGAGCACTGGCCACTCCGGGTGTGGCCAATCCGGTCAAACTGGCCATTTTCATTACCAGTTTCAAAAACCATGAATTTTGATACCCATATTGTCCCAAAATGTATGGTTCGATTAATGTCCCCCCGATAGAACCTTCCCGAGGGCACTGGCCACTCCGGGTGCGGCCAATCCGGTCAAAATGGCAATTTTTATTACCAGTTTCAAAAACCATGAATTTTGATACCCATATTGCCCCAAGTCGTATGGTTCGATTAATGTCCCCCCGGTAGAACCTTCCCGAGGGCACTGGCCATTTTCATTACCAGTTTCAAAAACCATGAATTTTGATACCCATATTGCCCCAAGTCGTATGGTTCGATTAATGTCCCCCCGGTAGAACCTTCCCGAGAGCACTGGCCACTCCGGGTGTGGCCAATCCGGTCAAACTGGCCATTTTCATTACCAGTTTCAAAAACCATGAATTTTGATACCCATATTGTCCCAAAATGTATGGTTCGATTAATGTCCCCCCGGTAGAACCTTCCCGAGGGCACTGGCCACTCCGGGTGCGGCCAATCCGGTCAAAATGGCAATTTTTATTACCAGTTTCAAAAACCATGAATTTTGATACCCATATTGCCCCAAGTCGTATGGTTCGATTAATGTCCCCCCGGTAGAACCTTCCCGAGGGCACTGGCCACTCCGGGTGCGGCCAATATCCTATAAATGTGGTCCCAACCCCATTGCCCCAAATCATTCTGGTTTTCCGGTGACCTTCCTAAAAAATTTCATTGGAACAGAATTCCTCCCAATTTAGTGCACAAACTGTGTCTTTCAATGTGTGCGTGTGTGTGTGAGCAATAAAATTACCACCGTGGATCCGTCTTTGATGAAACCACGGAAGGCACTGAAATTTTCTGAGGCTAAGTGCTAGCTTAAATAGTTCGCATGAAATGTGGCAACATCGTGCAAATTTTGCCTACTCTGAGAGTCCTCTCCTGCTTTCGTGGAACTGTCACGCGAGAATGTTGCACCACTGTTGCCACATTTCATGCGAACTATTTAAGCTAACAGATAGCCTCAGAAAATTTCAGTACCTACCGTGGGTTCATCAAAGACGGATCCACGGTGGTAATTTTATTGCTCACACACACACGCACACATTGAAAGACACAGTTTGTGCACTAAATTGGGAGGAATTCTGTTCTAATGAAAATTTTTAGGAAGGTCACCGGAAAACCAGAATGATTTGGGGCAATGGGGTTGGGACCACATTTATAGGATATTGGCCGCACCCGGAGTGGCCAGTGCCCTCGGGAAGGTTCTACCGGGGGGACATTGGTCGAACCATACGGCTTGGGGCAATATGGGTATCAAAATTCATGGTTTTTGAAACTGGTATTTAAAATGGCCAGTTTGACCGGATTGGCCACACCTGGAGTGGCCAGTGCCCACGGGAAGGTTCTACACGGAGGGCATTAATCAAACATTACGACTTGGGGCAATATGGGTATCAAAATTCATGGTTGATACAGGACATGAAAATTACCATTTTGATTGTGGTGGTCACAACCTAGAGTGGCCGGTTCCCTCTGGGAGGTCCTCCCGGGAGGACATTTTCCGAACCATAATTGTTTTGGCAATTTATTTCCACAGAGGTGCCAAAGATTGAAAACATTTCTTTGGAATAAATAATTTTGGATTAAATAAATAGGCAATGATTTAAAAATATAAAATAAAATAAAATATATTTTAAGGAGTTTTGTACAAAGTTCTTTGTCATATTGGTCATGTAGAACATAACCACCTGCACCTTTTTCTTGTTAAAATCATATTTAAGATGTTCAAACTTCATTTGTACGTTAAATGTACCATCACTAAAGTAGCTGATATAGTTTTTAAGAAAAAAAATTTATGTTTATAATAAGTTAGCAAAGTTTATAAGCTTTTTAACAAAATACACATAGGGGAGAGTGGGGAGACTTGATCCCCTTTTTTTGTATCGCACATAACTCTGTCAATTTCTCACAAAACTATAAACTTTTTGCATGAAATGAAAGCTTAAACATTCAACTATGTTTGGCTGATAAGGGTATTTCATCATATAAACTCTTCGAATCATGCCAAGCGTTTTAAAAAAATATTTTAAACCGGCATTTTAAAAATGTTAGGGGTAACTTGATCCCCCTTTCAACATTTTGAAGAAATCTTAAGCAAAATGTTTCTTATTCATCCAAACTTTTAATTTTCTATAAGTCACAGCAATTTCACATAAAACCTGTACGTTTGTGTTCAAAATATAACAAGTTTAGTATGTTAAATATTTAAAAACTTAAAATATTATTTTTTAGCCCAAAATTAAGCATGTTTACAAAAGCTGGAAATTTTTGTTTACAAAACTTTTGATAAAAGGTTCAAACTGCAGTAAGTTATGTACAACTATACTAAAGGAAACTATGTATGAAAACCCAGCTCAATTAATTAATCTTGAAGCTGATTCCAGTGACTGTAAAAATGCAGGGATCAAGTCTCCCTAAACGCACTTTTTTAAACAATTGATTGTAAAAATAGTTTGACGATAAATTTAATATCAAATGCGTAAGGGTTTTGGAGTTGATAAGTTTATCAAACAATTCATGCATAAAAAATATTTGTTTGAATAATTTTTGAGTGTTTTCTATACATATCAATACAAAGAAAAAAAGATCTCTTGGATGTTTTTTGTAGCTCGTTTTAGAAAAATGTGTGTAATTGAATCTAAACATTTTTTAATTTTTTTTCTTTGTTTTCTACAATGAGTTTTAGTTAATTTCGCACAACTTTCTAGAACAAAGCTAATTGTTTTACCCACATGCTGACGAGATACAGGCTTGGGATCAAGTGTCCCCGGGGATCAAGTCTCCCCACTCTCCCCTAAATTTTAGGTAAAATTGCAAAAAAGTCGGAATTTTGTCAGAAATTTGTTAAAACTAGTTTTGTTTATAAAATTATTGATTTATATTGCATTTTATACTGAATTCGAAGCACGAATCACAAGTTTTCAGTTTTCTACTGAAAATGCCTATAAATCTGAAGATTTTTTAAAATTGTTTTTTTCAAAAACACATTTTATTTGTTATTTACAAACTTATTTAACCTTCTCCTAGTGGAAAATTTTCCAAAGAATCCGAAAATGCATTCCGCTTTCCGATTCAAAATCATGTTCATTGAGAAAATTATGACACTTTGAGAAGTTTAAAGTAATGACTTTCATCAACATTTTCTTAACTATAGTAAACTAACTTTTTAAACTTTTCAAAATTTTATGAAAAGTTCTTTTTGAGGTACTTTGAACACTTCTCTACCACGGTCAGTATGATTCTAAACAATTCCGTTCGTATTTTAATTGTACTCTTCATTTTGCGGAAAAATTGCAAACCTATCAAAGTCACCCAGGCTATCAAAGTCACCCCGTTTTACGGTACTGATTATTTTTCAAAGTCGGGAAAATGCGTGACAGGAGGTGGGAGAGGCGTGGAAGCCCTGTACATAATATTTGAACACTTGAGATACCTTCGCTTGAAAATGTCTAATTTTTAAAGGAAAAAGTAGTGTTTTAATTCTGAAATTGTCCAAATTTATGTTTTTCCATGTAAGTTTGGCAGATGAGTCCAAATCTGCCCTCAAAATTGGCCAAAGTTTCAAAATAGGTATTTATGATCATATTTGAGTTTGTTTGTAATAAATTTATATTATTCCAAAAATATTTCATAATTTCAATAAAGACAAGACAATAAATTAACTTAAAATAGGCAACATTTAATTTCTCCCACAATCAACTTAATTGAGCTTTATATCGAGGTTTTTAAGCGAAGATGGCGTTCGAATGGTGTACGCCCGAAATGTCAAAATCACGCAGTGGTACCAACATTACAGAACAAGTATGCCATGGCATGACAGTCATATTTTTTTCTAATGTTGGTGCTACTGGGCGATTTTGACATTTCGGGCGTTCACCATTCGAACGCCATCTTCGCTTAAAATCCTGGATTGAAGCAGTCAACAAAATTGTAGAATGTTTTTTTATTTAAAACGCTCATCTAATTTATTTATAATTTCTCGAATAATGAATATTTCTTGTCACAAACGGCCGGTCATGAAAATATCTTTTTTAAGCATCGTCTTTGTATGGAATTTAAACGGCATGGACATTTTTAACTTTTGCAATCAATAGTAAAGTTCATGAATCTGTCCCGACATGGAAACAGATTTTTATGAAATATTTAAAATCAAATATTAAATTAAAATAATAAAGTTGATAAAACTAATTATTTAACAAATGCTTTGAAAAAAAGTTTCTTTGTCAGTTAAATCAATTTTCCTCATTTCGAAAAACAAAAAGAAGAACGAATAACATGGCAACTTTTGCAAAATTCCTGTAAATTTACTACACGAAATCAGATTATGACAAGAGAAGCTCCCCCTCCGTCTGGCAGGGGGTGTAAATGTTCCTTAGGTTTTACATAAACTACACGACTTGAAAACACCCCATCATTACCGTTTTAAACCGACAGGTTTTCCATGAAAAAAAAAAAACGAACTGTAAATAGTTAACTAAGCTGAAAAAAAACAATCTTTAAAAGAATAGCATTATTTGTAAGAACAAAGCACGAGGCTAACTCGTAACGAACGTACACGCAAAACGCAAAACCCCCCGTTTTTAAATATATATCAGTTGAAGTGTTTGTTAAGTTATACTAAGTAAAGCAAATGTCCGTTTTCTTTTTTTAAACAATGATGCAAAGCATTTACGAAGGCAATATTCGAGCAACTTGTTTTTTGTTTTCACCGCGCGCGCGCACACTCTTTTTTTAATTGTATAACTGTAATTAAAGCAGCATTCACATTTAGTTACAATTTCTGTGCTCAATAGAACAAATGTAGGATGAAAAAAATAAGTGAAGAAAGAGAAAACGTGTATGATAAGTAATTGATTCGCCGTCCAACCTGCTGGAACAGATTCATCATTTTAGACGACACTACGTTAAGTTACTAACAGCCTAGCATTCCTATTCGTTTTAAGGGGAAAACGAGCAAAACAAAAAGACGAATTTGTAGCGAGATACAAACACACATACACTGTTGATTTATACTTTAAAAGATATGGACGTCCATTGCTGAAATTATTGCAAAAGAGTAAGAGAAAAAAAAGAATTATTGTGGAGTAATTATGGAAAAAAATAAGTAAAACTAAAAGAAACTACGATCTTTAATATCTCAATAACTATAGTACCAGTAACGTGGAATACATTCAAATTAAATCAATCATTCTACTAAACTAATATCTGTGTAAAATAATTAAAAGACACGTGTATTTTCTGAAAACTGTGATAAATTAATGAAAATGGAAGACATATTTCATAAACTGAAACGAACGAAAGGAAATCGTAATAAGTTAAAGCAATGCACTGTTTTAGTTAAAGTTACACGCAAATAATTTTAAAGTTTCAGTTAACGAGCATTTTTTGTGAAATAACTAGATTTTTTTAGCAGTCCCCGATGCATTTGATTTACACACTTTCTTCAAATTCGAAACAAAAACAAAACTTCTCTAAAATTATGTCACAAACCAGACGGAAAAATACACTTTAGAGCAAATTAAACACAAGAATGCATTTTTGTCGTAAACTTAGATGTAAAATAAAACCAGCAAAAATCTTTCTGTAAGGAGAAAACGAACTTAAAGAAAAAGAAAATCAACACAAGCATGTTAAGAAATATCCTTAAATAAACGAAAAACAAAACAGAAATCACTGTGGAAAACTAAGCTGCAATTATATTTATAAGCGATAATGACGACGTGTGGGGCAATGCATGTGTGCAAAAAAAATCCTAGACAAGTGAAAAGCAAACTAAGCAAAAAGATATCGTACTAAATATTTGTGTCAAACACACAACCGTTGAGTACTTAGACCCCCCGTGGAAGGGGGCCATCAATGAAGCCGTAACACAATTGCAGCAGCAGCAGTGGCGGAAAAGATAAACTTGCAAATATTTTATAATTTACGAAAAGCTATTTGAAACTGTACATCTTGATCTACTGTAAACAATTTCGAAATAAATCAAAGGATTAAAATAAAATCTTATAAATGTATGTAAAAACATTGTTTGTTGCAGTTGTATTATTTGAAAAGATCTTCGAACGATTCCAAATGCAGGGTGGTCACTCAATTTCTTTCAAATAATATCGATCTGTTGTGTCAGAGTAGGATTGTGCATAACTAGTTTGCAAACACCTAACCAAAACTGGTACCACTGCGCTGTCAGAGGACAAGCCTCCGCTCTCCTCATTTAAATCCAACCGTTTTGAAGGATACATTGCTGAAATAAAAGGAAAATTTATAGTTAGTTGTTTCGCCTATCTTTACGGACAAAGTGAGTGATTAAGGGAATCCCCCTTCATTCTTGATCGGACCACTGAAGGGTGAGTATCGCAATGTGGAGCAACACCAATAGGCAGTCCTAAATGAAAGTGGTAGGCAATCTAATCGGACTAACTCGTAATCCCCATCAAACTCTGAAACCTGCTTTTGAAGTTTTCAACGATGTCGAGTGCCTCAAACATTTAGATACGGTGTACTGAACAATGTAAGGATCTTCGACTTCAAAAAGGCCTTCGATACTATAAGAAATGCCTCACAGCAATTCTAAATAGTGTCATAGCAGTTGCCATTAGTGTTGGCCTATGCCAACGACCTACAGGTTCCTGGGCGTAGGTATCATTGTCAGTCATAGTCATTCTTGTGCCGTTCTCTTCCAACTGAAGCAAAACTGCAAACCACTAGCTCAAGGTTTGAAATCAGATTAGAAATGTTGATGATTTTAAAATAGACCATAATTTATTTTCTTTTTATAAATTCCGTTTATCTATTGCGAACATAAGACAATGAAGTCCGTTTTAGAGGAGATAAAAAGAGAACATTTCAGAAAAATTGCTCTATTCTAGATGATTTGGCAATTCAAATCCCTCTTCTGAACAGATTCTGCTTTCCAATTAAGGCGGAATCTAAAAATTAATTATAAAAACATTTACCCTACAGAAAACGGCAATAAAAACATTCTATTACATTACCTATAATGCTATAAATTATAGCTAGCAAAACTCTAAACCTTAGCACAGACTCAAACCATCCGTACCCTGTGGTGAAATCTCATCATTCGCACAGACGGTCTGTCACTATTCACAAATGTCAATGCGGCATGGTTTACAAAAACATAAACAAAACATCAAAACAAACAACCGCTAATTTATTTAACTTAACTCAAATTTGCGCATTTTATGACAATGACCAGCTTGGAGGAAGTCACCTGGGCCGATCTGGCCAACATTCCTGCGGATCCGCCAACAATGCGCGAGCTGTGTAAAAAGTGCGAGTGAGTATTTCAACATTTCAACCATGTTCTGTAACACTGAAACAATTCTAATACAATTTTAGACGACCCGTTCAAGTGTGCTGGTGTTCGGCGTTGCCTCCAAAGCCACTTGAGCCGCGGGGGCGAATCATCATCCTGCAGCATCCGGCCGAAGAGAAGCGATCCCTGCGGACGGCACCGATGCTTTCCGTCGGGCTGGCCCCGGGAAAGTGTCTCATTTATAAAGGTATGCTACTTATAATTTTGTTCAAGCATACACAGTTAACAAATCATTGTAATATCTGTAAAAAATGAGGTTTTTTTTATATTAGCTTTGATACTGGCAACAGACAAATGAGTGTCCCTTCGAGCTTATGTCCATTCGACCTTATGTACATGATATTATCTACGAAATCGGCCGATTTTGACTTTTTTTATTTTATTAATTTGCTCAAAATTTTCAGAGACCTTCCCTATGACAATGGATGCCATTTTGTGTCATACAATTGTTGTTGTTAATTAATTTAGTTCCGGCAAATTTAACCTCTCGGTCATTCGCTGCTCCACCCATACAATTGATTCACCCACCCAATTGTCTGCACTTTTTGAAAAACATATTTTTAGGGATGGACAATCATGGAGACTATTTAAAAAATCCAAAAACTAGATTTATTTTAGCTACAATAAAATTTTTATTGGCCATATCTTAAAAAAACGGGTTCTCCTTTAAAAAAAGCACTTTTTTTTAAATCATGACTCGGCGGCAAAATTTTTGTCCATACTTCTCTATGGCTCAAAAGTTGCGGTTTTTTGTCCCATAAAACATATCAAAATGTTTCAAAAATTATAAAATTATTGATATTGGTATATATTTTTTTTTTTGTTAAAAACAGTTAATTTGAAGATCGGCAGAAAATTCCGTCTTTATAAAAGTCCTCATCAACACCGACAACTTTGCCAAAGACACCAAAACGATCAGAAAATTACAGATTATCGAATATTTACGTACCATTTTTGTAAGAACAGCTGCCAAAATCGTTGGCTCTTTTCCTAAACCATTCATTTGGTTTCATTTCTTTTAAATAAACACTCAATACCAAATCAAGATTTAATTATTTTCAAAAACAGAAATGGCCGAGATTTGTTAAAAAAAAACTCATTCGGTTATCAAAAATTATTGCTAGAAAACTCGACAACCCGGGCAGACGGTAATAACAAAATTCATGCCATTTCAATAACAAATACTGTTAAAATAACAGTTAATGTTATAATAACAACTTATTTTTACTGGTCTGCTATAGGGTGAAAACCAAAACCACTTTGGAATAACATTTTTTGTTATGGAAGAATAACGCCAAATTGGGATGATTGGATTAGTTGTTAAAGTAACAAAAAATAATAACAAAGAACCGTGGTGTAGGGGCAAGCGTGATTGCCTCTCACCCAGTCGGCCTGGGTTCGATCCCAGACGGTCCCGGTGGCATTTTTCGAGACGAGATTTGTCTGATCACGCCTTCCGTCGGACAGGAAGTAAATGTTGGCCCCGGTCTAACCTAGAGGTTAGGTCGTTAGCTCAGTCCAGGTGTAGGAGTCGTCTCCCTGGGTCCTGCCTCGGTGGAGTCGCTGGTAGGCAGTTGGACTAACAATCCAAAGGTCATCACTTCGAATCCCGGGGTGGATGGAAGCTAAGGTGTAAAAAGAGGTTTGCAATTGCCTCAACAATCAAGCCTTCGAACACCTAGTTTCGAGTAGGAATCTCGCAATCGAGAACGCCAAGGCAATGCTGTAGAGCGAATAATTTGATTTTTTTGACAAAGAACTTTGTCCTAAGGTTTCTATACGTGGTGTCAATCCAAAATTTTCGCGAAGCGAAAACGTTACGTGACGAATTCCCCTCTCGGCAAATTTCCCCTCTTTTTGGTGCACGCTGGTTGGATGAACGAACGTTTCCCAATCAGTCAATCGAGAGACGTGAGATTGATGTATCTAAAATCACCCCCACTCCACCTCATAATTTTCGGATCTTCGACGAGCCAACAAAACTCGGCTCGGTCGGTCCCGAAAATTCATTCTATTGCTGGACGTCGACGAGAACACATCAGAAGCAGATGGCCTGGTGGCCCGGTAGCAGACGGCCTGGAGGTCTGGGAGCAGATGGCTTGGAGGCAAGGACCAGCTAAGACATGGCAGTCGCGGGAGTCGATCATTGGAACTGGCCACCACCTGGACTGGAGTGGCCGGAGGCCCCAGGGATGTTCCGATGGGGGGACATTTTCCGGACCGTAAGAGTTGGGGCAATATGGGTATCAAACTTTATGGTTTTTGTTACTGGACATGAAATTTGACATTTCGGCAATAGTGGCCACAATCCGGAGTGGCCGGAGGCCCCGCGGATGTTCCGATGGGGGGACATTTGCTGGACCGTAAGAGTAGGGGCAATATGGGTATCAAACTTTAAGGTTTTTGATACTGGATATGAAATGTGACATTTCAGCAGTAGTGGCCACAATCCGGAGTGGCCGGAGGCCCCGCGGATGTTCCGATGGGGGGACATTTGCTGGACCGTAAGAGTAGGGGCAATATGGGTATCAAACTTTATGGTTTTTGATACTGGATATGAAATTTGACATTTCGGCAGTAGTGGCCACAATCCGGAGTGGCCGGAGGCCCCGCGGATGTTCCGATGGGGGGACATTTGCCGAACCATAAGAGTAGGGGCAATATGGGTATCAAACTTTATGGTTTTTGATACTGGACATGAAATTTGACATTTCGGCAGTAGTGGCCACAATCCGGAGTGGCCGGAGGCCCCGCGGATGTTCCGATGGGGGGACATTTGCTGGACCGTAAGAGTTGGGGCAATATGGGTATCAAACTTTATGGTTTTTGATACTGAATATGAAATTTGACATTTCTGCAGTAGTGGCCATAAACCGGAGTGGCCGGAGGCCCCGCGGATGTTCCGATGGGGGGACATTTGCTGGACCGTAAGAGTTGGGGCAATATGGGTATCAAACTTTATGGTTTTTGATACTGGATATGAAAGTTGACATTTCTGCAGTAGTGGCCACAATCCGGAGTGGCCGGAGGCCCCGCGGATGTTCCGATGGGGGGACATTTGCTGGACCGTAAGAGTTGGGGCAATATGGGTATCAAACTTTATGGTTTTTGATACTGAATATGAAATTTGACATTTCTGCAGTAGTGGCCATAAACCGGAGTGGCCGGAGGCCCCGCGGATGTTCCGATGGGGGGACATTTGCTGGACCGTAAGAGTTGGGGCAATATGGGTATCAAACTTTATGGTTTTTGATATCGGACATGAAATGTGATATTTCGGCAGTAGTGGCCACAATTGTGGGTCTCGTGGCGCAGGGGTAGCGGCTTCGGCTGCCGATCCCGATGATGCTATGAGACGCGGGTTCGATTCCCGCCTTATCCACTGAGCTTCTATCGGATGGTGAAGTAAAACGTCGGTCCCGGTTTCTCCTGTCTCGTCAGAGGCGCTGGAGCAGAAATCCCACGTTAGAGGAAGGCCATGCCCCGGGGGGCGTAGTGCCAATAGTTTTTCGTTTTTCGGCCACAATCCGGAGTGACCGGAGGCCCCGGGGATGTTCCGATGGGGGGACATTTGCCGAACCATAAGAGTAGGGGCAATATGGGTATCAAACTTTATGGTTTTTGATACTGGACATGAAATTTGACATTTCGGCAGTAGTGGCCACAATCCGGAGTGGCCGGAGGCCCCGCGGATGTTCCGATGGGGGGACATTTGCTGGACCGTAAGAGTTGGGGCAATATGGGTATCAAACTTTATGGTTTTTGATACTGAATATGAAATTTGACATTTCTGCAGTAGTGGCCATAAACCGGAGTGGCCGGAGGCCCCGCGGATGTTCCGATGGGGGGACATTTGCTGGACCGTAAGAGTTGGGGCAATATGGGTATCAAACTTTATGGTTTTTGATACTGGATATGAAAGTTGACATTTCTGCAGTAGTGGCCACAATCCGGAGTGGCCGGAGGCCCCGCGGATGTTCCGATGGGGGGACATTTGCTGGACCGTAAGAGTTAGGGCAATATGGGTATCAAACTTTATGGTTTTTGATACTGGATATGAAATTTGACATTTCAACAGCAGTGGCCACAATCCGAAGTGGCCGGAGGCTCCGGGGATGTTCCGATGGGGGAACATTTGCCGAACCATAAGAGTAGGGGCAATATGGGTATCAAACTTTATAATAATTATGAATCTAGTGAATCTTGGGAAATTTGGACCAGACAATGTAATCGAAAATTTCAACAACCATCTTGCAAAGTTCTTTGTCATAATGGTCATGTGTAACATAACCACCTGCACCTTTTTTAATAACAAAGATTTGTTCGAAGAATAACAAAAAGGGTTATTAGTCTATTAGGCCGTTGCAAATATATGTTTCAAAGTTTATGTCGCCCTCGCCCCCCCCCCCCCCCCTACCCTTCAAAGTTGGCCTGAATAATCAGGGGGCAAACAAAATTTTGTCGAAAAACTTCAAAATTTTGATGAAAATTAAAGTTTAATCTACTGAAAACCAGTTAAAATGCATTTTCCCGCGTTAAAAATCATATTAAGGATGTTTAAACTCCTTTGAAATTTTTTCAAATTTTCATAAAATACCAATGTACAGTCCCAAGAGAAGTTTCCGTCAATACCTCGATATTTTCAAAACTAATGATTGGAAAGCTACTGTACGCCTGTAAAATGCATTTTAAAACACTTTTTTCATCCAAATATTGAAACCTAGGCTTGCAATTTCAATTTTTATATTTTATTTTATTTTTTTATGATTTTTTTGTCATTGGATTGTTATTGTAATAACAGACTAATAACATTTTAAGTTATTCTTCGATCAAATCTTTGTTATTATTTTTTGTTATTTTAACAACTAATCCGATCATCCCAATAACAATTGGCGGTATTCTTCCATAACAAAACATGTTATTCCAAAGTTGTTTTGGCTTTCAATCAATATCAGACCAATAACAAACTTTGTTATGATAACATAAACTGTTATTCAACTCTTATGCAAAAATTGATTTTCAAGAAGATTCCATAACACTTTCTGTTATTTTAACAGTATTTGTTATTGAAATGGCCTGAATTTAGTTATTACCGTCGGTTCGGGCTGTCAGAACCAGCTGTCAGGGTCGAGCCGAAGGTAAAGGGAGCGTTCTTTTATTACGTAACGCAAAATATCGGATTTTTAAACTCCCTCCCCCCCCCCCTCCCTCGTAACAAAATTTCCATACAAATTTAAAAAAAAATATATGGAGCGTAACACGGCCTCCATAATATTGTGGATTTAGCTCGTAGCTGGATTTTCTGGCATCTTCTCACGGTCATTGGAAACGGTCGTGGATAGACCTAGGGGTTCCCAGTTGGAGTGAAAAAAAATCAATTTATAGAAAAATTATGGATTAACATTTTGCTTTTTTATCACTTCTCCGATATCAGAAATAATTGTTTGAACATGCTCGCAATTTTTTTATTCGGTCGGAAAAATATTATTTTTCTTGAAAAAACTTTCATTTTTAATCACATGATCACTCCTAATTCTGGCTCGATGCCGCCATCATGCGACCGCGTGCTCCGTTTGTTTGTCAACAAAGCTGCAGCTGGATGGTGAGACGAAGTGAGGGGGGAAGAGATTTTGACATTTTTATGCCCGCATCTGGCCCGCCGACTATTTCGTCGGTCACTGAGCCGCCGGTCGTTGTCAGTGACCGAGTCCAGCTAGGTACTGATCGTACAATACCATAATTCTCCATCCTTCCAGGCAAACGTTTCCCCAAACTCGACTCCGACCTCGAGTCCATCCTCGCCGACGAAAAGTCGCTCCTGCTCTACCCCAGCGCCAGCTCCGTACCGCTCGAACAGGTCGCCGCTTCGGACGACGGCCCGTTCAACCTGATCCTCATCGACGGCACCTGGCCCCAGGCCAAGGCCATCTACCACTGTTCGACGGCACTGCACACGATGCGCCAGGTCAAACTGGTCAGCACCGGCAACAGCAACTACGTCATCCGAACCCAACCTAGCGATGGTTGCCTGAGCACGCTGGAAACGGCCGTCGAAGCGTTGAGCGTGCTGGAGCGGGACAACTCCTACCGGGAGCAGCTGCTGAGGCCACTGCACGCGTTGTGCCAGTTCCAGCTGGACAACGGGGCCGTCACGCACCAGTCGAAGGAGTTTCTGATTAAACACAACCAGTATCCGAAGCTGATTGGGAAGCGGTTGAATAAGTTACTTCGGAACGCCGACAATTTGAAGGAGGAAAAGGAAGTGAAACACTGACACGGGGGTTTTGGAGATTTTATTCGTTTTTATTACCTCTTTATATATGAGTAATTCATATAACATAAAATATAGAGAGAATAATGGTTTTTTGTTTGTTTTATATATATGATATATACATTTACACTACGCATTTCAGTGTTTTGCTGTAAATAAACTCACTATCGAAAATAAAACATGCGGCGGTTGTTGTTTTCTTTTCAACTTTGTTTATCCAATTTAGCAGTAGAAACTCTGATCGGCGTCCTTCGTTTGACATTATGTTACCTCAATATTGATTCACATTGACCTGCATCGATTCAAGGTACATCAACAGTGAGGTATCGCAAAACTTCAAGCTGTCATAGAAACACGCCGATAAAGTTGTAAACAAAGTATTTTGTTTTGATTTCTTTTAATGCTCTTTAATTTCTCATTTCATCAATTAAATTATATTTTTGGTAACGTAAAATTCATCAGATAACAGGCGTGTAACAAGTTTCTCTCAGGTTATATAAAGTTAAGCTTATTTCTTTCCTTTGGAATTTTCCCCCTTCTTCTCTAAATATCTAACACAATTTAATTTAATCATCTCAAGCCAGTTCGTTTTGTGCAGTTAAACTAATGCGCCGATTCGAAACAGTTAATGTTAGGGGGTGGTGCACGGTGTGTGGTGAATTTTATAGTGCAGGTTCGAACTTAAACTTAGTTGCTAGTACTTTTTCCTTTTCTTAATTTTGTTCTTTCAAAGAGAGCACATGTTGCGCGAGAGGTTTTGCTACACTGGCTTAGAAAGTTACATGGTTTTGGTTACTTTTTTTTAGGTGTTTGTTTCTACGGGTACATTCAAAAACACGGGATTTTTTGTTATTATTTTTGTGTTTCGTTTGATGTTTAATTTGAATTTTGCAGCTGATTTGCACGTCTTCTAGTTTGGTTGCATAGATTATTACCATTTTCAAGCTGTTGTTGTTTGGTCTTGAGTATATCGGAGATCTTTATTTATGTTTTGCCAATTGGTTTCAATAAGATTATATCTTATAATTATCAGTATTATTTTTACATTTTTTTTCTCTTAAGCTTACCATCTTTATTATCCTTTCCGCTACCATCATAACTTCTCACGCAATAAAAAGCACATTTCCAAAAATAATCTCTGCGTTAGCTATCTGTAAAATTATGTTCCATCTAATGGAATGTTTTTGGTATTTTTCGTATTTTTTCCTCGTTTTTCTTTATTTCAATTTAATTTACGTATAGCTTCATTGAAGATGCAATCGGCTAATTAAGTCATAATTGATTAAAATGAACGGTTAAGTACGAACTGATTCAACACTTCTTTCAAATAGTTATTGGAATGCTTAAATCAAAATTTATGTTTAGTTTCCAGATTTCCAGATGATTCTCGTTCAAAAAATTATCGGTTTCCTTTTTTAGCTGTCATTTTCGATGCTTTTTAAAATTGATTAAATCAAATTTTCTTTCCATCATTTTGTTCTTCAATTTTTTCCCTATTTTCCTTGACACTGTCAACAATGCCATTTTGTGGCGAAGTGACGTATTGACAAACCTGATAAACAACGATGGAGTTATATCAAAATTGCGTTCTTCACAAGTAACAAAGAGCAAGCAATATTTTCTAGAATTTCTCTTTTTTTTCACAGATTTGATTAATATAACGAAAACGAAACTACGAAACTATTGGCACTACGCCCCCCGGGGCATGGCCTTCCTCTAACGTGGGATTTCTGCTCCAGCGCCTCTGACGAGACAGGAGAAACCGGGACCGACGTTTTACTTCACCATCCGATAGAAGCTCAGTGGATAAGGCGGGAATCGAACCCGCGTCTCATAGCATCATCGGGATCGGCAGCCGAAGCCGCTACCCCTGCGCCACGAGACCCCCGTGATTAATATAACATTGTTAACAAAAAAATATTCGTTTATAACCACTGGTTACTGACAGCCCATTTGAGGACATCTGACGTTTCAATCCTGAGTACCTTAGGAAGAAAGCCATGTGTTTGACGTTTGTAGGTTCATATAGAAGTTTAAATGAGCACTCACTGAGAGAGAATTTGGAAAGAAATCGAGAAACCTTTCTCTCCAAATTCGTTAATTGAAACGACTGACAGCTGTCAAAAACACGAAACCACGTGCTCGGAAATCGACGAACAAATCGTGCTTGCCATTTCATTAGGGCACAAAACTTTTTTAGACAAGATGTGTCCCTTTCACACCTTATGTAAACTGTCATTCGAGTGAAAGGGATACACTATTGTTTACAAAAGTTATGTGCCCATTTGAAATGCTAGGCTTCAAATGGGCCATAGCCGAAGTTTAAACAAAGTGTCTGTCCTGCTCGTTCCTAATGTAAACATCTACACTCAAACCCCGATGGTTTTACACCAACTGTTGTGAAACAAACGGGGCCACTTTTTAGTTTGACCCCCCTTTCCGTGTAACACACACACACACACTACCGAATGTTTGTTTTGATAGAGTGCGTGAACACCGTGTAAAAAGTAACAGTTCGTTTTCGTGGTTTTTCGATCTCACTACAGAGCGGATTCGTTGATTCAAATTGTGTTCCTTAGAATTCGCTAATTCGAAAATATTCGAATTAAAATGCACACAAACGTCAAAACTGGTTCGTCGAACTAATGTTTACATTTCGACTCATTTGCTCGTCGATTTCCGAGCACGTGGTTTCGTGTTTTTGACAGCTGTCAGTCGTTTCAATTAACGAATTGGATTCGCTCAATCGAATGCAACTTATCACGTCAATGTGTTTGACGTTTGTAACGCCGGTGGGAATCGTTTACTTGTGAAAAATTACATATTGAGAAAATTTCATCACTGTCAAAAACAAAATGATTCCTTTTTTTCTCATTCGGACGATAACACTCCTTTCTTATCATCTAGTTAGCCACACTACCTTACTAATAGTGTGCACATCTATGCATTGAGTGTGTGTTTGTGTGTCAGTATTATTCGTTCATCAAACACAATTTGTTTATTTTTCTCCCAAATTCGCGAAAAATTCCCCAGTCCGAAAATCCAATCAAAACACCCTGTAAAAAGTGATCCGGAATCAGTCCGCCCCCCATTTTATAAATGTTTCTTGTTTTGTTGTCAAAGCTTGAAGCCTTCCAAAAGTGTGTCTCTTTACTTCTTTGGTTATACTTTAATAATTTGTTTGGTTTACCTTTATTTACAACGACATCTGTGAGTTTGAGTGTTGTTTTGTGTGCCCTCTTTTTAACGATGATGGCATATTTTTCTCAAACTTTTTGCAATAGGCTGGCACATTTTCTTATCCTTGTTGTTTACTTTAAGTTTTGCTACGTTGTTTAGTTTCAGCGGTGCACTTGTTCGATCTAGTTGCCTGTGAGTGGTTTTTTTTAAGCATTTGCTTTGACATTTTCTTTCTGTCGCAACATTCTGAAATGGCTTTACTCATTGTTTTTATTATTTCTGCAGTCAGTGGTGGTTATAATATGTCTCTAAAATTTTGTTTTTTTTTTTTCTCATTCATTATCTTTTTTGTTTTGTATATTTGTATTTCGCTCAAAGGTGCGTTTTTAGCGTTGTTTTTTGTTATTACTGTTCTAGCACTGATTAAATGTGGTTAAATTTCTGTTTAGATGAAGAAGTTGAGGCTTGGTTATGATGTTTCGTGCTAACGCGTGTTTGTGTGTGTTTTCATATAAGTTGCTTTGAAAGTGCTACTGATTTTTTTGTGTTTTTATTTTTTATTTATTTGATTACTGAGATATAATTGCGTACAAAATCAGAAACTTTAGTCGCTGCTTTTGTAAGAATTTCTTCTGAGTCAACATTTTTACAAAATGGCGCCTTCCATTTGTTGACAACTCTCGATGGCGGCCATTTTGTTTCAAATGGGATCCATCTTGTCTTGAAAGTTGGGCTGAAAATGTCTTTACAAAGCTAGAATTAACTTAACGTAACAGTCAGATCATTTCGTCAGAAAGTCATCGTCTCAAATACTAAATAAAGTTTCCTTGTTTTTTCTGTTGCATTCATTCACAAAACATAACCTCACTTGTCAGTTCAAAACTCAAAAATCCCCCTTCCCAACTTACTCCCTCAGCTTGTGCCAGTCGGCAATCTGCCGGCGTGGCGAGTTGCACACCTCCTTCCAGTGGTTCAGGGCCGACCCTGTGCTTCGAGGTCCACCCAGCTCCAGACGTCCAATAACCTCATTCTTCGTAACCCGGTCCCAGTCCAGCAGCATCAGCTCGAGCGAAACACCCTCCAGCGTGGCCCCGGTGCCCTCCGTGGACGGGATGTCAAACGCGAAGCTCTCGTTAAACACCGGACTCAGCGTTCGCTTCTTGACGTGGGTCTTCTTCTTGGCGATCCGCTGCCCGTTGTACAGCAGGTAGATCTTGACGTACGGATCGGCCAACCCGGTCACGTCCATCCGGGGCAGATTGCGCGCCTTCAGCAGGACCACCGTGAGCCGGGCCGCGGCCGGTTGCCAGCACAGCGAAATCAACAACTCCCCACGGCCTTGGGCACGGATCTTCAGGCTGCGCGGTTGAATCTCGCGGCTCAGCGCCACCTGTTGGTTCTCGATCTGCTGCAGGTCGATTCCGGCCAGCGGGCACACCACCTCGCCGATCACGTCATCCCGGCTGTACCGGTCGAAGCTGAGCACGACAAAGTGCAGCGACATGCCGGCCAGCTCGGTCAGCGTCAGCCCGTAGAAGGTAAAGTCCTCATCGTAGACCGGGTTGCGCGTGTTGCGGACCACTCTGGAAAAGAGGGAAGGAGAACGAAGATCGTCGGTTAATAAAAGTTTTCTAAAAATTGTTGCGAAAAATCATTGTATTTACGAATGAATTGGACTTGATTTAGTTATCTCGGAGTATTTACTCAAAAAAGTATTACACATTCTAACAAGCTAAAGCTGTTCTAATCCCGGCGTCGAGATGAAGTCCATTTTCCAACTTTTCCGTAATTACTTGTTGACCCAACTCGATTAATTAGTATGCACGAGCTGGTTCCATCCCGTTCCTGTCCGGGACCATCATCACCACCACCACCACCACCATCAGGGCTCCAAGGACTCGTCCGTAGACTGAGCGAGAAAAAAAGGAAGTTGTTAACTCGTGCCGTTCTCACCCACGCCGCGTGAATTTCCATCAATGAAAATCGAATTAATTGAGCGCCACAAGTTGAATCATCCTCTCCCTCGCATTCACCGGTGTGACGACGAAGTTATAAATTCCACCTCTAGACCCGGGAAAACGGAACCTACTCAGACGGAACGTCGATGTTTATCCAGAAGCGTTATGAATGAGTCAAATCGATACTTCAAACATGCGAAGCATTTGCAACCCACATTGACACACGTACATTAGTTACACTTTGTCGCGAATTTCTTGAATCCAAAGAAATGCTCGTGTTCGAAGAATGTTATAGAAAGGTTTAAGTTACCGTTAGAAGTTGTGATCTGAGAAAGGTTGGTTTGATAACGCAGAAAAAAAGACGTATCGGACTTGAAACGGTGAGGCAATTGCAAACCTCTTTTCGCACCTAAGCTTACATCCCTCCGGGATTCGAACTGACGACCTTTGGATTGTGAGTCCAACTGTCTACCAGCGACTCCACCGAGGCAGGACCCGACTTCTACGACCTAGCCTCTAGATTGGATCGGGACCAACATTTACTTCCCCGTCCGACGACAGGCGCGATCAGACTAATCTAGTCTTGAAAAATGCCACCGGGACTTTCTGAGATCGAACCCAGGCCGACTGGGTGAGCAGCAACCACACTTACCCCTACGTTACATCTTATCGTAAAACATAACCAAATGCACTTTTAAGAATAGTACAAAGCACTGGAAATCGATTCCGTAAAGATACAGGCTGATTTTTTAGGTACCGTCAACTGGGGCAAATCGGGACACATGGGTTGAATTGGGACAGCAGTTTTAACCATGTAGGAGCACAATATTTAGATTTTTCTGGTTGGTTTCGGTTAGAACAGACTTAGACCAACCAAATGTGTGCATCTATTTCCAAATTTAAAACCATTAAATGCTCTAAACACTGCTGCCCCTATTCAGACTGTAGTCCCGATTCGCCCCAGTTGACGATATGCTTTTTATAAATTTCCTTAAAAAGCGTTTTTTTTTAAATCACGTAATTTGGCTAGCTAACATTAGATACTGTCCGTTTCTTTCAAGGGTACACGCTGCGCGGCATCTCAGAATGTATCGTAGACATTGTTGTCAGCGATTTTCTGCAATTTTAGTGCAATATAAATCATTCCTGGCAACAATGGTAAGCAATTCGAAGAAGATGATCAACAAAAACAAAATGCGTTGTGTGGGATTTGATTTTGAATTTGGTGATTTTTAATTTAACTTTATGTCACTAAAACTTGATTTGCAAAAAAAAAAACACTACTTTTATTTTTTTTTTTTTTTTGATATGATTTAGGGGAAATAACATGCCAACATTTCATAAATTTCCAGGTTGTGCAAAAAGTCTTTGACCGACTTATGATTTTTTGAATAAATACTGATTTTTTCAAAATATCGAAATATTGGTCGCAAAAAATTTTCAACTTCTTTTTTCGATGTAAAATCAAATTTTTAATCAAAAAGTACTTAAGTGCAATTTTTATAAAGTGCACCGTTTTCAAGTTATAGCCATTTTAATCTAATCTAATCGAACACAAGCTCAGCCAGTCCGAAGAAAGCATCCGGGAAGAACTTATGGTTAGATTACGCCTCAAGTTCCTTCTTGTCATTATTAATGATTGCAGTACTTTCGAGAACCCCTGAAGTGTATTACACTCATTAAAGCGGCCCGGCCTACTGCGTTGCATTAACCGCATGAGACAGATTCTATGAACGGATCCCACATTTCATAGAACCATCAGGGGAAGAAGAAGAAGCCGGGGACATACCGTACCAACCGGTTCGAGTTATTTATTGATTATAATGGTGTGTGATGTGTAGGGGAATCGTTGGGGAAGGGATTGTTGTATTATATAGTAAATGACCTTGTGACATTATTTAACCACTACGGGTTAAATTCACTCAAGGAGTATTAATCCCTTGATGGCCGAATGTCTAGAGCCTCCGACATCCAATCCAAAGATGTGAGTTCGAATCCCACTTGATTCTATGCGTTTTTTTGTTCATATTCAAAGTTCAATTACAGTCGAAAAATTTCAAGGAGACCGGTCGGGAATCGAACCCTGAACTTTCCGCTTATGAGGCGGGAGCTGTAGCCATTAAGCTACGGGCCGGTCTTTTAATTTTCAAGTTATAGCCATTTTAAGGCAACTTTTTTGCAAATAGTCGCAGTTTTCCAAACTCCCCCCCCCCCCCTTCCCTTCTCCCAAGGTAAAAAAGATTTTTTTGTATGAAGTATTGGCCACGAGTGGGGGAGATAGTTTTCTCAGCTTTTCAAAAATATTTTTTTTTAATGTGGGTAATTATGGACACTAATTTAAAAAAAAAAATGAATAACTTAGACTATTTAAAAAAGTTACCTGAAAACGGCAATAACTTGCAAACGATGTACTTTATGAAAATTTCACCAAAGTACTTTTTGATTGTAAATTCTGGAAATTTCAGAAAAGTTGGCATTTGATGTCCTCTAAAACATATCAGAAAATGAAAAAGAAGTTCCATGTCAAATAGGGAATCGGTGGTACCCGACCCTCTCCGATTTTAATGAAACTTTGTAGACATGTTATCCTACGCTAATATAAGCCATTGTTTGTGTATATGGAGCCAGTTTCACTCGATAATGACATTTTAGAAGTGCGTTTGTGTTTTCAATATTTTTGTATTTCGTAATTTTAATATAGCTGTATCTCGAAGCCGATGCATCGTATCAAAAAGTGGTCATAGACAAACTTTTGGGAAATTTGATGGGCTTTCCGAAAAAAATACACTGGAAGTAAAAAACACTCCACTTTTATGAGATTTTTTGATTGTATAAGTTTAAAAGTCAAATTTTTTTCATTCAATTTTTTTGTGAAAATAGCCTAAGATGACACAAAAAGACTCACGAAAAATGCAGGATGGAGCAACACACCTTAAAAAAAAAATTCATTTACTGAAACTTTTTTTTCAAATGTGCTCTAAACATCGAAATTTTTAAAAACCGAACTCGAGAGTTGATTCTCCAGTCAATTTTACATAAATATCTCCATATTGACCATTGTCCTAAGTCCAATCCTTGTTAAGTTACAGCGGTTTTAAAAATAAAAATGTTGAAAAAACTAGGTTTTTTGATGGTTTTTGGCTATTTCTATATAAGGCTTTCTATTCAGAAATTTACCAACACATTCAAAGTATGTTTACATGACAGCTGGACGTTTGTTTGCATCAGGTTTCCTATCTCTTTCTAGCAAAAGTTTTTTGTCAGGCGACTTCTAGCTGGTTTTTTTGACTGACTGCCCGATATGTCAGCCAACATACTTCGCAGGGCTGTGACAGCTACAGCTCGGTCATTGTTTGCATCAGGACACCGTGACGAGGAGTTCGTCATTTTTGAGTTAAATTATATTTTTTTCACTGGGCCTAGAAAGCCTTATGACAGACTTGATTTTTCAGTCTCAAAAATATTTTTATCGGAAAGCTCGTCCGATTTCCCATAAGATTGTCTTTGACCACATTTTAATGGGAATGGGGCTTTCAGATATAAGCTAGTTACATTTCTTATAACTGAAAACATAATATTTTTCAGTGTAATATAGTAACCTGGATAGTAAATAAGCTTAAATCATAAAAAACAAGTTATTTTGAAACGTTTAAGTTCTTGAAATCAATCAAAAAATTCCTTCAAAAGATACATTTTTCTTTTAATTTTCATGTATCATAGACAGCTGCCAAATTTGTATGAAAATTCTATGAACAAAAAGGCAAAAAGGCTTATTTGGGCATGTCAAAGGCACCAAAAAAGTTTCAGTCGGATTAAAAAAAAAAACAAAAATTTAAATTCTAATAAAAATACCGATTCTGTAGAGTACTGCCCATTTATGATTTATGTTAACATTCCAACGCCCAAGGCTCTAAAAAAGTTGGAACGGTAACTTCAACTTAATGGTTCTCGGGCATTACTGAACCAATCAAGATGATTCTTTTTTCCAGTAATTTGTTAGGATGTCTAGATGATTCTAGAACTTTGCAGAACTTAATTTGATCAAATCTGTAATTTTTGCGATCAAAAACATCGTTCCAACTTTTTTTTTCCACGTGTAAAAAAAAATCGCCAAAAATTCCGCGGAGGCAGTCGTTTTGAAAAAAGGTGGAACGATGTTTTCGGTCGCATAAATTACAGATTTGTTCAAATCAAGTTCTGCAAAATTTTAGGATCATCTAGACATTCTAACAAATCACTGGAAACAAGAATCGTCCCGGTTGGTTGAGTAATGCCCGAGAACCAGCAAGTTGAAGTTACCGTTCCACCTTTTTTGGGAGGCTTGGGCGTCCGTGTAAGTTGGACGTGCGTTGGGCGTTCCAGTGTTAAAAAGTCTAAAAGTGGTAGAGAGTATACGAATCCGAAAAGGTTTAAAAACAATAGCGGAATTAAATGAAACAATACGCTTGTATTTTCAACATCAGTTGGTTGAAAACTGACCAAACAAGGTAACCGAAGCTTCGATTATTCGAATTTTCGATTATCTAAAGGTTTCTAAGAAACATCGGATGTTCGAATCATATTTTTTTGGTATTTTTTTACTTTCTGACTAGCATCACCATCGAGTTCAGCGACCCTATTTAAGCAAATTTGAGTGGTTGACTTCCTGTTAAATTACCATACCTTGTCTATTAAATTTCTAAATCGTTTTAGAGCAATTATGAGAATATATTTGGGCTCAACGACCCAAAACAATACAGGTTTTTTTGGAATTCAATAATCGAAGTGATATTTTTCTAAGGACTTTGAGTATGGACGGTATGCAGACATCTGGGTGGATCGGGACACAGGGGGTGAATTAGCATTGCGGTTTTAACCTTTTACTGCACAATTTTCGAATACTTTTTTTTCACTGGTTTCGGATACACGGAGAAAAAAGAGTTCCCAAAATCGCGAACATGCGTTCATGAAAATGGGAACCACGAACAAAGTGTTCAAATCCCGTGGTACGTTTTTGAAAATCGTACCATGCAATTTGAACACTTTGTTCGTGGTTCCCATTTTCACGATTTTGGGAACTCTTTTTTCTCCGTGTAGAACAGACACAGTTTAACAAGAACATGGCATCGTTTTCCAAATTTCAAGCTTTTAAGTGCTCTTTTTACTGCTGTACCTATTCAGACTGTAGTCCCGATTTTTGTCCAAGTTGACAGTCGCTTAAAAAAATGTAAATTCAATTTCAATCCAACCAACGCAAAATTAGAAAAAAGGCATTCAAAAGTTCTACGGAAAAGGCACATTCCTCAATGAACCGGATTCTTGGAAAAGTGGGAAAGGCAAGAGTCAAGGTGTACAGTAATTTGACAAAGAGCAATGCTGCTTTTTGTGTCCAAAGAGAATTCATCATAATATTTTTGCGTTCTTTCAGATCCTTTGCAAAGTTCCCAGACTTCTTTTTCGTCTGCCTCTTTTGGCGTTGGAAGGCCGCCACCCACTCAGAGCTTGGTGCTGGAAGGAGAATTTATTTTTGGATTACGAACACACTTCCACCTGGATTATACCTCTGATTCTCGGTTGGTTGGTTCCGTGGATGCTGACAGGAGAAAAAAGGCTCAGGTGGGAAACGGCGCAGAATGTAATGAATGACGCGACAGGACGTGACCAAGTGGAGAACGATTCTTGTTTTTTTTTTGGAAATGGACCTTGAGGAAAAATATGTTTAGAATCCACTGAATGAATGATCGAGGGAAAAAGGTTCCTGTCGGAGATAATTTCGACCGTCGGAAGATTAATGCGTTATGTTTATTCGCAAACGTAAGACAACAACAGAAGGTGAGCTTCAGTGGAATTAATGCCTGAAATGGGCTAATGTTCGCCATTGAGTTTATGTTGTCTTATTAAAAAGGTTCTATCAAGAGAATATATTGTATAAAATATCGACCAACGCTTTCAGCAACAATGACTTCACATAACCTCGAAAAATTTGGCTCACTTCCACCAATTCCCTTACTCAAAAGACGTGGCCCACGACAGTTTTTCGCTTCCGCTTCCGCTGATGCACATTACCGTCCCATAACTTGCCATTTTCTGGCTCTTATCACTCCCCCCACTCATCCCAAGTACATCCGGCATGTAGTGCAAATTGAAAAGTTACAGCGCTTTACAGGCGAGTGGGAGTTGGGAAAATGCTTTGACAGTTTCCGGGTTAAACTTGCTTTCCTTCCTTTTGCCTTCATAATCTTTTGGTAGAAACACACGACTCGAGATAGCATTAATCCGGGCCAACTTTCAGCGTGGGAGAAAAGTCAAGCTAAAAGTCGCTCCCCCTTTTTTCTGTATCAAAGCAAGCTGGAGTTGAAATCAGGTGTGCGACTATTTTTATCCTTTGCCGAATTTCGCCACAATCATAGCAACCACCGGTGCTAACCGGAGGATTTCCTCTGCAAAACAAAACTTGGCAGGACGAACGGATTCCCCTTCAAACTTGGCACAACATCCGGGCTGGCCTTGGCCCTAGTGGGAAAGAAAATAATCAAGGATTACGAGAGCAAATCGCCTAGAAAAGAAGGTTGCACCCGGTCAGGGTGAACCGGCATACGCGGGGGACCAGTACTAATTGATTGGGGTTTCCTTCGCTGGGATTAAAAATCAATCCACCTACCTGGTCTTAACCTTGTGCTGTTTATCGGGCAGCAGCTGTAGCTTCACGTACGGATCGGTCGCATTCTGTTTGACGTTTCCATTTCCGTTGCACAGCGGCCCAGCCGGCAGTGCCGTCAAATCGGTGGTCGTAGAATTGTGGTTCTTTCCCGGAAGTCCACGACAGCGCACCACCGACACTACCAGCGCACTTCGATCGGCCAGGAAGCGCAACTTGAACACGATCGATCCAAGGCGGCCGTACTCGGTGAGGTCGGAGTTTTCGTTCCCATCCACGACGGAGCTGTCTCCGTCGACGGGGGATTTCGGCTCCAGCTGGACCTTCCGGGATGGGGTCAGTTCGTTTTCTTCGCTGTACTTGGTGGTGGTCGTGTTGATCGGGGCCGGGATTGAGTTCGTTGAGATGCAGCTCTGCTGTTCCGTCGGGGACTGCGCCGGAAGGTGTCCACCGGGGGGTGGTTTGATTCCGGTTGGCGAAGGGGACTTCTTCAGATATTGGGGTGGCTGACCGCTCGGGGATCGGACGGCTCGTGGGGGTCTTGGAGGCTGGAATGGCAATCCGGACACTTCGAGACCGCCGGACTTTTTCTTCTGGCGGCGGATTCGCCGGGCACAGAAACAGGCCGTCACGGCGAGGATGGCTGCCGCCGTTAGGCCCAGCACGGCTGGAACGACTGAAATTAGAACAACGTAATCTACGATCAGTATGGTACAGGCCTCGGGGTGGTACGGCGGAGTCGTTGCATACATTTAGGCGGGGCTAGAAAGGACTCCGTGACAAACTAACATTGCCAAGATAACGATTCCACGATTCCATCCTTTCAACATTAGGTGGGTGGGAACGGTTCAATGTGTAAATGACACGAACTTACTTCCGCCGGATATAACCGAAGTATGAAATGTAGCAAAAGCTATACGAGAGAGACTATTTTTAGAAAGCTAAACTAATTCCTTCCCCGGGAGCAAACTAAGCAGACAGATCCAAAATAGACAACAACAGAGGCCATCAATGGAACGTTTCTTGATATCGTTATAACGATGCGAAAATTAAAAATAATTGAATTCAGAAATATTTTCATTGATTAGGGGTCGTGCATAAACCCCGTGGCCTTTTTTTGGGAATTTTTAACCCCCCCCCCCTACCACCCCATGGTTTTTCGTGGTTTCTCGCCAACCCCCCCCCCCCCCTTATGGCCACGTGGCTTATTTCTCTGAAAAATAAAAAAAACTTGTTGAATTCAAAAATTAAATTAACAATGCATTTGTCTACATCAATCTGACCTCCTTTTTTCACTAAATACATTTATTTTACAGTATACAATTTAATTGTACACAGAAAAAAATAATGTAAATTTGGAAGCTGTAATTTTGGAAGGTCAAATATTACCTCTTTTATGATGTAATTTTACCTCAATTTAGACTTAAAAAGCAACATTACACGAGAAAAGTGGTAAAATTACATATTTCCAGAGGTAAAATTACACCTTTTTTCTGACATAAAAGATGTACTCCTTCCCAGATGTAATATTACCATGATTTTTTTTTCTGTGTAATGTTACAGAAAAAAAGATTATCAAACCTAAGTTTTTTTTCTGTTAACCCTATCAAACAAGAAATTTGAGAAAAAGTTTGTCGATTACAAACTGGAAACCAAAATTATTTAGTTGCAAGCAATGGAATGCATCTAAAATATAAATGCTTTTAGAATAGTGAATTGTGCTCAAAAAATCAAACCAAATAAACGGATAAAAAATATTACATAAACAAGTAAGCAATGATTCCATGTGTCCAAAAAAGTAATTTTGTACCATTATTTCTCGGATGTGCGACAAAAGGTCAAATGGACCAAAGGTCGAATGCCAAAAGGTCGAAAGACATAAGGTCGAATGGACAAAAGGTCGAAAATGGACAAAAGGTCGACTGTACAAAACGTCGTAAGGATAAAAGGTTGAATGTGAAAAAATGAAACAAATAATAATAATTATATAAACTTCTTAAATATTCTTGAAAAACATATTTTCTTACTAACAAATCCGATTTTTTCTGTGAGTGCGATATTGTGAGCATGAGAATAGGATAATTCTTTCAAACATGTGCAGTTCTTTGAAATAAAATAGGCAGCGAATGACAAATATTGTTAAAGCTGCCTGAAATAAATTAACCACCACCTTTGAAATAAAGGCGACTTCTCAATGTTTTTTATTCTAAAAACAACCTATTCTTGATTGTCATAATATTTTTGTGATTTTTTCTATTCTTTCAAACATGAGCGATTCTTTGAAAAAAAAAAAGTTCACTTCTGAAATATGATAGAAATTTATTTTTATTTCTAACAACAACCTTTTCTTGATTGTCATGATATTTTTGTGAGTTTTTCCATTCTTTCAAACATGAGCAGTTCTTACAAAAAAAGGTTGACTTCTAAAATAGTTTTATATTTTTATTAAACAGCTCATTCTTGACTGTCGTAATGTTTTTGTGATTTTTTTCCATTCTTTAAGGTGCTTTAAAAAAGGTTCGACTTCTGAAAATATCATTAAGTTTTTATTGTGTGTGTGTGTGCAACCAACCAAACGGGACCACGCGGTCACTTCTTACAAATTGAGTTGTTTCCATGTATTTTAGATTTTGTATTCTATACATGCAAATAACTCGCATAGGCATTTGGACGGTGTTAGCTCTGCCGAGCTTCGGTGACCCATTTCTACGCAGGCTAGCCATGCGCGAGGTACCTCAGCTTGAATCGACAAGCCCCGCCCTAAAGAACGATTGCATCAATCGGATTCAAACGTTATTTAGAACTTCCGAGCCCTTGTCAAGTGGACAAAGACCCAGCGCGTATATAGTTTGTAGTAATAGTATTCCTAATTCGCCAATCCAAAGGACGGGGAATCGAACCCCGGTTCGAACGAATTTGATTTTTCATTCATGTTTAGAGTTTCAAAAATTCATATTTCTTTAATTTTCTTGTTGGGAGCAGATGGGAATCGAACCCAGGATCATTCGCTAACAAAGCGAAAACCGTGACCAGTCAGCCACGGCTGCTCCATAATAGAGACAATACTAGAACGCTCTCACCAAATTCTGGGATCACCCATCCAGCTCCGTAAACTCTTATGTAAATCCCCGCTTCCTTTGCATCTCTTGCGTTGCCGGATGTGGCCGCCAAGTGATCCACACGATTGCCTCCGTCGTCGTTGAACTGGTTTCCAGCTTCCACAGCCACCTGGCCCCGATTTTCTCCGGAGTATGCTCCACCTCGAATTGCTTCTTCCTTGTCTGAGAAAATTCCACTTAACACAAACCACAATCGCCCCCACACCCTTCACTTCCTACACCAAAATTTTTACCAGCAGCAGGCACAGTTTTTAACACCTCCATTTTGAAATTTAGAATTAAGTTTCACAATTTTACAAAATAAACTCGAAAAATCGAGCAATTTCACAATTTTCAGTCACTTGAGACGAACATTGTTTCCAGACCCAAAGTTTGGCTTCAAAAACACTATTTGGTGACCGAGATTTCACGTCAAAATGTCACAACGCCCAATCCACGTGAACACCTCCGAAAAACCGTCGGAATTCTGGTTCCACTTTAACCCACCAAACTCCGGTGAAGTCACGGGTGAAGTACAACACGGATTCTGTAAACCGGATAATCGACCCGCGAAATAGACCCATCCGGAACATTCTTAAATAACGCGTACTGGAACACACCACAAGCAAAGAATTTCGAACGAGAAAACATCAAATATCATTAAGTTTTTATTTTATTAAAAAAACCTGTTCTTGATTGTCGTAATATTTTTGTGAGTTTTTCCATTTCTTCAAATATGAGCAGTTCTTCCAGAAAAAAGTTTGACTTCTTAAATATTTTTTATTTTATTTTTAAAACCTATTCTTGACTGTTGTAATGTTTTTGTCAATTTTGCCATTCTTTCTAATATGAGCAGTTCTTTTTAAAAATACTGCGTTTAAAATATTTTTTAATTTTTTGATTTATTTGTAAAAAAATGGTTGGAATATTTTAGTGACTAATCCAATCTTCCAATTATAAACAATTAAGAAAAATGAGAAAGTTTGTTTCTTTAATATTGTTGCAAGTTTTTTATCCTTTCTCAATCTATCTTTCATGGTCACATAAGATCCTTAGAAAAATCTGACTTCAAAAATATACCCGCATGTATAAAAAAATCGATCGCATTAAGTTATTGTTAAATATGAATTTTTCAAAAAGTTAAATTTGGCAAATGATTTATCCTTTTTTTTTAGTTGAAAACAAAACTAGCTGAAAGATCAGGAAATTTTTTATAATTTTACAATTTTGATCATACTTTTGGTTGCTGAGATATTTATGTTGAAAAAAAAATGAAATATGAGTTTTTTTAATATTAATAAATATTTCTCATTTATATTGATCTTTAATGGCGTTACATTAAAATTTTATTCACGAATACTGCCCATGTTCGCAAAAAGTTTGTCCCACACAAAAGGCTACGTATTAAATTTTCGCGAAAAAAAAATGGATTTCCTCTTGAATTCTAAAACAAAGTACTGGATGTTGTAGACTTTTTAGAGCGTTCAATTTCCCGGGGATTCGAATTGCCCGGAAAACGGGAAATTTGCAACAAATTTCTCGGGAAATCTCGGAAATTCTTGAGAAATTTGAAATTTATAAAAAATTTATCCGATCCTGGTTTTGATTTATATTATGCAACAACATTGTACAGAACAGCAACTTAATTGGTTAAAATATGTGTGAGGATCGATGAGTGCCTTGACTGCTTGTAAAAAAAAACATACAGTTTCAGGAAAATATTTAAATTTTCTAAATTTAAAAGCTGTTCTAAAATTCGTTCGAATGTATTGTTATAACACCCCAAATTATGGACTATCTCTTAAATCAAAATGCCATGCTCATATTCACTTTAATCCTTTTCTCGGGGAGAAGAAAATGGCTTTCGCTCATACGAATGAATATCAATCAGAAAACCATTTTTCGGTGAATTTCAAAATAGATAAGTATCGTTTGATAAGAAAAATCGTGACGGGTTATTTTCTAATGTTAGGCAATTCACCTGCAAATGTAGTAGTGAAACCGAAATGTTGAGCGATAATCCACGTGGTCAGCCGTCGACCCCCCCCCCCTTCCCCCCCATGGCTTTTCGTGGTTTTTTCGGTCAAATTTTCAAAATGTGCTATATACATCTAAGATTGGTTTGACTGTTTTTCATAGCTTTTGCAAATTACTGTTAAAAATGAAATTTTTAACACCTTAATATCTTTTTGCAACAGCCTCCAACACCCATACTCCTATAGGTCAAAAGATAGGTAATTTCATGGAATATAAGCTTACGTAATTAACTTTTTGGCCAATCGCAGTTTTTCTCATATATTTACGACTTTTCTATAACAAACTTTTTACAACGTTAACTTTTGTCCTGTAGCTTTGGGCTCAATTTTTACATATTTAGAATCCTCGGGAAATTTCACGTAAGTTTGATTCGAGTGGTAAATTTGATATTGAAAAAATATTAAATAAAGAATTTTTGAAAAAAAATGTTACATTTGGTTTACTCTGTAATCAAAACGTCAAATGTTGTATCAAGTAGGTTAATACCTGTTTTACCAAGAATCCGACAAAAGTTAAAAATCGATCGAAAAAATACGTTTCCAAGAAGCTGACTTTTTTATACTTTGATATATTTTTGTATAATCATCTGCCAAAATGGTATGAAGCTTTTTATGGAAAAACTGAAAATATAAAATGGCAGTTTTGATCATAAAGGAAGTACCCACAATGTTCCGGACAACTTAAAAAAAACTGAAAATATATTGCTATATATTGCTAATTGAAAATATATTGCTCATTCTTGAGAAAGTTGCTCAAAATTCAATGCAAAAAAATAGAAAATTTGTACCTCGCAACATATTTTATCGCAACATATAATATCTTCAATTAACAAAAGAAACCATGCGGTTCTTATCAACCAAGCCTGCAAATTTCCAGAAAATATTTTCACAATCAATGTATCCAATCAGATCTTTTAGGCCTACACAGATTATTATCCCGTATCGAGGTAAGGAATAGATTAGAGTGTAACAAAAATGACTTTTCTGTGGGAATTCAGGGGCTGGTTCCAGTGGGCCACCAAAAAGTAATTTTTGTTACACTCTAGTATAAGATAGCTCCGCAGCACCCCGCGTCAAGCAACAAACCCAACCTTCAAGTGCAGGATTTGCGCGGGTTGCGTCCTTTCGCCAGGATACCGGAGTTTGATTTATGACCACTCCTACGCGCCATGGCTAGCAGCATGGCCACTAGGGTGCCCAGAATATGGGCAAATGTTTCAAAACCTCGCTCCACAAGCCGAAAACTGTTCCCTAGGGTATTCTAAGCCTCTGTGCAAAATTTGAGCGAAATCGGTCAACATTAACCCATTGATACTCGGGCATGAAGTTTGTATGGGAAAAATCGTCAAAATGTATGGAGAAACGGCACAGTTTCGTAATACTCCCTGTAGGTGGCGTTGCGAGTGTCCAAAGTTTGCCAAACGTGAGATTCTTATGTGAAATTTAATGCCCAACAACTTTGTAGAAGAGTGCAAGACGATCCGAGTTAACCCCAAAAGTTATTAGCATTTTAGTGAAGTGGTCTCCAACCGACATGGCCAAAGGGCCTAATCCGGTATTGCCACTAAGGAAAGCAAGCATAAAATTGTAATTTTGGGATATTTTTGTCAAACAAAGAAAGCAAAATCAACAAAGTATGAATTAGACTAAATCGATCCAGCTGAATCCGAATTTAAAGGTTGATAGGCGAAATTTTCAAAGAGACGCAAGACATTCAAGATGGCGGCCAAGATGGCGGCTGTATAGAAAACCCTAAACACAAAGGGTATTATGTGACCTGCAATCGACTACTCAAATTTAACTAATCTTGGGGCTCTAAACACGATTAAGACCACTACAGACTTCCAAACAGACAAGGTTATTCAAACAAAGATGGTGGCCAAGATGGCGGCTGTATAGAAAATCCTATAGATAATGAAATACTAAAATACTAAAATACTAAAATACTAAAATACTAAAAATACTAAAAAACTAAAATACTAAAATACTAAAATACTAAAATACTAAAATACTAAAATACTAAAATACTAAAATACTAAAATACTAAAATACTAAAATGCTAAAATACTAAAATACTAAAATGCTAAAATAAAAATACTAAAATGCTAAAATACTAAAATGCTAAAATACTAAAATGCTAAAATGCTAAAATACTAAAATACTAAAATGCTAAAATACTAAAATACTAAAATACTAAAATACTAAAATACTAAAATACTAAAATACTAAAATACTAAAATACTAAAATACTAAAATACTAAGATACTAAAATACTAAAATACTAAAATACTAAAATACTACAATACTAAAATACTAAAATACTAAAATGCTAAAATGCTAAAATGCTAAAATGCTAAAATGCTAAAATACTAAAATGCTAAAATGCTAAAATACTAAAATACTAAAATACTAAAATACTAAAATACTAAAATGCTAAAATACTAAAATACTAAAATACTAAAATGCTAAAATACTAAAATACTAAAATGCTAAAATACTAAAATGCTAAAATACTAAAATACTAAAATGCTAAAATACTAAAATACTAAAATGCTAAAATACTAAAATGCTAAAATGCTAAAATGCTAAAATACTAAAATACTAAAATACTAAAATACTAAAATACTAAAATACTAAAATACTAAAATACTAAGATACTAAAATACTAAGATACTAAAATACTAAAATACTAAAATACTAAAATACTAAAATACTAAAATACTAAAATACTAAAATACTAAAAAACTAAAATACTAAAATACTAAAATACTAAAATACTAAAATACTAAAATACTAAAATACTAAAATACAAATCAAAATTCATAATCATAATCATAATCATTTAAATTGTAAATAAATGTTAAGAGGCATAGTCTGGGGCACTAGAAAAAATACTGCATTCTTCTTTTTACTTAAAGTCTAGGAAATGTTAGTAAAAAACACAGCCAAAGCTGACCCCTAAAAAATACATTTTTAAAAACATTGACGAAGTCACTCACAATAATCAAGTACTTTCAACCCACACAGTATTTAAAATTTAAGGGATCTTCTTTCCAATGCTTTTTAAAGATCAAAAATTTGTTGAACAATGGATTTTTGGCGATTTTTTAAATCTAATCCCGTCTAAAGGCGGGGTTGGGTTGTAGAGGGATAACCTTGTCTGTTTGGAAGTTTGTGGTCTTAATCTCTGGTATCAATACCAAATTTTGGTATTTCTGGACCCTTTAAAATTTGTCTTAAGGATTATGCAAGAGCAAAATGTGGTATCATACCAATTTAAGGTATTGTTTTGATATTGCAAAATTGCAGAATTTGTCAATGATCGAATACCACATTTTGGTATTCTTTTGGTATTACAGTAATTTATCAAATTCCTCGGAAACTATGGGAAAATTTTGACCAATTTTGACAAAATAATTAATTTTGCACTAAAATGATGTGTCCAAACGAATGCTTTCATTGAAGACCGGAAATTTCAAACTTGATTTTAAACATTTTTGATATACCCCCTACAAAAATGACTTGAAATTGTGGAAAATTTTCTAAGTCATGATGGCACATTTTGGTATTAGTTTGGTATTAAAGTGTTTTATCAAATTCCTCTGAAACTATGGGAAAATTTCGACCAATTTTGACAAAATAATTAATTTTGCGCTAAAATGATGTCTCAAAGCAAACGCTTTAATTGAAAACAGGAAATTTCAAACATGATTTTTAACATTTTTGATATAGGGGAAATTCTCGTATCTTTGGCAGGTTAATCACTCGCACCTAATTCCATCCAATTTGCTGATTTTCACTATTTAAACAACTAAATTTGCAAAACTTATGATATAAACTTGCTTGCTCACTTCTTATTGAGCTATTTATCACTCGATTTCAGTTGAAAACGCTTTTAATTAGCTTTAATTGAATGTCAAAGTTCTTACCTGCCAACATTAGAGGCACGCTGGAATTAGATGCTGTTCCCCTACCCCCTAAAGAAATGACTTGAAATTGTGGAAAATTTTCTAAGTCATGATGGCACATTTTGGTATCAGTTTGGTATTAAAGTGTTTTATCAAATTCCTCTGAAACTATGGGAAATTTTTTAAAAAATTTGACGAGATAATTAATTTTGCGCTAAAATTACTTGAAACCCAAAAATGTTAAAGATGATTTAAAAAATTTGTGTGGTATACCCACAAATATTTTTCAAAAACGTTGAAATTTTCCTAAGTCGGGATAACCAAATACTTTGAAAAACGAGTCAATCTGAAGATGATTGAATTTTGGTGAATTTAAATTCAGTTTCATTTAATTACACTTATTTTTCAATCTTGTTATTTTTCAGAAGCTTCAAGAACTTCAAGCACAGGCCGTTCATCAATGACAAATGCATTCGGTGTGGTGAAGAATATCACTAAGAACAACATGGAATCATCAGGTGAGTAGATTTGGCTGTTGCATATGAATAATTTCCGTTTTTTCACTAACTGCAACTGCAGCACTAAAAATGGTTTGAAAATACCAAATTTTAGTATTACTTGTTCAAATACCAGCGACCATAGTGTGCTCTTGGTTGCCCAGTAATAGATGGTAAAATACCATGAAATCATACCAAAATCATGTATGGGTCATTCCATCTGAAGCGGAACAGCATTTGAAAATTACCCTCTCCGATCCTGCTCAAATTTGGCAGAGCTGTTGATACTATCAAAAAATGCAAGAATCCCGAATTTCATCCAAATCGGACCACCCCCTCCATTTTTGTACCTCCCCAAAAAATCGACTTTTTGGCGATTTTTGGCCAAACCTCCTAGTTTCAAACGGCGATAGCTCAGGAACCACAAATCTCAGAAGGTCGTTCTTGGACTCAATTTTGAAGGAAATTGGACGTAGAATCCATTTCCGTGATCAAAATGTTGATTAATTTATTTTTTCTACCTGTATTGCGCAATTGAAAACTTTAAACGGCCGTATCTCAAAACACCCCAACTTATTTTTTTTATTTGACCTCACCATCGTGTTCTCCGGCCAATTTTACATAAGAATCACCTATCGACAGAAATGAATATGTTTCGTTCCAGAGATATCGAATTTTAAAGTTTTGTGTTTTCGATATAACCTACATCAGCTTCATTCGCCGCATCTGCTAGAAGCACACAGGCGGGCTGATCAATAACTGCTACCTGTCAATTTATTGAAATAATATTTCATCATAAATAATCTTTATCATATTGGGCAAAAATTGACTGTATAACACTGTAGGAAACTGGAGTTGAATCACGAATGTTTATCTGCTCAAAAAAAATGAATGAAGTGAATTTCTGTGTTAACCCACTGGACAGAGCAATGACGACACACAGTAAAGGGCAGAATTGGATTCCGACGGAGCGAGAGGAAAATGCAATTCTCGGATTAGTTTTCAAAAAGCCGTAAGAGCCATTGTTAAACAAAGTCCTTTTTGCATCGGTATTCGACCTACTTACGAAAAACCAATATCAAAATGCTCGAGATTGTTCATCTACACGTCCTTCAAGTGCCCCAAACTTAAAATAAATGAAATTTTGTTTCATTTTCTAGAAAAACGAAAATTAGTGTCAGAGGTCACAATGGCTCTTACGGCTTTTTAAAAACTCACCCGAGAATTAATCTTGTTAGTAACACTGAAAAATAAGTGCACGATACATTATTGAGTAAAAATATGAATTAAAATGAATAAAATTTGTCGATACGTTGTACTCTAGTGAAGAACGATCACAAAGAGTAGGAAAAGGATTTCTGGAATGTATAAAACTGAAAAATGTAAGAAAATCACAAAGTTTGATCTGCTGCAAAGCGGCTAATTCTCCAAATTTAGTTGCGATGATTTCGACACCGTCCGAACAACAATGTTTTTTTTTTCATCTATCATTCTTGGATTCTTGGAACACAATACGGCTGCTGTCCTCACGTATAAGGATTTTTTTTAATTAAATGTACCTTGACCAAAATCATATTTTAATGAAATGGAGCTGGCTCACTATATAAAAATTGATTTAATATGATCAATCTAAACCATAAATCAGAATTATGGTAAAGTGTCAATAATAAACTATAATAATAATAATAATAAAGCAGGTTTTGGGGTTTTTGCTGAATGGCACTATTTTGCTCCACTTCATTAATTTTTTGAGCAGATAAACATTTGCGATTAAACTTCAGTTTCCTACAGTATTATACAGTTAATTTTTGCTCAATTTGATGAAGATTATTTATGATGAAATATTATTTCAATAAATGGCCAGTTAGCAGTTATTGATCAGCCCGCCTGTGTGCTTCTAGCAGATGCGGCGAATGAAGCTGATGCAGGTAATCTCGAAAACACAAAACTTTAAAATTCGATATCTCTGGAACGAAACATATTCATTTCTGTCGATAGGTGATTCTTATGTAAAATTGGCCGGAGAACACGATGGTGAGGTCAAATAAAAAAAATAAGTTGGGGTGTTTTGAGATACGGCCGTTTAATGTTTTCAATTGCGCAATACAGGTAGAAAAAATAAATTAATCAACATTATGATCACGGAAATGGATTCTACGTCCGATTTCCTTCAAAATTGAGTCCAAGAACGACCTTCTGAGATTTGTGGTTCCTGAGCTATCGCCGTTTGAAACTAGGAGGTTTGGCCAAAATCGCCAAAAGTCATTTTTTGGGGAGGTACAAAAATGGAGGGTGGTCCGATTTGGATGAAATTCGGGATTCTTGCATGTTTTGATAGTATCAACAGCTCAGCCAAATTTGAGTAGGATCGGAGAGGGTAATTTTCAAATTTGCACTTTTTCGTGCACAGTTGAGATGGAATGACCCGTATGTGAAAGACCACAGAAATACCAAAATATGATTTTTCAAGGGCGCGGGAATACCTAAAAATAAAATCATGGCAATACCAAGTTTTGGTATTCAAGCAAATTTCAAAAATCCAGAAGACCTCAACTTAGTATTGAAATGGTTCTATTTTGTGGTATTATTTTACCTTTGGAATAACGTGGTTTGGTATTGTTGTGCCCTTCCACATACAAGACTTTGGTATGATTTCATGGTATTTTACCATCTATTACTGGGCAACCAAGGGCACATTTTGGTCGCTGTTATTTGCCCAAGTAATACCAAAATTTGGTATTCCCGTGTTATTTACCCCTGCTCGGACAGAGCCCCAAGATTAGTTAAATTTGAGTAGTCGTTTGCAGGTCACATAATACCCTTTGTGTTTAGCATTTTCTATACAGCCGCCATCTTGGCCACCATCTTGGTTTGAATAACATTGTCTGTTTGGAAGTCTGTAGTGGTCTTAATCGTGTTTAGAGCCCCAAGATTAGTTAAATTTGAGTAGTCGTTTGCAGGTCGCATAATACCCTTTGTGTTTAGGGTTTTCTATACAGCCGCCATCTTGGCCGCCATCTTGAATGTCTTGCGTCTCTTTGAAAATTTCGCCTATCAACCTATTCAGATGGATCGATTTAGTCTAATTCATACTTTGTTGATTTTGTTTTCTTTGTTTGACAAAAAATATCCCAAAATTACAATTTTATGCTTGCTTTCCTTAGTGCAGCAATTCCCCACGAAAACAGCATGGAAAAAAACAAAAGTGCTCGGATCGGGCTCAAAATTTTTCTGGGGGTTCCCTGGCCGAAATAATTAGACCCGTATTTTTTTGTTTGGCCATTAGGGTGACCTACGCCGTGTTAGGGTGGTCTGAAAAATAGCCATTTTCGTCGATTTTCGCAAAACCACTTTTTCGAAAAATCATGACTCCTCGCCATTTTAACCGATTTCAATTGTCTTATACGCAAATGAAAGGTGATAAGTCGGCCTTTAAAAAAATAGTAAGAAGTTTCAAAATCTAGCCTAACTTATGAAAAGGAGTAGGGGAACTATACCCTTTCTCAGCCTATTTCTATTATCGGCTTATCAGCACTTTAATCATGAATTACAGCTTTCATAGAGTGTTTTTGACTGTTTCAAAGTTATAAATAGCTCAAACAAAAGTGAGCAAGCAACTCTCAATAGTTGTTACATCTGAAAATGTTGATTTCATAGCGGAAAACGGCAAAAAGATGAGAATTGGTCGAACGGCTTAGAGTGATTAAAATGGGCATATTTCCCCTATGAAACTTTAAAATGCCGTTTTGACGGTGTCTGGACCAAAGAGCCTATATCTGGAAATATTTTTATTGGATTCCCCGGACATTTTAACATAATTTACTAAAAAATGGAAGGAGTTCATTAACAGGATTCCGAGATATGATTTTTTGAAAATAAAATCCGTGTTTTTTGACGCGCCGCGCGCAAAAACCGGAGAATGACGAAATTGGCAAAAAAACAACTTTTTTCACTAAAACTGCGATAACATTAAAATTTCAGCGATGACCTATAGATGTTTGGGTACCAAAATTTTCGTAATTAAAAGAAGAACGCAACGCAAGTTTCGGATTTCAAGGTAGCTTGTAGGGTGGTCCCCTAGATATTTCTGTTAAATTTAAATAAAATTTCCACTACAGAAAACCCTTAAAAGTCGCTTCACACGTAACACGTAAATGACCCCCGCGGTTTACCGAAATGAGCATCAGGGTGCCCCTCGAGAGCCACTGCAGTCCAAGTACCACGATATTTTCACGAAAAAAGGTAGTTACATCGTCCATCGTGGTGCTGGTGGGTAATAAAATGCGATGAGATGTTGGTCCATTCGGCCGGCCTTCGAATTCATAGCGACCACCCCCCCATCCTTTTCTAGAGGGGAGGTGCCACAGCAAAGCTGGGTGGGCTTGTTTTCCTTCGTTTGACGTCATTCCGACCAACGCCGGCTGCTAGCCGGCGAAAGAGCATCGTTTTTCACGATGGTTCTATGGCCTATCAGCTGCTGGATGAGTTCGGGGAAGATATCTTAGGGTAATGAATTTCTCCCAGATGATTTCTCGACTTTTTTTTTGATAAGGTCCTACAAACAAATGTAAACATTGAGTGTATCCATTTCACACCTTATGTCAATATCCATCGGAGTAAGCGGGATACACTTAGTGTTTGCAATTGTTTGAAGGACCAAATTAAAATAAAGTCCAGATTTGTTTGTTGCTGTGGAATCATCTTTAAAGGAGCAGAAACATGAAACAATACTAGATCTCTTGTTATTTTTTTAAGAGCGCATTGATATTTCTTCGCCAACGTGCTAACCTTTTGACCTTCACAGATCCCCAAAATTCGTTTTAAATCCTGAGATATTCACTACAAACTGGAAAAACTTCGTGCATTTTTGCCCCTTTTCATATGAAAGAAGTTTCAATCACACCCTGAAAGTACGACAACTGGCCAACGAAAATTCAAGTCAGAACGCGTTTGACACACGCGCATGCCCAACTACCGTAAACATTTAAAATTATAACTCGGGACTCCAGTAAACAAATTCAACCAAACATCACGGCTCCATAAAACTGTAACTTTTGAAGGCATTTTCTGATCGATTTGGTGTCTTTGGCTAAGTTGCAGGTATGGATAAGGACTATTAAAGAAAACGGTACAGTCCAGACTCGATTATCCGAAGGCCTTGGCAAAATTTTACCTCGGATAATCGAATCAAGAAAAAACAACTTTGTCTTATGTTTGATTGTTGAGCTTCAATATAACCCAGGTGGTAGCAAAGAAGCCGCCATCTTGGAAGTTCAGATAACAAACACTGTAAATTAGTATTATACATATTATTCAAAAAAACAACGTCGGTCCATTTGCGTAAAAGAGGTTTTGGGTCCCTAGAAATGACGCCTAGAAATGAGCAGCAACTTTCAATAGAGATCACAAAAGACCCGGGGATCATTAATTTATTTATTTATTCGTCAAACATACGTAGACTACATGATCGTTGCTTAGTTTCTAATTACAAGGGGGGAGCATCTATCTTTGATTGTAAAACTGTTTTTTCATGGTGGATTTTGTCATTGTGAAATCGATTATGTTATTATATTTGTTATAAGTTTCCATCATTCTATTCATGGGCCCGTGTTTAGCGTAATCAGTTCTGTGAAAATGCAATGCGAATGGCTCACGTGCTCGCAATACGCGTGTGGGTTCATAGAAATTTAATGTTTGTAACAACTCTGGAGAATTAATTCGGTTTGCAATAAGATCATTTACGAACGAGAGAGAAGCGAATTCACGACGCTTTACAAGTGTTTCTAAGCTTATTAACATACAGCGTGCAATATACGAAGGAAGGGGAAACACTGTCCACCCTAGTTTACGAAGAGCAAATAGTAAAAATTGTTTTTGCACTGATTCAATACGGGTTTCGTGTGTTTTGATGTGTGGACTCCACACGACGCTACAATATTCAAGAATAGAGCGAACATAAGCTATGAACAATGTTTTCAATGTATAGGGGTCCTTAAAGTTATAACTGAATCGTTTTATGAAGTTGAGCATATTAGTTGCTTTGAATACCATCGTGTTGTAATGTTCGATGAAAGTCATTTTAGAATCAAGTATGACTCCTAAATCTCTAACATTTGAACAGGTTTCAACTATCTGGTTGTCTAGTTTTACGTTTATATTTGGCTTATTTATTTTTCTGCTGAACAAGATCGATGTACACTTTTTAATGTTAAGTTGTAAAAGGCTACGACAGCACCATTCAAAAAATATGTTGATTTCGTTCTGGAATCTTGAAGCGTCAGTTTCGTCTTTAATTTTCATAAACAATTTCATGTCATCTGCGTAAATCGAAACGTTGATATGCTTAAATATAAAGGATACATCATTTACGTAAAGAATAAAAAGTAATGGGCCTAAATGAGAGCCTTGAGGTACCCCGGAAGTTACATTGATGAGCCTAGATATGAGGCCATTAAATTTGACACATTGCGTGCGTTTTGTTAAGTAAGATTTAAGCCATGAAAGTAGATTAGAATCAATTCCGATTTTATCTAATTTGAAAAAAAGCATAGGAATGTCCACTCTGTCGAAGGCTTTGCTAAAGTCAGTAAAGAGTGTCTGTACAGAGTTTTTGTTATCCATTTCATTCAATGTATAGTTTACGAACGAGAGAAGATTAGTTGCTGTTGAGCGCCCTTTGAAAAATCCATGCTGTTTTTGTGTTATGTAGTCTTTTAATTGAGCAAACATTTTGTTGTTTACTATTGCCTCAAAGAGCTTGGGAATACATGAAATAAGAGCAATTCCACGGTAGTTTTTCACGTCAGATTTTTACCGGATTTGAAAATTGGAACTAAATATGATTTCTTCCAAGCACTTGGGAATATTCCTGATTTTAATGATAGATTAAATAGCCAATAAAGCGGAGAAGCCAGTTCAGAGGCTACATTTTTCGCAAATTTTGGAGATATTCCATCTGGTCCGGTACTTTTTGAACTGTCAAGAGCTTTAAGAGCCGCCTGAATTTCATCTAAGGATAAGCTATCGACTGTTATTTCGTTATTCGCTTGGGGTATAAAGGAAAAGTAGTTTCGGTCGCGATCGTTTTCATCAAAAGAGGTGTATACGCTTTCAAAAAAATCTGCAAATAGTTCACAAATTTCTGCACTGTTTTTGCCAATTTTATTGTCGAGAGACATTTAAAGTGGATTGCTTTGCTTTTTGCCTTCCTCACCTCAATGTGGAAAGGCTATAAAATCACTCGAAAAATGAACTTCTTAATTCGTCCTCTAGACCCACCTTCACGTATACCTATCGACTCAGAATCAAATTCTGAACAAATGTCTGCACAGCTAAAAAAAATAGTAATCCAGCTGCGTGTAAAAGGCCTGCGTGTAAAATAAATATTGCAATAATTTATGCAATTTTATGTAATTTTACACCCTAAAATATGTAGCCCATCAGTATGAGAAGCTACTTGACCGAAATGTCAAGCTCAAATATGCGTTTATCCTTACAGCTTTTCATCAGTCTGATGGCCGAGTGGGCTAAGGCGCCAGTCTTTACTGATGGTGCTAGGTTTGAATCAGGTGGGCTGCAACTTTTTTTGTGTTTGAAAAAAATGTTCATGTAGTGTGTAATATTAAGTGTTTATTTTGACGAAGGTGATGTGCATGCTTTTACATGCGATTTTACCATCGGATTTTTGCTGTGTGTGTCTGGATGTGAGTCCGTGCACCGAAAAATATGCACAAGATTATCTCCGGATTGGCTAAACCGATTTGGACCATGTTGGTCTCATTCGATCCGTCTTGGGGTCCCACAAGACCCCAGTTAATATTATGAAGTTTAGAAAAGTACTTCAAAAGTTATGCTAATAAAACGATTTTAGCTAAACTTCGGAAGATTGTAAAAAGGGTGGTTTTTATAAGAAAAAAAACCGTCATAAATACTATATATTGTTAGAAAGGTATTTGAAAGACCTTCCCAACGCACAGTGGTCGGAAACGCAAATTTAGCAGGAATAATTTATTTCCGCTTCAGGGATGCATTTTCGAGCTTCGGTGTCTAAGAAGCATTTGTTAAAAATGAAATTCTACATCTTTTCGTCAAAACGATATTAGGGTGGTCCAAAAATTTCTAATATTTTCAAAAACTATCTTCGCTTCTAGATGAGATAGAGGTATACTTTCTTCGACAGTATTGTAGTACTAGCCATTTCAAACAATTTTGTCGAAGACACCAAATCTCTATCTCTTAATCTGATCATTCTACAGCATTTTATATGAAAAGCAGTAGGGTGGCCCATCAAAAAAGTGTTTTTATTGCGTATCTTTTTTGTATTATTTTTGGCAATTTTGGTGTCTTCGGGACATATTTAGAGCATAAAAATACGCGTCTTTTGAAATGTCAACGAAGTCGCTAGGTCATTTTGGTAAAAAGTTACAGCGTTTTTAAAAGTTTTAATAGGCATTTTTCAAATGTTTGTATCTTTTCGAGGGGGACACAAAAATACGCTCCACGGTGCATCTGAAAGCTCAAAACTTCTTCTTTAATATGAATATAACATCTCAAAGGGTTTTCTTAAACCCAAGTTACAGCGATTTAAAAATGGTCATTTTATGAGATTTTGTACCATTCTCTATGAGAAAATTTACATGAATATCGCATAAATCAGTATCAAAACTGCTCTTAGTGAGCTCAAATGCAGGTAAAATTGGTTTGTGGACAAACGTGGTCGAACCTGGTTTTTATGGCAACTAGGGTGGTCTTAGATGACCTAGGGTGGTTCATATTCGTTCACTCTTATAAGATATGATTTTTTTTAATTCGCATAGCAAGAAAAATAAAAAAATAACAAAATTCAAATACTTAACCTGTTTTAAATAGTAAAGCAGCTGAGAATATGATATCTGATTAGGGTGGCTCAAATTAATTAGACAATAAAAAGATTAAAGATTAAAGATTTTATTCGTTAGAAAATTTATTTTAACATACTATGATTTCTCTACGTTTTGGTAAATCGTCTTTTATTTGTATTTTCTTAAATAGGATAATACTTTCCATGCATTTTATTTGACAAAAGGAGTCATTTTGTATAATTAGTATGCCAATACGAGAATCCTTTTCCAATTTATATCTTTTTACCTAAAAATGCAAATAATGATAACGGTGCATTTAGTCAAAAAAAATTAGTAACAGGTTTTACAACAAAACCTGAACACTAGCCTAAAAGATGTTTCCTTACAAATATATCAAATTTTCAGAAATAAAATAAGAGTTTTGGGAAATCAACTTCAATATCAATTTCTAAAATTTTGTATGGACAAAATTTTATGACGCTTTGTATGGAACAACTAATGATGCAAAATGGAACCCTTTAACACAGTAAATGCATGGAAAGTTTAATCCTTTTAAAAAAATACAAATAAAGACGATTTTCCAAAACGTAGAGGAATAATAATATGTTAAAATACATTTTCTAACGAATAAAATCTTTAATCATTAATCTTTTTATTGTCTAATTAATTTGAGCCACCCTAATCAGATATCATATCCTCAGCTGCTTTACTATTTAAAACAGGTTAAGTATTTGAATTTTGTTATTTTTTTATTTTTCTTGCTATGCGAATTTAAACAAAAATCATATCTTATAAGAGTGAACGAATATGAACCACCCTAGGTCATCTAAGACCACCCTAGTTGCCATAAAAACCAGGTTCGACCACGTTTGTCCACAAACCAATTTTACCTGCATTTGAGCTCACTAAGAGCAGTTTTGATACTGATTTATGCGATATTCATGTAAATTTTCTCATAGAGAATGGTACAAAATCTCATAAAATGACCATTTTTAAATCGCTGTAACTTGGGTTTAAGAAAAACCCTTTTGAGATGTTATATTCATATTAAAGAAGAAGTTTTGAGCTTTCAGATGCACCGTGGAGCGTATTTTTTTGTGTCCCCCTCGAAAAGATACAAACATTTGAAAAGGCCTATTAAAACTTTAAAAACGCTGTAACTTTTTACCAAAATGACCTAGCGACTTCGTTGACATTTCAAAAGACGCGTATTTTTATGCTCTAAATATGTCCCGAAGACACCAAAATTGCCAAAATAATACAAAAAGATACGCAATAAAAACACTTTTTGATGGGCCACCCTACTGCTTTTCATATAAAATGCTGTAGAATGATCAGATTAAGAGATAGAGATTTGGTGTCTTCGACAAAGTTGTTTGAAATGGCTAGTACTACAATACTGTCGAAGAAAGTATACCTCTATCTCATCTAGAAGCGAAGATAGTTTTTGAAAATATTAGAAATTTTTGGACCACCCTAATATCGTTTTGACGAAAAGATGTAGAATTTCATTTTTAACAAATGCTTCTTAGACACCGAAGCTCGAAAATGCATCCCTGAAGCGGAAATAAATTATTCCTGCTAAATTTGCGTTTCCGACCACTGTGCAACGCGTTCAAAAGATTGAAGATTTGACAACCCCATCAAAAGTTATAAGCACTTAAGTGTTATTTATACACTTTTTTGAGGCCGGATCTCAAATATGTTGATAAAAAAGTTGTCCGGATCTATCATGCGACCCATTGTTAGATAGGTAATCAAAAGGCCTTTCCAACGAGCCCAAAAGGTTTAAGATCAAAAGTTATAAGTACTTTACTGCCCATGTTCGCATAAATGTCCCATATGCAAAAACAGCAAGCTGAGAAAAACGCATTTGAAGTTTGTCCCACACATAAGGCTACGTGATAAGTTTTCACGAAAAAATTGAATTTCTTCCTGATTTCAAGAACAAAATACTAGATGTTATATGCTTTTCTGAAAGATCAAACGATTTTGAACAAAACTGCATCAATATCTCAAAAATGATGAAAATACATATGGGACATTTATGCGATCAGGGGCAGTTTAGTGTATTTAATACTTTTTTTTGAGGCCGGATCTCAGATATTTTGATAAAAATAAGTGTTATTTATACACGTTTTTGCTGCTGTGTAGCGTTATCACTTTATGAATGTGAGGAAGGCACCAACCACCTAAAGAAGAATTAAGTAACGTTTTTGGGATAGAATCTCCAATAATATGAAAGCATTTGCAATCAGCAACACTATTCACGTGTTTTTTTTTTCAGGAATCTAATGAGAAATTGCAAAAAATTGTAAAATCAAAAATCCAAACATTGATTTGTTATGGGCTACTATTTGACAGCTAGTGCTTTTGTTGTGGGCTCTCATTTGACAACCGTTCTAATGTTGACTGCTGTCAGTTTGCTTTGGTCGGAATAGGGTTTCCATCCCTCTGGTATAACCCATAATCTACTCTAAAGTGTTTTTGAATTTGTAAATCCATTTTTTTAGCCGATTTTGAAATTTACTTTTTTTTACAAAACATTAAATTTCCCAAAATCCAGATATTTTAATTTTTGATCTGTTTTAGGGGACAAAACCGCAACGTTTGTGCCAATTCTGTTTTTAAAAGAACTTCTGTTTTTAAAAGAAATTCTTACTTTTCTTAACACTCTATAACGACAAAAAGAGCCTAAGGACCTTGTTGCAAAAACATAGAAATTGAGACAGCATTTCAAAACTATTTTTTTTATTTATTTTATTTTTTTTTTTCTTTGTTGTGTTACACTATGGAATGAAGGAAAAAGATTACTGATGCTTAATGAATCGAGTAAATTAACTTGGATAAATATTACAGCATATTTTTCTTGATTGCAAAATATTAGATTTAAAATCTGTAAATATAAAGTCGTAGACATAATTTCATATTAACCAAACAACTTTTCAAAACTTAATTTAGCTATTGCGCGTATTGAGAAATAATCAGTTTTGGTGATTATCTTGAGGGGGTCTGAAATATAGGAGCGCAAGGAATTTTTCAATTAATCGCAGCAATCGTTTTGATTTTCACTTTACAGCACTGTCAGTTCAACTCAATTGTTTATGCTATTTTTTCGTTTTGATGGTTTTTCAGATGGTGAGCGGTTTTAATGGAAATAATATTTTATATTTAAAATATAACTTCTTCCTTTTATTGCAGGGATCATATGAAATTGTATATCATCCAGAGGCCGCAACTGCGTTCTTTTATTATTAAACGCAGTTAAGGGGATGTGGTTGAGACTTTGTTACATTTTGTTTGCCAAAACGGATTCCGGATGTGACCACCGGGGAAAATGGGAACCGGCCAGGAGACACTAAAGACACTCTTGATACAAAATAAACAAGTTTTATACGTCGCATGGCCAGTTAACCGACGAGTTAACGCAGTTTCTTAAATACGGTTCTGGATTTGGCCACCGAAGATCGTGAACCCGGTTCCGATATTCCAGTCTCATGGATATTTTTTTTGCTGTTCTAGGATTGTTTTGCATGAGATTTCATGTTTAAAGAAATGGAATCAAAATGGAGTCAAAATTCTTGTCAAATCTGGATCTTAGGTGGATCGTATCCCGGCCACCGGTCTGTGCGTTGATTTTCCGTCAGATTCTTTTTTCTGATACTCAAACATAGCTATTGATGGTTTACGTGGAACTAGAGAGAAGTACTCTTTGGTGGAATCATGTTTCGGTCAATTTTTGGTCATTTTCCCACATTTACCCATCGACAAGCGCCATTTATCGTAATCAAAATCAAGTCCGACATCTCTCAGGCTGCTGACCTTAACGGTCAGGAAGTGTCCTCTTTAAGCATGCCCGGATTAGCGTATGGCTGGGCACCACGATCTGCACCGATTGGGAAGCCAACCATGCCCGATATCCATACCCCCCGTGCATACCGGGTCGGATGGTTCCATAAAACCGATCGCGAAAGTCTCAGAACCGTAGATTCCGCCACCGGAAACCAGACAACCGCAGCCAAAACCAACAAGCCAAAAACGTCAGCCAGCAGACAAAGTTCCTACAAACATCTCAGATTGACAATCAACAATTATTTTTAAAAAATGTCTAAGCCTACTTTCCTGCCTTCTCTAGGTTTTCAGGGCTTTCCTCATTGCGACGATATCTTTCTGCGGCGATTAATTGGAGCGCAGGATTCTAATTTTTCTCGAAATTATTAATACATTGACTCAGACAAACAATTCCAAAAAAAGCTGACGTCAAACTGTTCTAATAAACTGAACAAATTTACCCAAATAAGCTCACACTTCGTACCAAAGTCACGTTCTCCCAAAAACTCTTCTTCGTTAATCCACCTTTGCGTGTAATCTCGCGTGTGTATGTATCTCTTCCAGATCACCTCCTCAGGCAAGATCACTCTGTTTTAGCCAGACATAACATAAACACACTCGTCAAGCAGACAGTTTGACGCCAGGCCAGGACTCTTATTTTTTTTCCTGCGTGATGACGCTCAGAGCCCAGAATAAACGACTCTACTTGTTTCGTGAAGTCGTCAGTGCTTTGAACGGTACACGCGTGACTCACGGCAGTTGTTGGCGTTGTTAACCCTCGACTGACTTTACTTTTGTTTTTCAATTATGATGATTTTTGGTATCTAGTATTTTTTTTGCGTTTTAAAGTTGATTTTTTTTTTTCTTTTTTTAGCCTTTTCAAAAAAAGTTAGACTTTCGACAAACTTGCTTTGACATTAGAGGGTTAACGAAGGATGCGACCTTTCAGAAGGATAGGGATGTGGGTTGCGACGAAAGCAACATTACAATTTATGATCACGCGTCGCATTCGATTTGTTCGACACGTGTCTGTGCGTGACGTAACGCGTTCTCGGCATATCAAGTGGTTTTGCACCACCCCCAACAACTTTCTCTCTCGCAACTGGGGATCGGAATACGCAGGTTGATTGATATGTTTAATTCATGAGATGCCTCGGATCGGGCGAAAGGACTTTCTCGTGTGGGATGATCTGGGTAGAAGAGTTGTACGAAGAGATATGTTTTTGCTGTCAAAAGCTAAAAAAGTTTCCGATTTCGTGTTATTTGGTGGAGAATGACCAATGGACAAAATACAAAATCCAAAATCTCAAAAAAAAGTTGTGATAACCCCCAGAATTACGTTGAGTAAATGGAAAATGCAGACTCCAATAGAAAATTACTACCAGTTGCTCAGCTCTAACTTAGGCTTCAGAACAAAATCGATGAATTATGCACTTTTCCAAGGACCCATTCTTCGAAGAAGCTTGGAATGAGAGATGAAGGGGTTCTGAACAAAAGCTAAATTATGTTATGACTTTGACCATCGGGGGAGAAATTCTCCCATGACACTGCTGGTGGAAGGAATTCAATCTCCCGGGCTTGGCCAACGTCCAGCTTTTCCGATCGAACAAACTCAAAGCGCTTTCGTCCCACTGGGCACATGTGGACACTAGATTAGGGTGGCTGTTAATTCAAAACTTACAAATTTCAATAAATAATGTAATCGCCGATTTTTTATAAAAACATTAATTTCAATTGTTTTAAATTAAGTAAAAACTAATGAAAAAAAATGACCACCCTAACAAGCCACCAAGTGCTGCAGAAAGGTGGTGACGTCCGTAATCCTTGAAACATTATGGCTCCTCCGAACGTGCGCTCTCAACGTGACAGCGGCAGAGAAAGCATCCTTGGTTGAACTTCTTCTGCTTCCCGATATTGTTCTTATCCTTTTGTTATCACAAAGTTCAGGACGCTGTAGAGTACCCTCCCTGCCGCCCTCTCTTTCCTGTCACAAAAAAACGACCAAGTCCGATTATGGCGCAGTTGACAGAAAAAATCAGAAGCAAGCAGCGGGCAGGAGTTTGTTGTTGTTTGTTGCTGTCATTGCTGTCTTTACATGAAATCGCACAGACAGCTCATGGCCTATCTACAATCACTTAGCTTAGAACATCTAAGTAAAGTAGTTACTTAGGAAAGTACGCAACTTACGGCCGTCATCCACAATCAACTTAGAAATTTTGCTGGGCTGATATACGTTGCTATGCAGTTGTTTGTTTACCTTTGATATTGAAACGTCAACTTACCGTAGATTTTGAAATTTTTCAAACCATACGTCAGTTTCTAATTTGATTACTTTTCCATTGTAGAAGCTCGGCTTCATTTCCATTGATTCAAATTCCTAAGCTAAGTGAAATTTTCTAAGCTAAGTGATTGTAGATAGGCCATCAGTGGAATTTAGTGGGACATGCAGAAAGCGGGTTACTTGGATGTATGTTTTCAATGGAGACGCTTGATGTATTGTTCTGTCAGAGCTTTCACCGGGTCGCTTGAAAGTCACAACAGATAAAAGCTTTACAATCGTTTGACAAAGCACTCATTTCTGTTTATGCATTCAGAAAGTTATTCAAAAATGGCTTGATAAATTAATTAAAATCGAATTTCACTAAAAGATCTATATTTCAATCTTTTAACAGTGCATACACACAGAGCGTTTGACTCAAGATTTTTGTAACACACATTTTTGTATTGCCTATTGCAAAATAAAGTCACGTTTCTCCTTCGTTTCGTCTGACAGGTAGTTAAAGCCGCCGAACTACAGCGGTGAAAAAAATTGCAATTTGAACAGAAATTTAGCATTGATTCGGTTGTCAACTTGGTTTGTTTTGAACATTTTCTAAAAATGACAGATGAAAACTCAAGACAACGTTTGGCAACAGCCAAAAAAATGTACTGCGGCTGTCATGCGGACATTTATCTGCGGTCATATCAACGCGCGAGAACTCTTATTATTGACGCCCGTGGTAACAATGTGCAGTCTTGAAAGAAAAAGAATTTGACAATTTTTTACATCCTTGGTAAAAAAAATGCCTTACTTTAGATTCTTGAGCTCAAATATGACCACAAAAATGCTCTAAAATGATTTGCAAATGTTAAATCTAAGATTGCGGTCAAAATGGCAGTTATGTAGGGGAGAGTGGGGAGACTTGATCCCCGGGGACACTTGATCCCAAGCCTGTATCTCGTTAGCATGTGGGTAAAACAATTAGCTTTGTTCTAGAAAGTTGTGCGAAATTGAGTAAAACTCATTGTAGAAAACAAAGAAAAAAAATTGAAAAATGTTTAGATTGAGTTACACCCTTTTTTTAAAAAGTGCTGCAAAAAACTTCCAAGAGATCTTGTTTCTTTGTTTTGATATGTATAGAAAACACTCAAAAATTATTCACAAAAATATTTTTTATACATCAATTGTTTGATAAACTTATCAACTCCAAAACCCTTACGCGTTTGATGTTAAATTTATCGTCGTACTATTTTTACAATCAATTGTTTAAAAAAGTGCGTTTAGGGAGACTTGATCCCTGCATTTTTACAGTCACTGGAATCAGCCTCAAGATTAATTGATTGGGCTGGGTTTTCATACATAGTTTTCTTTAGTACAGTTGTACATAACTTACTGCAGTTAGAACCTTTTTTCGAAAGTTTTGTAAACAAAAATTTCCAGCTTTTGTAAACATGCTTAATTTTGGTCTATAAAATAATATTTTAAGTTTTTAAATATTTTAAATACTAAACTTGTTATATTTTGAACACAAACGTACAGGTTTTATGTGAAATTGCTGTAACTTATAGAAAATTAAAAGTTTAGATGAATAAGAAACATTTTGCTTAAGATTTCTTCCAAATGTTGAAAGGGGGATCCAATTACCCCTAACATTTTTAAAATGCCGGTTTAAAATATTTTTTTAAAACGCTTGGCGTGATTCGAAGAGTTCATCTGATGAAATACCCTTATTAGCCAAACATAGATGAATGTTTAAGCTTTCAATTCATGCAAAAAGTTTATAGTTTTGTGAGAAATTGACAGAGCTATGTGCGATACAAAAAAAGGGGATCAAGTCTCCCCACTCTCCCCTAATATTGAGAAATTGCAATCGATAATGTACCCGCAATTAACCCTCTACAACCCAACCCCACCTCTACTGCCGTTTTCCTTAGCATGCTATGAATGGTTGATGAACACCGCGACGCCATACGTCAGGCAGCTACCACGTGGTTGAAATATTTGCAAAAAAATACAAATTTGCTATGCAAAGATTCTGAATTCGACTAAATAATATCAGGATTGCTCGAAATGATCATTTTCTAGTTCAAAGAAGGTTTGCAATTGAATATTCCAGCCGTTTCTCACCCACAAGGTAGCTGCCTGACGTATGGCGTCGCGGTGTTCATCAACCATTCATAGCATGCTAAGGAAAATTTGATGCTTTTTGGGGGAAAACCGTTGATTTCGGAGACGTTGGATTGTTTGCCGATGCGCCAGGTCTAGGGACAACGAATCCATATGCTCTCTTCGGGAAAAGTGTTCTCCAGACCATTCCCCATAGGCCTGACCATACCAGAAGTTGGCGCGTTATTTTCCCAGACCTGTAGGAGTGTTTGAACAAAATTTCCAATTTTCCCATAGTAATTCCCATGTAAACTTTAACCCTGATGCGCGCAGCCAGTTTACAACCAAATAAGCTGATATTTGGCATGAAAGTCCCTATGGGCATGCCCTACAAGGGGAACCATACTAAAACTTGATCCGAGAACTTTTTGAAAAACGTACCCACCCTAATGTATACGCCATTGAGGTGATTTTGCTGTAGACACGATTTTCTTTTTTTGTTCATTTTTTCAATTTAAAATGACTAATTTGAGGTCTGCTCTGTAGAAACTGTTAAAAAGTACAGTAAAAATGTGGCCCCTACAAAATTTCTTATTTTTTCCTATTCTCTACGATTTTAAACCACAAACATCATTTGGCCGTAAAAATAGCAATAAAAAATCACTACTTTTCCTGCCCAATGATGTATGTATACATTGCTCGATCAAAGCTGGCTTTATTTTTTGTGCCAGCTATTTTGATAGCTGAGTGGATCCCGTAATGCATTGTCCACGTGGATACTTTAAGGGGGGAGGGAAGGTATAAGGGAGCGTTCTTTTATTACGTAACGCAGTTGGGGGGAGGGGGGTCAGAGGCCGTGTTACGCTCCATACATTTTTTTTTTAAATTTGTATGGAAATTTTGTTACGAGGGCGGAAGGGGTCTAAAAATCCGATTTTTTGCGTTACGTCATAAAATAACGCTCCCTTAGCGATTGTCTATGCTCCATAAACACAATTTTTGCATGAACAATTGTCAGCAAAGGAGGTGGGTGGGTCTAGAATTTTCAAAAAAGTGTCTACGTGGATGTGGATAAGGTGTCATCCATTAAGTACGTCACATTAAAATCAGCCAAAATTTCCTCCATCCCCCTTTGTCACGATTTCCCTATGCTTTTAACACGCAACGTCACGCTTTCTCAAAACCCCCCTCTTCCCTCAGAACGTGACGTACTTTATGGATGATGCCTAATGGACGTCCCCTTAAGAATTAAATCGAAATAATGTAATAAAATATTGCCCAATCTTGATTTGGTCCCAAAACCTCAAATCAACATTCAAACAGTATTGAATTTGACTTCTATCAATTCTCAATGTATACATACATCATGATGAGTAAAATTGGCGTATACATCAATGTTTCTTTGCTTAATAAAATGGGCCCCAGAGCAGTTTTTTGAAAAATTCTTTCGTCAGGAGGTAGCTTTTAAGATTCTTTATCAGACTGTACAATAAAATTGAAAATGTCCAAAATGGCGTATACATCATATCGCCGTAAAACGGCAGTCTAGACGGGCTTCGATTTAATCGCCTAAAATCCATTTCCCAACCAATTTTTGATCTTTAAAAAGCATTGGAAAGAAGAACTCTTATAATTTTAGAATATTTTAGGGTTTTTTTAGGGTTTACTTGTTTGATGTGACTTTGCCAACTTTAGCTGTGTTTTTTACCAACATTTTCTATATTTCAAGTAAAAAGAAGTTTGCAGTAATTTGTAGTGTTCCAGACTATGTCTCTACGCATTTTTTACAATTTAAATGATAATGGTGTCATTATATAGCAGGAAATGTGAAAAACGTGCAAAAAATTGAAAAAAAAATACTGTAAAAAACATGATAAAATTAGATAGACAAGGTTTAATGATAGGAGGTGGTAGAATAGGCCAAGTACACTCAATCCCCGGTGGTTGGTTAGTCAAAGTCAAACTAAATAGTGATGAACTGTCACTTTTTACACAGCGCTCACGCACACTATCAAAACAAACGCTTAGTAGTGTGTGTGAACTAGTGTTTTTTTTCGATGAAAAATAGGTTTTTTTTCGGAATTCTGAGTACGCCATCAAATCGGGCGTCTAATTTTACACAAAAGTCCTTTTAACACCAAATTTCTATCTCATCACCGTTTCAGGCTTCAAATTATTGAAAAACACCTCTTTTTTCGCATGTTCAAAAATTGAAGGGGTCGTACCGTCCCTCCGTCACGAGATATCAAAAACGGACCTCGGATTCGTGGTCAGGGACAAAAGTTACCCCTTAGGACAAGGTTTCGCGCAAATCTAAGAGGGGTCGGGGCAACTTTCCCGATTTCGTGTGAGTTGGTAGAGAATTATCCAATAATATGTCCAAAACTAATCTTTTATTCGTTGCTATTACCAGCTTTGTCACTTTCCTCGGCAGTGCCATCCATAACATAACGAGAGATAATCCAATCAACGGTGCGGTAAAATAATTTCGCTAGATTTGCTAGAAGCTGCACGGTACTCATTGCGTATTTTTACCTGACCCGTACAACGTGTTGAACAAAAGTGACGTATGCATCAAGTAAAGAAGGTTGCCTTACACTGAAATAAAAAAAAGTACCAAATTCCTAAATTCTAGGAATCTTGGCTCCTTTCCTTATTTAGTAATCGGGTTTTTTGGATTACTTAATAAGAAAAGGAGGCAAAATTCCTAGAATTTAGGAATTAGGATTTTTTTGTTATTACAGTGTAATGATGTTTTGAAATAATTCTTACAATAGATACAGTATGTAAAAAAAGTATTTACACCCCTTGGGCACTATGCACATATTGTGATGAAACATCTAAACAATTTAATGTTGACAGAAACCTAGTACTACGTTTTGTTCAGAAACTCATGCCAGACATTTTGCTACAAAAAGCTCATGAAAAGATGATTTCTATAAAAAGTTATATAACAAATACTATTACGAAACTAAAAAGGTGCAAAAAGTTTGTACACCTTTCGAAAAATTAACATAAATAATGTTATTTGTTGACAAATCACCATAAATCCAGTCTCCCAACTTCAAATAGGCATCCTTGACTGATTTATAAAATAATTTGGATTGAATATAAAGTTTACTAACAACTTAGTATAAAAGTTTATATAACTCTGAAATTCTATATAAAACTTATCTAAACTTAATTTTGCAAACTTTTAATTCAACTAAATGTCAATATATTACCATATAATTGCTAAATAAACATTTTGGAGTGGGTATAACACCGTTTTGGGGGTATTTGTATCGATAGAATAGAATTTCGTTGGAATTTCGTACCAACCCGGAATTACGTCGTCGGAAAATCCGCCGGCATCCGAACCGGTCCACAATTCTTAAGTCAACCTATGTGGCATCGGAAAGGGCATAAAATTTCCGATCTTTTGATACCCATACATCTAGGTTTTCTATAAAACCCACGATTTTAAATACCTAGGTAAAAACGTTGTTATGGTTTTGTTTGAGCAATCTGTTAAAAATGTATGGAATTTCGTAATTTTTGTTCTCGTGGATCAAACTTACTTTTTGCCCAGGTATTTAAAAACGTGGGTTTTATAGAAAACCTAGATGTATGGGTATCAAAAGATCGGAAATTTTATGCCCTTTCCGATGCCACATAGGTTGACTTAAGAATTATGGACCGGTTCGAATGCCGGCGGATTTTCCGACGACGTAATTCCGGGTTGGTACGAAATTCCAACGAAAAATCTATTCTATCGATACAAATACCCCAAAACGGTGTTATACCCACTCCAAAATGTTTATTTAGCAATTCTATGGTAATATATTGACATTTAGTTGAATTAAAAGTTTGCAAAATTAAGTTTAGATAAGTTTTATATAGAATTTCCAGAGTTATATAAACTTTTATACTAAGTAGTTAGTAAACTTTATATTCAATCCAAATCATTTTTAATCAGTCAAGGATGCCTATTTGGAGTTGGGAGACTGGATTTATGGTGATTTGTCAACAAATAACATTATTTATGTTAATTTTTCGAAAGGTGTACAAACTTTTTTGCACCTTTTTATTTTCGTAATAGTATTTGTTATATAACTTTTTATAGAAATCATCTTTTCATGAGCTGTTTGTAGCAAAATGTTTGGCATGAGTTTCTGAACAAAACGTAGTACTAGGTTCCTGTCAAACTTTAAATTCTTTACATGTTTCATCACAAAATGTGCATAGTGCTCAAGGGGTGTAAATACTTTTTTTACATACTGTACATTCGAAAACAGTGAAAAAAAATGTTATGGGACTTCAACAAAACATGCATGCATGAATGTACAGTACACAATTATCCGATAGTTTGACAGTAATTGTTGTCAAACATTGGTAAGTTTATTTAGGATGAGCTTGATGCTCAACAGAACTTTTATTGAATTTCTTTGTGTCAAAACCACACCATTCTGTCGAAAAATCGATCCCCGACATCACAAATGATAGGGCTAATCATTTGATGTCTCTCCTGTACACTTGTGCCGTTCAACTCCCAAAACCTAGGCTTATTCTGTCATCCTACAGAAAGGCACCTCTATTCCAATCACATCAAAGCCGGCGGCGGCGAAATGCTACCCAATTTCCAGATAAACCTCCCCGCCAATAGACTCCGGCTTGCTTTGATGATGGCATTTGTGCGAGTTCGACTCCGTCGAATTGGCAACCGTTTGCCGTGGTAACCGAATCCACGCGGTGTCTACTAGATTTGCTGGTGATTGTTGTACCAGGTACGATGGTAATTGGCCACAAACCGAGCAAAGGATGACAGATAACACGATTTTAGAGGTTGGCGCACTTGGGGTAAAATTGGGTAACTTGAAGAAATGGTATAATCTAGAAAGGTCGTCGGGATCGATACTGGCACACGGCAAAACTTGAAAGAAACCATCAACGGTGCCAAAAATTACCAATAAGCGTCGAATGAGGCTAAATTTACCACGGCGTCTCGGCGTAATTCGCCGTAATGTGGTACGTTGTGCGAGACCTTGGTGGTGGATGCTTTTTTCGACCTGAACAATTCTGTACATTTTCTTAATGTCAGCGCATGTTCTATAAAAGAGGATGACATTTGAAAAATAAAAAATGGCCGGTATGTTAAGATAGGTCGAAAATAGGTACACCCTCACTACTTTCTTTGTTGCGGGCTGTTCTACCTCCCGCAGAAGAGGCCCATTTTTGGCAGCGATTTTCGGTGGCAATGTTATCGGAACGGTAATTTTTGCCGTTCTCGAGCATGAGCCGGGTGAAAATTAGATTATGACGGTTTTTTTTCTTGTTTTCATGACCGTACTTTACGATGCACGCGTCACGGTACTACACGTTTATTAATTTACGCAAGGTTGTATGTGTGTGTTTGTGTGTTTGCATGCGGCCATACGAACGTAACGTGTTAATTCGCCGGGTGACCTTTTCAAAGATTGGCATTAGGGAAAATGAGCATAAAATGTGGCGGATCATGTTATGGTTTTGACAATTTATGAAATAAAAAGCTAATAAGGAGGGTTGCTGATAAAACGAGCAAACATTATGATTAAAAAAAATCTCATGCATATTTTTAAAGTTTCACGACAACATTAAAGCACAATCAAACAATCTTAAATTATTTATATGAAGAATTACAACAATTCATAGTTTTTTTTTGGTTTGAATTGAATATCTCAAGATTGTAATTGAATTTTGGGGCCAAAAGGTGATGTATAAATGGCGTTATTAACTCAATTTGGCCCAAAATGCACGTGCGACAAGATATCACGACAACGACGACTTGCATAAAAGAACAGGCAACTGTCAAACGCGTATCGAATATCTGAGGGTTAAATCGCCATGGCTGATTTACTGTCCAGGTTACTACCATCCACTGAACTACATTGAAAAAAATCGGTTTTCAGTTATGAGCAATGTAATTAACTTATATCTGTAAGCCCAAACTTCCAATTGAAATGTGGTTAAGAAATCTTATGGGAAATCGGACGAGCTTTCCGGTAAAAATATACACGAGACTAAAAAAACATGTCTGTCATACAAAAATTGTCAAAAACCACAAAAAAAACTATTTTTTCAACATTTTTATTTTTTAAACCGCTGTAACTTCGCATAGATTGCACTAAGGACAGTGGTCAATATGGAGACTTTTATGTAAAATTGTCTGTAGAATCGTTCCCGTATTCGTTTTTTTTTTTAATTTTGACGTTTAGACCAAAAACAGTCTCAGTAAATGATTTTTGCATCACCTCCGTGTACGCACGAGAGCAAGCAGCAGTGAAGCGCTTTGTGCTCTATCGTTTTTTCGAAATTTTTCGCCGTAGTTGATTGTGATTACCCGCGAGTTTCCTTCTCCAGCATGCCGAAGGCCGGCCGTGGCCGTGGCAGTTCGAGTGCAGCCTCGAAAAACCCGCGAAGTTCGTCTACCGGCCTTGTGCAAAAAGGTAAACAAACCAACGCCGTGTCGGCCGCCATCGCGCAGGGGAGCGTATGTTACATATGTTCCGAGATCACCAGTGCGAACCCGTTTCGGTACTTCCGGTGCCACAACCAGTGGCACATCAACATCCGCCAACATCCCCATCAGGAACGAGATCCAGATGCTGAGCGACGATGAAAACATCAACAGCAACACCGACGGTAGCACTACCGACGACGACGACGATGACGGGTGTGCACGGAAAAAAGTGTCGACACCAAAAAAGAACAATTCTCCAAAGGAACGTAGACCACCTCCAATTTTTGTTTTGGACACGTTGGCGGACGATGTTGACGAGTTGCTGGAAGGCCTCGGATATTGTCTTAAAATCGGTAAGTCATCAGTGCAAATCTACACTTTTGACGAAAAGAACTTCGACCTGGTTCTGGAGAAATTGAAGAGTAAAAACTTCAAGTTCTACACATTCGACCCCGTGCAGAAGACAGCCGTTGAGGTCATCTTGCAGGGGTACCAAGACCGCCCGATCTCCGACCTCAAGAAGGACCTCTCGGGTGCTGGCATAACACCGCGTGACATAAAAGTCCTCTCGCGAAAGACCACTGTCACAGGTACACACACACTGTACCTGTTGTACTTCGATCGCGGCACCGTCAAAATTCAAGACCTGCGGCGAACTAAGGCGTTGGACGGGTTTTGGGTAAACTGGCGGTTTTACACCAAAAACCCGACGGACGCAGCACTATGCCACCGTTGCCAGAAATTCGGCCACGGCTCGCGGAACTGCAACCTCCCGCCCCGCTGTGTGAAGTGCGGTGAATCACACCTCTCTGAGGCGTGTGCACTGCCGTGCAAAGCGGACTTGGGGGACAAAGCAGATCAAACGAAGGCGCGCATCAGGTGCGCCAACTGTGGAGGTAACCATACTAGCAACTACCGTGGATGCAGCGCACGGAAAACCTACCTCAAGGAGCAGGAAAAGAGGAAGAAGAAAGCAGCAGCGTCCCACCCTCCTCAGCGAAGTACGAGCGTAACCGTGCCGGCAGCTGGTCATCGTACGGTTCCAGCGGACAACTCAGCGTTCCCTCCTGGATGGGGGCGATCGTTCGCCAGCGTGGTCGCTGCCGGTAGCACCAATGCGGCCCAGCAAGGAGTTACCGGGGAAGATCTCTTTACCCTGCCAGAGTTCTTTGCTATCGCAGGGGAGATGATGACGCGGTTTCGGACCTGCCGTAACAAAGCGGAGCAATTCCTGCCCCTTGGGGAGCTGATGATCAAGCACATCTATAAAGGATAAAAATCTGTGATCTAGTTCTAAGCTTTCTCTATTTCTATCCCCTTTCCCTTGCAAACTTAGTAAGTTTTTTAATTGTTCCAAAATGGATTATGATGTAACACACAGCTGAAAGGATCTCCAAAACTCTGTTATGTACCTAAAAAGCACTTATTGTATCTTGATTATTCACCAATAAAACCGAATTGAATTGAATAAATGATTTTTGTACTTTTTAAGTGAGTTGCTCCATCCTGAATTTTTCGTGAGTCTTTTTGTAATATCTAAGGCTACATTCACAAAAATTTTGAACCATCAGTGGGGGTGACATTGGGTCTGGGGGGTGAGATTGGGTCAAAGTGATTTTTTACGGATTTTACCATTTTTCAGGTTATTCTCAATGAAACTGAATTCTGTTAAAGGAGTTGTGTAGGGGACATCTTAAAATGACTTCGCTGAAAAAATCTCGTTCCTAGAACAAATCCTGTTATTTTGGCAGATGTCTAAAGTTGGGGTACTTTTTGGCCAAAATGACCTGTCGAAAAATCATTTTTCTAATATTTTTGTTAGAATTGCTCGAAAACTACCCAAATGTTTGAAAATCTCCACTTCAAACATTGTAGCGTGTCAATATGATTCCCTCCAACAAGAAACGCTGTTGGATGACTTGTTTTTACCATATCGTTGTATTTGAGCATCATTTTAGTTTCATTTGACCCAATGTCACCCCCTCTAAGGGGTGAGATTGGGTTAATTTTCAAACTATTGGCATTTAAGGTAGTGTTCATCAAAATCCACCATATTTTGGGAAAATGTTAGTAAACTATCTAAGAGCAAATCTACGTTGAAAGATTTTCGATGTTATTTAAATTGTTTTTGTTATTAAGAAATTTCGAGATCGTGTATCGTTTTTTGACCCATAGTCACCCCCACTGACGGAACGAAAAAAAAATCGTGGGCTCACCTTAAAATTTGACTTTTTAACTTTAAAATCAAAAAATCTCATAGCAATCGCTTTTTTAGTGTATTTTTTTGGGAAGCTCGTCAAATGTCCTACAAGTTTGTCTTTGACAACTTTTTGATACGATGCAACGGCTTCGAGATACAGCTTTATATAAATTACGAAACACAAAAATATTTAAAACACTTTTGAAATCTCAAACGTCATTATCGAGTGAAACTGGCTCCATAAACACAAAAATGACTTACATAAGCGTAGGATGTCAACAAAGTTTTATTGAAATCGGAGAGGGTCAAGAAAAAAGTGCCTGAAAATCCTGTTTTGGGCTGGAATTGCTCGTTAATGAAAAATTACCGTTTCAGTATTTTTTTTGTGAACATAATTTTCATCAAAATCTACCAAGGGGCTCAGTACTTCTCGCAATCTCACTATCAAGATGACTGCAGTGACCGCTTGTTGGCCACAAAAGAGGGTTGTTGTTTGTTTCCAAATTAAAGGTAGGGTTTTACGACCGCCGTCATCGAAATCATAATCGTGTCGTTAAAAAGTTTTCCCACCAAATCAGTACCGTTTTCTTGGTGTGTCGTGATTTGGGTGGTTGAAAATTGTTGATTACATTACTTTTTGGTTTTAATCTTTAGGGTTTAGAAGAATCTTTAAAGCTTCACAATTTCCTTGCAGTTAAAGGATAATTTTCTTCTCTCGCAAAATTGTTTATTTCCTGCAAATTAATCCCTGTTGACCATTGGGAGGCACGTTACAGCCCCACCCAGAATTCGCCTGGGAAAAATGATGCTGGTGCTTCACTCATGTGACCCAACGAAGATTAAGCCTATTAGGAAGCTTTCGCTACACGAGAGGCACCACGACGAGATCTGCTGGAGATTTACGGCCAACCATAAAACATAGAAATATGGTCCCTGCCTTGGAGGAAATTTATGTTGCCGGTTGGCTTTTTTGGGTCCAGAGAGAGGAGAAGGGTGACCTTCCGAAACTACTGGGGAGGGTTAGTACTTGCAATGTGGGGCTGGTCTATGACCGTCATCAGTGTGTGTTGGGGTTTGGAGGAAAATAAAAAAAAACTACGAGTGATTCACGAGGAGAGAACGCTTTTTCCCGGAAACATGGAATCATTGGAAACATTGAAAACGAGTGTTTCTTTGTAGGATTCCGCATGTAAGATGGAGAAGTGGCTGCCAAAATGTCGAGACAGTCTGGCAAAAAGTTGTGCCAAAACACAGTTGGAAGTTGATTTGAGTGGAGTTCATTGATCGGATTTTTCTGATAAGCTTAAATTGTAGTTGTAAAGCTGTTGAGAATATGTTTTACTGTGGGAGACAGAATTATTAAATAATCACAAAACTGAAATTCAAGCCATGGCTTTACGATTCATTTTTTTCCAAAAAATCTAAATTTCTGCCAAAATTGTTTTTTGCAGGTCCTGATGTCACCACAAATTCACAATTAATAATGGCCGGCAGCGAAATTATGAAAAAGTATAGTTTATGTCTGAATTGATTCAAATAGTTTTATGTTAATATTATATGTTTCTTTGTCAAAATTTCAAGGATACCAAAAGAGATTTGATCCCTGAACCTTCTGCTACGGAGCTGGTTCTCCACAAAAGGGTGATAACATCCACCCAAAATCGTCCACCACCTGTGGAGAACTAAGCTCATTATCATACCTCCAGGTTAACCGCTCCAAAAACTGTCAACATAGTTTTCTTTATAGCTCAATCACGCTTTCGTGCTGCCAAACATTTAATTATAATCTGCTGCTCCATTTGGGGCTGGATGGAGCTAATTTGCCGGGCTCAAGATAGTAGACGGTATAGCGTACTTTCGAAAATAAATGAGCTCGATCATGGCGGGGCCACACAGCGAACGTGACTGCGATGGGACAGATTATGATGGCACCTCATTTTCTCAAATTGATAACCTCACTTTCTTAAGGTTTCTCAGTCTTGAAGAGGTTAAAAGTGGAACGATTCAAAAGATAAAATAGAAATTCCTGAAACTTTAGGTAATTTAAGCAATTTAAAGAAAAAAAAACGCTTCTCATAAGACAACCATCACTAAATTCATACAAAAGAAGCCAAACAAGTAGAACAAATTGCCTTCAGTTGTCGCCCCAAACTGTGGAGAAAAGGTTCGGATTTTATCCTTTTTCCCATCGGAGACGCCATAAAGGTTCATGGCCTGGAACTAAGTCCAATCAATTTGGTGATGCTGATTATTATTTATTATCTTTTGCGAAAAGGGTCTGACATTTCGCACCCCATTTTGAATAATAATTCAACTTTTATGATATTGACTTGAATTTTCTCGAAATATTCAATTTATTTTAAGTTATTATATAGTTAACTGCAAATTGAGTGAACAACAAACATTCTCAAAATAAATTAAACTGTTCTTCTTTAAATCATTCAAATCGATATGAATCATCGCCGGAAACGACATCAGTAAGTCCGTGTTGTGGGTAAACAATTCTACACCAGGTGCCACAACCGTATCGGGTGCATCGGGCCATTAGCCTCGCTGGCTCCACACGGAATTGCCTGTTCCCGTGAAAAACTGACCTGGCGGGGCCCAGAACGTACCGATTGACTCAAAACTAGATGAATTGTGATCGAGCATTAAAAAAAACCTTCAAAAAATATTTTTAAGGATTGAAAAGTTTTTTTTTCTTCTTTTCGAACAAGTTTTTGAACGTTTATAACCAAAAATTATTTAAAAGTATCAACAAATGCCCGTTTACCCTACACATTTTACCCCACTGGAAAAAAAAACAAACTATTAAAAAGCTGACTGTTGCGTGAGTTGGGGTGGTTCGGAATGAATAAGACCTAAATTGTTTCCCTCCCTTTCATGTGCCTTGTTGGCCGGAACAGCAGGAAGGTGGTTGTTTTTCACTCCATGTCCCCCTTCCCCCTCCTGGGACAGACTGGAGCCATCCGCCCGGAAAGCAGCCGCCACAAATGAGACATTTTGGGGCCATTTGAAAGTGGAGCATGTCGGGAAATAAAGAGTTGCATGGCATTTAGCAGTTTTTATGGTTTCAGCTCTTGAAAATTATGGTTGGAACTGTTGTTTTTGTTTTTGTTTTTGTTTTTGTTTTTGTTTTTGTTTTTGTTTTTGTTTTTGTTTTTGTTTTTGTTTTTGTTTTTGTTTTTGTTTTTGTTTTTGTTTTTGTTTTTGTTTTTGTTTTTGTTTTTGTTTTTGTTTTTGTTTTTGTTTTTGTTTTTGTTTTTGTTTTTGTTTTTGTTTTTGTTTTTGTTTTTGTTTTTGTTTTTGTTTTTGTTTTTGTTTTTGTTTTTGTTTTTGTTTTTGTTTTTGTTTTTGTTTTTGTTTTTGTTTTTGTTTTTGTTTTTGTTTTTGTTTTTGTTTTTGTTTTTGTTTTTGTTTTTGTTTTTGTTTTTGTTTTTGTTTTTGTTTTTGTTTTTGTTTTTGTTTTTGTTTTTGTTTTTGTTTTTGTTTTTGTTTTTGTTTTTGTTTTTGTTTTTGTTTTTGTTTTTGTTTTTGTTTTTGTTTTTGTTTTTGTTTTTGTTTTTGTTTTTGTTTTTGTTTTTGTTTTGTTTTTGTTTTTGTTTTTGTTTTTGTTTTTGTTTTTGTTTTTGTTTTTGTTTTTGTTTTTGTTTTTGTTTTTGTTTTGTTTTTGTTTTTGTTTTTGTTTTTGTTTTTGTTTTTGTTTTTGTTTTTGTTTTTGTTTTTGTTTTTGTTTTTGTTTTTGTTTTGTTTTTGTTTTTTTGTTTTTGTTTTTGTTTTTGTTTTTGTTTTTGTTTTTGTTTTTGTTTTTGTTTTTGTTTTTGTTTTTGTTTTTGTTTTTGTTTTTGTTTTTGTTTTTGTTTTTGTTTTTGTTTTTGTTTTTGTTTTTGTTTTTGTTTTTGTTTTTGTTTTTGTTTTTGTTTTTGTTTTTGTTTTTGTTTTTGTTTTTGTTTTTGTTTTTGTTTTTGTTTTTGTTTTTGTTTTTGTTTTTGTTTTTGTTTTTGTTTTTGTTTTTGTTTTTGTTTTTGTTTTTGTTTTTGTTTTTGTTTTTGTTTTTGTTTTTGTTTTTGTTTGTTTTTGTTTTTGTTTTTGTTTTTGTTTTTGTTTTTGTTTTTGTTTTTGTTTTTGTTTTTGTTTTTGTTTTTGTTTTTGTTTTTGTTTTTGTTTTTGTTTTTGTTTTTGTTTTTGTTTTTGTTTTTGTTTTTGTTTTTGTTTTTGTTTTTGTTTTTGTTTTTGTTTTTGTTTTTGTTTTTGTTTTTGTTTTTGTTTTTGTTTTTGTTTTTGTTTTTGTTTTTGTTTTTGTTTTTGTTTTTGTTTTTGTTTTTGTTTTTGTTTTTGTTTTTGTTTTTGTTTTTGTTTTTGTTTTTGTTTTTGTTTTTGTTTTTGTTTTTGTTTTTGTTTTTGTTTTTGTTTTTGTTTTTGTTTTTGTTACATGAATATCCCACATGCAATTTCATGCAAATTTGATAAACGTGTTTTGATACCTTCAAATCAGTAACAACATTTCAAAAGGGCGAAACCTACGATCCTGCCGTTTCGGGAAAATCAACATTCAAAATTTTGCAATTTCGATCAATTCCTATTTCCACAAAAAAGCATGAAAACCATCAATTTTGTCAAAACGTTATAGAAAATAGCAATAATTTCATCATAGAGAGCAATTTGGAATTAATTAAAGTATTTTTGCTATTAAAAATTGAGAAAAAGAAATTACGCCTTTTGAAGAGCGTGCCTACATTTTCGCCCCACCGTATTCGCCACCCACTCAACCAAAACAACGGTTTAGCCCGTCAGGTTACGCCACAAAGCAGAAGTAAACAACAGATTCGCCCTTTTGTTTTTGTTCATTTTTCGGGTTTTTAAAGAAAAAGTGGTGAAACAACTATTTTATCATTGTGAAACGTTACAGTCAGTGATAATACAGTGATATTTGCAACCTCAGTGATAAAAAATTGGTCTAGAAAGCCTTCATAAGGAGTCCGATTCAGGCCATTTCTCGTTGAGCCAGGATACACCGTGAGTAGCAAGTTGGTTTGACGATGTGGTCTGTATTGAAGTGACGTTCCTTGGGGTGTCCCCGCCGGAAGTGGGAGACATGGCACCTGACGACTAGGCCACCCCGCGACGCCATCCTGCCTTCTCAATCTTTGCATAGCTTCAATGGTTACGGAGGCGATGATTTTGTACGGCATTCCTCCTAAACCTCCTTACACTAACTTTTTGTCCTGCAACTGCTCGAAACAGAATCCCCGGATGTTCCCAGAACCGGCAATTTATGGACCTTCATATCTGGATTGTGAATCCAGACCAGATCCGATACTACAATAATTGAAATTAAAAATTTATGTATTTAGGATCATACAAATCTGTGTTTGTTGTGGAATTGTGGTCAGAGACATCAGAAACATACATTTTGATCCATTTTGAGGATTGTCAGGTTAAAATTTACAAAATTATAACGAAAATTTGGTGTTTCTAAATATACGTCGGAACTTGCAGAAAATACTACATTCGCCCCTCGTGATTGGGTAAAAACACAAGGGCGGAAACTCAATTTGGTTTGTTTTGATTGATGTTGTTGATTAGCCCTTTTGTTTTTTGCTTGTAAAACTACGTAGTTTCGGAATTTTGAGATGTTGGAGGGTGTTTTAGAATCAGTTTTGTTCGCTTTACATGATTCTGACGAAAACTCAGTTTGTTTACATCTGAGGGATTCGCCCTTTTGAAAAGTTGTTACTGAAATATCCGATAGTCGCATATCAAAAGTTGAATACAATGGGAATACAATTTTACAATTTTGTTATGCATTATTTAGCTAAATTACATATTAAACAGTAAGTTTTAGTGGCTGTGAAGACGCTAATTTTTTTGACCACGAGTCCTAATATTGGAATTAAAAAAATTCGGATTCTGGTCAAATTTGATGCAATACTTCATCATCTCAAAATGATTGATGTAAAAAAATCTTATTAAAAGTTTCCAAAATCGCATAATTTCATCAGTATTCGCCGTCTCCTGATCAAATCAGCATCCTACAACTTCATAAATATTAATAACCTTTGCACTACTCTCGCACTCGTGAATATTCAACGAAAACCCCATTTTCCTCCGAGCAATTCTCGCTCTAAAATCACTTCATTTTTCCATTGCAAATGCATCAGCTGGAAAAGAACGCCGGGGTAAAGAAAAAAAAAAACAAAAACCTGTGACCCCATCAGATTTCCACCGGGACTGGGACTCAGCAGTAGTACAAAGTTGCACTTCCCCCGGGGGATTGGGCAACAACTACGCTCACTGCGACTGCATGGGGTCGGCGCCATTTATACCACGTTCAAGCCTCGTGTTCGACCCTCCTGTAGGCGGTCCACCACCCCCCCCTGGCGTTAAGAAAATCGGTGACGTTGCGGGGAAATTCAAATTACTCATTCCGATGCGAATTTGCGGCCAGTTCGAGAAGGAATTGTATCAGGCGTTCAACTTTTGTGCAAGAATCTGGCAGGTGCCTAACTTCAGGCGCGCACACGCTTAAAAATGGCTCGAAATGTTCGCGTTGCCTACTTGCGGGCGAAATAATTTTTCATTATTGGAATTGTTCGCAATTTGTATCCAAGTAACGAATGAATGAATGCGAAGAAACAAAAAATGGATGCTCATTTTTCCGCAAATCGCAAACAAAGTGCTCAAATCCGTCAGCAATTTATGGGGGTGCATCATTCATTCTGCCTACGCTGGAAAATTCAAGCCAGTGCTCGCTTACAAAATCCCGGGGCTAACCTTAACCTTCTCCATCATGGTTCAAATCTTCCATTGTGGCTGCCCTCTCTTTACCCCTGGTGTCTTTCAATGGCGAAATCTGTCAAACTTGCTGACTACGACGGGGTGGACCAACGAATTACCGTAATTTCACGCCGAAAATTGTTCTCCTCTGCTTCAATTTCCGAAAATCATCGAATCAATCTCACCCCATCGTACGGTGCAGAAAATCTGGGCAGCAAACAACGCAGCATAAATCGCAATATGGTTTCTGCTGCTGCGCTTGTACGGAAAGAGCATTTTGTGGTTTGGGAATAACGATTACACAAAAGCACGTGCGGAAAAGCGTTTATCGGTTATACTCTGATGAACATAACCCGGAATGATCGGGCAGATCCGGCAAGAGCGATGATGGGCTAATAAATCAATAACAAGTGGCAAATATCAAAATAAAAGAATATTCTAAGGAACGTAAATTTACATAAATTATTTTAAGAAACAAGTTAACAGAAATAATACATCTTCGAAGATCGTCTTCAAGGTTCATAGAAACTGCACTATCTCAAATTAAAATTTAATTCATTTCTTCCAATTTTAAATTTGCTCCCACGTTTAGTTGCAAGAACCGGGCAATAACTGAGATAAGTTCGTGGGTGTGTTTAACCTGGTGGAAATTTAAACGACTGAGCTGACAGTGCACTCAGCATCCGAAAGTTGTAGGTGTGACTATCAAGGAGTTGTTGACCGTGATAAAGTTAGTTGACGAACTTCATAAAAAGATTTATTTTTTGAAAAAAAAACTTCATCCCGGTACGAAAATCGAACTCACGACTCCAGCACGCCGCTAGTCAAACCCCGTCCCCTACCGGTCAGTATTCCCAGTGAGTAGAATTACTCTTTGAAGAGATCTGACTTTGCCGAGCCAGACAGGCTTCGAACCCATCACCTTCCGCTTACAAGGCGAAACCCGTAACCTCACGGCCACGGAAGCTTGGCAAAATCAGCAGATTAGCATTTATGTGGGGAATTTTAGACGACGTTCAGTCAAGCTGAATTTGTTGAAGGAATATAATAATAAGAACAGCATTTTTAAGCAAAATTTTCAGTAAAAAAAAGGTGGAAAGGTCATAAGACTACTTATCAATCATCGGGTCACGTGATAAATGCAGACATAATAATCATCGAAATATCTTAGATTTGACTATTTTTGAAACGTATTTCCTAAATGAATAATTTTGATAACCATATTGGTCACCAACAAATGTCGAATGAATATTTTTGAGATGTACTTTCAAATTGAAAATATTCGACCATGACCATTTCTGGAGTTTTTTTTTTTTGAAAAGGTCCAATAAACCAAATTTCCAGTTTTTGCTTTTTGGGTGTTTTTGAAACCGCCTTGAGTCATTGAGAGAAACTTGGCATAATTAATTCAATTTGCTCATTTTTAAGCTCAAGTTTATGAGAAACACGGTGACTATCAAAGACAACTAGGCGTTTGAAAGATAAATTTCCACGAATTTTTCAACACCAAAACTCCCAAGCTCGAGAAAAAAGGGGGGATTTGCATACCAATTCCCCTTTTTTTGTTGAGCTGGGAGTTGAAGTGTTAAATCACAAATAAAAAAAAATAAAAAAAGTACATGGAAACCAGGGCTGTGGAGTCGGAGTCGGAGTCGGAGTCGGAGCCGGAGTCGGAGTTGGAGCCGGAGTCGGTGGAGTCGGGTCTTTTTGGGGACCTGGAGTCGGAGTCGGAGTCGGAGTCGTCAAAACTCGAACAGCTGGAGTCGGAGTCGGAGCCGGAGTTGGCTAAATTTTATGAGCTGGAGTCGGAGTCGGAGTCGGAGCCGAAAATTTCTGATATCCCGGAGTCGGAGTTATCTTAAATTACTTAAAAAATGTGTTTTTTTTATTTCAGTATTTGCTATTAAACAGCTTATTTTACAAAACTTCTTATATTTTTAAATGTTTTTTAAGTCGCATGCACTGCGTTGCCATTTTTTAGCCATTATGATTTTGAAACTTTTTATTGTGATTGGAAAGCTCTAATTGTGTTATTTCACTATGATCGCAAAATGATAACCTGTTAATCCCCTCTTACCCAAGTATGTAGTATCATAACTCAAAAAATAGTAAACAATATTGGTTTTGTAGTCAGGAATATTAAATTGAATCTTGACTGCTTCCTTTTGCCTATATTTAGTATAACCGACGGCGTTTAACTCTTCCAACAAAAAATCAACGATAACAACAATCTTTACTTGGAACTCAACATGCTCATTTTGTTTATAACTAGTACAAACAAATCAATGTGTTGCATTCAAAATAATTGAAACTGAAAAAAGATCTAAAAAAGTTGCAACAAATTTTGAAATAAACATATTCAATGTTAAATATGGATTTGCGACAAAAGGTCGATAGACATAAAGTCGAATTGACAAAAGGTCGAATGCCAAAAGGTCGATAGACATAAGGTCGAAAGTGGACAAAAGGTCGAATGGACAAAACGTCGAAAGGACAAAAGCTCGAATGTGAAAAAATGAAACTCAATTTAATAAATAAACATTCCAAAAACAACCAATTCTTGGTTGTTGTAATATTTTTGTGAATTTTTAAATTCTTTCAAACATGAGCAGTTCTTTGAAAAAAAGTTCGACATTTAAAATATTTTGGATGTTTTTTTATTTAAAAAAAAAACAACCTTTTCTTGATTGACATTATATTTTTGTGGGTTTTTCCATTCTTTCAAACATGAGCAGTTCTTTGTAAGAAAAAGTTCGATTTTTAAAATATTTGAGAAGTTTATTTTTATAAAAAAAAACACCTATTCTTGATTGTTAATATTTTTTAAGTTTTTATCTTATTTTTAAAAATTAAAAGCAACTCATTCTTGCTTGTCGTAATGGTTTTGTGATTTTTTTTTTTCAATTTTAGCGGTTTTTTAAAACACTACTTATAAAATATTTTATAAGTTTTAATTTTATTCATAAAAAAGTAGAAATATTTTAGTGATTTTTCAGTTCTTTCAAATGTTAACAGTTCCAAATCATGAAAAAGTATTGCATATTAAATATTGTTGCAGGTCTTCTATCCTTATTCAATCTATCTTTCATGGTCAAATTAGATCCTTAGAAAAAAATGATTTAAAAAAGAAATATATAAAAAATCGATACTATTTATTTATATTTTAAAAGATAACTCCCCTCCCCCTTCATTTTCAAAAAGTTTCCGACAATCCGGGGGCAAGTTTTTATTCAGAAGACCTCTGAATTTTCAAGAATATAGAAGTGAAATTAATGAAAACCGATCTTAATACCTTTCTATAGATGTTTTTTTTTAATTTTTATGCATTTAGACTCACATCAATAGTTTTTTTTAGTTCGACCTTTTGTCCTTTCGACGTTTTGTCCATTCGACCTTTTGTCCATTCGACCATTTGTCCATTCGACCTTTTGGCATTCGACCTTTTGTTATTCGACCTTTTGGCATTCAACCTTTTGTCCATTCGGCCTTTTGTCTTTCGACCTTTTGTCATACATTCGTTAAATATATCGATTATCTTAATGTTTACTTTTTATCTACTAAAATCTGATAATGTTGATCCCTATTTTGATAGCGTTGAAAATTATCGTTGAAAAAATCTCAAGATTTCAGTACCAAAAAGAACCAAATAATTAAATGTACAGAAAAAAATTTAAAAAAATTCAGCCGGTAAGAATTTTCTAATACTGTATGTCCCACGCCAATATGATGGACGGTGACTTAGAAAATTTCTACTTGGAAAGGTAGCTTAGGGTCCTTTTGAAATATCCGTGACCTTGAAAATATTTTACCTGTGGATTTTAGTTGTTTTTTCCAATTTTAAGTTTTTTCATATATTTTGATGGAGGCGCACGATCCTTCATAAAGCTTAGTTTAAGATGAAGATTCAAGAATCACGCGCCTCCTTTTAAATGTATAGAAATTTTTTAAATTAAAATAAATCAAAAAATCCTTGGTAAAGAATTTTCTAGGTCACGTATAATTGAAAAGGACCCCGTAAGCGACCTTTCCACGAAGAATTTTTTAGACACATTGATTTGCAATAATATTCTCCTTCAGCCGTGGCGTGATGTCCATGTACGTCCAGGGTTCGAACTGACGACGTGTTGTTTGTACTTATAGCGTGGAGACGACTCCTACACTTGGAATGACGTAACGGCCAACAACAACCAAGGCCAGGACCGACGTTTTACTTCCCCATCCGATGGAAGGTTAGAGCAGATGGGAATCGAACCCATGATCATCCGCTTACGACGCGCACAGCTTAACCATTCGACCAAGCCTGCTGCTTGACTTTGACAGTCAATAACAATTTAATATTTGTTTTTTTTTTTGCTTTTGATAAATTTAATGTAAATTTGAGGTTAAGTAAATAAGTCCAAATTTACTTGCACAATTGTTTTTCTAACAATGCGTTCAAAACCGGAGATATTTTTTGTTTTTTTTAATGACGTAAAAAAACTTATAACCTAAATTTTTTTTTTTTTGGTTTTGTGATTCGAACATATTTTTCTTGAGAAAAACATGACACTTAGAGAGTATTTAAATAGTCCTATTTATCAATGTTTTCAAAATAATAGTTAAGTAACTTTTGAAACATTAAAAAATATTTGGAGTCGGTGTCGGAGTCGGAGCCAACCATTTGTTAAAAGCTGGAGTCGGAGTCGGAGTCGGAGTCGGCTAGAGTACGTTGGCCGGAGTTGGAGTCGGAGTCGGAGTCGGTTGGAGCTGAAAGCCGGAGCCGGAGTCGGAGTCGGAGTCGACTAATCTCAGAAAGCCGGAGTCGTTTGAAATATGACCCGACTCCGCAGCCCTGATGGAAACTGTTTGACACAGCTCAGAACAAGTTTAAAAAAATATGAAAATCGTCAAAAAGTATCACTGGTTGAATAATATTTGAAAAATGAATTGACATCCTATCAATATCACTAAGATTTATTGAGAGTTATCAAAAAATTCAATTATTGGAAAAAAAAACTTATTTAACAAATGTAAAGGTAACTTTTATGACAAAATCTGCAAATTGGAAAAAATGTTAAGGGGTATCTTTTTTTAGTTTCCTTGAATCTAACGATATTCATCTATGTAAAGTTGTGTAATGGTTTTTAAGTGTTCATAACATTACATATGAAATGTCTACAAGGTCATATGATATTGTAGCCTTTTTTCAGCGTGATAAGAAATTGCTTTTTAAAAAATTGAGTTTTTTTTTTTTAATTTTAAACAATATAATCATGAAATGTAAATGAATGCTATCTACGTTGGTCCGGAATAATGTTACTCCATGAACCACTCAGGATTCTTCAACATAAATCAACTCACATCTAGCTTCCACCAAACTCTCAGCCATGTCTCTTTGCATTACAATGTAGGCCCTAATTACAAAGCACACAAACACCACCAGCAGTAGCGGCAGCATCATGTACAAGATAACCCAGGGCCCCACATAAACTGCGAACTCAGATCAGTAAATTAGTCAGACAAACATGCTCTCTCAAAGGAAGATAGCGTTGTATGTTGTGTGGGGAAAACCCCCTCCATGAGCGTTCTAGTGTGTGGGTGGATGATTCTCTTCCTCTCCACCTTCTTCTCCCGCAATTTCATTCCGGATCATTTATGTAACCGCTCAATTTGGTCCACCCGGTGGCCAAGTGCCACCTTCCTTCAACCCCTCAAACCCGCTTCGCTCCCCTTATTACCAACAGATGGCGCTGTCACCCCCGCCAAACGCCTAAATGTATGCAAAGAGAAGCTGTGGGTGACTTTCGAGCAGCACAAATTTGTCTTATTTTACCAGTTTCGAGGGTGGCCATATCCAGGCTGGTACCGCCATCGATGATTCCGCCACCGTGGTCTCCCATGGTGGTCGATCCGAGTGAGAGATTCGGGAACTGCGCCGCGTCCGGTTGGTTAAGTGTCCCCTTCCGACTTAAGGTTGGCAAGCAGCTGGAGCTGGACTTGAAACACTCTTCTTCTGCTGGAGGCGGCTGTTTTCCAAACACACCACTGATTCACCAAATCGATAACTTTCTTCCCTTCCCTTGTTACAAAGGTTGAATTCACACTTCACTTTGAGAAGGGTTTTCCTCTCCTCAAATTTGAGATATCAATTTTTGAAGGACTATTTTCTCCAAATTAAGAACTTTTCTTCAAGTTTATCCGAGTTATTCTTCCTCCAAACACCTCAAACTCCACCAACTTGCACTAATTTCCACTCAAAAGGTTAGAAAGCTCGCGAAAACTCACTCCGGAAAAGCCCGTCGTCTTACATCAACCTGGTCATTGATACCGTTCGATGAAGAGTGACCGATGCTGGGAAGAAACCACGACCAGGCTTCTTCAGCTTCAAAGCTCGCCCCAAAACAATCAATAGGAGCTTACGGCGCAAGCGCTCTCCCGTTTTTGTGTAATGACGCGCGTAGGACGAAAGCTTCCGGAAAGCTTTGCTTTCTCCCGAGAGAGAGAGAACCGCGATCCCGCTCTCAGTCGTCATTACAAAATGTCAAACTCGGCGCGCAGCATTGTTTTGTGATTCTTTGGGCGGGAGGGGGGTTGTTTTTATTTTGCGTTATCATGGGTCCGGGTTCAAGGATGTTTTGGGGACTTGAGAGGAAAAGGATGTGCGTGGAGGGAGTTAGCGGAAATGCCAGTGATGTACGTGATGGTGTGCTGGTATTCGTTAAGGCGAGGGAAGGTTTTCATGAAATTTGTTGATGTTGGTTAAAGAAACAAACATCATAAATCATAAATCTTGAATCTTGAATCTTGAATCTTGAATCTTGAAAACTGTACTGTGTGTTATATTTTCTGTTTCAATTCTTTGATACTAGAGTTCACCTATGTTACTTTCAATTTCTTGATAAAACTTTTTTAGCACTTCCTTCTAATTAATTTCAAAGAATTCAAAAATCATCTAACCATTTTCGTTTCAAGTCACTCAAGTGTCTCAACCCCTCGTCACCCAAAATTCAAAGCATGTTGTGCAATAGAAGCCCAACCCAGCAAGTTTGCACCATCAAACGGCCAACAGCGAGAAACAGTTCCGGAAATCTTAGGTTCCGTTTCAAGTTAGTTTACAGCATCCGTTGTGCAACACGCCATCAAGCGGAGAAGCCAGACTCGTTCACCGGGCAGCAAGCATTAGAATTCTCGTCACGTTCACCATAAATTACTTACTCTGGGTGACGAATCCATGCCGCTGGAAATTGACGGCGAACTTGAGGTTCACAGTACCTAGCTTGGTACCTAGCTATTATTGCTGGACAGTTGGATGCCACGAGATGGAATCTCACGTGTGGTGAAATATTTGCAAGATTTACATGAATTGAACCTCCTGTTGATATTGGTGCAATAGTGAACACACCAAGGAACACACTGTGGCTGGATATAGCGATGTTTGTCCGGTAAATCAAGTAGTGTCAACAAATGCAAATTGTATCCAATTTTAGGATGCTGAGAAAAGCGATTTGAATCCTCACAAGATTTGAACTTTCTCCACCAATCGTAAATGAAAATTATTTTGTAAACTACCATTTTGGCAAATCACAAGCAATAGGAAACTATTTTACACATCCTGCAAGGATAGAAATCCTGTTGTTGAACTCGACAACATGGAAATGATAAAGAAATCGTCAACTTTTTTTTCGATTTTGAACAAAAATGTTATCGATTTTGAAAACAATTGCAGTGAAATCGAGAAAAATGTTGACGATTTTTTAATCATTTCCATGTTGTCGAGTTCAACAACACAGAGTTACCGGACTTGCTAAAAGGATTTCTATCCATGTCAAGTGTCAAATTATAGCTGGGGAAGTCAGCTAGTGTTTAAAAAAAGGGATTTTGAAAAAAAAGATGCCTGAAGCCTAAAAATCCTGCTGTCAAAAGGCTTTTGCACCCGTTTTAAATGTAGCTCCTGGAATTTTGCCCAATAAGTTGTGTAAATGGTATCGGCGAATAGGATGGAATTTGGACTGAATCATTAACCTGCCAATAATACGAGAGCGAGCGGCTCAAAGAGCCGATTCACTAAAAAGAGCGAACGAGCCATGGCCACGGTTCTTTTTTAAACTCATGTATTTTGATAGAACCATTAGAAGATGGAATAATGTTAAAGCCTCTGTATATTTTTAAGTGTATAAATATTATTAACTGTAATCCCAACAAATTGTACCATAGAACTTGTTTTTGAGAATTGAAAATGCAGTTTAAAATTTATAAATGCTTATAAATTAAAGTCATATTTGTTAGAATTGTGTATATGTTGTACTTTTTCATGAACTTGAATTACTTCAAAGGTGAATGATTTTCTAAACAAAATGAAAAACATTTCATTGCACAACTGATCGCAAACAAACATTAAAGAGTTACACGAGTACAAATATGAGCATATTAAAATGCTTGATTTGGAAAGTTTTGCCGAAAAACTATTGTCACCTGGGGTGAATCGGGACTACAGATTGAATAGGCACAGCAGGGTTTAGAGCATTTAAAGGTTTGTAAATCGATGTACACATTTTCTAGCCATATCATAACTCATCTTATCCGATAAAACTTTGGCATTTGAGCAGTTCTCTCAGATTTCGGTTATTCGTTTTTTTTGTATTTTTTAATCCAACTGAAACTTATTTGGTGCCTTTGGTATGCCCAAAGAAGCCATTTTGCATCATTAGTTTGTCAATATAGTTTTCCATACAAATTTGGCAGCTATAGTGCGTCCATCCCGGGAATTCCCGGGACAAAAATCCCGGGATTTTTCCTAAACCGGGAATTCCCGAATCCCGGGATTTTCTATAATTTGTCCCGGGAATTCCCGAAATTGAAAAAAAATCATATTTTGGTCTGGAAATTCAGATTTGGTTGTGAAAATAGTAGAACAATATAATGAATTAAAATTTGTATTCAGCAAATCTCAGCATTAAATTGGCATTTAAGGAAAAAATATTATAATTTGAATTACCAGGTCCGCAAAATGCCTAGTGCTTTACATTGTTTCTCTATTATTTTATTTTTTTTTTGAAAAACTGGATATATTTACGTATATTTTCGATTTTAAATTAAAAAAAAAATCTTATATCAAATTATTTATAATCAAACACCGGCATCTAGGGCAAATACGTACAAATGTAACGAATAAATACAGCTTTTAAAGCAAAAAATATTTGCATGACGTTTTGGACTACTTCGGTTGAAACAGTAACAGAACAAAACAATTTGTACTTCCAAATGTATTGCTCTAAAATCTCCTGTACCTATTTAGACTGTAATTCTGATTTTCCCTCGGTTGGCGGTAGTAACTTGAAGATAATTTGTAAAATATGTTTTATATAAAACAATGAATTCAAAACTTATCTAAAATTTTACATTGACTGGTATCATTTTATTTATTGTTGTTGTTTGTTTTCTAGCTGTTTTAGTCATGTCATATAAAATATATATAAAAGAAAAAAAATATGAAAGAATTCCAAAGTTTTTTTTGAATAGATCCTATAAACATATGGAAAACAAAAGCTTATTGGACCTTTAAAAAAAAAACTCAAGAATTATGTAATTTGATTCGCAAATAAAAAAATGATTAATCATACTGGAATTAAAAATAGTAGTTGATATAAAATTCTAAACACCACAAAGACAAAAAAATCTTTTAGGCTATTTTAAAACTGTCGTCTTTGTTTAGATTGAAGTGAGGATTATAACCATTTGATATTATTAAGCTAATTCAATGATTTTAAGCTTGAAAACATAACAAATATAATGAAACATAGATTTTATTACTGATTCAAAAATTTCCCGGATCCAGGAATTCCCGGGAATTCCAGGATTCCAAATATTTTTCCGTTTCCCGGAAATTCAAAACCAGGAAAATTGGACGCCCTCCCCCATTCGACTTTGGTCAGAGGTGAGGGACTAGACCCCAGAATCATTTTTTATGAACTTGGCAGAAGTGTATCCAAGGTATCCAGTAGACATACCTTTTACAGTGTTGCCATTTTTCGAAAAAACAGCGCTTTTGAAACATGAAGAAATAAACCAAAAAAAATTTAGATACAAAATGAAACTAGCAATCGGTAAGTACTTTATATAAGTTTTGATATCATGAACTGAAAATGAACGAGAAATCGGAGTCGCTCGATAGCAAAAAATGCTAGCTCACTTCAACGAATCATCTCTGCGGTAAACTTTATGCAGTAGGCCTGGCCGTTTCAAAGTCTGTGACGCCTTTTGTTTACTAATAAAAAAAATCAGTAGTGAGCAACGACTGATCGGTCAACTCATTAGAAGAGTCGACTGTATCGGATCGGAGCGGAGAGTTAGCGAGCACTTTCTGGTGAGTGACTTTTAGAGTAAACTCAAAAAATAATAAAAGACGATCTTTGCTCACACGTAACGAGAAAAATATAGATCTGAAATGATCACCTTCAAAATATTTGGTAATAGTCAGAGTCTGCGTGATAGTTTTCAAAATTCGGTCAATTTTAGTACAAGCCAGATTTTGCCCTCCTTTCTTCCGAAAAATCAGCCCAACCACACAGACAGGTGTACCTTAGAATTAATTTGACTTTTATTATACAAAATAAATCAAAACTTAGCATTACAATAAATAGGTTTCCATTCAATTTCTTCTAGAAAAGTAGAAAAAAAAAGAGAGTGTTTTTTCTTCCCCTCTAAAGAGTATCAACTCGAGCGTCGCATGCAAAACACCTGCACGCGAGCCGAATCCGGAGCACAGAGATTTCCATCGACTTTTGGCTGGGCTTTTGTTGTAACAGTAGTGTAAGACTTTTTTTTATTAAAAGATAGTAATAATACATTTTTTCTTGGTTGTTCTTGATTTTCCTTTCCAACGACGATTGCGTTCTGGGTTACACGCGAATTTCAACACCAACACATTTGTTTTAATCTTAAACTGCGTAAGTTTGTGTCCGTTCTTTGACTATGTCAGTTGTTATTATTTTCTTAAAAATCTTCCAACGATAGGGCTAGTGCTTTGTTTTTGTTATAATATAACCTATAATAAATAGCGCTTTGAGAGCGCTTCTCGATGCTTTTGATCATGAACTGTGTTCTCTTGACTGCAACAACAACAATACGAATCGTTTTCTTCTTCTAGTAAAAACAGAATGATGATCTTCTTCTTACTCACTAATCAAATGATTTCACAAATTAGGTCCTAATACAATTCCTACTAATAAAACATGAATTTTAAGCTAAGTTTTGTTTCTTCTTCTTCTACCACTTCTTCTTCTTCTTCAAACAATCGAATCTTTGGAGTTCGTGACGTTTAATTCTTCTTCTTGCTCTCTCTCTTTCTCTTTCGTTCGCATCGAGCTGGTTGTGGTGCGTTTCCTGTTTTTCTTTTCTCGAGGGGCGCGTGCGGGACTCGTTGAGGAAAAGTTCTAAATCAATACATATGTACGTATATAAATAGGTCGATGCTTAGTATCCGGCCAACTCGGCAAAGGTGGAGTCCATCTCGTCGGCCAGGGACTTGTATCTGTCCTTGTTGACGCCCAATTCGTCTGTACAGGTGGGAAGGGAGAAAAGAGAGAACGGTCGAGAATGTTAGTCCATGATTGAGGGAAAGTGATTTTTGACAGAAGAGTTTCCACAAAAAAAAACCTCAGGGGGTCTCTGCTCCTTGGAAACACCCTCAAGAAACAAATTTTAAAATAACAAAATTCAAAACATGATCCATTTACAGAAATGGGACGTTCAACAAAATCAAATGTTTGACAGTTTGAAGTTGTGATCCTGAAAAGTAACAGTGTTAGTATGGTGCGGTCAAGCAAACAAAAAAGTTATCAAATAAAAGCAAAACACAAAGGGGCTGAACGGGATCCAACTGCGCTTGGGGTCACTAAAAGGGGTCAAACTCAAGTCTCGTATTTACACCCGGACCCAGAGAAAAGTTTCGAAATCAAAACATTTGAAGTGATCTATGGACAATTCGAGCAAAACATTGCTAAAGGGGCATAGTGGGTTTGTGAACAATCGTGCGTCCCGCTTATGTTAGATATTTACAGGATTCACTGTTTTCTTACAAACCCACTATGGTCCTTTTCCATTATTTTGCTCGACTTGTAGGCAATGACGCAGAAGAATGACCATTGAATTTGCATGATTTCTAATTATTTTGTGCTCATTCAGAATATTGAAAAGCAAATTTATATTCCTAAATACACCTATACGAGGAGTGTGGATCCTTAAATGTAAACAAACAGTCTATCTCACTCGCACTATTGCCAGTTTACATAGAATGAGAGCGGGATGGACTTCTTGTATACACCAAGGTTACGCCGGATTGAGAATTGACATCTGTAATGACAGAAGACTAACGCTAAGTATGCTTAATGTCAAAACAAATGACACAGATTTTTCATTCGGGTGTAAGCTTCTTAGTAATCTTACCATAAGATATAAATCATGCAAATTCAAAGTCATAATAACAAAATTCAAGTGAGTCATTTACAAGTAGATGGATCGTAGATGGCAATGGAATGGACTACAACGACGCGCTTCAAACGACGCTGGTTGACATGACGAGGAGCACATGTACACATGTATGAAGTATCGATCGACGACCAAAACAAAAAACGAACTGTCAAAACAGTAACCACAAAAACGTAACAAGATAATACACAAACGGGTGAACATCACCGATAGGTACCTAAAACAACCATTTCTTCGTCGTCTTCATCTGCTAGAGTTTACAACATCTGATTCTCGAATCTCAATTAAAGATCACATTTTTAAAAACAAAAAACGTTCAAAATGGGAGCAGATACAGGGTGATGCGTGCGCTCTCGGTCCCACACAAGGTGGAGAGCGGACCCGCGGAGCAAAACGGGAAAAACACGAACGGATTGAGATCGAGAGAATGAGAAAGTGAGATTGGAACTTGCGAACGAACCGGAACTCCGGCGCGGGTCTTCTTCTTCTTCCTTTTGGATTTGAGCAGATCTTTGGTCTAAGGCAAGCTGGTTTTGGTGGCGGTTGTGGTGGTGGTGGTTGGTAGTAGTAGTAGTAGTAGTAGAAGTAGTAGCAACAATAGTAATGATAGCGGTAGTAGCCGTCTTGAGCGATTAGTATCCGGTAAGTTCGGCGAAGGTGGAATCCAGGTCGTCGCAGATGGCTTTGTACTTGTCCTTCTCGCTCATCAGTTTGTCTGCAAAGAACGGGTAGAAAATCGATTGGAATTCGGTTGTTGTGACAATCAAGCGACAGCGCGGCCATTGCGTTGATCGCAGTTGGCGTCGACTGAGCTGCTGCAGCTGTGAATCGTTGAAATGTTGTGGTGATTCCTGTGTGGTGACTGCCTTCGTGATGTATCGTCTTGTTTGAGCTGAAACACTCTCAGTTCGTGGAATGCTTCTTATTTACAAAGCTTTCAGTTGCGGAAACAATCGACATCGAGGTCGCTGAAGCTTTACGTGTCAAGCAAAGCTGTTAGACAATCTATTGTTCTTACTATACTTAGAAAAGCATCCCTGTTTGGGCTACCCAAAATTTACTTTCAAAGCACTACCATTCAAGAGAGTCGTGTGTAGTGGTGAATATTATCTTGTGTGTATTGGAGTAGGATAAGTGAGCGCTACAACAGTCAATGGAGTTATTTGTGTGTCGCTGGAGAACCATGCCGGTCGCCAGTTCGGACCGTAGCGGCGCCACCCCAGCAGGTTCTCCCATCCGCGTTCCCTCAACGTACCTTCTAGTCTGTCGACTTCCTTCTGGAGCTTCTTGACGTTCTTCTCGGCGTTCTCGGCGCGGGTCTCGGCCTCCTTCAGCTTGATGGTGAGGGACTTGAGCTGGCGCTTGAACTCCTCCACTCTCTGGTTGGCCTTATCTTCCGAGACCTCCAGGGACTTGAGCGAGTTACCGACGACCTATACAGCAGAAATCAGACAATTAACAATCGTGTTGTGTGGTTTTCACCGCCCAAAACGCACCTTCAACTCCTCCTCCAGCTCCATGATCTTGGCCTCACCGGACTTGACACGGTCCTCAGCGGCTTCCAGCTCGTCTTCAACGAAGGCCAGCTTGCGGGACACTTCATCAGACTTGGTATCGGCGTCCTCAGCGAGCATACGGGCTTCCTTGAGCTGGTTGCTCAGCTGGTCCATGCGCTCCTCATCCTGCTGGGAACGGTTCTCCAACACCTTGCACATACGGTTGTTCTCATCAGCGGACTGGGTGGCCTCCAGCAGCTTGGACAGGGCGGCGCCCGAGCGCTCCTCCGACTTTTCCAGATCCTCCTCAACCTGCTGGACCTTGCGGGTCAGCGAGGCAACGTTGGCCTCCGTCTGGGTCAGGTTCTTCTCCTTCTCCTCGAGGTCCTTGTTGGCCTGCTCGAGCGAGTTCTTGAACTTCTCGTGGTCCTCGGTGACCTGGGCCAGACGCTTGGTCAGGTCAGCGACCTCCTCCATGATCTTGTCGGCGCGCATGTTGGCCTCCTTGGCCTGGTTCTCGCAGGTATCGGCTTTGTCGGCGGCATTATCCTTCTCCAGCTTCATCGCCTGCATCTTCTTCTTAATCGCGTCCATGGTGGATGGATTTTCTGCTTACCCCGGCCTGTCCACGAAAAATTCAAAAAGCTGGGAAAGAAATAAAGGTACCATATTAATTGATTGTTCTTTAATACTTTGCTGATACAGTGAGTAAAATATTTGTCCGTACCCCCCCGTACGGGAAATGTTTGTGATATAAAAGTACATAAAATTCGACTAAAGTGCCATGTTTTATACATCAATCGACGCGGCAGAATGTCCTCTTCAAGACACTGTCATTGTATTTGCAAAAAACTTTTTCTTGAAAAATACAAAAATTGTTTACTGAAAAAGTCAAAAGAGGTCAAATAATTGTCCGTACCCTAGTAAAAGTACAAAATCTGATCGATTTAAGTGAATTCATTTATGAAATGTTGTTTCAGTGTCAAATACTAGTACCTTTAGCCAGTTTGTGACAACTTTGAACTTCTGATAAGTTTGTTTAGTTAATTTATATTAAAAATTGGATTAAATTTAGTTTTTAAAGTAAAACTTGTCAAAACATTAGTTTATAAACAACTATTTTTATAAAATTGCTATTTTGTGTTGTAAGAGTCTCTATTGAACAAGTTTCAACAATATTTGTTCAAAATATACATTGATTTCATCTTTTTATTGACATTTTTCGAACAAAATACTGTTTCGGAACAATACCGTTAAACAATCCGGATTGTCCGGAACCGGTTCAACCCCTCGGAGGGAAATTTTGTGGTGATCAGATAGAGGACAAAAAAACCCACCTCTTGCAATTTGAAGCATCCAATTTCGTCCACTACAGCCCGATTACGATTCCCTAGTCTGAAATTTGAAATTTTCAAATTCCCCAAGCAAAACATTCTGACCCAGAACGGTACAGAAATTCTCAGCACGGAAAGTGAAAATTTCAAATTTCAGACTAGGGACTCGTAATCGGGCTGTAGTGGACGAAATTGGATGCTTCAAATTGCAAGAGGTGGGTTTTAATGTCCTCTATCTGATCACCACAAAATTTCCCTCCGAGGGGTTGAACCGGTTCCGGGACAATCCGGATTGTTTAACGGTATTGTTCCGAAACAGTATTTTTGGTCGAAAAATGTCAATAAAAAAGATGAAAACAATGTATATTTTGAACAAATATTGTTGAAACTTGTTCAATAGAGACTCTTACAACACAAAATAGCAATTTTATAAAAATAGTTGTTTATAAACTAATGTTTTGATAAGTTTTACTTTAAAAACTAAATTTAATCCAATTTTTAATATAAATTAACTAAACAAACTTATCAGAAGTTCAAAGTTGTCACAAACTGGCTAAAGGTACTAGTATTTGACACTGAAACAACATTTCATAAATGAATTCACTTAAATCGATCAGATTTTGTACTTTTACTAGGGGGTACGGACAATTATTTGACCTCTTTTTTAACTTTTTTCAGTAAACAATTTTTGTATTTTTCAAGAAAAAGTTTTTTGCAAATCCAATGACAATGTCTTAAAGAGGACATTTTGCCGCGTCGATTGATGTATAAAACATGGCACTTTAGTCGAATTTTATGTACTTTTATATCACAAACATTTCCCGTACGGGGGGGTACGGACAAATATTTGACTCACTGTAGGTATTTTGCTGGTTTTCTGGAATTAGAGGTAATTCTCATATGTTTGACGGGATAAAGATTCGATCCAGTTCTATACATTTGGCTGTTTTTTTTTTTTTTTTCAATAAAAACATAAATCTCAATTAGCAAAACTGTTGGTGAAAACATGCTTGCTCACTTCTTAGTGAGCTTCTGTTTTACCCAATTTCAGTTGAAAACGTCTTAAAGAAGCTTTAATTGAACTTAAAAAACCGATACCTCTGCATTAGGCACTCGGAAAAATAACATGATGGTCGCTGAACCCGAATTAAACCACCGAAATCGGTCACGGTGTCACAAGCCTGTTTCATGTTACAATACCCTAATAAATGAGTGTGCCTAACAACTAATTCCCCATATAGTGACATATTATTTGTAGTATAGTGAACTATACCACAACTAGATTTCACTATATGGGAAATTAGTTGTTAGGCACATCGATTTTATTAGGGTAAGCCTATTACATGTTGAATAAAAAATCATGAATATTCTCCCATCTCCATAAGAGACGCCATCTTGGATTGCACGCTTCCTGGTCTCTTTGGAGAATTCTAGTGTTCATAATCGGGTTCAGCGACCCCAATTTTGTGAAAATCAACTCTTTGACAGACTTCATACTGTATTATTATTGATTTCATTTTGTAGCCGCCATATTGGCCACCATCTTGAACGTTTCACTTCCCTTGAGGAATCCTTCTATCGCGCACGAAATATCGGTATTGCGCGTATTCCTGAAAAGGACACGCGGCAAACCAGCCTCGAAACGACGCGCCGCACTTTCGGCAAATGCGCGCTGTCAAATCCCATAGTGTGCGTTTTGTTTTTGTTGATCTTCTTGTTCGAATTGCGTGGCATTGTTGCCGGGTATGTTTTTTATTGCACTAAAAGTGCAGAAAATCGCTGGCAACAACGTCTATGGCACATTCTGAATTGCCACGCAGCATGTATCTTTGAATGAAACGGACAATACAATGAAACATTTGCAGATTTTACGTCATAAGTCGAAAAAAGACCTGTCAGTTTTCATAGGTGTATTTAAGTGGAGCTAACAATGAAAATCACAAAAAAAATCTTCAACTGATGGATTTTCTCCGAAAAGTTCGGGAGTGATTTTCTTTTGCGTGTTTCTCTTCTTCTCTCCTTTGCGGGTGATGAAAGTTAGCAAGCGAAAAAGATATTTGGAGTTATTCCATCCCTGTTCAGGAAAAAAAACCTGGCATGTTACACGATTCGACACACAGTTTTCGGGTTTTGTGCCCTGACTACTATAAGATTTTAATTAAAAAAAATATAGGAAAATAGAGAGGTCAAAATAGAAAAATCGTAAACTTCACTTTTCGATTAAATCGGAGAATTTTCATCAAAAGAGTTTGAATGAGCTGAGTGTTCACAGACAAACAAATTTGAAAAATCCGAGTATTTTAAATAAGAGTTTCAAATATCTATTTTTGGCTATTTGTGAGAGGTTTCCCTCTCATCAATACATTTGCAGCGAAAATGTCAGACACTGCCTGATGTGCTGTCATTTTTTCCAGACGTCTAATGTTTAATAATAATATAATGTTTAATAACAATATAAAAAAGTAATATCGAACATTTGTTTATACGAAAAATACGATTCTCCACCTTGGGCTCAAACAAACAGTTTATCCCGCTCACACTAGATGTCAATATCTCTTGAGTGAGCGGGATGAACTTTGAATACTTGGAATTTCCTAAAGGAAAGGGGAATAGAGTAACTTGATCTCAACCGTGTATAATGGCTGCTCTTGATAAAATATTTGTTTCCGAACGTTTTGAAGTATTGTCATAAATATTGAATTGTAATTGAAAACAATTAAAATTTGTTCACGCAGAAAAATGTATCGTAGAATCAGCCTGTACGCGGTTTGAAAACAAAAAAAAAATGCGTTGAAATTGCGGCTTTTGAAAAAGCTGAAGTTAAGCGTTGCTGCAACAAAAATCATGATTTTCAAATCAACAAAACGTTTCGTTGATCCAAATATGCCTTATTTTTCTGCGTGTTGAAATAGCCCAATCGTTTGATACAAAATGTACTCACAAAACCATATGAAAAATCAATATTTTGGTCAAATTAGAAACATTTCCTCAAGAGTGTTCAAGTTTTTTTAAAAGTTATTGTAAAATTTCAAAGGCAACTTGAATACTTGGCTTTGGACACAATTTAAGTAACTTTTATGTTTATATTTTCTTACGAAACTATAATGCATTGAGCGTCCCCTCGACATTTTTCGTTCAGCCCAGTAAGTAAGCTGCATTCGTTACTTAAGAAAAGTTAACGAAGAATTTATTATTGTTTACCAAATTGTTTACTAAATAGATAAAATCAGAATTGCTTAAAAATGTTATTGTAATTGTCACTTTTGATAGTAATTATTGATATTCAAATGTAATCTTACACCCAAAACTGGGCAGTGCTTGTCCGAGAGAATAATGGCCTCGAGTCGAGATAATAGTGGCACCATTCACGGACGCAGAGAACACAGCTCGAGATTGGCGAGAGAATTATTCTATCGTGGTTCATTTGCAAAAAAAGTTCATCCTTCAAAACAAAAAACCAAAAGTGTCGACTACGGGAATCGAACCACAGACCTTTGACATACTAACTCAATGACTTAACTGCCTAGGCCTTGGTGAACAAGGAGTGGTCAGATGTCAATGTATGACACTTGTTGGAAAATTATTGTTTCAATTAACAAATGAACTCTTTTGTTATGGTGGTGTGAGTTGGTAGCATTATTCTCTCGATTTTGGCGCTTAGCCCTCAATAAATTTTGAGGGAACGATTCTCTCGACTCGGAATTTTGGGTGTAGAAATTGATATAATACAAAAATCAAACTATCCACATTCACAACCTCAGGTCTTTTGTGGTTTCTATTGCAAGTCCCTGCTCGAACCTAGGAGTCCGAAGGCTTGAATGGGAAGGGGCACCCAAACCTCTTTCAACTCCAAGGAATCTTCCACACCAGGGTTCGAACTGACGACCTTTGGATTGCGAAACCAACCGCCGCCAGCGATTCCACCGGAGCACGCTTGGTTTGGTGTGTTATTTGTACTTATAGCGTGGAGACGACTCCTACTTTTGGAATGACTTAACAAACTAACTTAACTTAACTTAACCAAGGCCGGGACCGACGATTTACTTCCCCATCCGATGGAAGGTTGGAGCAGATGGGAATCGAACCCATGATCATCCGCTTACAAAGCGGACAGCTTAACGATTTGGCCAAGCCTGCTGCTCTGCTAATATAATACACTATGAATAAAATTAGTAAAAATAGAAGCAAATAAAAATAACAAAACAAATAAGTTAAGTAAATCAAAAAAAAAGAACCATTGAATAAAAATAGGCACAAATGAGAAAATTAACGAGGGAATTATAAAACAAATGTGACCTCATATAAAAACACAATAACTGACAACATACATGAGATCATTAAAAAAACATGTCAATGCTGCTACCAAATCCGCGCGCTACCAAAATAAATACTCCCAGTAGGGTGACATCACACCCCTGTGGATTGACCCTAAAAAGTTTTTTTTTCCTCTTCAAATCTTTGCTGGCGCCAGCTCGGTGGCCATCGCAGGTGTCCCCCATGTGTCACCCCGATCTCCAGCGCCAGTCAGCCAGCAAAAACCACGATCTTTCCGATCCGTCCGATGAAACTCAACGGTTTCGAGTTCTATTTTTAGTACGAAAATTCGGACCATTCGACTCATCCACCTACACACGACTTGCGTAGGCGTAGGTTCAGAGTTTTTCGGAGCGATTTTCTACTGTAAGTTCGTGTGTGCGTGCGTTCAAGTGTTCTATTTTCCCCGCGGTCTGTGGAATTTCGGCCTGACCAAACATCCGACCCGAATTCCCGAACGTCGGTCTATTTTGCAACACACCGAGAAAAAATAACTCCCACAAAGTAGGCGTCTGTGCGGTGGTTGTTTGTGTGTATGTGTGTGTGAGTGTGCGTGCGTGCGTTCTCGTGACTTTCTCTGTATTCGTAGCAAATTTTACTCAGCGAATTTTCCGACTTTTTCTCGTGCCGCGCAGTCGCGAGTACTAAAATTAGAACAGCCGAACCAAGCACGAGCTGTCAGAAACGGTGCAGGTCCAAAAGTAGGCATTGAACTCTTGAAACGTTGGCGCAACTCCTCAGGTCCAAGCAGGCGCAGCCGCAGTCAGGATCCGCCGCACACATGCACATCGTCACAGCCTCGAGTGTCTGTACACAAACAACCGACCAATACACGGAGGGAAAAGATTTTCGCAAGTTATTGCTTCACTGCCTCGGGTTGGGTGTTACTCAATTAGGGTTGGAAATCATTTTTTTTTTTTTTTTTGTTAAGTTATTTTAGGATTGCTTCACCGTGAAGTTTATTAGCTAGGCAAGTTTACATTTGCAAGTTTTTAAATTTAGCACGTCCTCCAACACTGGGTGAGTCATTCATGATCTTCATGATCTTCTTCCTTGCGAACCCGCAACTGTTCCTGACCCCAAGGTCCAATCATCGATCGATGACCGCCCGAGGATCCTCACACACGTCACGTCACTAACAGCTGTCACTGTGACAGCTCATCGCTTACGTCACTCGCGCTTGATCCTGATCGCGCCAACTGTCGGTCAGGATTCCAACCAACGATTTTTTCTCCATCACTGGAAGCGTGTTCCCAGCCATTCCTGGAGGGTCCCAAATTTCACAGGATCTTCCGGGCACGGAGAAAAAAAATCCCCAAAAAACCAGCAAAAATTCCCACTTTTTTGTTCGGGACAGGAGAAAAAAACACAAACCAACCTGAGCGCTTTCACTCAAATCCTCGCAAGACTAAAAACACGATAGCACTGAGTAGTGCAATACGTTAAAACGTCCGATTGACCCTAAAACGCGCGTTCGGACGGCACCAACACAACGCGGCCTGCCACGATCGGCGGTGCGTCGTGACTTTTCGCCGTGACGTCACCGTTGCCGAAGGGTGCGCGCGCGCCATGAAAAGTCTAATTTTAAACTCGTGCGCGCACCCGAACTTCCCCTCAACGGAGCGGGCGCGTGTGTGCGTGAAATTTCCCCTCACTTTCCCGAGCGTGCACGCACACACCCAAAAAGGCTAAACTTTTTTCACGAAATCGTGAAGAAAAAAACGCGGTTGCGCAAAATTTTCCCGAACCTCGCGAACGAAAGCGAAAATTTCCGCGGCTATTTTAATGTCGGTCGGTGGGTTTTTCAGCGAGATTTTCGGTCTGGCCGCCGATCGAGAGGAAAATTTTCTTCCCCCCGGCGCACACGGACCGAACGAAATTGTGCGTGAATTTTAATATCTTTTTGCGCTCGGCGCAGATCGCCTACGCCTGGCTGAACCACCCGAGGTGGTGTTCTAATTTTGTGGAGGAAAAAATCTCCTCTGGCTTTGGATTTTTCACCGTGCGAGCGAGCGAATCGCGCGCGTTGGAAATTATGAAATTTATATGCAGAATGTTTTTGGGACGATGGTGAATGATTTGGGGTTTTATGCGGTTGATTTTTTGCAACTGTTTGATAAATAGTATTTGTAACGAGATTTGACACAGTTCATCGAAAAATTTATATAATATCAGTAAAAAGCAATTCCATGTAAAATAGGGAATCGGTTGTACAGTACCCTCTCATATCAATCTTATAGGAAATTAGACGAGCTTTCCGGTGAACATATTTTCGAGACTAAAAAAATCAAGTCTATCATATGGAAATTGTCAAAAACCATAATAAAATCACTTTTTTCAGCATTTTTATTTTCAAAACCGCTGTAACTTCACAATTGCGTGTTTTTTTTCTTTCAGTATATTTTTTTTCGGAAAGCCCGTCAAACTTACTGCTAGTTTGTCTCCGAGCTCATTTTGATACGACACAACGGCTTCGACATAAAGCAATATTTAAATTACGAAATACGTCCTTCTCAAATGCCATTATCGAGTGAACTTTTGTTCAATGCTGCTCTGTTTATGTCCAATTTAAAAAGAATTAAAGGGAGGGGATTCACAGGACTTTAAACCCCTTGATGGATGGATAAAATAATTATTCCGGACAAAATTGTAATCAAAATTACTCACATCTGATAGTATAGCACAATCAAAGTTTAGAAAAAAAATGAAGGTTTTAAGTCTGGCGCAAATTTTATTAAAAGTTTTTCCCCCATCCCCAAAAAAAAATCAAGAGGTAAAAAAATATGTTTCCAAAAAGTTCACATTTTCACAGAAAACTTAACTGCAATCAACTGAAAACATTTTTAAATGTATTCCCCTGCGTTTAGAAACATTTTTAAGCATCTGAGCAACTATCTACGAAATCGGCCGATTTCGACCATTTTAATTTTTTGTATTTTTTGATTTGGTTCAAACTTTGTGGGGGCCTTCCCTATGACCAAATAAGCCATTTTGCGTCATTGGTTCACCCATACAAGTCTCCATACAATTTTGGCTGCTGTCCTTACAAAACATTTTATGTAAATATTCAAACAGCTGTAACTTTTGAGTGAATTTTCTGATCAATTTGGTGTCTTCGGCAAAGTTGTAGGTATTGTTGAGGACTTTTGAGAAAAAAAGGTAAACGGAAAAAAATTGCAGATTTTTTTATCAACATTTTTTTCACTAAAACTCAATTTCCCAAAATACGTATTTTTTGATTTTCGAGATTTTTTGATATGTTTCAGGGGACAAAAATCCGCAACTTTTGAGCCATAGAGAAACATGGTGAAAAAATCTGCCGCCGAGTTATGAATTTTTGAAAAAATAGTGATTTTTGGAAAAAATCGAAGTTTCATGCAAAAACAAATTTGACATTATTTTTAAATGCAAAATTGAATTTGCAATCAAAAATTACTTTACAGATTTTTTGATAACGGGCTCCGTTTTCAAGATGTAGCCACCAAAAGTTTGATTTTAGCGAAATATTTGCTGTTTTTCGATTTTTAAAAATAGTGACCATGAGTGAGTACCCGCCCGTGTGTATCAATCGGACCGCGCTCTGGACTCACAATCCAGAGGTTGCTGGTTCGAATCCCGCGGCGGGCGCTCTAAAATTCTAAGTGTAAATATGGGTATCCGGCGCCGTCGCTCCGTGCCGTACTCAAACACTTAGGAGCCCAGGGCGGCGAAGTCCTTGTAGTTAAAAAGGAAGACTCTAGTGGTTGGTACTAGCAATGGTGGCCGACAGCTATAAAGTCAACTTCGTTTTCGTCCATGAGTGACCATTTCTAAAAATATTTTTTTTTAAAGTTCAGAAAATTTGCTATAACATTGTCTAAGAGACATTGAAGATTGGACCTCGGGTTGCTGAGATACAGAGGCTTAAACAAAAAGATACACGAAAATTGAAGTTTTCTAAGTCTTACCCATACAGCCCACCATTTTCTAATGTTGATATCTCAGCAACTAATGGTCTGATTTTCAATGTTGATACATGAAACATTAGTGAAATTTGGTCCAATTTTCAATGTTAATACATGAATCATTCGTGAAATTTTCCGATCTTTTCGAAAAAAATATTTTGAAAATTTTCAAATCAAGACTAACATTTCCAATGGGCGTAATATTCAATGTTTGGCCATTTTAAAATGTTAGTCTTGATTTAAAAAATTATCAAAATATTTTTTTCGAATAGATCGAAAAATTTCACGAATGTTTCATGAATTAACATTGAAAATCGGACCATTAGTTGCTGTCATTAGAAAATTGTGGGTTGTTTTGGTGAGATTTTGAAAACTTCAATTTTCGTGTTTCTTTTTTTTAAAGCGGCAACAAAAAAAACCATTTTTAAAATTTGTATTCAATTTCAAGTCACAACTTCAGAAATATGAAAAGTAAGCATTGCAAATAAAATTTGATTAACTTTTATTTTTATATTTCATCAGGAAAATATTATGCATTGGTTGTCCCCTCGTTATTTTTCGTTCAGCCCAGTTAGCGAGCAGCATTCGGTGACTGGGCTACGTTCTCAGCCCAGTTACCGAACGATCACTGTATATTATTTTATGTAGAAAATCGTGAGGAATCGATTTGTGACATTTTCATTAGCGGCAAATGACAGCATGGACCCATTTTGCCCCAGTTATCTCATTTTATGTGTTTTTCGGCAATATCTTTAATTGCCATCGTTTTAACATTTTGGAAGTATTCTTTCTAATGTATTTTTCGAAAATACCATTAAATTACATTATTTCTTACAGTTTCAACGTATATTATTTTATGTAAAAAATCACGAGGAATCGATTAGTGGTGTTCTCATAAGCGGCAAACGACGTAAATATTGATTTAGTATTGATTAACAGTTCCAAGTTAGTGCTTGTGGTTACTTGGGTAGGCCGCTAAAATGCTAACATTTTGAGCCCTACAACGTCATCCAACAAAGTTAGTTTTTGGTTGACACCCTGGAAGGTCGTCACCCTGTATGTCAATAACTTTAAAAGATAGCCCATATCAAGTACAATAACTCTTCCGAAGACACCATTTGGCTAGGACGTCAAACAAAGGAGTTATCAATTTATTCCACTTAATTTTGCCATTCCGAACACTGTGCAATGTATCTAAAAAAATATTACCTTGATATTATTTGGTAGTCAATATGGGCTAGAAATGCAAACAGTTGGCAATTAATTGTTTTGATTTGATAGTTGCAAAACACAGGTAGTTATTAGTAACAAATGCATGCAACAGTTCTCTTATCGCTCGCACTCATCATCCCAACCAAACACGCAACAAAACAAGTTCAACCTCACAGACGCGTAGTCATCGATGAAGTTCTCCAAACCCAAAGCTCATCTCGATTAAGCTTCATGCGAAAACAGTTGAGCATTCAAGTTCACAGAGTTCACACGTTTCGCGAATCGCGCCGTCGTCGTCGTCGTTTCGTTCAATAAAGAAGCCATCAAGATCGACGCGAAACAGGTTCTGCGTGAGAGGAACTGAAAGAACTGGATTTGATAGTGATTCTTGGAAGATTCGCCCCCCAAAACATCGCCGGTTAGAAGAATGACTCTGCCGTTTAGTGGTAATCTCAGTTGTGGATGATTCGGAAGCTGGGAAGAGCTATTGGTTTGCGTTTTCGATGTGGACGACAATTAATGGAGGTATTTGGAGGTGTTTTGTGACGATCAGCGTCGTTGCTGCACTAATTTCGCCTTCCTTGCAAAATTTGGAGTGTAAGTGATCGGAAAAGTTCTTAAATTGTGATATTTCTCTGGAAGAAATGGGAGTTCTTCGACAAATGAATTTCTAACAAACAAGCTGATAAGGCAACCGAAAAGTGACCTTTCGATCGTGAACTAAAATAGTCTAACCGAATTTGTTAGGAAGAAGAAGCGAGTTAACTCAGTCATGGGGGATTCCCAACGTCATCATTGTGTTGTTGCACTTGCACTGCGTGTTTGAGTTCGCGGAATTGAATGCACTTTGTAAATTGCATGCAAATTTTGTGATCTAAATTAAAATCACAGTGATTAATAGGTTGGAAGTTTATGGGTTTGAAAAAATACATTGAATTTATCAATTTCATAAATTATTGTATTAAACATGCTGAAAATTGGATAAAATCGTTTTTTGACAGTAATATTTAGTCAGGACACCCACCACCACATTTACTTTCCCCTACCAAGACGCAAACCAATCTAAAACCCCGTTCTCCCACAGCGTTCTTCCGTGATCGTCGGAAAGTATGCAACTACTACGAGTGGAAGTGCGCCAGCGGCCAGTGCATCGAGTCGCACCGGCTGTGCGACGGCGTCGTCGACTGCAAGGACAAGTCGGACGAAACGTCCGGCACGTGCGCGTTCATCCGATGTCCGAGTTACGCGTTCCGCTGCCAGTACGGCGGGTGCGTCGACGGGACCGCCATGTGCAACGGGGTGAAGGAGTGCGCGGACAGCTCGGACGAACACCTGCACTGTCCGGGGTACAGCGAGGCGTTGATCACGCAGGGGAATTGCTCGTAAGTTGTTTCTTTCGGGGATTGAGGTGTTGATGGTGTCTGAATAAGGTTCTTTTTGTAGAAACACGGAGTTCCAGTGTCAATCGGGACAGTGCATCTCCAGCGATGGTGTTTGTGACGGGACGTCAAACTGTGACGATGAGTCCGATGAACAGCAAAGGATCTGCAGTTTGATCTTCTGTCCATCGTTTTCGTTCAGATGTAGTTACGGAGCTTGTATTGGTGGGTACTCCAAGTGTGACGGAGTTGTGGATTGTCGAGATGGATCCGATGAGGATGAGCTGCTATGTGGTAAGCCGTTTCCGGTTACTACTCCGAGGATCGTTAGTACGAGTACAACGACCTCAACGACGACTACAACTCCAGCACCGGAAATTGGACCAGAAGGATCATGTCAGGTTCCTCCGAAACCAACAAACGGACGAATCGTCCTAGATGAAACCGCCCAGAACATTTCAATCAACAGTGGAGAGTTCATCGAGAACTTCAACTCCGTGTTCGTCATCTGTGACGACAAGTACACGATCAAGGGTGCGGCCACCATAATCTGCCTGGACGGAATATGGCTCGACCCATTCCCGATCTGCGAGCGCTACTGCTCGGAGATCCCGATCAACGGCATTACCGTGCAGCCAACCTGCGAGTACCAGCGCAAGCAGGTCACCTGCAAGCGACCACTCCCACCCTCAACCAAAGCCCGAATCGACTGCAAGATCGGCTACCAGAAACCGGCCGTCCCGATCAACGAAACCCTCACTTGCACTGACGGCACTTGGGACAGCTCCGTCTTCCGGTGTGAACCCGTCTGCGGAACGCCAACCCCGGACGCCGAAGCGTACATCATCGGCGGCAAGAACGCCTCGATCGCGGAAGTTCCGTGGCACGCCGGCATCTACCGCAACCTGGAGAACGACACCCGCGACGACCTCAAGTCCGACGATTGGGACTACATCTGCGGCGGAACGATCCTCACCGAACGGCTAGTTGTGTCCGCGGCGCACTGCTTCTGGGACGTGACCACCTTCCACGACGTGCGCTCGTTCGTGATCACCGTTGGCAAGTACCGGCGTGGACTCAACACTATCGAAACACTCCCGGCGCAAGTCCTACGAGTTCGGGAACTCATCACCCAGCCCCAGTACCAAGATTTCTCCGGATATTACAACCTGGACATCGCGATCGTAGTCCTAAGCGATTTCATCGTGTTCAAGTCGTACGTTAGGCCGATCTGCCTCGAGCGGAACCTCCGGACCGAGAGTGAGAAGCGCATCAAGCCGAACAGTTTGGGACGGGTAGCCGGCTGGGGACTGACCACGTCCGGTGGCGAGCTGAGTCCGAACCTGAAGGTAGTGGACATTGGGACGGTGGACTACTACACGTGCCGGGACTTTTCGCCGGTCTCGTACCGGCCGTTCCTGACCGGGGACAAGTTTTGCGCGGGTGATCCGAAGACGGGTGAGTATTGTTTTTCTAGTACGGACGTCAACTAAGACTGATATGAAACATGTCAAAATTCAGGTCTGGTTTGAAACTGCACCCTGTATTCTGAACACTAAAAATACTGAAGTTTACTGAAGTTTACCGAAGTTTACTGAACACTCTAAAGTCGTTAAAGTACAAATGGACACTAATCCCGTGGGTGGGTTGAGGACCGAGGAGTGGAAGAACACCTCTAGGATCAAAATGTCCTTCATACCTTCTTGTTTTTCACTTGCTTGGCCACGCGCTTGTTGTGTCGAACTGTTGGAATGTTAGTGCATCCTACCGACCCATCCTCTATGAGGCGATTATAACTTATTACAGGTTACTTTTTTAGCTCTTGAACGTTTATAAGTTATTTCGCGAAAATGTAATGTGTTAAAAAGTGATCTTTTGGTTTCATTATGTTGAGCGCCTTGGCATGAATCCATGTTGCTCTTGGGCGATGTAATTATTACAGTTGGATTTTATATGGTCGGGAGCAATCAATTCAAACAGTTTGCAGACGGCACAAAGAGCCGCATAAACCTTTTAACATTTACAGAACATTGTTACTTGTAAGGAACTTCGGTCATCTTCAGTTGCTGCTAGCTCACGACTGAAGCTGGCTGAAGTATACAGCTCCTCTTGATTCGACAAATCGAGCCAAACATTTCATTAGGGCACAAAACCAAAAACCGCGATTCGAGAAAATCGCTTGCAAAAAGTGGACAACTTGTTTCAATTCCTATTTAAAAAAGAAGCTTGACTGTTGGTATTTTTACTGATGATACCATAAAACACATCATTATCCTCAACTCTGCTTAAATGCTTCTTATTTTTTGTTGATTTTCGCAATAAAACTCATAAATTAAGAAAATCTCGTTATTAGGCCCTTTTAACTTTCCGACTGTTGTTCATAATGGGCCCTTTCTAAAAGCAATTTCGAAGAGAGCTGAAAGGGCACTAAAGCGCTGTCACCGCATTGTTGTTTGGAATGATGTTTACGGGCCCTTTTGTTTAGTTAGAAATAATGAGGAATTCAGTAGAAATTTTGATAATTGGTGAAGTTTTGTGATTAAATAGTGTAAATAAGGTACGTGAAACATAAAAATTCTTCAAAAGTGTACTGAACAGCAGCCGCGGGACCGTATTAAATATTGTTCTTTTGACGAAGTTTTTCTCTGCAGAAATCCTTGGTGAAAAGTAATCCAAACTTTTTTTTGAGGTGAATTAGTGTTAAGAATGCATGAAAAGTTCACTTTATAACAAAAAAAGTTCCTTAAGTACGAGAAACTAACGAAAAATAAAAGGGCACATTTGAACATTTTTTTTGGTTTGCAGTGAAAATGGTTATGTGCCCTTTTGTGTTTTTGATTTTTTCAATAGGAAATTGTTTGTTATCAATCTGATTCTTGGAGGGCATGTAGGGAGTGTACTAATGAATGGAATAGTGGAATAATCCCGAATGTTTACGTTTTGGTTTTGTGCCCTAATGAAATGTTTGGCTCGAAATTTAGTGTACCTTGATGTTGTCTTCGTCATTCGTTGGCAGTGGTGACTTCGCTTATCTTCACCATTACGCTGTTGGAAACACTGTTGAAAGCTTCACATTTTCTTTGCAATTCTACAGTGTTCTCTTCGCCAACAAGCTTAATGTGGAACTTCTCGCAAGCCGGCTCGTCGATTCGTTCTAGAATTTTGATCTTATTGAAAAGATGTCCAACCTGTAGGAAGCGCTGCGATAAACCCGATTTTAGGTCGTTGTTTCTGAAATCGCGTTTGTGTTTCAACATGCTTGCGTCAATCTTTCGTTTAGACTGTCTTACGAATAAACTACATGTGTCTGTTTGCCTGGTAGGAGCGGGTCTTTCAATTCACTAAAGATCCTGGTTTTCACCTTATTCTCCGGTTTGCGTGTACGCAGAAAAATATTTTGTAGAATCAGCCTGTACGAGGTTTGATTCAACAAAATTTTTGTTGAATATAATCAACGCCGATTTTGCGTTGAAACATACCTTGATTTTCTCGCAAAAATCTTTTGTTGTTTTGAAAAAGTTGCTTTGACGTTGATTCAACAAAAATCTTGTTTTTCAAATCAACAAAACGTTTTGTTGATTCAAATATGCCTTATTTTTCTGCGTGTGCTAGAGTAATGTTGTGTTCTTCCAGAACCTTGTAGAAACTGAGCGAGTATCATCAATTACAAATCAATATCAATATTTATTTGCCTATTGATAAACAAAGGTAAAAATTGTTTGTGAAAAAATGGAAAAAATTATGCCAGATTTAGATACAGTCGACTCTTTGGCTGTCGATCTTCTCGATATCAATATTGCTCCAGCTGTCAATAAATTTTTCAGTCTCTTCAAAAAGCATGCTTTGATTTTTGGTTCTATAATTTCAAATTAATCAAATAATTTGATACCTTCCGCTCTCGACTGTCCCTTCAATATCGTCAACGAGATAGTACACTGTATTAGTTTTTCTATGATTTTATCAGTAGGCGGCGCTGTTTCCATTAAAATTAACTGAAAAGTTAGGTTCTAATATGAATTCTCGAGTAAATATTCAAAACAAACTTTTTTCAACGGGCTTCCTATGCAGATAGGACCTTTTTGAACATTTAAACTAAAATTTTAATGCTCTTCAACTTTGTCGAATAAGATCAATTTTCTTTTTTTGTTGACGTTTCGTTGCTTTAAAGAAGGGGAAACTTATTGACTCAAAAATGAAAAACTCTCTTCACTTGTGATAACTGCTGACACAAGTTGAATTGAAATAAATTTTCCCTTTTTTAAGAAGAAAAAGTTCTCCGAAGTTGTTTGACTTGTGATAACTACTAACACGAGCTTAACTTTCCCTTCTTGAACATTCCAACTACCAAGGCTCCAAAAAAGTTGGAACGGTAACTTTAACTCACTGGTTCTCGGGCATAACTCAACCAATCAAGACGATTCTTTTTTCCAGTGATTTGTTAGGATGTCCTTGAACTTTGCAGAACTCAATTTGATTAAATCTATAATTTTTTGCGATCAAAACATCGGTCCCACCTTTTTTCCCGCGTGTAAAAAAAATCACCAAAAATTTCGCGGAGGCAGTCATTTAAATAAAAGGTGGAACGATGTTTTCGGTCGCAAAAAATACAGGTTTAATCAAATTGAGTTCTGCAAAGTTCTAGGATCATCTAGACATTGTAGGTTGTAGGCAGCGATGGAATAATCATCATCAAAAGAAAATCTTTGGATGTTCATCAAGAGAAAAAATTGCTCTCCTCTCTCGCGCACGAAAGATCGGTAAAATGAATGTAAAAAAATCAACATCATGATTATTCGGCGGAACATCTTTTTCACTACTACACTTGCAAGTGTAACGCAGGGGGATGCTAAAGGCCGCCATCTTGGGTGATTGAGATTGATAACGAGCGCAAACTGCGCACAGTAAAAACAAAAATATTTCTTTTATTAATAATTCAATTTTTGTTATAAGAATTACTGTAGTAAATGTCACAGTTTACACAGTAGTTAAGTTAAACGTTTCATGTGATAAAAGAACAACTTTAAATGAGGTCACCGGCCCGATGTGTGCTTAATAATCCCTACTTTAGTAGTTTATTTTGCAAATAAATTGATAAAAATCACCTCACAAACATACACTAACTTTTAAACGTACATTGCGGTAAAGTTTTACATAAAACATAATTACTTTATTTCCATTTTATGCCTGCAGTTTTTGTACTTTTTTTCATAGTGCGCAGTTGCTTTGTTTTGATTCCGTAACGAACAGCTGTTCTTTTGTGCTGGCGCCGAAGTTGACATTTCCCTTTTGTTCTGGTGCCGAAGTTGACAGCTTGTGTTAGCTACGGCGAGCTGCATGTAGTGAGATATAGATGTCGCCCCCCTGGTCCGCACACAGTACCATTTTACTACCGAATCGTGCTCTTTATCCTCTCGTACGCCGATGCCCAGTTCTGGGTGCATCCCTGGTTGTAGTTTTTTTATGAGGATAGTTTAGAAAAAATAGGTGCACGGAAAAAATCTTGCCGATTTTTTTATTTACTTTTTTCACAAAAACTCATTGGCGGATCAAAAACTGAGTTATAAATTCTGAAAAAAAAATTGGAAAAAAAAAATTTCTTACCTAATTTTTTATGTACATTTGAATTTGCAATCGAAAAGTAGTTTACAGATTTTCTGATAAACAACTCTGTTTTCAATTTATAGCCTCCGAAAAATTGATAATTGCGAAATATTTGCAGTTTTCCTATTTTTAAAAATAGCAACATCCAATTTGTTTTACATTACGAAGACACAAACCACACATTATTTTTTTTTAATATGATTAGCTCTTCTCAATGATTAAAATCTCAATCCAACCATTATTAAATCCAGGAACCAGCGTCTGCCAGGGCGACAGCGGCGGCGGGTTCGCCCTGGGCCGGGACATTTCCGGCGAAACGGTGTACTTCCTGTACGGGGTGGTCAGCTCGGCGCCGCGCTCGGCCAGCGGCAGCTGCGACAACAACAAGTACGTCGCCTTCACCGAGGTCCAGAACTACATCCCGATGATCCTGGACGCCGAGAGTCGCTTTCCGGTGATTTGAGAACGGGGGTTTTTTTCTCGGTTAAATAAAAACTCAAAATTTGTTCAGTTTTTCATTCCTTAATTTATTGTTTAACTCTTGCGTTTGGAATGATGACTTTTTCATTTGTTATACACTTCTTCAAAGAGACTCGCTTGGTTTGATTGATTCCATTCAGGTTCTGTTTTGAAAGTTTTGCTCTATTCGGTAATCACAAAAAGCTTCACAATGTTGTTACTTTCATCACTTCGGCGCCTCATTTAGACATTGCATCTGGTTCTGCTGCAGCTAAGCCTCACGTCAATTCGAGATGTTTAGAAAAATTAATGTACCTTATCGATATACTCTAACTCACTTAATTATGAAATACTAAATAATGAATATCAAAAAACGGCGCAATTCTTCTGTTAATTGTTAGCTTTGCATTTTTGTGGTGAAGCAGTTGGAAAACAATTAAAGGCAGTCAAGCATTGTTACTTTTCAAAGGGGAAATCTTTTAAAGATTTGTGCAATTTACAGAATGTGAGAGAGATCAAAACAAATGTCATAAAACACATTTTCTTAAAACTATTTTTAAGCGATCAGTTTTTTTTTGCCGAAAGTTATGCAATTCGTTTTCAATTGTTAATTTTGAACTATAATTAGATTAGTGGCTTTGCGTGGGATCATTTCACGTTTGTTTTTCTTTATTTGTGGTCCAACGATTCACCGGCGATACCAACGATTTTATTTGCTGGAAACTTAAAACTGTGCTAAGCGATCTGAGGTTTTTCGTGGTCATGCTTCCCTTACAGTTTAAGTCTTTGTCCTGGCTGGCGGCGTTTTTCGTTTGTTTCGTCTGGTTTGAGTTGGTTGGTTTGGTGAACCGCGATTAGTTGGAAAGAAGGTTTAAGGTTTGACTTTGGATGACCAGGTTACAGGTTAGTATCCGGATAGATCCGCAAAGGTAAGATCCAGCTCGGCAGCGATGGCTTTGTACTTTGCTTTCTCCTTGTTGCAATCGTCTGAAAGTAAGGTGTTAGTAAGGGGTGTTGAGTTAGTATAGAGGTTAGTTTGTTCTGACTATTTTTCAAAACCAATATTAATTGCTTTTATCACCATCGAGAAGCATTTCATTTGTAATCATATAAAACAAATTATTTAAAAAAAATACGAAAAACGATGTTGACTTTATAGCTGTCGGCCACCATTGATAGTACCAACCACTAGTGTCTTCCTTTTTAACTACAAGGACTACGCCGCCTTGGGTTCCTTAGTGTTTGAAAGTATGGCACGGAGCGTAGGCGCCGAATACCCATATTTACACAAAGAATTTTAGAGCGCCCGCCGCGGGATTCGAATTAGCGACCTCTGAATTGTGAGTCCAGTGCGCGGTCCGATTGATCCACACGGGCGAGATACACAGCAGTGAAATGAGCAAAATGAAAATCAAGCACCATTTTGTCTTATTCGAACGTACCTTCATCAGGGGTGACATTCAACATTTTGACAATTTTAAGCCATTTTTTTTAACAAATCATTACATTGTTGTGGTTCCCTTAAAAGGAAGTAGCTTCCACTTGGATACCATCCTAAAAGTTAATAGTAGTTAAACTACCGCACATCCTAGTAAAGTCAGCTCATTTTTTTATTACATTGCTTTATTATCATTTTGAATTCGAGCTGAAATTAGTTTGCGTCCATAACCAGGGGGCTCTGGAATAATGAGCTTTTTGGTGTGGGGGATTGTGGTGGGCCATATAAAAAAAAAGCCAATTCCATTTGAAAAGAGCATAAACCGAAAAAGAAAATTCTGGGGGTTCCTCGCCCAAAATATTTCGACCTTTTTTTTGTTTTGCCACTTATGATAAGCTACAGGGTGACCACTCAGTCCCATTTTCAAATTCCAGACTTTCTTCAGACTTTTCCATAAACTCAAAAAATAGGCATTTCTTATCTAAATAATGATTTCAAACAAAAAACTCTTTATAAAAAAAGTTAATATCAGGCGTCGAAAATAATCTAAACAAATTTAAAAAATCAAACTATTTAAAATTGTCATAAAAAAAAGAAACTCAACATAAACTCCTTGAAAAATACTTAAAAAATGGAAGCACTCATTAGGATTAGTGCGCTGACCACGGGGACGCGCTGTCTTGTTTTTGCATGCTCATTTTCATTTCTTTTGTGTCGCTGTTTGTGTGCTTGGGTGCGTAGTTATTATATATAGGTGAAGGGATTTTATTAAATGATCATTATATTACAGTATTATATTTAATTGATTATATAACCACACTATATTTTACACTTAACACATTGTACAAAACACATATGAAACTGTAAACTGGAGCGTTTGGTACGGTATGTCCACGCATCATTCCTCCCCTGTAGATTCTATGAAATATGATCCATTCTCAGAATCCTCTCTCGGTAAACACAACGTAGTAGGGCTGGCCGCTTTAATTTTTGCAATACATTTTCGGGTGTTCTCGGATGTACTGCAATTATTAATAATGACAAGAAAAGTGCTTGGGGCGTAATCTAATCACAAGACTTTCCAGCATGCTTTCATCGGACTGGCTGCGTTTGTGTTGGATTAGATTAGATAAGATTAAAAAATGGAAGAACTCATTATTTTGATCCAGAGTAGAAACATAAACATATCTAAAAAAAAAATTATTAGGTCCTATAAACATATGAAACAAAATAGCTAATTGGACCTTTTCAAAAACTCACTTTTTACACACTTGGTCACTTTTTCGTTTGACACATTTTTAGTTTGTACCCCGTTGGTTGGTCAAAGTCGAACTAAAAAGTGACGAACTGTCACTTTTTACACGGCGCTCACACACACTATCAAAACAAACGTTTGGTAGTGTGTGTGAACTCCGTGTAAAAGAAGTGTCATACTAAAAAGTGACCCAGTTCGTTTGACAACAGTTGGTGTCAAACCATCGGGGTTTGAGTGTAATAGACTTTGAAAATAACCGAAAGCTCAAAAATACTTAAAATCCCAATGATAATTTTTATAACTGGCAAACGTAAAGTTTTTGATACTTCATTTCAATTGGAAATGGCAAAAAGTTAAAGATAACTGAATACAACATTTTATTCTTAGCCTCATTTCATTTAAAATCAAAGAACGCTCAAAACATGATTTCAACGGATTTGGAAAAATATCTAGGAATAAGTTTAAAAATTATAGGAAAAAAATATTTTAAATTACTTTATGAATATCTTCCACCAAAACAAAACAAAAGCCAAACTCAAGTTGAATCTCTTTTCAAATATTGAATCAATATCAAAACAGAATCATAACTTTAAGCTGGCCTTAATCGTTGAAATTAAGTTCTATTTTTCTATCTGTTTTTCATTAGCTGTGTTGTAGTTTTTAGTTGAATTTGTTAGATACATTGATCTTGTTTGATAAACAAAAATTAGTTAAAATCGGTTGATTCATGAAAAAAATATTCTGAAAATCTGTATCCAATGCATGCAATGTTTATTAGGATTTTTAACGTCTTAAATATCATTTTCATTCTTAAATAGATTGACAAAGTGAAAGTAACCTTAAATTTAAAATAAATTACTATGGAAAAATTTAGTGAATTTAATTTGAAAATTGTAGAAAATATGATAAAATTATTCAAGAGTTAGAAAATAATTTTCAATCAAGTATGCTTGGGATTTCAGACTTTTCCCGACTTAACCCTCAACAACCCAACCCCGCCTTTAGACGGGCTTCGATCTAAAAAATCGCCAAAAATCAATTTTCCAACCGATTTTTGATCTTCAAAAAGCATTGGAAAAAGAACTCTTAAAATTTTAGAAAATTTCAGGGTTGGAAGTTTTACTTGTTTTATGTGCTGTGCCAATGTTTTTAAAAATGTTATTTTTTTTAGGGGTCAACTTTGGCTGTGTTTTTTACTATCATTTCCTATATTTTCAGTAAAAAGAAGTATGCAGTAATTTGTGTAGTGTCCCAGACTATGCACCTACGCATTTTTTTGCAATTTAAATAATGATGGTGCCATTCTAAAGCAGAAAATGTGAAAAACATGCAAAAAATGAAAACGAATGAAACGTGTAAAAATTAGATAGGCAAAATGTAATTATATTAGGTGCTATAATAGACCAAATGCTACCAAAAAACAAACATAAACTAAACAAGATAAATGCAAATTAAAATACTAAAAATAAAACAAGAAAAACTTAAAACAAGAGAAGTAAAGTTTTTCGTAGAACAAAAGTTGCTCAAAATGACCTCCTGAACACGGGAAAAATAAATATTTTCGAAAAAAAATTTGGGCAGTAGAGGGTTAATGACAAAAAATCTAAAATTCCCAACTTTTTTCCGTTTTTTTTTGCAGATTTAGGCGAATTTCCGACTTTTCCGATTTCCCGACTTGAGTGGCCACCCTGGCCTATTCCAAGTTAGGGTGGTCCCGAAAACGGTAATTTTGCGTCAATTTAAAAAATAACACATTTTTAAAAAAAATCGTAACTCCGTACCCCTTCAACCGACATTGGACGTAAAATAGTTTGAGGACCAACAAGTCCAGCCTGACATTTGAAAATATCGCATGAAACTTAAAAATGGCGTTTTGACGGTGTCCGGACCAAAGAACCTATGCTTGAAAATATTTTTATCGGATCCGGATTGACAATTTTTCGTAACATACTCGAAAAAGAGAGGTGTTAATTCACAGAATTTCGAGGTATGATTTATTGTAAATAAATACTGGGATTTTCGACAAAGAACGGGAAAAAACAACTTTTTCACTGAAATTACGATAACTTCAATAACTTTTAACGCAATATCGACGCTGTCGTGCTATCTTGTCGTTTGTCGCTTTTTGACGTTTCGAGAAAAACGCGTTTTAATGTTTGACCTTGAATAAACAAAAACAAGAGCACGCAATGTAAACAATAGCAAACACGTTTTGTTTGGTTGGCCATTCTGTGAAATTTCCCGAAGTTTGGTTGATTTTGGTCCCGGTCCCGAAGTTTGGTTGATTTTTGGTCCCGAGTTATAATTACAATTGTTAACGGTAGTCGCGCTTGTACCTGTGTAAAACGCGTTCTAACCTGAAATCCCTTTGGCCAGTTGTCGGAATTACATCAATTTTCAGGGTGTGTCAAGTTAGCACGATAAGATTGAAACTTCTTTCATACGAAGAACGACAACGATGCACGGAGTTTTGTTAACTGCAGGCATTGTGAGCTGCACAAAATGGCGTTCCTCAATCAATTTGACTCAAAATGCACGATGCACGTACGACAAGTTGGCACGACAACGACGATATGCTTTGTAGCACTACTTTCTCCAAGCTTTCTCTAAGCACTTTACACAACAAAACTGATTCTTATACGAATCGCCACACTTGATAAGCATTCTGGAGTAATTCATTAGTCAGAACTGGACAAAGTTTCCAATATGTTTCGTACTACATAAACACACCAATACCAAGAAAAACACACATGTTTCCCATCGGTAGAAGAAATGCAACCCAGTCACGACGTTCTTCACAGAAAAAAAATCATGGTAATATTACATCTGGGAAGGGGTACATCTTTTATGTCAGAAAAACGGTGTCATTTTACCTCTGGAAATGTGTAATTTTACCACTTTTCTGGTGTAATGTCACTTTTTCAGTCTAAATTGAGGTAAAATTACATCATAAAAGAGGTAATATTCAACCTTCCAAAATTACAGCTTCCAAATTTACATTATTTTTTCTGTGTAGCAGGATTCTAGCAGAGTCCTCACAGAGCTGGATATTCTTACAGCACTCTAGCAGAATTGTTCTACCGTTCTAGCAGGATTCTGGCAGAACCAGCTCTGCTAGAATATTTCGTGACTGGGAAAGCATGTACCAACACATTTTTAGTCCTTTTCAATAGAGTTATCTAAGCCCGAGCTCACGCACACTAGCACCCCATTTGTTTTGCTGACGGGTACAAAATTTAACCTCAATCTTTTTCGTGTACGTACACGCAATACATGCGCACGTAGATAGCTCTATGCAGAGTTATCTACGTGCGCATGTATTGCGTGTTTGTACACGAAGGGTTTTTAGGTTTAAATTAGTACCCGCCAGCAAAAACAAATGGTAAGCTAGTGTGCGTGAGATCGGGCTTAGATAGCTCTATACACCCATGTAGACGTCTCAAGATGTGTTTATTCTAAGCCGGCGTAAACAGCGAAAGTAAGCACTTTTTGTTGCCGTTGCCGAGTTGTCTTCAGCAGCAAATGAGGTATGTTTTGATGCAAGTATTTTCAAATTATTTCTTTGATTAGGAATAATCACTTTTAGATCATGAAGGACATCAAAAGTGAAGTCGATCGTGCTTCGCCGGACGGTGCCAATCAAACGGATGAGGACAAAAATGCCGAATCTACAAGATCTCAAAACGTTGATAGTGCTGAGGTTGAAGCAGCGAATCCAAAGCCTATCAATCTGTTCACCGATCAACTGATAGAGGACATGATCAAATGCAATGTGGGTGCGGCGAAGGGAGCTAAGCCGGTGGAAGAGCCCAGTACTAGCAAAGGTGATCACGAGAATAAAGATGCAAAATTCAAAAATGCAAAAGGCGCTAAGGGGAATGCACCCAGGCGTCAACGAGAAAGAAATTTTGTGAATTCTCAGAAAAAAGAGCCACAAACGGACGGAAATCTTCCGAAGAATTGTCTCCGACAATGCGGCAAGCTGTACAACGCCGACCGTACTCAGTATGTGAAACGTCGACAGGAAGTTGACAGTGGTCAGGGGAATTTGCTATACTCTGCAAAGTTCAAGGAAGGTGGGGTGATGTGGAAGCTGCACGGAGAAGCGGGACTGTTGACATCGTCCAACGAGTACGTCGCTCAAGTTACGGTCAGACAGCTGGAAGAGCTGGATCTTGCGACTACGTTCAACTTTGCCAAGGGAATTCTTAGGAAGAATCTAAAAGTGACAAAAGTTCTGCTCGACGAACATCATATCGATGTCGAGAAGGTGAAGCAATCGTGTGATGAGTATTTGAAGGGAGTGTTTGCCAATACGATTGATAACGTGCAAAACGCCGAGGACTTGTACCAACTGGAAAGCATTTTGAAGCTGAACTTACAAGATGATCAAAAAATTATCACTGCAATCAAGAATTACACATTTATGTCTGACAAAACGAAGCAAATTGTCATGCGGTGCTTTGAAATGGAGTCCCGGCAAACAACCAGAAACAGGGTCTTCAATGTGATCAACTCTTTTTTGGGAGTTTCAAAGCCACGAAGCTGTGTTGACATTCTACGTGAAAATGTTCGGTTTGGAATTGAGTCCCACAAAGCGAAGGCATTGGAAATTGCTCCTGGCATCATGAGGGTCCACTTGACCATGTTGCTAGGCAAAAGTGTCCTCTTTGTGACGAGATACGACTTGAAGCTGTTTTCGGATATGATCAACGCCATGGACAACACGTTGGTAAAGTCGATGATGTTCGCTATGGTCGATCGATACTTTCAAAGAATCAAACATTTCTCAACGAATCAGCTGACACCAGTGTTGCCATTTACTAACCAAATCTTTTTCTACCTCTGTAAAAGCGTATTGGATGTAAGTGAGGAAGTTGCTGCAAAAACGTCAACGAAGAAAATTTTGCACTACGATGCTGCAACAGGTTGGCGAAAGAACGTATTCAATCGAAGATTAAAGTCTTCAGCCCTGGACAAATGCCTTGATCACGAACTGAATCTACTGCTCAAGTTGCTCAACCACTTCGAAGTGGGAAGGCCAACCTCCAGCGAACGATTCCCGTACAAGTTCAAGATCTTTGAAAACATCGAATCAAACCCAGAATACAAACAAGTCATCGAACATGCCAACAAAGCATTCGGACATCAGCACAACAAAAAATCAACAGTGCTGCCAGACGAGCTGCACGTGTGGATCTGCCTGCTGGACGACACCATTGCGCAGTTCTTCTCCAACGACGAACACATCGTGAAGCTGAGCTCGGCGCTGCTCAAGCTTTACATGAACTACTCGCTGTCCGGCCAAATGTCGCTGGATTCGCTCGAGTCCCTTCGGGTGATCACCCACAACACGATCCGCTTCGTAGCGCAAGCTGGCCCGTTTGTTCATCCGAAGAACGAACAGGACAACTACATCATCATGAAGCAGATCGGCTACATGAACCGGGCATCGCTCGAGGGCCGGATGTCCTTCACCGACTATCGTGACTTGATCGAGGTGTTTGCTCAGTACTGGAAACAGCGCAGTGATGCCATCGACGGGTTGGAGGCCAAACTGCCAGGAGATTGCTTCAAGCACGAGGTGGAGGCCGTTCAATCGCTGCTCATGCAGTGCTTGGCCGGGGCGCTGGACAAGAACGTCAAGCTGGCGGATCTGATCAGCTTTTGCCGCGTGTACGAGGAGCTGCTCGTCGATGTTCACAATCTCCCGCTGGACTGGTTCGTGAGGATGCCAACGACGGACTGTGCGGATATCTTTCTGCGGAAGGGAGTTATCAGCGTCGTGGAAAACAAGTGGAAGGACAGCGATCAGCAGTGCTATCGGGTGAAGGACTTTGAGAAGTTTGAACGAGTGTATCGGGTGTTGTTTGAGGATGTTGAACTACCACGCAACTACTTGGTTGAGACAATCAAGGCACTGTTGAAGTGCATCAACAGTATGGAGGAGAAGAAGCACTGGAAAGGTGGTCTTGTACTCACAGAGTCGGATCAGTTGATCGCAACAGGGCTTTTAATAACCTCAGTCAGAAAGTCTCTGTTGTACCTCAAAGAACAAGCGGATTACATCAGTTTCGATCGGTTCCTAGAGGAAAACACCAAACCTTTTGTTGCCGTATCAAACGATAGCAGCTCCTTCGAGGATTTTAAAAAGAGAATCACCCTAATCAAGGAGTCTTACTGGTACATCAGAAATCTCAACGTGATCGACATCGATACTGCGTTGAAGCTTTTCAGAGAAAGTAACGAGTCTGACTTCAACGAGGAGTATCTGCGTCTGTTCTACCGCAAGTACAGTGAACAGTTTGAAAAGTACATGACCCAAAATGACACTCTTGAAACGACGGCAAGAATTGCTCCGATTGTCGCCGAAGTAAAACGCCAGAAACGACACTATCTGGCTGAGAAATGGAACGTCGACTTCAAATTCAACGTAATGCCAGTGTTGTTGGCTGGGCTGAGTGCGGTTTGGTCACTGCACGTTTCAAAGGACGTGGCCAGTTCCGGACAATATCTGAAGCCTCACTGCGTTCAGATTCTCTGTGTATCACGGCTGCTCAGTACGGAAAAGGTGACTCCGGGTGTTCGGAAGCATTTGGCCCAGGTGTTGACAGGGCAGGGCAAATCATTGGTTCTGGCGCTGGTGGCGGCTATTTTGGCCCTTTGTGGACATTCTGTGCAGGTCATGTGCTACAGTAAATACCTGGCGACAAGGGATGAGAAAGATTTCGAAGAGTTTTATAATTATTTTGATATTCGTCGGAACATAACTTATCAGACATTTGGTCAAGCAGCAGGAGAGCATTTTGAAATCGTAGCTGGGAATGCCAAAAAGTACGTTCACCGTTGTATTGGACTACCGAAAGCAGCTAAATTGTACGGAAACAGTAGACCAAATCCAGTTTTACTAATTGACGAAGTTGATGTATTTTTTGATGATAAGCTTTATGGAGAAAATAGGGGCATTGGATCGTTTCCAAGTGTCTCCGGTTTAGATAAAATACAATTAAAAATATGGGAACTTGTAAAACAGCGAGCTTCAAATATTCGACAATCAGTTGACTTTTTCATAAATTTCAGCGCCTGTACTGATAGCACTGAGTTCAATCACTTGATGGATAAGTCTGGGCAGTACTCTTTACTTACATCAGGGAATAATGAGTGTACTATAAAACATTATTCAAACGCTACTCTATTTTCATCGCACCTTGACGAGATGATATCAACAGCTGAAAAAGTTTACAACATGAAGAATGATGATAGTTTTCTAAATCAATACCAATTAAATAGATTTGGTAATATAACTAAGAAAAAAAGTTTTGGAAACTACAGCGAAACTACCTACTATGGATATTATAACACATTTATTTATTTTCGTTTAAAACAAACAGACTTTGAGCAGGGAAAGTCCAACTTTGGATACTTTAATTTTCACTTGGGAAGCATATCTTACGCCAAACTCCCCGAAAATTTCCCGTTGATCCTAGGCGTGTCGGGAACCCTTACAACCCTAAGCAGCTACGAAAAGAAGGTCGTCAAAGATCACTACAACATAACGGACCTGTCAGTGATGCCATCGTTCTTTGGCGGATCGAACCTCAAGTTCAACGAAACGCAAGATTTCAGCTGTTTGAACACCGTCAACGAGTGGATGAACGCCATCTTTGGCCGGATCAACATGATGGTCTACGCGAGAAGATCGGTTCTGGTCGTGTTCGACACCGACCTCAAGATCAACGCCTTCAAGCAGCAATTTGCGGCCCAGCTGGATCGGCTGAACGTGCTGACCGTTGATACGGATCTCGTCGACAAGGAACGCTTCATCAACGATGCCGGGGTGAGTCGGACGATCACGCTGGCGACTCGCGAGATGGGTCGGGGTGTGGATTACAAGTCCAGTGTGGCGGTTGAGAGCAACGGAGGAGTGCACGTCATTCAGACCTTCTTTTCGGTGGACATCAAGGAGGAGACGCAGATCAAGGGACGAACTGCCAGGAAGGACAATCGGGGTAGTTACGAGCTGATTGTTTGCATCGATCATTTGCAGAGTGAAGATTTGGTGGACAAAACTGTTCATTTTTCGATGGTGTCGTATACGCAATTAAACACACGTAGAAATGAACAGCTAGTGTCGAAAGAGGCGAAAAGGGATGCGAAACTTAAAATTGCTAATGAAAAGCATGACGTCACGGCTAAATTTTATAAGGATTTATGAGTAAAGATTAAGTTTATCCGAGCATTAAACAAACAAAAAAAAAAGCTGTTTAAAATAAATACGTAATATCAATATTAACTGTGTTTTTAATACAAAACGTGATGTGGATTAGTAAAAAATGAGAATTTCCCTTAAATTACAACAATCAAACTGATGTAATTCTCGTTCAAATTCCAAAAATCAAAAATTTAACGGTTCATTTGATGATCCAAATAAGGTGAAAATGTATATTTTCACCTCTGAAAATGTGTAATTTTACCACTTTTCTGGAGTAAAGTTTTTTTTTCAGTCTAAATTGAGGTAAAATTAAATCATAAAAGAAATAATACTCAACATTCCAAATTTACACAATTTTGACTGTTTATGTACCCTGAAAATCTGGTTAGGGTTTAGTGGCTCCACCATTGATTTGAAATTTGTATTGGATTTTGACCAATTTAATTAAAGTTGTTCGCTCGAGATTCCTACACGAATGATGGTGTCCGAGGTTTGATTGTTGAGGCAATTGCAAAATATGTACACCTAAGCTTCCATCCATCCTGGGATTCGAACTGAGAACCTTTGGATTGTTGAGTCCAGCTGTCTACCAGCGACTCCACTGAGGCAGGACCCAGGGGTACGACTCCTAGACCTGGACTGAACTCGACCGACCTAACCTCTAGGATAGACCGGGGCCAACATTTACTTCCCCGTCCGACGGAAGGCGTGATCAGACAAATCTCGTTTCGAAAAATGCCACCGGGACCTTCTGGAATCGAACCCAGGCCGACTGGGTGAGAAGCAACTACGCTTACCCCTACATCACCGGTTTTTACTTTTTATCGTAAAACATAACCAAACGGTTTTATTCTACGGTGAGGTTATAGATAGATAGGTTATAAATAGAACCGAAGAACAACTTTTTAGAACTTTACAAGGCACTGGAAATCGAATCATTCTACAGGTTTCTTAGAGTAGTACCCTACATGTGTTGAAACTTTTTGGTAACGATTATCCCATTCCTTGTGAAGTGGAAATCGGAAAAATATTTTGGGTTTCCATGTAAAATTATCACTTAATCCCAAAATTGGGTCCTGAAACGAAGCTTAGATTGCTGATATTATTGTTTACAGCGATAAAGCTTATTTTTCTGAGTACAATGACCCTTTGTACGAGTACAAAGAGTTTGAAATGGATTTTTAAATCAATTTTGAAAAATTAACCTCGCGGTCCTTCTTGACAGAAAAGCTCCTACTTGACAGCTCGTTCCAAGGGGACCATAGTTGATCCATCGGAAAAATATTGTCTTGTCAAAAAAAAAATTGCATTAAAATGAAAAAAAGTGATCAGAAATGGTTTTTTATCGTGTTTTTTACCGTTGTACATAAAAATTGACATAGGGCTTTAGTACCCAATTTGACCGAAAATCGATTTTTCGACACTTTGGCTCAATTGGGTGCTAAAGCCCTATGTAAATTTTTATGTACAACGGTAAAAAACACGATTAAAAACCATTTCTGATCACTTTTTTCATTTTAATGCAAAAAAAAATATATTGACAAGACAACATTTTTTCGATGGATCAACTATGGTCCCCTTGGAACGAGCTGTCAAGTAGGAACTTTTCTGTCAAGAAGGACCTCGAGGTTAATTTTTCAAAATTGATTTAAAAATCCATTTTAAACTCTTTGTGGCCGTACAAATGGTCATTGTACTCAGAAAAATAAGCTTTATCGCTGTAAACAATAATATCAGCAATCTAAGCTTCATTTTAGGACCCAATTCTGAGGGCAGATTCAGATTCAGCGGGCAAAATTACATGGAAAAATATATATTTGGAAAATTTTCGAATTTCGTTAGGGTGGTCCCATATGGTTTTCCCTTGAAAATTAGACATTTTCAAATAAAGATATCTCGAGTTTAAAAAAAACACCTCTGAGATATTTTCAGCGTTTCTAGTGCTAGATCTCCTCTTTCAAATGCAACTTGGTGCTTAAAATTTGGCTTGCGCCTTTTCGAGATATTTAGGTTTTAAATTTGCATCTTTTTTACATTAAAATGGCTGTAACTTTTGACCCTTAAGTCCAAATTGACCTGTCAAACAATCAAAATGTTTGTTTTTTAGAGCTCTAAAAGTGTCTTCAATATCACTTTTCTCTAAAACTTAACCCTGAATTGCCACGTTCAAAAAACAGATTTTTGAAGGTTTGCACAGATGCTTTCTATAAATTTGGTCGTAGAAGGCGTAGATTACGAGATAAAATTTTGGTGTCTTCGACAAAGTTGCTTGGATTGGCAAGCCCTACCACTTTTTAGAAGACAAAAAAAATCCCAAATATATTCCTGAAAAGTAAGATTTTTAAAATCACCCTAATAGTGAACCACCCTTATTTTAAACCAAACCAAAAGTTGCCCCTTTCCGTTTGCAACAACTCTTCAGAAGACACCAAAGCTCCAAAATTTTACCATTTTTCGGGAAATCCATTTTCCACTTAATTTTGCAATCTGGACCACTGTGCATTGTTGCCAGCGATTTTCCACACTTTTAGTGCAATAAAAATCATTCCTGGCAAGCGATTCGAAGGAGAAGATCAACAAAAACAAAACGCGCAGGATGGGATTTGACAGCGCGCATTTGCCGAATGTGGGGCGCGTCGTTTCAAGGCTTGAATGCCGCTTGTCTTTTTGGGCAATACGCGCAATATTGAAATGTAATAGGGGGGATGTGACGAGCGGAAATTCGCGGAAAATCGCCAATTTTTAAGCTTCTCGATTCCCAGGAAATTTGGTCGAGACTCTCGGGAATTTTTATACTCATATAATGAAAAAATTAAACAAAATAATGTTATTACTAGCAGCGCCGTACCTTGCAGTTGGCGACCGCCAAGGGCGCCAGCCCTTGGGGGCGCCGAAATCCTTGATTGTAGAAAATTTCTATGTCAGTTAAAAAAACTTTCATTATTATTTAAAATAAAATGGGCTCCAGAAGTTAAAGTATACCTTCAAATTAAATAGATTATTTGGACTAAAATATAAAAAAAAGTGTTTAAGGGGCGCAATGTTTTTGAAAATGTATATTAAACGGTTTTTTTTTTCATCGAAGAAGGGGCGCTAAAATGGCAAAAAGTTTCAGGAGTTTTAGAAGAGCTTTTCAAAATAACTACAGCTTAAAGTTTGCAGTATGATGATGTTGAGTCACATCTTTTAGACAAGAAATTGTCCAACTACAGTACTTGTTCGGTAACTAGTTATTTAAAGTTTTCATGAAATGTTATGTTTGAAGAATATGGTTTGGACATATTTTTGAGAGGTTTTTATTGAAAATATAGTGCATTGATGTTCCCCTTACCATTTTTCGATCAACCCAGTTAGCGAGCAGCATTCGTAACTGAGCTGATTTGTAATTTTCACGTTAATTTGGCTGTAAATCAAAATCTGACAAATTGATAGCCAAATTATGGTCATATTTTGAGTTTCTATGAAATAAGAATTATTTTAATATTAAAACATATATTTTTCTTTTGAAATTTTAACATTTCAATAAATAATATCTCGAGTTTGAAAAATGGCTTTTGAGATATTTATATGACGATTGCCCTCTTCATAAGAAACTTTGCGCATTGAAATTGGCATATGCTATTTAGAAATACTAGAATTTTGAATGAAAAAACATCGTTTTAAAATTAAAACGGCTGTTAAATTAAATCAATAAGAATATTTTTTTTAATAAAACGTTCGTTTTCAGAGCACATAAGCTGCTCTGAACATCACCTTTTAATTTTTGCTTAAACGGTGTTGAAAAATTTGCTACACAACTAAATTTTCCTGCCGAATTTCGAAAAAAAAATCAGAACAGCCTATTCAAATTTTGCCAAAATTTACAAATTTAATTTTTAAAACGTCTAAAAAGCTCTGGTATTGAGAGGATATTCATTTCTATTTAAATTGAGTTTCAGCTAAAAACAAACAAATAATATTTTTCATGATTTTTGTTTATGAATAAGGGTTTTGTGAAAAAGATATCTTTAAAAGACAATTTTTTTTACTGATAGAAAATAAATAAACAAAACTAAAAATATATCGATCAATAATATCAGTGCAAAACATAATTAAAAAACTAACCTAATCCACCTATGTGGTTGATGCCTTCCCCACTTTTTACCAAAAATGGGTAATATGAGTGATTTGGACACACATTTCAGCTTTTTTTAGATCCAGAAAAAAACACAGATATAACTGATGTGGTAATAACTCGAGACAGGGTTGCCAGATCTTCAATGTTTTGGACTCATTGGAAAGGCCTTTCAATTACCTAATCAACGATGGGTCGGATGATGGATCCGGACATAGTTTACATACAGTTAAGTGAGATCCGGCTTCAAAAAAGTACATAAATATCACTTAAGTGGTCATAACTCGAGACAGGGTTGCCAGATCTTTAATGTTTTGTACTTATTGGAAAGGCCTTTCAATGACCTAACCAACGATTGGTCGGATGATGGATCCGAACATAGTTTACGTACAGTTAAGTGAGATCCGGCTTCAAAAAAGTACATAAATATCAGTTAAAAGGTCATAACTCGAGACAGGGTTGCCAGATCTTCAATGTTTTGGACTCATTGGAAAGGCCTTTCAATTACCTAACCAACGATTGGTCGGATGAATGATCCGAACATAGTTTACATACAGTTAAGTGAGATCCGGCTTCAAAAAAGTACATAAATATCAGTTAAAAGGTCATAACTCGAGACAGGGTTGCCAGATCTTCAATGTTTTGGACTCATTGGAAAGGCCTTTCAATTACCTAACCAACGATGGGTCGGGTGATGGATCCGGACATCGTTTACATGCATATAATTGAGATTTGTGAAAACACATTTTTATACATAACTTTTGAACTACTTATCGAAACTTCAAACAATCAAATAGCGATGTATGAGACCCTAAACCAAGTCGAATGCAACTGGTTCGATTAAAATCGGTTCAGCCAGTGCTGAGAAAACTCAGTGAGAATTTTGGTCACATACATACATACACACACACATACACACACACATACACACACATACGCACACACATACACACACACACATACATACATACATACACACACACATACACACACAGACATTTGTTCAGTTTTCGATTCTGAGTCGATATGTATACATGAAGGTGGGTCTAGGAGCTTTTAATAAAAAGTTCATTTTCAGAGCAGGATTATAGCCTTACCTCAGTGAGGAAGGCAAAATATGATGTCTTCGGGGTTTTTTTTTTTCAAAATTTGATGAATGTTCTACATCTGAGAATTGATTAAGATTGAACGACTATTGCACCCTCCACAGGTGAAAAATTAAATCAGTTGCTTTTCTCCATACATTTTGACGATTTTTCTCATACAAAATTCAAGCGATTAGAGGGAGGGGATCTCGTGGTCAGAATGAGCACAAAATTGTAATTTAGCCTAGTGATGCACGGCAAATAAAATAGTAATCCAGCTGCATGTAAAAGGCCTGGACGTAAAATAAATTTTGCAATATTTTATGAAATTCTATGTAATATTACACCCTGGAATATGTAGCCCATAAGTATGGAAAACCTACTTGACTGAAATATCAAACTCATCTATGCGTTTATCCTTTCCATGCTTCATCGGCCCAATGGCCGAGCAGGCTATGACGCCAGTCCTTACTGTTGGTGCTGGGTTTGAGTCCCGTCGGTTGCAACTTTTTTTGTGTGTAGAAAAATTGTACCCATGCAGTGTGTAATATAGAGTGTCTTTTTTGACGAAGGTGATGTGCATGCTTTTGCATGCGCTTTTACCATCGGTTTTTTTGCTGTGTGGGTCAATCTTTAATTTCAGGGGGTAGCCCCAAGAAAGCCCGGATTTGGACCACCCTACTGTATGTACCCGAAAAAGATTGACGTTAAATTTTGTACCCGCCAGCAAAACAAATGGGGTGCTAGTGTGCGTGAGCTCGGGCTTAGATAACTCTATTTTTAGTTTGACACCCCTTTTACACGGAACTTACACACATTACAATATGTTTGTTTTCAATTTGTTTCATTAGTGCCCGTGAGCTCCGTGTAAAATCGGAAAACAAACTTGTCAGTTTTAAACCAGATGAATCAAATTCTAACTTTCATAACAAATAAACAGGAACTAAATATAATACTCACCATAAAGCAAAACTAAAACTGATGCAAAAACTTCAACCAACTTAAAGTAACAACCAAAGAGGAAGACAACGCAAGGTGGAAAACAATAACGAACCAAAGACAACCCTTGATTTAACTTTTGTTGAATTAGATTTATTGTTTTTTTTTATAGTAATTTTAACCTTTTTTCTAATAAATAAATATCATAATACATCGAAATATAAGAAGATAGAGTGTGGCGCCATGGCCAGAATCGTGCTCAACTGCAACCGTTTATTGCCTCTCAAAGGGGGTTTGCACTTTCAGGTGTTACAGTGCGTTACATTTTGTTTTTTTTATTAACATCTTTCATCATAAAATCATCATCATGTCGGGGTTCTTCTTTTTTCTTCCTTTTTCACAGCAACAACGAGTCCGGAAATTATAGCAGTTAAAAATAAATAAACTTAAAAATACAGAATAAATAAAAGACTTTAACGGGAGGAACATCATCTCAACAAAAAAACAAATGTAACGGAAAGGTCTCCTCTCCGAGAAACCACGTCGTGGTGAAGCGATGGAACCGATAAACGGTTGCCCCCGGAACGGCTGATCTTACTCCGCCCGGATTGAGCGGCGATTTCGCGATTCTTGTTGTTGTTGTTGTCGTTGCAGCCACCGTTTGTGTTTGTGTTTTTGTTTAGTTCTCGATCAAAAGCATTTGACAGCACGACCGCGCCCAAGATGGTGGTGGAAATGGTGAGCACGATCGATATCCGTAGAGTGGGGGAAAAGTGCCCTATTCCTTGAGGATGAGCTCGACGAAGGCGGTGTCCAGGTCGTCTCCGATTTCCCTGTACTTCTCCTTCTCCAGGACGAGTTCGTCTGTTTGGGGAAGGGGGGGGGATTGGGGGTAATAAACGGAAGAGAAATAACACAAAAACAAGGTGAAGAAAGAAAGATTATAAATGATACTCAATTGGAACAAATGTGAAATAATTTGATTTTTCTAATTTAACTAAAAAATAAAAGAAATAAAAATTGATAACATTACCTAGTGGCGGTGTGGTTAGGAAAGCACAACTCTAGCTTGGATGTTTTTTTTTTTTTGAATTTGGTTTTTCAACGTTTTTCAAGCCATTCCACAAAAATGAGTTCGCATGATTGGTCTTCTTTTTTGTTCGGATCCCACTTGGTCACTGGATGCGGGGTTTTAAAAGGTCGGTTTATTTGGCTTGAGCTTGCGAAAGGTACGAATCTAGTACTTTAATTCCAAGGTTTTATTTAAGCGATAGTAAAGTGAGGGGGAAAACAATCATGTGCAACGGTGAAATGTTTGGCAAAATGTAAGGGATCAGGGTGGTGGGTTGTGTGGAGTTTGAATAGTTGGTTTAACCATTATTAAGTATTGTTATGTGTCACTGCTAACTTATGTTTACAGATATAATTAACACTTTCTTTATGTACTAGTAAATGCAACATTTTTTGAAATTTTAAAGTTTTTCGATTACATATTTATCAAATCTTGCAAAGATACTAGGAGGTTTCTTGGCCACATAATCTTTTCTCATCACTTTTGCAGTTTTTCGTTATTTAAACAACAATTTCAGATACATCAAAAATGGAGGGTTGCTTGCTCACGTTTTTTTGAACTATTTATAATTTTGGAATAGTAGCTTTATGAAAGCTTTAATTACGAGCAAGAGTATATTTTCCGTTTAATTTATTATGATATATTCTCATGCTTAAACTATTAATGATTAAAATGGCACATTCATTTTCGAAATTCGAAATCTAACTTAAAATTTTCGAGCTGTTTTAATTACAATTTTCTCAAAAGTTTCCAATCAATTTGAAAATTAAGTTTGAAATTCCTATTTTATTGCACACACAGATAAAACTTATATTTCTTAGCGCAATCAAACTTTGGATGACCACAATGAGTTAAAAATTAATCTTTAAAATATTTTTTTCAAAAATTTGAATAGCAACAAGGCATATGGAACAGAATAGGTAAAGCAGGTTTCCGAGCTGTCAAATCACATTTAACAAAAAAAATCGAATCTAAATAAAAAAAATAAAAAATGTGAAAATTTTACCAATTTTCCGCCAATATTCACCGTATTTTTTTGTTTGGCTCGCCAAAATGAATCGAAAAACGCTTTTCCGGTGAAATTTGCCTGGAAAGGGGTCAAATTTTCACTTTTGGACCAAAAATTTATATTTTAACACTCAGTTGGCTCAATTCTAAGGGTAGATTCAGATTCTGCGTCGAAAAATGGATCAAACAAATAATTGAAAAAATCGTATTTCATTAACATGGTCCTATACACAACTCACTTGAAAATTAGACATTTTCAAGTGAAGTTATCTCGAGTTTAAAGAAAATCATCTAGTTTTTTTAAGGTTTCCTCAATTTATCCTTTCAAATGCAACCTAGAGCATGAAATCTAGCTTTTAACGAGATTAAAAGTTGCCTCTTTTTTAACTCAAAAAATGTCTGTAACATTAGACCCTCAAGTAAAAAATATTTATTCCAAAATCAAAGATGTGGGGCTTTTCTCGAAAACATAATCTTGAAATGCTAGTCGTAGAAGGCGTAGGTTGCGGGGTAAACCTTATAAGAAGAGAAAAAAATCCCAAAAAAATTCCAGGAAGGTTAGTTTTTCTAAACACTCGTGGACCACCCTAATCTTCAACCAAGCCAAAAGTTGTCCCTTGATGTTACAACTTCTCTGCTGATGACAACAATGCTTTTAAATGTTTTTATCTTAAAAAAAAAACAAATTTCCACTTAATTTCCCGATCTACAGCAGCTTGCAAAGTTCGACAATTTCAAAACACGTGGTTTTGTGCTTTTGACAGCTGAAGCAAACGCTCTAATTTCAGCCCGGGAGCATGTTGACAGCTCCCATACAAACTGAGCGTACCCCGTTTTGTGGGCCCAGTGGGCCTAAGATGGCGGCCTTCGATATTATCTAGCCAAACTTTTGAAAATGGCGAATAGGTTAAATAAAAATAGTTTTTGCTTTGTTTTGGTTTAAAATGACAAAATATTTCTTGAAAAACTTGTTTAGAGATACGCCACGTTCAAATATTAGTCTAGAACAGTTGAAGTGAGCGTGCCGCAACAGCCGTTACGAAAAAAAAGTTTCCTATGCAAATTTTGAGTTACGTTTTTGATGGACGGACTCCGACGAGGCCCACTTGCCATCTGTCGGTGAATACGCGCAACTCACGAAAACTGTCATCTTAGGGTCCGGTTGTCTAATTTACACTTCATAAACAAACTACAGTACTTATTCGATAAATGGGCTTTGTTTAACTGAGCTACTTTTTAACTCGGCGCTCGATAACTGGGCTGTAGCCCAAATAAAAGCAGACAAACGTCAAAAAACAAAAACAAATCAAAATGACCGAGGGGTCAATGGATGGAAAAATCAAATTTGATAAATAAAACTTTTTTTAAGTTTTTGCAAATTTTCAAGTCACAATTCAACGAAAAGTTTTGTGAGTTATATTTTTGTATTATATAAAGAAAATTTACTGCACTGGTGGTCTCCCCGGCATTTTTCATAAAATCACCAAGGGAATGATGGAACGAGAGGAATCACAAATCCGCATAAATAATTTCAAGATTTTTCAGGTGTAAACCGAAAACGTGATCAAGAATTAAAGTGGAAGAATAAGGCTTTTAACTGCTTATGTAACTGTCGGTGAACAGGACGCCGCACTGTTTAATCATTTTCTGGCGTACATTCAATTTTGCAGCCCAAAACTAGTTATTGAAATGGAAAAATAAAATTCTTTTTCAAATTTTCTTTTCTTGATTTGTGTGCACCTGCGTCGACGACCAAGATTGTTTACTTTTTGCTCTTTGGTCTGACAGTCTTCGTCTGACAGCTTTATCGTGGATTTTGGTCTGGTCTAGGCGAGGGATAGGACACAGCACCTTCCTGAAAATCACTTGTAAGTAAAAAAAAAATTAAATGTGATTCAATACTTAAGAAAATCTAGTGTTTTAGAAATTTAGGAAAATGAAAATCAATTCAAAATCATTATGATAAATTTATAATAATTTTTTTTTTTTTTTTCAAAGAAAATGAAAACATTGACAACGTTTTCAGATCTGGAAACATACGTTAGCGTTTGTCCTAACAGAATCGTTAATGGCTTAAGTGAAGGTTGCAACGAGTGTTGGTTGTGTTTGTCTCCTAAAAATATATGTTGAGATTATAATAACCGGGGCTTTGAGAGTTTACGGTAACAGCAACGGGGTTCAAAAAACTATATTTCACCGTCGCACAAGCGTTTCAAATTGGACCTAGATGCGTTACCTTTCGCAAGCGTTTGCGGGAGCGTTACGCGGCGGCACGGGCACAAAAGGGAGAGGTCACAAATCATACTACGCGCTTTTTTTTAATGTATAAAAATCAAGCTTTGTTGTTTTTATTCGAAAAATAAAAAGTAAGCTAGATATAGTTGTTTTGTTTTTATATAATCAGAAAATGGTGACACCAAAACTGCGGTAATGCGGTAAAAACAGAACCATTCTCTTGTTGTTTGCTTTGCTTTTTGTTGTTGTTTGGATTATTATCTCTAAAACTTAAAGGGAAATATAAAGGGAGGGGGCAGAGCGCAATAACAACATCTACGTGCGAAGAAAGAAAACACGTTAAACGAAAGTTAAACGGAAAAGGTAATAAATAAATAGAGAGTCAGGAGGGTGAGAGCGAGCGAAGTTGTTTTTATGGCATGGCTTAGGACGCGGGCGCCTCTTCGGCTGCTGGAGCGGCTTCCGCTGGGGCAGCTTCCTCCGCCGGGGCTTCGGCCGGTGCCTCAGCGGGAGCGGCTTCCGCGGCGGGTGCCTCAGCGGCCGGAGCTTCGCCTTCAGCGGCCGGGGCAGCGGCTTCACCCTCTGCCGGAGCAGGGGCGGCCTCACCCTCGGCAGCTGGGGCAGCTTCGGCGGCCGGGGCAGCTTCCGCTGGCGGTTCAGCAGCCGCATCGGCGACGATTTCGCGCGGCGGGGTGCTTCCGGAGGCCGAGCGGACGTAGGGCACCTCGGCACCCTCTGGCGGGAGGTCCTTCTGCAGATCGAACGGGCTCGCTGGGCGGGCCTCGGCAGCTGGCGCGGCAGCAGCCTCCGGGGCTCCCTCGACTGCGGCGGCGGCCGCGGCTTCCACCTTGGGTTCCTCCTTGACCGGCGGCGGGGTTGGCACCTTCGGCGCTGGCGGCGGAGTCTTCGGCTTCGGGCGACGCTCGGACCAGATCGGGTCGACGCCCGGGATCAGGTCGACGAAGGCAAAGTCCAGATCGTCTCCGATCTCGGCGAAGCGGATCTTCTCGACGATCAGCTCGTCTGCGGTTTTTTTGTTTGTTTTGTTTTTGCGTGGCGTGGGAAGTTTGTTGTTTTGTTTTGGATTGGCGCGCGGATGCGATTAATGTAGGGTTTGATTGTGTGAGTGTGTTTTTTGTTGATTTTTTGAATTTTGGTTTCGGAAGTAAGGCAAATTAGGAGAAGAGAAAGCATAACGAAAGCGATAAATATAAGAGAAAGGAAATGAACAGAAATAGTATACTCAAAACGCAAAGAAAATGAAAACCACATTTACAGGATACACAGTAAAACGCAGGCACACTCGGCTTTAAATAAAATAATATATTATTATAAACACTCAATATGATATCATTTTGTTGTTGTTGTTGTTTTTTCTGTTGTTGTTGTTGTTGTTATTCCGGTTGGTTGTTGTCGTTTGAAATGAAAACCTTTTTTTTGTCGTGTAAATTTCCTTCCATGAAATTACAGTGTAACTTTCGCGGAGTGTTTTCGGTGTACATTCACAAAGTGTGTTTGCGTGTTTAACCTAAAAGCAGCTGATTTACAATTTTGTGCGCGCACTACAAAGTGGAATGATCTGTCTGATTTGTTTCCGTGTATTGGTGTTTATTTTGTTTTCGTGAAAGCATGATCAAAACCAGAACAAAAATGTACACGGTCCCTCTCTTAAAATGTACTTAATTTAGTTGCGGGGGGTTCGCGACAATGTCGAAAAATAAGAAAAGAAAAAAAATACTATCTCCCTCTCTCAAAATGGCTAGGCCACACAATTTCAAGGTGGGCGGCTCAAAATCGATCGGAAAAAATACACGCTTTTTTGTTGTTGGTAAGTAGACTTAATCGACAAAGGCACTGTTTGCACGCGATCGTTCCCGACGATAGATTTTTAAATATTTTTTTTCGATATTTTATTCTTCCGATCAATTTTTCACCACATTTTTTTCTCTCGCTAGCTGGAATATCTCATGATGTGTTCCTTAAAATTACTTAAAAAATTGGTTGCTCATAAATTACTGTCTTTCATCTGTATTTTGTTTATCTTTTTTAACTCAATGCATCTACTAAGAAAAATAATAGGGATAGCTTATTGCAAAAATGGAAACAAACTAACATTAAGACGCAGGGGGTGGGAGCTGCTTCAAAGAGTGTGTGTGTGTTTATTTGTGTAAAACCTTAAAGTTGCAACAAAGACGCGAATTTCCGTTCAAATACGTATTAATTACTCGATCGATTCGACTGTTTTCAAACTACTTAAACGTAACTAATGTGGATTACTTTCTTTAAACTTGGTTCTCTCCCTTAAAACTGACAGTATTTTTCTTGTGCAATTTAATCTGAACGTATTGACTCTTTTGACAGCGGCTCCTACCTTTTGCATTGCCAGCCTTGATTGCCCAAAGCTTGCAACGTCTCAAGGTAAGCAACTGTCAAACGCGCAGGGTTGGAATCGTGCTCATAGAACAACATTCAAGACAGTTGGTTGCTTAAATGTCAAAAATTTGCTGGTGCTGTTTTTATTTTTAAATGCATGCTCTTTTGCGTGAAACCACAATCGTAAATGCTGCCTCAAACAAAATTTTCTCTGTTTAGCGGACAAAAATGCAAATCGGAAGACGCGTTTGAAAGATGCGAACAGCGTTCAAAACAAGATGGGGAAGGGGAGCAAGAATCGGAACAAAAGCGAACTGTAATTGTAAACATTGTAATCGTAATAGGCAGTAACAATCATATCCTAATAAGTTGTGAGTGTGTATTTTACCCTAACTCTGGTTGGTTGCAAACAACAAAAAACGGGAAAAAGAATGTTCTCAAGTGATTGGAATGTTCACCCTACAAATTTGTGAGTGTGTGTGTGTGTGAATGTACAATTTCAATTACGGAATTCTAAACAGTACCGACTTCGTACGGTAGATGTCGCCCCGCAAACATGTTTGCGTGTGTGAGTGTATTGGTGACATAATTGCTCTCGCTGTGGGTGTGTTTGTGCTTCGACTTCTTTCCTAAAACCACATTTGTTTCCTAGCGAAAATAAACAAAAGAGTTGACACAAGAGTTGAGTAACAGTTACATTAATCTACTGCTGCTGTTGTTGTTGTTGTTAAATAGTTTTGTTCTTGACGACAAGGCAACGTGTGACACTAAAGGCACCCCCGAGGACTAGTAGGCGCCTTGCAGCGCGTCATCGCGCCGCCATCTTGGATTTCCTGCTGACAGCGTCGATGACGCTCGCGGGATGCTACGATGTTGTTGTTGTTGTTTACTGTAGTAGTAGTTGTTGCTGTCTTTGTTGCTAATGATGACATGACGATCGTGTTTGTTTGTTTTGTTTTTGTTTACATGTTCTGGATGTCGTGCAGGGTTGCCTCCATCTCCTCCTGGAGCATTTTGTTCTTGGCACGCTCGTGCATTAGGTCGTCTGTCAAGGCGGGCGATTTTGACAGTTGCGGGGGTTTAGCAGCACGCACACACGTGTGTTACAAGCAGCGTTTTTGGGTTATTTGTTTGTGTTTGTTTTGGTTTTTACAACATCGAGCAAAACGGGGTTTGGTTCAAGAGTTAGCGGTAAAAATCAAACATGAAATAAAGAGAAAACAAGTGGTAAATAAAACAAAAATAATATCATAAAAACAATAATGGAATGAAACTAAACAAGCGATCGGCACAAGCCAATCAAAAGTCTAAAACTGTCTTTTCTAGCGTTTCGGTTCCAACTAGCGAATTTTGACTGTCTCAATGGTTGGTTAGCAATAGGAAAAAACTTTCGATTCTCTCTGTTCTTTGACAACCGAGAGAGGTGGGGTTAGTATGAACAAAACTTGAATTGTTGTTGATCATTTGCTTCCGATTGCAATCGAGTGGCTTACCTTCGAGTCTGTCGACTTCCTTCTGCAACTTCTGAACGGAACGCTCAGCGAATTCAGCGCGAGCTTCAGCCTTTTGGGTTTCAGGAGAGTCGTCAGTGTGATTTCCGGGGTAAAGTTCGAAGATTGGTCATGAAAAATTAAAATTGCATTAGTTGATTGTCACATTTTATAAATAGGTGGAATGTAGCACTCTTGAATATTCTTCTATGAATAAAAAAAAACATTCGAAAGTGCTACACATTTTACAATCAAATCAAGCTACAAGCATGCACTTCTTAAAACTAACATTAGAAAGCATTAAAAACTAACTAAACACCCAAAACCATAGTTTAAACAACACACACACACAAACACACCACTAACCTTACCTCGCAAATTAGGAGAAAGAGTATAAATCAAAAATGGAAAGTCACAACCCGAAAGATAGAGATCTACCTGATAAAAAATAGGAACGCCTAAATTGAGAAGAATTGAAACCATAAACCACCCCGAGGGACGTTAATCGAGACAGATAACAGAAACAGACCGTGGAAGGCCGTCACTGTAGATTCGGAGGGTGATCATTCACCCAATTTAGACAACCAACCCACACGAATTAGTACTGGATTGCAGTTTACGCTCATAAAAAGTTGCATAAAAATCCCACCTTCTACATTATTTAAACAAAAATAATCCGCTTCGAATACAAGCAAGTAAAAAAAACAGATTAAAATATTAAGCGTGTACTTTGACGTTACTCGTTTAGACAAATGTCAAAAAAGAACCGGGATCTCCACACCAGGGATGCCACATGAGTTTTTAAAATGTCTGTAAAAAGCCTGAGTATGTCTGTGCATTTGTCTTAAATTCAAATATTTCAATATGTCATGGAAATCTATCAAAAATTGCGTTTTTAAGCATTTGAAGACTCATTTACTCATTGTATAATAATTTAATGAAGTGTTTTAAAATATGTGCAACTAAAAAAGTTTCTGACACAAGCTCAAATGTCTGTGAAACACAGACAAATCTGTGCATCTGGCATCCTTAATATACAATAATCTGAAATGACATATTTCTTGCATATTTTTATTCAGTTTTCAGTTTTTGTAATCAAAAATTGATCTTCTGAAGAGTCACTTAATTGCTATATGGCTTACGTGAATTTCACACAAATCTTCTTTAATTGTAGTGAACAGTTATAATTAATCCGAAATTTTAGACAAAAAAAAAATCAACACACAAGTTTTACATGAAATTGTGTAAAACAAAACGTCAAACAAGAAAAACAAAACATACTTAGATAATGTAAACATTGATGTTACTCTAAAATGAGTCTTGAACAAAATGTAAAAGTTCAGTTAAATTCACTGAAAAAAAAACAAGGCAATGTAATTTTTTCCCATGAAAAAAACTAAATTCACTTAAATCGTGTTTTTATCAAATGCTAAAGGACGTATTAGACTACGACAAAAAAAAACAAACAAACCAACTTTTTGACAGTTTTGACAGACAGCCTGCTATGTTTGGCATACATTGTGCTTTGTCAGCGAGTTTGCCGCAAACAAGTTTGCGAATTTGGTAAACTGTCAAACACAAAAAAAGTGCAAGTTTGTTTGATTGTCATAGTCTGATACCTCCCTAAAAAAGCACGATAAACATAAGTTCATTCTGTAAAATGCCCGATTTAAAACTAAAAATGGTTTTCCCAAACGGTAATTGAAAATGGATATTTTGAATGTTTTTTTCATCTCTTTTTCTTCTTTTTACGGACCAAGTTAATCTAAAACTGGGTAAATATTAAACATCCGAAGCGGCCAAAATCACTACGAGTTCGTTAAAGTTCAGCTTATTCTGATATGAGTTTTGAGATAACTATCAAATTTGAATGATTTACACTGACAGTTATCTCAAACCTCATATCACAGTAGGCTCAACTTTAATTAACACCTAGTGATTTTGACTGTGCTTGTTAGATGATTTATTTTTACCCAGTTTTGGGGAACTTGAACCGTAGTTGAAAATTTTTTACAAAAAAAATGCGGTTTGATCAAATTTCAGAATAATCCAGAATTAAAAAACTCGAAGATTATACATTTTTCCATATTCCCGTTAATGAAAATGAGTAAAGAACTGTCATTTTAGACTAGTTCTAAATAAATTATTACTCCGGAATAGTTTGAGTAAAAATAAACAAAATAACGGTCACAATTTCACAACAAAAAATATCGCGTCTAACTAATTTTCGATTTTTACATAAAAATTAGTTGAAAATTAATAAAAATCCAAAAAATAAGCAAAATTAACTATCATCTGAGTCTTGTCAACCAATTTGAAGGTAAGAAATGTCAATAAACTGGCCTAATTAAGTGTGTGCCGTTGACTATCAGCTTGTAAATGAAAATGAAGTGTTCTTACACGTTTATTTGAAACAACTCACTTTAAAAATGTTTAATCTATTTTTTTTAATAATGTTGTGCTAAACTGAAGATTTTTTTTTAATTCATGGAGTAAAGTTCGCACAAATTTCGGTAAATCCACGCAAAAAGAGTGATTTTATTTATCACAGCCAAAAGCACCCAAATTCGTCGAACTTATTTCGAAATAGGTTTTGAAAAAAAATAAAATTAATCTGAATTCGAGTGATATTTTTCCTAGAGCTAACATTTTCTTACTTATTTGAAAGAAAAATAAAATTTATTTGAAAGAAATTTTGCTCGATTAGGACGAATTATAAGTGATTTTGGATGTGAGTATAAGAACTTTTCTCTTCATTGAAAATTGGAGTATTTTTGCCTTTGGGTGATGTTATTTTTTCTATATTAGGAAAGAATAAATCATTCCTGAGTAGACAAAAAGATTTTTGTAAGTTTAACTACACAGAACAAAAAATCATGGTAATATTACATGGGAAGGGGTTTGTCAGAAAAAAAGTGTAATTTTACCTCTGAAAATGTGTTCTTTTACCACTTTTCTAGTGTGATGCCAATTCTTCAGTCTAAATTGAGGTAAATACAACATTAAAGAGGTAATATTTAACCATTCAGAATTCCAAATTCCAAATTAACACTTTTTTGTACTGTGTTCATGCAAATCAAAATTCAATACTCTTAAAAATGCTTCAAATATCATTTTCATTCAATTTTGGTAAAATTTTACTTAAATCGGTTTCACTAAAATTGTGGTTCTTTCTTAACAAAAAATATCATGATTGGCAGCTCAGAATACTCCTGAAATAAGTTGTTTTTTTTCTCTGGAGAAGAGTATCATTCGCTCATGTTACACGCTAAATTAAATAAAAAAAAATCATTTCACAATTTTTCATTTCAGACATTTTTTGCAACTGTACTAAATTGCTAGATTTTTTATAACTTTTTATGAGCGTACTGCTTTTAGAAATTTGATTGTTCACTATATGTGAGTATGTGTAAATACTAAATGAGTACAGCTTATTAAGAGTGTTGTTAGTAGTGAAAGGAAATTAGGTTAAATAAATTAAGAGTACTACAAGAAAGGAAAGAAAGTTAGACCTATAAAGTTAAAAATCATATTTGTTTACTTATAAGACTGAAAATAAAGAATTTCCTTTTAAACATGTTACGTTGAGCCTAAACAAAATTATAATGTAACAATTTAACAAATCCTAACTTTGTGAATGTGTGTTGGAACAGCCAAACTAAATTATTCGAAAAAGTAAACCCAAATCGAAACTGCTTTCTTAAATTTTGATTTCCCGTTTACCCCGCACCAATGTTAAGTGAAAGATAACAAAAAAAAAGTTAAAGAGCTTGAACTGTGGCAGATGTATGTGCGTGTGGAATAACCACCCACACACGTCCACCATCGGCATCGGCACACTTACATTGGTCAACTTATCGTTCAATTGGTGGATTTTATCCTCAACCGAGTCACGTGATGCCATGGCCTATTAAATTTGGAGTTGAGTTGTTTGGTTAAAAATTTGAAGTCAAGGGAGGGGGTTTTGGTTACACATTCGCTTTTTTTTTTTTTGGTTTTCAAGTCGATTTCAAGATGTCGCAAAAATTTCAAAATTGTTGCTAAAATTGATAAAATTTCATTCATTCTTAAGGCATGTGTCACGAAAACGTTAAGGCAAACCTCTCGACCACGCCGCACTAAAACTTGTGCAAACCGGCTGATTACGGATTGCGACACTGTCGGGTACTCAGACTTGGCCAAGTTTGGCCATGTAGTGGCTCTCTCGGAAAAAGATAAGATACAAGAAGAGCAGAGATAAACGCTACACACACGCCAAGGTACTTACGCGAGGTTGGCGTAATAATCTGTGTTGGAGATAGCAAGGAACGACTGTGATTCATTGAACTTTGGTTCTTTTCAAATATTTGCTTGTGATTCAGCAGTATTTAATAACTTTATTGCTACGAAGATACGATCATCGTGAACATCTTGCCACGATTAGGAGAATAAAAACCATGAAATCAGAGCAGTTATTCTCTTTAAGTAAAGAGAGCAAGTCGGTCATCTCTCTTGAGCGAAAAATAAATAACAAAAGAAACAAAGAGAGCTATGAAAATATTGTTTACTCTTGATGCTTTTTTGACAGTTCCGCATCTCACTCTCATCGATGAGAAAAGTTTGCTAGTGAAGGTCTATTCTCACTCATTGGGCGATTCCAAACAGTGCGAGAGTAAAGAATGAGCACTCTCGCGTGAGTGGTAGTAATAGTGAGTGACGGCGACTCTATTTGAAAAAAATGAAATTTGAAATACATTTAGCTTTTGATTGCCAATATCGAAGGGACCATCGAGGAAGGAAAATCTCAGGTTTGTGATGAAAATAAACACTCGAAGATTATTTTTTCCGATATGACGCGTATATAAATAAATGTCAAACTCCCGTCAAAGCTCCGTATCAGAAAGAAAAACGTCTAAATTGAATCCTAGCGACCATCGAGAAAGGGATTCATCGAGCTAGAAAGAATTTCACGAAAAGAAAACTTCGAAGTATGTAGCTTTAAGGGACTTTAGAAACCATCGATAGATGGGGCAATATTGAGATAGAGAAGATCGACAATCAGAGCGACGACTGTACTTAATTTTTTTTAAATTTACTAGATTAACACGACAAAAAGTATAACAAAGATACTTTACACAATATTTACACACAAATTGAAGCGCTTGTTTTAGTGATATTTACACAGAAATGAGTCAACAAATATGAGCAATACATTACAGTAAAAAAACGAAAAACCAATATTTGTAGATACTCAAACGGAAAAAAAGATAGACAAAAGAGACACAAATAGGAAGGCTTCTACTAAAAAAAAAAAGTCAGGACAACCCCACTTCCGCAAGTAACAGAAAGAGAGAGGACACAAGATGCAGTTTTTTTTCTCGCTACTGGGCCGTGCTTGTTTTTGTTCAACTTTTCCGACACAATCAATGCCTACTGCGGTTTTGCTGGGAGTCTGGAAAAAAACCTTTAAATACCTCCTTCAGACGCTGGTCCAGCACTCTGACTTGTCCGCCGTACGTTTCCTCCCGTTGCGTGGCCTGCAGATTTTGCGAGTATCGATTTTGTTCGATATTTATGTGTTTTTTTGGCGGTTAGTTAGCATTTTTTTAGTTTTTAGCGTCCATCAAAGTTGAGACATAAAAAATATCAAAAACGTCATTCGATTAGTAACGCTTCAAAAATGTTCAAAATTTCTTTCAGTTCTTTCTGGATTAACATTTTTTTAAGTGGAAAACAACGGCGAATTCAAACACGAGAGAGAGGTTATGTTTTGGTCAGGGGAGAAAATCACACGTGGAACATCGAAAGAAAACAACGGTCAAGCAGCACACGTGGTCTCTGCTGTACCTCCTTTAGACGGGTGGTCAGGGTCTTGATTTGGTTCTTGTACTCCTCCTCGCGTTGGTTGGCCTAATTGGTTCAAGGGTTTTTGTTTTTGTTTTTGTTTTTGAGGGAAGTAAGTCGTAAGAGTCGTTGTTGGTTGTGGGGAAAAGTGTTTAAAGTAAAAGTAAAAAAATAAACATTGAGAAATTGTCCACTTTTGCTGGGAAACACTCGATGATATTTTATGGTTCGAAGAATATGGTCAAATGTATGTTTTGCAGTCGAAATTGTATAGCGAATGAGTAATCCACGAAAAGATGTTGGGGAATAAAAAGAATTGTTGAGATACCATACCATAAAGACAGATAAAAAGTAATGTTTTTGCTAAATCAAATCCAAAAAACGAAACCAAACATTTTTTTAATTTTGAAATACCACAAAATTAGAAAAAAACGCTAGGTCAAGTTTTTGTTAACCCTCTACTACCCATTTGATTTTCGAAAATTTGTATTTTTCCCGTATTCAGAAGGTTATTTTAAGCAACCTTTTGTTCTAAGAAAAACATTACTTTTCATGTTTTAGATTTTTTTTTTTGTTCATTTTAAGTATTTTTGAATTCATTAATTTTAGTTTAGTTTTTGTTTTATATTTGAAGTATTAGGTTTTTTTTGCTGCTTTTTATAATATTCCAGTTAAATTTTCGAGCGTTATTCGCATTTAAAAAAATCTTATTTTACATCAACAAAAGGGGATTTTTGTTATAATCATGGCGAAAGTTGACCCCCGAAAAATACATATTTACATTTTGAAAACATTGGCAATGTCACATTAAATAAGTAAAATAATCAATATTTTTCAAAAAAATTAAAAAGAGTTCTAGTGAATAGCTAGAAAAAAATCATCCAATGAAACAATCAGTTTCATTTAAGCTTTTCAATCAAAGTAAAGCGAAAACTTATGCAAAAGTACAATTTAACAGTTTGAAGAAATCTGAGAAAAGTGGGGGGATGGCAACCCTATTCCGATCAAAGCAAACTGTCAGCAGTCGACATTAGCACGGTTGTCAAATGAGAGCCCACAACAAAAGCACTATCTGTCAAATGGTAGCCCATAACAAGTCAATGTTTGGGTTTTTGATTTTATTGTTTTTCGCAATTTAAACGATAGTACTGAAAAAGCACGTAAATTTTGTTGCTGATGGCAAATTCTATCATATCATTGGAGATTCCATCCCAATAATGGCTAAAAATTCATATCGAAAAAAGTGAATTTTCTGTTTATCTTTTTTTGCTTTTTTTTCTTTTGGTCGATCAAACAGTGCGCGTCATTTTTCAGTTTGCTTTTACACATCTGCATGGGATTTTTGAGTTCAACCAGGATAACACACTTCGTGTTACCATAGTAATATGTATAATACTGATTCTCAGTGTTTGTTATCTGAACTTCCAAGATGGATTTATTTCAATAAATCTACATGGAAAACCCATTAGAAATAGGTTGAAACTAAAAATGCTTTAGATGTACAATTTAATGAGGACAGAAGATGAATTAATTTAAGTCACTATGCTAAAAAAAGTTTTAAGAGTACAACATTGAAAGGTGAAATCGTTTCATTTGAGAAATTTTGATTCGCAGCTAAAACATTGACTTTTACGTTTTTGTTTTATATAGCATAACTTAAAAAATGGTTTAACATCGATAGTTAAAAAATAAAGAAAAAAATTCAACTTTTAACCAATATTTTTTTAAACTTCAAGAAAAAGGCATACAAAATTATTATTTATCTTATAACCTTATTTCAATACTTGAAACTCATGTTTTTGAAACAATAATATTAATAAAATTCATAATTCGAGAAATTAGTAAAATTTGAACAAATATAGAAATATATTATTTTTAATTATTTTCTAAAAAAAATCAGCCCATTGAAGTATTTTTTTTTTTACAAAAAAACTTAAAATACAATAATGAAGGGACTTGTTAATTTAATCATTATCAGAATTTTCATAAGCATCAGTTTCATTAAGTTCGTTGAATTATGAAATAAAAAAAACTGTTGTTTCAATTTCTCCGAATAGATTTCTTTTTAATTAACTTTTTGTTTATTAACCTTTCGTAAACTTTGTCAAATATTCTACTAATAAAACTTTATTTCATATTATAAGTCATGAATCTTATTTAATTTAGTTAAAGATTTACTCCAAAAAACTAAACAATTTTTTGATTTTGTTTTTACGCATTTGATCAAGATAATCAAAAGTTTACGTATTATCGCATTTTGAAAAATTAACGAGCTAATAGATTAGGATTTAAAAAAGTTTATATTTTCTATCTTGATTGGCCATGAAGATCTACGAGAAAAAGCTTTATTTTAAATTGGAAAAATATATTTATTTCGGAAAAAAATCTAAGATGGTTATTTATCAAAATCCATTCAACTAAACAGAAAATCACAACTTTTTAATTGCAATTTAAAAAAAAAATTACAGTTTTAGATGTCTTTTAGAAAAAAACAATCGTTTTTTTTGTTTTTTTTTCGATTTTTTAAAAGGTTTTTGTCCCTTGAGTCTAGGGGACAGGACAAACCAAATAAAACTAGATTCCAAATTTCAACCCCATATTTTTGAAATGTTAAGTCGAAAAGTAAGTCAAAATTCTTTATACACCATTAAAGTTGTGCTGTATGAGCAATAACAAAAATATCATTTTATTATTGACATTTTTTTCTCAAACATATTCGTCTATAATACAAAAACTCAAAATTTGTGAAAATGTGCCTTCATTTGATTAAAAATACAGAAATAAGCAAAATGTATTCCGATTTATTCACAATTTTCAAGGTTCTGCAAGAAACATTTAGTTTTAGTGTTTTTTGCAATCTATTTTTTATGGAAAAAAGGTCCGATAAGCACTATAGCTCAAAAGTTGCAACTTTTCATTGACAAAATTAAATCAGAACATTAAAAAAATAGAGAAAGTTTGTCAAAATCTTGTTTTTGTGTTAAAAATTCATATTAGAATTTGAGAGGTTTTTCTTTTTTTTTGTGTTCATTTATTTTAAGAAGCCCACATATCAAGATCCGGATTTTTTTTTATTTTTATAGCGCTTTGGTATGGACAGCCTTCAAATTTATATTGAGAATCCAATGATATAAAATGGCTTATTTGGTATAAGGAATCGCTGCACAAAGCTTAATACTAATCAAAACAATCAAGGGAAAGACTATTTGTGAAAATTCAGTGAATTATTCAGATTTAACTCAAGCTTATAATGATTATCAAAATGAATTTAGACTACATTTTGCCTAATCAGTTTTAAATTTTCTACTATATTTTTAATTTTTAAAGGGTTATTTTGTTGTTTACTTTAACATTTTAAACCAAAAAATTCGGCTGTAAATTCGAACTGTTTTAAAATGTAAAATGTATAAGTTTAAAAAACACAATTAAAGAAGTCGTTTTCTTTAAATTTATGAAAAACTCAGAAAGTGTGACATTATTTAATTTCTTTTAATCTTTTTTAAAATAATTCCAATTCAATCAATTTGTCAGCATCAACCGTCATAAAAACTAGAAAACGTGTAAATTCATGCTCATTGTGACTAAATTTTAACAAATATTTTGATAAAACATTAAGTTAATTGGTATCTCAACAATTCAATCCATAATTTCCCAACCTAAAGTAAGGACGCCGTGTTCAGACGTTGATCAGAATCTGCAATGTCGCTCCGATTTGATGTTCTACATTTCTTATCTGGAGAAACTCAACCATAGAATCTCCCCAAACAAGACACTTGCCACCAAACCGCGACATTTTCACACCTGATCCGCGTCTGAACACGATCATGACGATACATCGGAACACCCCAGGGGTTGGCAACACTTCCCCCTTTGCCACCCCACTCCAAACACCTCGCCATACCTTCTCTTCCGAGACTTCCAGCGACTTCAGGTTGTTGCCGACAACGCGCAGCTCCTCCTCAAGCTCGACGATCTTGCTGCAAGTTTCGCAAAAGTTGTTGAAGAAAAAGAAAAAAAGAAGAAAAAGACGCACAATCAGAGATCGGTTGATCATGTGTATCGAGTTCGGTACACGATCGATCCGATTCGAGGAAGATCCGATTTCCGCAGCGAAGACTGCGCGAGACCTTGAAATTTCTTCGATCGGATCGGGTTGTACCCTAACCTAGAAAAAGTAGAAAAAAAACTGACAGCAACAGTTGCGCTTGCAAGTTATTTATAGGTTAGTTTTAAGCGACAAACAACAAACCTTTCGTTCATTTCGACCTTCTCCTCGGAACGTTCCAGGTCCTGCTCCATGAGGACGAGCTTTCTGGCCACCTGGCGGTCCAATTCGTACAGGCGTTGTTGAAGGTCCACCGAGGTCATGGTTTTGAATCACGCACACACACACACGCAGTCAAATTGGGCAGCAAGGGTTAGGCGGCGTTGTTTTGTTGTTGTTCCACAAGGTGTCAGTGTGTTCAAGGTGGTGTAATGCAGGTGTTTGGTATTGTTTTGGGTTTGACGGCGCGCGTGTTCAGGTTAGTCCAAGTCACAACATCGATTTGGCATAAAAATAAAAGCCAGCGCAGTCGCGTCCGAATCCGGGACGAACGATTTGAAGTTCGTTTACCGATCGGGGAGCGACGGCGGATGACGGAGGGAAAGAAAAACAAGGTTAGCAAAATTGTACATGGCAGGTTAGTTGGAATCAGAAGCAAACGTTGCTGATTTTGACAGCGGTCGACAACGGTTGATTCTGATCAAAACATCGGTAAGATATCTCTTTCTGTCTAGCTAGCTTTCTGGTATTTAGTAGAAAAAAAAATGATTATATCAAACTGTAAATGATTAGTAAAAAAACAATAGCGATTGTTGTGGTTATGATCAGGAAATCGGGGGCCGTCGATGAATTTTGTTCCGAACGATGTAACTACTCTGGCTGCTGATGATGCTAAATTTATGGCTGAAATGGAAAGGATTGTTTGTTCCAGGCGAATACAGGGTGCATTATGGTGGCCAATCGAGATGAAATTCAGTTCTCTTAAGCAGTTATCATTATATTTGGCAGTGCAGCCGGTTTTCACATTTTTCTCGCTAAAAACCTTTTTATTAGATGTTTAATGTGGCAATATGTTTTGACAAGATTGCCAGGTCTAAAAAAAAGATTCAAAAAGTTCTTTCTAATACCAAATTAACGCAATTTAATAAAAAAATGCATCATTTGTTTTTGAAAAGTTTGACGAATTTCTTTTATGTGGCAATATTTTATGACAGGGTTGCCAGATTTTGAAAGTTTGTAAAAAAATGGACAGATCATGCAACTATCAAAAAATTGCGAAAACATATAGGTATGAAAAACTACATAAACTTTATTGAAGTACTTATTTCGTTGACAGGATTGCCAGTGATAAGATTCTTTCTTTAAAATGTTATATGTATAGAACTTTGTTTTCATAAACGAAACAAACATAAGTTTTCCAGGCTAAAGTTAACATTGTTTTAAGCATTTTAAAAATCTATTTATTTTCAATAGCAAAACAGATCCCATTTTACTTATTATATCCATAAATAAAAATTCAATTATCAATAAAAATGCACATAAGAACAGTTTTTCAGTACATAAAAAGAAAATATTAAACAGGCGATTTCTGATATTCTGATTCTGATATTTCTTTTGTTATAATTAATCTAATAACAGATAGCAAAATAAATCAAATGCAGTTTAATTATTAAATAAAACTAAATCAGATTCCTAATATTGTTAACTTGAGTTTATAAATCAAAAATTTATTGCACACATTTTAAATGCTAATTCAAATACACAATATTTAAACAATAAATATATTTGTTAACTGTTGGTAGAATTCAGCAGATTTTTGTTTTTTTTTTAGCATTCCAAATTTAATCTTTAGTGGGTAATGTAAAGAGTGTTTAAAATTGTGAAAACAAAATTATTTTCAGCTAAACTTAATAAATTTAATAAAATATAAACTCTGATTTGAACCTGGCTTCACAGTAAGTAAAATTTATAATTTTCAAAACAACTGTAATGGTTTATAAAATCATAAAACATCGAAAAAATGTATGCAAAAAAATCATACAAAAAGAATAAATTTATTAATTTCGTTGGAAAACAACAAAAAATTCGAAAAAAACAATGCAAAACTTTTAAGCAGTTAAAAAATAAAGTTTAATCAAAATTGATTAAAATATTTTTTCATTGTTTTTCTACAACTTTATTCAGGTAAAATCCGATTCAAAAAAAATATAGTTTACTTGTGTTCAAAAATTTTAAATGCGTATTCTAATACACAATAACTTTTAGAATCAATATTTGTTTACTGTTGATAGATTTTAAATTAACTTTGCAATGCATCTTTAGTGAGTAAGGGGAAGTATTGTGGAAATGCAATTTTTTTACGACATCAATTTGAACAAAACATAATAAATATGAAAATAAACTCTAATTTGAACTTGGCTTCGTAGTAAATATTTTCAATAAACTTTCAATGCTTAATCATTTAAAAGAAATTAATTCAAAAAATCATACAATCATTTGGTATGAAGAAATACGAGTTGATTAAAAAAATTGTTTGTAAGATAAAACAGTATCAGAAAAAAGAAAAATTCTGGTCACTAAAAGAAATCATATTGTGAAGAAATAAGAAAAGCGATTATAATAACATTTCAAATAAAATTCGCAAAAAAGTGTGAAATTTATGGGATTTATTTAAAAAACAAGTAAGTTTATCATAAAATAAGCATTTTGCTACAAAAGCATTTCAAGAAAGCTTAAAAAATGGTTCATTATTATGAATGTGTATTTTTTTTATCAGAAAAATATTAATTAAAATATTTTTTGGACTCAAACAAACTGTCTTTTACAAAAATCTTAAAAACATAAAAAAAATTCTATAAGAATAAGGACAAATTTATGTGCATAATTTTGAATTTTATCAAATCAAGTTGAACAGTAAAATCATTTTCAGAATGCATTGAAAACTTAACATAAACAAAACATGAAATCTTGCATTAACATGCAGAAACATTTGGTTCAAATCCAGTTTTCGTATTTTTCAATAAATTAACAAATTTTATAAACTAAATTTAACTGTTTGCATAAATTACAAAAAAAAAACAAACATAAAAAAAGAGAATGCTAAACAGGCTTTTAATTGAAGGTTCCATTTGTAAGTTGCAAACTTGCAAACCATAAATTTCAAACATTTCTCATCACACCCCAAAAGCTCGGTATAAGTCATTTTTGATGACCTATTGTTCCAAGTTCACCGTAACCGGTAGAAAATTTCATCGCCAAACTGACGTTTGTCCAAATCATCACCACGTTTTCATCACTGCACCGCGGCACCACCACATCTGTATTCACCTGTTGAGGATTCATTTTTCAAAGAAGAAATCTCGACTTTTATGTCTTCTCTTTTCTTTTCTTTCCTTGTTACTTCATCTCACTCTTTCTGCCATTATTATTCCAGGGGGGATGCACCCACGCGAAAATTGCTCCATTTTACGTCTTCTTTTTTTTTTGGCAATTAATTGCTTTAAATTAAAGAAGAAAAAACCTCAAAACTCGTTATCGGCTTTTAAGGTGGGTTTATCCCTCTCGAAATGGCAGCAAAAGTGAGCGAAAAATTGGTCGACAAATAAAGCAAATTGTTAGGGAGTTTAACGTCGGGCGGCGCGACACTTATCAAACAAAACAACAGTAAATTAAACAAACAAAACAACTCTCGTTGGGACAAACAAACAAAACACACAGTTCCGATCGAAGACGTACCCTTCACCGGCCTCGGCACGCTCTTCAGCACGCTCCAGATCGGCCTCAACCATGGCCAGTTTACGAGCGACCTGTCATTTTAATTGAGGATCGCGAACGAGTTTTCGGAAGAAAGGGGGGGGGGAATAAAAAACAAAAAAATTTGAGTGACGGTCCTTTTTGTGGAGGAAATTTGGTGTTTTTGAAATTTACAATCCATGCAACTCGGATTAGCACTGAAACTCACTCAGCGGAAGTTTGTTAGGGGGTTTTGAAGGGAATTGGAAGCATCAAGTAGGGTATCAATTAGGCATAAGTCATTTGGAAGCCACTTTAAAACAATAAAATAGCAAATATTTGTAGAACTCTTGAAACACTTTTCAACCAGCAGATCGATTCGACTTGTTCACTTGTTGATGACGACGGCTCTGGAAATGACGGTGATTCCTCAGCGATTACTCTTTGGACTTGGATTTTCGGATACTCCTAAATTTATTGGTAAAATTTCAGTTAACAGATCCGCAAAACGCCTAGCTCTTAAAATATTTTCTATATAACTTCATAAATTGTTAATGGGTTGGGTATTGTATTGAAGTATTTGAATGATTTTTATTCGAATAAAATTTTCATATTTTATCTATTTTCCTTAGGCACAAGCATTTAGGGCGAATTAAGACTAAATTAACGATTTATGACAGCAGTTGAAGCCATTTTTTGCACAATGTTTCGATATTTGGCGATACTGACTCAAATGAAGTAGCAGTTATTTTAAACAGTTTTTTCTGTTCTCGCTTAATCGATGGAAATTAACTGCATTTATTTCAATGATTGTATTTGACAAGATAAGCAAATTGTATTATTAGAAGTACAAATAATAAACATGAATTGAATTGAATTGAAATTGACTTAAATGAAGATATAAACAAATTACAGTCAATACTCGATTATCCAAACCTTTAGAATTCCCGGGATTTAATATTTTCCCGTTTCCCGGAAAATTCAAAACCAGGAAAATTTAGAAGCCCTAAATTTAAGAATATCTTAATACAAGTAAAAACTTAAGACTGCACAGATACTCAAAGTATCAAGAAAAAATCACTCCGGAGCTCATTTCTTCATGTCCTTGTCAAACAAAAGAAGATAAAATCGGTAGAAATTTTACAAAAATTATCACAAAGCTTAAAACACATAGTCCTTTTATTGCTGAACTTTAACTTATTCCATTTCATTGCGCCGAATTGCTCCTGCAAATATAACTTTTTGTTTGTTTGTTTTATTTTTTTATATTTTTGATATTGAGTAGGTATAAATATAAGATTTTCTTTTCACTTTGTCATTCTGACCATACTGATATGATATTCAAGTAAATACACTCAACCCCTGGTGGTTGGTCACTTTTTCGTTTGACACTTTTTTAGTTTGTACCCCGTTAGTTGGTCAAAGTCAAACTAAAAAGTGACAAACTGTCACTTTTTACACTACCAAAACAAACGTTTGATAGTGTCTGTGAACTCCGTGTATAAGGGGTGTCAAACTAAAATGTGATCCCGTTCGTTTGACAACAGTTGGTGTCAAATCATCGGGGTTTGAGTGACCTTGATAGATTGAAGGATTATTTTGCAAAATTAAAAATGCGTATTCCATACAAAAGGAATGGTATGGAATCAAACTAAACTTTGTAGAAAAGTGTTTAAAGTACCTCAAGATGAAGTACAGTAAGTACAGTATTTTTATAAGGATTTTATTAGGGTAATTCTCCGCCAACTCACACAGCAGTTGCCCCGACCCCTCTTCGATTTGCGTGAAACTTTGTCCTATGGGATAACTTTTGTCCCTGATCACGAATCCGAGGTCCGTTTTTTGATTACTCGTGACGGAGGGGCGGTACGACCCCTTCCATTTTTGAACATGCGAAAAAAGAGGTGTTTTTCAATAATTTGCAGCCTGAAACGGTGATGAGATAGAAATTTGGTGTCAAAGGGACTTTTATGTAAAATTAGACGCCCGATTTGATGGCGTACTCAGAATTCTGAAAAAACGTATTTTTCATCGAAAAAAACACTAAAAAGTTTTAAAAATTCTCTCATTTTCCGTTACTCGACTGTAAAATTTTTTGGAGCATGTTATTTTTTGGGAAATTTAATGTACTTTTCGAATCTACATTGACCCAGAAGGGTCATTTTTTCATTTAGAACAAAATTTTTCATTTTAAAATTTCGTGTTTTTTCTAACTTTGCAGGGTTATTTTTTAGAGTGTAACAATGTTCTACAAAGTTGTAGAGCAGACAATTACAAAAAATTTGATAAATAGACATAAGGGGTTTGCTTGTAAACATCACGAGTTATCGCGATTTTACGAAAAAAAGTTTTGAAAAAGTTGGTCGTCATCGATCATGGCCGTTCATAGTCACCCGCGACGAAACGAAGAAAAACGCAAAAAGTAACTTTTTCAAAACTTTTTTTCGTAAAATCGTGATAACAAGTGATGTTAATAAGCAAACATCAAATTTTTTTGAAATTGTCTGCTCTACAACTTTGTAGAACATTGTTACACTCTAAAAAATAACCCTGCAAAGTTAGAAAAAACATGAAATTTTAAAATGAAAAATTTTGTTCTAAATGAAAAATGACCCTTCTGGGTCAATGTAGATTCGAAAAGTACATTAAATTTCCCATAAAAAAACATGTTCCAAAATTTTTTACAGTCGAGTAACGGAAAATGAGAGAATTTTTAAAACCTTTTTAGTGTTTTTTTCGATGAAAAATACGTTTTTTTTTCGGAATTCTGAGTACGCCATCAAATCGGGCGTCTAATTTTACATAAAAGTCCCTTTGACACCAAATTTCTATCTCATCACCGTTTCAGGCTGCAAATTATTGAAAAACACCTCTTTTTTCGCATGTTCAAAAATGGAAGGGATCGTACCGCCCCTCCGTCACGAGATATCAAAAAACGGACCTCGGATTCGTGATCAGGGACAAAAGTTACCCCTTAGGACAAAGTTTCACGCAAATCGAAGAGGGGTCGGGGCAACTTTTCCCAATTTCGTGTGAGTTGGTAGAGAATTACCCATTAAATAAAATCAAAGTTAACGAACGAAATTGAATATAAATTTTTCAAAAAAAAAATTAAACGTCAAAAGCAACTTGATCAATTCAATTTCCACATCAGAAATTTGTAAGAATGTGGCACAGTCATCCCGGATTTTAAATAAAAATGTAAACGCTACTATTTGATAAATCAATATTGAAAAAAATGCAGCCTAACCGATTGAATTATGCGGAAAAATAAACCAAAGTCTAGCAATGCCACGAAATTTAAATTCATAACAAAATTGGGAACTTGAGGCTTTTTACAAATTTTGACTTAGGAAGACCACCGCACAGTGGGAAAAATTGAAGCAAAAAACGAACTTAATTATGCCGGTCAATAAAAAACATTCAACCAAAACTCTGCTTGTGTGAAAAATTCCGAGGAATCGATTGGTGATGGTGAGAACCCGCGGAAATTAGCATAATGCCCGTTTAAGGCCGATTTTCCCTGTTTTTTACTGTTTTTTTTATTAATTTTAAATAAAAAAAACGAAACTATTGGCACTACGCCCCCCGGGGCATGGCCTTCCTCTAACGTGGGATTTCTGCTCCAGCGCCTCTGACGAGACAGGAGAAACCGGGACCGACGTTTTACTTCACCATCCGATAGAAGCTCAGTGGATAAGGCGGGAATCGAACCCGCGTCTCATAGCATTATCGGGATCGGCAGCCGAAGCCGCTACCCCTGCGCCACGAGACCCACCAAATAATTTTAAATATGTTGCTGAAATGTTCAATATTTTGACATAACTTTTTTTTTCTTAAGTGAAAAATTCCGAGGATCCGATTGGTAATTATGAGAACCCGCAAAATGTATCTGAAACTCAATGCGATGAACTAGAGAAGACAGAAGATAAAATTATGTCAAAGCATTGAACATTTCAGCAACTATTTAAACTAATAACAGCAAAAACATGGTAAATCGTCCTTAAACGGACATTGCACAAATTTCAGCGGGTTCTCACCATTACAATCGATTCCTCGGAATTTTTCACATAAGAAAAGTCTCGGTTGAATGTTCTAATTGCCCGGCATCAATTAAGTCCGTTTTTTGGCTCGATTTTTCCCACTGTGCACCGATCCGAAAAAGCTGGAAATTGCGAACAAAATGTATAAAGCATTTCATGCTGCTTTTTGTTTCAAAACGTGAAAATGTTGCTTGCCATTAAACATTTAGTTAAGGGTCGAAATTAATTTAAAAGATTTTTGACCGAAATAATTAAGGGGTTACATGCATGTAAGAAATCACAAAATTTCATATTACAAAAAATTGAATTCATTAAAAAGATGATTTACAATCACTCCTGAAAGTTTCATGAAGATATTTCGTGATTGAACCGAGTTAGGGACGATTTCAGATCAAAATTTTGCCATGCGCAAAGCGAGCTGTCAAACTATGTGAGCATTTTTCTCTAAACACCGAGTTGATTTACGGGTGCCACGATATCTCGAGACGGAGTGGACCAAATTGGCTGAAATTTGAGATGAAGACTCTCAAGACATATCCCGTGTGCATGACGAAGCCCGATTTTTAAATTTAGCTTTTTTTTTAAAATACAAAAATCAAAAAGTGACGAAATGTCTTCAAATTTATTTTGTTAATGAATGAAAATGTATATTTTAATGCCCTGAAATTAGATTTTAAAAAGTTTTTTTGTGTGCCTAAACCACACTCTGACATTTTTGCCGATTTACATATATGTAACCCCCTAAATAAAAAAAAGTTAAAAAATACATCAAAATCATTAAGAATTATTTGCCATTTTCTGCAAAAGTTAGCTGTAATGTAAATTATAATTTGAATATAAAAAAAGGTGCAGGTGGTTATGTTACACATGACCAGTATGACAAAGAACTTTGCAAGATGATTGTTGAAATTTTCGATTAGAATATCCGGTCCAAATTCCCCCCTTATAATAACCGTCCTATCGAACTAAGGGGACGGAAATTGCAAGTGGAGCTGAAATAGAAATCGAAGTGAAATCAATTTACTTTCCTTCACCACTCGAAAGTTACCAAGATGCGGGAATGTTTTTGCAAGGCTGTTGCAAGCAATCGGCGGCAGTAAAGGAAATTTGAACAGCAGACATTAAAAACTACCCTTTACAGGGCTCTTAATGATTACGAGATAGTTATTCTAAATTTCCAGAAACAGATTTTCACAGTGGCACAAAAAAATGTGCATTGCAGTAGTCTATTTATTAGTTCCTGCCTAATAAGCAATATATTTTAACTGCTTAGCATTAGCATATTTTAACTGCTTGATTTCAGATAATGGCCAAATGCAACTTGTTATGTCCAGTATCAAAAATCATTAAGTTTGATACCCATATTGCCCCAACTCTTACGGTCCGGCAAATGTCCCCTCATCGGAACATCCCCGGGGCCTCCGGCCACTTCGGATTGTGGCCACTACTGCCAAAATGTCAAATTTCATGTCCAGTATCAAAAACCATTAGGTTTGATACCCATATTGCCCCAACTCTTACGGTCCGGCAAATGTCCCCCCATCGGAACATCCGCGGGGCCTCCGGCCACTCCGGATTGTGGCCACTACTGCCGAAATGTCAAATTTCATGTCCAGTATCAAAATCCTTAAAGTTTGATACCCATATTCCCCCAACTCTTACGGTCCGGCAAATGTCCCCCCATCGGAACATCCGCGGGGCCTCCGGCCACTCCGGATTGTGGCCACTACTGCCAAAATGTCGAATTTCATGTCCGGTATCAAAAACCATAAAGTTTGGTACCCATATTACACCAACTCTTACGGTCCGGCAAATGTCCCCTTATCGGAACATCCCCGGGGCCTCCGGCCACTCCAGGTGGTGGCCACTACTGCCAAAATGTCGAATTTCATGTCCGGTATCAAAAACCATAAAGTTTGGTACCCATATTACACCAACTCTTACGGTCCGGCAAATGTCCCCTTATCGGAACATCCCCGGGGCCTCCGGCCACTCCAGGTGGTGGCCACTACTGCCAAAATGTCAAATTTCATGTCCAGTATCAAAATCCCTAAAGTTTGATACCCATATTGCCCCAACTCTTACGGTTCGGCAAATGTCCCCCCATCGGAACATCCCCGGGGCCTCCGGCCACTCCGGATTGTGGTCACTACTGCCGAAACATCAAATTTCATGTCCAGTATCAAAATCCCTAAAGTTTGATACCCATATTGCCCCAACTCTTATGGTTCCGCAAATGTCCCCTTATCGGAACATCCTCGGGGCCTCCGGCCACTCCAGGTGGTGGCCACTACTGCCAAAATGTCAAATTTCATGTCCAGTATCAAAAACCATAAAGTTTGATACCCATATTGCCCCAACTCTTACGGTCCGGCAAATGTCCCCCCATCGGAACATCCGCGGGGCCTCCGGACACTCCAGGTGGTGGCCACTACTGCCAAAATGTCAAATTTCATGTCCAGTATCAAAATCCCTAAATTTTGATACCCATATTGCCCCAACTCTTATGGTTCCGCAAATGTCCCCTTATCGGAACATCCCCGGGGCCTCCGGCCACTCCGAATTGTGGCCGCTACTGCCGAAATGTCAAATTTCATGCCCAGTATCAAAAACCATAAAGTTTGATACCCATATTGCCCCAACTCTTACGGTTCGGCAAATGTCCCCCCATCGGAACATCCCCGGGGCCTCCGGCCACTCCGGATTGTGGTCACTACTGCCGAAACATCAAATTTCATGTCCAGTATCAAAATCCCTAAAGTTTGATACCCATATTGCCCCAACTCTTATGGTTCCGCAAATGTCCCCTTATCGGAACATCCTCGGGGCCTCCGGCCACTCCAGGTGGTGGCCACTACTGCCAAAATGTCAAATTTCATGTCCAGTATCAAAAACCATAAAGTTTGATACCCATATTGCCACAACTCTTACGGTCCGGAAAATGTCCCCCCATCGGAACATCCGCGGGGCCTCCGGCCACTCCAGGTGGTGACCAGTTCCAATGATCGACTCACGCGACCGGCATGTCTTAGCTGGTCCTTGCCTCCAAGCCATCTGCTCCCGGACCTCCAGGCCGTCTGCTACCGGCCCACCAGGCCATCTGCTTCTGATGTGTCCTCGTCGTCGTCCAGCAATAGAATGAATTTTCGGGACCGACCGAGCCGAGTTTTGTTGGCTCGTCGACGATCCGAAAATCATGAGGTGGAGTGGGGGAGATTTTAGATACATCAATCTCACGTCTCTCGATCGACTGATTGGGAAACGTTCGTTCATCCAACCAGCGTGCACCAAAAAGAGGGGAAATTTGCCGAGAGGGGAATTCGTCACGTAACGTTTTCGCTTCGCGAAAATTTTGAATTGACACCACGTATAGAAACCTTAGGACAAAGTTCTTTGTCAAAAATAGCCTTACATATCAATAATTTTTATGAAAACATGCATTTTTTTATTGTAAAGCTTTATGGACCACAAATCCGATTCCGAAAAATTATTGACAACAATTGCCATTATTAGTCAAATTTAAAAGTTAAAAGTAGTTAAAAAAAGGCAAATTTAATTGTTTTTTTTTTTTTGTACGATTTTCATGCCAAACTTCCGTATAAAAATGATAGTACATTGACGACAAAGTTTAATGAAATCACATTGAAATTAAAATGCTACAGAGAAACCTCTTTTTACGCGATACGTTACGTTTTTTTTCTAATTTGTCAATTTCTCTGAAACGTCGTATCATTTTTGCAATCTTTTAAATGCAATTTGTAGGTTTTATTCAGATCTACAATACGCTTTCTTAAGCTTGCATATATATTGTATAGTCAGGGTTGTTAAAATATCAAAATATCACCTCTCAGCAACTACAATTATCTCGCCTGAATATTCATGCCTCAAATACAACTGCTCTTCTCTCTTCATTGAAACTCTCAGCGCCGAACATAGCCGAACACGTTTTTGTGTTTACCCACTCGCGATTGACATTTTCCTTTTCTCTCTCATTCTCGCTTCCACGATCATCCTACCGCAACAGCGTTTAACCACAAAAGCCGCCACAAAACCAATTTTGCAAACGCAGTTTGAAGGGGCGTCATGCGTGGTCGGCTCCTAATCACCATCTCGCGTTCTCTTTTTGCAGTTTTCGGAGAAGTTGAGAGACTCAGCGGTGAGAGCGCATAGTCGAGGAAAAGGGAAGGAGTGATAGAGAGAGAATGACATCGCTGGGAATCACGAGACACAAGAAGAGATCTCGCAAGCTATAGTGACGGCCGCTATACTCTCAGATATTTTTGGTGCAGAGATAATCTATTGATAGCTTTTCTATCACTCTTTTGCAACACTGTGTATAGTTTAAGAGAAATCGACGAAACAAAAAGCGTAACGCCACCGCGTAAAAAGAGGTTTCATTGTATTTACTTTTTTAAACCCAGTTAAGACTAAAAATTGTGAAATATGCATTTTTTCAAGACTTATACCGAACTTTCACGTTATAAGAACAAGAAAGAATTTAAAACTTCTCCAATATGGTTAAAATTTGATTTGCTTTCTTTTCTAAAATAAATATCGAACAAACAAAACGAGTCTTATATCCTTAGTTAAGAAACTCCTTTGATTTTCATCCGGTTTCATTCAATGTGCAATTTCTGAATAAAGTTTCGAATTTGGTCAGCCGAAAAAAGTAGCCGAAAAATGTAGCCGAAAAAAGTAGTCTACATAAGCTTGACGTATAAACAATAAATAATTTTAAAAAGAAAAAAGTTGTGAACATTTGCTGCAATAATAAGAAACGAAGAAGAAAAGCTATCAATAAAGGAGAAAATCTCGGAAATTAACCTCAAAGGTAAATAAACCAAATGAAACTTTTGACAGGTGTCGTTGTCGGGACTTATTGAATTTGCTTTCGATTGCGCGAAACGTCATAACGCAAGTTTTTTTTTCTGTATTAGTATCCGTGTCCTGGAACGTGTTTTTTTTCATGCGAAACAGAATCACCGCTACAAAATTTTAATTTTAAATGCAATGTCCCAGAACTGACACCTATCAAAAAAGCCTTTTCTATTTTATTACACAAAAAAGAACATGAAATTCAAAAGAGCAAAACATTTATAATTTTCCTTTAAAGAAGAAAATAGACTGATATAAAATTAATACCAATGATAAGAATTTGAACATGGAAACTTTTTAATTATTGAAATATAAAAAATTTTAATATGGTTTGTTCTTCGAATTTCATGCCAAATGAGTTTTCTTTCGTCATCCATGAATGCATCCGATCAACCCAAAAACCCAAAGAGGAATCGCTAAGGAACCTGTAAAACCGACCACCGGAGAAAAGTAAAATAAAACACAGTTGCTTGCCTTTTTCGCTTTTTTGTGTAATCGCTAGTTTATTTAAATAATTTCCAATGGTTTTAAAATAGTATATATTTCATATATAATTTCTTCAGCATTCATTGTATAGGGGTAATTCTCTACCAACTCACACGAAATCGGGAAAAGTTGCCCCGACCCCTCTTCGATTTGCGTGAAACTTTGTCCTAAGGGGTAACTTTTGTCCCTGATCACGAATCCGAGGTCCGTTTTTTGATATCTCGTGACGGAGGGCGGTACGACCCCTTCCATTTTTGCATGCGAAAAAGAGGTGTTTTTCAATAATTTGCAGCCTGAAACGGTGATGAGATAGAAATTTGGTGTCAAAGGGACTTTTATGTAAAATTAGACGCCCGATTTGATGGCGTACTCAGAATTCCGAAAAACGTATTTTTCATCGAAAAAAACACTAAAAAAGTTTTAAAAATTCTCCCATTTTCCGTTACTCGACTGTAAAAATTTTGGAACATGTCATTTTATGGGAAATTTAATGTACTTTTCGAATCTACATTGTCCCAGAAGGGTCATTTTTTCATTTAGAACAAAATTTTTCATTTTAAAATTTCGTGTTTTTCTAACTTTGCAGGGTTATTTTTAGAGTGTAACAATGTTCTACAAAGTTGTAGAGCAGACAATTCCAAAATTTTGATATATAGACATAAGGGTTTGCTTATAAACATCACAAGTTATCGCGATTTTACGAAAAAAGTTTTGAAAAAGTTACTTTTGCGTTTCTCTTTGTTTCGTCGTCCGTGTCTGTCGCGGGTGACCATGAACGGCCATGATCGATGACGACCAACTTTTTTAAAACTTTTTTTCGTAAAATCGTGATAATTTGTGATGTTTATAAGCAAACCCCTTATGTATGTATATCAAAATTTTTGTAATTGTCTGTTCTACAACTTTGTAGAACATTGTTACACTCTAAAAAATAACCCTGCAAAGTTAGAAAAAACACGAAAATTTAAAATGAAATTTTTTTTTCTAAATGAAAAAATGACCCTTCTGGGTCAATGTAGATTCGAAAAGTACATTAAATTTCCCATAAAATGACATGTTCCAAAATTTTTTACAGTCGAGTAACGGAAAATGGGAGAATTTTTAAAACTTTTTAGTGTTTTTTCGATGAAAATACGTTTTTTCGGAATTCTGAGTACGCCATCAAATCGGGCGTCTAATTTTACATAAAAGTCCCTTTGACACCAAATTTCTATCTCATCACCGTTTCAGGCTGCAAATTATTGAAAAACACCTCTTTTTTCGCATGTGCAAAAATGGAAGGGGTCGTACCGCCCCTCCGTCACGAGATATCAAAAAACGGACCTCGGATTCGTGATCAGGGACAAAAGTTACCCCTTAGGACAAAGTTTCACGCAAATCGAAGAGGGGTCGGGGCAACTGCTGTGTGAGTTGGCAGAGAATTACCCATAGATAGTATTGTTTTTTTACTCAACCGTTTAATATTATTAACACGTTTTCAATTACATCATCAACTCGTCAAATATGTTTATCTTCCTGCTTCTCTACGCTTCTTCTTCTTCTTCTTCTTCTTTCTCCTAGCACTCCTCTCAACGCCTATTTATCTTCGCGATAATAATACCACCTTCGTATTGCTTTGCTTGTAAAAACACAACAACAACAAACTAACACAAACTTCCCGCATATTTCCTCTGCTCATCTCTTCTCTACCTTCCAGGGGTGTGTGTAATTTTCACACATTTCACACCCCACCTGCAACAAACTTGCCCTCTCGTTCTGCCGTAATTAAGCTGCAAATTCCAACCGTTCTTGGCTAACAGTCCAACCTAACTAGCCGATTAACTAACTACTTTACTTTGATGCTTGCAATTACTAGCCACCAAGAAGGGGTTGTTGGATTTTTATCATTTTTTTAACTGCTTCCTGCGAGTTCTAGTTGGACGATTTGATATTTTTCCCTAATTGATTTCTTTGCTTTCTCTTTCTCTCTCACACACACACGTTTGGTGTACATCACGATTTTTTAAGGCGTTTAGTTAAGCTCTCTAACGTGCTTGCATGAGCGAACGAAATTCGGGGGAAAATGGAGTGAAAAAAGAGTCTAACATGATTTGATTTTGAAAGAATCACTGAGATCTTGATCGTCGAAAGGGGAATCTCAGATGAGAGTATCATCTGAGAGCGCGGATTAAAGCAGGAAAGAAGTGAGAGAGAAATTGAAGTCTCTCCTCCCGCACTCATGAGAGAACACTCTTCATTCGGTAACTCAATAATCGTCACTCAAAATTTGACAGTTTTATCGTAGTGTTAGTGAGAAGAAGCTCGTCAGCGTGTAAGCAACTAAGCACTCACTGAGTTCCTTTTCGATCTCATAAGAGATAATCTTAGATGAGATTTGTAATCTTTGGGGAATAAAACAAGAAACAAGTGTGAGAGAAATTGAAGTCTCTCCTCCCGCAATCATGGGAGATTTCCCATTATTCGGAACTCAGTGATCGTCACTCAAAATCTGACTTTTATATCGTCTTGTTGGTGGGAGCAAGATCGGATAAACGAGAATCAATCGTCATGAAAATCATGCTCAGTTTGTTGATTTATGATTAAGAGTAATCACGAAAGCAAATGAGCGTGAAAATCTTCATTGAGTGAATCTCAGTGATGATAAATTTGCTTAGCAGCGACCAAATCAAGATCAAAACTCTTTCTTAACCTCGTTTTCGCCTTTAAAAAATCGTTTCGCTCCCGCTACACTTGACAAAGGGGGTAAGACACTGATTTTCTTCACTATTTATTGCTCCTAAGTGCTGATGACGGTTAAGGCCTCCATTTTTTTTCTCTCTCTTTCTAGTAAATAGCTACCGGTTGAAGTAAAAAAAAGTCTCTTCGTTTGCAGCGGAAAAGTGTTTCAAGCCATTCCTGGTATGAGTTTTCAGCCTGGACATACAATTTTGTTCGATTTTTGCTTTGCGGTTTTTTAAACGATAAGAAAATTTGTAAGAGTTTTGGAGGATGGTGTTAGATGTAGAAGGAAAAGGGAAAACGTGGAAAGTGTGGGAAAGAAGCCGGATGAAGATGATTTTTTGAAATTTAACTTAACGAAACATGATTTTCAGCACGACGAAATTAAAAATACTAAATTTCATAGATTTCACAATTTTAACCTTACTAACGAGCACCGCGAATTTCAAAAAAAATGTTAGAGATTTGTGAAGAGGAAAGAAAGTTTTATGAGATTTTTCAGAATTATCTATCAGAAGAAAAAAAAGTCACTCATGCAGAGTTGATCTCTGAGAAGCGTGATAGTGAGTTTGGCTCATCGCTTGGAAAGGAACTCATTCTTGTTCGCTTAGGGATCAGAATGAGTTCTTCTTAGAAAACGTCTTATTGTCTCCTGTTTTTGAAGATATTTCTTACTCACAAATCTCTTTACCACTCACTTAACCGATTTGAAGAAAGACGAATGATTATCGCGCCTGAATAAAAATAAATTCTCAAAATCAACTTAGGAACAATCAAATTTAAATCAGTCGTGATAAAAACCCGTTTCTCTTGCACCTGCTTCTCTTTGGAATCACAACACCGCGGTTCAAATCCTAGCTTTGTCAAAACAGAAACAAAAAAAAACAAATGGTGCCACCCTAAACAAAACAAAACATTTCTCTATCCTCTCACGCGATCTCGACTACAATCAAACTCTCTCAAATGTCAATGCTCAGTGAGAATAATATTTAGTTAGTGAGGTGCTATTCCAAAACAACCGTTTCTCATTGAGTGGCAGGATTTGGCGACGACTACCCTAATATTCTCTCCTTCTGCTTTGTTTGTAAACAAACTTCTATTGCTGCTTTTTAATCGCGTGACAGCTAGCTCATGCATCGCTAACGTAACCGAAGCGCGCGCGTTACGCGCGTCTTACGTTTCGCGACTGTCAGATTACCGATTTATTCACGATCGCGACTGTGATGTGATGGTTGCGGATGATGGGAAGGAGGAAGGGGGAAGGATGATATGCGTAAACAAACAATCGGTAAACAAAACAAAACAAACGAGGGAGCGGACGGGGATTGAACGCAAAACTCAAGTAATGTCTGGCTTTTGCACCTCATCGTATTTCTTGTCGGCTTCCTCAGCCAGGAACCGGGCTTCCTTCAGCTGGTTCTCGAGGGCGTCCATGCGCTCCTCATCGGCCAGGGAACGGTTCTCAAGAATCTTACGGGCACTGGGGGGAGGTTTCGGATTGTTATTGTTTTCGTTGGCGGCGATTTTGACAGTTGAGAGAACGGAAAAATTGGGGGAAAAAAAAGTTTGATTAGCGATGGATTCGGGAGGGGCGGTTTGCTGTGGGAGAAAGTGTGGTCGTAGTTGGCGGTGGCGGTGGCGACTGCTGCAGCGGTACCTGTGGAAAAGAACAATCCTAACCGGCCCTAACCTTGCTTTGAACGAGCTTGGGGAAGCCGTTCACCTAACCGTTTTTGAAGGTTGGAACCAAAAGCACAAACCTCTTCGTATTTTTTGTCTGCTTCTTCTGCTATGAGCTTAGCCTGGGATAATTGTGCTTCCAGTATCGCTACTCTGTCGTCTTCCATGTTTGTACGGTTTTCAAGGGCTTTCCTAATCCTGCGAGATCATCGAGAATTCGATGAAGTTGGAAATTTTGGAAAACGTTAATTTTACTGCGGAAAATCTAAAATTTCTGGCAAATTTAAAATGAAATTAGTTCTAAATATTTGATCTGAATAACTAAGCCGGATGTAAACAAATGAATCAAAATTTGTAGAAAAATTATTATTATCTTAATTATTATTAAGATAAAAGTGTAAACAAACAGTGCATTCCTGGAGCATTTTGATTGATTGCATTAAAAATCACGAAAAAATAATAAACATCGAAATGTCAAAATAATGCCAAAGGGCCTATGTCAATTTGTAAACAACATCCGCTAATAAAATTCCATTCCAAAGAAAACAAAAACTGTCAATTGGCAACACAGTTCCACTTCGACATTGTGTTACCTATCATATGTCAAGTAAAATGTCAAAATCGATCATTATCATTTTGTCAGTCAAATCTCCAACAAACAACAAACTCATGAAACAAAATGCTGGATGTTTTCAGAGCAAGCTCCAGCTAAACATTTAACTGTCAAAATAATGCCAAAAGGCCCATGTCAACTTGAAAACAAACAAAATTTACTGAAAAAATTACAATTTTTGAACTTTTTCGAACAACTTATCGGGGTCATTCCAATGATCTGTCAATTTGGCAACACAGTTCCAAAAGGGCCTAAATCGATTTGTAAACAAACAGATCAACCTTCATATACCTTACGTAAACATAAGAGTTCGTGGGCAAAATGTTCCGTTTACAAACCGACTTAAACTCATTGACATTGTTTTACCTGTCAAATGTCATATCAAATGTCAAAATCGATCGTTGTGTCAGTCAAATATCCAACAAACTCATACACAAAATGGCGAGCAGCATAGCTATCCAGATCATTTTCAAAAGGTGTCAAAAAAAACTCAAAATTTGACAAATCAAATCAGACGAGCCACAGCCAACTTTTTTTTTACGTTTTCCACCTCTGACAGCCGCCGGATGAAGCGCCGCGCCACTCAGAACCGCTACTACCCCCGCGCGGAACACTCGGAACTTACCGTTCGCTCTCATCAGCGGCCGCCGAAGCCTCTGACAGTTTAGCTGTGGCGGAAGCCAGACGTTCTTCCGAACGTTCCAGATCTTCCTCCAGCAGCTGAATACGACGGTTCAGGGCAGCGACTTCGGACTCGGCCTGCAAGTAGAGGAAGAAAGAGAAATCGGGGTTAGAATGGTGTTGAACTTAATTTGATACGAAAATAAACCAATAAGCTGGAAAAGGAACCGCTCACTGAACACAATCAATTACAGATGCCCAACCTGGTCAGAACAAAACCTACAAAAAAAAACCAATCAAAGCAAACCGTAATCCGCTTAAACGGTCGTAAGCTACTTGGATTCTTTCGTTCCGCTCGAATTCGAACTCTCGCAACAGCTGTTTACTAGATTTTTTGACGTTTCTCAAAGCAATGTTATTGTTTTGATCGGAAAGCAACTCCAATTGAGTCATGATCGCTCTTGAGCACTCTCGCGTCCGTAATCAAGCGATGGGTTACATAACTCGACATTGTATCCGCAGTACATAAAGCACGCGATTTTATGGCAGACGATCGTGAAGGGCGTCACCCCGATAGCACTCGAGAAATGTCAAATTGTTTTATAGCAACGCGCAGACGGCCATTATGGCGCAATCAATGACAGAACCGGTATTGGACGCCGGACTTGAATGCCATGAATGCGGGAGTCGGAACCAGTTCCGGTTGGGCGCATCTTGCGTAGATATAGAATGTGTGTGAAAAGCGAGTGGAAATGTAGGTTCGAACGCGCAATGATGTGGAAAGCGTTTCATTGAATTCTGGTTTTAACGAGTCCGGCGGACGCTGAAAGTCTATATCCGGTTCTTTGTAGGGCATACCGGTATTGTTTACGACTGTGTTGGTTGTGGGACTGGCGAATCTGATATTTTACAGATTTTGGATGAAACATTTTCTATTTATGTTGATTTGTGGACGCTTGTTGAATTTTAGGCACTTGTACATTGTAAAGATGAAGATAGAAGATTTGTTGAGTTTAAAAGTCTTCTGGAGACTAAAACCTTGCGGCAACTACAAGTTTTGTGGAAACTACAAGTATTTTGGAGACTACAAGTCATTGGAGACCACAAGTCTTCTGGAGACTAAAACATTACGGAGACCGCAGGTATTGTGGAGACTACAAGTTTTGTGGAGACCACAAGTTTTCTGGAGACTACAAGCTTGTGAAGACTACTAGTCTTGTGTAGACTACAAGTCTTCTGAAAACTACAAGTCTTGTGAAGACTACAAGTCTTGTGTGGACTACAACTCTTGTGGATACTACAAGTCTTGTGAAGACTACAAGTCTTGTGGAGACTATAATTCTTGTGTAGACAAGTCTTATGGAGACTACAATTTCTGTGGAGACTACAATTCTTGTGTAGACTACAAGTTTTGTGGATACTACAAGTCTTGTGAAGACTACAAGTCTTGTGGAGACTATAATTCTTGTGTAGACAAGTCTTGTGGAGACTATAATTCTTGTGTAGACAAGTCTTGTGGAGACTACAATTCTTGTGTAGATTACAAGTCTTGTGGAGACTACAAGTTTTGTGGAGCCTACAAGTCTTGTGAAGACTACAGTGCTACCTTGTAGTCTTGTGGAGACTTGTAGTCTTGTGAAGATTAGTTGTCTTGTGGAGACTTGAAGTTATATGGAGACTTGTAGTCTTGGTGAGACCTGTAAAGACTTGAAGCTTTGTGGTGACTAGTGGTCATGTGGAGATTTGTTCTTGTGGAGACTTATAATCTTGTGAAATTTGTAGTCTTATCACGATTTGGAGTCTTCTGGGAGTTGGTAGTCTTGTGGAAACTTGTAGTCATGTGGGGACTTGTAATATTGTGGATACTGGTAGTCGTGAGGTGTCTTAGAATTTGATGAAGATTTGTAATTTTGAGAATACTTGCAGTCTTGAAAGAACCTGTAGTTCTGTGGTGACTTTTAGTCATGTGGAGACTTGTAATCTTAAGCAAACTTATAGTCTTGTGTAGACTAGCCGGAGAGGAGACTTTTCATTTTGTAGAGATTGGTAGTCTTGTGGAGACTTGTATTCTTGTGAAGACTTGTAGCCTTGAGAATATTGTAGCCTAGTGGAAATTATAGCTTTATGAAGATTTGTAGTCTTGTGAAGATTGGTAGTCTTCAAGAGACTTGTAGCCTTGTGGAGACTTGTAGTCTTGAGGAAACTTGTCTTGCGAGGATTTGCAATCTGTGGAAAATTGCCGTCTAAAAACAACTAGTCTCCACCAGATGGTGTCACAAAAGACCATATCGAACCTGCACATTAATTGACGAGATTTCTCCGTTTGCAGCGCGATCGACCTCCGGCCAATCCGCAACAACGTGTGACTCACTCCACTTCTCACATTCGCGCGAGCGCCTAATGAGGACCTCCTCCGAGCGCTCCGACAGTTATGCGCAGCTGATTTCGCCCCAATCCTGGCTGCCTGCACCCCCCCTTAATTAATTTAATGAAGTTATTAAAATGCTTGCATCCTTTTGCGAGATCTAGCTGATCTAGTAAGGAAACCTGTCCGATCGCCACGCTGAATTCGCGTCTCAAGACCGTATGATTTGTTTGGGAACCAATTATCACAGCGCTGGTTGATCAGTCAGGTCGACCTTGTCGCGAGGCTCTCTCTCTCGCGAATGACATCATCCGTACGAGCGAGCTTGCACCATAAAAGGAGTAAGAAAGGATCGTCTTATATGGCGCGTTGGGGGGCCGCCGCCACGTGTCTGTCAGTGGATCGTTATGACGACGACAAAAGCGTCGTGAGGTCGACGCCGTGTTTGAGCAGCTGTCAAATTGGCGTACGCGGAGCGTTCAAATAAGGTCCGCGACCAATCAGCAAGTACTGTGTCGAGAGGAGTTGCCAGCGGTGAGTAATCGGGCGCGCTGGACATCGAAGTAGGCAAGGTACGCGATACTTTCGCTTTTCGACACCGGAGCGATGAGAAAGGTGATGTCATGTCGTTATGCTGAGGTAGCGGATGTACGGCCTACTGTGATCCAAACAATTCACGATGTTCCACAAATCGAAATTCCAAACGTGTAGAGTTTGACACACGCGCTCCGCCTGACGGCCGTTGACAAACAAGTCTGACATCATCGCGACGAGCGCGTTATGCTCAAGGTCACCCGAAGCCATTAGGCTTCTTCCTCTCTTTGGAGCGCAAACCTTGACCAATCAATCGTCGACAAATCGAGCGTGACATCCAAGTCGGCGTCCGCAAACCTTGAATACCAAGTGTCGGGGCGTGGCCATCGCCACCCGCATCCCCGCTAGCAAAGCCAAGTCATGCCCGACCTGACGATGATCCACACCGTGAGAAAGTGTGGTTATGTGGCTCAAGATTTGCTTGCAGTCCGGTTTCTCACCAACACAGCGGCAAAATGCCGGCCGCCTCAACGACTGTGTGTGCGTGTTTTTCTTTCACCTTATTTGCACAAAAACCCGATGAGCGTACACCAAGACACCGCAGGAGGTTCGGGTGGCGATGAATGGCTAAGGAGACGAGGTTGATATCAGAAGATCACCCACGGTAGCAGAAATGGCAAACAACAACTACGACAGCAACTACAGAAAAGGAGGAAAAATGTGGCACGTCACTTTTTTTCTGTTCGACATTTGAAGAGGGGAAGAAATGCGTCCAAGCGATGGAAAGTGTGGGATCCGGCCACTTGTTGGAACCGGGAATTAGAGGAGACCAATATTACTAGTTTGCCACAGGTTTGCCAATCGAATTGGCGCTAGTTGGAACCCTTAGGTCTTGAGAGGATCGAACCTGATTGCGTCTCTTGTGGGGACTTAAATTCTTGTGGAGACTTGAATTCTTGTGGGCACTTAAACACTTTTAAAGATTGAACTCTTGTGGAGACTTAGCTCTTGTGAAGACTTAACTCTTGAGGAGACTTGAACCCTCGTGGAGACTTATAGTCTTGTATAGACTTGAACTCTTGTGGAGATCTGAACTCTTGTAGAGACTTGAACTCTTGTGGAGACTTGAATTAGTCTTGCGGAGAATATTGTAAAGGTCTTCAGGAGACTTGATATTTTTGTAGACTGGAAACTTGTGAGTAATTGTACACATAGGAAGAATTTTAGCATTGTAGAGTAATCTTGTGTAGAAAACTAGTTGTTTACATCAAAACTGAATGAGAAAAATCTCTTAATTGCTAAACCATGTTCCACAACCAACATAAACTTCCTGACCCTTCAAGTTTTAACGAACTCCCAACAACAACCCCATTCTTCCCAGCAAACCCAGCGAGCTGCTCTGCAACATTCATTATTATGTTAGAGGCATCGTAAACAAAGTGCAGGAGGCACAAGAACCTTCGAAAAAGAAACAAGTTCAATCCCACGAACGAACGAACCAACGAGGGAACACGAAAATACTCCAAAATCCAAAGAAGAAAAACAAAAGTACCCACTCACTGCCACTCACGGTTGGCACCAATACCAGCGCAACCTTCATTTCGTGTACAACCAAAGAAGCGGAAGAGCACGCACACTAACTCACGCACTCAAACATTCGAGGCTGTCATAGGGTAAAAGCCCCACTGGAGGATCACTTCCAGCATGCCAAACCTGTATGCGTGAGCGCATTTTTATGACTTTGACACTTCTCTTCCAGGCAGGCATGCGCGCAACAGCGCCGCCTGCTCTGGTGGTGGTGTGGGATCCATTAACGCCGTGCAAGTAGTTTTCAACTACTTGGATCCGTCGAGCAAGGTGGTCGTTCCCGAGGGTTCAACCACTTGTTATGGGGTAAAATGGTTTCGAAATGTGAGTTTTTTGGGGCGAAATTTTCGACGTCAAAGCGATCATTTTCGACTTTTGACGTTCGATGTGGCAAGCGACGGCACAAATACCACGGTGCGCCGAACACTTGTCGGCGAATTGACCACCAGCGTGTGTCACTGTAGTTGTGAGCGGTCTCTCCAAATTCTTCTTGATTCATAACTTTTCGGTTCCTTGACTCATCCGCTGCCGAAATCGGTGACAAGGACGACTCGCCGTGAACGGAATGCGCGACGCAACCTTGACAGATGACAGTTGCGGACTTGCGGAGATATTGGGTCGCGCTGACTTGAAGTCTTCGGAGACAGGGTTGTGCAACTACGAAACTTACTTCCTCGCGCCGCATGACTTCGGCCTGCAGCTTTTTGTGGAACTCTTCGCACTCGTCCTTGTACTTCTCCATCTCCTCCTTGGTCTGGCGCATCTTCTTTTTCAGCACATCCAGCAGAGTGCCACTTTGTTGCAAATTCGCAGCCATGATTCTCTTCTTTTATTTGTGTGTGCGGTTACGGGCCTTATACGATACAACTAAATTACGCTAAATGCTAATTGATTTTTGCTCGTTTTTCACTAAACTGGCAGAGGAACACAATTGTTGCACGATCTTCTTAATCTGTAGAAATTTAAAAACAAATACACAATTTTGTAGACTTGTGCTATTCATAAGAAATTCAATTCCGAAAATTTCCTATAAATAGCCACAACCACACTTGCAAATCACAAACACACAATCCGTACGGCAGTGCACAGATACAACCACGATTTCACTTTTCCTCTTTCTTTTCCAGAAAAATTGGATATCCCAAAATAATTTTCAAACTTCAGCCCACAATCAATAGCCCAATCGCAGTAACTTTAGAAAACTCCTTCAATCGCAGCAACCGAGGTCACTGGCTGGGCCCTGTACCCTCTTCTTCACAGAACACCATCAATCAATCAACGCACACACGATGGTCACTTCGATCGAAACCGAATAACCCTTGGCAACTCCACCCAATTCCAGATCACCGCTCGCTAGATCGTCTACGCGACGCACTTCCGAACTGTCAAAATCCGTCAAATTTCGCCGAAATGCCCCGAAATTACACCAAAAAATCCACCGTAGAAGAAAAATGAACTGGTATGTAATCCAGGCAGTTCCGACCCCACAAGTTCCACGCAGCCGAGGGAGTACTCACTTCGTCAACAACTACTACAATACTGGCCCGTGCATGTGAAGCCACACGACGACGAACCGCTCCAGCGCAGCCCGCAAGATTCCAAGATGGCGGCGCGCCCAACGGCACTCAATTATTGGTGAGTTCCGCGGTGGCACTCTTCGCCCCGAACGTCCCCGTACCAGTGTGTGCAAACGGTTCCCAAAAAAGGGCAAAATTGCCGCGCGACGTCCAGCCAGATGGTCTTGACCCACTGCTGGGCAGCGAAGCTGCGACAGCGGCCACTCACGACCACCTGTACCCTATGCGATTCACGAAAACAGTGCCCGGGCCACTCAATGACGGCATCGCGTGAGTCACAGCACCCAGGGTTGCCAGCTCGGAACTCGCGGTGAGTGACGTCGCGCGACTTCGTCGCGAGTCCATTGATTAATAAATGATTAAGGCGCGGCCGCCCGGCATTGTGCCGGGTTTTGAACGCTCTCGCGGTTGACCAAGCAGGCGATGGCGGAAATGTCAAAGGTTGGCGCGATGCGTTGACAAGTTGACCTGTCAGATTAGTGAAACGCGCACTAATCAGGCCGATATTGGGTCGAAAACCTGTTGAACCGCGCGACTCAATGTTCCGTGACGGATCGCTGCGCGACCTTCCCGCTGGTATGTTTGGTCGCCAACCTAAACTGGAAGCACCTGTAAAAGGGTGGCGCTTCCGTTTCATTTGTGTGTAATCCGCTCCCCCCCACTCCAGCGAGTTGTATTATTCGTCAACAAAAGCGCTCGGTATGCTGAGCGATTGGGCATTGTTCCGCTTAGGGTGCTGTACAGCTCTCATCTGCATAGAGATTGTAAACAGTGTGCACACCTGCTGCAGACACAGCTACACGCAGTAGGCTAAGTTCCCGCTGAAGAGTCGTCCGGACCTCACCGGATCGCTATTGTTGTGCGTCACGGTTCAATGGTCACTTCGATTCATTGTAGCAATCGCCCTATTGACGTTTCGATCGCATGACGGAGATGACCACGAAGCTTGTCGCTTGAGGAATGCGCAAGGCTGCGCAAGCTCTTTGTCGTCGATTTGAATACCTTAAAAAAAAGAAGGTAAACAAAGCCGTTGACAATTAGCGTAAACAGCTGCTGGTTATCCGGACGAATTTCGCAACGGGAGTCACGCAAACCCGACCATCTGGCGCCTTCGGATATCGATCGCCATCGAGTTTCCCCCTCTCGAACTAGGTTAAGAGACTCGTTCTTGACCCCTAAAACGAAAGAGACTCTCGCGGGCAAGACCACAACAAACATCGAGTTTGCGAGTCCGGATGACCTCGAACGTTGGCGCCAGGACGGTCGTGCAATACTCGCGAGTGCAACATTGTCGATGGACGACCCCTCGCGCTTCCCTCGCCGCTGGTGACAGACGACGGCGAGGGGTCGGTCAACCACAACACACTGCAAACAATTCCTTAAAAGGAGAAAATCGCTGTTGGCGGCGGCGCCTGCTAGGTTCTGCCGCTGTGTGTTGTGGCATTAATAAAAATTAAAAGGTGTTATGAGACCGTAATGTGTATCATGGACCGGACGAGGACGGCGCGAGCTCAAGTTCAGGCTCATGGGAACATGATCTACATGGGTTGATTGGAGGGTGACTGCGGGGTAAGTTGATTGAATTTAGAAAAAAAAACGACTATCATTTGTGCACATTTTATATCCATAACAAAAATGGCAGGAAATAAAGTTTTTATTTAAAAAATATGTGGTAAATTTTCATCAGGGCGCCACCTTGTAAACAAGCAACCTATCCCACTCTTACTGAACGTGAACTGTCACTAGAGCAAGTGGGATAGACTGTTTGTTTACATCCATTGTTTCGCCCTTTTGAAAAGCTACTTTGGAAATGTCAAAAACAAATAACTCCGTTGTATCTTTTTGCAACAGAGCGAAATCTTTATTGTAAACAAACAGTCTATCCCTTTTGCTAAAGTGACAGTTTACGTTAAGTGTGAGTGGGATAGGTTGCTTGTTTACAATCAAGGTTTCGCACATTAAAAAGTTTCTACGAAATTTAATCTAATCAAAACAAAAACAAACTTGTTCTGCCGGATCTTTACCAGGAAAGATCCGGAAAAACATCCTACAACAATTTGTACCGATTTGTACGTTTGCGGAGGGTGTCGAAAAGTTTGGTAACTGCTTTCAAACGAAAATAAGCTTCTCAAAATTGTATTATTTTTAATGTCAACTATCAGCTAAAAAAGTATAAAAATTGAAATTACGAGTCATGTTATAAACATTTTTATGACAAAAGTGTTTGAAATACATCTGTCCAGTTGTTTTGCCATCATTAGTTTCCAAAATATCTAAGTATTGACGAAAATTTTACTTTTTTGCGCATAAAATAAAAATTTTGCGGTGCTTTTTTGAAATTGAAATGATGTTTTAAACTTTCATGTTCCTTGTGCAGTTCAAAATCCAACTTTTTAAACATCATTGCCTTATTTTATTTTTAAAAAAATGTTTTTTACACCAACATGTAATAAAGTTTTATTGAAACAAGAAAAAAAAATTTCACATTGAACCACATTATATTGGATTTAAAAAAAAAGGCTGTGTTTTTGTTGTATTTTTAACTAATTTCAACAAGTTATTAATTTCTTCAAAAATTCTTTTCTTTCAAATACTGAAACCAATATGTGAACAGCAAAATTAATAAGTATTTTCGATTTAAAGCGAGAATACCCTTTTTATGAAATTAGTTGATTTATTTTTAGGCTAGATTGTTTTAAATTGATTCCATTTTTTTTTTGTTATTTTAGGCCGTTGCAAACAGGGTCGAGGGACATAAACTTCAAAAAATATTTGCAACGGCCTAACTAGACTAAAAATCGAGGGGGCAAACGGGGCAAACAAATTAAATAGAATTCCCTAGCCTAACTTAAAAAAAAATATCTTTTGTTATTTTTTGACAATAAAAATCAATTAACTCATGAAATTGTTGTTGTCGTCTATTTGCAATCTTTAATGCCCAAATTCGAAATTTATATTTGTTTAAAAAATAGTAATTAATCGTTACACAATGTATTCTAAACAATTTACAATTGAGTTTTAAGTTTTTTTTTTAATTTTGGTTGTTTTGGTCAATTTTTTGAGAAATTTTGATAGGAGAGACAAAAATTTAAAATAAAATTTGCATTAGCCTTTTGAAAAACAAATAAATTTCATGATTCATTATATAAAGAAAAACTCAAAACTTAATGAGATATTTAAGCTGTAAAATGCTTTTAAAAGTTTTCATTTTATTATTCATTTTTAAATAAAGTCGAAATTTATATTGATAATCAGAACAAATGAAAAAGGATAATTTCAAAATATATATTAGAAAAATTAAAACAACATGAAATTTTAGTACAGCAATCTCTACGAAATCGGTCTTTTTTCTTTAATTTTATTTTTTGTATTTTTTAATCCGACTGAAACTTTTTTGGTGCATTCGGTATGCCCAAAGAAGCCATTTTGTATCAAGTGTTCGTTCATATAATTTTCCATACAAATTTGGCAGGTGTCCATACAAAACTGATATGTGAAAATTCAAAAATCTGTATCTTTTGAAGGAAATTTTTGATCGCCAAAGTTGTTGTTATGGATATGGACTACACTGTAAAAAAAATGATACACGGTAAAAAAAATTGCGATTTTAAATTTCACTTTTTGTCACTAAAACTTAATTTGCAAAAAAAACACTATATTTATTATTATTTTTTATTTTCTGATATGTTTTAGAGGACATCAAATGCCAACTTTTCAGAAATTTTCAGAATGGGCAAAAAATCTTTGACCGAGTTATGAATTTTTGAATCAATACTGATTTTAAAAAAAAAATAAAAATTGATCGCAAATATTGGTAAACATGGGCACTTATTTTAATAAATGAAAAACTGCAACTATTTTCAGAAAAGTCACCTAAAAATGGATTTAACTTGAAAACGATGCCCTTTTTAAAAATTTCACTGAAGTCCTTTTCGTTTGCAAATTTGATTTTACATCGAAAAATAAAGTTGAGAAATTTTTGCGACCAATATTTCAATTTTTTTTTAAATCACTATTGATTCAAAAATTAATAACTCGGTCAAAAATTTTTTGCACAACCTGGAAATTTCTGAAAAGTTGGCATTTGATGCCCTCTAAAACATATCAAAAAATGAAAATATTGTTTTTTGCAAATCAAGTTTTAGCGACAAAAAGTTAAATAAAAAGTTACCAATTTTTTTCCGTGTATAATTTTTCCGGTATAGTCCGTATCCATACCTACAACTTTGCCGATCAAAAAATTCCTTCAAAAGATACAGATTTTTGAATCTTCATGCATCATTTTTGTATGGACAGCTGCCAAATTTGAATGGAAAATTATACGGACAAACTAATGATACAAAATGGCTTCTTTGGGCATACCGAAGGCGCCAAAAATGTTTCAGCCGGATAAAAAAATACAACAAAAAAATGAAATTGAAGATAAAAGACCGATTTCGTAGAGAATTGCACTAATTGGCTTTTGGATTCGTGTTTGTAAAAAACTGAGCTTTAAACATGGAATTTTCAAGAATGCAGTTTTGAAGACTCTCAAATTATACTCTAGTGAAAAAGTGATTCTGTAATAATAGACAGTGAGCAGTGACTTATGTGCTTAAAAATTATAATATTTCTAAAAAACATTTTTTTTTCAAAACCGTAAAAATACTAAATTTTGAAACATTTCATAGTTACACATCTAAGTTTAACCCACCTCAACAAACACCCAATTTTCCACGTGCCCTCACGTTCTCGCTCACCACCTCTTTATAACGCTCAAAACACGTGTAAAACAAAACCGCGTACAAAATACCGCAGAAAAGTTACAGTGAGTCAAATATTTGTCCGTACCCCCCCGTACGGGAAATGTTTGTGATATAAAAGTACATAAAATTCGACTAAAGTGCCATGTTTTATACATCAATCGACGCGGCAGAATGTCCTCTTTAAGACACTGTCATTGGATTTGCAAAAAACTTTTTCTTGAAAAATACAAAAATTGTTTACTGAAAAAGTCAAAAAGAGGTCAAATAATTGTCCGTACCCTAGTAAAAGTACAAAATCTGATCGATTTAAGTGAATTCATTTATGAAATGTTGTTTCAGTGTCAAATACTAGTACCTTTAGCCAGTTTGTGACAACTTTGAACTTCTGATAAGTTTGTTTAGTTAATTTATATTAAAAATTGGATTAAATTTAGTTTTTTAAAGTAAAACTTGTCAAAATATTAGTTTATAAACAACTATTTTTATAAAATTGCTATTTTGTGTTGTAAGAGTCTCTATTGAACAAGTTTCAACAATATTTGTTCAAAATATACATTGATTTCATCTTTTTATTGACATTTTTCGACCAAAAATACTGTTTCGGAACAATACCGTTAAACAATCCGGATTGTCCCGGAACCGGTTCAACCCTCGGAGGAAATTTTGTGGTGATCAGATAGAGGACAAAAACCCACCTCTTGCAATTTGAAGCATCCAATTTCGTCCACTACAGCCCGATTACGAGTCCCTAGTCTGAAATTTGAAATTTTCACTTTCCGTGCTGAGAATTTCTGTACCGTTCTGGGTCAGAATGTTTTGCTTGGGGAATTTGAAAATTTCAAATTTCAGACTAGGGAATCGTAATCGGGCTGTAGTGGACGAAATTGGATGCTGCAAATTGCAAGAGGTGGGTTTTTGTCCTCTATCTGATCACCACAAAATTTCCGAGGGTTGAACCGGTTCCGGGACAATCCGGATTGTTTAACGGTATTGTTCCGAAACAGTATTTTTGGTCGAAAAATGTCAATAAAAGATGAAATCAATGTATATTTTGAACAAATATTGTTGAAACTTGTTCAATAGAGACTCTTACAACACAAAATAGCAATTTTATAAAAATAGTTGTTTATAAACTAATGTTTTGACAAGTTTTACTTTAAAAACTAAATTTAATCCAATTTTAATATAAATTAACTAAACAAACTTATCAGAAGTTCAAAGTTGTCACAAACTGGCTAAAGGTACTAGTATTTGACACTGAAACAACATTTCATAAATGAATTCACTTAAATCGATCAGATTTTGTACTTTTACTAGGGTACGGACAATTATTTGACCTCTTTTTGACTTTTTCAGTAAACAATTTTTGTATTTTTCAAGAAAAAGTTTTTTGCAAATCCAATGACAGTGTCTTAAAGAGGACATTCTGCCGCGTCGATTGATGTATAAAACATGGCACTTTAGTCGAATTTTATGTACTTTTATATCACAAACATTTCCCGTACGGGGGGGTACGGACAAATATTTGACTCACTGTATCACGCAAATTAACTCGTCTCGCCACAAAACCACCCAGCTCAAGACCGCGAAGAGAGACCCCACAAAAGCCTGCAGTCAAACAAATAAACAAAAAAAGAAGAAGCACAGAAAAAACAGTAAATTTTCAACGGTCCACGCAAAAACGATGAGATCACCACCGTCGTGAAAAGCCGGAAAAGCTTCGCGCAGCTTTCGCTTTCCATGTGCGCTGAGAGCTTTCCACGCCCACCACCAGGTGGTGTCGTGCTCGGCCAGGGGGACAACTTGTCACGAACACGGTGTGATTGATGGGGGCAAAGTCGTTCAAAATTGAAACTGCAAAGTTTTGAGGTTATTTTTAGAATTTGCCAACAAAATTGCAAATCTCAAGGGGGGAAGATTCTTGCTCCACCTGGAAGCAATAAACCACTCAATTTAAGTTTGAAGTTTCGCCCCCCTTCGTACGTGTGTACCTAGTTGAAGTTGTTGGAGGAGGTTAAGTACACTTGTGCGCCAACTTGATGGGAGCCATAAAGTGGGGTTTGCACTGCACCAAGCGAAAAACATGCGGACAAGCCGGCATGAATAATTCATACCGACCCGAAAGGTGGAGCAGAGAGAAAGAGAACTTGGGATTGAAGAAGATCTCAGCTGTTCCGCCGTGCCGGGTTGGAATGTGGGAACAGTGGGTTTAAATTCGTAAAAATCTAAATTTTTGTCCAAAATAAATATAATTCAAGAAAATCAATTTTTACCTACCCAAACATAGTTTAAATTTTTGTAAAAACAATAATTAATGTAATTTTGACCATTTCAAAAGCACTTTTCCCACTGTCTTAAACTAAATCTTCCAGCAAAACCTGCAATGACTAGCTGATCAGATCCCACAAATCCGATTACAGCTCGCTGGCGACGGTTAGTCACCCATTTGTTTGCAATTTCGGCCCCACGGGAACCACACCCCGGCCAATTTTGCCCCGGGTTTGCCCACCGAAGATCATCTGCCGAGTCGCGGCGCATCCAGAAGAATTAATTATAGTATAAATATTTACACGGGTGTATTTCTTCGCTCTCGAACCACCCCAAAGGAACAACCGTTAGAGCAAAGTGAGCTCGAAAAAGTCGGTAAACGTACAAATAAATGGGCAAAACGGCGGCCAGGAATGACTGCGAGATGTAGAAAAGGGTATGGAAACGTTGAGGGTAACAGAATTATTTTGTAGGAAAAAGTAGGGGAGGGCAGGTAATTTTTGACATTTGCTGGAATAATTATATCTACACAATAAAGAAATCATGGAGGTGTTGACAGATTTTGTGCCAGAAAAAATGTTTAATTTTACAGTTGTACCCGATGAAAACAAGTGGAAAAATATTGACTTCAAATTACTTTCAAATTGATTGCCTAAGAAAAACATCAAAATGATAAAAAAAAATCTTAGCAAAATTTAAAATATCCAGATAAGAAAGAAAATCCTACTTAAAAAAGTTTTATCACTTTCACACAGTAAATTTGAATCATTCTGGTAGATTGAAATTTTTATGGTTTAATATAAATTATCTGTTTTCAAAAATAGTAAAACGGTAAAATCCCGGGCAGAAGGTAATAACAAAATTTATGCCATTTCAATAACAAATGCTGTTAAAACAACTGAAAGTGTTATGTAATCTTCTTGAAAAATCCATATTTGCATAAGGGTGTACTAACAGTTTATGTTATTACACCTAACAAAATTTGTTATTGGTCTGATATTGGTTGAAAGCCAAAACAACCATGGAGTAAATTTTTTTGTTATGGAAGAATACCTCCAACTGTTATTGGGATGAACGGATTAGTTGTTAAAATAACAAAAAAGATTAACCAAGATTTTTTTCAAAGAATATCTAAAAATGTTGATAGTCTGTTATTACAATAACAACCCGAGCAGACTGAAAAAAATGGGAATAACATTTTTTGATATTTGAAAATACTAGGCCAATAACAGTTTATGTTATTTATAACAAGATTTGTTATTCGTCGTTATGATTTTTTTGTTATTGGATTGTTATTGTAATAACATACTAATAACACTTTTAGTTTTTCTTCGAACAAATCTTTGTTATTATGTTTTGTTATTTTAACAACTAATCCGATCATCTCAATAACATTTGGCGGTATTCTTCCATAACCAAAAAAAAAATCCAAAGTTGTTTTGGCTTTCAATCAATATCAGACCAATAACAAATTTTGTTATTCAACTCTTGATTTTTCAAGAAGAATCCATAACACTTTTTGTTATTTTAACAGTATTTGTTATTAAAATGACATAAAAACCATGAAAATAACGTAAAAATAACATAAAAATAACATAAAAAGAGAATCCAACGTATTTTCAACTTTCAAATTTAATTTTTTTTAACTGTGTATTGAATATCATTCATTTATTATTTTAATGTATGCATAAAATATGATCAAAGAAAATTTTGTTATTTTATTGCATCTCAGAAGGTTTTACCTGTGGTAACACCTCAAAATTTGTCAAGAAAGGTTTTCAAATATCTTTCTTTAAAAAATCTTCCAAGATTACCAACTAACCTCCCGTTATAAGCGAATTCAGTAAATTAAGTGACAATACAATTTTAAATTTGCCGAACATTAAATGTCAAACGTTAATACATATAAAGAGAGTACAAATATTTTCTAGACTCTTTATATTTGAGCCATTCTCAGAGATTTACATTTTTCTCAATTTTGCTGAAACTTTTTGGGTGATTACCGTATTCCTAAATCAGTCATTTTTTTTAATCAGTCCACATAATTTTCCATACAAATTCGGAAGCTGTCCATACAAAAATGACATGTGAAAATTAAAAAAAATTGTAACTGTAAATCTGAATTCTTTACATTTGGCTTATTTTAACTTTATTATTGCCATATTGCCTGGGAAATTCCAAAATAATTCCAGCTGTCAAAATGCTTATGTACCCTTTTCAAATGTTGCTCCAAAAACAACATAAAAAATGATTTTTGATCTTTGATCGTGAACTAATGGTCCGATTTTAATTGATGAAAATTAACATTCTGTAAACTTCATATTATTTTAAAATTTTAAAATCGAACCCAACATTTTAAAACGTCAAAAATAAGTGTTTTTGACGCTTTAAAAAAGTTATCCCTGATAAAGAAATTTCGAAATAATTGGGGATGTTTCTGAGAAGTTTAATTTTGATCGCTCAGACGCAGAGATACAAGCCCAAGTGCTTAGATGCATGTTTTTTTTATCAATTTATGTTTTTACTGTTGTTTATATTGTGGTTTTGGTTAAACGTCACTAAAAAAAGCCCAAACAAAGCGGTTCACGAATTAAACGAAGTTTCCTCAAGAAAATTCAAAAGATTTCAGTTTTTACCTAGAAAAAGTTATGAGTAACAGAAGTTTTCAACTTTCTTTGAATTTTACAGTGACAGAAATTTTCGTCAATCAAATGAAGATGGAGGAATTAAAACAAACTTGGATTACACACTGATCGAAAAATACCAGGTTAAATTTGACAGAAAATGCCAAAAGTTTCGATTCCATGCCGTAGCGACAATAACTTCTCAATATTTTTGAAAAATCTGCAAACAAAATACTTACAGCATAAATATGATCAAATTAGGGTCAATTTTCACCCAAAAAAAAAGCACCACCAAAATCGTGTGTAACCCGAACCCAATCATCGTAATCGGTTTTCTTTCTTTTCCTCCACACTGAAAAAATCTCAAATAGCAAAGTCTTGTGCTTTTTCACGTGAGCTGCTCCAAAAATCAGCACGATAATTTGCCATGTTTTTCCCTTGACCTCGATGTGTTTTTCATGTGACATTTATGTGATTATCATTTGAAAACAGCTGATCGCAAGCGAGATTTTTTTCATTCTTTTTTCGCTTGGTGTTCACTTTGGATTCAATAGAATTTCACTTGGATTCGCCCCATACCACTTTTCCCTTGATTTCATAGTGAAAATCACGTGAGATTGAAATGTACTGGTTATTGAAGGTGTTTGATGAAAAAATATTTATTCGTAAGATGGCGACGGACGAAGACGATCCAATTTGCGTATTAATTCTTTTACCATAATTTTAATTTTTTTTGTATATCATAAATTTAATCGTACTAGAACTTGTTGGTAAGTATTTTATATAAAAACAGCGAAAATTTGGCTCCTGAGTTTGTTTTCTCTCAGCACCGACACTGTTTTGGCCGATTGATCCGACAACGTCGAAATCTGGCTGCGGTACGATTTGGCAATTTCGTGACGCGGTGCTGGGCGACATGGCTTCTCGTCACCCAAGGCCACTCGACCCAGATCATCAAGGTCGAGTTTGTGGAGGCCTCCAAGAACCGCCGTCAACAGTTTCACGGCTTCAAGTAACGGTTCCTGCTGGTGCAGCGATACCACCACAAGCGTTACCGGAATCTGCTACCAGTCAAATGTGCCGTCGACACCGATCGTGTACTGAAAATTCCACCTGTTTTTTTTAAAGAAAGTAATAAGTGAAGTGCAAAAAAAATGGATTCAAATAATTTGTAATTATTATTTATTTCATGTATCAATAAAAACGTGTTAATTAAAACATATAATCCCAGTAAAAAATATTTAAAAATAAATCGAAATATATACAATATTGAGCTCACATAAAAATCACTGGAAAACCATTGCATGTAGACAACAAAATCATTTGAAATTCATGTGCACACCCATTCAAAAGTCATGTGAACATTCACGTCAAATTCACGTGTTTTGCATTTAGATTTGCCGGTTCAAGCGTTGGATTTTTTTCAAGTGATTTACACATGACATTCACATGCTAAGTCGTATGGGGTAGATTCATGTGCAAAACATGTGATATTGCTATGTGCTTTTCTTTCAGTGCATAGCTTTGTGCTCACTCTCTATTAGTCGTGGTCTTTCCACCAAACATCATCATGGTACCACAGTCGTGTATCGGCGTTGAAACCCAAAGAAGAACGCAATGATAATTTCCCACATTTTTCCGTTTTCGCTACTGGTTTTCCGCGCGACCACAAAAAGTTACACACTGATCAAAGTTGACACATGAAATTCACGAATTGTCACAATTTTGACCAGAAAAAAAAAATCAAAATTTTCGCCTTTCCGTGTCGAAAATCTCACCGGCGAATCTCATGTGAGCGGTTCAATGCGTTAGATATGAACCGAACCAAGAAAAAAGAGAGGTTCACAATTGATAATAAATTAGAAAAGAGGAACAAAAGAAAAAAAAGAAAAATGGACGGTTCACTGCACGCGCAGACTGGAGTCAAAATTGCGAACCGCGTGTAGGCGTGTTTGTATGCCTGCACGTCTTGAGTAAAAAAGACAATATATTTTGTATCAAGTCTTTTTTTCCCGCTGTCGATTTGAAGCAAAATGCAACAACAAAAAATCGCGGTGAAGGTTGCGCAATCTACTTTTTTATCAGCTAGTGAGAGGGGAAGGCTCATGTGGGGGAATTTAACACGCACAATAATTTATTACTCGAGCCCTTCTAAAAATATGGTTCCTTGTTTGTGGTTTATGGTTATCGCCTGTGAACACACGTTTTTGCAGCATTTTGATTAAACGTTTAGGCTTTAGGAGAAAGTTGTCAATTGTGAGCCTTTACAAAAAATCGTTTTAAAACACTGATACAAAACCGCATGTCAAATTCATGATATTTATCCCAATGATTCAAAATATTTTGAATCCCAACGTCAAAAGCCGATAAATCTCTCAAACGATCATGAATCACCACACCGCCTCAAATCGCCAAAATGCCTTTCGCCTTTTGGCCGGCTGTCAAAAAGAAAAACAACCCCGAAATCACGATCGCACCGAGGGAGAGTGAAAAAACCGCAAGTAAAAATATCACATCTTCCCCAAACTCACACACAGACGCGATCACCAACGAAGTCATCATTCATGCAGTGGCTGATCTCATACACCAATTAACAGTTTTTCTTTCAACTCACGCGTGCGCGTGTGAATGTGTGCGTTCAACGAGCACAGGTTACGATTTTTGGGAGAGTTTGTTGTTTTGATTTTTGCTGCCACTTTCTTCGACCATTTATTGACCTCGCACGCTGCGATTTTCGGAGAAAACAGCGCAAATCGTGACTTGCAGAAAAGATGAGGAAATGAAGAAGTTGGGGTGGACATTTTTATCAGTGTAACTCTGCTGTTGACAGATTGAAACCTTTAATTTGCAGACCTTGGTTGACACACCAAGGCCAACACGTCGAAAGGTGATGAAAGCCGTAAGCTTCCAACTTGTCAAAAACCTGCCAAATCTCTCAATTTCAACACCTTTCCCCTAGCAAGACAAAGAAAGCACAAAGAAAGAGCGCAACAACGATTATGCAGCAGTGAAAGGGTCGGCCGCTCATCTGCTCTTTCTCTCGGCGATGACCTAAGCAGGCCACGATCGTGCGCGCACCAAGTCATGGCCACCCCGTCCGAAAAATTTAGGTCTCTCGCCCGCGAAACGGAAAATCTGGGCGAGATCGGGGCGCAAGGTGTGGAACGGGGGAAGGTTGGGAAAAATTTTCCCCGAATAAACAAACTCGACTTTACGACGTTCTCGCGAGCAATAACACACCACACGGTCGGACGATCGTGTGTGGGATGCTCTCGCGGGAAATGTACCGTTCGAGCGGGCGAAGAAAAACACATATTTTTTTGGAAAATTTCCTACACCTCTAAAAATAACATTTTGCTGCCTCGCGGCTAACCAGATATCGAAGATGTGGGGCAGCGCCGAAATGAGATCGGCGAGTGTCGTGCGATAATTACCCGTTTCAGCTGCGTCTTCATGATGTTGTGCAGCTCGTTCCGAATGATGTTGAACTTCATCATGGTGTCCGAGCTGAAGATGGACCGTCCGAAGGCCAGACCCGGGTAGTCGGCGCACCGCTTCTGCCTCCGGTGTTCCCGCTCGGCGATGACCTCGGTCCGCTCGCTGGTGCAGCGCAGCTTGGCCCACTCCGCCACGTCTGGGTCGTTCTCGTCCGCTGGTCCGCCGTTGCCGACGCCTCCGCCCAGGCCGCTTCCGCCGTCCTCGCACGATGCCCCATCGCCGGATGCCCGCTCCAGCTTGTCCGCCGAGCGGACCTTTTTCCGGACCTTGGTAACGGTGGTGCCGCTGCTGCTGCCATCGGAATTTTTGGAAGATTTCTTGCTACTGCTGGACTTTTTCCTGCTCGCCGCACTGCTGGAATCGTCCGAGGATGGACTCTTTTTGCTGCGTTTCAGCTTCTTGCTAATTTGCTTGACTAGCTCCGGCCCGCTGGCGGCCACTTCCTCCTCCAGCTTACCCTCCAGCAGCGGGACTTCCCCGTCGAGCTCGAGGAGCTCCTCGTCGTCTATCACTATCACCTTGCTCGTAGTGCTGGTGGTGCTATTGCTTAACTCGCTACTAACTAGACTATTGCTGATGCTGTTGCTGCCTTTGTTTTTGCTTTGTTTAATTAGATCACTTTCTAGGTCCTCATCCTCCTCCTCCTCGCCGACTTCCGGGTTGAGATCCTGGCCCAAACTGTTGCTATTATTATTTACAAGATCATCATCGACGACGTCATCCTCGTCGTCATCGATTGCCATCATCATCGTTTGTTTGTCTTGAGCTTCCTCCTCTGCGCCGTCCTCCTCGGTGACATTCTGTGACACCAGCAGCAGCTGTGAGCTGGGATTGGCATTCTCGTCGATGATTATGTCTGTGTTTACTATGCTGCCTGCCGTTCCTCCTCCAATCAGCAGTGACGACGATGACGAGCTGCTGCTAATACTACCTCCTCCGCCGCCTACTATGACGGTCGACGTCGTAATCGCTGCTCCGCCATCGAAGGCCTCTCTCAGCGCTGCAATCACGTCCTCCGCTGGCACGTTCGACTTCCTGCTGCCGCCGAACCGTGGATGATGCTGGTGACCCCGTTTCCTGCCACCGTAGCCGCCCCCAACGGGAACGGGATTATTTTCGCACATTTCACTACCAACTCCACCATCGGCCAAACTTGCCGAACTTGTCGAACGAACTTGTTCTTGTTTTTTACTCGCTGCTGCTACTGCTGCTGCCTCTGCTCCTGTCACTGATGCCGAGCGCAGACGTCTGCTGGTTCTCGGTTCGGCTGCGCGATGGCGCTGCTGTTGCCTCGACTTTGCTCGGTTCGCCGTTTTCGCCTCATCTTCTTCCCAGCCACAGTTGACTACCGCCAGTGCCAGTGCCGCCTTCTCGCGGCCGGTGCTCGAACCGGCGTGGCCGCCACCGCGTGCATTTCGTGCCTTCTTGGCACGTTTCGCCCCGCCAACGCCGACCGGCGGCGAGCGCTTCTTCTTGCCGGTGAAGCAGTTTGATCTGCGCCGTCGATTGCCGTACGAAATCACTCCAATCATGCCTTCATCCGGACAAATAAACCGGAAAAACAACTATCGGCCGGCCTCACCGCAATCCACACACTATTTATTTGTACTATTTCTAGATCACTCGCTCGGGCCGCACCGAACCTTCTGCTCCTGCTCCCTCGCCCTAACCAAACAAAACTATCGCGACTTTCACGGAGCAGCACGGGATGCGGTTTTCACTGCATCTCGTCTCTTCCAACAATGTGCCGGATAGTGTACTTATCTCATGAATGAAACTCCCAAAGCACGGTCGTCCCCGCCGAGCACGGTCAGACATTCTTCTCACTCGTGCTCCATCTCATTCTCACGACCCGGCGCGACTCGTGGTGTCGTGATCACGATCCACCCCCGCGCGCCGCTGTCACTTCCCCCTTTCGCCAACCCTACCCAACCCACGTCAATATTACCAATAAAAAAAGCAGTTTTATATAATTAGAAGATGATTGGTTCTGCCAACCCTGCTCCTTTAGCATGCGAAAAGAAAATCCAAGATGGCGGCGCGACATGTTCGTCGCTCGCCGGCCGCTTGACGTTTGACGAGGCCGCCACTGGCGGTGACCAACCCGTCCAAGAATGCGGGCCGCGATCGCGCATGAGTCGCGGACCAAGATGACGCCATATTTAATACGCCGAGCGTGTCGTGTGCCAAAAATAACTTTTTTTGCGCGAAAGTTCGTGAAAATTTGCCCCGCGGCACTCGCAATTTATCATTAATGAGTCGCCATTTTGTGCGCCGCAGTCATAACTCGCGAAACGAGCGCTGTCACAAACTGCCCAATCGGTTATGCAACAGTTATCTAACCGCGGTCAGTTGACATTCCTCCGCCAAGATGCACTTTGGGTTTCTGCACATTCCTGCGTCGACGCAGCTAAATTTAGCCGAACAAAAGCATGCGCTGCGCGCGACAGTCTTGTGTTTTTTTGGGGTCGCCATCTTGGTTTTTCTTTGTTGCGCGACGCAAAATGTTATAACTTGGCGCAATAATGAGACAAATCCCATTTTTCTTTTCTAAATTTTCGTGAATGAAACCGAGCAAACGGACGGGTCAAGGATAAGTCACTTGACTTGAGTCAGTGTCGTACGCACCGGTCAAAATGTCTGCGTTGTCAGCTTTTTTTTAATGACTTTTGCGAAAATAAGAGCCGTGAACCGCTTCGCCCGGTGACGTAAGTCGGGACCGGAAATAATTATTTGGCAGGGGGCAGAATAATTTCTCAAAAATCACGACTGGTGGTCAAAAACATACAAGCCTGTGAACACTTTGTCATAAGGAAAAAAACTCGAGGGAGATGCTGTCATCGCCAAATTTGAATTTGCGTGTGCAGTTCGTGAGTCGTGAGGAAATGGGAAATTCCAATGCGTTCACGCAACTTTTTTGCAGGAAATGTAAATAAGCAAATGTCATTCTAGCGAATTCTCAACAAATAATGAAAATAAAGTTTTACTTTCAAACACTTTCCTTATAGCTTTTTGAGTACCGAAATTTTCATTAATTATGTATTTTGAATTTTTTTTTTAAATGATTTTTTATTAATTTCTTTAATAATATCAAAATCAAACGGTTTTGGTGTTGGTAAAGATTCGTAATTTTTTTTATTTTTGGTGTAGAAGACATTTAAAGTTTTCATAATGTCGTCCACTAAAAAAGGGAAAACACAGAAAAAAACTAATTTCACATTATTTTTATTTTTAAAGATCAACTTTTAATATTCATTTTTCATAGAGGACGAATCTCTTAGCATTCTCTGGGAAATTTGATGTGTTTCGAAAACTTAAAATCCCTGAGGTACCCAAAAATGGCAAATGCCACAACGCACCGCCAATAATACGTTTTAAGCACTTTTGAAATGTTAGTCTTGATCTTGAAATTCATAAAATATATATTTAAGAAGGTGAGAAAATGTTACAAAGGGCTTATTCTTGACATAAAACGCGCCAAAATAATGCGTGTGTTACATTAAATAAATAAAAATATATTTGTTTTTTAAAAGTTCAATCTAAAAATGTTCATGATTCAAAAACAGTACGCTTTAGACCAGTTCTCAAGATTTTATAAAAAAAACTGTTTTTAATTTTTGGGTTTTTTTTTCAATTGGATGAAACTTTGTACATCGATTCATTAGGTTCAAATAGAATGAATTTCTGATCGGTTTGGTGTCTTCGGCATAGTCGTAGGTTGTAGATTATAAGGAAACAAAAGGTACACGGAAAAATAAGTGTTTTTATTTAAAAAAAAACTTTTAATTCAGATTAATGGGTTACATACCTGTAAATCGGCAAAAATGTCAAAGGTTGATTTGAGCACAAACTCAAACTTTTTCAAAATCTGTTTTCAGAACATTAAAAAATACATTTTCAACTATTAACAAAATACATTTGAAGACATTTGGTTGTACCATTGCCTAGATATGAAGTTTGCATATTCAAAAAACGGGTGCCACGATATCTTAACACTGCCTTGACCAAATCGGATCAAAATTTTGGTGAAGACTCGTTAAACGGGTCCTGTGTGCATGACGAAGGCCGATTTTCAAAAAAAATATTTCAAAAAGAGATAAAAATATTTTTATGTTTTTCATATAAAAAATCGAAATTTTTTGATTTTTGCATTTTTGAAAAATGCAAAATTTCAAAATCGGGCTTCATCATGCACACGGTATATATCATGCGAGTCTTCACCCAAAATTTCAGCCAATTTGGTCTACCCTATCTCGAGATATTGTGATCGTGGCACCCGTAAACTCGGTGTTCAGAGAAAAACGCTCGCAAAGTTTGACAGTTCACTTTGCGCATGGCAAATTTTCAGCCTAAATCATCTGTAACTTATTTGAATCAGGAAATATCTTCATAAAACTTTCAGGAGTGTTTGAAAATCATCTTTTTAGTTGATTTAATAAATTTTCTGTAAAATGAAATTTTGTGATTTTCTACATGTATGTAACCCCTTAACTTTACTGCCTTTGATTTTATAAATTTTGATTTGTTTGAGTGGACAAAAAATTAAAAAAATTGAACTTTTATGAAAAAAATAGTGATTTTAGAAAAAATATCAAAAATTCACCCGAAAAAGCTTCCCAAAATCATTTTTGCATTGAAAATTGAAACTGAAATAAAAAAGCTATTTTTGTGGTTGAAATTTTCAGTAAAGTTGTCTTTTTTCGTGCATCTCTGATAAAATATATTTGAAAAGCTGAGAAAATTCTCTACAATTTTAATTGTTTGATCTTTGGAAGTTGAGACATGGCCATGCCAAGAAATAACATTTCGAAGTTTTTGTAAGTATTACCCAATTGGCCCTGAATTTTCATAGATGATAACTTGGAAACTATTGATCCGATTTTTATTGTTAAATGTGAAACTCGTGTGAAATTTGCACAACCGAAATATAATAAACATACATTTCGGATACATAAAATTGGGACTAACATTTTAAAACGGCCAAATAATATGATTTAAGCTCTTAAAATTTATATTATTATGTTAATGTCTAAATTTTGCGAAAAACAAACGGGTATGACAAAAGTTGGCTCTTGTTATCTAATAAAACATGTCTAAAAATGAAAAATCGAAGGTGGTAAAGTTTGTCAAAGTCATTTTTTGTGATAAAAAGTTAAATAAAAACAATGCTATTTTTTCTTCCGTGTACCTATTTTTCCGAATAGTCCTAAACACAACCTACAATTTTGCCCAAGACACCAACTCAATCGGAAAATCCCTTTGTAACTTTTGTTTGAACAGTCGCCAAATAAGTATGGATACACTTGTATGGCGAATGATGCAAAATGGCTTATTTGGACATAAGGAATCGATGGACAAAGTTTCATCTAAATCAAAATATAAAAAAATTAAAAATCACTAAAAATGCAAAACCTAGAGAATTGGGTACTAAAGCCCTATGCCAATTTTTATGTACAACGGTAAAAAACACGATTAAAAACCATTTCTGATCACTTTTTTTCATTTTAATGCAAATTTTTTTTTTGACAAGACAACATTTTTTCGATGGATCAACTATGGTCCCCTTGGAACGAGCTGTCAAGTAGGAGCTTTTCTGTCAAGAAGGACCGCGAGGTTAATTTTTCAAAATTGATTTAAAAATCCATTTAAAGCTCTTTATGGTCGTACAAAGGGTCATTGTACTCAGCAAAATAAGCATTATCGCTGTGAACAATAATATCAGCAATCTAAGCTTCATTTTAGGACCCAATTGCTCACAAAAAGTATGCCAATTTCTCAAAGTTTCACTGAATTTTATTTGAGTTTGCAATTTCGGAAACAGTATATTTTAAGGAAACCCTGGAGAAGTGAAAAGTAAATTGGTTTGATTATTATTACAGATTATTATTATGTCATTTATAAGAAATTTACCAACACATTCGAAGAATGCTGCAGCTTTGTTTGCATCAGGTTTGCTCTCTCTTTCTAGCAAAATTTTTTGGTCATGCGACTTTTAGCAGTTTTTTTAATGACCGCCCGATATGTCAGCCAACATTCTTACAGCTCGAGCTCGATCATTGTTTGCATTATGACACTGTGACGAAAAGTTTGTTATTTTTGGGTTAAATACTATATTTTAATGGGGCCTAGAAAACCTACTGCTCTAACGAGAAAATATTGTTTTTTTTCTGATAACATTCAATTAAAAATTATGACAATTCATGCGTCAGTTCGCATAATGAAAACAAATGTATTTCAAACAAATTTAGCGAAATCGAGAGCAAAAATAATTGTGTGATTAATGCATTCTGATCTCATATTAAGGTGATATTCCATTACGGGAAGTTTCGCCCCCTGGACAGCTATTGACGTGTTAACAGTTCGCAAAGTATCCAAATATACGAATCTATTATATATGCGAGTCTTGTCAAGTTTGCAAACCAAGTTTTCCGCAGTGGAATATCAACTTTACCAAAATTCCACATTTTGCTTTTACAGATAGTAAGTATTGTTCTATTATGCAAAACAAAAAAACCATTTTCAAATGAAATAAAATTCAAAAATACACTGGTGGTTGGTCACTTTTTCGTTTGACACTTTTTTAGTTTGTACCCCGTTGGTTGGTCAAAGTCAAACTCAAAAGTGACGAACTGTCACTTTTTATACAAACACTATCAAAACAAACGATTGGTAGTGAGTTTGAACTCCGTGTAAAAGGGGTGTCAAACTAAAAGGTGACCCCGATCGTTTGACAACAGTTGGTGTCAAACCATCGGGGTTTGAGTGTATTGGAAAAAAGATCGCTAAAAATATTTGTTTACAATGCTTAATTATGGTATTTGATCAGTTTCATAAATTTAATATTTGATTTGAAGTACATTTATCATTTTAAACAATAAACGTTGTCATCACTTTAAATCTAAAAAACAGCATTATGATAGCAGGATTTCAAATATTTTTTCAAAATGACTACAATTTTTTTCGAGTTGAACTTTAAAATTTGAAGTGCGTCCAAATCTCAAAAATTTTCATTTTGTCAAAATATCTACAATTTTTTTTCGAGTTGAACTTTAAAATTTGAAGTGCGTCCAAATCTCAAAAATTTTCATTTTGTCAAAATATCCTTGTTATTTTGTAACATTTGAACTAATTTTAAAATCTAGTTTTTTTAAATGTCCTATTAACAAATGAAACAAAATAGGTTGTAGGACCAAAAACAAATCTAGAAAAGTTCATCGTCAAAAAATTTGATTTCCTCAGCTTCATCTGATGATTTAATCTGAAACAAATGAAAATTGATGATTTTCTCGTACTTTATCTTCGCGCAAATTTTAAACATTTTTGATTGTGTTCAGCTCGTTTCCGTCCTCATTGAAATTATTGCAGCTATGCAGTTCTCGGTACTTACGTTCTGGAGAGCCTTCTCCTTCTCCTCCAGCTTGGCGTTGACCGCCATCAGCGCCTCCTGCGTCTGATCGAGGTCATTCTCAATGGCCTGGATCTTCTTCTGCAGCTGGCGGGCCTCTTCTTCGGCCTTTTCCGCGCGCAGGTTCGCGTCGCGGGCCTGCTGCTCGCAGAGAAGGGCGCGGTCCAACGCGTTGTCCTTCTCCAGCTTCATCGCCTGCATCTTCTTCTTAATGGCATCCATTTTCGGTGGATTTGTGTGAGCTCACTTCACTACACTAAACGAGAGAGAGAGAGAGGAAAAACCGCGGAAAACCGGGACTTGACACTTGACACTACACACTTTTTTCCTGCGCGAGAGAAGAACCGCGTTTAACCGCACGTGACCTGTGGGAAAGGTGAGAGAAAAGAGTTTGATTAGTAACTTGTCATTTTTTAGGAAGGATCACCCTGAAGGTTTTCGACGCTTCAATCTCCAAGAGAAAAGTGGTTATCCTTGAAGTAGAGCTAGGATCGTAATTGTCGTACCAATTGAGACGAGTAACACATCTGACAGTTCCGGATAACCCAGACTAACCACCCAAAACACAAGATCCCACAGCGTAGCCCACACTAGTTCAACCGAGTGACCGAGCACGGATTGAGACGTCGCAACTCTGATGCAGTTGTTCTGCGAGATACTAGTTCAGTCAGATCTTCAACCCCTTCCCCCGTACGCCAACCGGCAGGTTGGCCAGTGCAAAACCAAACACAAAACGACACTCAGCGATAAAGTCAGTCAGTATAGTGGAAGTAAAGTAAATTTAAAGTCCTCCCTCCCTACCAACGCGACGTCGTCATCAGACGTGCTCCAGCTTGGAGTCACGGAGCTCCACCGCAGACCTGTGACCTTGGGGGATGCCCATTTTTGGTCATCGTGGCCACGGCGGGCGCCTTATTGCAAGTCAGCCAGTGCGAGCATGAATTTCAATTTGATTGCCTTTATTATGTCAGAGCGGGTTTCTGGGATGGGCAGGAGAGGTGAGGAGGAAAGAGGCTTAAGTTGGTGTTATTAAATTAACCCTCGAATGGGGTGGAACACGTTTAGTGCGATTAATATGGTTTAAACGCTGTGATCAGATTACGGGTGGACGACCTTATTTCAGCTTTTTTTTATCCACGGCTTGTTAAGGGTTAAGCGTGCCTTAGTAAATCACAATATAAATAATCACCGTCCTTTTGTGAACCGAGAAGATCGTCATCATTTATCTATGTAAGCTGTACTTGATGTGATGAGTAATAAAATTACTGTTTCAGAGCAAATCATGGTCAAAATGATATCCTAAGTTTACATTAGAAGTTATCATACATTTGTTTTGAATGTGTGCTAGAGCGCCGAGTAAAAAGTGACAGTTCTTTACTTTTAAGTTTGACTTTGCCGAACTAAAAAGTTTCAAACCACCGGGGTTTTAGTGTAGTATTCAAAAGGCATCTTTTCCCAGTCAAATCAATCCAAATTCTGAAACGGAATCTAATTAGAATCGTATACAAATTCCGTTTAAAACGCAACAACCGGTTCGAACACGGAACCGGTTGTTGCGTTTGAAACGGAATTTGTATACGATTCTAATTAGATTCCGTTTCAGAATTCGGATTGATTTGACTGGGTTGCCTTTATTATGTTTAAGGTCTTGTTTAGGGCAATTTTCTTGTAATTTTTCTAGTAGAGTATTTTCTTTTTAAAACAAAATACAGTCATCCGACAGGAAAACACTGCCTCCAAATTTCCTGTTCCATAATTGTGGGATGTTATTATCCGCGCACCACCAAACCAGGCTTGCCACACGTACAGATATTTTTGGCACATACCAAACACTCAATCAAGTATAACTTTAAAGAAAAACATTTTTATCAAAAACTAAACAAGTAAAAAGATGCAAAAAATGTTTATCTTTTTAGTGCAGTTTACAAAAACTACTCAAGTGTATTTTAACTGTAAAAATAATTCGTTTGAGTGTTTGGTCTGTGCCAAAAATATCTGTAATTGTGGCAACGCTGCACCAAACCGAAGTGCGCAACACTTCTGTTGCGCGAAAAAATCTGTTGCGCCGAACAAAAATGTAGTGGTTTGTCTTTAGCGTGTACATCAGCCTTTGGCGCAACAGCTTTGACAGGTTGCGTTTGTATTTTGATTTTTGTCTGCTTTCACAATATAGTGCCTCCCACAATTGTGGAACACATGAATTTAGCTGATATTTTCACAAAAAATGTTATCAGTCCATATATAAAGCATTACTAAGCTTGAATTTGATTGGTTTCCGAAAGTGAAGTCATTATTTTGTAAAAAAAATGTATACTCCTAGAGACAACCAAAGTTTGTTTACATATGTAAGAAAAAAAATGATCCGAATTTGTGGATTTCAAGGGTCAATATTTTTCTTTAAAAACTTGATGTAAAACATAAAAATTCACAGTCGGTCGCTACATCAATCGAAAGATCGCAAGAAAAGCTTTCACATGATGCTAAAAGCAAATCATAATGTTCAACTGTCGATTTTTTATGATTTTTTGAACATTGGCCGATCTGTAAACTGTTCCAAATATGAGGGATCACTGTACTGAATTTTTAGGCTATTTTATCAAGTGAAGCAAAATACTGCTTTTCCATAATTGTGGTAAATATATTATTGTATTAGAAAAGTCACATTGGTTTCTGCGTATCTTATTGTAAATATGCACTTTTGTAAAGAACCCAAGTTTCTTTATGTTAGCCAATCGAACTGTGTGTCGCTACACTCAAACCCCGATGGTTTGACACCAACTGTCAAACGAACGGGGTCACTTTTTAGTTTGACACCCCTTTTACACGGAGTTCACAAACACTACCAAATGTTTGTTTTGATAGTGTTCGTGAGCGCCGTGTAAAAAGTGACAGTTCGTCACTTTTTAGTTTGACTTTTACCAACAAACGGGGTACAATCTAAAAAAGTGCCAAACGAAAAAGTGACCAACCACCGGGGGTTGAGTGTACTGTGAATGACCGATATTGTTCGAATTAAAAAGCACTCAAACGTCAAAACTAGTTTTCAAACATATGATGAAATTTCAACCCCATTGTTCGAAAATTTCGGAGCACAAACAAATTCAATCTTTTGACAGCTGTCAGTCTTCCCATCTAGTGAATCCGGATTCGCTTATCCGAATGCAGTTCCATTCGAATTAGCTATTGCAGATTGCAGCGATTTTTAGACAATCGTGCAACTTGTGGAAAGCTCTATACAAAAGTGCACACCTCAAACTACAGCAGAAAAAAAACTGTCTAAGACACACACCCTAGTTCGAAACTGTCCTAAAGTGTTCGAAAGCAACAAAGCTCAGTCGAGACACGCACCACGCTAGGCGAAAGGGGGGAGAAGGGGTAGGATTTCAAGTGTGCAAATATTTGGTGTGCAGTTATGATTTGCAAGGGTGGAGAATTTGGTGCAAAGTGTGCAATAATCCACTCTGTAAAGATTAAAGCGAAGTAATTCTAAACTGTTTCTAATTTGACACTTTGTTTTCGGGAGCAACATTTGAAAAGGGTGCATAAGCGTTTTGACAGCAGGAGTTTTTTGAAAAATTCCGTGACAACAGGAAACAATTTAAAAAAAAATGAACGGTGTTGAAGTGTACACGTCAAATTTTGTGAAAAAGATGCTCTGAAGCCATAAATTGGGTAGTAAAGTTCAGCACCATTCATCTAGCAACTGGTCAAGTTATGTTCATTTTGACATATTTTTCAACTTTGCGAGCTTGACGGTACTGTACTCAGTAGAAAATCTAATAGTATTGAAATAACAAATTTTCTTCAATCTTCACGGTTTTAGATCTAATCAAGTTTTTGAAAAAAATAACATTTTTTTTTTGCAATTCCGTAGTGAAACTACTTACTTTTCCTGTCATTCTTGAACGACGAAATAGCCTACTTTTCTGTACCAAAAATAACAGAATCGAATAACAAAACTTTTCAAAATAAATGCTGAAAAGTTCTACTTTTCAGCACTCAAATGGGTGCTGAAAAGTTCAATTTTTCAGCAATTATTTCGAAAAGTAACACTTTTCAACATTTTTTTGATTTAAACGATTTATTGACAAAATACATGAAAATTTGACATAAAATTTCACTCAGTGTGTGTTTTTTGGAATTGCAAAAAATGTTGTATGGAACTCGTTGCAAAACTTGATTTTTTCAGCACTCTTCGTATTTATCCAACTCGGTGAACCTCGTTGGATAAATGTACGACTCGTGCTGAAAAAATCCTCTTTTTGCAACTTGTTGCATAAACTACTATTTTAATCCTTTATTAATTGAAATTTTCCAAATTTTGGTAGCATCATAACTTTTATGATGTGCAAAGCATTTTGTGAACCTTTTTGTTTACATTTTCTAAAAGTAATGCATGAATTTAAATTTAGTATTTTTATCTTGACCTTGCCACAGGACAAAAACTGCGAAAAAAAATTTGTACTAACATAAAGGAAAACTGGGAAAACTCTAATATCTTTGTCAAATATAATTTAACAAAAATAAATTACAGGTAAGTTGTCTGACCATGGTTAAATTATCAATTTTCACTTAAAAATTATTTGTTATGTGCATTTCAATAATTTTTATATTGCTGAAAATGATTCTTAACTAAAAATTGATTCTTAACATAACATTAAAAAATATTAAAGCTTGGATTGCACTGGCAAGTCTTGAGCCAGCTAGTTCACTTGCATTCACGCTCTTCAAAATATTTTATTTCTCCTCGACGTGAGCTAATTAACTTCTCGCGAATGGGTCCCCCCGCGGGGAAAAAATCCGTTCCGCGTACGCGTAATCCGTTCATCCAGCCGGGTCAATCGCGAAGTGCTTCCCCCGGGCCGAATCACGAAAACCACGGATACTTCAAGGCGGACCTGGTCACCATCTGTTTTCATTAACAGCAAGGTGAATATCCCGGATCCGACGAAGCTACACGCATCCTACGTACCTCGAAGCCCAGTCCAAACACGTGCAAAGACGTCCCAAGGTGCCCAGCAGAAAGCAGGTTCGTCCGGGGAATCCTCCGGTGGTAATCCAGCTTCATCGAAATCTACGCTCCTAACCTCAAACACGTACGGTGTTTTGAGTGACGAGAGTGGTGATGAAGGCAACGACGACGACGACAAAAAGCAGCAGAACGATGAAGACAACGCGATGGCCACAGAGGACCATGCGAACGCGAAAAATAAAAAACAAGTGCCTATTGTTATTCCCGATTATCCCGGCGCAGCGGTGCACAATTTATTGTCTCGGGCTGGCTGTGAGTTTGAGTTGCTCATCTTGAAGAACAGCGTTCGTGTTGTCACACTTAACCGTCCAATGTACGAAAAAGTGTTGACCGTGCTAAAAGATGATAAAGTTCCGTACTATTCGTACCAGCCGCGTGACGAAGTCCCGGTGAAAATAGTACTAACGGGATTCATCCCAGTGAACCCGGCAGAGCTAGCAGAAGTGTTAGCGGATTATGACGTTCAACCCCAGGAGATTCGTGTTCTGTCGAGAACCGAGACGGTTACAGGCGAACACGTGCTTTACCTGTTAGTGTTCGACCGGGGGTCGGTAAAACTTCAAGACCTTCGCCGGATTAAAACGTTGGACGGATTCGTGGTAAGCTGGAGGTACTTCACCAAGCGGTCGTCCGACGCAGCCCAATGCCACCGATGCCAACGCTTCGGTCACGGTTCTCGCAACTGCACACTGGCCCCCAAGTGTGTCAAATGCGGGGAGGCTCACCTCACGGACCAGTGTTCGTTGCCCCGGAAATCGAGCCTGGGGGGAAGTAACAACGCCGAGAGCACCAAGGCTCAAATCAAGTGTGCAAACTGCGGACAGAACCACACAGCAAATTTCCGTGGATGCACGGTGCGAAAGACCTACTTGGACGTGCTGGAGAAGCAGCGGAAGAAACCAGCCAACCGTCAACTCCCAAAACCAAGTGCTTCGACGGCTCAAGGTACGACGCACCCACCTGGGTGGGGGCGTTCCTACGCTAGTGTGACCGCTTCCGCAGGCGGACCTACCACGAGTCCCGACACTGCTCCCGATGGTGCTGATCTTTTCACCCTTACGGAGTTCCTTTCGTTGGCAAGGGAAATGTTCTCCCGTTTCCGAGCTTGCCAGAATAAGGAACAACAATTCATGGCCCTTGGGGAACTGATGATAAAGTACGTTGGAGCTAAGTAAATTACTTCGACGTTTATAAGACCCACGACACCAGGGCGACCTGGTTAAAAATTGCACTCTAGATATAAGTATTTCCTTTTCCTATCCCCTTTCTAAAGCAATATTAGTAGGTTTTTTTGTTAGCTTTTTCCTGCTCCCGATAACGCTTCTTCCAAACTTAAAATTATCAATTGATGTTCATGTGTTAATTTATAGTTGTAAGGACATCCATAACTCTATAATCTGTAACTAAGACACAAAATCTGTAGATGATAAGTACAAAATAAACAACAAATTGAATTGAATATTAAAGCATGACAAAAATATTTTAGAAATCAATTTAATTTTTGCCAAGCATTTAAAGAATTATAAACTTTTTTTTTAAATCAACAGGTGATTTTTTCAAGAAAATTATTAAATTGATTTCATTTTGCCAATCGAAAAAAAGGTAATGAATTAACTTTTGAATAAACAGCCATCTCAAATTCTTCAAAAAAGTCATTTATGGGTTAAATTTATGATTCGAATTAAAAAAAAAACAGACTGCAAAAAATAATTTAAAATATCTCCTTGTTTTATGAACTCAAGCTCATATTAAATAAATTCAAAAAGTTTTCAAATATTTCATAATAACCTTAAAAAAAATAACGTCAAATTGCATTTGTCGTATTCGAAATTTACCAAATAAAAAAAAACTGTAAATCGGAAAATTATCGTTTGAAAAAGTTTGGAAAAGTGCACCATGTTTTGTGATAACCATTTGAGGTTTAGTTTGGCCGTATTAATTATAAATGATCTAGTAAATGATTAATTTTCGATGGATTTCGTGAAAACAAAAATAAAGAGAGAAAATTAACAATTTTAAATTTTGACCATTCTTAAAAAAAACCTTTTGAAGGCCTATGAATAGAAAGGCAGTGTTGTCAGATACTCAAACATTGTAACACTTCAAAACAGCTTTAAATTAGTTTTCTCTACAGAAAATAGTTTAAAGACTGCAATATTTTTTCATTAATTTTGTTTAAAAGGTTATTATTTTTACTGATAAGAACAGCATGACAACCGAATCGAATGTACTCGATTCACGATACCAAGATCATAATTATAGAGTCCGATAAAATTCCAATTTCTCAATCATAATAATTTCATAACCTTCAAAAGAAGCAGAAAAAATGGCAAAAAATTGTCATTCATTGATCAACGCTCCACCACCATTCACAACCCATTTTAATCCGAAAGGCAGCGCGCGCTCGATCGACGACCTTTACGTGGACACTCCCGTCCCCAGGGACACCGACGGACCCCGAACCGGACCCGCTTAAGAGATACCATCTCCCGCCAGGTTGTCCCCGGCAATTTCTTCTCGTTTAGCGTTTATTTTTCGTAATGGTCGCTGTCCCCTCAATTTGTCTGACATGTGGCGGCGCCACCGTCCAAGGAGGGTCATTTGTTTGTTTTGATTGTCGTTCAACGCGATCGACGTTGATCCTTCAGGCCGCGGTCGACGCTAAACTTGTTCGGGGAGAGGAAAGTGTCGCCAGCACGGCTCAAGGCTGCTGACGAATAATGCACTGTTGGGAGCACTGAGCCAGTGCTGGCAATTTTGACAGTTTGTGAGGTTGACACCTGTCAAACTCAGTGCTGCCAAACTGTTTAGGATCGAAATGTAATTATATATTGAGAATTTATGTTTTATTTTAAGTCGAAAATGAACGATTTTTTGCCCAGTGCCAAATCGGGCTGGCGCCACTGCCCGTATGGAAACTGGAGCATTCATAAGTCACACCAAAGGCTCCAAGGTCGGAGGCAAAAAATGTCGAGCCCCGAGGCGCCGATTGCACCTTGCAATTGGTGAGAACTGGGTGCACTCAAAAGCACCCCAACCGAGCTTTATATTTCCCTATAAGGCAGATGCAAGTTCACTTGGCGGCGGCGGCGCAAAATACATTCCGAATACTTATACGGGCAATAACTAATAAATCTACGACCCCCCTTGCGCGACTGACAACAGTAACTGTCCGTCAGCGTGTCTGTCAAACAACCGGCGCGAAACGGGTCACACGTATTCGGCTTGAAAACTTTTTATTCAACCCATTTTAACCCGAAAAAGGTCACCCAAAAAACTGGCAGCACTGCCTTCGCGTCAAAAAACATCTGTCAAACGCAAATTCAAAATGGCGACGTTCGAGGAAAACGTGATTTGCGATTTGCGATAATTTTCCATGCACAAATCACGACAAAACTTGAGCTTTCTGTATAGTCTTGACACTGACTTTGACGGTGACGAGGTTTTTGTGGTTAGATGGCTACCGGTTTTTTGCGCGCGCGATATTCCTTCAAGGGGTTGTTATTGTTGGGTTGGCTGGGCCGCGTGATGACCCTCGGAGGAGTGCTTAGGTTGCAGCGGGTACCAGTACCAGCTGGCAGGTTTGCATAACGAGAGAGCAAAAAAAAACTTGTTTGGACTAGAATTTGCATTGATGTATGTTCTTGCCATATGGTTGATGAAAACATGGAACGCTTTGTCGGAGCGGGGACTTTGTCTCAGCATGACTCATGAGTACACCCAAACGAAAAATATATCTCAAAATCTGCAACAGTGAATTTGCTGCAGAAAATGTTATATTTTATTACATTTTTTGCAGCAAGCCCATAGATCATTTTTGCCCGCGTGTAAACACGTCAGCGATCTGCAGTTCTCACCAACACATAGAATGCTGGCGCGTCCCCGAGCAACAATCTAGAGAGAACATTATGTTTGCGCTCTGTCCCTCACCATTCATCAAGCGTCCATGGCGCGGTGGTAGCGTGTCGGATCAGCAACCTAGAAGTTGATGGTTCAATCCTCGTTCTGTTAAGGTTTTTTCTGCAATACAATCAATCTGCCGTCGGTAATGTCGATAATTGTCGGTAACGGGCAAAAATGTCATACCCCTATATCGCAAAAAATGCATGAGGACAGTTTTCATGCAGATTCTGATATACTTTCATGCTGCCATGCATCAAAATCATGCGACCGCCGGTTGGGTGTAGGGATTTGTTGGAATAATGAGAGCAACTAGATGTATGGGAATTTCTCGTATGTTTGGCAGGTTAAAAGCTCGCTCCTTACTGCATTGCAAATTTTCACTATTTAAACAACTAATTTAGCAAAACATTTGATAGCAACTTGCTTGCTCACTTCCTATTGAGCTGATAATCACTTGATTTCAGTTGAAAACGCTTTTTAAGAGCTGTAATTTAATGTCAAAGTGTTGATATGGCAACATTAGAGGCACGCTGGAATAAGATGCTGTTCCCCTACTTTTTACAGCATTCTGGTAGAACCAGCTCTGCTAAAATATTTCGTGACTGGGCCTAAGTTGTTAGTTTTTGGTAAAAATTCTACTATATCTGTTGTTTAAAAGGATTTGCTTCCAACTTCTACCTGTTTTTTGACTGCCTAATGTCAAAATAATCGATACAAATTGCTGCCGGATCTTTTTCCGGATCCCTCCCGGAAAAGATTCGGCAGCAATTTTGTAAAAAAGGTAAATAAGTGATTTCTTTATCTTTTTCTGGTACCCTCTGCAAACTTCAAACCATACAAAATTGTTGCCAGATCACCCCTGGAAAAGAATTTGCAATTTTGTATGGTTTGACGTTTGCGGAGGATACCAAAAAAGATAAAGAAATCACGGGTTTACCTTTTTTACATCTGCCGGATCTTTTCCGGGAGAGATTCGGAAAAAGATACGGCAGCAATTTGTATTGACTTGACGTTTGCTGAGGATGCCGAAAAGTTTGGTTATGTTCTGCTTGCAAAAGTGGTTTGACGTTTGCGGAGGATACCAAAAAAAGATAAACAAATCACGTGTTTACCTTTTTTACATCTGCCGGATCTTTTCCGGGAGAGATCCGGAAAAAGATCCGGCAGCAATTTGTATTGATTTGACGTTTGCGAATGAATTCTTATTATGACATGGTTCCCATAATTCGATTAGTGCCCGCAGTTGTTTTGCTGTCACATTTTGGCAAGGGTAACATGTCAACATGTTCAAAGTGAGACATTTATGTCCGCACCGCTGCAGCTGTCAGCGCGAGGAATTCCTCGCCAAAAATCAGCCACCTTCGTCGCCAAATTATGGCACAAGTGCCAAAGACAGGCCAACCGCTTCCCCTTAAATGTAAACCTGTACTATTAGCTAAATCAATGGGACATGACAGCCCCACACGGAAGACCCGCGCGCGCTCGTGTGACCACCAATTTGCCCAATTATCCAAATTACCAAAACCCGTTTCGGAAACCTTGGCCAAAACTTCCAAAACCGACCAAGTATTGTTTCAGCGCACTTTGAACTCTATGCTGCAAGGTGGCCAAAACAGCCACACTATTTCAGAATGCTGTCGAACATGGCATCTTTCCTGGCACGTTCGTTTGAGGCCCGAATGCTTCAGCTTCAAATTGAATTAATCAAGATCAAGGTCCGCGCGCGGCCCAAACTTGGCCGGGGATTCCTTTTTTGGGCAGAGAGGCTCGCGAGAGCCTTCGGAGCCACTTAAGCGCCAGCCTCAGCAGAAGTGACAGAGGCCAGATGTCAGACCCCCGGATGTGTCGGGAGGGTTGACTGGCTCCGCACTTGTGGTCAAGGGTTGCGCGCTTTGACGCGGTTTGTTATTGTTTGGCGTGGCGCGAAATGTTGCAATTTCGATGACGCATGTTTGCGAATTTGATATCGGGAAGTTTCTTGAAAGTTGGCAGCATTCGATTCTGCTCCAGACTGTTCAGCATGCATCAACCGACCATCCGGCAGAGATCGTTTACCATATGCGTCCGTCAATTATCATCCACTGACCATAATGCAACATCCTCGCGGTCTGACCCACATTAGTCACTTGTAAATCCGTCCGTTCAATCACGTCCGATCTGACAACAACGCGACGACGGATTTATCACTTGGTCACGATCGTCGAAGTCGCGGCGACGACATCAGCCGTTGAAGTCATGCCTTGGGCCAGACTGCGGTAATGACCTCGACGACGGCGACGGTTCCAAAGAGAGATGCTTGGATTGTTTTTAACTCACAGCGGATGCAAAATTCCCGACTGAAGATGATGTATTCATTGCGACTCTCTGGTAAAAAGCATTCCTTATTTGGGGCGCTTCCAGTGAAGAGTGAGCAGCCACCGTTGAAGACTGTAGAGTGGGGTTAGTTTTGACAGCTCCCCGAATAACAATCATATTCATGGTAGCGTGAAATAAACCAGATTTGTGAATCTTTCATGATCATGCCATGAATATTTCTTCATGGCACCGTGAATATTAATAACATGATCTACTGTCAACTTGACAGAGGGCGTTATTATGTGGCGTTACGAGTCGTTACGGATGATTATTCAAGACAGTTACTGCATCGATCGCTTTCCCAATTCCAAACTAAACCCAATTTCACGGTAATGATCCAAGAATAGCATCAAACCCCAGCATGGTCGATGAATTCCGAGGAACTCCATCCAAGTTCCAGAAGGAAAGACCAAATTGAACGTGCACTTAACAAAAAAATAAACCCGCGAAACATGTGACAGTCCGGCCACACCTATTGAATGCAAATAAGGCGTTTGTGCTGACCAAGAGACATCGCAGCGCTGTTGACGTTCTGGAGGACTAGGTCGTCGATACCTGAGCTGCTGCTGCTGCGGCCAATATGTTTTTGGTTTGTTTTGTTTTCTGTTTCTTTTATTTTCTTCTGGTTCGCGCAATAAATAAACAATGCGACACTTGTGACTTTTTATTACGGGCTTAAGGTGTGTGTGCCCAATTTGTTTACGGCGAACCTTTTGGCCATTTTTGGCAAGCGCGTTGACAAGGCAGTTAAAGCTATCTTTAAGTTGTGTTCAGAGAGTTTTTTTTTTAAATCTATACAGTTTAAATAAAACATCCTTTTTCATCAGTTTTATCTAAATCAACAAAAAAATTTTCAAATCTTTACAAGTAATTTGAAAAATTGAAACTATCACAAAAAGATATCATTACAATAATCAGAAAAACAAAATCTTTGTTTTATGTAAGTCTATCAAGTAAGAAATTTACCATCACATTTAAAGAAAGTTTACATGGCAGCTGCGGGTTTGTTTACATCAGATCTGCTTTCTCTTTCTAGCAATAGTGTATCTGTCCTACGACTTCTAGATGGTTTTTTGCCTGACCGCCCGATATGTCAACCAACATATTTCGCAGGGACTGTGACAGGTCGAGCTCGATCATTGTTTTCCTCAGGACACTGCGACAAAGAGTTCTTCATTGTTGAGTTATTTTTTTCTCTGGTCGTAGAAACCTTTTTCGTCGCCTTATTCCTACACTTCCTTCTTTAGTTCAAATCAAATAATCTTAAAATTACTTTATTATTGCTATTTTATCATACAAATAAATTAACATTAACTTGAAAATTGAAATCAAATTCTTCATGATTGACATCCTCATTTTTTTTTAATCTTAGATCGTTTATTGAAATTGAATCAAATTATTAGCTATTTTCAAAACTTTAAGCAGTAAGATATCTATAAAAATATACACATTTCCCAAAATTGAAAAAAAAATGATTGAAATTTTACACATATTCTGACAAGAACCTAGAGAAATGTGGAATTATCATGATTTTTTTTTTAAATAAATATATGCAAATTTGAGCAATTTGAAAAATTTCGAACATCTTTACATCTTTTTATCACCTATAGTTTAATGGTTTGAGTTTCTGCATATTCAAAAAACTAAACATATTTCGACTAGGCATAAAACAATCAAAAAAGAACAATAATTATCATCGATTTTGAGTAACTCGCGATGGAAGAATCTTCATTATCAAAGTTTAGAGAAGGTTTCGAAAGAGTCATCCTTCTCTCTTGCACGCGGTATCAGCGAAGTGAGAGTTCAATGATTAAATTTTGAGATTTTCGGGATGGATTTTGAATTTACTAATACATCCGTTGATGAAACGTCAGACGCCGCAAAATGGCTGTCACATCCCGCATTTCAACTAGTGTTTGTAAACAATGTATCATCTGGTGATAACAGGTACATAAATCTAACAAGTGAAACAATATAAAAAATCATTAAAATTTAGCTTACTTCTTGATATTCTTTTGAGAATTCGAGAGAGATTTTCTGCATGATGTTACCCTTTTCTCGCGAAAATTGTTGAAACTTTTTTTTAACACAGATTTCCTCATAGCCGCACCTGTTCAGAAAAGAGTTTTAGATGATTTCTTTTCATAAATTTCTTGTTTTCTGAGTTAAAAATCATCAAGCATTGAGTAAAATTCACACAAACGCCGGAGAGATTTACCAAAAATTGAACTAACATTGTATTTTTTCAAATTCACTGCTTTTAATTGGGTCCTAAAATTAAACTTCAATTGGGTACTAAAGCCCTATGTCAATTTTTATGTACAACGGTAAAAAACACGATTGAAAACCATTTCTGATCACTTTTTTTCATTTTAATGCATTTTTTTTTGACTAGACAACATTTTTTCGATGGATCAACTATGGTCCCCTTGGAACGAGCTGTCAAGTAGGAGCTTTTCTGTGAAGAAGGATCACAAGGTTAATTTTTCAAAATTAATTTAAAAATCCATTTTAAACTCTTTGTGGTCGTACAAAGGGTCATTGTACTCAGAAAAATAAGCTTTATCGCTGTAAACAATAATATCAACAATCTAAGCTTCATTTTAGGACCCAATTTGTGATATTATTGTTCACAGCGATAAAGCTTTTTTTTTAGTACAATGACCTTTTGTACGACCACAAAGAGTTTAAAATGTATTTTAAATCAATTATGAAAAATTAACCTCGCGGTTCTTCTTGACAGGAAAGGTCCTACTTGACAGCTCGTTCCAAGGGGACCATAGTTGATCCATTGAAAAAATTTTGTCTTGTCATTTTTTTTGTGTAAATATGAAAAAAAAAGTGATCAGAAACGGGTTTCGAACCTGTTTTTTACCGTTGTAGATAAAAATTGACATAGGGATTTAGTACCCAATTACGAACATAACAATGAAACTGTATTCAGTCTGACTAGTAATTTGATCTTAAAATTAAGCTAGTATTGGCGATATTATTGAAATTTAAAAAAATCTTTTTTTAAGATTGATTTTTAATTCAATTAAAAATAAATAACTTCCCAGCCTTTCTTGACAGAAAGCATCCTACTTGACAGCTCGTTCCAAGGAGCATAGTTGATCCTTCGCAAAATGTTGTCTTGTCAATTTATTTTGTTGGATTAAAATTTAAATAAAGATCAGAAATGGTTTTAATCGTTTTGCATACAAATTTACATGAGGGTATAGGGCCCTACTGTTAAAATGATTGTCTTGACCCAAGTGGTACGATTTACTCACATTTTTGTTTCAATTTGGAACAAGATGGCCTTTACACAATCAAACTAGTTAATAAATGTATGGATAAAACGTCAAAATAGAAATAAATGTTTCACGTCCATTGATTTTTTTTTCTAAATGACAGTTCCAGCTCAAAAATTTAAAAAATCCAACTGAAATACTCTCATAAAATTGAAAATAATAATGGTAATGCATTTTGAAAATAAAAACCTTAAAATAGCCCCCTTTCATAATTGAACCGGTCATGCCAACATCGCAACCGCGAATGCTCACGAAAAGAGGTGGCTAAATGTCAAACTGCACCTTCCCACAGTCCACACACATTGGTCCGTGCGCAACTTCTGGCGCAGACTCACTGCGGTCACTTCCTTAAACGAAGATGAAATCTGGCTGGTCGGTCGGTCGGCTTCGCTTAAAAATAGTCCCGTCTCAACAGGTATCGCTCGGCCGGATGACAGTTGGCCACCGGCCACCGATCCGATCGGCGAACATGATCCCGGTGCTCCCACGATGGAAAGATAAACATTTGCTCTCTCTCTCTCTCGGGTCGGTTCGGGTCTGCTTCAAATTTCATAACTCCGAGATTAAACAACAATCTCCGGCGAGGGGTTAAAAATAACCTCTCAAGTTGCGCTCCCGAGCAAAACGGTTTGGGAACCAGTCGGTGAGATTGACCAGACATTCCGAGGAACCAGAGTTACGGCTAAAAATAGGTCCATAAATTGTGACGCGAACGCGATCACTGCACCGTAAGAACGCTTCGTCAATACCAGGTTGGGGGACCAGGTTGTAAATTTAAAAATACTTTTATGCAATTCTTTGGCCTCGCCGATCAATCGATGAATCATTCACGATTCGTGAAATGCATCGCGCGAATGTTTGCATAATTCATTCACCTCGTGAGGTGAGGATGTTCGCTAATCTTCTTCGCCTCCTCCTCATCTCTCCCCCTTCGTGTCCCCGATAACTAGATTGTATTAGTGTTACCCCTCGTCCCCTCTCCCTCACCCCTCTCCCTCTCCCCACTCGTCTCAATTGATACCCGATCCTGTGGCCTTCCTCCGCGGATGTCCGGTGTCCTCGCAAGTCGTCCTGCGATCACTCAGCTGATCGCGAACACTTCGCTCACTGTGAACCACTTTTCCCTCGCGAGAATCCTTCGTCACAAGCACTCCACAGGGTACGATCACTTCACGGCTTCACTTTGGTGTTTTTTCGTCACACACTAATTAACACTAAAAAAGTCACTTTTTTCACGAAAATTTCCTGGAATCGTCCTCGAAAAACCCGCGTAAAACTCCAAAACCCCCTTCGAAAAAAAACCCTCCAGAAAATTTACGTTCTTCCCTTACAGAAAACAAAAAATTGGTGTAAAAATCCGCGAGCAGCGAGATTTACTTACACTTGAATCCGCGAGTTAAACAGTTTAAAGGCGAACTGAAAAACGTTCAGCGGGCGCGTTTTTTGATAGTGGCGCAGTCGGCGACGAAGTGCGCGCGCACCAATACACCCGCACAGTAGGCGCCCGAACACCGGCGGCTTCGGGTCGTCGTGCGTCGTGCGTGCCACCGAGCGTTGTCCTGCCGAGCACGACGCACCCACACCATCGAATCGAGCGTGTACGACACTGTAGATGAGTAGCTGGCTGGTGGGAGCCGATCGCGCCCCACCACCATAGAACGTAGCAGGCGGCGATGGTTGGGGCGAATCCCCACCACCGGGCGTCGGCGTCGGTGAAGAATTTTCCGGGCACGATCGCACGCGCGTTGGTCGTAGTGTGCGTTGGACGAGAAGATCTTTTCACACCGGTGGAGAAGTCGTGGAGTAGAAGCGGGGAGCTTGAAGGAGCGGGCCGATCAATGACGTCACGGATTTTTGGCAATTGAAGTAGACAAATTGATTGAAGGATTCGTTTCAGGTGTTTGGTCATCTTAATGGCACGAAAATGCTAATATTGGCGTGACGAATGTCCTGAATGATGGCAACATAAGTCGTCAAGCAACGGTGATGCGCTCATTTGCAAAAATCTTCAGTTGTTCTTAGGTTATAAAATCAAAATAAATTTGCAAAGCCGCCCAAAAAAGCAAAGCTGACAGTTGGCATGTTATATGTTGAATAGAAGAATAAACTTTTTGATAACACTGCATGTATTTTTTTAGGTTTCTTAGTTTAAAGTACATACATCATAATAAAAAAGCAGTCCAGAATCGATTGTAAGATTTCCGAATAACTTTTTTTCTAGAAAGCCTGGAGCTTATTAGAGAACGGACATCTCAAACCAAAAGTAAAAGTAACATCAACTGGAAAAAGTCGTCTTTCCCTTTTCCTCCGGTCAATGATTTAACCGGAGGAGCGAAAAAAATAGTTGGAAAAATTGAATTTCATCAAAGTAAAGAAAAATATCGAGTAAATAGATTGCTATTTACTAGATAATCTAAAAAAAGTTTATCAATTTTACTAAGGAAACTAACTTAATTTAGCAATATTTTCATGGCCCGCAATGACAATTTAATCATTATTCAATTTGACATTTGAAACATATAATTTTATAACAAATTAAAAGAGTCATGCTTGGTTTATTCAACATTAAATTAATATTTATTTGTTAGTTTTTTTCGGTTTAGTTTTTTATCTTTAAAGTCACCTTTTAAGAACATTTCACCTGTTTAATTTTCACGATATTTGATTATTTGCGTGAATGGCTCCCGTGGAAATAGAGCGTCCAATTTCGCGGGGTTACAAATTTCCCGGGAAACTAGAAATTTTCAACCAATTTCCCGGGAAATCCCGGGAATTCCCGAGAAATTTGAATTTATTGAAAATTGTTTTGATCTTGGTTCTGCTGCAACTAAGTTGTTTAGAACAGCGACTGAAAGGCTAAAACAAGTGTGAAGATCAATTAACAGCTGAACTGCATATAAACAAATCATAAAACTGCAAGAAAATGTTAGTTTTTTCTTATTTTATAAACTTTTATTGAAAATTGTTTTGATCTTGGTTCTGCTGCAACTAAGTTGTTTAGAACAGCGACTGAAAGGCTAAAACAAGTGTGAAGATCAATTAACAGCTGAACTGCATATAAACAAATCATAAAACTGCAAGAAAATGTTAGTTTTTTCTTATTTTATAAACTCCAATAGTACAATAGATCAAAAAATAATGTCATTTTTTTATTAGCAAGGGAATTAGACAGTGAGTAGTGGAACAGCATCTAATTCCGTCGTACCTCTTATGTTGGCAGGTCAGCACTTTGACGTTCAATTACAACTCATTGAAGGCGATTTCAACTGAAATAGAGCGATACATAGCTCAATAAGAAGTGAGCAAGCAAGCTACTTTTAAAAGTTTTGCAAAAATAGAAAAAAAAATTTTAAATAGAAAAAAAAAGCAAATTGGATGGAGTTAGGAGCGAGTGCTTAACCTGCGAAACCTACGAGAATTTCCCCTAAAATGAATCCATACTCCACAATCATACAAATTATTTTCTTGCCTCTGTGACCAGTAAAAGAGCACGTGGTTTGATACAAAAATTAAGAAATTATGTTTTTCATGACAAATAACTTTCATAAAAAAAGTAATAATGGTTTCAGTTCATGGCAAAGCAAAAATCAAACTTCTCTTGTTTGTTTACTTCAAACAACTCAATGTTTTCAAACATTTGAAATAAACATCATGACACAATCAGTCTTAGTTGATATTTAACCTTCTAACACCCATTGTTACACCAGTGCTCCATTTTTCTTTTACTACATATTGTAATTTCTTGTATACCAGGTATTTAACAAATTGAAATAATTCTTCTTGCACAAAACTATTTAAAAAAAATTAGGCGACCAATTTGATTTTCAACTCATTAGATCATGGTAAACAAAAACTTAAAAATTCTCAATTTAATATATTTTTTATGAAGTAACTCTAAATATTCTTGAAAAAGCTTGCTTAATTTTCCCGTAGCTTCAAAAATTAATATTATCCGATATCAAAATGTCTGATAATCTGATGAATTGTATATGAGCTATAAATTAAATGTAATTGAACAAAATCATTTTCATTTATTTTTCTCTGAGCATCTAAAAAAAATGGTTCCAAAAAGTATAGAAAATGTATACTTTTGCTTAAATTTCGGGAATTCCCGGGAAATTTACAAATTTCCCGGGAAACGGGAAATATATTTTTTCGGGAAATCCCGGGAATTCCCGGGAGTTTTTTTCCCGGGACGAGAAATTGGACGCTCTACGGTGGAAATTAAAAATAGGTTTGTTTTCTGTTTGGATTTTTAATAATATTTTGAAGATTTCGTTACAGATTCAATTATTTTTGCCTAATAATTTTAAATTTAGTTTTTGAAAAGTGAGATGAAAACTCCAAAAATATTTTCCACATGGCAAAATGTCGCAAAAAATTTATTTTAATTGTTTTTTTTTTGTTTGGTTGAGACCACTGCGACCATGACTTTAATATATTGCGGTATACCCATTTTATTATCGCAGACTTCAGGATGACACGTTACCATTTAGGTTAGCGGTCATTGGCTGACGTTGCGGTATGCCCCATTCAGGTATGATTTCCAAAATGAAATCAACTACTTTTAATTGTTAGATTGCTTTGTTGAATTTGGATTTCATATGAAATTCAATAAAATGTAAAGGATAAAATAGAAGCAAATCAGTGAAAACTGTTTAGTCGAACATTAAAAAAGCAGCTCAATAAATGGCTATACGTATTTTTTTTAATTAACTATAAGTGTTTTCGTGGAGAGTTGCTCATTAGAAGTGAGCAGGATATACTCTTTAAAACTACACCATTTACAATGTTTATTTTATGTCTCTGAGGCTCATAACTTATTTATTTGCCTCTTTGAAAAACTCACACAATACGAAAAAAAAACAAATTTCACAAAACAACGACTCAAATTTTTATTCTTTTTTTGCCATTCGAGCAACTCTCTACGAAATCGGCCGATTTCGACCATTTTTATTTTTTGTATTTTTGGATTTGACTCAAACTTTGTGGGGCCCTTCCCTATGACCAAATAAGCTATTTTGTGTCATTGGTTCACCCATACAAGTCTCCATACAATTTTGGCAGCTGTCCATACAAAAATTGTATGTAAATATTCAAACAGCTGTAACTTTTGAGTGAATTTTCTGATCAATTTGGTGTCTTCGGCAAAGTTTTAGGTATTGTTGAGGACTTTTGAGAAAAAATAGGTACACGGAAAAAAAATTGAAGATTTTTTTCTCAACTTTTTTCGCACTAAAAATCAATTTCCCAAAATACGTATTTTTTGATTTTCGAGATTTTTTGAGATGTTTTAGGGGACAAAAATCCGCAACTTTTGAGCCATAGAGAAACATGGTCAAAAAATCTGCCGCCGAGTTATGAATTTTTGAAAAAATAGTGATTTTTGGAAAAAAATCGAAGTTTCATGCAAAAACAAGTTTGACATAATTTTTAAATGCAAAATTGAATTTGCAATCGAAAAGTACTTTACAGATTTTTTGATAAAGGGCTCCGTTTTCTAGATATAGTCACCGAAAGTTTGATTTTAGCGAAATATTTGCAGTTTTTCAATTTTTAAAAATAGTGACCATGAGTAACTATTTTTTTTTAAAGTTCAGAAAATTTGCTATAAATTTGTCTAAGAGACATTGAAGATTGGACCTCTGGTTGCTGAGATACAGCGGCTTAAAGAAAAAGAAACACGAAAATTGAAGTTTTCTAAGTCTCACCCAAACAGCCCACCATTTTCTAATGACGATATCTCAGCAATTGATGGTCCGATTTCCAATGTTAACACATGAAACATTCGTAAAATTTTCCAATCTTTTCGAAAAAAATGTTTTGAAAATTTTTAAATCAAGACTAGCATTTTAAATGGGCGTAATATTCAATGTTTGGCCCTTTTAAAATGAAAGGAAGGCAAAAACGATTTTAGCAAAAACTCGGAAGATTGTAAAAGGGGTGGTTTTTGTAAGAAAACCCGTCATGTTATACATTTTCAGAAAGAGATACCTTTTAACCTTTTTAACGAGTACAAAACATTGAAGATCCGACAAGCTTATCAAAAGTTATGAGCGCTTAAGTGTTATTTATGCACTTTTAAGAGGTCGGATCTCAGATATTCTTGAAAATATGTGTTTTGTAGGTGCGCTATACGCTTGCGAGGTCTAAATTTAAAATTCGAAAAGACGTTTCCCGTAAAACGCGTGAAAAAACTCTCAGCATTATAGCCCGGAGAGCACGATAACGAGTATTTCTCCTACGCGATTGCCAAGCCCTTCTTGTATCTTCGTAACTCATCAGTTATCGGTCGCTATTCTTATAACTATTCAAAAATTGAAATCGTCTATGATCCACTCGAACTAAACACTTTACGTAGAGTTTAATATCTCACCTGTTAAATACATTCTTTGTGGTTTTATCTTTCCACAGCCGGCTGTCTAAGATAATCCATCTAATCCTAAATAAATCACAAATAAACGGGAATAGTCTCAACAGCAGCATCCGATTGCTTGCCTTGGGAATAATACATCACCCCATTAAACAAAACTTATCGATTATTTGGGTCACATCATCATCTTCTATGATGAATCCTGACCATTATCCTTTCCTACTAACAAAATCCCAAGTAGAAGTAGTTTTCCGGCACACGCGGGGTTGTGGATATCGTATAGAACCCACCCTTGGTAGCAGCCTGTGCTAACTAACATTCCCGTCCCATTCCCTCGAGATCTACAAACTGACATGGCGGGCGCCGTTGGTGGCCAACGACTGTTACCTATCTGCAGAAGTTCTAGTTTTGATGACCTTGATGTTTTATCTTTTCATCGCATTCATGCATGCTGTTGATAAGGGAAACATCACCAGATCGTTGAAGCGTATGATCGGTTGTGCTGATAGGTTATTACGGTCCTGTTCAGCAACGGAGAAGGACAACCATGGGTGGTCTCTCATGCTCATGCTCATGCTTTTAAGAGGCCGGATCTCAGATATTTTGATGAAATTGTTGTCCGGATCTATAATGCAACCTGTCGTTGGATAGATAATCAAAAAACCTGTCCAACGAGTTCAAAAGATTGAAGATCTGACAATCCTATCAAAAGTTGTAAACACATAATTGATAGAACACTGAAAGGTCCGCCCCTTTGTGTCTTTTTTGGATAGCATTACGCTTTAAATGTGAAGAAGGCATCAACCACCTAAGGGTGGATAAGTTAAAAAACGATGCACCATTAGCGTGTCCCAAAAAATGGAAAAGTTGTCAAAACTTTGGTGCTCACCCCTAGAATGATAGATTAGGATGTCAAGAACAATGTTTTCATGCAACAAAAAAATAAAAAAAAATACAACTCGCGCGCGGAGCTTGAATGAAAAAAGTGCCTTTTTCGAGTATTTTCAGAAATGTGCGTATCAAACGTACTAAAGGCATTTAAATTTGATCGCCTGGGGCTTCAAGTTATAGTTTAATGTTCCCTGAACAAATTCCTGTAAAGACATAGTACATAAAATCAGAGCGTTTACGTCACATTGTGAGAAAATTTCATGTTTTTTTCATGAAATGTTATGAAAAATATCGTTTTTGAGCTAGCAAAAAAAAACATCAAAAATATATGCCTTTCCGTTTGTAATCATAGTAGCCAATGTTTTACGCTAAAAACGCTAATATACTAAAAATTTTGAAAATTCGTCACGTTTTTTCTCACTAAAATGCAAATATGTATCTCGGCTTTGCGTGGACCTAAATTCAATTTAAAAAAAGGAAAATGTTCTTCGCGAAATTTCCTACAAGCTGCATGTATTTTTTTTGGTTGCATAATTTGTTGGCTCGTTTTGCGGATTGATTAATGTTTTTTTTTCAATAAAAACTACATTTTTTTCTCGATAAAACGCTCGGCCGTGCCCAAAAACAAGCTCTTATGGACTATATCTTTAACTCTTTACAGAAATTTGTTCAGGGAACATTAAACTATAACTTGAAGCCCCAGGCGATCAAATTTAAATGACTTTAGTACGTTTGATACGAGCATTTTTGAAAAATACTCGAAAAAGGCATTTTTTTTTTCATTCAAGCTCCGCGCGCGATTTGTAAACTATTTTTGGGAATTTTGTGTTGTATGAAGACGTTGTTCCTGACATCCTAATCAGTCATTCTAGGTGTGAGCACCAAAGTTTAGACAACTTTTCTTTTTTTTTGGACGGCCTTATGCAAAAATCATTTGAAACTATTTTATTTTGAGTAGTCCATTATTCTTTTTTTCTGACACGATAATTTTTTTATACAAGTTCCTAAAAAAAATTGAGGCAGTTCATGCTAATCAGAACATTAATCAAGAATGACAGCTTTCATAACGTGTTTTTGATTATTTCAAAGTAATAAATAGTTCAAATAAAAGTGAGCAAGCAAATCTCTTTTGTTGATGTATCTAAAAATGCTGTTTGTAAAGCTGAAAATTGTAAAAGTGGCAAGAATAGATCAAAAAAGCTTAGTGTGGCAAAAGCGTTTTTTGTCTAAATCAGCTCAATTCATTTTAAGGTGAAACCGTTGATCATTTTCGAAGAAAATTAATCATCACTATAAAATATTCTGTATTAAATTCAATTTAACGAATTTCAGCACCAAAAGGAATCAGCATGTGTCGGTTGTTGCCTTCTTTAAGCCACTGAAAGAATTTTTGATCTAAATCAAATGTGCTTCAAAATTTTTATAATTTTGTGGCACAGTCATTGACGTCCTAGTTGGCAATCATTGATTAATGACGATTTCCATAACTTTACAAGGAATGGGATAATCGTTACCAAAAGGAATCAGCATGTGTAGGGCACTATTCTAAACAACTTGTTGAAGGAATTTTGTCAAAATATTGAAAGCGACGCAAAAATTATATCTTTGAACGAAAAATCATGACAATGATGGAAGTCCTCACGTTAAGTTCAATTTCCACACCGGTGTGGATAAATAGATTTACATTTCAGTGGATAGCTTCTTAAGAGAACATTAAGAGACATGATTTCGAAACAATGCACAAAGATCCCGTCGATCCCATCATCGTCCCTGTTTTATTTTCCATTTGTCGTAACAATGTTATCTCATCCTCCCACTTAATTTACGACCCCCAACCACCATGTTCTGGCGATGATGATTTTCCTTCGGCAGTGTTTGCAATGTTTTCGAATTTATTTTGCCCTCCTGGGCTAAAATTAAACCGCACGTCCACCCCGAAAACATAGCATTTTTGCTGGTGTCCTCCTACGAAAGTGATTCACACTCAACAAGTTTTCGTTACACAGCCAGAGATCGAGACATTCTCAGCCCATCGCTCGTCGTTAGTCAGTGGGTCGATCGAAGTTGGGAAAATGTGCGTGAATGTTTGTTTCCCCCCTCCTCCTGACGCCATCTCCCACCATCTTGTGAAAAGTATGGGCAAATGACGAAAATTTTGACCGTTTTTTCCGACTCGTTTTGGGTGGCCGAATTGGGTCAGTTTGAAAATAGATAGTTCTGTTCTGACGACTGTGCTCAGAGTTAGAGATGACTTTGGCCGCAATTGTATTGTCATCTTAGTGGAAAAGTGGGTTTGGCTCAAGGATTTTCCAATAATGGTCGATTCCTGGAAACAGTCGAAATATCTGTGAAATTTATGAATAAGTATAATACAGTTTAATGAAATCAAGATAACAAAAATCAACTTTCTGAAAAGGTTTTCTGACATTGAACATTCCTATAAAACTCATTCTCCCTGATGCATTACCCCACTTTCTAGCGCAACCCACATGGATCTCGTCACTCCGCACCGCAGGTTCTAAAAGGGTTTGCCAGATCGATATCCGTTGCAACACGTGCCGTTTTTTGGAGAAACCTCCCGCCGAGCGACGCCGGTCGTAGCTAAGCCGTTCTAGTTCCCAACGTCCAAATCCAGAATGTTGTTGGACCTTTTAACAACCGCAAAAAACCCCTGCGCGACACCGAGAAGAGTATTTCTAGTTCGGGCAATATCTCGGGCCGCGGCGGTTTAGATCTCCGGAGGTCGTCAACGGCCAAGACGGAGCTGGGCTTCAATTAGCAAATGAGCTCTCGGAGGCCAGCACACTGCTGCTGCTGGGGTGTCTAAATTAGTCGTCGTCGCAAGGAGAAAAATTAATAATCAGCAGTTTTAGCAGTGAGATCGCAGCTAGACATAGACTAGAGGCAGCGATGCAAAATGGGAGACGAGCTAGAATCAACGGCGGTGGACGGTGGTTCAGAGACAAGTGGACTGGAACATAAATTTCGAGACAATACTTTTTTTTAGTGCGTCTTCAGCAAAATATTTTCTTCAGAAAAGCATGAAACTTTAAATGCGATACCCAAATTCCAATAAATTACTTTCAAAAAATCAAATCCAAAAATCCTGATAACGGTGCACATGAACCAGATGTTACAGACATTTTAGTAACTTCAAATCTTCGCGACCTATCGACTTAGTTTTTAATTCAAATACTGTCTATAAAATAATTTGCAGCAATTTAACTATTTTTACAATCAGATTGTTGCAGGATAGAGGCCCCCAAATTTGCCAATTTCGGAATCCAAAATTTCTATGCTGATAATATCATTTAAAATCAGCAAATACATTTTTTATTTAAGCTAGAGCAGTGGTTACCAAACCGCGACCTGTTTTAGAAATTATTATGGAATCCGGCCCACGAAGGAGTCCTCATTTAAGTTATCTAGAAAATAAAAACATGGAAAAGTTTTCTTTGTAAAGAAAAATGATTAAAACATAAGAGCAATTGTCTCAAATTTCGGTCATTCATTTTTTTTTTGTATTTTATGATCTGGCTGAAACTTTTTTGGTGCCTTCGGTATGCCCAAAGAAGCCATTTTGCACCATTAGTTTCTCCATATAATTTTCCATACAAATTTGGCAGCTGGCCATACAAAAACGATGCATGAAAATTCAAAAATCTGTTTCATTTGAAGGAATTTTTTGATCGATTTGGTGTCTTCGGCAAAGTTGTAGGTATGGATATGGACTACATTGAAAAAATGATACACGGTAAAAAAATTGTGATTTTTTGTTTAACTTTTTGTCACTTTTTGATTTGCAAAAAAACACTATTTTTATTTATTTTTTTATTTTTTTATATGTTTTAGAGGACATCAAATGCCAACTTTTCAGAAATTTCCAGATTGTGCAAAAAATCTTTGACCGAGTTATGATTTTTTAATCAATACTGATTTTTTTCAAAAAATCGACAAATCGGAGTTTTTTAACTTCATTTTTCAATGTAAAATCAAATTTGCAATCAAAAAGTACTTCAGTGAAATTTTGATAAAGTGCACCGTTTTCAAGTTAAAGCCAATTTTAAGTAACTTTTTTGAAAATATTCGCAACTTTTAATTTTTGTTTTTTAAATTAGTGCACATGTTTGCCCACCTTTGAAAAAAATATTTTTGAAAAGCTGAAAAAAATATTTTGCATTTATCTATATTTTGCGATTTTGAACTTTGTTAATACGACCCTTAGTTGCTGAGATATTGCCATGTAAGTGTTTAAAAACAGGAAAATTGATGTTTTCTAAGTCTCAACCAAACAACCCAAGTAACCACAAGCACTAAATTGAAGTATTAATTCAGTACTAAATCAGCACTGGAATGTTTTGAAGTAGTAAATAAGCTTTGCGAATGCTTTAAAGTACCAAAACTTTGCAGCATTACAACTGGCATTAAATCACCATTTACGACCATGAAAATGTGCTTCAAAGCATTTGATGTTTATCAACAAAGTAACCCATCGATTCGGAAAAACATTTCAATCAGGCACGCTCTTATTGACTTTAATCCTTCTCCCGTCATACCGTTCTAGTAAGCGTGCGGGCTAAAGCGCAGTTCCCTCAGTGTACATCAGTTTCTTTTTTGCGTGAACTGGGTTCAATTCCCGCTGATTGAAGTGTTTTTTTTTTTGTACAAAACCGCAGCCTGTAATCAAGTCAAATTTTTCAAAACATATTCCCATAGCACAAAACACATTATCAAAAGTTCTCTGGTAAATTGAATGACTTTTCTCACAAGCAAAAAGCTGCTTTCCGGAAGTCTGATACACTTTGTGAAATTTTGCCAACCGTGGACCAAGCACTCCTCGGAAAAGCAGTTCCCGTTAGCCGTTAGCCAGTGCTTGTCCCTTTTAAACCGTAATTAATTGTACTGCACTTGCCTGGCGGGCCGCAATTTGCTGAGTGATAATCGATAATTTCCGTCCAACGAAATCACAATGGAAACTCGAAACAGCAGAAAGAAAGTCTTAATTAATGTTCGATGCATCAACTACATCGATTAAAACTTTCAAAACAAACACTCAATTCCGAATACATCAGTTAGCTGGCGCGCATCCTGGAGATCGACGAGAAAAATGTAAGAATAACATCAAAGTGTCACACTCACACATGAAACGCAACAGGAGAAAAAAAAAAACAAAGGAGGCCCACCACCAAGTGTGTGAGTGGAGCAGCTGTTCTTTTTTTTCCCCAGCCTTGACGTCGATAAAGCAGTTTGTTTTTGTTCGAGCTTTCGACGAAGCATTAAATCGGCATCACTGTGCGCCACTTGAAATATTTCTCAAGGGAAAAGTGCTGATTCAATGTTTTGAAGCATTATTTGCTGGTATTAAATGCCAATATAATGCTGATTTAATGCTGCTATTTAGTGCTTCGCGGTTACTTGGGAACCCACCGTTTTCTACACGGAAAGGAGTTCCATCTTAAATTTAACAATTCAAATTAGCTGGCTTCAAATTGGTGGAACAGTGATTTTTTTGGTTAAATTAGCTAAAATTACAGGTAAATTTACCAACTTGGGATTGGTGAAACAGCTAACCCTGATTGCTGATTTGCTATCCAAAACTGACAGCCGAAATCAAAATGACAGGAGAGATTTCACCAAAAATAATGGTGTTTCAGCACAATTTTGCCTACTTTTTACCGAAAAACTAGCTGGAACCGGCAGCATGGATTTTTTGACAGATCATCAGTTCGAGACCAACACAAAGCAAGAGAACGTCTCGTATCGTGTTTGATCCTGTTTAAGCCGCTCAGTACGCGGAGTTTTGTGACGATTCTGTGTTTGAAAGTCGAAAGTGCAAGTGCGATGGTGGTGCCTGAGTGAATGGATTAAAAGCCAGGAAGACCTTCTGCGGGCTGAGATCTTCAGTTGATTAGGTGAGAAGTTTTTTTTGTGTTGAGGGAAAGAGGTTAGAAGTTGTGCCTCTAATTTTTGTTTGGACGATTGGTGGCATCCCTTTGTCGTGAACCCTTTGGCGGGGGAGGTGGAGGCTGGCGTTTGTCCACACTCCACTTTTTTTGTATGGACATCTGTCTACGTGGGGGGAGGCTGCGGGTACAGAGTGTCTAGATATAGACTGGCCAATGTTTGACAGATCCGTATGAGCAAGGCACTTTATGCATTTGAAGCACATCAAAAAATAGAGTTAAATAATGTTAAATTACTTTAAATTAAGTGAAAGTTAATTTGAATTACATTTGGTTGAATTTAGAAAAAAGTAGAATTCAGTTAAATTAAGTTAAATTGATTTAATTTGGTTAAAATCAGTAAAATTTAGATAAATTTAATTAAATTTAGTTAAGTTATGATTAATTAAAAATCCAGTTTAATTAACTAAAATTAAGTTTAGTATAATTAAACTGAACATAGTAAAAAAGAAATAAATTTAGTTAAGTGTGGTTATATCTAAAAAATTTTGTTAAATTTAATTAAACTAAGATACATTTTTTGAAATTTCGTTACGTTTGGTAGAATTAAGTTCAATTGTTGTTAAAAGTTGTTCGGTGAAATTTAGTAAAATTAAGTTGAATTAAGTAAAATTTAGCTGAATTAGGTAAAATTAAGTTAAATTAATTTGAATTAAGTTAAATTAAGTTAAACTAAGTTAAATTAAGTTAAATTAAGTTAAATTAAGTTAAATTAAGTTAAAATAAGTTAAATTAAGTTAAATTAAGTTAAATTAAGTTAAATTAAGTTAAATTAAGTTAAATTAAGTTAAATTAAGTTAAATTAAGTTAAATTAAGTTAAATTAAGTTAAATTAAGTTAAATTCAGTTTAATTAAGTTAAATTAAAGTCAATTATGTTAAATTAAGTTAAATTAAGTTAAATTACGTTAAATTAAGTAAAATTAAGTTAAATTAAGTTAAATTAAGTTAAATTAAGTTAAATTAAGATAAATTAAGTTAAATTAAGTTAAATTAAGTTAAATTAAGTTAAATTAAGTTAAATTAAGATAAATTCAGTTTAATTAAGTTAAATTAAAGTCAATTATGTTAAATTAAGTTAAATTAAGTTAAATTACGTTAAATTAAGTTAAATTAAGTTAAATTAAGTTAAATTAAGTTAAATTAAGTTAAATTAAGTGAAATTAAGTTAAATTAAGTTAAATTAAGTTAAATTAAGTTAAATTGAGTTTAATTAAGTTAAATTCAGTTCAATTAAGTTAAATTAAGTTAAATTCAGTTAAATTCAGTTTAATTAAAGTCAATTATGTTAAATTAAGTTAAATTAAGTTAAATTACGTTAAATTAAGTTAAATTCAGTTAAATTCAGTTAAATTAAGTTGAATTAAGTTCAATTAAGTTGAATTAAGGTAAATTAAGTTTAATTAAGTAAAATAAAGTTAAATTAAGTTCAATTAAGTTGAATTAAGGTAAATTAAGTTGAATTAATTAAAATTATGTTAAATTAAGTTGAATTAATTAAAATTAAGTTAAAGTAAGATAAATTAAGTAAAATTTAGTTGAATTAAGTTAAATTAAGTTAAATTATGTTAATTTTAATTTGTATTTTTTTTGTATTTTTGTATTTTTGTATTTTTGTATTTTTGTATTTTTGTATTTTAGTATTTTTGTATTTTAGTATTTTTGTATTTTTGTATTTTTGTATTTTTGTATTTTTGTATTTTTGTATTTTTGTATTTTTGTATTTTTGTATTTTTGTATTTTTGTATTTTTGTATTTTTGTATTTTTGTATTTTTGTATTTTTGTATTTTTGTATTTTTGTATTTTTGTATTTTTGTATTTTTGTATTTTTGTATTTTTGTATTTTTGTATTTTTATTTTTGTATTTTTGTATTTTGTATTTTTGTATTTTGTATTTTTGTATTTTTGTATTTTTGTATTTTTGTATTTTGTATTTTTGTATTTTTGTATTTTTGTATTTTGTATTTTTGTATTTTTGTATTTTTGTATTTTGTATTTTTGTATTTTTGTATTTTTGTATTTTGTATTTTTGTATTTTTGTATTTTGTATTTTTGTATTTTGTATTTTTGTATTTTTGTATTTTTGTATTTTTGTATTTTTGTATTTTTGTATTTTGTATTTTTGTATTTTTGTATTTTTGTATTTTTGTATTTTTGTATTTTTGTATTTTTGTATTTTTGTATTTTTGTATTTTTGTATTTTTGTATTTTTGTATTTTTGTATTTTTGTATTTTTGTATTACTGTATTTAATTTTTTTTAATTGTCAATAGAATATCGCAACAAAGCCGTACTATTAGGATGATCAACTATAACGTAGTTTAAAAGCCTGGAAACTATTTTAACATCCAAAGAACTTACTCCACCAAAAAACGTACCAAGAATAGCGGAAATATGCTACACCAGCAAAAAGTGTTTTTTAAAATTAAAAAACAACTTTACAGGCAGCAAGGGATTTTTAAAATGATTTCGAAATTACCAGTTAAAACAGTCGAAAAATTAGCTGGACTTACCGAAAAACGAAGCAAGAACAAAAAAGAAACGAGCTGAATCAGCCAAAAGGCTGGGTGAATAATGCATGCTTTGCAGGCAGCAACGGAGGCTTTTGAAAGAAAATTTGTAGAAATAGTGGAAAAATTAGCTATTCCAACCAAAACACCTACCAAGAATAGTGGCAAAGTTAGCTAAACTAGCTAAAAAGATGTGTGAAAATACCTGGCTTCGCAGCCATCAATGGAAAATTTTGAGAATGATTCCAAAAAAACTAGTTGAAACAGCCTAAAAACACGCTGGGCTAACTATAAAACTTCCTAGAATACCATAAAATCTAGCTAAAATAGCTAACAGACCTTCTCAAAACATACAGCTTTTGAGACTGACAGCATTTTTCCAGCTTGCAAATTAGTAAAATTTACTAAAAATTCAGCTGGATTTATCATTTTTAGGACCTGGATCCAGCTGTCAAATCCAGGATTTATTTTTAGGATTTCCAGCTAAAAAAATTGGTGGTTGGAAAAACAACCAATTTTTTTAGGATTTTTAACCGAAATTTAGTAAGATTCACGATAAACCTTCTTTCCGTGATAATATCGATATCACCTGTTTTTAAACATTTGACCATTTTGAATATCTCAGCAACTAAGGGTCGTATCAACAAAGTTCAAAATGCAAAATATAGAGAATTTTCTCAGCTTTTCAAAAATATTTTTGTCAAAGGTGGGCAAACATGTGCACTAATTTAAAAAAAAATGAAAAACTGCTACTATTTTCAAAAAAGTCACCTAAAAATGGATTTAACTTGAAAACGGTGCACTTTATCAAAATTTCACTCCAGTACTTTTTGATTGCAAATTTGATTTGACATTGAAAAAAAAATCATAACTCGCTCAAAGATTCTTTGCACAACCTGGAAATTTCTGAAAAGTTGGCATTTGATGTCCTCTAAAACATATCAAACATTAAAAAAATTAAAAATAGTGTTTTATGCAAATCAATTTTTGGTGACAAAAATGTGTATCATTTTTTTTCCAGTTTAGTCCATATCCACTTACAACATTGCCGAAGACTTCAAATCGATCAAAAAAATCCTTCAAATGATACAGATTTTTGAATTTTCATACATCATTTTTGCATGGCCAGCTGCCAAATTTGTATGGAAAATTATATGGACAAACTAATGATACAAAATTGCTTCTTTGGGCATACCGAAGACACCAAAAAAGTTTCAGTCGGATTACAAAATACAAAAATTAAAATTAAAAAAAAGACCGATTTTGTAGAGAATTTCTCTATTTGTCTCTGACCAGACGACTCACAGACTTATGGCCAGAACGGCTCTTCAAAAGACCACCCCAAGACGACGACGTCAACACGCGGTGCCTTTTTTACAGGTCGTCCTTGCGAGTCATCAGCGGGTGACCACCAACCGGCAGCCATCAACGCGCATTATGTCGCGTCGATTATGGAAGCCCTCTGCTGAGAAGAGTCTTGAACTGGAGACATCACGGTGGGTTGTTTCAGATTAACTAAAATAAAATTTATTGCGCCTGATGGTATGCTTATATCCGCACAACCAAGAGGTTTGTGATATTTTAGCAAGGACACCAACCAACCTTTTGAGTTTACGTTGCAGTGACATAAACCAAGCAATTTTGAATAATTTTGAACGATGCAAATTTCACCGTGCCAAAGTCTCTTCCTTCCTCCCCTTTCACAACACTCATTTCTGTTCAGCAACGCATGATTGTACCTGATTGAACCGAAGAAAAAACAATATCAACACGAAAAACCGGCTTTCGCGAGCTGCACCAGAATTGATCAGACACCAGAGCCGCCGCGCTGAGGCGCGCAAATATTTCGTATTTTTAGCGCATAATTAAATTGCGCGCGGCTGCCTCTTTGCCACGGCAGCATTCAAGTTTTAATTTTGATCGAATGAATCATACCCCCGGTCATTCCATATGGAGTGTATAACTTTGATTGCAGTGCGCTGATGGTACCGCTGGCTGGTTTGTTGTTTGTTTACTCTGTCTGTGCTTTACGCGTTGGGAAGGACGAGGGGCTCGTAATTTTGACCATATTGGGAAAATTGATGATGTGGTGTTGTGGTCTAGACGGAGCTGAGCATTGGGTACAGAACATTAATATGAAATCAAAAATATAACCATTGAAAAGACATTTTTGAAAAATATCTACTTTTGAGACATGTCGGCCATCAACGAAATAACTTTCAACATCACTGGCGTTTTGGCAAGATTCTTGCACATTTTTTTTTGTATTTATATAGCATTGTAATTTTCTGAAGCTTTTTTTTAAAGGTCCAAAAAACCAAATTTCCAGTTTTTGCTCAGGGGTATTAAAAAACACCCAAAATTCAAAAACTGAAAATTTGGTTTATTGGACATTTTCAAAAAAAACTCCAGTTTTGATCATTGACAACATTTTACCATAAATCAACTATGGTCCCGTTGGAACGAAATTTCAAGCAAGGTACTTTCTGTCAAAAAAGGCCGAGTAGTTATTTGTTCGAAATTTATTGAAAAATCCGAGGAAAAATCCTTTTTGAAAGGATCCATTTGATATTTAGTTCACAAAATCATCGAACATCGAAATGCTAATTTTGAAAAGGGTTAGGTCAACTAATTTTGGGGAAAAAAACAGAAAAGTGACTGAACTGGACTGACTGGATGAAATTATCTGTACACAGGAATTTGACAGGTACCGTAAAACGGGGTGATAGGTTAGCGATTTTTCCGCAAAATGAAGAGAACAATCAAAGTACCTCAAAAATAGTTTTTCATAAAAATTTTAAAAGTTTAAAAAGTTTGTTAACTATAGTTAAGAAAATGTTCATGAAAGTCATTATTTTAAACTTCTCAAAGTGTCATGATTTTCTCAATGAATATGATTCTGAATCGGCAAACGGATTGGATTTCCGTATTCTTTGGACAATTTTCCTCTAGGAGAAGGTTAAATAAGTTTGTAAATAATAAATAAAATAATAACTAACTATAGTTAAGAAAATGCAAAATCACTCAGGGTGTCCTCAGGGGAAGACAATCTCCACCCGACAGTAACCTCCAATCACTCCGAAAAAAGTCTGACAAAGCAGAAAAACAGGGCACCCTGTTGAGGGCCTAAAAGGGCGCGGCAGACAGCTGGAGACTGACAGAGGTAAAAATAGATGTAGAATTTAGACAATCCTTTAGAATTGTATAATTTATAAACTATTTTATTTTATTTTTTTTATTTGTGATTCGTGCTTCGAATTCAATATAACATGCAATATAAATCAATAATTTTATAAACAAAACTAGTTTTAACAAATTTCAGGCAAAAATATGATTTTTCCTTAAATTTATATGTATTTTATTGAAAAGCTTATAAACTTAGTTAACTAAATATAAACATTGATTTTTTTTTCATAAAAACTATATCAGATACCGTCATCAGGGGTGACATTGGGTCTGGGGGGTGAGAATGGGTCATAAAAATGTCAGCATTTTTGTATGACTCAATCTCACCCCCAGACCCAATGTCACCCCTGATGATGGTGCTTTAGTGATGTTACATTTAACGTGGTACATTTAACGTACAATCCTGAGAAAAACCTTACCTGTTGGAAAATATTCTAAAAACAAATTAAAATCCTATCAAAGTCACCCCGGTTTACTGTTCTTGTTTTGTGACGGGACAACGCAGATATTTAAAAAAAAACGTTTCTTAATCCACCATTAGGTGGGTGGTGCCTTCCTCACATTTACAAAGTAATAATGAAAATAAGTTTATGAAAAAATATAAACCTGATACAGACTTTTCCAGAAAACATGCAGACTCTCATTTGAAGCAATGTGGCAACCGGGCGTTTCGCATCTGGCGCGACTCTCGCACGTAAACAAAAAGACCCGGCCTTTTGTGGTTAGGCAAAAAATCACCCTTTTTTGTATCTACAAAAATCTTTTTCTTGGCATAACTTTTTAAATACTTAAGAGGCAGTATTTGTAAATATTGCTCGGTTTGTTCTAGAGGTCGTATCGAGGTGCTCCGATTTGGATGAAACTTTTAGCGTTTGTTTGTCTATACATGAGATGAACTCATGCCAAATATGAGCCCTCTACGACAAAGGGAAGTGGGGTAAAATGGGCTTTGAAGTTTGAGGTCCAAAAAACCTAAAAAATCTTAAAATTGCTCGCATTTCCGTAAAACTTCATCAATTCCAACTCTCTTAGATGCATTCGAAAGGTCTTTTGAAGCACTTCAAAATGTGCCATAGACATCCAGGATTGGTTCGACTTTTTCTCTTAGCTTTTGCAAATTACTGTCAAAAATGGATTTTTTTAAAACCTTAATATCTTTTTGCAACAGCCTCCAACACCCATACTCCCATAGGTCAAAAGATAGGTAATTACATGGACTATAAGCCTACGGAAATAACTTGTTGGCCGATCGCAGTTTTTCTCATAGTTTTTTGATTTTTCTAGAACAAACATTTTACAACGTTAGTTTTTGCCCTGTAGGCCGCCATAGCGGCACTTTTTGGTCTCAATTTTGTCATATTCGAAATCCTCGGACAATTTCACGTATGTTATAAGTATTGGAGTTGTAAATTTGAATTATTAAATAAAACATTTTTGAAAAAAGAAATAGATCTTATTTACCCTGTGATCAATACGTCAAATGCTATATCAAGTAGGCGAAAACCTGTTTTACCCCATAATTAAACAAATTGTTGAAAAATATTTTAATTCATTCTTAATGGCAATTTTTCCAATCAAATTTACAACTCCAGTACTTCTAACTTACGTGAAATTGTCCGAGGATTCCGAATATGACAAAATTGAGACTAAAAAGTGCCGCTATGGCGGCCTACCGGCCAAAAACTAACGTTGTAAAATGTTTGTTCTAGAAAAATCGAAAAACTATGAGAAAAAATGCGATTGGCCAAAAAGTTAATACCATAGGCTTATAGTCCATGTAATTACCTATCTTTTGACCTATAGGAGTATGGGTGTTGGAGGCTGTTGCAAAAAGATATTAAGGTTTAAAAAAAATCCATTTTTGACAGTAATTTGCAAAAGCTAAGAGAAAAAGTCGAACCAATCCTGGATGTCTACACGGAGAGACCGGCCGGGGCAAATCTAAGAAAATCTTGGTTAATTTAACTAAAAGTATGGGTTAATTTTTTACACAGCTTTTTTTCAACAATCGATTGTTGATTTTGTTAACCTGAAATTGCTGACCACCAGTAATTAAAATTAACTAAAAAAATAGTTGGAATTGCATTTTTTGTTGGTTAAATGACCGAAAAAAATTCTAGCAGTCGACTGCTAGAATATTTTTTTCAGAAAATTAACTAAAAATTTCTTGTTTTCAACTGAAATATTGTGGAATATTCTGTTAAAAACTGGCTGGAACATATTTTTCAACTATTTTTCAACATTGTTTTTCGTTGTATCAACCGAAATATTTTTGCATGGAGTAAATTATTAGTGGTTTGTAACAAAACATTTCTTAATTAGACATAATTTATGTAAGTGTTGATATATATTTTCTTTAATTATCCAACGATATAGGCTGGGCCGATTTTCTAGCTATATTTTAACTAATGCCTTACTTAAAAACAAAAAAATATTCGTACATGTAGTCAATAATTAGCTGTTGTTAGCAATATTTTTATTGAATTTGCAGTAAATTTTATAATAATGCCTTACAAATTAATGCTGAGTTTTTTTTTATTTTCGCATTTATTCTGCTTAAAAATTTAACGTTTTGTACTCATTGGTTTTTTTTGTTGCATTAAGTTGTTAAATTACTGTTAAAAAGCATCAAAACATTTTTTTTAACTGTTGTTATAAAACATGTGAAATTTGACTAATGTTTAAAAAAATTACATTGCATTAATCTAAAAAAAATAAAAAATAAAAAAGCATATTACAAATTTCTCGTGAATTCCTTAAAAATAGAAACCGAGCAAAATTTTAAGCTTATATTTGTATTATGTTGTATAAAATTAAGTGTTGTATTCACTTACCATGACTGTGAAATCATCCGATAAGTCATCATCATCTACAACGGTCTCAGGACACAGAATTTTCACCAAAGTGAACCTTTTGCTGCAAATAGACATTTGGAATTTATTAGTAATTTAATACAAAATTCTTAATTTCGGTTATAAACTGAAAAAAGGAACGTAAATAAATGTAATTATAATGAGGAAAGAAGAAATATCAATAATGCTAAATACCAAGCTTGCATTAATTTAACAATTACTTTTGGAAACACACTTTTACTGCATTTGATTTAATTTATACAACGTACTCCGAATCCAGAAAAAAATATTTTGAGTTTAACTTACCAGTTTATTGATCAGTCGTATTGCAACAAAACTTTCAAGATAATAATTATCTCCATTTATATATTTTATATATTTTTATTTTTTGATATTTTACTTCAACTCTATTTTTTTATGTTGTCATGTACGCATTTCTATGTATTTTATAATTGATGATTCTGAAAAAAAATAATGGTTCATTAAGATTATATCCGTCGTAAGCGTGAAGCTTTTAAATTCAGTTTTCTTATAAGAATCACATTAGATAAATTATTGTGCAAAAATAAACCCATACTTACTTGGATTAACCAGCATTTTGTTAAATTTGCCCGGGATGCTCCATCCGTTAAGAGTTGGCCCGCATCTCCCTTCTACTGCCCTCTCTTTCCATCAAACATTCTTATAACGTGTTCAACTCACTTGCATTAGAGGTCCTCATGGTGAAGGTCGTCCTCTTGCTCATCATAGTTTATCACCTGCAAAGAAACCATCAACAAACCTACTCACCAATTCCACCTCCCCAGTTGCGACACTTTGATTTGCCACTTCAACATTAGCCAAATAGTGTAATTTTCACCATTCACATCCTCTCACTTCATAATTAACAACACAAACTCAACAAATCGACCGCTCTCGTTTGGATCCAGACTTCAAATGACAGACGTAAACAAACCCAAGTTTATCTTGTAAATATTCAACCAAATGTTAATTATATTCAACAAAAAAAATCTTGATTTTTCTAAAACCAAAGCTAACAGCCGAGCACGTTCATTCGAGTTCGGGAAATCTGTTAGCTTTTTGCCTTTAGCATTTTCAACAAACAGGTTATTAAATCAATACTGAATTTTGGTTAATTTAACTGAAAATTGGCAGTGACAAGTACGTTTTTGTTAAAATTTACGAAAGTAAAATCAACAATTTTAATTGTTAAAATTTCTGGGCACAGTCTCTCCGTGTATGGCACATTTTGAAGTACTTTAAAAGACCTTTCGAATGCATCTAAGAGAGTTGGAATTGATGAAGTTTTACGGAAATGCGAGCAATTTTAAGATTTTTTAGGTTTTTGGACCTCAAACTTCAAAGCCCATTTTACCCCACTTCCCTTTGTCGTAGAGGGCTCATATTTGGCATGAGTTCATCTCATGTATAGACAAACAAACGCTGAAAGTTTCATCCAAATCGGAGCACCTCGATACGACCTGTTACACATTGGTGAAAAACTCGCTCTTAACTAAACAGAAAAAAAATTAATAGGGTCTTAGGTGACCCCAAAACGCCCAGAATAAGGCGGATCCGGCCAAAATCGGTTCAGCCAGTTCTGAGATAATCGTGTGGAAAAAAATCATGTCTACACACATCCCCACAGACATTTGTTCAGAATTTGATTCTGAGTCGATAGGTATACGTGAAGGTATATCTAGGAGTCGTATTTAAGAAGTTCATTTTTCGAGTGATTTTATAGCCTTGCCTCAGTGAGGAGAGGAAGGCAAAAAGGCTTTTGCTCGCGTTGTCCCGTCACGAAATAAAGCATTTGTCAGAATCTCAGTTACAGCCTGAATCCTGATCTGCCTGTTGATTTTCCCGATTCTCAAAGGGAACCGAGATATTCAAGATGACATCCAATATGGCGGCTGAATGAAAAAAAAAAAACCATAATAAAAGGCTTTATACGTTCAATAAACTAGTCAAATTTTACTAACTTGAGGTCGCCGAACTCGAATGTGACCCTTGACATACTCCAAAGTATTAAGGGAATGTGCAATCCAACATGGTGGCCAATATGGCGGTGCTATAATATTCGATTTTTCTACAGAAATGTACCAGGCAATCAACAGGTCAAATTCAAACAATTTGGGTTAGCGGAGTGTACCCAAGTACTTAGGTATTTTAAAGCCATATTGGATTGCACATTCCGTGAGTACTTTAACTATGCTGTGGAAATATGATTTTTTTGTGTGGTAAGTTGGAAAACATGAAAAATTATTATATCTATCCAAAGTTCAACTTGAACAAATGACTGTTTGGTAAACAAGTGCTATGAACCGGTCAGCTATCAATACAAAAATGGTACGTTAATATTTAAATCCTGTTTGATGAGGACTATTAAAAAACGGAACACAGAAAATCTTATTTTTAAAAACACTTTTTTTCTCAAAAAGTCGATTCTCGAAAGCCATATATTTATAAATTAATGATTTTTTAAACCTTTGTTTTACGTTCATTCTAAATATATATTTTTCAAAATAAATGGCTAATTCTTGGGAAGTATTTGAAAAGGTCAAAAAATCAATATTTAGGGAAGCCCGGTGACCGAGCTATCTGCTTTTGAAAAATAAAGTCTTATTAGAGGACAATTCAAAAACCTAATTCTATTAATTTTAATATTCGCTAGGTTGTTTCTGAATTTTCTCAGCTACTCAAAGAAAAATTTCAGGAATGACATGGAAACAATTTAAAAAAAATAAAAGTTTTGAATTGCTATATTATGAACATGATGCATTCTATGAAAACAAAATTACACTGCTTATTTGATTACATTTTGAATTTTAATCTTACGTCAAAATTAATGAATGGGTACGATTTCATTTTTTTCAAAAGATATAGAATTATAGATATAGCCTTTCCTCAGTAATGTCCCGAAGTGTCAATATAAGGCAGTGGTACCAACATTAAAAAAAAGTTCGACTGTCATGCCATCGCACACTTTTTTTCTAATGTTGGCACCACTGCGTGATTTTGAATTTTGGACGTCCGTCGCAAAGCCATCTTCGCTTAAAAATTTGGATATTCTTGAAGAGAAAAGTCAGTTATGTCATGAACATAACCGGCATGGCAATTTGTTTGAAAATGATAACATTTGAACAAAACACATTTCATCGCTTTAATTTGGCCAACAAACATATTAGCGGATTCTCATTGCATGTTCAAGACAACAGCCTTTTGATATCCTTGACAAAGGTACTAATAAGTTAAAGATATGACACAACGAAGGTGAGAACAGTAACAAAATCTGACAGTCGCTTATTTCTAATCGTTCACAGCTCGTTTCTCAAAAAGGCACTCGCAATTACCGCAAAAAGTGTCACCAATAAAGTGCAATAAATACCTGTTTATTTGCGCTCTAATGCCCTTTCGCACGCTCTCAGCTGCAAAACCTCCGCAATTATAATTTCAATTCATTTCCATAAATCCATAACGCCACCGTCGCGTCAATCAAAAAAGGGTGGTCAAAGCCACGCAAGGTGGCACCCATTTGGTCGGCGGGTGTCCCTCTACTCGTTAAAGGCAGGTTCTCAGGACCAGATTCACCACCAGCTGATTCAATCTAGACTGGGCAAACTCCCTCCGCGCGGCAGCTTGACTGCTAAAGGCTCTTTGCCCTTGGGTAGTGAAAAAAAAAACTTGTCGTCAAAATATTTCCATGCAATTAATAAAATTGCTCGCGAAGCAGTTTAAATAAAGCGTGCCGATTTTGGAAGTAATTGATTTTTTTTAAGTCTGCTTACTGGTTGGTTTCATAATAATCACATAAAAGTATGTTTTATGACCATTTTAGCCGGGACACCCACCAGCACATTTATTTAACATTGCAAAGACACAAACCAGGTCGAAGTAAAACGGTATTTTTTCAATTTTTCACAAAATAAAATCATATCTCTGCCTGTTTTAAGCAAAAAAAACACTCCACACTAAAGAAGGGAAGGTCACGCCGTCCCAACTGGTTGCAAGTCGAACAGAGTTCCCTCCCAGTCGTCGTCGGCGATGACTAATTGCGAGCCCGCCAGTACGTCCCGCGTCAGTACTCTAAGTACGTGTGGCCTCGGCGAATCCCCCTTAAAAATGAAATGGTTCGGCGCGACTCAGAGAGCTGCATTGACATCCACGGTGTTTGATGGTTGACTTCACTACGAATTTAGGTTGCGACCAGCATTGTGTATTTCTGTCTTTTTTGAAATATTGAGGCCACATGTTGGTGGGGCGAGGCGCCTAAAAATAGGCACCCCGCCGTGTGGTCTAAACAAAGATGGCAACCTTCCCGCAAGACCTTCCTGCTGGCCGCTGGCCTTTCGCGGACGATTCATTCAGTAAAGTACACAAAACGATTCGAATTAGAATATATCATTTTCCTCCTCTTGTTCCCCCAACGGAAAAATGTGTGTTTTGTTGCCTTGGCGTGCGCAAAAAGATTGTATTCTGGTTGGTTTAAAAATATCACGGGCATCTACATCGACTAGGTCGCCTCATTTACAGAAACTGACTTTTCTAGAGAGAAAAGGGGATGAAAAATATATTTTCCTTTCAATTTACTTTCCCACAACAATTCAACAAAGAAAAATGTTTTCCAAAGCATTTTAAATAAGTGGATCGTTAAAGTTTGATGAGTTTGAGGTTTTAAAGAAAGCTTATGGTTGATGCCCCAACTAAGTATTCAAGCCTGAATGTATGCAAACATTTGACCCTTTAAGTCTCGAGTGCATGACGATAGATGTTTTTAAATTAGCCTGCTTTATAAAATAATAACATAATTGCTAAATTTCCCATACAAAAAAACTAATCTGTAACCCCAATTTCAGCCACTTTTGTGCATTATGTCCGGAGATATCGTAACAGGGTAATTCTCCGCCAACTCACACAGCAGTTGCCCCGACCCCTCTTCGATTTGCGTGAAACTTTGTCCTAAGGGGTAACTTTTGTCCCTGATCACGAATCCGAGGTCCGTTTTTTGATATCTCGTGACGGAGGGGCGGTACGACCCCTTCAATTTTTGAACATCTGAAAAAAGAGGTGTTTTTCAATAATTTGCAGCCTGAAACGGTGATGAGATAGAAATTTGGTGTCAAAGGGACTTTTGTGTAAAATTAGACGCCCGATTTGATGGCGTACTCAGAATTCCGAATAAACGTATTTTTCATCGAAAAAAACACTAAAAAAGTTTTAAAAATTCTCCCATTTTCCGTTACTTGACTGTAAAAAATTTTGGAACATGTCATTTTATGGGAAATTTAATGAACTTTTCGAATCTACATTGTCCCAGAAGGGTCATTTTTTCATTTAGAACAAAATTTTTCATTTTAAAATTTCGTGTTTTTTCAATGTTCTACAATGTTGTAGAGCAGACAATTATAAAAATTTTGATATATAGACATAAGGGGTTTGCTTACAAACATCACGAGTTATCGCGATTTTACGAAAAAAAGTTTTGAAAAAGTTGGTCGTCATCGATCATGGCCATTCATGGTCACCCGCGACAGACACGGACGACGAAACAAAGAGAAACGCAAAAAGTAACTTTTTCAAAACTTTTTTTTTCGTAATATCGCGATAACTCGTGATGTTTATAAGCAAAGCCCTTATGTCTATATATCAAAATTTTTGTAATTGTCTGCTCTACAACTTTGTAGAACATTGTTACACTCTAAAAAATAAACCTGCAAAGTTAGAAAAAACACGAAATTTTAAAATGAAAATTTTTGTTCTAAATGAAAAATTGACCCTTCTGGGACAATGTAGATTCGAAAAGTACATTAAATTTCCCATAAAATGACATGTTCCAAAATTTTTTACAGTCAAGTAACGGAAAATGGGAGAATTTTTAAAACTTTTAGTGTTTTTCGATGAAAATACGTTTATTCGGAATTCTGAGTACGCCATCAAATCGGGCGTCTAATTTTACATAAAAGTCCCTTTGACACCAAATTTCTATCTCATCACCGTTTCAGGCTGCAAATGATTGAAAAACCCTTTTTCGCGTGTTCAAAAATGGAAGGGGTCGTACCGCCCCTCCGTCACGAGATATCAAAAAACGGACCTCGGTTTCGTGATCAGGGACAAAAGTTACCCCTTAGGACAAAGTTTCACGCAAATCGAAGAGGGGTCGGGGCAACTTTTCCCGATTTCGTGTGAGTTGGTAGAGAATTACCCAACAATGAAATGTTTTCTGGAATTTTGATTTTTATGTATCAAACACACACAGTTTAATTTTCGATTCTGAGTCGACTGATACACAAACGTTCCATTTTTTCAATTACACAAATTTTTATAACTTTCGACTTAGACACAACATATGAAAAGGTCTTCACAGCATTTGAATTAATAATTGAAAAAAAAATATAAAAATTACAAAATACTAAAAATGTATCTAATACAAAATTCAAGCTTACAAAACTCTTTACGTTATCGGCCGATTTCAAAAGATTTTAATTTTTATATTTTTGATTTTGCTAATTTCTTAAGGACTTCCCTACGAACAAAACGCCAATTTGCCCCGTTGGTTTGTCCATAAAAGCTTCAATTTAGGCTACTTTCCATACAAAAATCGTATGAAAATATTCGAAAATGTCCATCTTGGAACCGATTCAAGTTTTAAATGTTGCAACTTTGGTATAAAATATTCATATTTTGCTTGCTTAACTTAATGCTTAATTCACTTTTTTGTTATTTTGTTATTTTGTTATTTTGTTATTTTGTTATTTTGTTATTTTGTTATTTTGTTATTTTGTTATTTTGTTATTTTGTTATTTTGTTATTTTGTTATTTTGTTATTTTGTTATTTTGTTATTTTGTTATTTTGTTATTTTGTTATTTTGTTATTTTGTTATTTTGTTATTTTGTTATTTTGTTATTTTGTTATTTTGTTATTTTGTTATTTTGTTATTTTGTTATTTTGTTATTTTGTTATTTTGTTATTTTGTTATTTTGTTATTTTGTTATTTTGTTATTTTGTTATTTTGTTATTTTGTTATTTTGTTATTTTGTTATTTTGTTATTTTGTTATTTTGTTATTTTGTTATTTTGTTATTTTGTTATTTTGTTATTTTGTTATTTTGTTATTTTGTTATTTTGTTATTTTGTTATTTTGTTATTTTGTTATTTTGTTATTTTGTTATTTTGTTATTTTGTTATTTTGTTATTTTGTTATTTTGTTATTTTGTTATTTTGTTATTTTGTTATTTTGTTATTTTGTTATTTTGTTATTTTGTTATTTTGTTATTTTGTTATTTTGTTATTTTGTTATTTTGTTATTTTGTTATTTTGTTAGTTTTTAGTTTTTAGTTTTTAGTTTTTAGTTTTTAGTTTTTAGTTTTTAGTTTTTAGTTTTTAGTTTTTAGTTTTTAGTTTTTAGTTTTTAGTTTTTAGTTTTTAGTTTTTAGTTTTTAGTTTTTAGTTTTTAGTTTTTAGTTTTTAGTTTTTAGTTTTTAGTTTTTAGTTTTTAGTTTTTAGTTTTTAGTTTTTAGTTTTTAGTTTTTAGTTTTTAGTTTTTAGTTTTTAGTTTTTAGTTTTTAGTTTTTAGTTTTTAGTTTTTAGTTTTGAGTTTTGAGTTTTGAGTTTTTAGTTTTTAGTTTTTAGTTTTTAGTTTTTAGTTTTTAGTTTTTAGTTTTTAGTTTTTAGTTTTAGTTTTTAGTTTTTAGTTTTTAGTTTTTAGTTTTTAGTTTTTAGTTTTTAGTTTTTAGTTTTTAGTTTTTAGTTTTTAGTTTTTAGTTTTTAGTTTTTAGTTTTTAGTTTTTAGTTTTTAGTTTTTAGTTTTTAGTTTTTAGTTTTTAGTTTTTAGTTTTTAGTTTTTAGTTTTTAGTTTTTAGTTTTTAGTTTTAGTTTTTAGTTTTTAGTTTTAGTTTTTAGTTTTTAGTTTTTAGTTTTTAGTTTTTAGTTTTTAGTTTTTAGTTTTTAGTTTTTAGTTTTTAGTTTTTAGTTTTAGTTTTTAGTTTTAGTTTTTAGTTTTTAGTTTTAGTTTTTAGTTTTGAGTTTTGAATTTTTAGTTTTTAGTTTTAGTTTTTAGTTTTTAGTTTTTAGTTTTTAGTTTTTAGTTTTTAGTTTTTAGTTTTTAGTTTTTAGTTTTTAGTTTTTAGTTTTAGTTTTTAGTTTTTAGTTTTTAGTTTTAGTTTTTAGTTTTTAGTTTTTAGTTTTTAGTTTTTAGTTTTTAGTTTTTAGTTTTTAGTTTTTAGTTTTTAGTTTTTAGTTTTTAGTTTTTAGTTTTTAGTTTTTAGTTTTTAGTTTTTAGTTTTTAGTTTTTAGTTTTTAGTTTTTAGTTTTAGTTTTTAGTTTTTAGTTTTTAGTTTTTAGTTTTAGTTTTTAGTTTTTAGTTTTTAGTTTTTAGTTTTTAGTTTTTAGTTTTTAGTTTTTAGTTTTTAGTTTTTAGTTTTTAGTTTTTAGTTTTTAGTTTTTAGTTTTTAGTTTTTAGTTTTTAGTTTTTAGTTTTTAGTTTTGAGTTTTTAGTTTTTAGTTTTGAGTTTTTAGTTTTTAGTTTTTAGTTTTTAGTTTTTAGTTTTTAGTTTTTAGTTTTGAGTTTTGAGTTTTTAGTATTGAGTTTTTAGTTTTTAGTTTTTAGTTTTTAGTTTTTAGTTTTTAGTTTTTAGTTTTTAGTTTTTAGTTTTTAGTTTTTAGTTTTTAGTTTTTAGTTTTTAGTTTTTAGTTTTTAGTTTTTAGTTTTTAGTTTTTAGTTTTTAGTTTTTAGTTTTTAGTTTTTAGTTTTTAGTTTTTAGTTTTTAGTTTTTAGTTTTTAGTTTTTAGTTTTTAGTTTTTAGTTTTTAGTTTTTAGTTTTTAGTTTTTAGTTTTTAGTTTTTAGTTTTTAGTTTTTAGTTTTTAGTTTTAGTTTTTAGTTTTTAGTTTTTAGTTTTTAGTTTTTAGTTTTTAGTTTTTAGTTTTTAGTTTTTAGTTTTAGTTTTTAGTTTTTAGTTTTTAGTTTTTAGTTTTTAGTTTTTAGTTTTTAGTTTTTAGTTTTTAGTTTTTAGTTTTTAGTTTTTAGTTTTTAGTTTTTAGTTTTTAGTTTTTAGTTTTTAGTTTTTAGTTTTTAGTTTTTAGTTTTTAGTTTTTAGTTTTTAGTTTTTAGTTTTTAGTTTTTAGTTTTTAGTTTTTAGTTTTTAGTTTTTAGTTTTTAGTTTTTAGTTTTTAGTTTTTAGTTTTTAGTTTTTAGTTTTTAGTTTTTAGTTTTTAGTTTTTAGTTTTTAGTTTTTAGTTTTTAGTTTTTAGTTTTTAGTTTTTAGTTTTTAGTTTTAGTTTTTAGTTTTTAGTTTTTAGTTTTTAGTTTTTAGTTTTTAGTTTTAGTTTTTAGTTTTTAGTTTTTAGTTTTTAGTTTTTAGTTTTTAGTTTTTAGTTTTTAGTTTTTAGTTTTTAGTTTTTAGTTTTTAGTTTTAGTTTTTAGTTTTTAGTTTTTAGTTTTTAGTTTTTAGTTTTTAGTTTTTAGTTTTTAGTTTTTAGTTTTTAGTTTTTAGTTTTTAGTTTTTAGTTTTTAGTTTTTAGTTTTTAGTTTTTAGTTTTTAGTTTTTAGTTTTAGTTTTTAGTTTTTAGTTTTTAGTTTTAGTTTTTAGTTTTTAGTTTTTAGTTTTTAGTTTTTAGTTTTTAGTTTTTAGTTTTTAGTTTTTAGTTTTTAGTTTTTAGTTTTTAGTTTTTAGTTTTTAGTTTTTAGTTTTTAGTTTTTAGTTTTTAGTTTTTAGTTTTTAGTTTTTAGTTTTTAGTTTTTAGTTTTTAGTTTTTAGTTTTTAGTTTTTGAGGCTTAGGTGAAAAATTAACCATGGAATGTTTCAAATTTGTAAGAAAAATAATTAAATTCGCTTTATTACAGCAACCCACTATTTTAAGAAATATTCCCAAATCGTTGCCTCACTGCCAGATACAACAGAATCAGCTTAGAAATCCGAAACCTTACGTAATTCGCGCGCAGGAAAAATCATCTCACCTCTCGCTAAACAAAACAAACGACGACGATGAGATTTGCCTTTTAGCATCAGACCAGTTTCCTCGGGGGCTCAAACTCATAAACATTTTTTACTGGCAATCATTTCCAAACCGTTTCGCGCGTGTTCCGAGAAAAATTTGTTATTTTCTCGATTTCAAACATTTTCTAAACAATAAAGTTTGTGTGTTGGAGGGAAATGCATCGATTTATTCACCTAACATTAGTAGATTGACCTAACTCAACAATTTAAACTTTTTAACATATTTGTGAACCTCTTCCTTTTTGTAGGGCTTCAACGCGATGCAAGTGGGCACATTTTCCGGCTGCTCGATCCAAACCTTGTGCTTGATGCCATCCTTCTCCAGGGCTTCCCCCAAACCGGTCAGCTTTCCAACATCGGGAGCCTGTTTGAAAAATAAATAAAAAAAAACAAAAGCATTTTTCAAAAAAAATAAAAGCAACATTTCAACGTTTTCAACACCGGCCACACAAAACACATTTCGCATTCTTGGCCACCGTCGTCGTCGCCGTCGCTGGTGCTGCAAATTTCATTTTAGACTTAAAAATAGAAAAATTTTCCTCGCGCCAAGGCGCTGAATTTTCCCTCCCACAATGTGTGTTTAAAAGGGAAATTTAGTGTGTGTGGGAGGGCAGCAAAGAAAACCCATCAGATGGTTTCAAAGTTGTGGAGCAAATTTTCCGACGAAGCTGGCCTCTGGCCGGGATGCAATTTGGAATCGCGGTGCTGGGCATGGTGGGCGCGAAATTAATGTCGAGTGAAAGGTTTGTGGCCCAGAACGCACGCGGGAATAAATGGGTTGGAAAATGTGGTGCGATGCAAATAGAAATTGAAATTTCTGAACTGTTGTTTTTTTTTCTTTTAATAAAAATGTTGAATAATGGAATGAGGTTGGTGTCTTATTGGGGAAAAAACATAATGAATAATAAGTGCACTGTATACCTATCATTAATTCTACAAATATTATTACGAAAATGCTCCAAAGATTTCTGATTTTCTGTAATTTGAGATGAAGACATAACATGGCGGCATTTAAAAATTAAAAAAAAAATCAAGAATATAGGAATTAAAGAACTCAAGAATTTAGGAATGTGAGAATTTATAGATTTAAATCTTTACGTATTTAAGAATTTATGAATAAGAATTAGAAAATCGTGGGTTGTTTGGGTGAGACTTAGATTACTTAAATTTTTCCGTTTCTTTTTCTTTAAGCCGCTCTGTATCTCAGCAACCATGGGTACAATCTAGAAAGTCTCTTAAACAATTTGATAGCAAGTTTTCTGAACTTTCTGAACTATATTTTTAGAAAAGGTCACTCATGGTCACTATTTTTAAAAATCGAAAAACTGCAAATATTCCGCTGAAATCAAATTTTCGGTGGCTATATCTTGAAATTGGGACCCTTTATCAAAAAATCTATAAGGTACTTTTCGATTGCAAGTTCAATTTTACATTTAAAAAATTAGTTTAAACTTTATTGCATTAAATTTAAATTTTGTTTCCAAAAATCACTATTTTTTCAAAAAAATATACTTGGCGGCAGATTTTTTGACCATACTTCTTTATGGCTCAAAAGTTGCGGGTTTTTGTCCCCTAAAATATATTTAAAAAAAATCTCGTTTTTTTTTTTCGTGTACCTATTTTTCTCAATAGTCCTCAACAATACCTACAATTTTGCCGACGACACCAAGTTAATCAGGAAATTCAATCAAAAGTTACCGGTGTTTGAATATTTACGTACCATTTTTGTATGGACAGCTGCCAAAATTGTATGGAGATTTGTATGGGTGAACCAATGACATAATATAGTTTGAGCCAAAACAGAAAATACAAATAACATCCATTTCCGGTTTTTGTAGAGAATTGCTCACATATTATTATTTTTGACTATATCCTAATATTTTTGTGATTTTTTCAATTCTTTCAATTATGAACAGTTTTGAAAAAAGACAGATTTCTAAAATATATATAGTTTTCAAATTTTCAATGATGAACAGTTAATTTAAATAAAATGTAAAATATTTTAAACTTTCGACCTTTTGTCCATTCCACGTTTTGTCAAAATTTGTCATTTTGACATGTCATGCCCATATTTTCATAACCGCGTTCCTTCCGAGCTCCGTACTTAGCTTAACCCGTAGAAAACACGTTTTTTGGGCTCCCTTGACAGATGAAAAAAATCATTTTAGCTACAAGAAACTTTTTGGGAATGATCAGTTCTCTAGCTTTGGTAGGCATTCCTTTATGGACCACCAATCAATGAGGTACTCCTGAAAAGTACTTAAAAAGTGCAAAAAATGCCTCACGGCAAGAAAAAGAGGCGGTCCTCACCAGCAGGATCGGCAGATTTGAAGAAGCTAAAGAATGCCGAAGCGCTACCTGCAAAGCCAGGCAGTTTGAGCAAGGACGCTCAAAATTCGTCTGAAAACCAGTTCGCTACCCTCCCTGTGGACGTGAGCGAGAAGGAAGAGTTTGAACGACGGGAAAAGTTGCCACCCATTTTTGTGAAAACATCGTCATCGGACTCGGTGCGAAAGTGGCTGACCGGGTTTATCAAATCTGGTGCTTTACGAGCTTCCATTCGCTTGTGTGCTGATGGACTCAAAATTCTGCTACCTACCAGAAAGGATTACAACTACGTCCGGGATTTCCTGAACAACACAAAGATTGAATACTACAGCCATGACGATCCAGGTAAACGCCCCATGAAACAGGTCCTTCGAGGCCTGTACGACATGGATGTGAGTGTGCTGAAAGAAGAGCTCAAAACTCTTAAGTTGAACGTGATCGAAGTCTTCAAGATGACGAGACACAACAAGGACATCAAGTATCGTGATCAACTGTACCTGGTTCATCTCGAGAAAGGATCGACAACGCCGTCTGAGCTGAAAGCAGTTCGGGCAATTTTCAACATCATCGTGACTTGGGAACGTTATCGTCCAGTGCACCGTGACGTGACACAGTGTTCGAACTGTTTGCAGTTTGGACATGGTGGAAGGAACTGTTTCATCAAGAGTCGTTGTGCAACCTGCGGAGGTGAGCACAAAACTCAAGCTTGCGAAACAATCAACGAGAACATCGAAGCCAAATGCTTCAATTGCGGCGGCGACCATTCGACCAAGAATCGAAGCTGCCCAAAACGAGCACAAAAAAAAAAGCAAAATTCCAACTCCAAAAACAGCAATATTTTTTGGGAAAACACAAAGTTCCACTTAATTTTGCTTCTAGGGTCAATAATTTGAAGAATGTTAGTAACATTTTCCTTGAAATTTTTTGTTTTTTTATGTTTTAATGGAATGGATAAAGTTACTTATCTTTCACATACATTTTTTTTATTTCATGGATTCCATGTGTTGGGCTATCCAGTGTAATTTCGCCTAAATTTTCACATTTACACAAACGGTTCTAAAAGCTTTGTGTGTAGAGGGTGACTATTCTCGAGATTTTCAATTTCCCGAGAATCGAGAGTTGAATTTTGGAAATTTCCCGGGAATTCCCGGGACCTGGTAGTGTTTATAACTATGCCAATAGTGCCAGTAATGTATAAAGAAAAGTTATGAATGTGTTTCTTTTCAATGAATTCAGTTTCGATTTATTCATGCTTATTTAATGAAACGTTAATTAGTAGCCTCATTATTTTTGGGAACTATGATCTACTTCTTGATTTTTTTCTGAATCTGCAATACAACTTGTTGCATGAACTTGTTATTAGATTTTTGTGAAATAACAAAATAGCTAATATATCATTTCCCAGTATCGGGATTTTTACAATATAATAAATAGCGACTCAAAACAACAATTTTAATATTTTTTTTTCTTTTTTAAAACTGTAAATATGCATTGAAAAAATAGTGATCCGGAAAACCCGAATGTTCACATTTGGCGGACTTTACAAAGATTTCCAGAGTTTTTTTTTCTAAGATATAATTTAATATTGAGGTTTAAGCGAAACACAAAATTACTCCATGACATCAAAAAAGGAAATTACCTTGATACAGCGAAAATATAAAAAAAATAGACTTTCTTCTTGTGGCTAACTGCTAAGTATGCTTTAAGGTTAATTTTGGGGTCCACATTATTTTAAGTTTTCCCAATTATAGTTATTGGAATTTTTAATAAGTTAAAATTTACACTTTCTGAATTAGAAGATAAGAGAAGCATTGGTTCATTCGAACTTGAACATCTTACATTGAACACCCAATGTTCTGAACAATTTCGAATTTTTTTATTTTTTTTATTTGTTTATATAATTTTGCTTCGACCAAATTTCCCGGGAATCGAGAGGTCCAAAAATGGTCGATTTCCCGGGAATTCCCGCTCGTCACCCTCTATTTGAGTGTAATGGTTTTTATACAAAATTTTAAGAAACTTTAGATGTCGAAAAATAAACACAAAAAAATTCAATGTGTTAAAAAGGTAAAAACTAATTGCCTTTGTTTGAAGCTATGAATTTTCAAAAAACAAATTTTAGGAATTTTATATCAAGCAAAAAACACAGTCACAGAGAAGAGAAATATTGTTTTCAAAAATAAATTGAAAAAAAAATAGTTTCCAAAGGAATCCATCCAAAAATGCAGGAAAATGCTGATACAATGAAATTTAAGCTAGGTCAGATCAAATTCTGTTTAAAACGATAAAACAACACTCTGCTATTTTCAGTCAACATTAATCCTAAAGCACCTTTTCGTTACAACCTATCTGTATTGGAAAGATATAAATCGATTGAAATGGTTTAAAAATAATAAAACATTAATTTGAATATTCTTCAAAGAATTAAATTGTGGTTGGATTTTTTAGCTGTTATATTTATTCAATCAATTACCATTATATTATTAAAACTCTTTGAAGCAATCGCTGAAAATTTAAGTAAACATATCAAAATGATGAAAAATTTGGAGGGGCGTCAAATTGATGCTTCGCCAAGGGCGCCGTGGACCCTAGGTACGGCTCTGTTAAAGTGATTTTTTTTCTTTTTTTTTACCCAAATGTATTCGATTTAATGCAATAATGTAAAACAATTTGAAGTTAAATAAAATAAATGTGATCAGTTAATAATAACACGAAAAATACAACAAAGATGAAGAGCATTAGGCCATACCACTTAGCATGTAAAAGAAATGTAATTATTATAAGAAAGTTCAATAAAGACATATTTAATTAAAAAAAAATGCTTGCTTTGGTAGGCTGGATTTTTCAATAAGACCCTTGTTTGACGGATTTCTCGGCTGTATTTCACAAGAGGAATCGGTCCACCGGTGGACTCCCCCCCTCCCCCCCAGGTGTCCACGTGGTTTATGGATGGTCCCTTATTGGACATAACATCCAAAGTGTTCAACTTCAGCTAATTTCACTGGGAGGAAGTTTCAGAATCATTTTCAGAATTTTGTTCTGAATCCTCTGAAGTTTTTTCTTCCTAGTTAAGCAATAGCTGGTCTAAAAATTTGTTTTTAAATTAACGGTTTATTCTTGAGACAAAATCTGGAATTCCTGTTTATATATGTCTCGATATATGTATGCTTTCAATGTGATCCTTGTAAGTAAGATTTTTGTCAACTATAAATTAATCTCATTTAACCTGGGGGCAAATCAGGCAAGTCAGAAGTAAAAATATTGTTTAAAATTGGACCCAAAATGCTACCTTGAGATCAGATTTAAGCTCTGATTACATACCTGCAGAGTGCGATTCTTAAAAAAATTTCGAATAATCTTCACCATATAAAACGAAAAATTAAATCATTTCAATTTCGCAATCAAACCTTTATGCCAAACATTGTCAAATGCTTTTTCTATGTCTAGAAGAGAAGCGCCTTCATATTTGTTACTTCAAATTGAATTTAAACCTCTCAAGAAACTCTTACCTCCAGCACCACCTTGTGCATGTTGTCCAGATCCTTGAAGTACTCGACCGTGTCCGGATCGGCCGCGTACAGGTGCGAAACGGCCGCGACCGCGTGACAACACTGCGCAATCACCGCTCCTTTCGGCCAACTCTTGGCGATTTCCCCGTTCACCACCACGTACTGGACCAGTTTGGCTGCGGCGGACATTTTGTGATAATTTGCTACAATTTGTAATTACAGTTAAATTTTGTTGGAAATTGAGAACGAAAATCTGCTTACCGGCGAAGTACGTGTCAGGGACGGTTCTGTTTTGTTTTGGTTCTGTGACAAAAGAAAATCATATGTGCGCCGTCAGGGTGGTTACTTGATTGCTTTTATTAAATTTGACAGGTCATTGGAAATATTAAATATTTCCAAACTTCAACACTTTGAGCATGAAGGGAAAAAGTGTGGACATTTTAGATTTTATCTGGGTGCTGAATAGTGGTTCGCAAAGCGGCCTCAATTTAGAACTGTCAAAGCGGAACCAATTTACTGTTGGTAAAATACTCCTAAGACTGGTTGCAACGCGGCTCTACTTTGTTCTAGCTGTTTCATTTTTCAAATAGAACTGAAACAGACCACCCGCAACGCGGAGTTGCAGTTTTATTTTTCGAGCAGTATTTTGAAACCGGAATAAAACTGCTCGACGAGTTTGTTTCAAACGTGAGACGATTTGGAACTGGAATAGAACTCAGTTTCAAAAAAATCAGATATATAGAGATATCCACGTATTCTTACACACACACTATGATGCTGTGTTGATAATCATACGCACACAATTAAAAGCATTTTTTGAAACAACATTTAGATCAGCGCGTTGCGAGCACCGTGTTCTAGTTTCATTTCCGCCAGTTCTAAAAAATTAAAACTGCTCGCAATTTGAAACAATTATAAAACTTCGCGCTGCAGACAGTCTAAGACGTAGCAAGTATTGTAATCGATCAATTATACATTTTGTCAGGTATCGATAAATCAAAAGTGCAACATGGAGTTAAACTTTCTGTCAAGCATGAAGGGAAAAAGTGTGGACACTTTAGATTTTATTTGTATGGAAATTGTCCACGATGGGGGGAGGGGGTCCACGTGGTTTGTGGATGGTCCCAAAACAATTTTGTTAACATTTTGCCTTCCTCACCTCGATGAGGAAAGGCTATAAAATCACTCGAAAAACGAACTTCTTAATTTGACCTCCTAGACCCTCCTTCATTTGTAATTTGTAATTGTAATTTTATTTGGCAACGATATCCTCGACGACACGACAAGCCACTCGCCTCCAAAAAGTGGGCACCAAATCCGCTTACCCCTCCGTTTCCTTTGGAACTGGAAACGTCAAACGAAAAATTTGAAAATATAATTGACTTTGGCAACCCTTCTTATTTTGACGTTTAGAAATGTCATTTCGAAATGTCAGATGTTTGAATTGATTGAAAAACCCTGGAATGCGGAATCACGCGGTTCACACCGTTCTTCCGTGTCCTCGTCGCCGATTCACCACAAGCTGGCCAGCGAGGCGGGTGAGAGGTCTTGCGGAAGTTCGCGTCATCAGTTCCGGACCGTACGGTTTCAGTACGGCGTTCGTTCCGACAAAAGGCAGCTTGCACCGAAAAGCGAGGATCGACAAGTTCACACCAAGGAAGCCAGAGTCACGCTGAAATAGGTTCTGATGACGCACCGCCACTGGGACCACGCAGAAGGCAATGAATGAAGTTCTACCAGGCGGATCCCTCGTTTACAAGCTGTCCATCTACGGTGATAACGACGAGCGCATCGGCCAGTTGCATCTCCCCACCGTGGTACCCCGGAAGATCATCTTCATCGGGGATACACTCTTCCTGACCGCTGGTGGTCTCTTTTTCGAGGGAACCACTTAGCAGATGTACGAGGTGTATCGAGGCCACGAGTCGGCGCTAAACAACCTGCGCTTCGCAAGTACCGTCGAGTCGGACAACGTGAACATTACGCAGCTGCTGGGTATCGCGAAGGAGGGGGATTTGGAGGAACAGCGACCGATAGTGCAGGAGAAGTGTACAAAAGTTTTCTCAAGGGTTAACGAGGCTACTGTGCAGAAATTCATGGGCAAAAGTACCCCGTTGGAGACGAGATCATGGTTTTTGGTCACGAAACAAAGCTTCAGGGGGTTTTACTATTTTAGAAAATGTTGAAGGGGAATGTGGGGCAAGACATGTGCAATAGGGACAATAACTCGTGGGACCATATGATCCAAGATTCTTTTTCAGTAATTTTCAACCCTGTTGTCGGATGACATTGAAATTAAACAAATAATCCAAATTCTCCTGTGTGCTAGGTTGTAAGCTTAACCGCGCGTGCTGGGGAGAGGGAGTGGGCACTGACAATGATAAATTAAACCACCTCGACGACGGTTCCACCGCTCCCAACTCCAGCTGCGACCGCTTGTTCTTGGGTTCGCTGCGGGCGTGTTGGACATAGTCTCATGATTGGGCTTCACCTTGGAAATGTTGTCCGACAGCGGCTTATTGACTTTCGCATCCCACAGCAGCATAGTCTTGACCATTACGCCCAACACTCCCGGGCACAGCAGGACGTGGTGGGTGGCCGTGTCGACGTACACGTTGCAAGGATCTCCGGAATGGATCATCAGTCGTTGATGAACTTCATCGACTTGGCACGCTGAACACGCAGCTTACTGGATACGACCCGGCGAATAGCTCAACGGTGCCGAGGGCGAAACCGAATCTTTTCTGGACGGCGGCGGTCAGCTCGCGAACGTGCAGGTGGCCATAATGATGACTCGGTACTGGTCGGGGTGACGCGAACCTCCACACCGGAGTAGCCATTTGCGACCAGTTGACGAGTCAGGAACTCGTTCAGCTCAGCAAGAAACATGCCAGCTTTTGAAGTTTCGGCTCAACGGTTTATGCCGAACTGTCCAAAGTATGGGAACGCACTTTCCACTAGTTGCTCCGGGTTCGTCCAGTGGTGGAGTCTGGTCGGTCTTCGACCGGGGAGCGGAAAAAGCGGAGTGCTAAGGCGTCATCCATAAAGTACGTACGCTCTTAGGGGGGGAGGGGGGGTTACAGAATGTATGACAAGATGTGACGAAGGGGGGAGGGGGGGGTTTGCCAGATTGTGACGTCACGCTAGGTTTTTTATGATTGCATAATATTAATTTGAAATGTACACAATTAAATTAAATCCTCTTTTCTAAAATTGTTTGCTTACTATTATTTAGAAGCACCGTCATCAGGGGTTACATTGGGTCTAGGGGGTGAGATTGGGTCATACAAATTTCTGCATTTTTGTATGACCCAAACTCACCCCCAGACCCAATGTCACCCCTGATGACGGTATCACATTATTATTTATAATATAGTCACATTTTTTTTCAGCTGGAACTTCAATATTTTGCTAATTCTTGCTTGATAATAATAATTTTCAAAGCAGGGTGTTCAAAAGAAACCTGCTATAAATAGTTCGAATTTATTAGATACAAAGCTGTGAAAAACAGTTTTCAAGATCTTTAATACTTTAATATACCAGGTCTTCTAATTTTTAAAAATACAAAACTGTTGTTAATTTCTAAAAAAATAATAATTAGATAATTTTTTTCATATTAAAATTGCCAAAAATACCAAAATTTTGAGAGTTTAAATATATAAAAAGCATAAAAAATCCAATCGAAAACAAGGGGGGGGGGGTCTGACAAAATGTGACGTACTTTTTGAAGGGGGGTTCAACCTTTTGTGACAAAGTGTGACATAGGGGGGAGGGGGGGTTAATTTTGGCCGATTTTTGCGTGACATACTTTATGGATGACGCCTAACTGCGTTGGTGCCTGTGTTTGCATGGTTGGTATAGGTTTTTGGTGCATCGGATTTTGTCCCAGTCTGACTTGGCTGTGACCGAACAGTTGCATCTTTCGTAGATTTTCAGTTTTGGCTCGCACGCCTTGCCTCGGAGGTTACCCCGCCGGGGGTTCCTCACAAACCCCTATTCGGCGGGAACGGGTTTGAGAGAAGGAGGCAGTCCGGACCGTCTGGAGGAGGTTAGGGCTTGTGGTGCGCTGTCGAAACCGGCACCTAGGCAGTAACAGTTCAAGGAATGATCCTCGGTCGTCGGAACTATCGATTAGTGCACCCGTAAAAGTCAACATTCTCGCAGATTTTGCATCGGTCGAGTTGTCGTCGTGTTGATCATGGGGCACGGTTCAACTTAGATGCGATTATCTTCTCTCGACATTACAATCAAAATGTTGGCTACGACCTGCTTTTGCCGGCGTATAGACTACGGGTGAGACTCACGCTAGAACAGGAGACCTACGGAAAAAAGAAATCAGTTCAGCGTGCTCCTATGCGTCAGCGAATCTCAATTCATGCCACCACCCATTTTCCTCCCAATGTTCGATTGATTCGACTCGAGCCCGGCGAAAGGCTCACGCTGCAATCCGTTTGACGCCCCCGAGAGCCCGGATGTTGCTTAATCCGTCTTACCATTCAACCTACCCGGTCTTCAAAACCTCAATAAAAATCAGAAAGTTCTGAGTTGGCTCCCTTTTCGGCAGAATTCCAGTTCCCGGCAATACCGCAGAATTTGCCAACGAACCTCTCTCTGGCACCGCCAGTTTCGGTAACATGCCACGGGCCTGCCTTTGTCGGGTGGTTGGCTTCCGGCTTCCGAGGTGGAGTACTGCCGGATCGAGGCCATGCGTGTTAGCAGGGATCGGGAAACAGCAGAGTTCAGTTGTAGCGCCATCAAGCTGGGACGGGGTACGGTCCACCTGAAGCCGATACTGGTGATGCCAACGGGTGCCATCGTGGTTTTTTGTTCCGGTTCTTCAACTCCCTGGCTCAATAGCGTCGCAGGATGACCGGGACACGTCACTGTGCGGGCCCGGAGCGGCTAGTGGATAATTCGATCCAGCAGTGGGTCATCACGATGGCCAGAAAAGGTTCCCGAGCTTTGAAATGGTTACGGACAAAATAAAGAGATACGCAAACAAATTTGCAAAAGTAAATATTTACATGTAAGCAGTGTTGCGAATAAAGTAGATTTTGCGGAAAAACCAAGGGGTCTCTCAATTTACCGTGACTTTGACCATTCACGGTCATTTCACGGGAATCACGGCAGGACCACTTTTGATTAAGGTTTTTGCACCGAGTGTCTTGTCGTGTCGTCGATATCCTGTTAGTCAGACAAACCGGAAATTTAAATTAGGACAAGTAAAATCGAATGTAGAGGAGTCACTTTCCGGAATTAAAAACGGCCGATTAATGCAAGGATTTAAGCTGACTTTTTATTCTCCGCAATTTCTCCCGTCCGTCCCAAGCGTCCGTCCAAACCTTCCTCTCCCTCCACGCTCCACGCTTAAATCAATCTAACCACATACTCTCTCTCGCTAACTGATCCACGTCGATCTCTCCCTACATCCCCCTAAAACGTATTTAGTTGATAAGCCACGTAATCCCGGAACCGTGAAGGTTCCTGACGCTTCCGTGCCCGAGCAGCTACGGTACTCCCTGTTGTCATCTCGGATGGTTCGTCAGCAATGTTCTCGGATGACGTCTCCTTCTCCATAGATGCAGAATCCCCAGTTGCTTCTCCATCGGCGGTGGTTTCGTTATCGGTTTCACTTTGCTGGATCTTCTTGAGGTGGGTAACGTTCCGTCTGAACTCCTTTCCGGTTTTACAGATTTCACCGTAACGTCGGAACCGGTCTTGGTCATCACAACAAAATCCTCGTTCATGTATTCAGTACTCAGCTTGTTGTCCTTTTTCATTCTCTTCATGAAAACATGATCGCCTACACTGATGTCACTCTCCTTGGCTCGTCGTTTCGCGTTTGCATATTCCATCCCCTTCGCCTTTTGCACACTGTCCTTGTACCTAACCTCATCGTCATCCAAGCGAGTAACAGTCAACTGTGGAAGCTTGGTACGAATCGGCCTACCCATCAGTAGCTCCGCTGGTGATCGTCCTGTTGTAGGGTGTGCCGTAGCACGATATGTCAGAAGGAATCGTTGCAGTTCAGCTCGCCAATCCTGCCCCAGTTCCTGGGCAATTTGTAGTCGCTTCAAGATTGTCCGATTCTGCCGTTCGACCTCTCCATTCATCTGGGGCCAGTAGGGCACAGTATTTATCAGCTTTACTCCATAACTTTGACAGAAGTCAGAAAACTCCACGCAATCTTCACTCAGTTGCGGACCATTGTCGGCGGTCACGGTCAAAGGTACCCCAAAACGACTAAAGATTGCCCTTAGCTCCCTAATGGTGTCCTCTGCTGTGATGGTTCCCATCTCACATACCTCGTAGTACCGAGAATAATAGTCAACAACTACTAACAAAAACTGTCCTTCCGGGAGTGGGCCAAGAAAATCAATGGCCAGATCTTCCCATGGCCTTGCGGGTAGTTCTCGACGGCTCATTGGTTCTGGCGCAGACGGTGCCGAAACCAGAGTACATCCTCGACACTGAGCTACAACACGATCCGTGTCCTGGTCCAGTTTCGGCCACCATACTGAAGATCGGAGATGACTTTTCATCATACGGGACCCCGGATGGCCTTCGTGTGCGATCTTCAATATCTGGTCTCGCAGCCGTTGAGGAACAACAACACGGTCTCCACGCATCAAAATGTTACCCAGACGACAAAGTTCCTTACTTACAACTCGATACTGCAACGGTAGCTCAAAAAGCCGATCCTGGTCCAGGAGCTCGAGTATGGACTTGATCTCTTCGTCCTCTGCTGAACATCTCTCAAGCTCCTCCCAACGAATCGCAATGTTTACCGCCGCAGATTGGGCGATCTCGTTGATGAAAAGTTCCTCTGAGGCGTCGAATGGCTCCGGCGCCATCGTTGACAATCGGGAAAGAACATCAGCAATGTTTTGATCGCCTGGAATATGTTTCACGACGTATTTGAAGCCTTGCAATCGCAAAATCCATCTTTCCATTCTTGCGCACGGCCTTGATCGAGGGGTGAAAAGGTACAGCAGAGCCTTACAATCGGTCAGAAGCTTGAACTCCATCCCAAGCAGGTACATTTGGAATTTCTCGACGCTCCAGACCAAGGCCAAGGCCTCTTTCTCCGTCTGACAATATCGCTTCTCCATGTCCGTCAGAGATTTCGACGCGTAGGAAATAACTCGACAAGCCCCATCCGATTTCCTCTGTATCAAAACAGCTCCGAGTGCCGTTGGACTGGCATCCGCAAACACCAAGGTGGAGTCCTCAACCGAGAAGTGTCCGAGACAGCTGGAGTTTGCTAATGCTAGTTTGATCGCTTCAAACGCATTTTGTTGCTGCTGGGACCATTCGAACTTTTGTGAATGATGGAGGAGTTTTCGCAACGGTTCGTCGATGGTTGCTAAGTTGGGAATGAACTTGTTCAGATAGTTTGCAAGGCCCAGAAAACTTTTCAGCTCGTTCACGCTTTCAGGGCGACGGAAGGACACAAGCGATTCAATTTTAGACGAAACTGGTCGAATTCCATGTGGCGAGATGACGTGTCCCAAGAACTCCAGCTCAGTGACCCCAACAATGCACTTAGCGTCGTTAAGAATGACTCCGTAGTCATTGAGGCGTTTCAATACTTCATTCAGTCTTGCATCGTGCTGGTCAATGGTTTCGCCTTCCACATAAATGTCGTCCAGGTAACAGATTGTCCCTTCGCAACCCGCTAGAATTCCTTCCATGACCCGCTGGAATATTTCCGGCGCTGATACCAGGCCGAACGGTAGCCGTTTGAAGCGGAACAAACCTTTACTTGTGATAAAGGTCGTGATGTCTCTCGATTCAGGTGCCAGCTCAGTTTGCAGGAATGCCTCACGGATATCTAGTCGGCTGCGAATTTTTCCTTTTCCAATCCGCGCGAGAAGTTCATCAACAACCGGCATAGGAAAACGCTCGCGTAAAACTGCTTCGTTCACACGCCTCAGATCCAGACATAAGCGCAACTCCCCATTGGCCTTTCCCACTACTACTAACGGTGACACCCACGACGTTGGGCCGGTTTTCACCTGTGTTAAACGAAATAATGAAGCAATTTAGTAATTACATGTCAGATTGACTTTTTATTTGTAATGATGAAAACGTTCCAAAGAACTGATCCGTTGGTGTGTACAAAGTAAGTATAGATTTTAGTAGTTCACCTCGATTATGTCTCGTGCCAACATTTCCTCCAACTTTTTGTTCACCGCGGCCTCCAACGGAATGGGAACTCGTCGAACTGGTTGGAAAACAGGCTTGAACGACGAATCCATGTGTATGTTGACCTGCACGTCCTTAATTTTACCAAATGGCTTGGTGCTTTGATCCACGCAGTTAACCCCTACTCTCAGCACGCCCAGTGCTTTGGAGGTTGCATTGCCAAGCAAGCAACATTGACCTTCTTCCACGACAAAAAATGTCGCATCAACCGTTCGTCCGCTCACACTGACACTGGCTTGGAACGTTCCACGTATACGCAACGGCGCACTACTTCCATAACCTCTCAGCACCTGGTCAGTTCCTTTTTGCATCGAAACCACATGAACGTGTTCTTTTTTCAATTTTTCCCAGGTCGCTGTGTTGATCACGTTGGCGTCCGATCCGGAGTCTACTAGCATTTTCAGTGAGACCCCTCCGACTGTACAGCTAATGGTATTCGATTCGTTACCCGAGTAGAAACAGTAGTACTCCTTCTTCGACTGTGTTTGAGCTTCTTCCTTCGGTTCATCCTTCGGCAAAACCTGCCGTGTCTCTTCGCGTTCCACCACGTGGACTCGTTTGGTGCCCTGCTTCGACTGCAATCGCTTGTTGCACACAGCTCCGAAGTGCCCAATTGTCTTGCAGTGATGGCACATTTGGTCTCGAGCTCGGCAATCTTCCGAATTGGCGAGATGTCCTGGAACGCCGCATCTGTAACACTTCGCATCGCTTGCGGTCGGTCCAGACCTTGTGTAGCGCTCCGGCCGGCTGAAGCGATCCGGTCGGCTGAAGCGATCCATTCGGTTGAAGCGCCCCGTACGAGGGTATCTCTCCACGCGAAAAGCCTTCTCCATCTGCGGTTCCGGTACCTTCAGCAATCCGATATCTTTAACCTGCTGTTCCACGCACTCCATCGATGATCCGAGCTCTTCAATCTTGGCGAGCGATCTGTCTCTTCGCATGATGCTCCGTCGCAACTCATCGGAGCTGCATCCCGTCGTGATGGTGTCGATGATGAGGATTTCCGTCAGGACTTCTCTCGTTTCCGGTGAGAAGTGTTCCATGCCACAGCAAGCCAGCTGTTGCCTGATCCGCATGACAAAATGCGCGAACCTCTCGTTCTTCTCCTGCCGCATTTTCCTCAGTCGCGCTCGTTCCAGTATGTACTGACGGGTTGGTTCGAAGAACTCATTCAGCTTGTTGATAGCCGTGTCGTAGACGGGCAACGGATCTTCAGGTGCCTTAACGCTGTCGGGGAAACTATCGAAGACTTTCTGTAGTTGTCTACCGCCGAAGTGCAGCAGTTTCGCCCTCTTTTACGCTGATCGCAGACATCGTACGCATCGAAGTAAATCTCCAGAGCCGACCTCCAGCTTTTCCACTCCTTTGCCAGGTGACTCCGTTCAATTTGCTCGCACCGAAACGGTGGAACAGGCCGAGCATCGTCAACCTACAAACGAAAAGCATATAATTTGAAACGATTTGTTTCGCAACATTCATCTCATATTTGGAAAACTCTCAGAAAATGTACACTTTCTAGATACACAACAAGCCTCGATTTGTTTTTAAAAAATGCAACTACTCCTCAGAGTATTTATTGAGTAAAACTCTTAGAAAAACGCTTACTCCTTAGAGCTTTGAAGCAACAAATCTCGATTTGTTTGAAGTACGAACTACTCCTCAGAGTATTTAGCAAATTTCTTCAGAAAACGCTTACTCCTCAGAGTTTCTTTTTTTTTTTTTTTTGAAGCAACAAACCTCGATTTGTTTAGAAAATGAAACTACTCCTCAGAGTATGAAGCAAAATCCGTTCACTCCTCAGAGTTAACTGCTAATCCCCTCAGGGTTTCTTTTTTTTCAGCAGTAATATTTGTAAACAAATCTAAGTGTAACCCCACGTCAATTCGAATTCTAGTACTGCAGATATCGCTGCTAGCAAATATCAGTGCACGAGAAGAAAAAAAAACATGGCGGCGCTACGCCCCGATGGGGCCCGATATTTCATCAAACAGATTTTCAAGCTGCATCGTTGGTTTCCACTAAATTCCACTAAATTCTGCCGGGTTTGCACACTTACAATTCCTTCCATGATGTCCTCGTCGCCAGATGTAGAGGAGTCACTTTCCGGAATTAAAAACGGCCGATTAATGCAAGGATTTAAGCTGACTTTTTATTCTCCGCAATTTCTCCCGTCCGTCCCAAGCGTCCGTCCAAACCTTCCTCTCCCTCCACGCTCCACGCTTAAATCAATCTAACCACATACTCTCTCTCGCTAACTGATCCACGTCGATCTCTCCCCTACAAATCGTGTACACACTTCATATACATATCGACTCAGAAGCAAATTCTGAGCAAATGTCTGTGCGGGTAGTTGGATGTTGATCAAAATAATTGCACTTCTGGAGTTTTTTTTTTTTTTTTGAAAAGGTCCAATAAACCAAATTTCCATTTTTTGCTTTTTGAAACCGCCTTGAGCCAGGAGTAACAAAAGCATCCAAAAAGCAAAAACTGATTTTTTGGTTTATTGGACCTTTAAAAAAACTCCAGACATGATTATCTCGGGCCTGGCTGAATCGATTTTGTCCGTTTTGTCATTCGATCCGTCTTGAGGTCCCCTAAGTCACTATCTATAAATGGTGATGTTAAGTTAAGGTGAAGCCGTTGATCATTTTCGAAGAAAATTGATCATCACTCTAAAATTCTCTGTATTGAATTCAATTTAACTAATTTCTACACCAAAATTAATCAGCATGTGCCGGCTGTTGCCTTCTTAAAGCCAGTGAAAGAATTTTTGGTCTAAATCAAATGTGTTTCAAAATTTATATAATTTTGTGGTACAATCATTGAGGTCCGAGTTGGCAATCGTTGATTAATGACGATTTCCATAACTTTGCAAGGAATGTGATAATCGTTACCAAAAGGAATCAGCATGTGTAGGGCACTATTCTAAACAACTTGTGGAAGGAATTTTGTCAAAATATTGATTGCGACGCAAAATTTATATCTTTGAACGAAAAATCATGGCAATGGTGGAAGTCTTCACGTTAAGTACTACATAAGTTAAGCTTATGATCGATTTTAACTAAAGTCAGGCAGATTGTAAAAAGGGTGGTCCCCTTGGACAAGCTGTCAAGTAGGAGCTTTTCTGTCAAGAAGGAAGGCATCAATCACCGAGGTGGTTTAAAGTCACGTTTTTTTAATTATATTATGATTTGTACACTAAATTCAAAAATATTTATCCTGTAAGAGGCATTTACATCATTCAATCATGCTGTTTTATTTATTCATGTTTAGCAAATCAAACTCATAGTAATACAAAATTTGAACCCTCCACTCAAAATCATTTTACAAGAAACCACGATTCATTACAGCGTCCCAATGTTTCAACTTTAGCTGGCGAACGAAGTATTACGTTTAAAGGTGCTCAATTGTATAACTTTTTTTCAAATAAGTTTGGTGATTGCTTAAGCCTATCTATTTTCAATAAACAGCTTACCAATTTCCTGTCTGAACCGGCTATCCTAGAGAAACTTCTCAAAACCTACGATTTCCAGATATAATAATTTCTTTTTTTTTTCTTTTTTCTTGCTTCCATTTCGTAACTGAATTGAACTGATACTGTTGCTCTGCTTGTTCTTTTTTATCCTTGAATTATTTGATCCTGCTTTGCCTTTTCTTTCTTTTATTCCTTTTCAGATGATTCAGCCAGGAGTGTAGGAGTCCAGCTCAACCGAGCTCCTCGCGAAGATGGAGCTCTGGATCCAGCCGTGTTATTTGTATTTTGTCACTCATGTATTTATGTTTTGTATTATGTGTTTACAAAAAGAAGTAGGTTTTTGGTGCCACTGCTTTGGTGGCTTTTCCTGCCTTAAAAAAAGTAAAAATAAAATTCAAATTCAATTCAAATTCAAATTCAAAATTTTTCATTGATTAACCACCCTGCACCGAAGATGTGCTTTGAAGCAGGGATGCCATATGAAATTTAGAATTATCTGCCAAATTTGCCTCAGCGTTACACTGCTAACATGTCCAGTACCAAAAATCATGAAGCTTTATAGAGTTATCTACATGCGCATGTATTGCGTGTACATACACGAAAAAGATTGAGGTTAAATTTTGTACCGGCCAGCAAAACAAATGGCGTGCTAATGTGCGTGAGATTGGGCTTAGATAACTCTATACCCATGTTGCCCAAACTATGGCTCGATAAATGTACCCTCTCCCCAAACGGAGCTACCCTGAAGGCCCCGGTCACCTCAGATTGTGGCCAATTCCTATACTTGGAATATCCCGGGGCTCCCAGTCATTTCAGTTGGTCATCTGTTCTCACGTTTAGGTAAATGAGAAGCCTCTAAAACACAGGAAATCTCTTCCGGGCGACTTTCGAAAATGGCATTAAATCAAAAACTAGAAATTTGGTTTATTGGACTTTTTCAAAAAAAAACTCAAATTATTTAAGACATTTTTAAAAATCGAGAAATTTAAACATTTTTAAAAATCGAGAAATTTGAACATTTTTAAAAATCGAGGAATTTAAACATTTTTTAAAATCGAGGAATTTAAACATTTTTAAAAATCGAGGAATTTATGAGCTTCAAAAAAATTTAAAAATCCTATAAAATCTTGAAAAACAAAATTCAAATAATTTATTAAAATTCAAGAAATTTAATAAAACTCAAAAATTATAAAAAAAAACATTGTCCGTCTTTTTCACTCATTCGGGAAGATTCGGGGACACACAGATCTCCCAAAAATAATCTGGCAACATTGTGCTTAGTAGTTCGTCGACAAAACCAAGGAAAAGCTTTTCGACAGAGCTGGCCGGTATGCGGCGTCCTCGCAAACAAAAAAAGCGCTCCCGACGCGATCTGTCATCGTCGACGGTCGACGAAGCCCCGCAAAGAATTATTTACGGTACCAAACAAAAACAAATTCGTTTGTTTTACCTAAAAAGTTGCAATTTTTGGTGGATAATTTGGTGATTCGGGTTTTAAACATTTGCAAAAAGTGACAAAAAAGAAGCGGACGATTTAACCATGCCACCGAAGCTAAAATTCTCCGAGGGTAAGTTGTTTTTTGAAGACAATTGAAGATCGAGTAAAAATTGCTATTTGTTTTCAGGGGAGAAGGTTCTCTGCTTCCACGGACCACTAATCTACGAGGCCAAATTGCTCAAAAGTATGGTCATGAAGGACAAGCAGGTTAAATACTTTATCCACTATGCCGGCTGGAACAAGAAGTAAGATTCACCGTCATTGATTGACAAGTATTCAGGCTAATGGAACTCTCTTTGCAGTTGGGACGAATGGGTTCCGGAGAACCGGGTCCTCAAGTACAACGAGGCCAACGTGCAGCGCCAGAAGGAGGTCACCAAGCTGCACTCGTCGCTCGCGGCCAAGAACAAGAAAGCCAACGCAAAGGCCAAGAAAGCCGACACCAGCGCCGGTTCCAGCAAGGATGGCGATTCACGAGCGTCAACCCCCTCCAAGGAAGTAGGCAAGGAAAAGGACGGACCTTCCTCCTCGTCTGACACTCCCGGCACGGTCACACCCACCACTTCTGCCTCGAGTACAGCCTCGACGGCACCGGCGCCGACCAGCAGTCGCAGCCGATCATCGGCAAAATCCGCCGGAACGCCCGTGGGAGCTGCCGGAACTCCGGTATCAACATCAACCCCGACCGCAGCAACCCCCTCCACCACCACCACCACCAAGGACAAATCCGAGGAGAAGGAAACGCCCATCGAGAAGCGTAAGTCAGAGGACCCTCCGGAATCCGGATCGGCCGCCGCCCGCAAGAAACGAGGCCGCAGTGACACGACCTCGTCCAACGTCGAATCCGAGGACCAGTTCCTCTCGAAGGTCGAGGTCAAGATCAAAATTCCCGACGAGCTCAAGCCCTGGCTCGTGGACGATTGGGACGCGATTTCGCGCCAAAACAAACTGGTCGAACTTCCGGCAAAGTCCACGGTCGAAGAAATCGTCGAAAATTACGTCCAGTACAAAAAGGCCAGCAAAGTGTCGACTGCCGTCAAGGAGAGCGCCGTCCAGGACATCGCCAAGGGCATCATCGAGTACTTTAACGTGATGCTCGGCTCGCAGCTGCTCTACAAATTCGAACGTCCTCAGTACGCGGAAATGATCCAAACAAATCCGGGCGTCCCGATGGCCAAGATATACGGCGCATTCCACCTGCTTCGGCTCTTTGTCCGGCTCGGATCGATGCTGGCCTTCACCGCGCTCGATGAAAAAGCGGTCCAAAGCCTAATCGGACACATTCAAGACTTCCTGAAATATTTGGTCAAAAATAGCAGCACACTGTTCAATATGCAGCAGTTTGTCAACGCCAGTCCGGAGTATCACCGGAAGGCGCTATGATGAATGGACAAAGGAGTGATCCCTAAAAACTGGACTGGACAAATGAAATAATCGATAGCCGACTGCTTATTATTGACTTCTTTAGATTGTAGTGTGACACAATTTAACCCCAAACTTTTAAGGCATCCCTCCACTTTGAGTGTTATTTCTAATTACGAAATATAAACATGGGATTTAACATTGATGTATCAAACTGGAAGGTGTTTTTTATTGTTTTGATGAGAAAAAAACTCATTTTTAAAAGCACAGTTAAACTTGCAATTAAAATAACAAAATATAAATACAAAATACAAAAATTTCAATCCTGTGAAACTATGCTTTTAAATTTAAAAATCCTAAAATTTAAAAAAAAATGTATTATAAAAAACCTAATTTTAAAAATTCTGAAACTTAAATTTTAAAATTCTGTTTTGAATTCCAAAAATAAATAATTCAAAAATTTTAGAATTGAAATAAACAAAAGTTCTTAAATTTCAAAAACATAAAACTCAACGATTCTGATATTCTGAAGTTCTACAATTTTCCTTAATTCTTAAATTTGTTATTTTGTAATTTGTGTGTTTGTTTACAACAATAACCTGTTAGTTTTCAACTTTTTATCAGGCCAAGGAAGTAATTTCTTAAATAACTGAATTCTTAAATTCCTTTAAAAATTATAAAAAAAAACCGCAGATTCCTAATATTTATAAAATTCCCAAAAATTTCAAATTCCTCAATTCATAAATTCGTAAATCCTAAAAATCTAAAATTCCTTATTTCGGATTTTGCTGTCATTTTGCCGCCATATCAAATAAAAAATATGTCATATTTTAGAGAGAAAATTTAGACAATTTTTAGATTGGAAATTTTGACGAGATCTTCAGGCATTAGAGTACAAGCTGGTTTAAAAACAACTCTAAGAAACTAAAATTCTGAAGTTCTAAAATTAAATTTTAAAATTTACAAATCCTTTTATTGTTTCCTTCTTCTATTTTTAAATTCCTGAGTTCTTAAATTCCTTTATTATTTAACTCTCAAATTTCTTCTTAAATTCCTAAAATTTCAAAAAATCCTCAAATTAATAATATACATAAAATTCTCAAAAATTCATAAATTTCCAAAATACCTTCAATTCCTAAAATCTTAAATTTTAAAATTCTCCAATTCAAAAATTCCTTAATTCTTTAATTCTAAAATTCCTTACATCATAAATTCTCAAATTCTTTAATTCTCAAATTTTTTAATTAATAATAATATTCATAAAATTAAAAAAAAAAACAAAATTCCTAAATTTTCAAAAAAAAATCCTTCAATACCTAAAATTTTCAAATTCCTCAAAATTTAAAAATCCTTAAGTTCTTGAATTTTGAATTCTTAAATTTTTTAATGTTTAAATTCTTAAATTATTAAATTCTTAAATTCCCTTATTTTGGATTTTTTTTCAAATTTCCGAAGTGATAAATGCTGCAATTTTTGCCGCCATCTTACATTTGAAAAATATACATTTTGGAGTCATATTTTGAGTAAGAAACACGGATTTAGAGAATTAAGCAATTGGAATTTTTGATGAGAACTTCGGGCCATAGAGTACGAACCGAGGTACGAACTGGTTTTAAATATTTCAAATTCCTGGCTTCTTGGATTTTTTTTTATTTTTGAGTTTTAAAACTTTTGAATCAGTTTGATTGACTAGTTTTTTTTTTCAAATTTTAATAGTTTTTAAATTTGTTTCAATTTAAAGTTTTTGAAATTCATTATTAATGATTTGGTTTATGAATTTTAGATTTTTTTTAATTTGTAAATTACTAAATTTTAAAATTTTAGATTTTGTATTTGATTTTTTGAAGTAGTGATTAATTTATTTTTAATGTTTTTAACATGCATATTCGTATTTTAAAACTTTTGCATTCCTGTTTTAGTTTTTTGAATCTCAATTTCGAAATATTTTTTTTTGTTTAATTTGAAATTAATTTTTGTGTTCGTATTTTTTGAATAATCAATTTCAGAAGTTCTGTGCTTTCAAATTTATTAATCACTTTTTTTCATTTCTACAAGAAATCTGAATAATAACTGTTTGAAATTTACCTTTGGTTACTTCATTTCAAGCACAAAACAAAATCCGTCCTTTTGATTTCAAGATTCTGCATTTTAAGATCGGGCATTACAGTCCAGACTCGATTATCCGAAGGGCTCGGAAAAATTTCACATCACTAATGGAATCACGAAATAAAAATTCTTTGTTGTCTTATTTTTGATTGTTCAGCTTATGTATGACCCCTGAACTAAGCTAAAATGATTTAGAATTTTTAAATCCAAGATTGCAGCCAAAATGGTGGTGACGAAACATTGAAATAGTAGGTAGTTTATGCAACCAGTTGCAAAAAAAGGTTTTTCAGCACGTGTCGTACATTTATCCAACGAGGTTCACCGAGTTGGATAAATACGAAGAGTGCTGAAAATTTTTAGTTTTGCAATGAGTTCCATACAACATTTTTTTTGCAATTCCGAAAAACACCCATCGAGTTAAATTTTAAGTCAAATTTTCATGTATTTTGTCAATAAATCGTTTAAAATCAAAAAAATGTTGAAAAGTGTTACTTTTCGAAACAAGTGCTGAAAAGTTCAACTTTTCAGCACCCAATTCAGTGCTGAAAAGTAAAACTTTTCAGCATTTATTTTAAAAGGTGTTGCTATTCGATTCTGTTATTTTTGGTACGGAACCATCCATAAACCACGTGGACACCTAAGGGGGAAGGGGAGGGGATGGCGATTGTCCACGCTCCATACAAAAGATTTTTTTGTATGGACAATTGTCCACGAGGGGGAGGGGTTCGAGATTACCAAAAAAGTGTCCACGTGGTTTATGGATGGTCCCTACAGAAAAGTACACTGAAAGCCCGACCATGGTAGTTTTAAGAAAATTTGCTAAAAATGCTGCTTATTAAATTAACTGTGGCTTTTTGGTGAAAGTAAACGCAAATATGGTAAAATGTACCATGCTTCCACAAAATTGCATGGTAGCTAATACGAAATCATTATCATTCTCTCCATAATCGAGGGTTAAAATTACCATACCGCTCTCGACATAGTAAAACTGACTGCGTTAATCAGTCAATCCAAGCACGGAATGTTTTTAGCAAAAATACGTCGGTGCGTGTTCTCAATTTAACCCTACAATATGGTAGCAACTATCATGGTTGGGTTTTCAGTGTAGGCTATTTCGTCCTTCAAGAATGACAGAAAAAGTAAGTAGCAAAGCAAGAATGACAGGAAAAGTCACGACGGAATTGCAAAAAAAAAAACATTTTATTATTTAATAGGCAATCAACTATTTAAATTTGTCTCAATGGGTTCGCTGAAAACGAAATTAATGTAAAAAAAAACAATAAAAAGAAAAAAACGGACTATTTTTGTTCGGAGAAACGAAGCTTCGGTTATCGAGTCTGGAATGTATAAGGCAATATATAATTTTCAGGATTATTATATCGAACACAACATTATTGATACGTTTGTAATTTTCAGTCTCATTCAATTAAGCAAATCCAAAATATTTGAATTGGGTCCTAAAACGAAGCTTAGATTGCTGATATTATTGTTAACAGCGATAAAGCTTATTTTTCTCAGTACATTGACCCTTTGTCCGACCGCAAAGAGTTTAAAATGGATTTTAAATCAATTTTGAAAAATTAACCTTGCGGTTCTTTTTGACAGAAAAGCTCCTACTTGACAGCTCGTTCCAAGGGGACCACAGTTGATCCATCGAAAAAATGTTGTCTTGTCAAAAGAAAAATTTGCATTAAAATGAAAAAAGGTGATCAGAAGTGGTTTTTAATCAAGTTTTTAATCGTGTTTTTTACCGTTGTACATAAAAATTGGCTTTAGTACCCACAATATTGCGCGAAGAAACGTTCGTCTCCCCCAATCGCGTCACGTAATAACAGAACGCTCCCCGAGCTTCAATCGCGGTGGACGCGGCACAGCCCTACGCACAAAAACAAACAAAAAACCTCTGCAAACTTGCCAACTTCATCGACTGGCCGAGCTTTCCGACCAACGACGCGAGAGCTTTTTCACCCAAAAGTGCAGCCAGCGGTCTCACTTTGAGTGTAAAACTGTGGCACACAACAAGATGGAGCTGACCTTAATCGAGAAATTTTTCACGATTTGGTGCTGAAACGGGCTAAAGTGATTCGCCAGGACGTAAACCAACCGAGTGCGCGTGCGAGGATTAAGGAGTTGTGATTGCGCGAGTGCGAATAAGTGGCGAAAAGGGACTTTTTTTGGCGCTTGAAGTGGCCAAAATTTTTGGCAGATTGACGGCGTCGGGTCGGTTCAGAAGAGGAGGCAAGGGACGGGAAAAGTGACGTCATCACAATCAACACCGAGCAAGAATGACAGTTAGCGAGTGTGAGTTTGTTTGTTGTTATTGACACGGGGAGGAAAAGTTTGGTAAAGGTGATGGGTTGAATTTTTGTTTTGAAAATAATTTCAAGCAAAACAATATAAGTGAGACATTGTGGATTATTTAAGTTTTTGTTTTAAAAGCCCAATTTAAATTTTTATTTTTTTTTTGTAAAGAAGCAGTCCATCCTGCTCAAGTCAGTGATTGTTTACATTTGGCATGAGCAGGATAAACTGTTTGTTTACAAACCCACATTGGCTTAATTACATTGTTTTCGCATGATTTACACACAACAGGAAGAGGATGGTTCCAGTCTTAACCAGAAATTGGGCATTTAACAAAACTATGACAAAAAGTGAAAAAACTTTCGCTTACAAAAATCATCAAGCGATATTGGACTAACAGACCTCAAGAAATGGTTGGTGTCTGTCGAAACCTTCTTAACTATGACCATAGAATAGAAGTGTAACTTGGAGAGAAAACAAGATGGCGACGTGTTTCAAAAGGCCTCCACGATTTTTTTCACTTCTCACTGTTCTGACTTCACAGTGTACCTTGAAGTGGTATAACTGGTGGTATAATTCACTGTAAACAAACGATTACAGTAGAGCTCCGCTAATTCGGCAATTTCGAAAAAAAAACTAAATTTTATAATCATATTTTCCAGTTTAAAACTATAAGTACCGCCAACTGTGGTGAATTGGGACTACGGTCTGAATAGGGACAGCAACTTTAAAAACAGTTTAAGAACGAAACACGGATTTCAAAGATTAGTAATAAATTGGCAATATTGTGTTATAGTGTTACTTTTCGAAACAAGTGCTGAAAAGTTAAACTTTTCAGCACCCATTTCAGTGCTGAAAAGTAGATCTTTTCAGCATTTATTTTGAAAATTGTTGCTATTCGATTCTGTTATTTTTGTACAGAAAAGTAGGCTATTTCGTCGTTCAAAAATGACAGGAAAAGTAAGTTGTTTCGCGACGGAATTGCAAAAAAAAAACTTTTTGCAATAATAAATATCGAAAATTCCAAAGATCTTTAAATCTTTAACCAGGTACCAGTACCGAAAAGAACAGAACAAAAATAATTTTAAGAAAAAATGCAGATTCGCCAATATAAATAGAACTGTTATTGAATTAGCAAATCTGAATTCGCGAATTGGAACAACTGACAGCTGTCAAAAGCTTAAAACCACGCGTGTGTGTGTGTGTGTGTGTGTGTGTGTGTGTGTGGTCCAATCCAATATCCGCTAACCGGTAGCGAAATTATGGGAAAGTATAATGTGTATCAGACTTTGTATATGCCGAATGCTGATACAACTTATCTCAGTCCTGGGTATTAGGTGGTGATAGCCCTCGCGCTGCTTCCAACGATCCATTTCAGAATGGCAGAGATCCTAGCGGCCCAATTCCGAGGTCGTTGGGCATTGTCCGGCCCCGCCTTTACATAGAAGCAAGCACCAGACGGATCCTTGATCTATCTTAAGACTCCCAATCCCTTCTGGCAAATCAGGGATCAGAGCGTATTTAATATGAGAAGAATACAACATGTTTTATAACCTTCAGATGGCCGACTGGTTAGAGTCCCAGACCATCAATCCAGAGGTGTGAGTTCGAATCCCACCTGATTCAGTTTCGTTTTGTTCAATTCCTGATTCCAAATTTCAAAGGTACCGACCGGGATTTGATCCCTGAGGCAGAAGCCGTAACCATTAAGCCACGGAGCCGATTCTGTCAAAAGCTTAAAACCACGTGCTCGAAAATTATCGAACAATAGAGGAGAAAAGCAACTCGCGACAAAATTTTGAGGCTAGGAATTTTGACAGGTATGATTTTCATAAAGTATTCGCCTCCTTTTCTCTCGCACAGAAAACTGGGGACAATGTAGCTGTCAAACTAGGCCAAGCTGTTAAAGTCACTCACAAAATGAACTTTGAGTGATTTGAGTTCATTTCTGACGTCACGATTTTCTCCTCAATAGAAATGAAGAGATTCGTTTTTTTAAGAATAAAATTTGATTTTCAATTGCAATGATGTCAGTTCTTTGGCAATGCGATGCAAAATTGGTGGTAAAACAAATCATATAACAAATCAACATATATGTTGATTAAAAATAATTTTCAAAACGAAGTTTAAAAGCGCTGTGAATGTTTAGAACCATAGAAAAATATAGCAGCAGACTTTCCATACTGCCCCTTTGTCTGCGTGTTTCACTCCCGGTTTGTTGATGCTAAGAATAAAACAAATTTTAATTAAATTCTTCGAATAAAAATCAATAATGGTGTTGTTGCCACCTTTAGCAACACTTTCTTGAAATTATGCCAGAGTAGTGGTATAATAAAGTATACCATCGCCGATACGCGGCGCTACTTGTTCTTGAGAAAAAAGTGATACAACTTGTTTTTGACAGTTGGACTTCTATTCTATGCTTCTATGTAAAGGCGGGGCCGGACAATGCCCAACGACCTCGGAATTGGGCCGCTAGGATCTCTGCCATTCTGAAATGGATCGTTGGAAGCAGCGCGAGGGCTATCACCACCTAATACCCAGGACTGAGATAAGTTGTATCAGCATTCGGCATATACAAAGTCTGATACACATTATACTTTCCCATAATTTCGCTACCGGTTAGCGGATATTGGATTGGACCACACACACACACACACACACACACACACACACGCGTGGTTTTAAGCTTTTGACAGCTGTCAGTTGTTCCAATTCGCGAATTCAGATTTGCTAATTCAATAACAGTTCTATTTATATTGGCGAATCTGCATTTTTTCTTAAAATTATTTTTGTTCTGTTCTTTTCGGTACTGGTACCTGGTTAAAGATTTAAAGATCTTTGGAATTTTCGATATTTATTATTGCAAAAAGTTTTTTTGCAATTCCGTCGAAACAACTTACTTTTCCTGTCATTTTGAACGACGAAATAGCCTACTTTTCTGTACAAAAATAACAGAATCGAATAGCAACAATTTTCAAAATAAATGCTGAAAAGATCTACTTTTCAGCACTGAAATGGGTGCTGAAAAGTTTAACTTTTCAGCACTTGTTTCGAAAAGTAACACTATAACACAATATTGCCAATTTATTACTAATCTTTGAAATCCGTGTTTCGTTCTTAAACTGTTTTTAAAGTTGCTGTCCCTATTCAGACCGTAGTCCCAATTCACCACAGTTGGCGGTACTTATAGTTTTAAACTGGAAAATATGATTATAAAATTTAGTTTTTTTTCGAAATTGCCGAATTAGCGGAGCTCTACTGTAATCGTTTGTTTACAGTGAATTATACCACCAGTTATACCACTTCAAGGTACACTGTGAAGTCAGAACAGTGAGAAGTGAAAAAATCGTGGAGGCCTTTTGAAACACGTCGCCATCTTGTTTTCTCTCCAAGTTACACTTCTATTCTATGATAGAAGCAAGCACCAGACGGATCCTTGATCTATCTTAAGACTCCCAATCCCTTCTGGCAAATCAGGGATCAGAGCGTATTTAATATGAGAAGAATACAACATGTTTTATAACCTTCAGATGGCCGACTGGTTAGAGTCCCAGACCATCAATCCAGAGGTGTGAGTTCGAATCCCACCTGATTCAGTTTCGTTTTTGTTCAATTCCTGATTCCAAATTTCAAAGGTACCGACCGGGATTTGATCCCTGAGGCAGAAGCCGTAACCATTAAGCCACGGAGCCGATTCTGTCAAAAGCTTAAAACCACGTGCTCGAAAATTATCGAACAATAGAGGAGAAAAGCAACTCGCGACAAAATTTTGAGGCTAGGAATTTTGACAGGTATGATTTTCATAAAGTATTCGCCTCCTTTTCTCTCGCACAGAAAACTGGGGACAATGTAGCTGTCAAACTAGGCCAAGCTGTTAAAGTCACTCACAAAATGAACTTTGAGTGATTTGAGTTCATTTCTGACGTCACGATTTTCTCCTCAATAGAAATGAAGAGATTCGTTTTTTTAAGAATAAAATTTGATTTTCAATTGCAATGATGTCAGTTCTTTGGCAATGCGATGCAAAATTGGTGGTAAAACAAATCATATAACAAATCAACATATATGTTGATTAAAAATAATTTTCAAAACGAAGTTTAAAAGCGCTGTGAATGTTTAGAACCATAGAAAAATATAGCAGCAGACTTTCCATACTGCCCCTTTGTCTGCGTGTTTCACTCCCGGTTTGTTGATGCTAAGAATAAAACAAATTTTAATTAAATTCTTCCGAATAAAAATCAATAATGGTGTTGTTGCCACCTTTAGCAACACTTTCTTGAAATTATGCCAGAGTAGTGGTATAATAAAGTATACCATCGCCGATACGCGGCGCTACTTGTTCTTGAGAAAAAAGTGATACAACTTGTTTTTGACAGTTGGACTTCTATTCTATGCTTCTATGTAAAGGCGGGGCCGGACAATGCCCAACGACCTCGGAATTGGGCCGCTAGGATCTCTGCCATTCTGAAATGGATCGTTGGAAGCAGCGCGAGGGCTATCACCACCTAATACCCAGGACTGAGATAAGTTGTATCAGCATTCGGCATATACAAAGTCTGATACACATTATACTTTCCCATAATTTCGCTACCGGTTAGCGGATATTGGATTGGACCACACACACACACACACACACACACACACACACGCGTGGTTTTAAGCTTTTGACAGCTGTCAGTTGTTCCAATTCGCGAATTCAGATTTGCTAATTCAATAACAGTTCTATTTATATTGGCGAATCTGCATTTTTTCTTAAAATTATTTTTGTTCTGTTCTTTTCGGTACTGGTACCTGGTTAAAGATTTAAAGATCTTTGGAATTTTCGATATTTATTATTGCAAAAAGTTTTTTTTTTGCAATTCCGTCGCGAAACAACTTACTTTTCCTGTCATTTTTGAACGACGAAATAGCCTACTTTTCTGTACAAAAATAACAGAATCGAATAGCAACAATTTTCAAAATAAATGCTGAAAAGATCTACTTTTCAGCACTGAAATGGGTGCTGAAAAGTTTAACTTTTCAGCACTTGTTTCGAAAAGTAACACTATAACACAATATTGCCAATTTATTACTAATCTTTGAAATCCGTGTTTCGTTCTTAAACTGTTTTTAAAGTTGCTGTCCCTATTCAGACCGTAGTCCCAATTCACCACAGTTGGCGGTACTTATAGTTTTAAACTGGAAAATATGATTATAAAATTTAGTTTTTTTTCGAAATTGCCGAATTAGCGGAGCTCTACTGTAATCGTTTGTTTACAGTGAATTATACCACCAGTTATACCACTTCAAGGTACACTGTGAAGTCAGAACAGTGAGAAGTGAAAAAAATCGTGGAGGCCTTTTGAAACACGTCGCCATCTTGTTTTCTCTCCAAGTTACACTTCTATTCTATGATAGAAGCAAGCACCAGACGGATCCTTGATCTATCTTAAGACTCCCAATCCCTTCTGGCAAATCAGGGATCAGAGCGTATTTAATATGAGAAGAATACAACATGTTTTATAACCTTCAGATGGCCGACTGGTTAGAGTCCCAGACCATCAATCCAGAGGTGTGAGTTCGAATCCCACCTGATTCAGTTTCGTTTTTGTTCAATTCCTGATTCCAAATTTCAAAGGTACCGACCGGGATTTGATCCCTGAGGCAGAAGCCGTAACCATTAAGCCACGGAGCCGATTCTGTCAAAAGCTTAAAACCACGTGCTCGAAAATTATCGAACAATAGAGGAGAAAAGCAACTCGCGACAAAATTTTGAGGCTAGGAATTTTGACAGGTATGATTTTCATAAAGTATTCGCCTCCTTTTCTCTCGCACAGAAAACTGGGGACAATGTAGCTGTCAAACTAGGCCAAGCTGTTAAAGTCACTCACAAAATGAACTTTGAGTGATTTGAGTTCATTTCTGACGTCACGATTTTCTCCTCAATAGAAATGAAGAGATTCGTTTTTTTAAGAATAAAATTTGATTTTCAATTGCAATGATGTCAGTTCTTTGGCAATGCGATGCAAAATTGGTGGTAAAACAAATCATATAACAAATCAACATATATGTTGATTAAAAATAATTTTCAAAACGAAGTTTAAAAGCGCTGTGAATGTTTAGAACCATAGAAAAATATAGCAGCAGACTTTCCATACTGCCCCTTTGTCTGCGTGTTTCACTCCCGGTTTGTTGATGCTAAGAATAAAACAAATTTTAATTAAATTCTTCCGAATAAAAATCAATAATGGTGTTGTTGCCACCTTTAGCAACACTTTCTTGAAATTATGCCAGAGTAGTGGTATAATAAAGTATACCATCGCCGATACGCGGCGCTACTTGTTCTTGAGAAAAAAGTGATACAACTTGTTTTTGACAGTTGGACTTCTATTCTATGCTATGACATAAAATGAAGGAACATTCTCTTACAACTATCATCAGAACGGCATTGGATTCATAAAAGTGATAAGTCTAATATGTCTTATCTCTGAAAGCTGACATCGGTAATAGAGAGACGCAATACAGGAGTTCCTCAGTCAACACCACTTTAGGTAACTCTAACCAGCTCATTACGGTACAAGCAAATAGAAAGCTTCCCTTTCACATCGTTCGTATCCAGAGCGGTTCCAATTCTCAGTTGTATTGGTCTGCAACATTGCTCCACACCGTACAGAGGATTCTTTTACACCGAAATCAAGCAGATAATGCATTGACCGACATCATCGCCGCGATGGTTGCATCGCTCTCGCCTGTGACTTGCTCTCCCTCTCACCAAACGATGCCCTAGCGTTAACCTCCTAGAAGAGAGAGAGAGAGCGCAAACTTGCAGACAAAACTTGTTCGAGCCGGAGCTTTCCTCACGCGACAAACGCTCCGCCGAAAGTTGAAATCCTCCGAAGAGACACGCGATGAAACACGTCGTCTGACGGTGACCGGCCGCCATCTTAGTTCTAGCGGGACAGAAAGTTTAGCCAAGTCGAGAGTCATTGCGGTGTAGCCCAAAAAAGTTGAACTGGATATATTGTGTGGTGCGGTAGTTCGAATTCGACCCACGGATGACGCGAAGGGCTCCTCACGGCGACGGGTCCTTTTAATTTTGTGCAGTAACGGTCGTAGGAGTAGATTTTGAAACTGGGAATAGTGAAATTCAGTGTTTTTTGACGGAGGGAAGAAGTGAAATTGATGGGATAGTGGATGCGAGTGGTGTACGCGGTGTAGTGTTGCTTTCGGGAAAATTAGACGAAGAAAAAGTGTCCGGAGAATGCATATGTGACGGCGAGCTGGTTCCTAGAGATAATCTTGTTGGAATCAGCAGGGATAAGCTAGGTAATGGAGGGATCAACTGCTGGAAGAAGTGGAATTTAAGTGCCCAAAACACTACGACTCCGGAACATAAATAATATTTCATCTCATTAATGGTAGCAGCCCCAGAGTGCCTTTGCCTTTGGTAGTGTGTATTTCGTGTTGCGGCGTTTGTTTGTGTTGGAGCGCTGATTTTTGCTCCCCCACCGACCGTCGTAAGGGAAAAGTGAAAGAGAAGCATCCAAAATAACAGTGACATGTTTGTTCCAGAAAATCATTTATAATATTTGGGAGTATGCTAAAATATCCACAATCCGCGCTGTTACGATGGTTAAAATATAGGAAAACCGCACGTAATTCCATCAGACATACAATGTTGACATATCAGCACTTTGACGTTCAATTACAGCTTCTCAAAATGCTTTCATCATGTTATAAACAAGTAAAAGAGAAGTAACCTAGATGGTTTCTCTCAAATAAATTGCCAAATAATAGTGGAAATCGGTGTATTGGATGGAAATAGGATCAAATCGTTAACCTGTCTAACGAATGAGAACTATTCTATGATAAACAATCAACAACAAGCAAGTAACTGCACAGCGTAAATGTCAAAATAAGCTTGGATTATCCGTTGAGCTGTATGTGTACAGTGTAACAGCACTTTCATCAGTTCACTGATATAAATCGACCTGAGTGTTTATTGCGGATAATGTTTCTATTGATAGCAGAAGTGTCCTATATTTGCGTTTATTAAAATTCAAAGAATGAAACAAATGTCGCGTTATAGCCATTTCACACAAAAAAACGAGCTAAAGCTTCTATAACATGCCATCAAGTTCACTTACGAAATGAAAGTTACCTTTCTTAGACATCCTGATCCTAAGGCTGGATTTTCATGGATCATGCAACGACATTATAAGCACGAGCATCGAAATTTTTACGATGCTCTTGGATGGCGTTATGACTTAGCTATGACACAAACCTAAATAACGGGCAGACCGCCAATTTTCACGCAAGCGTTTTCAAGAAGGAACGGTAGAAAATGGGAGAGAAACGCTTGGGGAAACGTCAACACAAAGCAACACGTGCACGGAAAAACCAAAGATAAAAATTTTAGACAAATGCAGGGGAACTTTTAATTTAGAACCATGCAAAATTTATTTCCGGATAGAACAAAATAATATTAATATTAATAATGTTTGGCAGCATTTTGTAGAGCACGACAAAATAGACCAAAATAAGACCGGCGAGAACGGGAAGTATCTAATTATAGAACGAAAAATCAAAGTATGCTATTTGAAGGGACTGAAACATAATTGATAGATGGAGCCATATTGATATTGAGAAAATTGACAGCCAGAGAGTCAACTGTAAAAACATGGGGTGAATTGAAATTCAGAAATTCAGAAATTCAGAAATTCAGAATTTCAGAAACTCAGAAATTTAGAAATTTAGAAATTCAGAAATTCAGAAATTCAGAAATTCAGAAAATCAGAAATTCAGAAATTCAGAAATTAAGAAATTCTCAATTTCTTAATTTCTCAATTTCTTAATTTCTTAATTTCTTAATTTCTTAATTTTTCAATTTCCTTATTTCCTAATTTCTTAATTTCTTAATTTCTTAATTTCTTAATTTCTTAATTTCTTAATTTCTTAATTTCTTAATTTCTTAATTTCTAAATTTCTAAATTTCTAAATTTCTAAAATTCTTAATTTCTAAATTTCTAAATTTCTAAATTTCTTAATTTCTTAATTTCTTAATTTCTTAATTTCTTAATTTCTTAATTTCTTAATTTCTTAATTTCTTAATTTCTTAATTTCTTAATTTCTTAATTTCTTAATTTCTTAATTTCTTAATTTCTTAATTTCTTAATTTCTTAATTTCTTAATTTCTTAATTTCTTAATTTCTTAATTCCTAATTTCTTAATTTCTTTATTTCTTTATTTCTTTATTTATTTATTTCTTTATTTCTTTATTTCTTTATTTCTTTATTTCTTTATTTCTTTGTTTCTTTATTTCTTTATTTCTTTATTTTTTCATTTCTTTATTTCTTTATTTCTTTATTCGTATTTTTCCTAATTTATTATTTTCGTAGTTTCTTAATTTAATTTAAATTAGAGAATTTGTTTTCTTCTTCTCTCTCTCTCTCTCATATGTCTTCCAAAAATGGGGGGGGCTTCCACCCGAATGTGCCTGCCCTGGCTTCGGGCCTGTCCAAAATATGTCAGCTACCACTTCGGTTTTTAAGAATTTGACGGTTTTAGCTACAACTCCGTGTCTACGAAAAAAAACCCTACTCCAATAACTCCAATCACGACTACACTTTCCTGCTTTCATAAATAACATCAATACCATTTCATTACTTGCTTTTCTTCTTAATTTCTCCCACCCTTCTAACCTTCAGCCAGAACTATGATGAAATTATTAAATATTTATTCCATAAAAATAAATATGGGTTTTTTTAAATTTTATCCATGTTTTCAACTTTCCGTGCATGGTAAACCGTACACACTTTGATCTAGCGTACTGTTTTAAAATGTTCTATGTTTATAGGAAACACTCGTATCATAGGTGACAATCAACATTTTCCTTGAATTACATACATTTCATGCTGTGAAATAAAATCAAAATTCTTTCTTGTTATTTGAAAACGCAAAACCCCAATTTAAAATATTTTGAGGTAGCCTATCGCCTCTTTTCAAAACTTTGTCGACATCAACATCAGCCGATTCCATTGTTGCCATTTTGGCATCGGAAAAATCTCATGTGTTTGCCACAAAACGCTTGAAACGCTTGCCTGCTTGAAATATTCACGGAAATATTTCACAGCGTTATTTGGTTTGTGTCCATGGTGTCGCGGCAGCAATATGGCTGACAGGACAGGCATCGAACTACAATGCACTGACATTTTAGCAAAGCATGGTAGTGACTATGCTTTCGATGTCGGTCATCCGGGGGGATGGCAACCCTATTCCGACCAAAGCAAACTGACAACAGTCGACATTAGCACGGTTGTCAAATGAGAGCCCACAACAAAAGCACTAGCTGTCAAATGGTAGCCCATAACAAATCATTGTTTGGGTTTTTGATTTTCAAATTTCCCGCAATTCAAACGATAAATACCCGAAAAAACACGTGAATTGTGTTGCTGATGGCAAATTCTATCATGTCCTTGGAGATTCCATCCCAATATTGGCTGAAAATTCATATCGAAAAAAGTGATTTTTCTGTTTACCTTTTTTTTGCTTTTTTCTTTTGGTCGATCAAACAGTGCGCCCGTACACTGTGAATCGGCATTACACATTTTTCAGTTTGGTTTTACACATTTGCATGGGACTTTTGAGTTTAACCAGGATAACACACTTCGTGTTACCAAAGTAATATTAATAATACTGATTCTGAGTGTTTGTTATCTGAACTTCCAAGATGGCGGCTTCTTCGCTACCCCCTGCGGTCATCTTACGATGCTCGTGCATCGAAAATCAAAAGTCGTAAAATCACATTTTCGGGGCTTTTCGGCAATTAGGGGAAATTCTCGTATGTTTGGCAGGTTAAGCACTCGCTCCTAATTCCGTCCAATTTGCTGGTTTTCACTATTTAAACAACTGATTTTGCAAAACTTTTGATAGAAACTTGCTTGCTCACTTCTTATTGAGCTATTTATCACTCGACTTCAGTTTAAAACGCTTTTAATTAGCGTTAATTGACTGTCAAAGTTCTGACCTGCCAACATTAGAGGCACGCTGGAATTAGATGCTGTTCCCCTAGTATTTGTTTTTATTGTTCGTACTTCCATGAACAATCAATCTCAACTACTTTACCACCTAACTTGGTCGAAAAATATGAGTTTTTGACCAAATTTGGCCACGAGCATCGAAAGCCGCTTTCGATGTCGGTCATCGAAAAATCCATGAAAATCCACCCTAAGAGAACAAGAACAACTTTCGACACAGGATGACTACTTTACCTCTCCGCAATCAGGTAAACTCAAGTATTTGGAGTACATATTTGAAACAGCGAGAATCAACGGTTACAGCAAAACAACTATCCAAGCAATCATCGAAAAGAAACAAAGAAAACTACATAGAACATCACTTACGACCCTTACACAACCAGCAAAACCACTACGAAGAGCCGCGGTAGAACTCGACTAAAAATTGTAGTAGAAACAACCAGTTGGAATCTATCTTAGGCTCGACGAAGGACCCCATATCAACTTTAGGGCAATCTGACAATTACAAGGTATCCTACAGCCACTGCGATACGAGCTACATCGGACAATCTAAGCGATTACTGCAATCCAGATTGGAGGAGCATCTAATCAAGGAATTGGAAAAGGCTAAAGGAGGAAAACCAGTATGGCCTTGATCCCCATTTCAGATCTGCAGTAACTGAACACATCATCAAGGAAAAGCATAACGTCACTGCTAGCGACGCGATCATCTGAAGACACATCTCCTGTACTTTGATCGTGGGTCAGTCAAAATCCAGGACCTATGGCGGACAAAAGCTTTGTAACTTGGCGGTTCTACACGAAAAAATCCAAGCCCAATGCCACCGCTGTCGAAAATTCTAGAATTACGGCTCCCAAAACTGCAATCTCCTTCCCGGTGCTTATACCAAAAGATGCAGTCTTCCGCGGAAAGCCCAGCTGGGCGAAAACGCCCAACAGCACAAAGCCGCGCGTCAAGTGCGCGAACTGTGGTGTAAACCACACGGCGAACTTCCGTGGCTTTGTCGCGTGGAAAACGTATCGCGAGCTCGATCGAACAGCCAATACATTCTCCGGCTGGGCAGGTTGGTACGCTAGGGTGGCCGCTTCTGGAAGCGTTACTCCACCGGGACGAGCTGAAGATTCTGGTGATGACATGTCTACCGCTTTTAATGGAGAGATGCTAAACGCGTTTTCGTGCCTGCGGAATCCACAACCATATTATTGGTTCAAGGCTCGCCAGGTGGCTTGGCAGACAACTTTTTACGCGCGGCAAACAGAATCATTTGCCCTTGCCGGTTGTAAACGTTGTCAAACTTGTCCAGCGCCAGTTTGGCGCAAGGGACGTTAAAATGTGACCCATTGCGTCGTTGTCAGTGGTCATCATGATCAGAAACAACTCGACGTCAACAAGGTTGCGCTGCCAACAACAGTCGAGGCTCGGCATTGGGGGCCGAGTTCGAGTTCAGCGGCGAATGCACAGTTGGCACAATCCAAATTCCATTCGTCCCAGTTAGTCGATATGGTTTACACGTTGACAAGAACTTGTCGAAATTGGAATTTCAACAGAAACAATTCCAAGCTCTCAGTGAGCTGATGATAAAGTACATCTACAACGGACAAGCTGCCTTGTGCAGCATAGTTTTTTTTTAACAAAAGACAACAAAAGCTTTCCTATTTCTATCGCTTTTTTTTAGCAAATTTTGTAGTTTTTTCTTCTCTTGCAAATTTCATGATTATAATTAAATCAAAATGCACTAATTTTACTCTTTTTCTTCCTATTTGCAGGTTTATTCATGTGAAAGTTCATAAAATCCGCGGAAAAATCAACAGTATAAAGTGCGAAAAAAGTGTTTCTTATTGAAGTTTAGTTTGAAAACACAAAAAAAAAATCATTCAAAATGACGCGCCTAACCGAAACCAAATCGGTCAAGGTGGACAACTGGGGCGTGTTCTTCCTGCAGAAGTTGCAAAATTTCTTCAACAAAACGGACCATTGCGACCTGACGCTGCAGTTTAACGACAACAGCCAGCTTAAGGTGCACCGGTTGGTGCTGAGCGCCTGTACGGATTACTTCAACATGCTGGAGAGTACGTGCGAGATGTACGACGACGTGCTGATCATGCCGCTCGACCTGCAAGCGGATGTTATTGTTCCGATTGTTAATTTCATGTACACGGGGACGTTGGAGTTTCAGTACGGGATCTACGAGAAGCTGCTGAAGACGGCCAAGGACATGAGCATGACGGTGCTGTTGAAGCTGCTGGAGGCGCACAAGCAGACGACGCGGATCAACCAGAACGTGGGGAGGCAGCCGGTGTTGCTGAACAAGCAGGCTCCTTCGGCTCGTGGCCGGAATCCGCAGAGTTCGTTCCATTCGGCGCCGTCGAGAAGTTACGGCGCGATCAGGCAGCCGGCTCCGGTGAAGACGGGGTTGCCGCAAAGGCCAGCGGTTACGATGGTGAAGCACCAGACGACGATCGCGGCGTTGACGCCGTCGCACAAAGGGCAGGCTCCGGATCCGCACGCGCTCGTTTCAAAGTACGGCGCGGCCAAGGGGAAGCAGGGTGCGGGGCCAACGCGGTTCGACGAGTCGGGCGTGCCGGAAACGTTGGAGGGCAACTTTGACGACATTTCGTACGAGAGTACGCCGCTGGTGACGGCCGATCAGATCAAGAAGGAGGAGGAGACGTCGCCGTTCGAGAAGCTGAGGAAGGGCTACACGAACGTGGCGAAGCGTCCCGCGCCGGTCAGCTTCTCGACGCCGGCCGCGAAGAAGCCGAACCTGCAGGAAGTGAAGGAGTTTACGGAGGCGGCAAGGTTGCGCAGTCAGTTGGCCGCGGACGACGATGATTCGCCTGGAATTGCGGACGACACACAGTTTGACGACGATGAAGAGGAGGAAGGTCAGCAGTCGAAGCAGCTGCCGACGAAACCGAGTCCGAACCTGAAGCAGATCGTGATCAAGCAAGAACCGAAGACTTCGCCGGGTGGCGGTGGCGTCAAGCAGATCACCGTCAAGGACGAGTCCGGCAGCGTTGATCACGCCAAAATCATCAGCGAAGTGCTGAAAAAGTACCCGCACTTGGTCAAGAAGAACAAAAACATCAAGTTGAAGATCATGCAGAAAACGTCGCCGCAGGCGCAATCAGCGTCCGCATCCGCCACCCCTTCCGCCCCCGTCAAGATGGAGGTCCGCACGGCAACCCCCCTCAAGGCGGACATTTCGATGGTCCGCCGAGCGACGGAAGCGATCCGACAACCCGCTCCAGCTTCAACCCCATCCACGCCCTCGTCGGGCCCGAAAAAGATCGACTCCAAGACGATGCACGCGTTGATTGCGAAGGGCGCGGAAAATATGACCGGCCCGTGGCTGTGTCTGCGCTGCGGCATCGACGGCCGCCCCATCAGCATCCCCAGCTACAAGGCGTTCCGCAATCACCTGATCGTGAAGCACAAGGAGAAGATCGACGCGCGGATTTGCGAGCACTGCGGGTGGCGCGCCGAGCAGCGCAATCCGAACCTGTTCTACCACTGGCTGACCGAGCACAACATCAAGTCGACGATCAAGTTCCCGACGTGCGCCGAGTGTGGGCACGTGGCGATGAACGCGACGCTGCTGGCCAAGCACGAGGAGGAGAACCACCAGCGGGGCGATCTGCAGCAGTGCATTTACTGCAATAAGGTGAGTTTTCGAAGTTTATTTTTCAAAATGTTTTCCAAAATACTTTTCAAGCGAACAAGGGTTTCCCCAGCACAGACGTGGGTTTCAAGTAGCTGGAACTAAAACAAGCTATCTTCTGCAGCTTCTCTCATATCTCGCTACGGCGAATGTCATCTTCGTCATAATTTTGTTTCGCAAACAAAGAATTTTTGTTCAATTAGTAAACACAGAAACAAGATGAAAAGTTTGTTATTTCTTAATACGAGGTTGATTTATCAAGAACGCGCTCCTAACTGTTTAAAAAGTTACGTTCTCTGCAAGCTTTTTCTAGAAGCACCTCGTGTATAGTACCTTTGGTGATGATCAATACTCGTCCTAGGTTACCACTTTTTTCCGCCTTTTCCACCAATAGTGTCGAACTTACCTTTCCATGTGCAGTACAAAAGAAAAGGCAAAACTTCTGCATAACTAACAGTTTTCTCTAAATTTGGTCCTATGCTACCAATTTACTTCCGAAAGAAAGCTCTAATGAATCTTTTTGTGGAATGTCAATGACTATCGAAGCATTTGCATTCACAACCAGTCAAAACTTATTGCATCACATTTGCCTTTGCCGTGAGCAGCGATGAAAAAAATCCTAGTAAAAACGTTTTTTCTTCTTGTTACTAGTTACATAGATCATGTTCATTGTTCGGTGCATCAATTCTTTTCATAACTTGGATACGATGCCGTCGGTTCGATATCCATTATAAGGGTTACTTCCCTAACATTAAAATCCAGGATCTTTTGTTCCTTTCCTGGTAACTCATCATCTACTCAAAGCTTTTGGATCAGGCCTCGAGCGTAAATGTAATCTTCTTCATTCTTCGTCCAGTTTGTCAAATCATTAGCAGCAAGGAATTCAACTTGACGAGCCTTGATGCGTTTCTCCATTTTGGACGCCTTGGTTTTAGCTCCCATTGGTAGTAAAGTGTAACACTTTAATTTCAAGCAAACACCAATTGAACCGTTCATTTTAGTTGACGATAACAACACACTTTGCCTAAACAAAAACATGAACAGCGGAAACGTGATGTCTTAATAGGCCATGAATATGTTTGAATTGCGCTCTTTGGTCGTTCCTTCTAGCAAGTACTCAAAATTAACTAATAAATAAGATTTATTTTAGTTTTTATAGTTCAATTTAATATAACATCAATAATTAACAAATGGCTGTTGCGAACTTTGCGTTCGTGGTCGCCTCTAGTTCCATTCTGAGTGTACCTTTTCACAAAATCTTTAGTTAGTTTTGTTAACTTTAGAACACTTACCTATTACAAATAAACAGTTCGGATTCTGAGTTCCGAATTGATTCTTGTTGAAGGAGTAAACGACATTTTACTGTTAGATTAACCTACTGTCAGTCTCCGCTAGCTCTTCCTAGCAGCAATTCGTGTATCAGTTTTCATCCTTCGTTATTTTTCGCTTTTCCATCAATAGCGTCGCACTTTCCTTTACCATGTGCTTGTACTGAAGAATTTCCTTTCTGAAGGCCGTTCTGTATTCCAGTCCTACTTGCTTCATGTTTTTCATTCGGAGCTTGAAATCTCTGAGCAATTCTCTGAGATTTCGGTCATTCGATTTTTTTTGTATTTTTTAATCCGGCTGAAACTTTTTTGGTGCCTTCGGTATGCCCAAAGAAGCCATTTTGCATCATTAGTTTGTCCATATAATTTTCCATACAAATTTGGTAGCTGTCCATACAAAAATGATATGTGAAAATTCAAAAATCTGTATCTTTTGAAGAAATTTTTTGATCGATTTGGTGTCTTCGGCAAAGTTGTAGGTATGGATTTGGACTACACTGAAAAAAAATGATACAAGGTAAAAAAAAATTTTGTGATTTTTTATTTAACTTTTTGTCACTAAAACTTGATTTGCAAAAAAACACTATATTTAATTTTTTTTATTTTTTGATATGTTTTAGAGGACATAAAATGCCAACTTTTCAGAAATTTCCAGAATGGGCAAAAAATCTTTGGCCGAGTTATGAATTTTTAAATCAATACAGATTTTTTCAAAAAATCGAAATATTGGCCGCAAAAATTTTTCAACTTCATTTTTCGATGTAAAATCGAATTTGCAATCAAAAAGTACTTAAGTGATTTTTTGATAAAGTGCACCGTTTTCAAGTTATAACCATTTTTAGGTAACTTTTTTGAAAATAGTCGCAGTTTTTCATTTTTTTAAAATAGTGCCCATGTTTGCTCACCTTTGAAAAAAATATTTTTGAAAAGCTGAGAAAATTTTCTATATTTTGCTCTATTGAACTTTGTTGATACGACCCATAGTTGCTGAGATATTGCTATGCAAAGGTTAAAAAACAGGAAAATTGATGTTTTTTAAGTCTCACCCAAACAACCCACCATTTTCTAATGTCGATATCTCAGCAACTATAGGTCCGATCTACAATGTTAAAACATGAAACATTCGTGAAATTTTCCGATCTTTTCGAAAAAAATATTTTCAAAAATTTAAAATCAAGACTAACAATTTAAATGGGCGTAATATTGAATGTTTGGCCCGTTTGATATGTTAGTCTTGATTTTAAATTTTTGAAAATATTTTTTTCGAAAATATCGGAAAATTTCACGAATGTTTCATGTTTTAACATTGTAAATCGGACCTATAGTTGCTGAGATATCGACATTAGAAAATGGTGGGTTGTTTGGGTGAGACTTAGAAAACATCAATTTTCCTGTTTTTTAACCTTTGCATGGCAATATCTCAGCAACTATGGGTCGTATCAACAAAGTTCAATAGAGCAAAATATAGAGAATTTTCTCAGCTTTTCAAAAATATTTTTTTCAAAGGTGGGCAAACATGGGCACTATTTTAAAAAAATGAAAAACTTCGACTATTTTCAAAAAAGTTACCTAAAAATGGTTATAACTTGAAAACGGTGCACTTTATCAAAAAATCACTAAAGTACTTTTTGATTGCAAATTCGAGTTTACATCGAAAAATGAAGTTGAAAAATTTTTGCGACCCATAATTCGATTTTTTGAAAAAATCTGTATTGATTTAAAAATTCATAACTCGGTCAAAGATTTTTTGCCCACTCTGGAAATTTCTGAAAAGTTGGCATTTTATGTCCTCTAAAACATATCAAAAATAAAAAATTAAAAATAGTGTTTTTTGCAAATCAAGTTTTAGTGACAAAAGTTAAATAAAAATCACCAAATTTTTTTACCGTGTATCATTTTTTTCAGTGTAGTCCATATCCATACCTACAACTTTGCCGAAGACACCAAATCGATCAAAAATTCTTCAAAAGATACAGATTTTTGAATTTTCACATATCATTTTTGTATGGACAGCTGCCAAATTTGTATGGAAAATTATATGGACAAACTAATGATGCAAAATGGCTTCTTTGGGCATACCGAAGGCACCAAAAAAGTTTCAGCCGGATTAAAAAATACAAAAATTAAAATTAAAGAAAAAAGACCGATTTCGTAGAGAACTGCTCCTCTTCAGTATTCTTAAATGATGTCTCATTCTTCGTCCAGTTGTCAGGATGCCTTGACGAGTTTCAATGCGTTTCACCGGTTTGGACGCCATAGTTTTAAATGTGAAAATACTTTTTTATTCAGGAAAAAATAAATAATGCACAGAAATGGAAAGTGTTTGAGTATGTATTGATAAATAAATCGATTAGTTTGGTTTTGATCATTTGAATGCGCATAAAAATTACAGAGTTCAAATAATTTTATATTCAAATCCAAAATACTTTACTATAGTATTTAAAATCCAGCGTTGCCTCGTAAGAAAAATCTGATAAAGCAGAAAGGGAGTGTTATTTTATTACATAACGCAAAAAATCGGATTTATAGACCCCCTCGCTCCCCCCACCGCGTAACCTGGTGCTGAAAAGACAGAATGCGTAACGTGATTTCCGAATGATACCCACTGCTCCTCACTAATACAACTGAACTACAGCTGTAAACATAAACAAAGTAGAAGGCTTTGTTCAAGCTCAAGCGTGACTTATTTTTTGCTGTTGAAGTGACTCGTTTTGAAACATTTTGGATCTGATGATACATTTTAAAGTTTTCGCTGAAAAATTAAGTTCTTCGTGGTTTTTTTGTAGACTAAACGATGGGTGGTAAAAAGAGTTCTTCTTTGTTTTTAACGTGATGGAATATTGCGTCAGAAGTAAGGGAATTTCGTGAATCAGAAGAGCAACCGGATGGAAGTTATGTGATTATGTATCTTTGAAGCGCAGTGATAATACAGGAGTAAGATTATTCAATGTTATTTGGCAGGTGCCATTCACAGTTACTGATAATTCGTCTTAAACAATTTGTAAACATAGGTTTTGGGTGAGACATAGCGCTTATGGAAATGTTAGCAACGAATTAAGACAATCTCGATTTCATCCCTTTTCTTAAGTCTGCTCAAAAGCTCGACGCCCTCGACTTTTTTATTCCTGATAAAATAAATTATAGATCGATTACAATACTTGCCAATTCATGGCATCATTTTCCAAACAGTAAATTGGTTCCGCTTTGACAGTTTTAAATTGAGGCCGCTTTGCGGACAACTATTCTGCACCCAGCTCGTAACAATTTCCAAACAAATTTCGAAAATTTTGTATGGAGCGTAACACGGCCTCCGACCCTGTCCGGGGGTCCGGTCCCCCAACTGCGTTACGTAATAAAAGAACGCTCCCAAAGTAGAAAGATCGGAATTCGTTTTTTGCTCTGAATTAAGGGATTATCATTTGAGTTTTTAACAAAGCAAAAATAAATACAAAGAATAATTAATTCAAAAAACAAAAAACAGAAATTTTAAATTCTATAATACACTCCAAACTCGATTTTCCGAAGGCCTTAACAAAATTACACTTCGGATAATCGAATCACAAAAGAAATATTTTGTTGTTGTTTTATTTTTGATTTTTGAGCTTAAGTATGACCCTTAAATTACTCTAACATGATTTAGAATTTTTAAATCCAAATTTTAAAATAAGTTTGCAAAACTCAAATTTGGTCTTAAAATAAAGAAAATGAAAAAAAAAAACGATTTTTTTCGTGATTTCATTATCCGAAGTCGCAAACAAATCTTCTGTTCTGATAATCGAGTCTGGACTGTACTAGAATTCTAAAATTCTGACATTCTATAGTTCTTATGTAAAAAAAACCAAAATATAAAAAAAAAACATTCTAAAGTATTTAAAATTCTAAAATGTTTGAATTTTTAAATTCTTAAACACTGAGATTGGCATACTCTAAAATTTTAAAATACTAAGAATCAGAGACTCTTAAATTTTCGATCTCTTAAGCTCTTAAATTCTAAAACTTTAAATTTCTAAAATTGTATGTTTCTTAAATTTTATAATTCTAAAACATAAAATTAAAAAAATCAAAAAAATCTTAAATTCCTGAATTAAAAAAAATCTTAAATTTTTAAATTTCCATACTTGAAAATTCTAAAATTTTGAAATTCTATAATCTCAATAATCTAAAATTGTTAAATTGTGAAATGCTAACATTCTAAAATTTTAAAAGCCAAAAAAAAAAATTAAAGTATAAAATTTAAAAAATTCTCAAATGCAAAAATTTTAAAATTTTGAAAAACTGTTTTTTAAAGCAAAAAGAAAATGCATTGAAAAAAAAAATAAAAATGAATTATTTAAAATAAAAAAAATATGTTAAAATTTGCAGTTTGATAAAAAAATAGATTTAAGGCCGTTGAAACCCTTCAAAATCGGTCTGAAAAATCGAGAAAGCAAAAAAAAAAATGTTTTTTTAAAAGCTTTAAAATTTTAATATAAATAGAAATCTTATCAACTTAAAACCAATTAAAATGCAATTAAAATGGCTTAAACTTTTAAAAATATTTCCAACGGCCTTAGATATTTTGAAAACAAATGATTGCAATACACCTGGGCAGGCGTAAAATGCTATTTAAAAATCTTTTTTTTATTAAAATGTGAATACGCATTCTCTCTATTCATCACCCAGACCACCCAGACCGTAACTGTCTACTTTATTTTAATGTATGTTTTGGGATCGTGTATAAACCACGTGGCCATAAAATTTGATTTTTCAGAAACAACAGCAATTTTTAAGACATACTCTGCCGTTCTAAACCACTTCTGATCACCTTTTTTTCATTTTGATGCAAAAAAAATAATATATTGACAAGACAACATTTTTTTGATGGATCAACTATGGTCCCCTTGGAACAAGCTGTCAAGAAGGACCTTTTCTGTCAAGAAGGACCTTTTCTGTCAAGAAGGGCCGTGAAGTTAATTTTTAAAAATTGAATTAAAAATCCATTTTGAATCCTTTGCGGTCGTTCAAACTTCAAAGGGTCATTGTACTCAGAAAAATAAGCTTTATCGTTGTGAACAGTAATATCAAAAAATTAAGCTTAATTTTAGGACCCAATTGTCCCGCGGGTCCCTATTCGCCCTATATGTCCCAAATCACCCCGGTTAACATTTTATCACCCTTACTTGTAATCCTCTTGCAGGTAAACTAGTAAACAAGATAAAATTCTTCGTAAAACACATGATCTCGTGATAGAAACTACTTTGGGAGACAATTATGCGTAGAAGTTCAACGATGGGACAAACAGACTTGGTGTTGTTTTCAATGATTTTCTTAAAAAGTACTAGATTTTATGTGTTTTTTTCTGAAAGTATACGTAAAACCAAACATAAAAATGATAAAAAGTCAGAATCGTTCAAAAATGTCATGGAACAATTAAGCGTAGAACGGCAAAAACATTTACAGTTCTTTACATGATGATGCCTTCATGCTCTAAACAATATTTTTTTCTCTTCCCGCACCAAGGTCTTCGCCAAGGAGATGGACCTGTACGACCACATGAAGGCCCTGCACAAGGAGAAGGCCCGCGAGGACGGCGTGATCGACTTTTCCGACGACGAGTACCAAATGGAAGAGGAGGGCTTAGAAGACCCAACGCCCTCACCCAACAAGATCAAAATCCTCTCCAACATCAGCATCACCAACAACGCGGCCCTTCCGTTCGTCATCGACACGACCGGCGCCCAAACCGTGTCGCAAATCGGTGGCAAGTCCCAGCTGCAGATTCAGCAAATCACGCTGGAACCGTCCTCCGAGGCGGAAGCCCTCTCGAACGTGGCGTCCGGAATCGCGACCAGTCTGGGACTGGTTGATGCCAGCGGGGTCGTCATCGAGGACGGAACGTTCCACCACCAGAACCATCAGCAGCAGCAGCAGCAGTACATTGAGCACCAGATGGCGACGGTGCACGGCGAAACGGGCACGACCACCACGATCAGTGCGGCCGGAGGGCCCGACCAGCTGACCAAACTCATCACCGAAGATGGGACGGAGTTGCAGCTGACCCAGAGCCAGAAGGAGGAAATCTTCTCCCAGCTGCAGAACAGCGGAAACGGTAAATTGTTTTGATACACTTTTTCTTTATTTATATTTTGACAAATTGATTTCGTTGCATTTAGAGTGCATTTCCCCCGTCGCAAAAATAAAATTATTTATTTTACCAAACAGATTAAAATAACTGCCTTGTTAAATTCCTGCAAAAATGGCACAAATTCGAACTTGAATTGAGAACTTAGTTTGCCATAAAACAAAATTGGTAGCCAGCCTACAGCGCAAACCTTACCCCTTTCTTGTTAATTTCAAGTGAAGCGCAAAATAATCGCCTGTCGTTAGGCAATTTTATGCTGTGCGGCAACGATAGTGTGGTTTTCGCAGCATTGGCTACATCGCCAAAAGGAAATTCAATTACAGCGCGCACGAGGGTGTCGCGCCAGAGTTCAGTGGGGTGAAATTTAAGCGCACACGTGGAAGGGGTTTTTTTTATGGCAGACTAGAAGGGTACAGAAAAGGCTGGATTGTTTGATTGTTTGCAAAAGAAAGATATTAAAGTATAGGGGAAATATATTATATATATACCTATTCTCATCAAACACCTGTCTTCAGCATATGGAGTAGAGGTGGGCAAAAAAAAGAGCGAACCGCTCAAAGAGCCGGTTCACTTAAAAGAGCGAACGAACCATGACTCATAATAAAAAAAACACCGAGGTCCTAATTGAAACTCCAGTCTTTTGAAAAATCCGTTCCAATATTGAAAACGAAACTATTGGCACTACGCCCCCCGGGGCATGGCCTTCCTCTAACGTGGGATTTCTGCTCCAGCGCCTCTGACGAGACAGGAGAAACCGGGACCGACGTTTTACTTCACCATCCGATAGAAGCTCAGTGGATAAGGCGGGAATCGAACCCGCGTCTCATAGCATCATCGGGATCGGCAGCCGAAGCCGCTACCCCTGCGCCACGAGACCCACCACTTTTTTATGATACAATACTGAATTGACCACATGACCCATGTTCCAGAACCCAGATTAAGATTGGCCTAGATGTCAAACTTCATGACAGACCGGAGTATCCTATTGTTGGTGATCAATGTGTTTCGATCGAATCCCAAGAGATAAATCTTTCATGTTGTGCCGAAAACCGATCGCAGTTGGTCATAAATATTTTGTTTACTCATTGATCACCAACTGTAGGCTACTCCGGTCTGTCATGAAGTTTTTAAGTTTAAATCAACGATCAACGACATCGATGATATAAACGCCGTTGATTTCAACGATTAACAGCATTGAAGTTGGCTAGACACTAAACACGTTCTTAACCTGTGACTTCTTCGCAATCCCACAAAATACCCATGCTTCCTTCTTACCAACTACGGCCGTGAAACAATGGCAGGTCCTGCAGGAAGCTGGCCTTGTCCTTTTCGAAAACAAACATTCCCCTAACGCCCCGACCTCGTTCCGCACCGGCAAAGGTGTCCACGTCCGACTTCTGGCAGTGGCCGCGTTCGGATTTGAGTCACGTCGTGGTCAACTCACCACCGGCACTACCAAAATGATTGTTTACGTTTGGGACTTAGGCGTACACGGTTACACGAGAACGGCAAATTAAAAAAAATATCTGGTCGTATTAAAAGTTAAAACATTTTAATCAGTTCTAGCTAAACATTGTAATAGGGCCGAAACCGAAGTGTAAACAAAGAGTCTATCCTGCTCGTTCAAAATGTAAACATCAACTGACGTGAGCAGGATAGACTCTTTATTTACACTTGTGAGTGGTAGTGAGATTTTAAAAAACTTTAGAAGTTTTCATTTTTAAAACAATAATTTTTTATTATAGCGAATTTTAACCACTTTTTTATTCAAAAGTAAGTTACTTTTGTCATTACAGTGATAATATTTTCTTTGTGTGTGGGTGATTTTTTTTAGATTGTTAGCTATTTTTTCTGAATGGTCCTAACCATTGCACAGTGGTCAAAAACGGGTGAAAAAACGGATCTTTTGATGCCGTCAGTTTCTGCCTGTCAAAAGTATCATATTTAATGTAAAAAATTACGAGGAATCGATTGGTGGTACTCTCATTAGCGGCAAATGACAGGAAGTGGTCCATTTTACCCCATTTTGCCTTTTTTAGGGTGTTTTTCTCGAATATCTTCAACTGCAGTAGTTTGCCGCACTTCTAAAGTATCTTATTTTATGTAAAAAATCACGAGAAATCGATTGGCGACACTCTCAATAGCGGCAAATGACGGCAAGAGCCAGTTTGCCTCATTTACCCCTTATTGATGTGTTTTTCATAAATATCTTGAATTACTGTAGTTTCCTACAGTTTTAAAGTATGTTATTTTATGTAGAAAATCGTGAGGAATCAATTTGTGACATTTTCATTGGCAGCAAATGACAGCATGGGCCCATTTTGCCCCAGTTGCCCCATTTTATGTGTTTTTCGTCAATATCTATAATTGCCGTTGTTTTTACACTTTGAAAGTATACTATTTTATGTAAAAAATCACGAGAAATTGATTGGTGACACTCGCGTTGGTGGCAAATGACGGCAGGGGCCCATTTCGCCCCATTTGACCCATTAAACGGTGTTTTTCGTAAATATCTTGAAATTACATTATTTCTTACATTTTCAATGTATATTTTTTTATATAGAAAATCACGAGAACACTCTTAATTGCGGCAAATGGCGACAAGGGCCCATTTTACCTCATTTACTCCCTCTTGAGATGTTTTTCGTGAATATCTTGAACGTACTGTGCATTCTACAGTAACATTCTTGTAAACTGTACTGGAAATTACGACACGTTTAATACATTGAATAAAAACACATAAAATGGGCAAAATAGGCCCTTGTCGCCATTTGCCGCTAATTAGGGGGTTTTCAATCAATTCCTCGTGATTTTCTGCATAAAATAACATTTATTTAAAGTTTGGAAAACCACGGCAATTCAAGTTATTAAAGAAAATACATAAAATGGGATAAATGGGGCAAAACGAGCCTTTGCCGTCGTTTGCCGTTTATGAGAACACCACCAATCGATTCTTCGTGATTTTCTACATAAAATAATATACATTGAAACTGTAAGAAATAATGTAATTTCAAGATATTTACGAAAAACACATTAAAAGGGGTTAAATAGGGCAAAATGGGCCCTTGTCGTCATTTGCCAACAACGCGAGTGTCACCAATCGATTTCTCGTGATTTTTTACATAAAATAGTATACTTTCAAAGTGTAAAAACAACGGCAATTAAAGATTGACGAAAAACACATAAAATGGGGTAACTGGGGTAAAATAGGCCCATGCTGTCATTTTCCGCCAATAAAAATATCACAAATCGATTCCTCACGATTTTCTACATAAAATAACATGCTTTAAAACTGTAGGAAACTACAGTAATTCAAGATATTAATGAAAAACACATCAATAAGGGGTAAATAAGGCTAAATGGGCTCTTGCCGTCATTTGCCGCTATTGAAAGTGTCACCAATCGATTTCTCGTGATTTTTTACATAAAATAAGATACTTTAGAAGTGCGGCAAACTACGGCAGTTGAAGATATTCGAGAAAAACACCCTAAAAAAGGCAAAGTGGGGTAAAATGGACCACTTTCTGTCATTTGCCGCTAATGAAAGTGCCACCAATCGATTCCTCGTAATTTTTTACATTAAAAATGATACTTTCGACAGGCAGAAACTGACGGCATCAAAAGATCCGTTTTTTCACCCGTTTTTGCCCACTGTGCATCCCTTCAAGTGTTGCTGAAGTTTATCGCTTATTTCATCGATGGTAGAAGACAGTTTCTTTGTTCGACCTCAACTCCTTCATGAAAAATAAATTTAGAATCGTCGTATCCATCGGACATATTTTAGCGATTCTCGGCAAAAAAAATCTGCGAGCTCAATTCTGTCGTTGGAACTGATATAAATTGTTAAATCTCCGAAAACGTTCGTCTCCTAGAAGCTTTATCCCACTCGCGACATGGTTATCTGGAAAAATTGCTTTATGGTTTGCTTTCAAATTTAACACGCTCGAAAAAGGTTCGACTAGCATCGTTTCTTAATATTTGAATATTTTTCTAGAAGAATATTTCTTGTTGACTTCGTTGTTCGGTGGCTTTGGAGATTTTTTGGGAAGCATTCGATTATCGAGAACAAAAGTGTTTACGCACATTTCAAACAATGGCTGTGGTCCTGTGTTTAGTTCTTCATTCCGTCCTATATATTAACAGAGAAGTCTTTAGACCAGATTTGATTATTCTTTACTGGTTTTAAAAACGTTTTTGTTTAATTTTGCTTATGGTTAGCAAATTTGATGTCGGTGTTCGGGAAATGCACTCGATAACTCACTCTAACACAACATTAACAACCACTTTCAACTTCTTTCAGGCGGTAACGTCGTCATGGTCCTCAACGACGACCAGTTCATCACGGGGGCCGGCCTGCAGCTCGCGGACGGAACCGAGCTGATCAACGCCGGCGGAAGCACCGCCGACGGCGGCCAAAACTCCAACATCATGGTCATGTACAGCCAGGCTGGGGACGAACTGTCCCAGGCAACGCAGAGCACGGTCACCACGACGACGGTGGCTGCATCGAGTGGAAAGTCCAAGGAGGCGCAGAAGGTGGCTTCCGTCGTGGAGGAGGAGGAGACTTCGCAGGCGTCGACGCAACCCTCGGAGAAGGAGGTGGAAGCTGCTAGTGAGAAGGGAGAGGACAGTCAGATGAGCGTTGATCCGGAGAGCAGCCAGGACAAGGGCGCTGACGATACGCGCGACTCGGAGGTTGATGAGGAGGAGGAAGCGGCTCGGTTGGCCAAAGAGGAAGAGGAAAAGGCCGCAAAGGAGAAGGAGAAGCTCAAGTTGATTTCGGAACTGGAGGGAGATTGGAGCGAAGATACGGAGGAGCAGCCTGCGGCGGCGGAGCCGGATCCGGTTCAGGAGGAGGAAGCGAAGAAGGTCGAAGTTACGGCAGAAAAGGAAAAGCCTGCGCCAAGCAAGTCGAAGGAAGATCCCAAGAAGCAAGAAGCCGTTGCTGCCGCCACGGAAGAGGCCGCAAACGAGAAGGAGATCGATCGCCTGCTGGACGAGTGGCACAGCGAGGTTAAGGCCGACGAAGCGGAGGAAGCGGAAACCGCCGACACCGACCTAGAGAAGAAGCTCGAAAAGGTCGTCGGGGAAGAAAAGACTGAGGAAGAACCGCCGGCGAAGGAGGACGAAGAACCCGCGGCCGCTCCCGCTGAAGAGGCGGAACCGTCTGCGGCCACGACGTCCGACCAAACGCCGGACGTGAGCGTGGACGAGGCGAGCATGAACGACAGCGAGACGACGCAGGTCGTGATTGTGGCCGCCGAGAGCGAAACGGACACGTCGATGCGCGAGGACGAAACGAGTCAGCAGGAGGAGGAAGCGACCAGCGTTGACGAGAAGAAGCAGGTTGAGGAGGAGGAAGCGGCAAAGGAAGGCGAACCGGAAGCGAAGGACAACGGAGAGGCGGCGAAGGAGGAGGTGAAGGGAGAGGAGGACGGTGACGACGAAGCGAAAGAGCCCGAAGAGGACAAGACCAAGTCGAAGGAGGTGGTCAACTCGCTGCTCGGAGATTGGGACGAGGATGACGATCTGTAAAAGAGTTGACGATTTATCGAAAATAAGTTAGAAATTGTAAGCGACAAAGTGACTTTTTAGAAAAGAGAATTTATGTGCTAATATTAATTGGTAGCGCAGGCACAGAAAAGTTTACAAAGGGAGTCGTAATAGCATTACACTGTTACTAATTTTATAGAGCCAGTTCTATATGTTTCAATGCTTATTTTGAATTGATAATCGTAAAAATAATATATATAGTTTCAGTTGTAGATTAGTTGCTTAATTTTCTTGATGCTTCTTAAAATAGCAAACACAAAAGCTATTTAAAGAACCATCAACTTTGATGCTTTGCATGCAAATTAACATCGCGTTAATTGCGTGGAAGATATCGCCTTTAAAAAACATAAGAAATTTTACCTTTACTGAAATGCGCAAACAATTTCGGTGTTGGTAAAATTTCGCACTCATTATTTTACCTATTTTCAAAAATACTAAAAGAACCAGTTACAAACGAATACATTACAAAACATCAGCTAGCGAATAAGTTTAATTTTCTTACAAACTAAAAAAGTACTAAATAGACTTGATTATGATTTTTTGAAATTATTTTAGCTCATAAGAGTAAAACAGTTTTAGAGCTTCTTCGTGAGCCCCCAAACAAATAATGTCTATCGAGTTTAGTTCGGTGTAGTGGAATAAATAGAAACAGATTATATTGAATAAATTTATCTTGTCGAGTTTATTATTTCTTCCGAAAGATTTCAAAAATCAAATCTGTCTGGCTTTTTGCCTTCCACACCTCAAATTCTTTATTAGACCTCGTAGACCCACCTTCACGTATACATATCGACTCAGAATCAAATTCTGTACAAATGTCTGTGCGTGTGTCTGGATGTGAGTCCGTGCACCGAAAAATATGCACACGATTATCTCCGGATTGGCTGAACCGATTTCGACCGTTTCGGTCTTATTCGATCCGTCTTGGGGTCCCACAAGACCCTAGTTAATATTATGAAGGTTAGTAAAGTATTTCAAAAGTTATGCTAAAAAACGATTTCGAATAAAGTCCGGAAGATTGTAAAAAGGGTGGTTTTTGTCATGCTATACGTTTTTTAAAAGGTATTAGAAAGACCTTTCCAACGAGCCCAAAACGTTGAAGATCTGACAATCCTATCAAAAGTTATGAGCACTTAAGTGTTATTTATGCACTGTTTGGAGGCCGGATCTCAAATATTTTGATGAAAACGTTGTCCGGATCCACCATGCGACCTGTCTTTGTATAGGTAATCAAAAGACCTTTCCAATGAGCCTTAAACGTTGAAGATCCGACAACCCTATCAAAAGTTATAACCACTTAAGTGTTATTTATACACTTTTTTAGGCCGGATCTCAGATATTTTGATAAAAATAAGTCTTATTTATACTCTTTTTTGAGGCTCTGTTGTATAACTTTATGAATGTAAGGAAGGCACCACCCACCTAAAGGTGGATTAAGCAACGTTTTTTTCCATGAAATTGCAAGTGACTCATAATTACCGGTCTGCAGTACTTACCCACGCCAAAAGTCGTTGCTCGGTTGTCTACTTTCAGGCGTTTCACCAGCCAGCTGCTGATCTGTTTGCGCACCGCTTTCGTGTTGCCTACCAAAAGGCGCTTCAGAGCAAGCTGTGCTTTAATGTGAATTGAAATAAGCTTTTTAATTGGAGTCCTTGCTAGCAAGCTGTGGTCGACTGCCAGTCATGGTTTTTGCATACTCTGCAGGCGTAACTGTTTCAAAGCGTAGAAAGGGTGAACCGGTCACGGAAATTTCTAGCAGAAGTTGTTCTGTTAGAATCCTGCTAGAATAAGGCTACCAACTCTTGCTGAACAAAAGTTCGTACACTTTGCCGAAATGACCCCATGGTATAACAAAAACTGTCAATGAATTTTTTAGATAAATTAAATTTAATAAATTTGAGAATAAAAAATATAAAACTGTGTCGTTCTTACGGCTAACAAATTTCACAAAATGCGATCAAAGTGATTTTGACTTGCACGTTTAAAAGTATTCATAAAATAAACCGTGATTTGAATCAAATCATTATGTTCTTCATTTTTTTTTTTGTTAAACGTTCAAAAGTTTACGAAATGTCAAGTTTGCTTTTAAGAATAATATCGTTCTTAGTGTTTTCACGAACACTTTTCCAGAGTTTTTTTTATTGAAAAAAATCCTATAACATGTGATACACAACAGTTTATAGGACCTTTAAAAAAAACTCTAGATTTGTTATTTGAAATGTTTTCACAAGTTTTCGAAAGCCTTTGGAAATGGATAAATATATTTAGTAAGGAATTTCTATAAGAACAATTCTAGAGTTATTTTTAAAGGTCCTATCAACTTTTTAAATCAAACTCACAGAAAAATACAAATTTCTAGTTAACAAAAGCTTCGACCAAATCAAAAAAGCAATTCAATGCTTTAAAAGTTGTTAAAATTCCGTATAAATCCGTATTATGCGTAAAATTCCCTACACAAATTCCGGCCTGTTAAAAATCCGCGAAGAGGTTCGAAAATCCGTATAGTAAGGAAAAAATCCGTACAGTTGGTAGCCTTATGCTAGAATGATTCTAGCAAACTTGCCAGATTTTTGTTAGAATTTTGCTAGAATTTCTTACAGAGCGAAACCTGTAAGAATTGGGTTAGAATTTTGTGAGAAAATTCTGACAGAGCAAAATCTGTCGAAAATGATGTCATTTTCGCCAAACCGCTTTGTGGCGAATGTGGTTGCCGCCATTACCATCTTATCATTGCATTTGTTCAAACAAGTTCATTTTTTCTGCCGTTGATGGAAATGCATTACTTTCCTGCGCCGCTAAATTTAGGTAAGTAATTTGAACTGGGGTAGCTTGAATCAATCCAAAATAAATATTACTCTTCTTATTGAAAAGCGCCAGCGACAAAATTGGGCGAAAAGTTCATCGCCCGGAGATCGCGAGTTGGCGCGAGCGAATGAACACCGCGAAAAATGATTCTGGGTTGAATGATTCCCAGTCACGGCGTTCTCACAGGATTCTTACAGAATTCTAGCAGAGCGAAAATATTCTTACTAGAACTGTAACATCATCCTGCCTGAACTTAGCAAGAATTCTCAAAGAATTCTAGCTCAAATGCAATAAGCGGTTCTAGCAGGAGCCGGCGAAATCAATCGGTTCTGTAAGAATCCTGCTAGAATTTTGCTAGAATTGAACGGATACAGTTTTTCAAGAAGGAAATTTTTTATGGGTTTAGTCAGAAGGTTTGCTAGATTTTTTCTAGCAAAGTGAAACAAAATAAACAATATATTTATTCAATAAAAAAGTTACTCGCAACAACTATAAACACAAAAACACAAACTTATGATCACTAATAGGCACATTTCTCTGGAAACGATCGATGGGGGTTGCCGTCCACATTTTTTTCTATCTAGTTCCTGCTGTAATGGAAAGATGAAGGCTATTTATTATAGATTTTCCATGATCTGGTTGTTTTTACTTACCAAAATTGATGGTGCAGAAAAATACGTCGTCCTCCTCCAACAAACAGAAATAAAAGAGAAAATTGACAAGATGGCGGTAATCACATTCGCCACAAAACGGTTAGGCGAAAATTACGTCATTTTTGATAAATTTTGCTGTCAGAATTTTCTAGCAAAATTCTAACAGAGCTCTGGCCCAGTCACGACGTTCTAGCAGGATTCTAGCAGAGTTCTCACAGAGCTGGATATTCTTACAGCATTCTAGCAAAAATGTTCAACCGTTCTAGCAGGATTCTGGCAGAACCAGCTCTGCTAGAATATTTCGTGACTGGGGGCAGGCCTGCTAGAATCATTCTAGCAGGATTCTTACAGAACCAGCTCTGCTAGAAATTTTCGTGACCGGGTTATTTCGTCATTCGGTTTAATTAGAAAATCATTATTTTTTCGTAAATATCGCTACTTTGATGCGATGTTATTGATTTTTACACTATATTAGGCATTGTTACATCAATTTGACCTTACAAACGCACTAGAATGGCCAAATTATAAAACAACAATGTTTGCCAATTTGACCGTTTTACCCCCAATTCCCCTTGTAGAACAAAAGAAAAGTTCATCCGCGGTCTGTCAGCAGCGCGCTGTTTTGTTTGCTGGATCAACATTTGGAAATGTCGAACGTTGAAGGAAATCGCTCAAAAAATGAAAATTAACCGATTCCAAATGTTTTGGCCGCAAATGAAAGGTAAGTGTGGCTAATTTTTGATTCCGATCTGTAAAACTAGTTCTGGCGAGGGTTCTGGGCACTGCGGCAATCGATTTTACCGGCGGGTTGCTTCCGGTTGCATTTGATTTGCGGAGAAGGTTTTTCAATCCACCAGGGGCTTATTCGGGGGCAACAGTTTTGGCAATCCGGAACTTCTGGTAAGTTTAATATTTGCAGTGTTTAGCATGAAAAAGTTCAAGATGGTATGTCAGAGACATAACCGAAAGACATAGGACCAAACAATTTGAATGAGTTTTTGGATTGTTAGTGAAATCTGGAATAAGATTATTTTGTTCCACAGATTTTTTTTTTTTTTTTTTTGCAATAAAATATAGTTTATTTGTTGGTATACTTAAAAATAAGAAAGAATTTGATATCCTAATTTGGATATCCTAAAAAATCAAAAATAAACACTTTTCTCTTCTAGGTTGCTGTTTCCGTTGATGATGGTGTTGTACTGGTCGATCCTGGTCACTTGCTGAATCGTCCGGGGTTCAATTCTGAGTTCGTCCGAGGGGATGGGGTTTGCCCGTCCTCTTCCAGGGGTCTCAGGAGCCCGGGGGGTTGTCCCTATTCCAATCCTCCAAAGACTTGTGGTTAGGGGGGCCCCGGGTCTCCCGAGCGCAACCGTGGATCCTTCGTTGGGGTGTCAGTACCAGGCACCCCGGAGGAGCCGGAGGGTGTTCCCTGTTCTACTTTTCTTGTAGCTTGTGGTCAGGGGGGCCCCGGGACCTCCGGGCGCGACAGTGGTTACACTTTCAGATCAGGCTCAGCTCAAACTCAAAGACAGCTACATCAATAGCAGTTGTTGCGCATTTGTCAACAAAGACGATGTAGTTAATGAATGCTTTGAGCAATTTTGCTCTTCTTTCATCTTCGATTCCAGCCAGAACAGGTCTAAAGAGCTCGTCAAATGAAAACTGCCGTCATAGATTTATCGGCAAAATTGCCACAACTCGTATGTTACCCCGGGCCCAAGGGGAACCTGCTTTGAGGGCACCGGCCACTCCAGGTTGTGGCCACTACTGTCGAAATGGCCATTATCATGTTCAGTATCAAAAACCATGAATTTTGATACCCATATTGCCAAAACTCGTATGGTTCTGTAAATGTCCCTCCGGGCCCCCGGGGAACCTGCTTCGAGGGCACCAGTCAGTACAGGTTGTGGCCACTACTCTGCCCATATTTGAAAATTCGGCTATTATGCCAAATCAAGTATTCCGAGACAAACGCGTTTTAGGGTTTGTCACCAAATCTCCGTCAAGGCAATTTCCCATAAGAATGGCATATTAGCCGTTTGGTTTTTCGCATCGGCAGCCAAATCTAAACACTATTTTAGTGAAATTCAAATTTCAGAAGATGCGTTGGAACATCATTTACCACCTGGTGCTAATATCTCATTTTTGCCAAAAGTGGATATTAGCCGTTTTTTCAATGGTGGGCAGTACTGTCGAAATATCAATTTTCATGTTCAGTATCAAAAACCATAAATTTTGATACCCATATTGCCACAACTCTTATGGTTCTGTAAAAGGCCCTCCGGGCCCCAGGGGAACTTGCTTTGAGATCAACGGTCACTCCAGGTTTTGGCCATCACTGTCGAAATGTCAATTTTCATGTTCAGTATAAAAAACCAAACAAGTTCATCCGGACACGAGCATTTCCTCGAAGGCTGCGTAAACGAAATCTTCGAACGAATTGGGGAAAGCTGACTGACTCGGCTGTGCATCCCGGGGCCGTGACCAATTACACGAGCTCGTAGTAGATTCGTTGTACTAACCCATACAACAGGGCTACAACAATTTTCACACAGTCTACTAGGTTAAGCGATTTTACTCCAGTGCCCAAAAGTTGCCTCCGCTGGCGGTTTTGCTTGTCCCCGGGTGTATCTGTAGTTGGTCGCAGTCTCTGATGGCATTTTCAGGTGACGAATTTAGATACATCAATCGAACATCCGTGGAAGGGAAACTCGACGCATCGAACCCAATCAGCGTGTACCATGAAACGGGAGTGTGTGTGTATGTGTGTGTGAACGCGCATTTGGCAATTTTCTTAAATCTACCATCCTACGGCACGGCATTCGCACACAATTTGCCCTCTTCGGTGCTGCTCTCCGGTTCTCTCTCTCTCTCTCTCTCTCTCTCTCTCTCTCTCTCTCTCTCTCTCTCTAGAAAATAAAGGTGATTTTGCAGAAGAAATCCTTCTCCGGAAGAGAATTTGCGTTGCTAGGGCTCTCTCTCTCCCTGCTGCTGCTGCTTCACCCTTCCGCGGCTCAGAAATTATGAGCAAACCCGACTTGTTCAGCATCTCGGTGGCAACTAAGTGGAGTGGAAAGGGTAGAACGCATTTTTATACTTCTACTTCGCTATTACTTCCCCTCTTTTCACGATCGTCGACGGCCAGTTCTGCTGCGGCGGTTTTCCCCTCAAAAGCGTTCGTTTTGTTAGCTATTTCTAAGCATTTTAAAACATTGAATTTTTTGAATAGTTATACTATTCTGCCAATACTGTGAATTTTATAGAAAATTGCTGAATGTTTTCCGAATCGAATGGTCCAAAAATTATGTAATTTCAATGTGTCTGGATGAAGATATTACCGTTTGAAATAACGTTCGCCAAATGTGACGCTTGGGATCGAAATTTTGAACTGGCCCCCCAGTATAGTAAGTAAAGACATAGTCCTATGTCAAAACAAACTTAGACTAATCTTTCAAGTGTGCGCTCTTTTTGAGCCTACCAGCAGCAGCAATCGGAGGAGAAGTCTACGAAGGATAAGCAGGTTGCTCCGAAGAAGATGACTCCACCACAGGATCCGGCTTCCTCCGCAGTACAGGCGCCTCAGCAACAGCCTCGACATCTGCAGGCAATTGAGCAGGCCTACCAGATTAATAGTGGGACAAAAGGCCATGGCCGAGACTGCCCCAATTTTGTACTGCAAAGCCTGGATTGTGATTCACTGGTAGAATTCCTGAATCCCACAAATCACACGCACTGAAAAAAGACGGGTGAGCTGTCACGACAGCAGCGCCATCAGCGCCGGGTGAGTGGATGACGAAACAAAATTGCATTTGAAATAACCATTACTGGATCGGCACTGGAGTGTCCCGTCTGTTTGTCTGTGCTCTAAGGTGAAACCCAGCATGGTGCAAATGGTACGTTCGTTTGAACAGCCAGTGCGGCACCGAGTGCCGCACTCGACGGTGTCAGTTTTGGTTCAATCGAACGTCATTTGTCAGTGTGCGTGGAACTCGCATGAAACTGAAAAAATATCGAGTGCGGCCCTAGAGTTTCAGTTCCAAGATGGCGGCGAAACTCGTGTGGAACAAGCACTAGTTTCTTCAAAGAAACACTTTGACAGCTCTGAGTGCGGCACTCAGTGTGGAACTAGCCATCAAACGAACGTACCAAAAGTGTCCATCACGGTCCACTGAAGCTTCTTGAAGCGATACCGATGGTTGATATACCCATATAGTTTGGCGTTGATCAGGTAGATCATCAGGTCATCACTTCCTGGAATTCTTGGATGATCAATAACAATTCAACGTACCCCAGAGTATCTATCGTGGTTCACTAAAGCTACCTGAAGCTACACCCCAATCAAATCGTTTTCCGCATGACGGATTCATTCCGCTTCGAATTCCGCTTCGAAAATTGCTTCGAAATTTTCTAAACAGATTGTCTGATTGGGTTCCGTTTCGATTCCGTTTGAGCATTTTTTGCACAAGGGCGACACCTGCTGGTGTACAGCGGAACCTCGATGACATTTCGCCGAGTTTCGCCGAAGCGGTTTTTCGTCAGTGTGTGAGTGAGTTGACATCAAAAGAAATGTCAAACGCGTTTTAACTTGAAATTTCTAAGAGCGTCATCGGAAGAGCCTCGATTATTTTCAATCGGATTTTCCGGATTCTGATAGAAAAATCAAAGTTTATGGGCGGATTTGTTTATTGCCAAGTGCCCCACGACCGGGAACGCTGCCGTTTGTATATGGACCGTGGGCCGGATCTGTCCTGCGTGCGTTGCTGGTGAGTTTGGTTAAAATTTGAACTTTTTTTATCCCCAACTGATTTGACGACGATTCTAGGAATTTGTTCATACCTGGCCTACTAGTGCGAGTTACTCAACAAGCAGACGAACCCGGTCCAGCGAACATGCGTTGATTTGCTCCCATTCAACTTGGCCAATTGTTATCGCTGGTACCGGCATGAGTGGCGGACGGACTTCTCCGTCGGACAAAGAGATCAACGGAACTTGTCCTTCTGCATTTCCAGCGGATTCTTTATTGGAAAACAGGTAGCCCAAACAGACGCGCGGAAATGCACAAGCCGGCAGCTGGACTGTTGCCGCCACCACCACCAACCATTGTCATCCCGCCGGAGTAGTGTTCCGTACTGCCGGACCACAATATATTGTAAAATTACAAATTTTAAGTAATTAAAACACGGGATTCATGGTGGGGAGAGTGTTTTTTAAATTAATTTTGAATATAAATAAAAACTGCCTAAAATAGGCCAAAAGTTGAATCAGTTTTGAATTCCAATTAAATCAAAACTAAAAAGAAAATCAAAAAGAAAAAAAGAAGAGCAAAAGCTTACCCGTCTGTTCCGTTTCAATTCCGTTTGAATTCCGCTTGAACCGATTTGCGGCGAAAACTCAAACGGAACCGGTTGTTGCGTTTGAAGCGGAATTCGTTTCCGAATCTAAAACGAACACTGTTTAGAATTCGAATCGAACTTTTTTCGCTCAAGCGGAATTCTAAACGGAATTCAAACGGAACGTGCTGAGTGGGACCGATTGGTTAATTCACCCATATAGACCTCCGTTGATCACGCATGATCTCAGGGGGTACCGGAAAACAAACCCCGTAATGGCGGACAATAGGGTCCTAAAGTCAAGAGGTTTCGGATGGCTTACAGGAGGAACGACGAAAACGCGTGCGTACAGTCAAAGCGGTTGAAAAAGACTTTTATTATTATAAACAGACAGTGACAGCTAGAGGAGCACGTCACTCAGGTCTGGCGCAGTAGCGCAGCAAAAAGAGGGGGGCAGTGGTTGTTATCTCAACACCCCTGCTCAACCACAGCACCATCTCAACTACAAAAACAGTAGCTCCAACTCTCCGGACAATCCGAAGCATCCCGTCTACACTCTCACACGGCAATCGACGCCGCCAACACCTCGGGGCGTTCCCCTGCTGAAGTCCATCTGGCTGCGCGTTCTTCTTCTTCTTGATGATCCAACGAAAACACCAGCCGGAACTTTCTGGTTCGCCTCGTACTTGTCGGCCACAACTCTGTCACCTTGCTTCCAACGACTCCACTTGCAGGTGACCGGTGTGCGAGCAATTGGGAGCATCGTCAAAGAACAATTTTTATTGCACCCCAACGAATCAATCACCTCATCCGGTTTCGTCCTCTCAGCAATCGTTTGCGTGATGTTGTCGATGTAACTCGTAGCAAACAAGGCGAATCCGCGTCCACGGCCCGGTTCTGCATCCGCACCAGCTGTTCCGGATTCTTCTTCTTCTCGATCATTCGGCTCAGTTTCGGGTTCTTCGTCCCAACGGCCAAATTCTTCTTCAGCGGGATCACCACCAGGTTCATCAGCATCGGCAGCAATCGGACGCACCAAATTCTGCTGCTTTCTTTCCAGCCCGATTTCAACCCGTTCACCGGCTTCGTACCCGACATCTTTCCGACTGGGTACAACCCAAGCTCCACACGGTGTTTGTTTACCTGCACTGCACGTGTCGCAAACGATCGTTTTCTTGCACTTTCTGCCACCGATCTGCTTCGGGGTTGACACCATGTAACATTCAGCGAGAGCAATCAAATTATGCTCTGTTTGTGCACGATCACACAACAACTTTTCACGATCGACAGTACGAAAATCCATTTCGTACAGACTGTTCCGACGAGCACCACACACGATCAGCTCGTTTCCACGGTAAATCTGAGCTTTTCCGTTCTCAAAAACAACACGCATTCCGGCCTGCTCGATCCGCACAACAGACAGCAGATTGTGCCGCAAGTGCGGCGTAAACAAAACGTTCTTCACGGTGCACTCAATCGATCGACCATTCACAAACGCCGTCATCTTCACAGTACCGCAGTGCTCCGCAACAACAGACTGGCCATTCTTGGCCACGGCGATCTCGATCGGCTCCGACAGTCGGCGCAGGTCCATAAACAGCTGTTTATCCCGCGCCAGGTGATCGGACGCTCCCGAGTCCAGGAACCACTTCACTTGTCGCTGCTTTTTCTGCGGCTCAGCACCGCGCACACCAACAAAACAAACACTGTTGCGCTCGCTCGAGCCAGCAACATTCGCGCTCTCACTGTGTTGTTTCTTCTTCGCTGGGCAGTCGACACTTTTGTGGCCTTCCTTCTTGCACGAAAAACAGCGCAACTTCTTCTGCTGTTTCGCGCCGTAAAATGCAGCCATCTCGCTCTCTCGTTCGCCCATGCCTTGCTGCTTTGTTTCCTCGTCCAGCAGCCGGCATTTCACGAACTCCATTGTGAGGTTATCCTCCGCCATGGTTTCGATGGAGGTCACAACCGCCGGAAACGCCGACCCCAAGCTCAGCAGCAGATGGCAAACTGCATCCAACTCCTCCATCACAGCACCGGTTCCACGGAACTCCCGGACCAGCCGGTCGAAACGCAGAAAATGATCCGCCAGCCGTCCACTTTCGAATCGCATGCCCACAATTTGGCGTTTCAGGTGCATGCGAGTGGCGATGCTCTTTCGCTGGAACACATCCTGCAGCGTGCACCAGATTTGCTTCGGCGAGACCTTGTCGTGCACATATTCCAGATGCGAGTCGTGGATCCGCTCGATCAGGAGTCGCCTGCACTTCCGCCGCCGCTTGAGCTCCAGCTCCCGTCGATTCTGCTTCGCCGTCTGGGCCGCCGGGGCATCTTCCGGCTTCACGACGATCTCCGGAATCTCGCCCACGTCACGCTCCACGCAGTCCCAGAGTTCATACTCCTCCAGGAGTACCCGAACTCTCAGCTTCCAGGACGCGTAATTTGTACCGTCGAACAATGCGACATGGTACCGATCTTCACGGACAACTGCTCCCTCCGACATCGCGAAAACTTAACTTGCGAAAAACTACCCGGACTTGAAACGACCTGGGCCCATAACCTCAAGAGGTTTCGGATGGCTTACAGGAGGAACGACGAAAACGCGTGCGTACAGTCAAAGCGGTTGAAAAAGACTTTTATTATTATAAACAGACAGTGACAGCTAGAGGAGCACGTCACTCAGGTCTGGCGCAGTAGCGCAGCAAAAAGAGGGGGGCAGTGGTTGTTATCTCAACATAAAGCCCTAAGTCAATAGTTATGTTCAATGGTTAAAAACAGATTAAAAACCATCTCTGATCACTTTTTTTCATTTAAATGCAAAAAATAGGACAGGACAACATGTTTTCGATGAATCAACTAAGGTCCGCGTAGAACGAGCTGTGAAGTAGGACCTTTTTGTCAAGATTTATTTATTTAAAAATCGATTTTAAATCTTTCTCGGTCATACAAAGTGTCATTGTACTTAGAAATATAAGCTTTATCGTTGTGAACAATAATATCACAAATTTAAGCTTCACTTAAGGACCCAATTGAAACATATCAAACGAAATATTTGAAACCAAACCTGCACAACAACAAACAAACAGAAAAATGAGGCGCTATTTTGTATTTAATTCCTTTCGTTATTGCAAATTGACTTTTGATTGCATTTTCTGATTTGTATGAAACCTTGTCCATTGATTTATTTATTTTGACCAAAAAAGTTATTGTGCACTATTGCTTCATATTCTTCATACAAAATGGTGTCTTTCTATACACAAGCGCTGTGAATGTTTTCGCAAATCTGTATCTTGAGATAAGATTTTCTGATCACCAACCATTGGCAAAGTTTTAAGTTATGACCAGGATTGAATTAAAAACTTTTTCTAGTCTTAAAAAAGATCATAGCTACAATGATTAATACACCCATATAGACCCCGTTGATCAGGTAGATCATCAAATCATAACTCCCGGGAGTTCCTGGAGGACATGGCGAAGGGTATCCATCGTGGTTCACTGAAGCTACCTTAAGCTATACCGATGGTTATATCACCCATCTAAATAAACATTGAAAAACATTTACCTAAACTTATAATATAACAAGTTATCAGAATATTTGAAATTGTCAATATTTTCTAAAAAAGTTAGAAAATGCGTTGACGTATTGAGTAATTCTCTTCGAAAAAGATTTAATGCAATTTAAATGTTTAATTATCTTTTATAAATTTGGTTGAAACTTTTTTAGGATCCAAAAACAGCCACTTCCATGAAATACCGTACTTTTTAAAATGCTCAGGTTTTCATAACTTGAATATGAGTGACAAACCATTTTCAACGAAATTTAAAAAAAATCACACTCGCAATTCAAGTACCTACAAGAATATTTATGCTGAAGTTCACGTTGTTGGGAGCCCACGTTGGGTACGGGGTTTTGTGGAAATTTGAGTATATAACGTAAAAGACTCTGATTCGCAATTATTTCGAAACTCTTTAATTTTCGTTTTTTTTTATTCCGATGAATTTGTCCCTATGTCAAAAAACATTCATTGTGTATCATTAGTTTTTCCATAGAAGTCTCCAAACAATTTTGGGGTTGTCATACAAAATGGGTATGTCCTAAACGTATGAAAATCTGTATCTTGAGAAGATATTTTTTGATCGATTTGGTGTCTTCGGCAAAGTTGTAGATTATTGTGAATACAAAGAGACGAGTTGTTTCTTTTAATTCCGCTATATATTTTTAATATCTTGACAGATACGTATTTCGCCTACTACTTGCAGACTTCATCAGTGTTCTGTTCTCGACAGTCGAGAACAGAACACTGATGAAGTCTGCAAGTAGTAGACGAAATACGTATCTGTCAAGTTATTAAAAATATATAGCAGAATTAAAAGGAACAACTCGTCTCTTTGTATTCACAGTAATGCATTCTGCTAAAACGCTCAACCAAACCACAATTGTAGATTATGATTGGGGTACACGGAAAACATGATCTTCGATATGTTTTATTTAACTTTTTATTACTAGAGCATCATTACCGGTGCGTTGCGGAAATTGTTGCTATTTTATTAACCCGTAACGCTTCTATTTTAGTTTAGTCACCCACTCGCACACCGGTCGTTGCCAAATTAGGTTGTCAATTTACTACCCGGCAACCTTACCGGTGGTTACTGAATTATTTTGTTTGGTGATTTTAATAAAAGTTTTCCCATATCAAATATCACGAAAATAAAATGTTAGAATGTCTACTTTGCGATTCCGACTGGCAGAACCGGTTTTGGGCACTGTGGCCACCGGGAACCTGCTACAACCGAAAAAAAGTCCTTTTTGAGGCCCTGTATCTCCAGAACGATAACACATAGCGGGTTGCTTCCAGTTGCATTTGACGGGTTATAACCTCAACTTTATGCTCCCGTAGAGATGATTTGTCAAAAGTGGACACCGGTTCCGTTAACCCGGAACATCCGAAAAACATGATTTTTACAGATTTTGTTATAAAATCAACACATTAGTACATTTTTTTTCAACCGGATTTTTTGTAAATTATTACATACGTACACTACATACTACCCCTGACTGTTTGGGATCGTTCCGGCCAACTGTGGCCAATCCGGAACCGGTTCCAGGGTACCACCAAAACGGTTCCAATAATGGTATCGCTAGAAACCCATCATGTTGCATATCAAACTTCATGAAATTGAAAATTATGACTCAACTCAACTCTGACTCAACCTGGTCACTCCGTAACCGGTTACCGGTGGCCAGTGGGGGGACACTTCCGGAGAATTCAAGGAAACATATCACGCGACGTATCAAACATCATGAAATTAAAAATTATCAGCATCTAAGGTCATACCGATATCCTATAACCCAACTTGGTCACTCCGGAAACGGATGCGGGTTTCCACTGGGGGACACTTCCGGAGGGTCTGTAAGTTAGGTAATTTTGGAAGGTTCAACTAAATTTGTCTACTACAGAAAATTCAAACCGCCATCAATGAAATGGTTCCGGAATGGTAATCGGGCTCGGTTGTGTAGCTGCTAGTGTGATTGCTCTCACCCAGCCGGCCTGGGTTCGATCCCAGTCCCCGACCCCGTTCACATTTCTTAAGACGAGTAATGTGTCATCACACCTTCTATCGGATGGGGAAGTAGAACGTCGGTTCCAGCCTCAGTTGTTGTACGGTCATTTGATCATTCCAGATGTAGGAGTTTTCTCCCTGCTATAAGTACAAACAACACTCCAAACCAAGCCTCCTCCGGTGGAGTCCCTGGCGGCGGGTGGACTCCCAATCCAAAGGTCGTCAGTCCGAACCCTGGGATGGAAGGTTCCTTGGAAAATAAGAAGGATTTTGAGCTCTTCCCATTGAAACCTTTTAAATCTTAGGTTCGAGAAGAAACTTCAAACTTGGTTCTTTGCATATTCCACAAATTTCCTCCATTCCCAACCAATTTACGGTTCCAAATTAATCAGGATGGGACGGAGGACATCGCCATCAGCAATTGTTTCCCAGCGGCCAGGTTGGATTAAAAGACGTGGGCAATCTTCCCATGCGCCAGTGCCAACGCACACCGCGGGTTTGGTTTTCTAGCTTCGGTACGAGCCTGATCCCATTGTGTGTTGGTATTTCGATTCATCGTACCAGCGCACCACGACAATCTCATGAACCCAGCGTGCCATGGTACGCGCCGTGGTATTGAAACCGGTTTGTACCGCCAGCGCGTACCACGGCACGTACCTCGGCTCGTGCCGAGTGAAGCACCTTGGTTCATACGTTGGGTTCATGCCTCGGGTGAGTGCCAGACACACAACCGAGGCGACGAGCCGAGATTGTCGTGGTGCGCTGGTACGTTGAACCAAAATACCCTCGGCTCGAGAGAGTCGGGTACGGGTGTAAACCGAACAAAGCAGGCGCAAAGCAAAACCGAGGTACAAGTGAACCGCGTGTACCGCACGGTGCAAGGAAGCTTGGACGTGGGCAAGACCTTTGGTGGTCATAATTTGCAATTTCATGAAGTTTGATATGTCACATGATATGCTTCCTTGCATACTCCGGAATTGTCCCCCAGTGGCCAGCGGCAACTGGTTCCAGCGTAACCAGGCTGGGTCACAGGATAGCGGCATGACCTTAGATGGTCATTATTTGCTATTTCATGAAGTTTGATATTGTCATACTCTGGCAACACTGTGCGCCGGGAGTGTCACCACCAGTTTGACACCACCTTGACGGTGCGCTCCGCGACCGAGTTGCCGCGCTGTCAAACGTCATTCTCACAACAACCACAAGCAGAGCAACAACGTGGAATTTACTCTTTATACTTAAACCTAGTTTAATAAATGTATTAATAGTTAGTTGCTTGTTAATCTTTGCTGCCATCCGTCCCGCCTTGCCTCCGCCACCCTCGGATACAACAGATATGTCGCATGATTTGCTTCCCTGCATACTCAGGAAGTGTCCCCCAGTGGCCACCGGTAACCGATTCCGGCGTGACCAGGTTGAGTCATAGGATATCGGCATGACCTCAGATGGTCGTAATTTTTAATTTCATGAAGTTTGATATGTCGCATGATATGCTTCCCTGCATACTCCGGAAGTGTCCCCCCGTGGCCACCGGTAACCGGTTCCGGCGTGAACAGGTTAGGTCAGAGGATAGCGGCATGACATTAGATGGTCATAATTTTCAATTGCATGAAGTTTGATACGTCGCATGGTAGGGTTCTTTGCATACTCCGGAAGTGTCCCCCACTGGCCACTGGTAACCGCTTCCGGTGTAACCAGGTTGGGTCAGAGGATATCGGCATGACCTTAGATGGTCATAATTTTCAATTTCATGAAGTTTGATATGCAACATGACGGGTTTCTAGCGATACCATTATTGGAACCGTTTTGGTGGTACCCTGGAACCGGTTCCGGATTGGCCACAGTTGGCCGGAACGATCCCAAACAGTCAGGGGTAGTTTGTTGTGTACGTATGTAATAATTTACAAAAAATCCGGTTGAAAAAAATTACTTATGTGTTGATTTTATAACAAAAGCTGTAAAAATCATGTTTTTCGGATGTTCCGGGTTAACGGAACCGGTGTCCACTTTTGACAAATCATCTCTACGGGAGCATAAAGTTGAGGTTATTACCCGTCAAATGCAACTGGAAGCAACCCGCTATGTGTTATCGTTCCGGAGATACAGGTCCTCAAAGTCGGGGCCACAAAAAGGACTTTTTTCGGTTGTAGCAGGTTCCCGGTGGCCACAGTGCCCAAAAACGGTTCTGCCAGTCGGAATCGCAAAGTAGACGTTCTTACCTTTCATTTGCGGCCAAGACATCCAAAATCGGTCAAGATTCCGAATTTTGGCAGCCAAAAACATTTCTGGGTCATAGAAATCTGGAACGATCTGGAATCTGGAAGCAAACTCGCGTTTCACGTCCAAGATGGCATTCGTCACAAATCTGCTCCGGTCGGAGCAAACTCTAACGTTGCGGCCAGTACCGGTCCCGACCGCCGTACCTCCAGATGTTTTCGTCGGCGTACGTACCCCACCTCTGCGGTCCTTCATTCTGCGCTGCGTGGCCGTTATTGTGTTCAACTCGCTGCGTGATTTGAAAACACGGAAGTGCCCTGCCAGGTGAGAAGTTGAATCCGCTGCGGCCGGTTCAAAATAGCTGCTTATTCCACCTCATCCTGTTGGTTCCAGGAGCTGGGGCCACCGAAGTCACGCACGGACAATTCAAACTGCATATTCCGTCGAACCAAGTAATATTTTTCCGCCGGAACACTTCAATCCGCAATCACCGACAAAACCCGAAAAATCAAGCCAAACTCTATCTAGTTTGTTTTGAACTTTGACAGTTCAAAGTTTTAGTTGCGTTGCTAGCGTGTTGCCAAATATGGTAACTCGCTCCCAACCGAGGCGTTACGTTTTAGTTTAGCAACGCATTTGGCAACGACCGGTGTGGGAGCAAAGTTACTATCACGCGTTACAAAACCTTAAAACCTGCCTAATACTCACGCTGGTAAGGTTGCTCTAAAAGTTAAACTCCCAAAATACGTATTTTTCAAAATTATTAATCGATAATATTATCGTCCTAATGATACGATAGCGGTTATCGTTATCGTCGGGACGTTATAGTTCTTTCGATAATTTTATTGGCAGCAATTTTTTTGAATCATTCTTAAATTGACTTAATCCATCAATATCATGTTAAATTGTCAATGCATTAACTAAGAATACAGCAAAAAATTGTGTAAAAATGGAAGCTGTAAAATGGAATGTTTAAAAAAGGAATGTGTAATATTACATCTATTTTAGACGAAATGCAGCCGAAAATTTTGCCAAACACATTTTTCTCTAAAAATGTTTAATATTTCTACGGAAGGTTTAATTTTACCACGACTTTGATGCAATATTGCACACAACAGTTTTCGAACAACAACATTGAAAGACGGCGACTGCAAATTTGATAACTGTCAAAGTTTTTGTTCTGATATTTGCTAAAACGAGTCGATTCGCCGTGTTTTTGTGCAAGTTAAGATAAATTAAGTAATTTTCAGTCGTTTGTGGTGCTTTTTGCGATTGTGGTAAGTAAAGTTGAACTATTTGTGAAACAGGAAGGGTTCAATTATCTAGCGGAATCGGCAAAATACTCGTTCCTGCCAGTTCCGCCTGCTGTGTTCCGGTTCCCCTTACACCCGCTAAGAATCTGCCTCGGCGAACCCGATTCCTCCTTCTATGTGCTATGTTCAGTCGCACCTGTCTCCGGCTCGAATTTCTCCCTTTTCGAATCCGTTTGTAGTACCGAAAAAGTGATTAGTTTTTATTGACAGTTTTGATTATCCGGCAAAAATTTCTTTTTTCAAATCAAATTTACTCCATTAGGTTCCTCCAAAGATTCAAGGATCAGCAGATTTCGGAAGAAGTGGTTATTTTGTCTGGGAGATGAAGACTTCCGACAAGAGCAGCCTGTCCACGATGGTAATCGTTTTCGAAAGGAGGAGGACCAGTGACGGTAATCCGGATTGACTTAATTCCGCACTTCGTGTAGGTAAGAAAAAGGTACGGTGGGCTTTTTGCGTGGACATTTTTTTTAATGATTTGGATTGGACCATCACAACTAGTGCCAACCCGTAAGTTCCAGTGAGAATCGATCACAGCTCTGCAGCATCCACCAAGAGGCGACCATTTACAGACTACGGAATCTGGCACCGGGCACTGCCATTTGTAGCAGTATGTTCGACGAGTGGCTTCCGGCCGTGGAGGACGGAGTCTTCCTGCTGAAAAGTAGATTGGCCACCATTGGCACCCCGGCAGCGTATATCCTGCAGCATTCGAGGGTTGGGAGCTGGGCGATGGTTGATCATCCGCTCATAATAGGTATGTTTTCATTAGAACTGTATTTACTTGAAGTAAATTTTAATCAATGCTCACCATTCAACAGACTTCCATCCTACGGTGGAACTACCTCGAGATTTCTGGCTGAAGTGACCTGCAGCTTTGGGCCGCCGTTTCGCCTCCTCTGAAAATTGCCGAGATTCCCTCGAAAGCTGTCACCCGTCACCAGACCCACGATCAATGCAAGAGGAGGTGACGACAATGGACAAAAACAAAACAGAATGTGGTAAACGAAGTTCCCGGACGGTTAATCCGATCCATGAAAGTGGCTCGCCAACGAACAGAGCATTGTAAACCCCGCAGTTATTACAGGACGAACCGCCACCAACCTACTCGACGCCCGGTCAAGTTTTCGCTACGAATCACAGTGCCAACCAACCGAGTTCCGGACTCATCACTGGCTCGGTCTCATTGATCACACTGCTACGCTGAGTCGGGCACCGCCGGAAACCTGCTATTCACCTTTCGCACAAAAACACCGTAAGTGATTAATTTGAATGAATTATTGTATAATTACACTTATATTGTTAAATCTGTATTTTACACCACGAAAATCCCATAAAATAAAAGATTTGTTCAACAATTCCTTTTGTTTATGTTCTTTGTAATTGATGACAACTCGATATCTATCCCCTCATTCCTTCTGCTTCAAATTAAACATTTTGCCTTCCTCACTGAGGTAAGGCTATAATCCTGCTCTAAAAATGAACTTTGTATAAAAACGTCGTAGACCCACCTTCATGTATACATATCGACTCAGAATCGAAAACTGAACAAATGTCTGTGTGTATGTGTGTGTGTATGTGTGTGTGTATGTGTGTGTGTATGTATGTATGTGACCAACAAACTAGCTCATGTTTCTCGGCACTGGCTGAACCGATTTGACCCGAACCTGTTGCATTCGACTTGGTTTAGGGTCCCATAGATCGAGTTTTATACAGATTAAAGTTTCGATAAGTAGTTCAAAAGTTATGTATAAAAATGTGTTTTCACATATATCCGGATTTCACTTAAATGTATGTAAACCAAGTCCGGGTCCATCATCCGACCCATCGTTGGTTAGGTTATCAAATGACCTTTCCAACGAGTCCAAAACATTGAAGATCTGGCAACCCTGTCTCGAGATATGCCCACTTAAGTGATATTGATGTACTTTTTGGAAGCCGGATCTCACTTAAATGTATGTAAACTATGTCCGGATCCACCATCCGACCCATCGTTGGTTAGGTTATCAAAAGACCTTTCCAACGAGTTCAAAACATTAAAGATCTGGCAACCCTGTCTCGAGGTATGGCCACTTAAGTGATATTTATGTACTTTTTGAAAGCCGGATCTCACTTAAATGTATGAAAACTATGTCCGGATCCACCATCCGACCTATCGTTGGTTAGGTTATCAAAAGACCTTTCCAACGAGTCCAAAACATTGAAGATCTGGCAACCCTGTCTCGAGATATGGCCACTTAAGTGACATTTATGTACTTTTTTGAAGCCGGATCTCACATAAATGTATGTAAACTATGTCCGGATCCACCATTCAACCCATCGTTGGTTAGGTTATCAAAAGACCTTTCCAATGAGTCCAAAACATTGAAGATCTGGCAACCCTGTCTCGAGGTATGGCCACTTAAGTGATATTTATGTACTTTTTGGAAGCCGGATCTCACTTAAATGTATGTAGAACATGTCCGGATCCACCATCCGACCAATTGTTGGTTAGGTTATCAAAAGACCTTTCCAACGAGTCCACAACATTAAAGATCTGGCAACCCTGTCTCGAGATATGGCCACTTAAGTGACATTTATGAACTTTTTTGAAGCCGGATCTCACTTAAATGAATGTAAACTATGTCCGGATCCACCATTCAACCCATCGTTGGTTAGGTTATCAAAAGACCTTTCCAATGAGTCCAAAACATTGAAGATCTGGCAACCCTGTCTCGAGGTATGGCCACTTAAGTGATATTTATGTACTTTTTGGAAGCCGGATCTCACTTAAATGTATGTAGAACATGTCCGGATCCACCATCCGACCAATTGTTGGTTAGGTTATCAAAAGACCTTTCCAACGAGTCCGAAACATTAAAGATCTGGCAACCCTGTCTCGAGATATGGCCACTAAAGTGACATTTATGAACTTTTTTGAAGCCGGATCTCACTTAAATGTATGTAAACTATGTCCGGATCCACCATTCAACCCATCGTTGGTTAGGTTATCAAAAGACCTTTCCAACGAGTTCAAAACATTAAAGATCTGGCAACCCTGTCTCGAGGTATGGCCACTTAAGTGATATTTATGTACTTTTTGAAAGCCGGATCTCACTTAAATGTATGAAAACTATGTCCGGATCCACCATCCGACCTATCGTTGGTTAGGTTATCAAAAGACCTTTCCAACGAGTCCAAAACATTAAAGATCTGGCAACCCTGTCTCGAGATATGGCCACTTAAGTGACATTTATGTACTTTTTTGAAGCCGGATCTCACTTAAATGTATGTAAACTATGTCCGGATCCACCATTCAACCCATCGTTGGTTAGGTTATCAAAAGACCTTTCCAACGAGTCCAAAACATTGAAGATCTGGCAACCCTGTCTCGAGGTATGGCCACTTAAGTGATATTTATGTACTTTTTGGAAGCCGGATCTCACTTAAATGTATGTAAACCATGTCCGGATCCACCATCCGACCCATTGTTGGTTAGGTTATCAAAAGACCTTTCCAACGAGTCCAAAACATTGAAGATCTGGCAACCCTGTCTCGAGGTATGGCCGCTTAAGTGATATTTATGTACTTTTTGGAAGCCGGATCTCACTTAAATGTATGTAAACCATGTCCGGATCCACCATCCGACCCATTGTTGGTTAGGTTATCAAAAGACCTTTCCAACGAGTCCAAAACATTGAAGATCTGGCAACCCTGTCTCGAGGTATGGCCACTTAAGTGATATTTATGTACTTTTTTATTCTGGATCTTAAAAATAGATTAATTTTTTGTACAATTCCATCATATCAGCAATTGTTGGTAATAAGTGAGGAAGGCTCCAACCACATAGGTGGATTAAGTTAGTTTTTAGATGTAGAATTACCCATTTATAGTAAAATTTTATCATTTTTAGTGGTAAATTTGTGTCATATATGTCATAAAATTACAACATATATGAGGTAAATTTAAACATTTGTAGATGTAAAATTAAACATTTTTTCTGACATAAAAGATGTACCCCTTCCCAGATGTAATATTACCACGATTTTTTTTTTCTGTGTATATTATTTGATAATGTAGTAAGTTTCAAAGCATGATTACTAAAAAATCACAAAATATGGTATTTTTTTTCGAAAAAACTTAAATTTTCATAAAAAGCAATATGGATATCAAACAAAGCGAAAATTGGTATGCTTTTTCACAGTTCTAGATTTTTTTTTGAATTAAATGCTCTAGTTTTAACAAAATACCGTATTTTCCTGAAACATTTTTTTATAAAATAACGTATTTTTTCGAATATGCTAAACTTTTCATAATTTGCAACATTAAACGAAGAAAAATTTGATATGCTTTTCACTATTACTAGAGTTTTATTTGGTCTAATACTAAAATTTTCACAACATACCGTATTTTTTTTAAGTTACGCAAATTTTCATAACTTCCAATATGGTTAACAAACGATTTGAAATTTTGCCTGCATTTCACTTTTTTAGAGTTTTATGAATGAAATGCTAAAACATAAACATTTGAAACGGCCTCACAATATTTGAAAAAAAATATATAATACTCTAAAACAGTAAAAATGCATGAAATATTTCAAATCCTTTGATAGCCGTATTAAAAATTACAAAAAAAGACATTATTTCACCACTATGGATAAATTCGCATCCCACCTGATTCCATTATTATTTTTTGTTCATATTCAAAGTTCATTTACCGTGGAAAATTAAGATCAAAGACTAGAATCGAACCCGGGACACATTTGCCTCGATAATGAGGCGGGACACATTTGCTTATTGAACCATACGAATTAAAAAGTTCAGAAACGAAGTCGATTTTTTTAGCGTCACATATTTACAACTTAGGCAATACACTTTTGATCATTTTGTGCCATAAATGTGTCATAAAATTGAACGAAAACCGGGGGTTCTCAATATCATGAACGCAAATATATTAAAGCCGATTCTCTTCTGTTTATAAGTCTAACACATCATCAATCATTGCTATGCTACAAATAAGATACATGTTCCACAATTCAAAGCTCCTTTTGGCTCATGAGATGCATATCCGTTAACTGCCCACACAAACGGTAAGAATGAACAATACATTAAAGTGAAAAATCTTTGACCAATGCTGGCTTTCTCTTCTTTCTTCTAAAGGATTTTCCCATCACTTTCCTACGCTCGCAAACCTCGAAGAATCTCCGAAATCAATTGACATCGATCCCTCCCCTTACGTTTGAAACGGAGTAATTGTTCTTCCCGCACGAGAATCAATCGGAAAGATTGACATCACAAAACCAGCAGGGCATCGTCACCATCCAGGATAAGAAACTGCTGCGCGCCTGATCAAACATGGCAGATAAAAAGGGCCCTGTCAAAAGGGGGCTAATTAATGATGTCTGCGATTTCGCTCGGAAAATCAAACAAAACGTTGGAAATTTGACGACGCTGCAGCGCAGAAGCAACTCCCTTCCACCATCATCATCATTAGCTAAATTGGCCAAGATTTGCAAATTCTTCAGTGTCTATACAAAACGATCAATTTGTCACCCTAAAATGTGTTAGCCCTTTTCCCTGCACATGGTTTGTTTGATCGACATTGACAGTAATTTATCATTTGATGGAAGGGGGATGAGGAGGAGAAAGTTGAAAGTTCAGTTGGAAGGCGGAAGTTAGATGCAATTTGGAGCTACACATTTTGAAACCCTGGACATGTTTTTAAAATTATTTGAAAAAAATATTGGAGTCATCTTATTTATATTGTGATTTATTATAATGAGAAATTTGCAAATCGCAATGCAATTGATGGACAAAATAGAGCAATTTTCTACCAAAACCGGAAATGGATTTTATTTGTATTTTTTTATTTGGCTCAAACTGTGTGGGGGCCTTCCCTATGACTATTGTGTCATTGGTTCACCCATACAAGTCTCCATAAAATTTTGGCTGCTGTCCATACAAAAATGGTATGTAAATATTCAAACAGTTGTAACTTTTGAATGAATTTTCTGATCAATTTGGTGTCTTCGGCAAAGTTGTAGGTATTGTTGAGGTATATTGAGAAAAAAATAGGCACACGGAAAAAAATTGTAGATTTTTTAAGGGGTTACATACATGTAGAAAATCACTAAATTTCATATTACAGAAAATTTATTAAATCCACTTAAAAGATGATTTTCAATCACTCCTGAAAGTTTCATGAAGATATTTCATTATTTAACTGAGTTAGAGACGATTTAAGCTCCGAATTTTGCCATGCGCAAAGCCAACTGTCTAACTTTCTGAGCGTTTTTCTCTGAACACCAAGTTGATTTACGGATGCCACGAATTTTCAAAAAATACAAAAATCAAAAACTGGCGATTTTTTATATTAAAAACAAAAAAATATTTTTATCTTTTTTTCAAATAAACTTTTTGAAAATCGGCCTTCGTCATGCACACGAGACCGGTTTAACGAGTCTTCACCAAAATTTTGAGCCGATTTGGTCGAAGCAATGTTGAGATATCGTGGCACCCGTTTTCTGAAACTGCTAACTTCAAATAGCTATATCTCGGCAATGATACAACCAAATGTCTTCAAATTTGTTTTGTTTATAGATGAAACTGTATATTTTAATGCCCTGAAAACAGATTTTTAAAAAAGTTTAATTGTGTGCTCAAATCGACCTCTGACATTTTTGCCGATTTACATGTATGTAACCCCTTAATCAACTTTTTTTCACTAAAACTCAATTTCCCAAAATACGTATTTTTTTGATTTTCGAGATTTATTGATATGTTTAAGGGGACAAAAACCCGCAACTTTTGAGCCATAGAGAAACATAATTTATAATTATGATTTTTATAATTTATAATTTTTTTTTAAAAATAGTGATTTTTGGAAAAAACGAAATTTCATGCAAAAACTAATTTGACGTTATTTTTTTTATGCAAAATTGAATTTGCAATCGAAAACCACTTTACAATTTTTTTGGTAAGGGGCTCCGTTTTCAAGATATAGCCACCGAAAGTTTGATTTTAGAGAAATATTTGCAGATTTTTAAAAATAGTGACCATTAGTGACCATTCGGACCATTAGTTGCTGATATATAGCGACATTAGAAAATGGAGAGTTGTTTGGGTTAGACTTAGAAAAAACAATTTTCCTGTTTCTATTTCTTTTATTCGCTGAATCGCAGCAACCAGTGGTCCAATTTTCTTAGACGAAATAGTAGGAAATTTTCTGAACCGAAAAAAAATTCAGGAATGGTCAATCAAGGACACTATTAAAAAAAATCGAAAACCGGATTTTTTCGGAAAAAACTTTACTTCAAAAGGCTATATTTTTAAAACAATGCACTTAATAAAAAAAATGTGTACTTTTCGATTGCAAATTCTATTTTACAAACATGATTTAATTGTATTACAAAAATCACTATTTCAAAAAATCATTAATCGTCGGTAAAATGTTGGTCCTTACTTCTGAATTGTTCTTCTGAAAATGCTTTCAAAATTAGAGATATTTTTTGATTTCTGTTTCAAAAATGTTTAAAACTTGTTACCTGGAACTTTTTTTTTCAGTTTTGTGATTCGAATTAATTTTTTTGAGAAAAACATTACCTTTAGAAAGTATTTAAATAATTCTATTTATCAATGTTTCCATAATAAGTGGAGTCGGAGTCGGAGCTAACCATTTGTTGAAAGGTGGAGTCGGAGTCGGAGTCAGCTAATCTCAGAAAGCCGGAATCGGAGTCGCAGTCGGAGTCGTTTGAAACATGACCCGACTTTGCAGCCCTGGAACAAAGTTCAAAAAAGCAAAATATAGAAAATTTTCTGAGCCTTTCAAAAATATTGTTTTCCATGAAAGAGCAAACATGGGCACTAATTTAAAAACATGAATAACTGCGACTATTTCCAAAAAAGTTTCCTGAAAATGGCTATAACTTGAAAACGGTGCTCTTTATCAAAATTTCACTTAAGTACTTTTTGATTGAATTTTTTTTTTCGACCAGCATTCCGATTTTTTTTAGCAAATCAATATTAATTAAAACATCCATAACTCGGTTAAAATTTTTTTGCACGTTTGTTGGCATTTGATGTCCCCTAAAACATATCAGAAAATAATAAAAAATAGTGTTTTTTTTGCAAATCAAGTTTTAGTGACAAAAAGTGAAATTTATAATCACCAGTTTTTTTACCGTTCATATTTTTTTCTAGTGTACTCCTTATCAATACCTAGAACTTTGCCGAAGACACCAAATCGATCAAAAACATTCCTTCAAAAGATACAGATTTTTGAATTTTCACACATCATTTTTTGTATGGACAGCTGCCAATTTTGTATGGAAAATTATACGGACAAACTAATGAAACAAAATGGCTTCTTTGGGCATACCGAGGGCATAAAAAAAATGATCGAGAGAATTGCTCAGCGGCCAAAAATACATGATTTGTTCTAAAAACGTGATTTTCAGCAAAGTTTTCTTAAGATTTCCCCTGCACAACCCTAAGTTTCAATAAGAAGAACCTGAAAAATTGCAAAATCCGTAATAGTAGTTTATGCAACAAGTTGCAAAAAGAGGATTTTTTCAGCACGAGTCGTACATTTATCCAACGAGGTTCACCGAGTTGGATAAATACGAAGAGTGTTGAAAAAATCAAGTTTTGCAACGAGTTCCATACAACATTTTTTGCAATTCCAAAAAACACACACTGAGTGAAATTTTAAGTCAAATTTTCATGTATTTTGTCAATAAATCGTTTAAATCAAAAAAATGTTGAAAAGTGTTACTTTTCGAAACAAGTGCTGAAAAGTTCAACTTTTCAGCACCCATTTGAGTGCTGAAAAGTAGAACTTTTCAGCATTTATTTTGAAATGTTTTGCTATTCGATTCTGTTATTTTTGGTACAGAAAAGTAGGCTATTTCGTCGTTCAAGAATGACAGGAAAAGTGAGTAGTTTCACGACGGAATTGAAAAAAAAATTTTTGTAGGGTTTTTTTTAAGTTCCTATAATCTGTTGTCTTTTATATTTTTGTAGTTTTTTTGAATAGGTCCTATAAATATATAAAAGACAACAGACTCTGGATTTTGACCAAATTTCACCCCGCACACCCAATGTCACCACCACTGACGATACTTTGTTATGGAAATTGTCATCGTCTGAATCTCTCGTAAAACTGACACACAAAATGTTTGAAATAATCACTTTTTTCATAATTTATTTTATATACACAATTTTTATATGTCATAATATGTTTTGTTGCTGTTTTGCATCATACTCATAGATTATTACACTGCTTATTGGCTTATGCTCTTAGCCTACGTTCAATTAAATATTTTTTTGTTGTTTTTTTTATTTCTAACTTTTTTGCCCTCTTCTACTACTTCTGTTTCACAATCAAAGATTACCATTGTTCAGCAGTAATATGTTTTGTTTCACTTTTCCAAAGTTTATATGCAATACATTCGTTTTTTGGAAACTTTAATTTTCATTAGCTAGCATAGAAAATAATACGGAAAAACAGAAAGTACGGCCACGTTTTGCACAATTTATTGATTTTTTTTTGTCTCATTAATCGTAATATTGCATGTAAACAATTTCGTCTAAACTAAGGAACCGAATAATTTTTACTTGTTTTGTTATAACATTCTTCTTGAAGATTTTGATTCTGCATAAATGGCGCAAGTCCACTACCTATTTACACGGAGTAAAACAAGTTTTGTTTTTTTGTTTGCTTTAACTACACTTTTTCATGCTACACAGTTTTGTTTTTTAAATTTATTTCCAGGATAGAGGATATTTTTTTCTTTGCTTTATTTTAACAAACGCAGTCACATTTAGTTTTTAAATTTACACGATGAGTGATGATGATCCTTATCATTTTTTATTGGTTTATTTTTTTGTTTGTTTTAATGTGAAAGTCCGAAATGACTTGAATTTACACGGGTTTCTTTTTCTAGTGATGGAAGCGGACTGGATTGAGAGAAAAAAAGGAAGTATGTGTTTGTGTGTGGGGTTCCAAATCTGTCCTCTAGAGGCGCTGCTGTTATCTCGCGATTTTTTTTCTTCGTTTTCTTATTTACACAAGTCGAGTGTTGTCTATGGACGGCCATTGAGATTGCGATTGTTTTTTTTCCTTCACTGCTCTGTATGATGTTTTGTGTTTGATTTTTATTTGTGATTTGTAAAGTAGATTCAAAAGTAAGAAACGCTTGTTGTTTTGTCGGTGACTGGTTTAAGTATATTTCTAACACCTTCTGTTAGGGCCACAGTGATAAAGAGAGATTGAGAGGGAAGGAAGATTCCGGTACTGATTTTTGTACATTTTTCAAATAAATAAATATATTCGACTAAAAGCAGTACAATTTCACGTGTTCAAGTTTTGCTATCCTTCCACATATTGCAATCCATATTTTTTGATTCGAAGTACGTTTCGGTTACAACAAAGACGGGGCAGAATAAAGAAGACGCTGGCAACACTGAAGTTTGACAGAAGCAAGGGGTTAGACATTCGAAGCTTGATATAATTTCGCATATTTGAGAAAGGAAACCACTGAAAAAATAAAATTGATTTTTTACTTTTGGAAAGTTTATCAATTTTCTTGAACTAAAATTTTGTTAGAATGTCATTTAAAACAGAAATTAATTTTGAGTCAGATTTTGTACATTTTTACAACAAAACTTTTATAAATTTTCCTAATTTGGTTACAAAATGGCTATCAATGGATTTGGACCTGTACAAATCTAAACGATTCAAGTTAAAGTTAATATCAAATTAGATTTGAAGTAGTTTAAACAATTTATGTAATTAGTGTTTAAATGCACTTAGAAATGAATCGATGGAGGATTCACTGACTCCTGAGTTTTATTAGGCTTCTAAACCAATCGGATTTTTACCAAACTAGAAACAACATTAAGTTAAAAAAAAAATGAATACAAAATCCCAAAAAAATGTATATAAAACTGAACCAAATCACTCAGATTCTGTTCTAAGTAATGAGTGAGTTGAGCCATTGACCGATTTTGGAGAATTTCACTCAAAATTAACTGAAAAATTTGTAAAATTATTAAAATTTTAGTCAAAAGTTAACAACGTTTAACTCAAACTTTGATTGATTTTGAATGAGAAAAAGCTTTCCCAAAAATTAATGATTTTTTCCCAAAAAATTATAAACCCTCATCAGATTTCTGCTACTTGATGGAAACAAAGAGCTGGTTGCCCTGCAAAATATATTGGCTTGACATCTCGCTTGACATCCTAAAAAAGCCTAAAAAAGAAGCTAAAAGGCTGGAAGTTTGGTTATGTTCTGTTTGCAAAAGGCAATAAATATATTGACCGGGTAATAATAACCCGAAACAGACTATTCCTTACTTAAGCGTGTACTTGGATTTGACAACGAATGAAAAGAGGCTTGTGTGTTTATGTTTACGCTGTGGACAGTTCAGAGTGAACGTTTGGTGCGGAAGCGTGAGAGTGATTGAATTGGTGCTGGAACCGGTTGGTGGAATCCGGAACAGGACATGAGGTCAGTGGGTGGTTGGGAGGTTAATGATCGGCAGCGATAGTGCTGCGTCCGGAATGTCGTGTCTCAAGGAGTCCCGGTTGCGACTCTGCAACGGAAAGCACAGATAAACAGATATTAATTATTCGTAAAAGAGCCCTCAAGACGCGACCACGTGCATCGCACTAAATTTTTGATAGTGTTCGTGCATACAGTTGCAGGCAACTGTCAAACGTATGTAAATGAGCTGTGGTGAATACTAATTTACCTTGGTGAGTTTCGGATTGTTCAATGTGATCGTAGATTGATGGATTTTGAATAGATTTAAATCTGCTTGTCTAAGCGCGCAAGATGTTTCAAATCGTCAAACGTACATCATGACTGCGGTTTGTTGTTGACAAGTCAGTGTTGCCAGCAAGTTCCAAAAGCGAGGGGTGGTTCAAAGGTGGCGGGAAAACAAAAGCATCGAAGAGAAAGTGTTTGAAACTTAACGAAATTGAGCATTTTTGGACGACATAGAAAAAGGGGTGAACTGTTGTAAACAAACAGAACAATAGACGTTCAGGGTATGTCGTCGTCGACGACCGAAACGTTCGCCTCGACATCGAGCCGATTGCTGTGGTTGTGGTGGTGGTTGTGTTGATGCTGGTGCCGCCGAGCGCCGTCGTGATTGCTGTCGGAGTCGTTATTTCTATCATTATCAATAAGGTTAATGTTTGTTATGTTACTATTCTCTAGAATATTAGCACCCATCAAAATAGCTGGTAGTTGTTCTTGTTGCTGCTGCTGCCGCTGCCGCTGCTCGGCGTCCAGCTCGTCCTGCGCCTGCTGCGACGTTGCCGTGTTGGACGAGCCCTCCAGTGTTGCCAGCGGGTCCAGGCTATTTACATTGTTGTTGTTGTTGTTATTGTTTGTGCTACTGCTGCAGTTGCTATTGCTGTTGTGGTTGTGGCTGCTGGCGGCGGCAAAGTTGAGCGAGCTCTGAAACTGTGTAAACTGGTTCGTGGACGCCATCAGGGAGGATAGGGCGGCTGCCGCAACGTCCGAGCAACAGCTGTTGTAGTACGAGCTCGGCGAAGGTGACAGCCCCGACGAGGAGGACGCGGCGGCGACCTGCGCCGCTTGCGTCTGTGACAGTTGCTGTTGTTGGTGAAGTGACAGCTGTTGCTGCTGCTGCGACTGCTGACTCTGCTGGTCAAGTTGCTGCTGCTGATTTTGCTGATGCTGATTCTGCTGCTGGAGAGCGGCCGCGGCCACCACCGTGGTCGACGTACCGCCCATCATCAGTGAAGATCATGTTGTTGTCAACTGACGCCACACGGCCGTGTGTCACATCGTAGGCAGGTACGGCCAGGAAAAACTACTTCCCGACAGCAGCATGTCCCGGATAAGCGTCTCGATCGGCGTCTTGCCCACTAACCGAACGAAGAACAGCTGTTCTATCACCTGGTAGAGTAGAACAAGAAAAAGAGAAAACCAAACGTTAGCTTGTCACAGTTCACCAGCGTCAAACAGACCAGCGTTGGCACCTTGGAACCCACCTGCGATGAGACCGTCCGCAGCGAGGGTAACCGGAGCAGCAGCTTGCCGAAGCGGGTCGGCTGGTTCGGGTACTGGGACCGGCAGTACTCCTCCAGCGCGCACTGGGACTTTTCCTGCAGCGACTCGATGTGGGCGACGTCCGACAGACCGCAGGCATCTGTGCGCGGAGAAGAGAACAATAGGGAAGCGTTAGTTGGCGTTAGCAATGCGCTAAAGTTGGCGGATTGAAGCGTTTCGGGAAACGGGACCGGAATTGGTGAGGGGGAATAGTGAGATAGAGTAAGTACCATTACCAATGATCGCCTTCTAGAGGGCTTTGCTCATTTCTGTTAGGAAGTGAAACAGCTGTTAGTGTGTTTGTGGTGCGAGCGTTTGTGATGTGCTGGAGAACTCAAGCGGGATGGATTTGATAAGAACAGAAAGTGATTAATAAAGAAAGGTTGAAAACATAACTGAACTGAGCGCTGTAAATAAAAAGAAAAGTGTGTTAGCAACAGAAGAAAAAAGAAATCATAAACAGGCGTCGTTTCGTAATCGTCTAGCATGCGACAAGAATTTTGTTACTCGTGCAATCAATGACTACTGGCAGCACTGCACTGGTGTTGTTTTGACAGCTCAAAGTATCCAAGGAACAAGGTAAGTAAACGTCAAGCTGCGAAGTCGTACGTCACCAACGGGGACGTGACGCGTCCAGAAAACGAAATGTCGCAGATTCCGAACGTCAATGCGCGCGTTATTCAATTACCGTCAATTCATCTGCCCAATAAAAATCAATTAAACCTGCGAAGGGGCAGTAAAACGAATTACCGGGGAAAAGTTAGCGCCATCTTGAATGTTGTTGGCTATGATTTGGTGCGCAGAGTTCAGACTCGAGCGCAATGCGATATATCGATAGAGGTGTGGTGCCTTCCGATGGAGAGATTCATCTAGTCTAAGCTAACGTTGTCTAACGTTGCCGGGTCTCCTTCGCGTTTATCGACCTACATATGGGTGTTTATAATCAGAGACAATTTTCTTTAATTGATCTGAATGAAACGAGGAATGTTTGTTTTTAACGTCGTTTGTTGCTCAACTCAACTCGGCAACTCCGCGTTGGGAGACGTAATTGTCAGCGCTGTTTCGATTAAAAGACGCGGCAACGATTAGACTTAAATTCTCGCTAGACTAGTGGACTCTAGGAAGATGCCGGGCTAAATTGGAAACAATTTAATTGAATTTTATCACCCCGATCATGGTTTGACATCGTTTAGGCGCCCGCATAGCCGGCAGTTCGTTGAGCAACAGTGAAAAAGTTACGTAATCCGTTCTGGAAATGGCTTTTAGAGGTTAGAAAATGCTCATGTTTTCCCGGCCTTGATTCATCGATGACGGCAGTAGGCGCTGTCATAACTTTCCCCCTTCCACGATCAATTCGAGCGCGTAGCAAGGCAATTAACGCAAACAGGTGACGACATTCCGTTTTTGGAGCACTTGACGTCCAACGACTGTCAGAACGCGCGCGCGTTCCGATTCTGGAACAGATGTTATCTCGCCTACTTTATGGGTTAACCCATCCAAAGTGCTCGCTCGGAGTCAAGTGTCTCTCCCCGAGCGCATTCCGGGATTTGGAGGAACTTTCCCCGGGCCAAAGATAGGCTTAAGTGGACCCCTCGACGCTGACAGCGTGCATACTTGGAATAAATTTTAATTACTTGAAAACGCGAAGCCTGCTTGATTATATTTTCGTTCGGGTTTCTTTCCGAAAATCATGACCATCTTGGGTCCGCTCAAGATGTTGCGGCACGCGACAATTTGTTGTGGCATTTTTTTTGTGGAATTTGCCTACCCCTCGTCGCGGATCTGTCAACCGATTAGTGCGCGCGCCCATCGCAGCGGCAGCAGTTGGCGTGCATTAATTATTATTTATATTTATTTTCGCGTTTATTTAGTCTTATCACCATCTCCTTCAATTGAGCGCAATTAAGTCGAAGTCTTGTTTTTTTGTGTGTTGCCGGGTTCTTGGAGTGACTTCTTTGTCCGACTGGGGCACCCCTCGAAGATGTGACAGTCGCGCACTAAAAAATGTAAACAATGCGCCGCAGGCACTAATGTTTATCTGATTGAAGTCGGTGAATTAGAAGCTGGGTTTGAATCTCCTTGTGCTAAAAATAAGTTTCTTGCCGCCAGAGACAAACAGACTCTCACAGTTGCCCACCTTTGGCGTTGCACGCCTTGCCAAGCGTCGCAACGCTAAAGGTAGCGAACTGTCAAATTGAAGTTTTTGGACCGTTTGTCTCTGTGCCCCGACCAAGGGTCCCCAAAAATTGCCGCTCATGATGACGCTCGTGTCGCACTGTTGTCGTGATTTATGGACTCTTTTGTGGTAGTGCCGGATTAAAAGATTCGGCAGCAGCCGTCGCGCGTTGTCTCAAGTGGAAGTCGTTTGTGTCGTACAAGCCGCCGAAATGCCGAATCTTCTCTAATGGAAAGTGAGTGATTTGTTGTCCGCGTGTATTGCGTCTGCGAGTTCGCCGCTGGGATATTATCGCCGTTGTTATCTGTTTTGAAGTTTACAATTTTAATGATTTGTTATGCAGGAGGGGCTTCCAGATTTGAATGGTGCGCTTTCCTGATCCGTTGTGACAGGCACGCGACGTTCCTCTTCGTTACAAAATTAGCACTTTGTAACGAGCGGTGGGGTCACCCTTTTCTTTCCGAAATGTTCGCACATAATGAGCTCATCAACACTATGTTACTAATTTACCCCTCGCGGTAAATTTATTGGTTCCGGTTGGGTTGCGATTTATGGTACTGCCAAAAGGTGCGTAAGTTGGTAGCCTTAACCCCTCCGTTCTAGAGGAGCGTATCGTTGATCCCCCCTGACCGCAACGCTAACGCTCCCCAAACTGACAGTTGAAGATCACAATCGCTTCGCGGCTCAGCTATCGTGCGAGCCTTGCGTGCATAGACTGGTTTACGTTGAATCACCCCCCTCGGTTTTGACAGATCAACATGTTTTTAAAAAATACTTAGTCTGCGTTGAACGTGCACGATTGATAGTTACTGAACTGCTTTATGTTTTCATTTGAGCGTGTACAAATGACAGTTATCGACCCAACCAACCAAACAACTGGCTTGCTGAGATTCCACCAGTCTACAACCCGAGTCCCGCGGTGGGACTCCTGAACGGATCAGTGACAACTTGTTCTCATCGCCCCACCAAGTCTTCATTCGAGGCGCTAAGAATGTTGAGAAAACATTCCCAAGCGATTATAAATAGATTAATGAGTTATTTAAGATAAAGACGTCTTGGTCGTCGCTCGGGTTGGTGCCGTTCTTCGCTGTGGAACGACGGCGTTCAAGCAGGCCATGACAAGTGAGTTCGAGCGGGCGATCTATAGTAGGCGACGACGACGACTCGGGGGTTTTATGAATGCGGCGTGTCGCTTAATTTATCTTCGGTAAGTAGTAGCTCCGGCAGCAGTTGGAAAAGAATGACGGGAATTAAAACAAGCTAAATTTGATCTATTAGTACGATGGTGTTGGGAGATAGCGCGCGCGAGATGAATGGGTTCGGAGCTGGAGCCGACGAGGGGCTAATAAAACTGTAATAAATACGGTCTGCGCGTCGGCAGCGTTTTGGTCAGCGCAGGGGGTCCATCAAAGCAACCCTTGAAATCGGGTGAAAACTCATCACCGGAAGATTACCCTGATAATCCTGCTGATGTACCTGCTTTGATGTGCGCTTTTTGTCACCAGATGCAAAATGACGAGCACAGTTTAGCACGGTGGGAGGAGAACTGTCAAATGGTTGGGGTTTTCGGAATATATCTGGCAGAGGGAAGGTAATTGAAATTTAATAAAGTCAGCATTTATTAAATTTAATACTTTTTGCAAGCACCAGGAGTTGGTCTTGCGGTCGATGATGACGCCGTTGTCGTCGTAGCCCCCTGAATGATGAAGAGTAATGAGACGGAACGTCTTGGGACGAAGAGGGTTGATGGTTGGGGACGGCCTTTGTAGTTTTCCTGAGGACTCGCAAGAAGATTCTGCAGCGCAAGCATGTGAGACCGGTACGGTGCACCGGGGGTCTTGTGTAAATCTTATAAAATATCAATTACATCATTATTAAGAAATGAAATATGACTTGTGCACGGTGCGCACGGAACGTGCCGAAGAAGCGAGAATAGTTTGGATCATCGCCATCGTTATAGCCGATGAATAACAAGATTTTGCGACGTTTGAAGACGCTGTCGAAAAGGAGTGGCATTGCACAGCCAGAGACAATAAAATTATTGATCAAATATCAGCTGTCAGCGGTGAAGCGCGTGCCAAAACAATTGGCAACACTGGCACTGTTTATCGCAGTCAAAACCGCTCGGCTCTAGGGGGTAGTCACTTATCGTTTTTGATCAAGCTAAAAAAACAGTGACGCACCCCTCGTTTTGACAGCTCAGTGCCAAGGGGTTTCAATCGCAAGGTGTTGCAAGAAAAACCCAATAAACATCTCGTTTTCAACGATTTGCCACCAAACGGCGCGCTCGCATGCTACTGGCGGCAATTCGTGATACTACAATAAATGTTTGTTTTTCAAAGAAGAAGAAAAAAAGAGGCGACGAAGAAAATCCAAATGTTGCTGAACATTGTGATTGTAAACCAACCGTCCCCTAACATGACAGTTTTCGTGAGTTGCGCGTATCCACCGACAGATGGCAAGTGGGCCTCGTCGGAGTACGCCCATCAAATACGCAACTCAAAATTTGCATTGGAAACTTTTTTTTCGTGACGGCTTTTGTGGCACGCTCACTTCAACAGTTCTAGACTAATCTTTGAACGTGGCGTATTTCTAAACTAGTTTTTAAAGAAAATGATTCCATAATGCTTATTTTGTCGTTTTAAACCAAAACAAGGCAAAAACTATATTTAATTAAACTATTCGCCATTTTCAAAAATTTGGCTAGATAATATCGAAGGCCGCCATCTTAGGCCCACTGGGCCCACAAAACGGGGTACGCTCAGTTTGTATGGGAGCTGTCAACATGCTCCCGGGCTGTTGTAAACGCCCTCTTTCTGTTTATTTCTCCGCTGTTAACCTCCCTGATCTTGAAGTAGAGGAGCGCGCGGGCGCTCGGAATCGTTTGCGGCACAACCCATCTGGCGGCCGGATTCCGGAAGAATACGGCTTGGACCGGCGATTGGTGATTTCGAGAGAGAGAGGTGATATATTGCCTGGGATTCGGGATACAACTTACGGTTGGGGATTTCTCCGCACATTCCCGGTACAGACGGTGACAGACTACGGGAGATAGCTTCGAGGTTAGGAACGGGACTTGTGTCACGAGGAAATAAAGGGGTTCGTCGGACAAGATTTGGGCGGGATCGCGCTGGCAATGGACCGTTTTGGGGAATGTGTAAATGACTGTCTACTTCTGGGATCAATATTTAGCGTGGTGCAATGAGAACCAGCGCTTCGCTGACAGCTAGCTGTCAGATGAAATATTTCAATAACAATCTTGCGAATAAGGTCATCATAGTGTTGCCACCGATCGGTACTGATATCACAGAGTAATCCAGAGGGAGCACTGGCATTTGATTTATGGTTGCGTTACGCGGTACATCGTGGTACATCCCCCCTTCAGCAAAACTTTCGGTTGTCGTAACGCACGAGGCAAACTGACATTTGAGCGTTACTTTTTTCAAGCGTTCATATCTAAGAGCTCTTAGGTTCTGATGACTTTTCTATAAGCTGTCAATTTTTTTCACAATTCCAAAATCAACAATGTGAATTTTCTAATGGCTCTAAAATGAATCAAAAAGAATGCATGCGGAAATTTCAGGGCGTTGGCAGTGTTTTAAGAAGATTTCTGGAGCTGTTGCGGTTCTCCAGTGCGTTGAAGTCGAAACATACAGTTTACCGTTGTGACCGAACTCTTTGTCGTGGTCAAAAAGAGCAGATTGTCGAATTTACCTATTGAATATTTCTAATTAATTTCTTTGAGGAGTAACGGGCCATACAAGAAATATAGGTGTCGATGGAAGCTTTTTGCTTTTAATATACTTTAGTTTATAATCCTCATACTGGGCTGAATTGAAGCATTGACCCAGTGCCTGCAGATTCCACCGTTGGCGTTCATGTTGATTCATTGTAAACTTCAGCGTAATGAGGAGGATTAAATGACCCCTTGGGCGTACGGCTCTGATTAAAAGCACGGGTATGAATCTTCAAGCAATTTCAATATGGCGACTTGTATCAGAATAGAATTATCTACGTGCGCATGTATTGCGTGTACGTACACGAAAAAGATTGAGGTTAAATTTTGTACCCGCTAGCAAAACAAATGGGGTGCTAGTGTGCGTGAGCTCGGGCTTAGATAACTCTATAATGTGAGGCATTTTCGCTAGTTCTCACTGTTCTTGTGTCGTCCGCAAACATCGACCACACACATACTAACACAACCAAGAGGCAAAAGGTGATTACGAATATGTTTGGCACTTTCATTAAAAATATGCAGTTTTGCAAAAACAAATAACAAAACCCACTTTTAACAATAGTTGGACTGTCTAACTTGTAATTCGTTTCTGTTTTGGTCAAAAATTTGTTAAAATAATAAGTTTTTTTGCAGCACCCCTTTTGGACGGACATTTCTGTTATCACCTTCTGGTTCCTTGGATTGACCATGGATAATTTCACAGCGTAATAAACAGGGCAGCTACCACCCCTTGGCGCCACTGTTTCGAATGAAAAAATGATACAGGTTTTTCAGACGAGTTTCAATCCCGTGTTAAAAGGTTCATCACGAAGATCCCAAAAACTTCACTTGAGGTGGTCGTCTTCTAACAGTTGCTAGAAGTTTACAGCTCTCCAAGTTCTTTTAAATGTTCTAAAGAAACATTGACATTTTTAAAATCCACGTCATTCCATGCTCAGCACTTGTCAAAACATATTCATCAGGAAACGCATAACGCAGCTACGATACCAAAGGGTAAGCTCGTAACGCCGCCACAAAATTCGATGACTTTTGTTCGGACTGCGTCCTCTGGATTACTCTGTGCTGATATCGCACAGTAAGTCCAGTGAGCTTTCAAATGGTTTTTAGAAAAATGTATCAGTGCGGCTGGCAACACTGATTCTAATTTGTTTGTAAACAAAAATCAGCTGATTCATTCATAAAAGACGAATTGTTTGCCAACAATGCTACAAGTAGTTTTATGAAAAACATTTTTATCGTCAAGGGGTGATTCAAAATAAGTAACTTGGGTGAATCGTAACAGGGGTCGGATACTTGTGAAGGCCTGAAGTCGCAGTTGAAGTCGGAAAATTCTGAGAAGCTGGAGTCAGAGTGGCTAAATCTTCTGAAGTCGGAGTCGGAGTCGGCTAATTTCCAACAACTTTGTATGGAAGTTTATGTGGAAGTCAGTGATGTCGGGCCAGGAATCGCAGTCGAAGTCAGACTTTCTAAATCTGACAAACTTCCCTAACAAGTCAAAAATGACTAAGGAGAAAAAAATCGAAATTTGTCCTACTCGAATTTCTTGGGGAGCCATGCAATTGCGGTGAAATGATACAGAAAAAAGCGATTGCCCCATAAAGTTTTCCGGAAGCTTGCTTTCTTATGCCCAAAATTTATACATCTTCCCTGTTGCTGTAGAGTTGTTCTCTCGAGGGGTGCCCTCGCCATGCATGGATTAAATATTTGACTTTTTTTCTCTCCCTTTGATATCTTTATTACGAGCGCCTTTTTAATAAACTCTTCCGATCCGCAACAAAACCAGACCAGATCCCGAGCAGTTTGGGAAAAGGGGTTAAAATAGAAGTTTGTTCGATGGCTAAATGGAAAAATCCTTTTTTCCACGATAAATTATGTATGTGGAACGTTTTCCGGGTGCCGCCAACGCGTCCGCCCTGGAAATTTTTTGACTTTTTAATCTTTTACCTCCAGCGGCGTCCGGACGCGGTTCATTTAACTTTTCCCCGATTTTACCCCTACCCCTTCCGGAAGGTAGCTTATCCGCTTTAATCTTCAGCCATTAGCGAAACAGCGCAGTAGGCCCTTTTGTGTTTTGACGGACGCTTTGATGTTATTGTTCTCCGTGCGCATCCAAGCACGGTTTGACAGTTGTACAACAAAGCTAACCTCAATTTCTCACATCAAAATGAAAAGAAACGGATCCACTTGCTGAAACAATAATAAATTGCGGTTTGTTTTTTATCACTCCCTCCCCTCGCTTCGGAAAATTCAATCAACTGTGATTACACTTGATGTGATAGCTTCCTTCCATTAGTTATTGTGTCGATTTACTGACACGTTCTCGATTCCTGAAGAGCGGCGCGCCGAAACATATCACACACTTAATTTAAAGGTTATGTTTACGGGCTAGATTTGCTGTCAGCCGCCCCAGCCCTGGTTCGGAAACCGCAAGCCCGCGATCGAAACTTCGTGCTCGCAGGGGTGCATTTTTTATGAGTCTTCCGAGCTCGTTTGACGTTTGGCATTTTCACCACCCTCACCACCCGCACCAGGCTGGTAATCTAACCTCAAATATTTATTAACATAATAAAACAGTTGCTTTCCCAAACGGATCCTTGCCAAAGAGGGGGCCAAGTGGGACTTCGGGATTCCGGACTTTGATTTCAAGTGTTCACCTTTTTATCATCCCGGAAGAAGAAAAACGCAGAAATCTGACAAATTGTCTTACGTTTAGAAGATTTATTGCGAAATGCTTTCCCGGGTATTATTCCGTCCCATGGGGGACGCCGGTGGATTGGCCGGGAGTTGCCATGAGAACTACTTCCGGAAAAAGACTGCGCGTAATGTAACTTTTATTGATTTACGATGTGGCGCGTCACTGAAGCGTTACTCACCACAAATGTGTGGTGAACGTGTGTCCAACTGGATGGCGAGCAGAAGTCGGGTAGACTTCGGTGTGTGACCATCAAATTAGTGTCAAGGTTGCGCTGGCAGATGAAACCTGCTAGTTTCAGCAAGTCCTTGAACGGAGGAGGAGGCTTCAAGTGATGAAGCTAGATGAAAATTTAATTATCGTAATAATCTATTATCCCATCTTGGGCAGACACACACATTCTCTCGAAAAGTCACGTTGCCACTTCTGTGTTGCTTCCGAGGGCGTTTTACGAGCGCTTGTACTACAACGTAGATATCGCCTGGTAGTTGTATGGGCAGACAAGAGGGCAATAATAGTAATTAAACATAATAATCATATCGCAGCATCATCATCGCCAGTGGTGAGTTGAGTGAGAGCAGAAGGCGCCCCTCGTCTTCTTCTATGCTGAGATATCACTCATCTTTTTTTTATGAGTCACTGTGCGATCCCACATGATGCAGATGCCATTTCGTGCAGGCACGTGTGGAGTACGGGTAATTGTGCCACCCGACGAAACTCGGTCATCAATCTCGATGGGACCCGGCCTGGGATGTGGCCACAATGAGTCGTTTCGGGCTTGGAGCGGTATCCAAGAGCACTTGTAAATATTAGCTTTGAGTTACCCCTCGTCAGGTTGATAATCTGTCAAAATGGCTAAACAAATCTCAGTGTGTACACTTTTGACGTTTACGACGTGTGTTTCGTCTTGAATAGTACTCTATGCTTTTCCTAAAACCCAGCTGAGCAAGAACTTCAGGGAAGGGAAAGTGGCCGAGCAAATTTGAACTACTGTTTTGGGACTAGATACTCGCACAAGCAGCACTCACTCATTACGTTGATGACACTTGAAAAACAGCTACTTCTGGCGTTTTTAAAACGGGCAAAAAAGGCATTGTAGTGTGGTGCGTTGAAGCACCCTTGAAAAACTATCCCTTCGTAGAGGAAAGTGTTGTAGGATGCCGTCATTGACGCGTTGATCGGGCTTGTTTTCGGGTGAAATTGACCCGGAATCGCTCTGAATAATGTTTAAGAGTTTAGTTGAATCACTCCTTGTACGTAAAATGGGAACACTGGTCTTGTTTTGAAAAAATAAAAAACGATTGACATAACGTCACCTTCATTGTTTTTCACATTGATTCAAACCAGAGCTGTGGAGTCCAAGTTGAAGTCGGATGTGATGGAGTCGGCTACTTTGTAGGACCTGAAGTCGAGGTCGAAGTCGGAATCGGAATATTCTGAGAAGCCGCAATCGCTAAATTTTTAAAACAGGAGTCGGAGTTGATTTTTTGAAAGCTTTAAATGGGAGTTGTTGTTGAACCATGAATTGTTAGAGTCGGGTATTTTAGTAAAGCTAACCCGATTCAGCAGCTCCGAATCAAACAATGTCAACACTGGCAGTGTTGCTATCATAACAGTTATTTTGAAGTCAACCTTGCGTCAAAATCATGTAAACAATGTAGCGTTCCTTAACTTGGATTATCGCGCTACTGTCAACGTGTACAACGGCTTATGTCAACAAATTAGCCTCCCAAGGAAAGGGGAAAGAAACTATTAAAACCTTTGCACCCTCCAAAGTCACACACGTTGCGTGCCTCATGCTGACATGTGCCCACCTCCTTTCAACCCACTCCTTGCGCCTTTTAACGACAGAGATCAACACGACCGAAGGAATGTGTCAAGAAGGGATATCATGAAGGAATGTTGGATCCAACCTCCACCTACCCCTTCAGAAACTTGAGGCCGGCAGTTAAACAATAATTTTAATGACGGTGAAATTGCTAATCATAATGAAGATGATCGTAATCGGGTGGGTAAAACATGTGTCAAGGCGGTTCGGGTCGGAAGGTGGAGGTGGAAACGTACAATGTATTTAGCATAAAAAGCAAGGAGACTCATAAAACGTGCCCAAGTCGGTGTTTTTCTAAAATGGCACGTCACATGCGAGGGGCTTGACACGTATCCTCCTTTTTTTGGGGAAAAGTTTGCCGATAGCTGGAGTGGAACCTCCTCGGAGATAAAGAAAGGGGTGCTGTGTGGTAACAATTAAAAGCACATTAAAATATTTAATTAGTTTCGTCTCGGTTCGAGGCTTCTTGTGTGTGTTAAGTGATGGTGTCGATTTTCCGCCAAATTGATTCCTTTTTTGAAGGGAGCACGTGCGCCAAACTTTAAGCGCTTTGAAACAAAAGTAAACATGTTTGGTTAGCGATTCGTGAGACGCGAGATGCAAAAGGAGGAAGGCTCTTTAAAAGAACAGGTGACGCGATTGAAAACGTCACATATACATTCTCTTAGGTGAGCACGTGCGCTGAACTTTAAACACTTTAAAGCAAAAGGAATCATGTTTTGTAAGCGATTCGTAACGAAAGTGAAAAAGGCGCATGGCTTTCTATCAAAGCAGGTGACGCAATTGAGAAACGTCACATCGCAGTGTTGCCAACATTTTTGGACAAATCGTGTCCGCACGGCGCTCTTGGATTCCCGAACATCGTCTCGCCGTGTTCGTCCACGAATCATTCGCCCCTTATCGCGCTCGCACTCCAATGTGTGTACACTTGAATTGGGAATAACAAATGAAACATGGTGGTGTAAATGTTCTTTTGTTGAAATGTGGCAAGAGGACCTCCAAAAAAAGCGCGAGATTTGAGATTCTCCGAAAAAAGTAAGTCGTCTAGCAACGAGAGGTCGCGCTTCCCTTTTTCGGTTTCGGTACGACACGACAAAAAAAAATTCGAGTGTATGTGTAGTATTTATACCGCGAATGCATAAATTATAATTGACATTATCTTCGCGAGCGAGCGAGCGCTCGCGAGAGCTGTTGATTTGTTTATTTTGACTGTACCGTCTCCATTGTGGTCGTGTCAAGGGGGTGAGGGAATCGTCGTCGTCGCGTCGAGAAGGTTCAAATGGCACTCGGCTACCTTCAAATATTCCGCGCTCACCTCACCACCACCTTGCGCTCGCGAGGTGAGGTGAGAGGTGAGTTGAAAAATGTGTTATTTTGTTAGCTGTCACTTGCGTGCGCGATTTTTTTGTTTTGTTTTTTTTCGGGACTTGTTTGCTGCCAAACCAAGGGGGTGTTCTTGGTCGTTACACGTCATTAATCGAGTGTCATGGCTTACTTGGTCGCGGGGATGCTGTCGCATCATGATAAGGACCGCGGTCAGCGGAAAGGTGAGCTGTTCAGCGCCTGCTACGCCGTTCTTACACATGTTTCGTGACGTTTGCTTTCTGTTGTTGCGCCCTAATGAAATTATTTTTTTTAATTCGTTCTAGCTACGGGTGCAGATTTCTGGTTTCCGGTTTGTGCGGTCGGGAACGACCCAGGGGTCGCTTTTATTGGGGTGATTATCGCCTTTTTTACGGTGTGCCAGAGTGCCGGGAACGTCTGCTCTGGCAGCTTCCGCAAAACGTTGTTGCCAGAAATCGAGGGGGAAAACAACTTAGGGGTGCGAGGGCGAGATTACCAGACCATCCCCGATAGAGTTGTTTCGGGGTGGTTTAGGCAGTGGTTTTGTACTTTTCATCCAGTTCTTTGCTGGTCTTCGCTGACACCGCAAATTTTGATGGATTAAAATGTGGCGAGTTTTCGCTTTTGGCTTCTGTCAAGTTCAAGGTTGACGTTTGGTAGGATGACAGTTCGTGCGACGACGACTGCTTCTGCCATTTAGCGCCGTTAATGGCGGAAATCCAATTGACCCGAGGGGTTGCCCACACTCTCGGTTAAGTAACTTCGGCAGCCGACGGTGGTTAATCCCCTGCAGATTAGAGCTAAATTATTGGCAAATTTGCGGTAAGTAGACGATGCAGTGCGCGCGGCCGTAATGGCGTGGTCATAACGATAAATCACCGATGTTTATACATGTCTCAGACGGCGTCTTCGTTTCTGCAACCAAGACGTTGGGGTGGTCCGGCAAAGGTCTCGAGCAGAGTGCAGTCGTCGCGATGTTAGAGACCTGTACAAAACGCACAATTTCACCGCAAAGTTATGGCGATCCGTTAAGAGCTCTGCCGTCGTCATCGTCGTTGGAAAGGACGGCACTGGGACACGATTCTGCCAGTAATGACGACAATAATTGATCAGGTCCTACGCGAGGGTCAGCCCCGATTGAGGTCAGGTCGCGGACAGAAGGGTTTTTCAGCGTTGACCAACGCTGTGATGAGCCATTTGAAGAAGAGTCTCAATTTGCGTCTTTTTATGACTGGGTTGAACTAGTGAATCACCCCTCGAAAACGAGTTGGCAGCATTGCGACAAGAGTTGTCAAACAGTGAAGCCAGCGCGTTGTGGAGATATCGGTGAGCATCTCTCAGACTTCTCCAAATCTGTATTACCCAATCATAGAATAATATTGTAACAACGATCTGTGTTACCTAGGATTGAACGATCTGGAGGAGGAATTGACAGATGAAAACAAGTGTCTGACCCCTAGGACTGGACGGAGTGTAAAAGTGCCTGGAATGAGTGGATCTCTACAGGCCCGAACGGGACTACTGGAACTGGACCATGGTCAGAGGGCGGTCCCTGCACGCGTAGCTCAATCGTTGAAAAACGCAATTTCGTCCAAAACAAGCCCATAACTGTAAAAATTTGCCGAAGGGTCCGCTGCACAATTTCGGTACCATTATTGGACCGTTTTATACGGTACAATGTATTGCGGCCCAAAAACGGTCCATGGCTAACAACTTTCCGAAAGGGAACATTAGCCGTATGCTCTGGGACTCGGCGATGGCCATTCCGGGCAATAAACATAATTTGAGGCACCCCGTGTGTCCCTTTTTTGCCAGTTCGGTTGAAATTTAGCGTTTCTTTTTTCGTCCCCGTAAGGTTTTGTTCTGCCTAGGGACGGCCGAATCTATTATGCAAAAACGCATCAACTCGAGAAGAAGTCGGATGGACCGTTGGAAAGGGAGATTTTGCATCATATTTCGGTGAACAGGAGGGTGGAAGCGATGAATTATGGCCAGGGTTATCGCAAATGATGAAGATATTGTGCGATTATGAGGATATTTCAGGATTTTGGCTAGGAAAATGTTGCAGTTTAGAAGCCAGAAAGTCAAGCAGCTTTGTTTGTCTGATTTTGTTACGAAAGTTTCAGCGAAACATTTTTTTTTTTGAACAGGCCAAAATGTTCAGGATGTTTCAGTTTTTTTACATTTTCAATGTTATTGTTCAAGGTGGCTAATGTGGGGTTCTTTAGTTCGATTGGTTTCCCCCTTGGCGAAATGTCCAACAATTCTATTGTTCTTGTTCAATTTATCAAAACAAACATTGTTTCTTAACTAATAATAAACATGAGGGGTGATTCAAAATGCTTGAGCTCCTTCAGTTTGACAGCTCTCGACCAGTGTTGCCAAACAAACAGCGCATCTCTGAATGTAATCAATGAGTTCATCAAAATGTATCCATTTCTCATAAAAAGCAACTGATCACAGTCCCATCTCGCATGATCTTCCCCTCTTGCGTTACAATACCCCAGTGAAAAGAACATCCGCGCCGTAGTAGAAGTGATCAATTTGTTTAGCGCAGCTTTTATAATTTGTAGTGATTTATGAACTCTTAAATTTACTTCTTTGTAGTTTGTTATGTTTTGTTGTTATAAACAACATTAACAACAATCTTTATACTGCTCGTTCCCCTCTTCCCATAGCTGCTTGCGAAGACCCGGTGGTGCTTCTCTCCTCGTCCTCCTCCACCGCCTACTGCGAAGACCCGCTGACCAGCCAGGCAACAGCAGCCGATCTGTCTACACGGCTTCCTTGGATCCCCGCAGCAGCAAACGATAGGGAATCTCAAGAGGAGGAGGCCAAAGAAAGGTGCTGGTGCTGTCAGTTTGACGGAGCAGGCGAAGGAGAAGAGGAGGAGAAATCACCAATGATTAAAGCTATAAAAACGCGTTACTTTTCAAAGAGAGCGAACAGCTCAACTACAACAAACCACGGCGAACTCGAGGGAAAAAAGGAAAGAAAAGATTTCTGAAGAGCAAAGCGACGAAGTGAAGGAGGAGGAAGAAGGAGCAACAACTGGCCAGTCAGCCGTGGAGATTCGACAACAGAACACAAGGTAAACACCTAATTTATTATCCACTTCAGCGGCTCGAGAGTGGGCCCCTCGGACTTTGGCAAGTGGAGAGCGTAGAAGGAGGAATATTTTGAATATTTTCGATTATCGCGTGCCGTCATACCTCACGAGTACCGCACTCATCTAGTGGGCTATGGAACTCGCGCAGATCTAGTGATCTGTTTTGCGGGGTTGTCACCCCCCTTGCGCGCCTAAATGACAGGAGTGCGATTTCGAAAGGTTGTTGACGCGACTACCGTAGAGGGGCACTTCAGAACACGAAAAACGACAAAACGTGCCAGATAAACCTATTTACAATAGTTTACATCACAACAAATGTCAAAACAGAACAAAGGCCGTAAAGCTGCGCTTTTCAAAAAGGTAAACAAACACCGCGTGGAGACAAAAGATTCTAAACATTTCGGGGCATTAGCTTCGGCGGCGCTCACTCTCTCAAAATAACAATGACGGTTATTAGTTCAGAACTGCGTCTGTGAAGGAGGCAATATTTATGTCCGCCAGTTGCTCTGTCACGCTTTGTTGTTTGGAAATATCGGGTTTGTTGTTGTCAACGGGAGATCCGACAAAAAAAAGGTGCATCATGTATTGGTCAGTAATGATGGTCTTTTTGGCTCGCGCACTAACAAAACGCACTCCTTGGAGATTTATGGCCAAATCCCGGACAACAAAAAAACGGGCAGGGTTCGCTTGTGCCAGCAGCAGCTCAAGGTGTTAAATTTATAAATTGCTCACAAAAACGCAATTTTCAAAAACGTGTGACCCCGAACGGAGGAGGAGGTTATCCGAAGGCCCGAAACTTATTATGTCCACTTGAGCCGGCCCAGCGGGAGATTTTGTCATTTCCATTTATTCAATAATAAATATTTGTGTTACTCTTGTAACCTCTTCCACCCAGAGCAGTGCTGGCAGCATCGCTGAATCACCCCCCGGTTTGACATTTGGACCGTGGGAAGCCATCGACGCAAAAAATGGCGGCATTTTCAAACGACCTCCTCCGAGTCGTAAAGCTTTGCATATTACGCTCGCGGTGAGAATGTTGTCCGGGGGCTTCCGTTCCGTGCAAGAATCTTCCTATTTACACGTTTATTGCACGTCAATAACGGGCCGCATTAGCTCTGTGTTGATGTTGGCCATATTGCTCGAGCGCTCGGGTTGCGACCTCGCGCGGGAGCTTGTAAAACCAAGAGTCGCAGCGAGAGCTGGCAGTTCGCTAAACATAAAACTAAATCGATTTATGATTTTGTGAGGTGAAATTTATGGCTTTAGCACCTTCGGCGCAGAGGGCGCGCTTTCGGCACGCTCGGCCGTGTGACCTCACCCGGCCGTGTCATGATTCTCGACGGGTCCCCATCAAACAGCAGGTGAGATATGATTGATCCTCGATGGGGAGCCGCGCGGGTGTGGTGACCCTGAAATTTACACGCCGAAAACGGTGGTCATAGGACGATAATGAAGAACCAACAGAGGTTGGACACTTCAAATTACTTTGAACTACCCCCCGTTTGGGAGACTGGCAACTTTGTCAACGTTTGCAAACTGAAAATTTTCAAGATTTTTAGTGACGCGCCCCTAGGGCCTTAACTTTGTAAACAATGTTTGACAGCCGAGGGGTACGACAATGCTCGTGAGCCATCTTCCCCAGCCGTCTATGCGTCTAATGTGTTAATCACATTAACGGATCGTATCATGGTGTCGCACTTTCAAAAATAACGTTGATAGATTTCTTCTTCTCCATCAACCCTAACCTCAATTTTCGCAAATCATCGCCGTACGGCGACGGCCAGCGCTGTGAAGCTTTGATTTGACAACCACCGCGTGTCCGCCATCTTGCGTGACCCATTGTGTACGTGTCAAAATATTGTTTTCTATTTCTTCACAGCTGACGGGAGGCCTGATTGGGACACCCCCTTGCTGGGGTTATCTCGTGCTGCTAATCAGCCGGTGGAGAGTCACAGCAGGCGCGTAAAGATCTCCCCGCACCGCCCAGCCGATGATGACGGCGCACAAGTTTCGCTCTTAAAGCCTACTACTGCCCGTTCCGTCTGGGGCTTTTGGAGGTTAGGGAGAGAATTAGGGTTATCGCCGGGTTGCCATCGCGCGCCCAAGGTGTGAACGACGAGCCGGGGCTCACCGCTCCGCGGGTGAATAAATCATTAATAATTAACTAATCGGACGCAGTATTTACTCTTCATTCTTGCGGGGGCCAGCTGATTAATGGCACTCCCGCGCCCTCTAGATCGTATCGGGGCCCGTGTACTCAACAAATCAGGCCGCTTCGGGCTGCTCGATCTCGAGAAACGACTACCTGATTAATCGACTTTGCACGAGGAAGATGATTCGATATCGGAATCAGCAGTTCTTCAGGGAGATCGAATCCCACCCCTGCAGAGTTTGCTCTTTGTTATTGTTGGGGCTTTCTTCGCGCTATTGATTGCTGATCAAGGAGCAACTTCAACCCTGTGTTTGGCATTACTACGCTTCTTTGAGGTTAGGTAGACTTGGAACAGCTATCTGTCAAACGCAGGGCTGGATAACTCTTGATTAAAGCTCGATATTGTGCGATCAGTTCCTAGCTGGACTCGGTCACAGGAAACGACCGGCGACTCAGTGACCGACGAAATAGGCGGCGGGCCAGATGCGGGCATAAAAATGTCAAAATCTCTTCCCCCCTCACTTCGTCTCACCATCCAGCTGCAGCTTTGTTGACAAACAAACGGAGCACGCGGTCGCATGATGGCGGCATCGAGCCAGAATTGGGGGTGATCATGTGATTAAAAATGAAAGTTTTTTCAAGAAAATAATATTTTTCCGACCGAATAAAAAATTGCAAGCATGTTCAAACAATTATTCCTTATGTCGGAGAAGTGATGAAAAAGCAAAATTTTAATCCATAATTTTTCTATAAATTGAATTTTTTCACTCTAACTAGGAACCCCTAGGTCTATCCACGACCGTTTCCAATGACCGTGAGAAGATGCCAGAAAATCCAGCTACGAGCTAAATCCACAATAATACTTTTCCAAGGGGGAAGTCACTTATTGAAAAGTGTCAAATTGACGGTTTGTCTAAGAAAAAGAAACTGTCAAATATTTGTTTTTTTTTACAAACTTATTTTTTTCTACTACAACTTGAAGTTATGATATTTTGAACACCCCTCGTTCCGCGAGGAATCCGTCCGAAAATCACCTCATTAACTGCCCAATTCACCCGCCGATTCGGCATTCGCCCGCCGCTTTCTCGCTCTTTTCAGGCCCAATGACAATCAATTGATCGTAAACGAAAAATATCTCGGATCACCATCTTCCTACCCCCCACCTTCCCCCAACCTGTCGTAAACCGGCTAAAAAATTGCACTTTTCTCGGTGTGTGGTCCCGCAGCCGCGATGGTCGGATATTAACACCTTTTTTCGAAGTTTTTTTTGGGGCCTTCCACCCGCCACCTGGCTTGTTGGCAACATTATAAGAGCCCCTCGCGCGCTTTTTCGCTTGGAAGCACTTTTACGACCCCTCGGTTCTTTTTTTACGCGCGTTCCACTGAGTTGATCACCGACGTATCGATCGTAACCCGGGCGCGCGCGCGCGTCAAAGAAAGATTTTACGAGCCTCATTTGTTTATCATTTCCATCGAGTGGCCCCTCGGAGCGGGTGACATTGATTGGTTGACGCGATTGTCCGGCGTGAGGGGGTGACATCGGCAAAATATGTGCATTTATTTTTTTCGGGGTTTGTTATGGTTTGAGACGGGATGGATTATTAAATGGCGATTTGATGTTTTGCCGGTAAATTCCGGAGTTGATGGCGTGAGTCAGCTATGTTTAGTCTTGGAGGAAGCTATGGAAATGGTCAATAAAAATAAAAGCTTTGAATTCATGGGGTTCGTCACTTGATTCCAAAAAGTCTCCTAATGACAGCTTCTACAGAAATTCATTATCCCCTTGATTTGACAGTAGGTGAATGAGACATTCTGTTCAACTACATTTAATACCAATCGAATGTGAACTGCAGGACACATGAACACCGACAAGTTGAACGCATATTGCACATCGTACAACAGTACGATGTACACAATCGATCGAAACCTTGGATGTAACTAAGCAGCTCATCCCGCTCAGATCCAATGTAAACATTCAATACCCTACACTTTGGCAAAACTGAACCTGCTTTGTTTACAAACAATAATCAGCTGATTCACATGTTGCCGAATTTGTTTTGTTTGCCAACAATGCTTAGCAGTGTGCCGAGGGGTGAGTCAGTTCAGTGACATTGAACTACTAATTCAATCACAATGTTTCAAAAAGACGAAACCTTGGATGCAAACAAGTAGTTGATTCTTATACTCGATGAAAACATTCACTTTATTGCGATTTGGCAACAATCAATCTGCATTGTTTACAAACAATAATCAGCTGATTCACATGTGGACAAATTCGTTTTGTTTACCAACATTACAGAGCAGAGTGTCGAGGGGTCAGTCACTTGTTGTTACTGGGATGTTTTATGCATCTGAATTTCTTTTCAAGTCCCGGTTGGAAAGCCGCCAAGTCGTTCAAAGCGATTAAGTTCTGCTTACAAGCACAATGTCGACTCGACATTATCCGACTTAATTTTTATTGCAGATTACAAATTCCTAGGGAGCTTTCCAAGTCAATCCCAGTCCATAAATCAAGGCTCCCACTATCAGCACCGGGCTAAACCTTCCCGATAGTGGCGACATCTACCCGGCAAAACTCCCACGGCGGAGGATCCCTTCCGGAACCGACCGCACAAAACGCAGGTGTGATTTATAGCACCAATAAAACGCCTAGAGCGATACCGGGTGCCAACCCGTTAAACATTCTATACATCTCGATTCTCCGCTGCTCAGCACTAATGTGATTAACTTTAAGTATTTAACAAAACGGATTACGGCGCAGCGGTTGGCCACCATCATCATTATCATCGTCGTCGGTCCCTGGCGGTAACCTGGCGCGGCGGTAGCCGTGTTTAGCCGCAGCAAAACAAGCTTAAGCTCTTCTTCCTTCTTTTGTAACGCAAAACTGCTGCTGCTACTTCTTCTGGACGGCTTAAGCCCAGGTAGAGTGGTCGTCATTTTTCATCACCCAAACGAGCTCGGCGCACCTGGGAGGACTGGGAGGATGCTCGGAGAAGGCAGAAGAGGACGACAACAAAAACTGTTTTGTCATCAAACGAGCTGATCCTGGGGATGTTGGTTTTTCCTTCCTTTCTGTGCGATAAGTTAATCCGGAGGATCTTGGCCGGCCGGTCGGCCCGCATGCAAACCGCACCGGACCGAAGAAGTGGCCCAAGCGATCGGAAGATGCGATAATTGAATGTGCTTTGTCGCCGCACGTTACGTCAAGATTTTCCGAGTACGGTTCTTTGACCTCCCGGACAGATGTGCCGAGCAGTTCTTTGCGCAAGATGATCGATAAACAGGATTAGGATTAAGCTCACAATGTCACCGGATCATCTGCGCTGCAGCTGCCTGCGCTGACAGCTGGACTCCAGAATTTGACATTCTGGACACGAAATCGCATCTCGATGCGACTTCGCGCAAGTCGCTTGACAATTTTCTCACGCATAACTCGCGTGAGACGTGATACATCAGCGATGTATGAGCAGCGTGGATGCACTCTCGCAAGACTCTTCCGAAGAAGTTCGGGAAGCTGTGTGCAGTGTACCTTCCCGCGACGACGACGACCACATTATTACATTATGCAAATTAATCATATTTGCAAGATTTATTTGCTTCTTGCGCGCGGTTCGCGACTTCTTCGAAAAACAGGAGGGGGAAAATCAGCAAGGAAAACGAACCGGGGTTCGTTCTGCGAAAGAAACAATGAAATTCACATTATCGATATCGTTCGAGAGAGAGAGAAAGAAAAAGAGATTTGAGCGCGTGGAGAAGGTGGGAAACGTTTGCGATTACAAGAAAGTTGTGGTGAAGGTGGAAACGCAGAGTTCGAAAACAGTCGAAGTTAGAAAACAAAACATGTTTTTGCTTGTTAGAATTATTAATCTTAAATGAACTAGCGAATATGCGGTTCAGGTTTAAGTTCGTTCAATTACTGGCATTGGCACACCCCTCGAAAGTCTGCCTATGTTAGTGTTGAGGCGCAAAAGAGTCGCACCTTTACCATAGCACTTTGCAATTTGTCAGATAGACGTTTGTCAAGAATTGGAAGAAGCGAGAAGTTAAAAACAAATTAGCACGTGAAGAAGTGAACCCGTAAGATCTGCTTGCAACACAATTAAATTGATCGTATCGCAATTTGTATCGTAAGTTAAACTATAAACCAATTATGAGCAATTAAAAAGATTTAGTATCAATCAGGAACGCTCGCAGAGGAACCACAGGACTTGAATCCGATTCATGTGTTGAGGAGGAGGTTAAGAATGAAACTAATGATGTGAGTAAGAATGATAAGCAAATATTCAATGAACTAATAAATCATTTCTTTTAGTTTTAAGCCGCAAGAAAAAGCGCCGCTGTAAAACTCAGTTTACCATTCTCGTCCGAACACTTAAAAATCATTACACCCGGACGTAACCTCAAAATGACTGAATCAGGCTTTCATTGCGCCCAGTGCAACCTATCAGAAGAGGACGAGGCAAAGTTGATATTTTGTGACGGATGTCAACAATACTTCCACTGTGTCTGTCAAGATGTGACGGTGTCAACAAAGGCAGACGACTCGTGGATGTGCAATACGTGTACAAAATCTGCGACCGAAGTTAATATGGAAGCTGTAGCTAAATTGATGTCCCAGCAACTAGATCTTCATCGGAAGAATCTGGAGAAGAGATCGCGCCTTGTCGACATGAAGCTCAAACTAGAACAGGACAAACGAGAGTTGGAGCTGATCTACGAGAAGGAACAGATCGAGAAGAAGATACTGGCTGAAAAGGAGTTCAATCAAAAGTATAAAGCAGAAAGAGAGAATTGGATGAAAGAGTTGAACGAGTTAACTGCAGATCGAAAGAAGTGTTGTGCTGAGTTTGAAGAGTACTTGGAAAAGATCACAGCAGATAAAGGTGAACCTACAAAGAACAAGCGAAAAAAAAGGAAACACCGAGCAACTTCCACAAAGGTTGGGGGCGCCGCGTCAACTCCCAATACAGAGTTCGAAGAGAGTTTCAGCGGAAGTGATTCAAGCATCGAATCAGAGGAGCAACGTAAACAAACCAGCAGTCGGTCGACGGATAAACCGACTAAGGCCCAACTAACAGCTCGCCAGTATTTGTCGTGGAAATTGCCAACCTTTACTGGAAATCCAAACGAATGGCCCATATTCATAAGCAGTTTCAATTCTTCAACTGAAGCATGTGGGTTTTCGGATTTGGAAAATTTATCACGATTACAAGAAGCCATAAAATTTCCGGCCAGAGAGTTGGTCGGCGGATTATTGGTTCTTCCAAAGGCAGTACCAAAAGTGATCGAATCTCTGCGGCAACTGTACGGCAGGCCTGAACAGATGCTTGGCACACTGTTGGCCAAGATCAGAAAAACCGAAGCACCAAAAATTGATAAATTAGGAACTTTTATCAGATTTGGAACCGTTGTCGCTCAGCTCTGCGACCACCTAGAAGCCACGCGACTTCAAGATCATCTTGTCAATCCCTTATTGATAAGCGAAATTGTCGAAAAGTTACCAGCTGTAACGCAAATCGAATGGGTTCGATATAAACGTAAACAAAGAAAGATCACTTTACGCACTCTTACGGATTTTCTCGCCGATTTGGTTTCGGTAGCTAGTGAGGTGGTCCACTACGACGAGTTTACTGCATCCAACAACATGGCCGGAAAAGTTGCTAAGCCGAGGGAGCAACAAAGATCCTTTGCCGGCGTGCATGACGCTGCGGAGATCGAATCCAGTCATTCTGAATCGAGATGGCCATGCGTGGTTTGCGGGGAAACAAATCACAGAATAAGAAACTGTGAGGTGTTTAAAGAAATGGAGTTAGACGAACGAATGGAGGTAGTGAGTGATAACAATTTGTGTCAGATTTGCCTAAATGCTCATGGAAATGCTAGATATAAAATGAACATACGTTGTAATGTGGGAAATTGTCAAGAAAGACATAATTCTTTACTGCATCCTGGTACCTTAAGGTGATGAGGTGGGGCGATTTGAATTCATTCGTAGATAGTTAAGAAATTGAAATAGCAAAGTTTAGTTTAGGTAAATCTAGAAGTTCTAAGAAATATCCAGAATTACGTGGGGGAGTGTTGAGGCGCAAAAGAGTCGCACCTTTACCATAGCACTTTGCAATTTGTCAGATAGACGTTTGTCAAGAATTGGAAGAAGCGAGAAGTTAAAAACAAATTAGCACGTGAAGAAGTGAACCCGTAAGATCTGCTTGCAACACAATTAAATTGATCGTATCGCAATTTGTATCGTAAGTTAAACTATAAACCAATTATGAGCAATTAAAAGATTTAGTATCAATCAGGAACGCTCGCAGAGGAACCACAGGACTTGAATCCGATTCATGTGTTGAGGAGGAGGTTAAGAATGAAACTAATGATGTGAGTAAGAATGATAAGCAAATATTCAATGAACTAATAAATCATTTCTTTTAGTTTTAAGCCGCAAGAAAAAGCGCCGCTGTAAAACTCAGTTTACCATTCTCGTCCGAACAGTTAGTAAACAAACAAATTCACTGTTGTTGTCATAAGCATGTTTGACATGTGTCCCTGCGAGGTCCTTCAAAAATTGTCTAAGTTGTTGAACTCGCATTGACGCACCCCTCGGAAAACTGCTTTTCCATTGTTTGTAAACAAACCGTTTCAGTGTTGCCAATTTCAACAACCTGTTTGACACATCACTGGAGTACCTTAGAGTGGTCCTTCAAAGTTGCAATTCCTCTGCGTTTTCACCTTTATCAACTTAGAGGAGAGAAAAAATCGGATTTATTCTCGATAAAGTCGGCGACAGACTGCAAACTGTCACGCGCGTGGAGTTTCCTCCTCATCTCCTGGCACGGTTCAGTTGATCTTGGAGCGCGCGCGGAATGCTAACGAGGCTTCAATTTGTGCCCACGCAGCAAATGATGTGTTTTTTGCATTTCAAGGAGGGATGAAAAGAAGTGTGAAGGGTCGTGGAAAGTGGAATATTTTGTAAGGGAATTCGTTTCGAATAAAAGTTGAAGAGTTGGAGCAAGTGCGTGATTGTAATTTGATTCGTCAGGTATTGTAGGTTAATTTTAACTGTCAACTGTCAAAAACAGTGTTGTCAGTGCTTGTAGATACTTGCTGGATCCAGCCTAAAAATCAAATTTGAGAGTGGCAATCCCCTTGGTCGACACCTTAATTTGACAGCTAATGTGTGAAACTTAACATTACCTGATGATTAAATGACCTTGAACATCGCAAAGCTGCTCAAAGAATGAGGTAACGCAATGTCGTGCCCGCAAACTGTCAGTGAAAATTGCAGCTGTTAACTTTACCGAAGAGTTCAAAGCGATCCTGCAGCTAAAAACTCCAATTTCAAAGGCTACCTGCTACAAGGCGCCTACTTGAACTCTGGCACCGCCGAGTTCGGCCCACCCACGACGAAGTCGACCAACTTAATTGGTCGATATTTGTTAATCGCACAACCGCACACACGATTGGCACGTATAAATAATCGCAATAAATTTCCTCGCTGCTCATTCCAAACCGTTTCGCGCTCGTGACGATGTTCCATCGTCGATGATGATTATTTTGATGGGGATGCAAATTTCCCCCAAAAAAGAGTAAGCTTTTGGGGTGCCATGTTTGGAGCGGGGCGGCGAATGCTAATGAGACCGCGGGTCCCCGGGGCCAAACGGTTATGTATTTTTATTTTCAATTTTCTCCCCACCGAAAAGAAGAGTCAACCGCCGAGGAATCGATTTAGCATAAATCACGGTGCTCATGGGGTGGAAATCGGCCGGGGGATTCGGTTTTGTTTTGGGGTCCCCCCCTCGTGATCTGCTCTTTTCGCCTATTAAAAGACTTTTAATCGATTTAATCAGTCGTCTGGCAGGCAATTTGTACGGTCGTAAAACGCGATCGTTAAATCGGGTGACACCGCGTGCCGCCGCGAGTCGTTGTCGCCACGGTGATCGTCTAGTGACCTCCGCGATCAAATAGACCATAGCGTTGGCCGATCTTAGACGCCGCCGCCGTCGTTAGGGTCGTTATCTAGCATATGTCGTTTGCACCTTATATTTCTTGTCCATCGGTTGACAGTTAGATATGATTTTAAATGTCCTTCTTGGAATCAACAACGTCAGACGGATATTGGGCGATTTCGTCGAAATGAGTCAAAATTACTCAGATTTGGTCAAAATCGAACCTACTCACGAATGAGTAGTCAAAGCAAGTGTCAAATTTGGGTGAAACAACTCTGATCTAAACAAAAAATGAGTAAAATTCAATCAAAATTTGACATCCGCCTTATTCAACTTATTCATTTCTGAGTACCTTTTGACATTGTTGACAATGTTTTGACAGATGAGCTTATTTTTTGACAAAAATTCAAAGGTAATGAAAGAAACTCTGTAAAAAATTTCACTTTGACTCAAATATGACCACATCAGCAATCGCTGAGCTGGGCACAGGTCGCGACCGATTCGGTTTAATGGTCACTGATCACTTTGTTGGGTTTCACGAGGTTCAGACACGGGGATCGAGGCCACGCACCCATATGGTATCGGTCGGTGCCAAAACAAAGCCAACCCGATCGCATGCGGGGCGTTTTATGGGGGTCGACCGTCGTAAAAAAAGCGAATCGTCGTCGCCCTGGAATCCGGATGAATTGGCCAAGTGGAATCTGGCGTTAGGGATGCTCATTTGAATCAAAAAATTTGGGATGGAGGCGAATTTTTGCGTTTTTCGTTGAGACTGAAAATCTCTCGAATAGACCTTAGGCTTAAGGGCATCTCCATCGTGGTTTGAAACGACTTTGGTTGACTTCTCAAAGTGGAGATGCTCTTACTTTTTATTATGATTTTCGGAAAACGAATCAATATCACAATTCGCGTATTTTAACAAAAAACAATATAAATCGAATATTAAGGGCATCTCCGCCGTAGTATGCACATTGAACAACTTTGGTTTGTATGCTTTTGAGTTGGAGATGCCCTTACTTTAAATTATAATTATTAAAAAAAGTTCAATTACGTTGCGTTTACTGCAGGAAGAGCAGCCACAATAAAAAACAATTATTGAGGGCATCTTCATGGTTTGCAAATAAAACATCATGATTTTTACTCTTGAGGTAGAGATGCCCTAACTTTTGATTGCAAATATTGTCTAAAATAAAAATATTAGTTGCTTGCGTTTGATTCACATTTTATGAAAATTTAACCACTTTTGTTTTTGTCTCTTTAGGTGATGATGCCCTAATTTCAAATTACAATTATCTTAAAAATAATAATTGATATCGCGTGGCGATTACTGCAGGATGATAATCACAACAATACAATTTTCAAGTTCAAATATTATGGCATCTCCACTGAAAATAAATCCAATTATGTATATTAAGTTCTTAAGGTGGTGATGTCCCAACTTTTAAAAAATAAATTATAAAAAAATCTTTAGCATTGCGTTTACTGCAAGAAATTAACCACAATAAGATCAAATATTGAGGGCATCTCCACCGTGATGTGCCAATTTCAAAAATGGGATTCTATCTCTCGTAGTGGAGATGCTCATGCTCTTAATTCTGATTGTTTAAAATTAAAAATTAAAGTTTTAAAGACTGTAGAGTGATTTATCACAGTGATTAATTGTATAGATTAAGGACATTTTCACCGGTATGCAAAATACACTATTTTAAAATTTACTTTTTAGGTGGAGATGCCTTAACTGTTTTTGCAATATTTTTTCAGGATGACGAATCACAAAAAAACTAATATTAAGGGCATTTCCACCGTGGTATGCAAGTTTTGGCTGTTATCTCTTGAGAAGGAGATGCCGTTACATAAAATTTTGATTATTTTGATTAAAACGAATTTTAATTGCTTTGTTTTATTGCAGTTTGAATAATTAAAAACAACAAAATTGAAATATTACGGGCATCCCCACCGTGGTAAACTGTTGGAGTGGAGATGCCCTAACCTGTTTTTTTTTTTCTGAAAATATGAGCTCAAATCAAGATTTGAATTGTGTTTTTAATATTCTTCCTTTTCCAAAATTGCAAACCTTAACTAAAACTCATAAATCATAGCAAAATGGGGTCCACTTTTCAAGCCGATTTCGCACAAATTCCTAAGCCCTAACGAGTTCCAGATTTCCACAGGCCCAAACGACCCACATCCGGTACCGTTTCGGACCGTCTCCTCGGTGACCAATATTGACCACCATGTCGCCTCCCCGGGTACGCACACTCCGGCGGGGGGCAATAATTGTCAAACATTTATACATCGTTTTATTGCACTTAGCATAAATTATAATCTCATTAAACGCGGCCTGATCCGACGGTCGTAATTCCGCGCGCCAAGAACTGGCGACCGCCACCGCGCGACAATGGCCATTTCCTTAAACAACAAAAATCTGAGGCACTACTCAGCGCGCGGTCGTAAAAGCGCCGAACACAGTCGGCGTGATTTTAACGACCCTAAACAACCGCGGCCAAGATGGTCGTCGGTGGTTCCGGGGAGTTGAGCATCTCTCCCCGCGTCATCCGTAATAAAACTCGAAATAAAAGCAAAATTTAAATAATTTTCCAATAACATAAAATCGATTAAACGCTGAACCTGTTTGTTTTAATTGAAAATTAATATCGCTGGACGCGAGATCGCGTCCAGAACGGATTTCGGGCAACGGAGAACCTCTCTCGAAATGAAATGGTAAAACGCATTTCACCTTAAGCCGATATCTGATTTCCTTGGAGGTTGTCAACCGTGGGGCCTTTAAGTATCCATTAGGCACTTAATTTACAGCTTTTTATTCGTTATTTTTATAGTTTTATGATTGCATTATTGGGTGGATTATCTGCGGCGCGGAACCGAACTCCGCGCGCGGGGGATGAGCCCCGGAGTTATTATTATGGTTATTGTGCTCGGTCTAAGTGAGGGCTGGATTTTGGTCCGGATTTCGGGCCTTGAATCCGCGTATCGGACAAGTTCCGACGGAAAGTCAGTGAGTTTCGAGTAGATTCATCGATAGCATCCATCACTGATACCGGGACACATTTGTTTGGGGTTCAGAAAGTTGGAAGCGGCTTCTGCACTTATTTCGGAACGATACGCCTTTGAAGGTTTACCGCGTCACCGTTTTGGGCAACTCCATGTCGAGAGAAATTTGGACTCAAAGTTGGTTGATTTGCCACCTGCGGTGGAAATGCACTTAGCAATTTCAATTGCACCCAGAATCATCGCTGCGTTAAGCGCGACAAAGTGGGGCTGGTCTGACTGATCCACTATCAGTAGCGTAACAATATAGAAGTGCATAACAAATGTATTCAAAATATACTTCAAATTTGATTCACTTTAAATGTAAAGAAATAATAAATCAGTCCCAAGAATGATGGATACGCACGTTCAGGATCACTCAGTTATTGAATTTCACAAAGAATTGTACGAAAACTGAGTGATATTCACCCAGATCTTTTTGAAATTTACTCGAATCTGACAGATGCCCCCTATACTCATTTCTAAGTATGTTCGGTTTAGACAAAAAATGAGTGATTTTGAACGTGCGTGTACTGTTTGTTTACGTTTTTGTTTTATCAGATTTGACGTTTCTGCACAAAACCGCGCAGTGCTGCCAGTAGCATCGTTTCTTTCCCAAAACCAAAAAAAAAATCTACAAACTTAGGTAGACCTGCCAAAGTTACACGCGGTAATCTCGCACCATTCGTCTTCCATGACAAACGACCGTTTACATGAAATATTGCCCTGACGGCGGCGGCCAATTCTTCCCGAAATGACCGTAGCCAAGAGCGCGGAAGCATCCCACCAATCCGTTTCACTGTATCTTCTTCGGACCGACGACGACGGTGCCATTGTTGTGTGGTTTATGCAAAAATTTAAGCGTGAAATATTGGAAACAATAACACACACACCCCGGATGGGGAGTTCTTCCGCAAGGCCGTGTCGGAACCGGCCAGGTCCTCCAGGTCGTCATCATCGTCGTCGTCCGTTCCGCTCCATAAATATAATCGATATATTTATTATTTTTTCATTTCCCGGGAGCAAAAATAACACCTCGGCGTGAGTTCACGCCGCTCATCGCTTGTGGCCTAGTGGCCCGGCCCTGGAAGTCGTCCAAAAGAGTACAATAACCAAGTCGGGTTCGCAAAAAACCGAGCAGTCCTAACAGGCGTTGAAGTCACAGGACACTGCTGACACGACAAGCGGTTTTTGGCCAGTGCCAACTTCGATGAGGTGGAAAGCCACAAAACCGAAAATTGATAATGCCTTCATGCGTGTGCCGGTCACCAGAGTAATGGCCGCAGCAGTAGGCCTTGGTAACAAAAAACCGAGTCCCCGGGCAGGAGAGAAATTAATAAAATGGCTTACCGGGGGATTAGGCTTTTCTAGGGCCTGAACTTCGCGCGGGTAGCCGCCGCAATGGCCACCTGGTGGCGCTCCTGCGGGTAGCCAAGTGGAAAAGGATTTTGTTTGTTGTTGTTTCTGGCCCGGCGCACGCTCAACGGTGGCGATTTGTGCCTGCCGGAATTTTGAATAGTTAGGGGAGTGTGACTTCTAGTTGTGGTTCAAAGAATTAAATTGGCAGCACAGCCTGCAACAAACTGTCAAAGTTTGTTTACGTTTAGCGCTACACGCTGAAAAGAACCCAACCAACTGTTGAGTTTAAGACACTTTTGCTGCATGGGCCAACCAAGCAAGTCCCACAATTGCCCACTGTCCCCTGTTCCGGGAAGGCCTGTTTGGAGGGCCAATAGGCTGAACGGCCGGGCCTCCGGGATCAGCGAAAACAAAAACCGCCCTGGAATAACATGCCACTATCGGCTGGTGGGCTCGCACGATGACTTTTCTGGTCATCCACGGCGAGGATTGTTCCCGCCCTCCCCCTCAGGACTTCCCGGATGACCGAGCGCTGGCCAGCGCTAGGGATTATTTTATTTTATTATATTTAAGGTGATTAAGGTTAGGTTCAGAGGGTGCCTCGATGGCGTATCTGGCAGTACTCCAACATTGGTGTAATTGCATGTTATGATGTATGGCCGGCGGTGAACCGTTTCGAGGGTTGGAGGTGGTGGCGCCGCCGTAGGCCGCGGCAGATCCGATTTGTGACAATATTTGTCATCGCCGGTGCCTGCTTATCCTCGGGCCGCTGATGTGTGGGACTTTTTGACAGTTTGTAATCACATTACGAGATTAAACCGATGAAACTTTGCCTCCACGGGACGTAACCCAAGGTTCTGACAAAGTGATGATGGACTTAGCGACTTTGTCGGGGGCTGACCTCGCGCGCGGTGTCAGTAGGCTTCGCAAAAGTAGGCCACTTTGAGCGGCCTACTGTCAAAATTTGACGCGATTTTAAACCCCGCTGCACTTGACGTGTTTCCCGAAATCCCCAATGAAATGAAAATATTTTCATTAGCATTATTGGACGCACTCGGCAAACATCCCGCCCGAAAAACCCGTGTATGCATGGCGAACGCAAACATAACCCAACTTTTTACGGCGCCAAACAAATGTTCAATTTCGTGAATCCGTTGAGCATACATCGCGCGATGACTTTTCGATGGCCCTGCTCGGCTGGCAACACTGCCGACCACTTTTTTCCACACCACAATTTAATGATAAAATTGTTTGTGCTCGGTCGCACTCAAACAGGCGGAAGGAAAATAATGATAACAATATCGGTTGAAATTAAATAAAAATATCAAACGCGCTTAACCCTCGGATGCCGCACCGCGGAAACAACCCTCATTTCCGACCCAAGCTGACACCCTTGCTGCACTGACAGCTACAGCTCGAGCGAACGTCACAAAGGAAAGGGGTTAAATTTTGGGCGCACCCACTCAAGCTGAATGTTATTGTTTTGTTTATCTTCTTAATTTGATTTGGTTTGCGGCGCTCGGTGAAAAACGAGTAAAATATGATCTCCCGCTTTTTATTTACGCGTGCTCATCCAAGTAGGCGATTCGGCCGGAAAGAACCGCGGCGAGAAGCTACGCTAATGCGATTTTTGGTTACTGCTGAGGAAGTTGGTGTGTTTTTTTTTTTTAAATTAAGATAAAATGAATGGTCTTGAAGGAGTTTGTGGATTTTCCACGTGACTGAATTGGCACGGTGAATTGAGTTTCTTCAATTTCAATGATTATGTTGGATGGCAACACTGCTGTCAATTTTGCTGAACACGATCATTCAAATGTAAACAAGTCAAAATGTACTCGAATTAAAAAAAATTCATATGGATCGATTCACTTAAATTAAATTGTACTTATCTTTGGGCAGGTCTCAATTTTGTGGGAATTTATTACTACTTTTTCGATTACCCGAAATTTTTAAATTGTTACCATCAAAAACTGTCAAACTTTAAAAACTGTCATACTATAAAAACTGCCGACTATAAATAAAAAGAGAAACTTAATCCCCCTATTATTGGCTTACTTTCTGGCAAATAAACTTCATTAAATTTTAATAAATATAAAGGATGGCATCACTGCTCTCAATTTCAGTAAGCACGATCAACCAAAATGAACTGAATTTGGTCACAATCGGACTCAAAAGAAAAAAATTAAGATGTGTATTTTGAACCGATTTTAGTTAAAGTTAAACGTTGCTTAAAGTGGCGTAGATCATCATTAATTTTGTATGAATCTCACTCATTTGAATTCCATTTTATAAACATACTGAAATTCGCTTTTATCAGCTGTTTTTTTCAAGATAGAATTTTTTTTTTAATTTTAAATTTTCCCAAGTAACATTTTTAGCTGGGGGAGGGGGGGGGGGGGAGGGAGTGATGACGCAAAATTGTCATATTATCACTCATAAAAAATTGCGAAAGTACCTTCAGTTATGCGTTACAGGAGGGTAAGGGTGATACGCTCATCTGTTACGATGTGTTACGAAGGGGGTGAGAGGAGGGGGTTCAAAAATCCAAAATTTTACATAACGTAACAAAAGAACGCTCACTTAGATTTTTTCCAAAATCAAAATTAAGCAGAACTGTTTTAAGAGCACTAAACTATGTCATATGACAATTTAGAAACATTACAAAATGCAAGATTTGAATTTTTCATCTTTCTTTGAAAACTTGAGCTGAAGTCCTGGTTTGTCGTTTCTGAATTCGAATATGAATAATAAGGTGATTTTTACTGATTTTTATCATTGTTTTATAATTTATATCAAATTTGACTCAACTTGCTCGAAAATTATAAGAAGGTTATTTCGTGCTTGCCATTTCATTAGGGCACATAACTTTTTTAGACAAGAGTCTGTCCCTTTCACACCTTATGTAAACTGTCATTCGAGTGAAAGGGATACACTATTGTTTACAAAAGTTATGTGCCCTTTTGAAATGTTAGGCTCAATTTTTCTAAAAAATGTTTTGTTATTTTTTTATTTAGACGTATGGAATTGTTGTGACAGCAGTGCTGCCAGTAAGTCAATTAACATGGTAATTGTTTTTAAAAGCTCTTTGGTAATTTTTATGATATATTGCTCTCTAAAACACTGTTTCTGGTCACCAAAAATGAATTATTCAAAACAAAAATAAAACATAAAAACTCAAATTGAGAAATTAGAAATCAAATTTCAAATAAAAAAAATACTAAAAATATCAAAAACTAAATGAAAAAATAAAATATAACAACTTTTAAAGTTAAAAAAATTAAAATATTTAAAAATCGAAATTCTAAAATCATGAAAAAAATATGTATTTCTCCTATTTTGACGCCATCTTCGATAACAGAATTGCAGGTAACTTTGTAGCATTTTTGGAGCAACATTTGAGTACGAACTATATTAAGATTTTTAAAATTTTATTTTTATTTTTATTTAATAATATTATTTTGCTTAATTTTGCGTTTTATGTTAGTTTTTATATAGAATTTTAGAATTTCTGAATCTTTGAATTTTATTTTTAATGGCAACATTGCTGTCAATTGTGATAACAACACTCACCTAAAATAATATAGTTTTGTCATTATCAAATCTGGGTAAATATTACTCAATGTAGAGTTTATTTTACAATTTGTTTTGCTTTGGTCGAAAATTGTGAGTTTATGTTTCCTCCGTTTTATCAGTTGCATTGTTGAACAAATTTGAGCAATTTTGATTTTTTGAAAGTTTTGGCAGTGTTGCCAACAAATCATTTAAAAACATTAAATCGTCTCAAAACCAAAAGTTTATCATATATTTTTTTGCTTTCTTTTCAAACAACAAGAAGATACTTCAATTTTCTTGTTAAGTCTTTTTTTTCAAATTATATTTTTATATAAACACAGTTTTGTAATTTTGAATAGCATACTCGTTCCATTATCAGTTTTGAGAAACTTTAAATGAAACTGAATTCCTTTTTGGCTTGGTGCTGACAAAATTTATGCTATTTGAATAAGTGTGTGAAATTGTTGTGACAGCAGTGTTGCCAATGGGGTAATTTAAAAATTTCAAGGGATAATTTTAAAATCACACAAAATTATAGAGTCAATTGCTGTCTTCCTTTCAAACATTGAATCTTAAAGTCCCTTTTCATCGAGAGTAAAACCCCCAAAATTAGAATGCATCCCAGCGTCATAACAATAAATTGAATCCAAGTCTTATCTCCCAGCCCAGGTACTAATTTGTTGCGCTTCCCCAAAATCCCCACACAAAAGGACCTGGCCTCGCAAGAAGAAACGTTGCAAACGTGAAAGTTTTAAAATGTTATCCTTTCCCTTTCCCAACTGCCTGATCACAGGGTGACATCCCGATAGTTAAAACTAATAAATTAAACTGTTTGTATGCAAGCCGGGTGCCGTGAACACAAACATTTGCACACACCTCTCTCTCTCTCGTGTCCTAATCTGGTTCAAAAAGGACGCAACGGCTTTGTTTACAGCTTATCGTAAACTAATCTTTGGTTATGACCTTTCCGGGGGTGCCCCATAAAGAGGTGGGTGAAAGTGCCAAATTTAATTTCTCCGGAATGTCAAGGCAAGCTGTGATTATTAACAAGGGGGTGAGGGTGAAATTTACATACTAATGCCTTCACCCCGATTTGGCAGGATAGATATCCGGAGCAATAACCGTATCCTTTCGATTTAATAATAATTTAAACGTTTAAGGTTATGGACACATCAGAGGTGATAGTTTCATCATAACCTTTTCCGAGGAGCAAATTTGCTTGCCTAACCTTTAACAATACCCTGGAAGCCTTCAAAACTTGGTTGGAAAAACTTCGACCTTAATTTCCCGGTGGCGTGTAGGACGGCATTACTTATGTAAATGTTGATCTGACATTTGAGCACGTCTTCGTCGGCGTTTGACATTTGACATCGCACTCGAGCGTGAGGAATGTGTTTGCTATGCCATACCGCGCGCGGTTTGAAACGAAAATTTCAATCGTAAAAGGAATGCCACGGGAAGGGTTGCTAGGGAAACGGAGGGCGAGGGTGAAAAGTCGAAAAACAATAACCAAGATTAGCTGCGTGTATAATCTAGTTAGCCTTGGTAAACCCTTTTTGTGGAGATTACAATTTGAACGAGGTTAGGGATGTGGGAGATGTTTTCGGTTTGTTTATGGATTGAAAATGTCAAATATTTATGTATTTTTTATATTCAAAAAAATGTTTGCAGCACTGGCCACTGAACTAATTATTGTCTTGTAAAATTATTAAGATTGTTTATTATAAAATATTTAATTTGGCAGCACTGCCTTTTTTTAAATAGTGCGATGTTGCTACACTGTAATTTGAAGTTCCGGAACTTTTGTCGTTTTCGTGTGTAGACTCTACACTGTAATTTATGATTACTCAACTTCATTTTTTTGTCAACAATCGAGTCTATTCTGGATGTTTATACGTCCAAAAAAGGTCATTTTACATTCTTTTCGGCAAATAACCATATCAGAAAGAACACTTGCTCATTTGCGTCCGTGTCGCAGCCTGCTTTACAACCCTTCCAGAGTTGAAAACAGGAAGCCTGGCTTTGTTTATCCACCACCATCACCACCTTCACCGCAAAACCAAAAGGGGTTGCGCAAACAAAAAAGTGTGAGGTTATGAATATTATTTGCGTAACCCCGCAAGTGTGCGGCGGCTGGCACGTGCCGACCTTTCAACGGGGCCACTCCGTAAAAGAGTGTCCCATCCGCACCTCCTTAATTACACCACACGCGACTCACCACTGCCATTGTCGGCGGTGGTGAGTACAAGTGTCGAGCAAATGAAGCTACAAATGGACGGCACACGACCACGACGTGACCATTTAGCCGGAAACTCCCGGAAAAACTGCGAGAGCCACCTAACCCCATCAGGCCGAACGGAGTACCACTAATGATAAGCGTTAATCTCATTAGCTCTCTGGGTTGGTGTGTTGGTTATCTGCTGGTGGAATTCCGTGGGAGGTGACGCGCTTCATGGGTTATTATTTATGGCGCTTGCCACTTACCCTTTTGACCGAACGGGGTTGGGAATTTGCGCCGGGTTAGCCCCTCCCTTTGCAGGGAAATATTTATCGGGTCATTTTATTGGTTTTTGATCGCATCGCAACGCGGTGATTTAGCGACGAGTCGAGTGATGATTTATTCACCAGAAACCCTTGCAGCAAAAGCAATACCAACTCAAAGTTGAGTAAGTGTTTTCAGCGTGTGAGTTTGACAGTCTTCAAGTCTAAAAATCACTTAGTTTTCGTTAAAACCGATCTTACTCAGAATTGATAAATTAGGCATCTGTCAGATTCGAGTGAATTTTACTCAGAAATTAAATTTATAAAATTAAAAAATTTACAGATGCCTCGTTTAATCATTTCTGAGTAGGTTTCAATTTCTAACTAATGCAATTTTAACTCAAAATTTAGTAAATGTTGTCAACGTATAAGTTTGACAGCTAATGATTTCAGAAAGGCCAGTGTTGTCATTCTTCAACGGGGGGTGATTCAACGTCAAGTTTGACCATTTTCAAAAGATTCTCTTTTTGGGGTAAATTAATTTAGTCATAATACCAATTAGCTTAATTTTTCGTGACTTCCTGGACCCACTTTCGCGACAAGTCTGCTCCAGTAATCCGCACCCGTCCAGCGCAAAAATGTAAACAGACGCAGACCACCACAGTGAAGGGTGGACATTTTAATTATAATTTAATTCATTTGCCCAATGAAAAGGTTAATCATCACTTATTTGCCCACTCGCGTCGTCCCGACCAGCGAAACGAGTTCACCCGCGATGGTGATACACAACACGCGGCTACGCAATCTGTCACATTGACAGCCGGAGGAGGTGATGACGGGGGGTCCACCGTGGTTGTTTGTTGATGGACAAATTTCGCATTGTTTTGCGCGATACTCGACTGGGAAGAGAAACGCGCACTCCAACGTAAATTACGTATGAAATTGCATGCCTATAAAATTACGAAAAATAGGTGCGAAAGGTCGCCGCGGCATTAGAGGAGGCCATGGCGGGGCCTGCAGGCAGAGCCTACTGCCGCCGACGCCGCATTGGCAAGGCATCCGAGCGACGTGTGAGTATTATCGCAATAAAACATAATAATCACAATAATCGTAAACGCTGGAATTATTAATACAGTAAATTTTTCGCAGAACTATAAAATTTGCAGTTTTATTGCTCGCAAAAGGGTAGATGGTGGGAGACTTGCGCAACTTGGCCGTTTTGTTTTGTTGACGCGATGGGCTTTACGGTACGATGGTAGTCGTGACTGTCATATAAGCTGTCAAATTCAATTAGGGGTTTGCAAAGAGGTTTGCGCGGATTTACGGATTCTTTTGGAGGGGAGCTTTGAGCTACCCCTCGTCAGATCGGAGTTCTTTTTCTAACTGCGTTGCCAATTTGGCAACGAGGGGTGATGCAACGAATTTCCGAACAATGTCGATAATTGATATCGGATTTGCCACTTCTTCGCAAATGGAACGTCTTCTTCCGGGTTTCCCCGGACATCTTCCACGAGAGCGCACCACCTCCAGATCTCGATTGATACATCGCAAGTACTGCTGCTCGGAGGCAGCTCAACCTGTGTGTGCGAGACGACTACTTCAGAAGAGGGCCTGATGAAGACGGAATATTCGCGCGGCGCGCGAGACATGAATTCATGTTTCATGTCGGTTGTTGTTTTCTACTTGTTTTGATTTTTTGCTGTTGCTTCCTCCTCCACGGTTCTGTGTCTTTCTACCCGCGGGTATCATCATCACATCTTGAGGAGGTGCTACTGCCGCGTGACGTGGCCACAGCATGTTCCTTGGAATGACGACGACGACTACGGGTAGCGCGAGGCAACGGGTGTTTATTTGGAATTTTTCTTTTTTCGCAAACATTCCTGTTCGTTCTTTTTAAACTCCGGTGCGATATTTCGCAAGAATTAGGTTCTCTCAACTTTGGGAAAGCCAAAGCAGCGAGGGAAAAGTACAAGAAATGTACGTTTATTCAGTGGGGAGTAATCCGATTGAGCAATTTGAAGATACCTACGTGTCTAGAGGGAGAAAAAAAGGGGGAAGACTGGCCTGCCCGGAATCTGTACGGCGGAATCAACGCGCGACGGTCTGTCTAACTTCTTCGCCTATCTACTACGCTCTCGTACTATTGCTGCTGCGGGAAGTCGGAGGAAACGATGATCTACTTCTACACTGTATCGTTTCTACCCCAATCTACCGGGTTGCGCGCTAGCGGGAAGAGGAAGCTTCTAGGGCTGCCGAAATCAGGACCGAATCCATAAATGCTCTATAGTGAAACGCTGGGTTGTTTTCTAATTGAAATTTCTCGAAGCGAATTTGGTTTATTATTTGTCTTTTGTCGTCGTACAACCTAAACTACACTACGCTAAGCACTATGGTAACGAATAAGTTAAATAAATTAAATAAATACACCAATAAATAATACTTTTTACATACTTTGCACAACCTAAGGCTAACTAAATACAGGTGGGATTATAACGATTCAAGTTTTTAACGTAACACTTTTCGAAATCGCTTTGATTCACCCCTCGGAAAATCGCGCTTTGTTTGTAAACAACAACTCAGCGTGACGTCGAGCTAGCAGTGTTGCCAAACTCGGTGAGGGGTTATTCAAAGTCGAAACGTCATAACGCCTCCCACAATCTACCGTCTACTCCAGGACCCGTACGGAGAAAACTTGTACCCGGCGGACGTGGCCGCCGCCGCCGCTGCCACCCCCGAGAGATCTCGGTTGGCGTACGGACTAAAGATCCCACCGGTGCCGAACCCGGCAGCCGCAGCAAACGGCGACGAACCGTACGGACTGCTGCTGCTCAGGTTGACAAAGTCGTCGAGCGTGCCGTGGTAGGAGCGGGTCGGGGTCGCCTGGAAGTTGAACAGCGAGGTGGGCAGCGGCGGCGTGCGGGACGTTTGCGCCGAACTGCCAAAGAGGGCGCCCACGCCGGCCGCCATTAGCGAGCTGTTACCTGCGGCGTCCGCGCTGGGCAGATTTTGGTTGACGGCTTTGAGATCATTGTTGTTGGCGGACAACGGGGTTACGGTCGCCGAGCTGGAGCTGACGGTGGTGGTCGTTTCCGAGGGCGGCGCTCCCGTTGTGGAGGTGCTGATGGAGGGGGAGCGAAGGGAGGAGTCGGAAACGGCCACCGTCAGAGAGCCAGACGAGGACGAGCCGGACACGTTGGCCAGCGAGGAGTTCCCGCTGCTACTGTTGGTAGTGTTTAGTGTACTGTTTGGTGATAGGCTTGCAGGGTTAGTAGCGGTAAGGTTAGTCGAGGAAAGATGGTACAGCTGCATCTGTACCAGATGGATCAGGTCGGACTCGGACTGCAGGGACTGGATGGAGGAGGCGCATTTGGCGAGCAAAGCGTGGACATCCCCGAAGAGATAGTCCAGCATTTTACCTGTTGTGAATAGGACTATTGCTTTCAGACAGGAGTACTCGGCCGAATCCACGTGCAGAGCCTTCAGCTTCTCCACCTGCTCCTGGAATATCCGGATGTGGTCCATGAAGGCCACTACCCGGTCGGCGGCCATGGGGGACGCGTGCAGACCTGCCGCCGCTAGCAGTGGGGCCACGTGCAGTGGCATCGAGCACTGGGACGCGTTCAGCACAAACAGTTCGGACCAGACTAACCGCAGCAGGGCGACCTGGTCGGTCACCTGGAGATCCGGGAAGAAGGGGATGTTGCGGGCCCACTCGACCGCTGAGAACAGTAACCGGGCGGCGAGCTCGCAGATGTTGTCGATGCCCATGATGTTGTTCGTCTGCATGCACTGGCCGTACCGGGACGTCGGGTACGGTTCCGCCCGGAGCAGCAGCGAGATGTAGGAACTAAGGTACGAGTGCCCGTTGAAGCCGGTGACGGCGTCCCCGTTTGGTATCGTGTACTGGCCGTACGGCAGGCCCGGCGGTTGCGACGGCGGAACTCGACCGCGTTGCACAGCTGAAAGAAACGAAGAAAAACGAGGTTAGGAATGATTGTCTTGGACGCACAAGCACAACAAAAAACGTCGGAATTGATAATCGTCTCATTACGGATTCCGTCACGGCCACGCTGGCAATCGATTAACGCATGCAAAGTGGTTTGCTTCTTCTACGCGACGCTGAAGTGTCGCACGGTGATATTGTAATTCAATTTCATTTGTTTAGCCGCTGGTCTTAAATATTCATATTCCAAGGGCTCTCGTTTTTGCCGTGGACCCAAGCCGTTTACGGAGCAAAGTTGTAGAACTGGCAACACGGATGTTGATTTGACGTTTGCCAACGTTTGTTCAAACCGAGGGGTGATGCAACGAATCAGCTCGAAAACAAGCAGAGCGCGCCTTCAACGCTGATAATTCTACAAAGTTGTTTTATTATTACATTCTCCGCCTATAAAAAATAACGATTAGAGGAGAGTCGTACTTTGATACGGGTTATCAGCTCGTGACTGCCGCTTTTCAAGAGTAGATTACACGCGTTGAGCAGCCGCCTGAGGCCGGCCACGTTGATCCGCGGTGAACCTCGGTCAGATCTACGTGGCCCCTCCGTAGAGGCCAAATGGCGTGAGAACCTGGCATGCAACCAAGGGTCACCAAACATCGCCGCCGCCGACACTTGGATGAGTAATGATGTCAATAAAAATAAAACAAGACTCATTACACTTTTCTCGCGCCGATCGGAAGAGAGAAGGAGCGAAAAAATGACAAGACTTTGTAGTTTTTTCGCTGCGCGAAGATCGCCGCGGTGGTCACTCCGCGTACTTCCCTTTCGCATAGTCGTCGGGAAATTATGTAAATTGCGGCGCGCGGAAGAGAACATGAAATTAACAGAAGTTAACCGATTACCGGGCGAAAGATCGAATCCAAGCGGTTACCGCGGTTGTGCCGCGTTCCTGCTTTCTTGTTTAAAAAGATGTAAAGTGGTGATGTAATGATGATGAATATATTTAGCACAAATTGGCCGGCGGCGATATTCGGGAACCGGAGACTCGGTAATTGAATAAAAATTGAAAAAACCGCAAACCGCGCGATCTGATTCTGGAACCCTGGCGGTAAAGGATCGGCTGGTTGAGGTGTGCAACCGCGAAGAAAACATAAATCAGATAATTAAGCTTATTGCTTTTGTCTTCACGCGGGATTCGCTCGACGACGGCGGCGGCGAAACAGAGCCGAGTTAGCCCTCTGGCGGCTAATTCGTTATCTTCACCTTTTGGCGGCGCGCGAAGCCGGTTGTAACTTTTGTTTTGTGGTGAAAACTGCTCATGCACACATGATGCTGTTAACACACTTAGGGGCATCGATTATTAATGCTATTTAAAATGAAATAAAACAGTCGATAAATCAACGATTGCCATCTGAGTCGAGCGTGAAGACGGGGGTGGCCCCGGGTTCAAAGACAAATTTCCTGAAGAATTCTCAGTTTAGAAAACTTCTCGAAACGCCAGCACGGCTCAATCTGTCAAAAACGTCGAACCGAGGGGTGATTCAAAGCGCAACCCACATCGCGTCTTTCGTGGTTATCTATGCGAAAACACGCCTTTTCCCACAAATCACGATGACGGAGCTGCTGCCGCGGCGGCAGTGTTGCCTGCCGGGCATCCTGGAAAAACGATCATTATCGTCGTTTAGAAGATTTTTCACTTTGCTCCGTGGGGGCGCGTTCGGCCGAGAAGATCGCTTCGGCCTGAATTAAGTAGGTGAAAACAACGCTCGAGGGGGGTGGCCCAACGTTTATTGATTCGCTACGGCTGGGTGTGTGATTTTGCAACGCTATTTAGTCAAAAATCGCGAAATTGAAATCGATCGTGAGGTATTTTGACGAGAAATATTAAAAAAGTTTTTCTGGCAACACTGCCGTAATCTTGTGGAGCTGTCATAAAACTTGTTTACATCACGTTACACGCTGACAAAAATGTATTCAAATTTGAGTTTAAACTGCAATTTTGCTGCAGGATTAAAGAGTAACACGCTTAATTGAAAACACCCCAAAACGGATTCGCCAAACCCCAAAATTTATTGAATTTTCGCCACCAAATTGATCAGGAAGTGTGGGATGCTGCAGCACGATAAGTGCAACAACTGGCTTGTCCCTTTGTAGTGTTGCAGGTGCGTCAACAACAAAAAAAAACGGAGTCCAAACTTTTTGTCAGCTCGTTTGCATCGGTTCCGCGATAACACGATAGCGCGTTACACGGCGGGAACCCCGTCCCACCTTATCTGTCAGCAGTTTTTTTTAGCGAACGGTGAAAATTGAAAAAAGCTGAAAAACGGAGACAGGAGCGTCCGATAAAAAATTTAAATTGGTGAAAAAGTGCCATTTTATTACGCGGAAAAGTTTTCCCCACAAAAGCGCCATCTGTAATGGCCGCCGACCGGAAATTTGCAAACAGTTTGTAATAACCGGACGTGAATGAAAAAAAACTTGCTCAATTGAAAATGAATAAATTACAATTTCGCGCGACACTATCGAATTGCCGCGCTGATTTAGATAAGGGCGCTTTATAAAATATATTTCAATTGCCTCCGCAGGTTGACCCCGGTTCCGGATTGTGGGTGACCTTTGCGCGCAACAGGTGTTCGCCACGAGATGGCGCAGTTTTGACAGCCCGCCCGCGTGAGCGCTTCCGAGGGGTCCACGCGGTGTTTGTTTTAACATCTTTTTCTCGCGCGCACGCTGACCCCGCAGGGACCCCTCTTGGCACGACCCCGAACCAACAAAAAAAAATCCGGAACGTCCCGGCCAAATAATTAATTATTTCTGAGCCGAGCCGGGATAAACTCGAACCTCACGAAATTAGCTTCGAGCGGGCCTGAAGTCTGCGCTGAAATCTTCATCTTTGTGCCTTCTCCTCCGGAGAAGAAGAAGCTACGGCAGAGACCTCTCGAGGGAGTCGGGGCGCGGGATCAAGATTCATGTGTTTTATTTACTTTATTTGGCCTTCTTTTTCGCGTTGCGAGGGACCCCACGAGCGAAGGGGGCGGAACCGATGCGCCTTTCTTTTAATTTGTTCAAACAAGGGTCTGGAAACTGATTTCCGAACGACACGAACTTTGGCAGGACTCATGTCGGAACAAATCGGATAACGACGCCGCGAGGAGACCCACTCTCACAGGTGGCGCCCCCCTTGCGGAATATTCATTAGGGCTGACAGCTCTCGCGGCTGTCAGAGCGAGGGGTCGCCGGATCGTGAATGATTGCGCATCAAGATGTCGTCACGAGCGTAAGGGATTCCGGTAAGTCACCTGGAGATATTTCGGGAGCACGGAATTTCCACGGAAGAACGTGACCGAGGTGGTCAAATTCGGAGGAGTGTATCACCCCTCGGCTAGGGCTGTTTGACAACTCTGCGAAAACAATAACAAATGTTTCACCAAAACAATTGGATTGAAAGTGCACAATTTGACAGGTCATTGAACGGTGATGATGAATCACCCCTCACTTAAAAGCATTTGGCAACTCTTTCAAAACAATAAAATTAGCTTTGACCAAAACATGCTTTTTTGACTAAACCAAGTTAACAGTGCACCTGTTGACGGCTCATTATACACTGATGGAAATGTGTACCCATTTTTGAGTTAAAGTCACGCACTTCACTGCATGGACTCCGAATCGAACCACCTGGTCAATTCTTCCGACAAATTGACGAGATTTGCAATTGTAATTTTCCAATCAGATCTCCGGAACTCTTTCGCCCTGCGACTTTCTTCAATCAACCGTGTGCAACAATGTGTTTCCCGTAATTTTCTACACAGCTCTCTCGGAACATCCGACACGGACATCACTTTGCACCTTTCCATCGGCTTAATTCCAATTTGCATCGGAACGCGATTACCGTCCGATCAGGGCTGCAAATCAGAACCTCATTACGCGCTCGCCCGGTAATAACCTGTTGGGGTAATTCAAATTTTCCCTCCATAAACAGTAACAACAACTTTTCCCAGAGTGGCGGAGGAGGTCGGAAAAGTGAGGGCCCTCAATCAGAAATTCACACTTGCGCGCCGCACTGATTGTAATCTTGAGCGGCCTCGTAATGGACCCCAAGCTGGGGCTCGCGCAATGATGATTATGAAATTGATTTTATTTATGGCAATTTGGCGAGTCCACGAAGACGGGCTCGAACTGCTAACCGGGCTTGTTTGGGGTCAGGGACGTGATTTCAATCAATTCGATGCGGCTGCAGCCGCAGATTGGTTGAGGTTTTCTCGTTTTCCGGATTACTTTCGAAACGGGGCGCTTTGCGCCCCCTCCAAAAACAGATGCACCTCTCCCCTTAACATTGTATTGCGCCTTTGTCACCGCGGTTTAAAGTAGCGCCACAGATAAGCACGGCTCATTATGCTAAAAATAGCAACTAAACTGAACATATTATACGGATCCAGAAGCTCGGGCAGAGAGTACATTAGCGTTTTTGTGTGTCGCAGACATTATCTTAAAACGCCCTCGAAATGGTCCACCTGCTGTCGTCGCCGGAGTGGCTTTTCCGCGTGTTCTTGGAGAAGGCTAAAGAGGACGAAGGGGAAGAAAACATTTTCAAACGCAAATAAAAGGGAAAAGTTTTCCCAACCCGAAAGGCACCACAGATTCGGCCCGTTATCAGAAAGTGCGCGCTCTTTCTTGGATGGTGTGTACCGACTACTTTTACGACCATGTTTCAAAGATTGTCGTCGTTTGTGGAAGCCGGAGGGAGGACTTGGACTGTAAGTTGATTCAACTGCGGTTGTTTTCCAGCGCACTTTGTGTGCTGCAAAATGGGTGAAATTTAATGTAGAAAGAAGACAAAGCTGCGATTTAACTTTCGTTGTAATCGGATTCTTTTTAAAGCTTAATAAAGAATCTCGTGAAATCATCGTAACGATTTGTTTCAGTGCAACGTTAAGTGTCAAACTTGTGTACACGGTCATTCGATATCACTCAGATTTAACTCCCTTTGTAATCGGATTTCTTTGAAAGAAGTAGGAAGATCTCGTGAAAACATTCTTTCGATTTGTTTCAGTGTATCGTTAACTGTCAAACTTTTACAGACGCTCATTTGATTGTACTCTGAATTTGTTCAAAATTCAATGCTTCTCAATGACGTATTTTAGGCCAAATGTAAGATTTGGGTAAAAAATAAACTTATTATCCGCGCACCACCAAACCGAAGTGCGCATCTCTTCTGTTGCGCGAAAAATCTGTTGCGCCGTACAAAAATTGAATGGTTTGTCGTAAGCGTGTACATCAGCCTGTGGCGCAACAGGCTTTGACAGGTTGCGCTCGTATTTTGATTTTTGTCTGCCTTCACAATATCAAATTACTCGATATTTTGTTGAGTAAAATGGAAGACTATCATAGTAATTTTTAAAACATTGGAGAGCGTTCTTTTATTGCGTTACGCAAAAAAAATCTTTTCTTCTTTCTCTGTTAATCAAACTCGAAAAAGCGTAAGAACAAACGAGACAACGCGTAAAAATTATTCTCTGCGAGTGCTTGAAGAAACGTCATTCTACACACTGAACTGAGAATATTCATTTGTGTTTAAATGTTAGTCCTGTGCCAGGCGTCAGAAGAATGCCTTTCCAGCTGTAAATTTTCAAAGTCTACGTCGCCAACGGAAATATCTGCACTTTCTCCACATTTCGACACCGTTAACTGACCTTCCGAGGCCAACCCCTAGACAGTGTCAAGATTTTAACCTTTTATCAAACCTTTTACCCGGGCGCGCGGACGCGCACATTCGTTTCCATACGCAACAGGAGAGGCGCAAAAAAACGCATCATTAATCACTCAATAAATCAACAAACCGGGGGTCTCTCCGTTAAAGGGACCTCTCGCAGTATCTTTGCAGCAAAAGGTTGATATTTGCCCATCCTAGGGCTCGATTTCTCACACTTTGACTTTCTTTTCAAGGCAGAGCTCGTCTTGAACCTCTGTCTGCTGATCATTAGAGACAAGATGTACACAGTTTTACTCTGTCTACAGAGTGACTGGGACGAAGTCGGGGGCATTTAATTGATTCAATTACACGTTATGATTAATTATCATTTCTCGACGTTACTCCGTAGAACGAGTAGCGCACACCCGTTGAACAACAACAAAGTTGCTTTCGCTGACAGTTCCAGGGCGCTTTCATGGTTCCTTCAATTCCTAACCTCTCTCACTCTTCACAAACTGCCAAGAATGCAAAATTTACCCAATTGCTTCTTCGTACTCGACGTTCCAGCAACATAAAAGCCCTTACTCCGAAGAGGAGGGTGGGGCACCACCGAAGGTGGGAGGGTACCGTGAGAAAATTCCTCCACTTTTATGATGTACAATCTTTCGTGATGTACGCGAAATATCTGCGCTTCGCTCTGTCGTTTTACTTAGGGCCCCCTCTTCGCTTCAGATCTCGCGGAAGAAGCGCGCGCGCAAAACGGAACGATCCTCGGGCAAACTCCAGGGCTTGGAAGTCGTAAATGATTTGTAAGAATCGAGGCTGCCGCTGCTCCGACCTCGGATCCTTGTCCAGCTGTCTAGCCAATATCTGGACCGTGATAGAAGCAGCGAAATTCAATTTACGACCAGATCTACACGAACTACACGCGAGAGCTGCGCTCCTCGTCCCACCCCTCTGGTTCCGCTATCGACCACCAGGTGTCGGGTGATAAGGCTGCTCTTCCACCGCAAATAACTGGAGTAGGGCGGAAGATTCGCGGCCACTGATAAGGTGGCCATAAGGAATAAGGAGAATTGCAACAATATGTTGGTTGGTCGTAACTCGATGCTGCCACGGTTGGCAGGGTTGTGAAAATCTTATGTTATGATTTGTTTACAAAATTTGACATTCCCTCAGTAGAATTTCAATTCCTTCTCACTCACCAAAGAGTGCTCAACGAGGAATCGCTTGAGTGTGATTTTTCCACCACTGACGGGGCTACAGATTTAACCATCCGTGTGTGTGTGGAGTTGAAGCGCGAGCGCAAGCTCTCCAGAAGAGTATCAAATATCGTGTTGAGTTTATAAGATTAACATTATTATGTATCAGATTAAAAATAAATTATAATATTCCTCACTCAGTGCGGCTTGGGGCTTAAGCAGAGTGAGCGCGACGAATGGGTGCAGCATGGTTTGCTGGGAAGCTAGGGTGACTGAAATGTTGTAGGTAATTTTCCCAAAAAACTCTTATGCTGGAAACAAAATCAATCCGAGTAAAGTTCACCAAAATCTAACATTTGCCCAGCTACTCGATTTTAGGTTGGTTAAAAGAAATTTTCGTTATTTTGGTTATAAGTGTTGGCTAAATTTTACAGTTCATTCTAATTTTTTTGGATGCCGTGAGCTACTCAATTTTGAGTAGTTCAAAAAAATCTGTGGGATTTTGGTTGTACGTGTAGGCTAAATTTTGACAGTTCTTTCTACACTCAAAATTGCAAATGACTTATTTACAAGTGAGTTATGAATGCAGAAGAAAAATTTGTAAAAACCAACAAGATTTCAAGGTTACCCTAACCTCAATCATCGTCCCTGCATAAGCCACCCAAAATGACTCCATTGTGAAACTCTGCGCTTTTGTTTCGCATTTCTTCGAAATGTTCGGCAAATGCGAAAAATGCGAAATTGTTCCTGAATTATTCCGCGTTAAAAAGTATAAATAATTCATGTTCGCACTGCTTCCACCACGAGCTGTCAAAAAGAGTAACAACGCCCAATCCGACACTAACACGACAAGCGACAATGTAAACAAAAACAAATCTATTAGATTGACCCCGAAACCTCCACGCGAGGCCAGGTCAAACGCCATCTGTCAAACCGCTCGCGCGTGCGGTAATCCGGAAAATAATAATTATGATTAAGCCATTTTTCAACACACGCGACCATCGATTATATCGACTGTCAAAGTGGTCGATATCGACGACGGCGACAAAACGCACTCTGGTGGCGATTTATTCGATTGGACGCGGGCGCGCTCGAGCGCGTAAAGCGGCATAATATTTACAACCCAACAATAAATAAAACGAGTCGTAATAAAGAAAAATAACAATATCGTTTGTTTTCTTCGGGGCTCCGCTCGGGGTTCTTCAAGGAAGCGCTCTCGGAAAAGCGCGCTCACTCGGGGAACCCGTTTTGAATGATTTTATGCAAATTAAATTTAAATTTATAATATTTTCAGACCAGCACACGCTTCTTCGGTGGTGCTTTTTCCGAGAAAACGTTGGCTTTTCTTGCTCACACACTTGTGGTTTTGCGCGTATTTGCGAAACAAATAGTTGCATATTTTTCTTATCCGACCGCCTCGCACTTCTGACAGTTTATTATTTGTACAAAAGCGCAAACGGTACATTCGGCAAGGAGCCGCGTGAGCAGCAGTTCCAGTGATGAACCGTTCTATTTAATCAAACGAGTTGAGGAAAAAGTGCGTTGCTCAATCACTTTTAGAAAGGAAAGAGTGAAATTTGCATTAAAAAGTTAGGTTAGATTTGAAAGAGAGCTAAAAAGAGTAGAAAAAATCGATCTAACTCAATTTTGAGTAGAGTTAAAACCTAGTGTTTGAGTAAACATTTTTAATCGTGTATTGACAGTTCCCGCAGTTACTCAGTTTTCAAAATCTTAAGTTTACTCAAAAATGATGAGAATGACAAAAGTACGCTTGGATTTGGTTAAATTTCACTCATGACTGAGTTGATCGATTTTAATGTTTTTTGATTTGTTGTTTTTTTTTCTCATAAAGAATTTGTAAATTGTGAAATTCTACAATTCCAACTTCCCAAACAAATCATCTTTCGAAAAATCCTCACAACAGCTGCTCTTTTTCGCCCAAGAACGACCTAATTTCGGTCCCGTTCTCTTCCTCCTTATGCTGATTGGAATCCTTTATTATTATCTCGCAAGAAAACAACAACAACATCGGGGCAGCCAATATGTTCTCCGTTCGAGAAGAAGAGACAGTGGGAATTTCGCGAGCGAATTTGATTTCCAGGTTGCCTTTTTTCAAGACGATTCGTATTTTGGACTTTTCAGGAGGGAAGAACTCGAAACAGGCAAGATTACGCCACCTGGAAGCGTTCAACGCGTTGTAAGAGGTGTGCACTGTCAAAAAATGTGAATTCTGTCACTTTGTGCAAGCATAGTTGAGCGTGTACAAGTGACAGTTCTGACTTGTTTACGTTCTACACGCTCACAAAATTTAACCCAAATTTCAGATTTTTTCACCGTGCCCAAAACTGCGTTCGCATTTACTACACGTTTCCGCAGGTTCCCCCCTTCTGTTTTCAGTTCTTCCCAGATTTCGAGCGTTTCTTTTATTTTGCGAAACTTTGTGTGTTGTGCAACCTTTTACACCCGTGCGTGCACACACACCGTGGGTGGGGACGAGGTCGGGAGAGTTGCTTAAAATTGAATTTACACCACCATATGGTTGGCCGGGACGCCGCGGTCAAATTTTGAGGTTGGAATTGCTGGAAGGCCGGAGGTAAACACCAGTGCGGGTGGGTTTCCTTGTTCGCCGTTTTTATCTCTTGTTTTGCAGGGAAGGGTTTTGGAATCCTGAGTGAATGACCTGAACGTGTGAGGGGGGGGAGCGCTATAAATGTCTGATTTGACATTTCTCAATTTTGAACTAAGATTGTTGATGCTCGTGTTGTTCTAGCGATGCACATCGATCCAAACGTGCGTGAATCCTACAAATGCTCGAACCCGAATTTGAAAGGAGGTTGCTTATTACAAAACGTCAACAAAGTTACAAGATCCACAGATGCGATCAACGCGATCGTCAAGTGCTGCAACAAGTTGTTCTAGCGACGCGCGTTAATCGAACGTGATCAGTCTCGAGAGACAATCAGCTAAACCACCTACTCAGGTCAAGGAAGTCCGGTTTGGAGAGGCTCGAGCAGCAGGTACAAAAACCTTTCACCCGGCGCGAGCTCGCTCGCGGTTGTTGTTGTTGTCATATCCAATAAATCTCCACGGGGCCCGTAACCAACAACAAAAAACATCAATCAAAACACGCTGCTCAAGTCGCGTGTGCCTCTAAGACCCAGTGCGGGGCCATTTCTAGACCAAGGTTCGCCCGTGGTCATAAAAAAACGAGACTTCTCCGGCAGCAGCACAGCCAGTGTGTCTCTGCTGGCACTCAGATCTTCGCGCGATCGCGTCTCCACTTTGGATAATCGATTTCGAAGTTACACACAAACGACTTACTCCACGCACACACACACTCTGACACGGGCTTGATCGTAAAAAAGGTCCCCACTTGAGGCGGGGGCCCCACCACTTGACTGGAGTACCCTCGCGGAATATGGTCGCGAGCGCGAGTAACTCTTGAGAGTGTTGATCCCGGAGACCTCTGTGCGGGTCGCTCCACTTGAGGAGACTGCGATGCGGAGAGATACTCCAGCGGACCGCACCGCAAGACCCGCTCCCCTCATATAGGTTAAGCGCAGGCTTACGGCAAGGTGAATACCGACTAATTTAACCATAATTATATATCTGTTATGTTATGCATTTTACAGCATCGCCCAGGCTGCCGTTGCGTTGCCCGGGAACAACTGGGAACCTCCGGCAGTTGTGCGCCTGTAGACATAACCTCCGAAAGTTTCGTGCGGAAGGAAAGTGAAGGAGTACATGCTCACTGGCACTGCACCGGCAAGAATCCCTCTCGGAAAAGAAGAATACAAGATCGGTAACAGCATGTAGATGACGCACGGATTCTGGGCAATCCAAACTGTTGTTGCGGTTGAGGTTGCTGTTGTTATCTGACGCCGCGGAACTCCCGGAGAAGGGTCCGTGTCCGTGCAATGCTGGGATAATATCGGTCGAACCCGCAGATACCGCGCGCACTCAGGAGTAATAAATAAAATAACATCCCGAAACAACAACTAAAATGTGCCGGTGGAGGAAGATCGCGCGCAAATCTTCGGTTACCACCGAGATGAGAAATGCACGCGCTTGCAAGCGCGAGGGCACGGTACGAAAAATTGGAGGGGGCGTAACGCCCCCCAACTGTCACTTTAAAATTTGGCGTGAACAGCCTAGTTGGCAAGGTGGCGCCTATCAATCGGCACTTCGCGGTTTAAATCCCACTCTCAATCATTTTTTTTCTCAGTGCATCCGACCCGAATCCAGCAGGAGAGGATCCGCCAAGAAAAAAACGGTTTTTATGTATCGATAACGCGAGTGGAACGATACTGTTTTTTTTTTCGGAGCACGGCAGCGGGTGTAATTGTGCTCCAAACTTTGCTTCTTCTTCTGCAGTTTTCTCAGAGATTCGGAGGCTGCTGTTATCTGCCAGTCAGCGCTGGGAACGAGAACACGGTATCGAGGGGTGCCCCCTCCATTGCTCCTCGCAGAGGAATGAAGTAAGATTTATATCTGGTAATCTGGAGTGGTGATAAGCGGTGAGAGCAGTAATTTAATATTATGGCGTGAACTATGTGGAGCAGTGCAACAGAGGGGAGCGTGAAAACATTCGGTTTTATGACCCTCCACGACCAGATGGACCAGATTCAATAACGGCGATTCGATTATGTGCGAAGTTGTACAAGAGGCACGGATTTGCGCGCGATAAGGTTAATGATTTATCGGGTCTAGAGAGGGAGAGGTCACTGGCAGCTGAAGTCGTGGTGAAATGTTGGTAAAAATTGAGTTTGTTGAGCTAGTGCAGGAAGAAACTGTGAATCGAACTCTATGTTGGGTAGAGGTTAGTTTGCCATGTGGTATGACAGTTGTTGCCACTCATCGTTAGTTGACAACATCAAGATATAAACAAAAACTTGGTGAAAGTTATCTAAACTGATACGAGTGTGTACATTTGACAGTTGACTCTACTCAAAACTGAGTAGAATGCAGCCGAAAAATTCAATTTAAAAAAAAAACAGACTTTAACCTGTCAAAATTGTTAAGAAACTGTAATTTCGATAGTTTATTCAACTTAAAATTGGGTTCAATCCAGTTGTACGTGTGGTTTGGCAACAGTAGCCTATTCATAAAACTTAAAATTTGATGAAATATTCTCAACGTTTGGTATGTTACGAATTGCTACGAAGATTTACTTTTTCAGTTTACACAAACCACAATTGGGTTGGGAGGATCGAAGTAGCCATAGGCGAGTTTGGACGTAAAATTTTTTCGCTGCCGTAAATTTGACGTTTTCTTCGTTTTTTTTTCAAGTTATTTCTCGTTGGCATCTTTTGGCCAATTGTTACAAAATTCCACGACGGTTTCGGATTTGTTCTTCGGTTGACTTTATTCTGTAAGAGAATCTTTCTGTGGCTGAAGACAACAGTGAAGCTCTCCGTGAACCTTTTCGTATGGCGGAACGGTGAAGATTTCCTGATGGTTCCAGCCTTTCCGGCAAAGCCAGAAGCTGTTTGCAACCTGCGGAGCCTGTTCCTTCACTTAAACAGCCCCTAAATGGAAGCAGATTCTATTTGATTCGGTTCGTCGACCGAAAACTATCAAGATCCCAGAGGAGGTGACGTCAGGCTGTGTCAAATTCCGGTTGCAGGAAAATGAAGATTGAAGCTGCTTATTGAAGATATCCAGGTTTTGGTGAGATCTTTCCATAATTTTTTGCAAAGTTTTTTTTTCATACCATACCAATACAAATTATATTCTATTGATTAAATGAAATATCTTTCCTACCCCTTCTCCATTTCCATTTTCCCAATCCCCATTTGTCCATTTCCACGAATCCCATTATTTGCCAAATTTACACTTACACACCCAACCCCAACTGATTCGGAGCGTTTGGTACGGTATGTCCACGCATCCTTCCTCCCCTGTAGATTCTGTGAAATGTGATCCGTTCACAGAATCCTCTCTGCGGTTAACACAACGCAGTAGGGCTGGCCGCTTTAATTTTTGCAATTCATTTTCGGGTGTTCTCGGATGTACTGCAATTATCAATATTGACAAGAAAAGTGCTTGGGGCGTAATCTAATCACAAGACTTTCCAGCATGCTTTCATCGGACTGGCTGCGTTTGTGTTAGATTAGATTAGATTAGATTAGATTACACAAACCACAATTGGGTTGAATTTATTTAAATGAGTTGTTTGACAGCTGTTGTCATTTATCATCAGGCAAAAACATCAATAACATAGACTTAACAGACTAAAAGCTGTAAAAATTGATAAGAAGATGTGCTTTTGACAGTTAACTCCACTCAAAATTGGGTAGAAGATTTTTTAAGCAAACGCTCATTTTGATTACCTCAATTTTATTTAATTTTAACTCAGATTTCAAAATTCGAAATCGAACTTACTAAACAATGAGTTTTGTCAGTTTCGTTTCTACCCTGTTGGCATTGGCGATTTGCCGCTGAAATTTCAATTTCAATGAGTATTAATCAAAATTATATTGGTTTTCCTGATGGTTTTGACAGTACACTGACATTTCGGTTGATACACTCACGTTCAAAGTTGACATTTTTTTTTCGATGAAGAATATTAAAAAAATATAACTTAAAATTAGACGTGTACTTTTGACAGCTGTCACATCAACAAAAAATCAATCATTTGACAGTACAAATCAAAACAAAAAGCGTCATTGATACTATTCCACTTATGCTTCCACAACATCTGACCTCGAATCGCCCCAGATCGATCGGGATGCGCCACTTTCGCAGGAATCTTCTCCGCGCCGTTGTCTGTGTGCGTGTGCAGGAATTTGCACCTATTGACCCTCCAAGGGCCAGGTTGCACAGCTGCTGCTCCTGAACAACGCGGCCACCACAACAGAACGCACCGCTTGGCGCGGAGGGAAAAATGCAATTTCCATAAACCGGCCAAATCACGATGAGTTTGCAGGTTATGTTCTCTCTCTCTATCGGGGTTTCCTCCAAGAGGAGGAACATAGATAAATGGACGTGGATGTTCAGAAATCAATGATTCTACGTGAAACAGAATGAACGAGTAGAAGTGACAGATGAATCAAGCTGTACACGGTAACAAACGTTTACTCAGTGTTGAGTTCAAGATCCAATTGTCGTTCCGGCTGTGCATCGGAATCTCTAATTAGGCTCGCTTCACACATTCCGATGTTCTGTGCGCTCCTGGTCAGCAGTCGTTTGCGAAAAACCCAAATCAGTCATGCGAAATATATTCCGTAGACCCTAGTTCGCAAATCGAGTCGGCCTTGAATGGCAGTTTTGCATAACCCTATTGTTTTCTACGCTGCGCGCGTAATGCGCTTACTGCGATCCCTGCCTCGAACTCGGTAATGATTTTCGTCTGAGGAAAAAAGGTCCAAGGCGCTCAGGTATCGTCTTCGTTCGTCCCGGGGTCCCGAAGATTTATTTCCGTAATAATGCGTCAAGGTTGAACGGCGGCGGTGACGAGGAGATCGGAACTTGCTGTCTACGGTCCGAAAGTTATCAAATATCCGTGGTGGCCGTGGTGTAGTGGTTCCCAGTCGGGCTAATAATGTTCCCGGGAAATTCGAGGGGACCCCGGACAGGAAAAAAGTATCCGTTTACAATTTATTTAGAAGCAACCGTGTCCAGTCGTGTCTCTTTTGTGTTCTGGAAAGACACGACGACAACGCGGGGTCATCCGATACTTTACTGTTTACGCGCGCGCGCGTCCAAAATCTGAGCCCGGGTAGATGGCGCACCGCGATAGCGGCGGCGGTAATCGCAACTAACCTGCCGCGTGGCGGCGCTGTCAAAACAGGGTCCGGTACCGTTACGGTGCATCAGCTGTGTTTGTACGGAAAGTGACGTCTCATGCCACCAACGCGCGCGCCATGACGTGGCGCTTTCCGCGTCACGTGAATGAGGTTAAACGGGCGAAAGTGAGTCAATAGCCAATCCCGAAGGGAGGGAGAGACGTTGACCACTTGCTGATCCATTGGAAGGTGATTCTACAGTTTTTTTCTCTCTCCTTCTTCAAATCGAAGAATCGACGAAATTAATCACTTATTGATACTCTCTCGTGCTCTAAGCATCGCCAAGAGTTGGGCGCGCGCCACACTACAAAACAAATTAAGGGTTTGGATTTCTGAAGGGGGGTCGTCCCAACAAAACGGTTAATCGTCTGCAGACGTCTGATACCTCATGTTTGGGGCGCTGTTGTTGCGGGTAGAATTCATTGAATTCCCAAAAGCCCCCGAGAGTGGTCTATGGAATGCGCGTGACGGGGCACCTTTGCCGCGGCGCAGCGCACATGTGGTACAGAGAATTCCTTTGACGCCTCTATTTTGACGGGTTCGATGAGATCATGCGTTCACCGTGGAACATTGAGTAGGGTTTTGGGGAAAGGCGGGGGGTACTCAAGTCCCTTAATATTTGGCTCGAGTCTGGTATTGATGGTTCTCGTGATTTGAATAGTGGTCATTAATCATATGTGCGCATTTTTGAGCGGGCTTGTTTCTGAAGGGAGCACGCGAAAACGGTCAGCGGGCTCCCGGGAATGCTCTCGAGAGCGATCTGGAATGCTGGATGACCGGGACCGGTTGGTAGATGCAGTTAGCTGGGGCTTGAGCGGAATTTTTTAGGGTTAAGTCGTTCAATTCTGTTTTGGAGGACGTAGATCTACGTCAAATTTCAATTTTGACAGCTGAACTAGGAGCTGACCACAGAATAGGGTAGATTTAACTCAAAATCCGTTACCGAAAATACTCAAAATTGAGTTCAAAACGTCAGAATCGAACTTACCCAAAGAAAGATTTTGAGAGTAGTGTCAAAAGTGGGTAGTTTTGATTCAAAATCAGAGGGATTTTACTCAAATTTTGTGTAAAAAAACAAGGAGTTTTGAGACAAACGTCAAAATTGGGTGATTTTCACTTAAATCTAAAGAAGTTTGGAGTAGCGTGCAGTGTTGTCATTCGTACAAGGGGATGGTCACTCTGCGTTTCAAATCCCAAACTTCAATTTGCAGCAAGCTGTCAAATTCCGACCGTTGCAATCACGCGAGCGGCTACTCCGGCGGATGGTTCCGGATCTGTGTGTGCGCTGCAGCGCACTCGGAAGGAGATTGATTACCGGCCATAACTCTCTGCGGGACTGCGGGCCGGCGTGGCCTTAATTGCACAAATTCCCATGTAAATCTGCGGCGCGCACTGATGAATTCCTTCTGCTGAAGCGATTAGGCCGGGAAACCTTACGCATCCCCGAAGGTCAAATTTATGATCACTTATTAGTTTCAGGTGTCGGCGCACAAAGGGCCTAATCTAACCGAGCTACACAACAGAACAGATCTTTCTGTTTTTGGCCCCGGGGAAGGGGTCACTTCGCTACCTGCTCGGGAAAGGTATCCCTTTCGGATCAACAGTTTTTTTTGCGACTCAACCCTTCTTTGAGCCTTGGGATGTGTGTACGGTATTTATAACGCTGTTTTGTCATTTTAAAAATGGACATTTTATTTTAATTAAGTTTTTTCTTGCTTCGGGACGAACCCCTTTCGCCGGGAGTCCCGACCCAAGACAGAGGTAATGATGACCAGTGGTCAAAACATTTAATGGGCTTCCTTCTGGGACATTCCCAGCGAGACGAAGGTCAGTTTTGACACCTTTTTTTTCTTCGTCGCCGAGACCTTAGAAATGTGGTCAAGAGTCTGAACAGGACGTCGGTTGTCTAACGGTCCACACGCACAAACCCCGATTGGGGTGATAAGTCATCCCCGTGCGAGATTGATAGATGCGAGATAGATTTCTTAGTTCCGGGCTGCGCAAAGATGCAGTCACCGTCCGCTGGATGGGAAGGGGAGCAGCGACGCGCGCAACTGTCAATCTGACGTAAGCGTGTACGTGCGTCCTGAGGACCCTTGAGGTCTCTTACAACAACGTCGGGGAACACATAACCAATACGCGTTGCCCGGGCTCTTATCTGGGGGCCCTACTACCCGGAGATTCCGAGGGAAAGGTTGAAGTTGACAGCGCGCAGCGCACACAGAAAAGAGCGATGAGCGCCCCATGATAATGATGTTATGGTCCCGAGAAAAAAAGAAATATTTTCACTACCCACCACCAGCGCCTTGGTTTCGTCCCCCTAGAGACGCAACGGGAGAGAGGGAGAGAGAAAAAGATCACTTATGATTGACATCGAGATAATGTTGGTTATTGAATGAAGCTTGCGTCGTCGAAGACGACGACGACGACGACAGCTCGAGAGAGTGGCGGCCCCCAACATCATAATCATCATCATTGATCACCCACACAATAATTGTTTTACAATGTTTCTCCCCTCGGTTTGCTGGTACACGAGAGAATGGTGTTCTTGTTAACAATATAATCATCAATTTCAGCGCTGCGAAGTGCCCTAACCTCAATTCTTGTCGGGAGTGAGAGGATCGGAGTGGATTGTCACGCTGCAGTTGGCAACACTGTGCGATTTTGTGCGGAAATCGCGCGTTTTGTAGTTGTAAACAAAGGTTGTTGTGAGCCCATGTAGGAAAACATTTATGAACTCAATTTTGAGTAGTTTCGTGAAATCGTGTACGACCAATTTTGACAGTTACTAAAGTAAACTGAGTTGCAAAACAAAGAAGTTGATTTCAAGGGGTAAGTACTCAATTTTGAGTAGTCTTAAGTAAAAATGCACGGTAATTTTGACAGTTGAGTTGGTCCCACCATTTAGAATTGTTACAAAAATTCCAAGATTTCTAAAACAACAATCTCGGATTCCAAGGGGGCAGCCACTCTCATCACACAACATTTGACAGATTGACCCTATTATGCAAGTCAGAGCGATGCATCCAGGTCATCTGCGTCCGCAGGACGCAGCAGCAGCTGTCCACCAAGAACAAAAACAGTAAAACCGTAATCCTCACACCACAAGGCCCATTGTGTCCGGTCCGCGGGGTCACACGCCCGGGATCTTCATGACGCGCTCATACTGTCCTTGAAGGGTCAGTCCGCGCGTCTTCGTGTCGTCCCTTTAATCATAACCATCTCTAATTTATTCCAACGGTCAGTTTTGCTTCTTGACCACTGCCGAAAACCGGTTCCCGAAGGGAAGATCCGGTTTCGATCGGGGTTTGTTTTCCTAAGATTCACCCTTTTTCTCGGCATTTTTGTGTGTCCAGGAGAAAGGGACCTGGACAGTGGTCAGTCCTTTTTCGTGTCTTTTAATTTTCACAGAGAGTTAGACTCGCCGGCGAGGTGAGGAAAAGGAGCCCGGCTACATCGAACCATAAATCTTTCTTCGAGGACAATAGCCAAAGCGTCTCGGCTTTGTTACTGGCCCCGAATCGGAACCCATTTCGGGATTAATTCCCTGGAAGACTGTGTGCATCAATTGTCTGTCTATATTTGCTTTACATATTAAAAATCACACAACCATCCCGGAGCAAGGGTTCTCTCTTCTGAAGGTTTCCACAGTATAGAAATTTGGCGATCCCGAGCGGCCGTGTATTTGTTTAAAATATTAAAAATCATAACCATTCCATAAATCACGGCTGGGAACGCTGTCATTCCGCGTTCGCGTTTGACATGCAACGCGCTCAACTCAAGAAGAACGCAACGGTGAATGTGTTTATCGTGTTCTTCACACGCCCGTTGTTCGGTCCGCTTATCGGTCCCGGAATCGCACTCAACTCCGTAGTAGTGGTAGCAGGCTGCGCTAAATATTTATTAAGCGATGAATACTTGATGTCTTCATCGAGTGGCGCGCCCCTCGCCCGTCAACGCGACTTTTGACATTTCCAGTGGCCCCCCACCCCACCCGATTGACAGTTGCACCAGGAGGGGTATTGTGTAATGCAACCTTTAAATAGTTATCCCGCGTGGCCTTTATTGTGCATGTATAGAGTTCTTTATTGATTTTTTTTCCTTTCTACGGCCTTCTGTTTACCTTTTCTTTTCACACCCGGGAGTCGTCGTGTTTCCTTACGGAAACAATCGGCAACAGAGTAAAAAACCCCGGTGTGTTGTTTCCCTTTTGTTGGACCCCTCGACGGGAGGGCCACTCTTCTGGGAACGCGAAGAAAGTGACCCCGCTGGGGGCTCCCGCAGGCGCAGGTTTCTGGAAAGGCCCTTAATAGTGCGATATTAGTGAGTGTAAGGAAAGTGTTGCCAAAAGGACAACAAAGGGGGTATCGACTAATGGACGGATTTCTCACACCCCTGGACGTCGGCGGTAATTGGGCATTTTGACAGTTGGGAAGCGGCGTCGCCAACTGTCAAATTTTGCATGCGCATATCTTACGTTTTCCCCACTTGCTCAATTTTGAGTAAGTTCAAAAATTTGAGTAATTTTTGATTAGTGTCAAGATTTTCTAGTAATTTGCCCGCCCGGCGGACCCGCAGGGGTCGGCGGCGGGGTCGACCTCGACGTCAAGTGCTAATGTCATTACACGCGCTTCTTTCGGTCGCCGATTGTCGCTTCCCCCGCAAGTTTACACACATTTTGTCAACATCATTTGACATCGTTTGTTACCTCCTTTTTCTCTTTCTCTCGAGTTCTGAACGTCCGTCGACGGAGGTATTGCATGTCTCGTTTGCGGTTTTTCGCAGTTTCCTCTCTGCTCGGTTGCGCCAAATTGGCTTTGGCGTTGGCGTGTCAAAAGTTGCAGAAACCTCCGCGTTTATAGCGCAACCTTTGACATACTCCCGGTAGAGGTCGCTTCTGTTTTATAACCTTCACACGATTGCATGCGTTTTTTGTTGTTTTGACAGGTGAGACGTTCCAGAAAGGATTATGACGTAATTGAACTTACCTTCGCGTCGCATTCCCATCTTGAGGCACTTTCGTAGTCGACAGTGTTGGCACTGGTTCCGGTGGTGCTGGTCGATCGGGCAATTCCGGTTGCCGCGGCACGAGTACGACAGGTTCCGCCGGACCGATCGCTTGAAGAACGATTTGCAACCTGGGGAAGGGAGAAGGAAAGGTCAAGTTAGTGCTACACGTTGACAAAAGTAAGTCTACACATGAGTTTAAGCTACATTTGCTGCAAGGGACTCTAAACTAAACGTCAGCTTGCAACCTCAGTACCGTTACACGCTAACGAAAACAAACCCAACCGCGAGTTCAATCAACTTTTGCTGCATAGGTCTACCCTCCGGAGCTGTCAAAACCGGCACCGCCAGGTGCCGTTTCGAACCAACGGACACCTCCGAATCCCGTAAACGGGGTTAAGTCGATTAGCCGAACGCTTCGCCCGCCGGTCATTCCGCAAAAGTCGGCCCCGAAAGATTAATTGTTTTAACCTTGTTCCCCGCCCTGGACCAGACTCTCGCGTCCAACGGGGGTAATTAGTTGGCGGATAGAAATTAGTGCGCGCCCGCTTCGCGGGCGTATCCGTGAAATTAGCCGCTCCGGAGGTCATCCGGAGCAGAGTGGCGGGGAAACAAGTCAATTACTCAAGACTCCAGAGTGTAAAGGAATCTCCCGCCGCTGGGAGCGGATCTCGTTAGGATTCGATTTCTTTATTTTGATCCGGATCGACCTAGGAGGGGGTCGTCTCGCAAGATGTCAACGCGCACGACTTTTGCCCGAGAGGAGTAGCCCACGGGGGTTGGCAAGTAATTGAATCAATTGCCGCGTGGTGCGCGCGAGTATGAGCAGAGAGGGGGCCGGTCCCGATAAAATGTCAAACAATCGGAAACATTGTGTCGAATGTTTGTCGGGTTCCTTTTTTTCGCAAGGTAAACCCGGTAGGGGGGTTGAGAGGTTTTCTAATAATTAGGAGAGTATTTTTTTTCTTGTTGCGGGCCAGGATTCGGAAGGGTCGTCGGTCGTTAGTCAATGGGACCCCCTGCCGGGTCCTTTTTCTTCCGTTGTGGACGGCGACTCTGTTGCACGAGAGGGGATCCGAAAAGGGACTTTTCATTCATTATCCCGCTTGAATGGAAAGGACATGCAGTTCAGCCTGAGAAACATTGTCGGAATTTTTGGGCGCACAATGGCGCCGGTGAATGCGATTATTCTTTTCACCGGGGTTTATTGTGAAAATACACACAACCATTAGGATACTTTTAGCAGTTTTTAATTTGCATAATGCTAGAGCGGTGTGAATGTCCGAGTTTGTCTGGAGAAGTTTGGCTTTTCAAAGAAATTGAGAGTTTTTTGACGTTTCAGTGCCGGCTCAATGAAATGTTCATGTATCGCTAGACAATCATGGTTAAACTCTTTTAACTTGGAATGTCTCGCTGGTTCTTAAAAAAATGTTTATACATCGCTATCGAAACAGGATTGGCTTAGCTACAAACAATGACTAACTTGGACAAAATTGAAAAACATGTGTAAGGTTTTTTAGTTTAAATCTCAATGATATACTCATATATCGCTTCCAAAACATATTTGAATTCTTTATGCTTGAAATATCTCTCAAGTGCTAAAAATGTGTCATGCATCGCTAGCGAAACAGAATTTGCTTAATAACGAAGTTGACTTTATAGCTGTCGCCCAGTATTGCTAGTATCACCCACTAGTGTCTTCCTTTTAACTACTAGGACTTCGCCGCCCTGGACTCCTAAGTGTTTGAATACGGCACGGAGCGACGACGCTGGATACCCATATTTACAATTATAATTTTTAGAGCGCTCGCCGCGGGATTCGAACCAGCAACCTCTAGACTGTGAGTCCAGTGCGCGGTCCGATTGATCCACACGGGCGGGATCGGAAATTTGCTAAATATCCAACTAGAATCAATATCACTAGCTTGGGAAGATTGAAGAGCATTGGTAAAAAAATATCTCTCTAGTACTCGCAATTTAATTTATCCATTGCTAACGAAACAGGATTGTCTTAAGCTAATCTTTTGGATTGGAGAACATTTGTAAGGATTTTAGCGTCAAGCATATCTCCTCAATGCTTAACATTTATTCATGCATCGCTAACGAAACAGGATCAACTAAATACTTGACTAAAAACAATTACTTACTAGGAGAAGATTGAAGAACACTTGTTAGGTTTTCAGCGTTAAGTTCATTGAGGTGTTCATGTATGTGTGTGTGTGTGTGCAACAGGGATGCCAGATACACAGATTTGTCTGTGTTTCACAGACATTTGAGCTCGTGTCAGACATTTTTTGAGGTACACAGACTTATTAAAAACTTCATTAAATTGTTATTTTGTTAAAATATCAATCGAAACTTATTTCGTTAGTCTTCAAATGCTTAAAAACACAATTTTTGATAGATTTCTATGACTGTAAATTGATTTATTTGAATTTTAGACAAAGACACAGACATACACAGACTTTTTCACAGACATTTTTAAAAATCATGTGGCATCCCTGGTGTGCAACCAACCAAACGGAACCACGCGGTCGCTTCTTACAAATTGAGTTGTTTCCATGTATTTTTTTTTTAGATCTACATTCTATACATGCAAATAACTCGCATAGGCATTTGGAAGGTGTTAGCTCTGCCGAGCTTCGGTGACCCATTTCTACGCTGGCTAGCCGAGCGCGAGGTACTTCAGCTTTATCGACAAGCCCCGCCCTGAAGAACGTTTGGACCAATCGGATTCAAACGTTATTTAGAACTTCCGAACCCTTGTCAAATGGACAAGGACCCAGCGCGTATATAGTTAATAGTAACAGTATTCCTAATTCCAGTTATAGCTCACCTAGTCGCGATGGCATATTGGTTAGCATTTTTGCTTACCAATCCAAAGGACGAGGGATCGAACCCCGACTCGAGCGACTTTGATTTTTCGTTCATGTTCAGAGTTTCAAGATTTATATTTCCTATACTTTCTCGTTGGGAGCAGATGGGAATCGAACCCAGGACCATTCGCATACAAAGCGAACACCGTAACCAGTCAGCCACGGCCGCTCCTATTGAGGTGTTCATGTATCGCTCGAAAATCATGTTTGTACGAATTTGAAATATCAAAAGTGATCAAATATTTGTTTACTTACACATTGCTAGCGAAACACCCAACTCCAAGCAATAACTGACCGAACAAGATATAAGACATTCATAGAGTATTTTCATCGAGATCATTACAAATCGCAAGGTACATTTTTTAACAGAAATGGATTGCATGTACGGAAAAAATTGTTTACGCATCGCTAACGAAACAAGATTGCTAATTTTCACAGAGAAGAATAGATTTATACTGGTTCAACAAAGTGCAATAGAAATGGTCAATAAAATTTCCTTATGCATCGCTAGTGCAACATGTTCGCTAAATTTCTCGCAACAAATTCGCGGTGGTCCATAACTGCAACTTTGAAATCCCGCTCCCAAATCCAGTAGCCCTTCCGGACGTGCCCCCCCACGATAATTGGACCACCCCGGCCGGGGCCACACCACCGTTTGCGGTGGGTGATAAATTGAGTTATAATCGAGCGCGCCACCGCGCGGCGAATGCGCAAAATAAATAAATCACAGCCCACCCAAAATCTTCTACCTGAGAAGCTGCGCCGCCACTCGCCAAACCTAATAATTTAGAAGGATCCCCTCGTGGAGACGTGGACGAAGGTCGGTGGAACGAACACGAATCTACATAATCGCCCGGTGACCACCGGCGATCCCCGGTAATCGCGTGCGCTCATCCCGGCCGCACATAACCTCAATCAGTGCCGGGGTCAGAATCGGCGGGAGCTACGGACGAGGACGCCCTCCGGGGTCACTTCATTATCCGAGGGCGGCCCGAGTTTCAATCAGCGGTAGCTGCAACACGTGATGACGCAGCTGGGTTGATCCGCAAAAAAAAGGTAAACAAACGTACGCAGCCAGATTGAGTTCAGTGGCAGGGTTGCCAATTATTGCGCCGCGCGAGATATTGGGGTGAAAGGATTGTGATTGCGCATTTGTAGTGCAATTTAGGCGTGTTGTGATTCAGTGAAGCGGCGCTGCGGAAACATAATTTCTCATTATTTATCTCATTACAGAGTTGTGAGCAAGTGTTGTTGCTCGTCGGGAAGAGAGGAACTGTACCGGGGAAGGAACTGCGGCGGCGGTCGGAGGCAATTAAGAAGCTTCATGAAGCGTTTGATGCACGGTGTTCTACGCGGTGTTCAACACCGGTAATGATGATTAAAACTATCGTACGAGTAGCAATAACAGCTCTTCACCAAGAGACGTCAGATGATTGCATAATTTGACGTGCTCGCCGGTATTGTCTGCAGACACGGAGAACGGTGCTCGACGGGTAATTGAAACCGTTCAGAGTCCGACAGGAGCGCGCGTTCAGATAACTGGCCCCGGAGCGGTTAGCCGCTCCGAAATATCTGGGCCATCCATCATGCGGAACTTTTCAGTCGTCCTGGCCGCCGACAACTGCCCTCGGGGGCCTCGCAAAATCGGATAATTAAATTAAAAAATATATGATACACCTATTTATCTAGATCCGGCCGCATTGTTCTCGCCGCCGGAACGAATAGTGCTGCTGCTGCTGGTCCGGAGGGAGTCCTGCCCCCATCCCACCATCCGTGCCACAGGATTAGTCCGGCACAAAGTTCAGGCCGGGCTCGCAAAAGCCCGGAAGGAACGGGAAGATGTATCACATTCGGTCGACTTCCCCAACCTTGTCTTCCCTGCTAGTGTGATTCTCGTAGGTGACGACCAAGTTGGACCAACTTGTGTTGGTGGAGGAAGTGCCTTGCAGGCAACTGGGGAGATAATTTTGAGGTTCGTTGGGAGATAATTGATTATGAAACCCCTTTTTCCTCCTCCGCCCGCTCTGCTCTGTGCTGGAGAGCGGGAGTCGTGATAGATCGGGAAAAGTGATCCCTGTGAAATTATGCATTATTCATAAACAGAGTCGTCGTCGTCGTCCGGGAGGAGCAGGACCGGAATCGGTCACATATGCACAATATTGTAACCTAGCGAGAGAAGGGTGTTGAGGGGGTGTCACATGGTGCGGATTTTTGTTCTGGTTGCGGGGATTGGTGAGGTTAGAGTAGAGAGTGGTGAGGTTGGATTTTTGTATTGTTCTATGGTTATACATCGCTAATCAAATAGGAATTTGAAAAAAGTTGATTTAGTTGACTTTAGAAATGTCCTTTAGACCATCAAAATCTTGTACCGAAATGAAATTGAATTAGAAGAAGACAAAATATGAAAAACACTTTGAAAAAAATTTGTAAGGTTCCACTACTTCTTAAAAGTGTTTGCATTGCCAAAGATCTCTCTCAAACTTTTAATCGCTTTTGAAATGTTTTTTTATTTGTTATAAATTGCTTATAAAAAAAACTTTGCACAGAAAACACAAATTTAACAATTTCTGAAACATCGCTTGTCCAATAGTTTTGTAGATATTAATGGAAATTTGTTTTTTTCATAATTTTTAAAAAGTTTCATGAAAAGCTTTTGGAAAACTACTGTTCAACGTAGTCGAAATAACATCTTTCTTTCAGAATATATCAAATGCTATGTGCATTTTTGACTTGTATTATGTCCGAAAAACATTCAGAAATTTTATATAGGCTTACAAATTGCTTGCACAATATGTTTATTGTTTTTTTTTTAAATAATTTGTATAGTTTGAACGAATCTTTGTTTTAATTTCATTTATTTGGTTGTTTTTGCAATTACATCAGTGGAGTACTTAACTTATGCTAACATTTGTAAAGCTTACTAAACATTAAACTCATAAACAAACTACTAAGGCGTCATCCATAAAGTATGTTACGCTCTAGGGGGGGAGGGGGGGGGGGGTCTGAGCAAGTGTGACATTGCATGTTATAAGTATAGGAAAAGCGTGACAAGGGGGGGGGGGAGTAGAGATCCTAAATAGGGAGACTGGTCGAAGTGAATTTGACGTATCCAAACAGACACGAGTTTGACGTATCCAAACAAGCATTTGCCTTTACGCCCAGCAAAACTTGGCAGTGTTGCAGGGTTGTTACGGACGGCGCGGATCGCGCGGATGGCGCGTTTCGCGCGGATAGCGCGGATCTGGCGCGGATTTGCTGGCTAATTTTGCTCAGGTGCGGATTTCGCGCGGATGGCAATTTTGATAAATAAATTAATTGAGAGAGATAGAATTTCTTTCAAGTTATTAAGAAAAATATTGTCAGGAATTACGATAATTTGTTTTTTCCTTTGAGTGCAAGAATTTCATATTTTTTATTAATTGAATTTTCTTCTGAAAATGTTTGTTTGTATTTTCTTAGTACGAAACGTGGAAAAATGAAGATGAAGATTATGTAGAAATTATTTTTTATATGTTTCTTGTCATTTCTTAACATCTCCGGCTCTGAATATTTCATTTCTTTGAGTTTTGAGTTTTTCAAGTTTTGAGTAATGATTTTGAACCTTATTTATTTTTAATTTTATACTGAATTTATTAAATTTTTAACGTTGTAAATCAAATATTACAAACTTTTCCCGAAGATATAGAAATTAGAATGTGTAACAAAAACTATTTTTGGGGCTTGTTCTGGTGGGCGCCAAATATGAGCTTGATTGAACGTAACAGAAGCTGACCTCCACTTTAAAATTTTAGATGGAATTTAATCGTAGAAATATTTTTTTCAAGATTTTAACATTCTTGGCGAAAATAAAAAGATCAGAACATTCAAAGCTTCTGAAATTCAAACAATCGAAACTTTTTTTTGTTTTAATACTTTTTAGGCCGTTGCAATTATTTTTTGAAGTTTATGTCCCTCAACTAACTCTGACCAAAGTCGAGGGGGGAGGCAAAAAAAAATGGGAAATTAAAATTGAATTTACGAGCCACGATTTGAACATTTAAATGAAAAAAGTGTTTAAAAATGCATTATACACCTGTCCAGTTGTTTTGCAATCATTAGTTTCCAAAATACCTAAGTATTGACAAACATGCAGAAAATGCGTTTTAGATTGTTTTTAGTTGCTTTGACTTTTATTTTCATTAAAATTTTGAAGTTCTTTCGATTTTAACAAAAAAAAATCAAAATACATATTAATTTTTGTTCGAAATTTCTAAAATTTTAATTTAAAAAATCTGAAATTTCTAAATTCAAAATTTTAGAAATCTGAAACTCAAAATACCAAAAATTTGAAGATTAAAAAACTAAAAAATAACAAATTCAAAACAATATAGAAAACAACAAAAAAAAATCTAATTTTAGTATTCTTAAGCTTTTAATTAAATTCTTAAATTCTTGAATGCCACAATTTTTGAAGTCATTTTTTCTGTTTGAGATTTTGAAATGATGAGAAGACAATATTTTAAATACCGTCAGTGGGGGTGACTATGGGTCAAAAAACGATACACCTCTCGAAATTTTTTAATAACAAAAACAATTTAAATAACATCGAAAATCTTTCAACGTAGATTTGTTCTTAGATAGTTTACTAACATTTTCCCAAAATATGGTGGATTTTGATGAACACTACCTTAAATGCCAATAGTTTGAAAATTGACCCAATCTCACCCCTTAGAGGGGGTGACATTGGGTCAAATGAAACTAAAATGATGCTCAAATACAAGGATATGGTAAAAACAAGTCATCCAACAGCGTTTCTTGTTCGAGGGAATCGTATTGACACGCTACAATGTTTGAAGTGGAGATTTTCAAACATTTGGGTAGTTTTCGAGCAATTCTAACAAAAATATTAGAAAAATGATTTTTCGAGAGGTCATTTTTGGCCAAAAACGTACCCCAACTTTAGACATCTGCCAAAATAACAGGATTTGTTCTAGGAACGAGATTTTTTCAGCGAAGTCATCTTAAGATGTCCCCTACATAACCCCTTTAACAGAATTCAGTTTCATTGAGAATAACCTGAAAAATGGTAAAATCCGTAAAAAATCACTTTGACCCAATCTCACCCCCCAGACCCAATGTCACCCCCACTGACGGTATCGGAAATTAAATTTCTTTCGTAGTGAAATTTTAGCGAGGATTCTGGATTGAAAACTGTATAAAAGTTCGTAGATTTTGAATTTTTAGACTATCGAAATTTAAAATTTTATCTACTTATAATTTTAGATTTGGATTTATTTTTGAGCTTATATTTTTGAAGTTAAATTTTTAAGTTTTTAAATATTGTATTTTCTATTTTGAAGATTTTTTCATGACCTTTGCTTCTACCGTCTCTTTAGGTATTTTTAAAAATGGATTTATTGTTTTCATTCTTTTGGAGCTTTTAAACATAAACCGAGTTTTTTTTTATCAAATACTTTCTGTATTAGTTTTTCCTCATTAAAAAATAAAATTTCTTTAATGTTGATCGCGATATTTTTTTATATGGCGCGGATTTCGCGCGGTTTCGGAATTTAGGTCGGCGCGGATTTGGCGCGGATTTTTTTTCGACTCTCCCGTAACAACCCTGGTGTTGGCAAGCTCAAAACATACGTTGCCAGATCGATTTAGCAAGTTTAGACCAGTCTCCCTATTTAGGGTCTCTAGGGGGGAGGAGGGGTAAATTTTGGCTGATTTTAGCGTGACGTACTTTATGGATGAAGCCTAAGCTTATACTCGCTAACACAACATGCTTGCAGAAATTAGTCAATTTGAAGTTTATATTTATCGGATTATGCATCGCTAGGATAACAACTTTGTAGAGCTTTTTCTTCGATGAATATGAATAGCTAGCGGAACTGTTCGTCTAAACTATGATAATTTTGAAATAAATGCTTCTTAATCGCTAGAGCTACACGTCGCTAGTGGGACATTTCGTCCAAACTAGAAAAAAACTCTATAGAGCCTTACAAATCGTAAATTTTCATAGTTTTTAAGGTCAAATGAAGATTTGTAAAGCTTATTTTGCATTAGAATCCTTGACAAACTACAAAACTTATGCATCGCTAACGCAACATATTTGCTGAAATTAGTCCATTTGAGGTTTATTGAAGTTTAAAAATGGCTATCAAAACTTTTATCATGATTTTCGTTACAGGTAAAGAAAATATCAACTGTCAATGATTTATGAATCGCTAGAGATATAAGTGAGTTAATTTTCTTTAAATTATAATAATTTTTTTGTTAGGAACTGAGACAATTTGTTAGTGGCTTACAATTCGCTCGCACAACATGTTTGTTGAAACTTGTAAAATCAATAAAGGTCCAGAGAACATTTGTAAAGCTTATGCATCGCTAACGCAACAAGCTTGTTGAAATAAGTCAATTTGAAGTTCATATTTAACTGTCAAAGGATTTTGCATGGTGATTTCTATTGAAGTTTATGAATCGCTATCGAAACTTTTCATCTAAACTAATACTAAGAAAGATTTTAAGTAAATGTTTATGCATCGCTTGCACAACATGTTTGTGAAAATTCATCATTATTTTGAAAATTTCCTGTTAAGCTTAAGTCAGAAAAGCCCGCCTCTACCCTAGCCGTCCCGGCGGGCATGTTTCGGACCAGTGTGTGTGTGGTGAAGATACAGAACACACGTGGCCGAGGAGGGGGTTGAACTAGAGCAGCGCGCTCACACACCGGAGGCGCAATTTTTATGCTGTTTGATAGAATGTTAACAGGAAATAATTTTGCATAAATTTGCATAGAGCGCAGCCCGGGTTTGTTTCCGAATTTTTTTGGGACACACTTTTTCTTTTCGAGTGAAATGATATTCCGAAAAACTGACCGGTTGGTGACGAACGCGCGCATATATCACAATATTTAATTCAATTACGTTTGATTAAAAATCAACCCGGGATTGGACGCGCATCAACTCGGGGTGTCAAATTTTAATAAATTTAGCCATAAATTAAGGCCAATGCAGGCCCCTTCGGGGCTTGTCATCGGCTGTTACCTTACAAGCAAACGAGTGTCGACAGCTTGAGTGGTTCCCGGGACGGGTTCTGGAGGAGGGGAAAAAGGTCTATAATTTTCCTCTCAGCGTGGGTGTGTATTTTTCCCTCCTCGTTGGGGCCCCGGACACGATGATCACGGTTTCCACCATCAACGGCAATCGATCATACGAGCACGTTTCACATAAAAAAGAGCACGGAACATTCGGCAAAGAAGAACTCTCCAGCTCCAGCGTTGCAACTCGAGATTAAAAGTTTCCCGCGCGCGCTCTCGCATACCTCTTAGGACCATATAAATATTGTTGCTGGGGTTTTTTTTCGGGCAAAAAAGTGTATATAAAATAATAAATTATTTTCTGATCGACGATGATAGCGATTTGCTGCGCGCACGGACGATCATCTCTTGCGTCGTCCCTTCCTAAACTGGGACGAGAAAATCGTTACCATCACATTAAATCTTGGGCCCATCAATAGCGCGCGGCGTGACCGCGCTGGCAACACTGCCCGCTTTTTGACAGATGCGCGGGCAGTCAGAGAGTGTGTTGTTGCCCGCCGCCCCCTAATGAACCTCCGGGCCCAATTCCAAACATACCTATCATTTCATTAACCTTATTATTATTGTTTAAATATAATTAAACCGTTAACGGGAAGAGAGGACGATCCCCGGGAACTTCCCAGGCCGGGGCGGGGAAAGGCGGGCGCGCGGGAAGACCCATTGCATAAAGAATAAGATCACGACTTTTCGGGAGATTCGCGCGCGCGTCCCCTCTCTCGGAGTACTTATGAGTTTATTTCTTTCGATTTTCTGTTCATTTCCCGGACCGACCGATCCAGGTCGCCTCTGGCGCCTGCGGGTTGGCCCTTTCGTGAGATCATTGCTTGCTGATCGGTCCACGGCAGCAGCGCATCGTCGGCTGGTGACTTACTGGCCATTATCTGGTCGCGGGACCGCGCACTTCTATTCCCTGCAGCGAACGGAGTTCGCCAGAGTCCAGAGACTTGAGACTCGGTGCAACAAAATAATATTGAATTAAAAGTTCGATCTGAAAGTGGGGCGGGCGGGACGCGCGGGAATCGTTTCGAGAAATTAAATGGAATCAGCGCGGTTCCCACCGCGCTGGGATCCGATCCCACCGATATCTGTCAAATTAGTTGCGACAGAGCGGCCGGTAGGGGCGCTGCTGCTGCGCAGCAAACGCACTCAAGTACACGCTGCTTATTTATGCAACACATCCATCTATTACGCCGGAAATTTATTCCACCCCTTGTTTTCGAGAGGGGGCGCGTCCACGATTTATGACCCACACTTGAGCTGAAGAGTTTCTCCTCCTTTTTTGATAACACGCACACTATTAGGGGGACCCACTAGTGGGCCAGCTTATTGTTCATAAATCACACATTCTCGCAAAACCCTGGGCCAGGATGTCCCAGCGAGGTTGACCCTGGGCCTAAGCAAATAACTCACCCGGAAGATTCGCAGAGTGAGGTTATGTGTGTTGTTTTTATGCAAAAAGCGCAACGCTAGAAGACGTTTTTTCATTAACTTTTACGACGCTTCGGACGGTAAATCAAGACGCGCGTCGGTTCAAGCCCTTCGCTGGCGTGACAGGTTCGCATGACCACAAAGTTCAGCAAAAAGTTCAACGCATCGGCAGGTGCACGGAAGCCCGCCGCCACGTCACCCCAAAAGTTAATCCTTTTGCTGCGTCACAGTAGGCGGCGATGTCTTCATTTGGCAGACCCACGAGCTTTCGCAGGGGTGGACCAACACAAACAGGGACGGTCAAATGTCAACGGCGGCAGGGGTGTGTTCAGGGTTAGGAAACTGCAAAAAAGGTTTCCACCGCCCTCTTTGCTGGCCATTTATATGTTAAAAGGATTAGCAGCACTTTGGTGTTGTTTACAGAAAGGTGGTCAGAGGAGCGTCTGGGGTCCGTTCACAGCTTTGACCTGGATTGGCAAGTGGGAATTGATACTTTAAACCGAGTACTCGGAATTGGACTTGCTGAGATTGGTTTGACGTTTGCTGATAGAACCGAAAAGTTTGGATATGCCACTGTTTGTAAAAAAATCCTGGCCGACGGCATTCACCAATGACAACAAGCAATTTTGACAGATGTCTGGCTCTGAGTCGACTTCTCGCGGGGTCCGTTCACCGACGACGCGATAATAACGATCATTAGGCCGCGGCCACCATCCCGTGATGATGATTACAGCGCGATCGTTTTCATCATCATCATCGAGTTATTATTAATAAGTGAGTGAGACAGCCTTCGTCGACTCAATGGAGGAAAGAGAGCTCGATCAAGCGCGATCGTGTGCAGCGCGGGACGACGAGAATTTGACGTTTCCCGAAAAAAAGAGTTTCCGAGAGGATCGAGGATGGAGAGGAAGAGTAGGTCACGATTTCTTGCATTCCGCTCTTCACGGCCTGCTGTGTCGACGATCGGATCGGAACTGGGAAGAAGCAGAGCAGCAATCGATCGATTGGAGAAGGCGCGCGCGATTGAGGTTAATAGTTACGGACCCGGACCGTGGTCACTTCCGTAAAAGGTTACGACATGGAAGGTAATTTCGGCCCTCTCCTCCTCGTTTTATTCAAATCGAATTACGCTCATTAGTGCGTGCTTCCTGAGGAAGCGTGCGGCCAGATCTCCTGAGAACGAGTTGAGAAAACCCATTTGCTCGATAGCGATCTAGGTTGATAAGTCCCGACGGGGAACCCGTAATTGGACGAGAGTTCTTCGCACCGTTCCGTGACCGCGTGTGCGCTATGGTCAGTGATTAAATTACTTAATTATAACTAATATCGGTTCTTACTCATCAGTGCAACGACGCGAACTCCGGTGAAGAGTTTCTCACCGGTCTTGTTCGCTTGCTACGTCGGTGTCTATAATTTCAAACCGATAAGATAGAGGAGCCTACTCGGCCCTGTTCTCTTCCCGTTTCTTCCCGACCACGATCAAGATCGTGTGCAGCGCAGCTTACTGCGCGCGGATCAAACGTCAGACGAGGAAGATTCGCAAAATCCGTATCTCGCACCTCTCGCCAGCGCGCAAATGTTGCATGTTTTGAATAAATTTAATGCTGCAAGAAGAAGTTCACCGCGGCCAGTCTGTCGGCGGTGTGACTGACGGGCTCAGTCAGCTGTTGTGCTACCTTGCGCCGTGCAAGAACCGGAACCGAGAGCGATGCACACTGCAATCTCTGCTGGAATGGAATGGGAGAGATGCAGGAGGTGGTGATCACTTGCCAAGCCGGTTCCGGTTAATAAATTCTAACAGCAGTGTTTACTTTAGGGTATCTCATAACTGGCACATTTTTGCACCGGTAGACGATCCCGAGGACCGGTACTAGACGTGGTCTAGTAAAGATTATCTCGCACGATGCACCCGGGTTGGCAATTATGCCCCGTGATATATGGGCCTGGCGATTATGTAAAGAGGAAGGTGCATAATTGCAGCCGTAACGCGATCGATCCGAATCGTTGAACCCGGTAACGGGAGAGGCACCGTTACCAGCTGTCATAAAGAACGCTGTTCTTATCGACGGGCAGCTGTCGAATCGAAAACAAGGGGCGATAAGTGACAGCCCCCCGAAAAAAAGCTTTTGGCCGCCATTTTGGGGCCGTCTTATCTGCCCGTCGTAACGCGCTGCCAAGTTTTCAAACTCCGGGGCTTAATTGCCCGCGGCTTATCGAAACAGTTAAACAATCATCGCGTTAAAAATTGACTCTTGTTTTCGTCGTAGTAGGCCACGGCAGTGGCGCGTGAACGCGCCAAAATTTGGCAACTGTTTGACGTAACGTCGTGACGGGCAGAATTGCACTACGAAATGTCAAACTGGACTGCACTTGTCACTGAATTTCGTACTGAGCTGCATACTGAACTTCTCACTGAACTGATTTCACACTCAACTCTTTAGATTTCACTCCCGCGTGTCAAACCAAACAAACACGCCAAACCTCGCGCTGTTGACCCCGGCGACCCGAGGGGCCTGCCAATACGCGGTTCGGTCACGCAACCGGTAATGCAGGAGTATCACGGTAGCCATGTTGATATTTTAATCAAACTCAAAAGAGCAGGCCTACTTGGTCACCAGCGACGCCACCACCGCGCCGGTAATAACGACTGTAATAATGATGATGGTCATTTATATTAAAATTGAAGAGGTTAGAACATGCACTTTTTGTGCGGGTAACAAAAAAAACTCGTTACTTTTAGCTGGTTGGAAACCCGTTTTTGAGATTAATTGACGCACGGTGACATTTGACCAAGTAGGCTCAATCCTTTCCGTAGAAAATTTATGCAAAAGATGCGACTTGTAGCACAGTTTTAGTTTCCCGGAACCGGTTCGCCGGAGTTCGGAGCTGCAGCATCCCCTCGTTTTCGGGTTGCAGCTTCTGTCAAACTCATTCTAACCCCATTTTTTTCGGTAATTTTTTAAAAGAGTTCAAGATCAGGTAGCTGGTCGACCTCAAATTGTAGGAAATTTCCAAAGAAATAGGGTTCTACGAAGACATCGTCGTCGGGATGCTGCGTGATAAATTGGGAGTCCCGAAAAAAAGGGTGCCGAATTTTGTTTTTTTTTCTTTGCAATTCGGGCGAGATCGGGTGTCAAATGTCGGGGAATTGTTTGTTTTTGTCTTCATTGTCGGGTCAGAGAGAAACAGAGAGGGAGATTGTTATTATTATTTTGTTATTTCAGTGCGGTGCTTATCGCTTAATTGAATGATTTTGTTGCCTTTTTTTATTATAGCATTGCTGAACTTTGGAGCTGGTCCGGGGTGGGTTGAGCCGGGTTTCGGGAACAATGAGGTCTGGTTTTGTTGTGATTAGATTATAATTATCTGAGCAGGTCGTTTAAGTGAATAATTGGAAAGTGATAACTTCAGCTCAAACTATTCAGGTGAGTGAGTGCAGTGAATAAAAGACTTAAAAGCCTTATAAGTTTTAATTTGAATAATTGAAAAATGTTACACGTTAAAAATATTTAAATTTGCAAATTTTGTTTTCTTACACACAATCTAGAGTTTTTTTTAAAGGCCCTATAAACATATGAACCACAATAGTTTATAGGACCTTTAAAAAAACTCTAGAATAAAAGTTTCCCTGTTTGATGTAGATAATTAAAACAAAATGTTTGAAAGCTATTTTCAAAAATATCGTGATTTCAAAATAATGTTTGAATATTTATTATAAATTCTTGAAAAAAAGTTCTTTTCATGTAAAAAGGATTTAAATCAAAAAGTATAAGCTTTTCATGCAATATTTTCCTGTCAAACGACTTTTTTTTCTTGAAAATTATCACTTTCTTATTATTTTTTATTGCCACCTTTGCCACCAGATATTTTATGACGAATTATCCGATTTCAGTTGAAGTTTGGTTAAAGTCACCTTAATGTAACAAACGACAAAAATATAAGCAGATAAGACCCTTTGAAAAATACTCTAGAATTTATCAATCTTGAAACAACGAAATGATTTTGATGCAGGCTAAAAACTTTACATAAAATAACCTTAACTGAAAAAAAATCTAAAAAATACATGAAAAATATTGCTACGAAAACAAATGAAATTTTTTAAATTTTTTATTTTTATTTCTGATGAAGAAAAATGAAATAGAGTTGCCTTGATTTCTTTGATGATCTTATTTAAATTTAAAATTTAACAGATGGACAAGAAAACTTTTTATTAAGGATGAATTTGATACCATTTTTAAGGTAAGATTCTTTGTGTTTCGAAACTTTAATTAAATTGTTAAAAAAAACAAATTTGGTTTCATTCTATTTTGAGCATATTAATTTGATTTTCAGACAAAAACTGATTTCTATAAGGCCATTACAAATATTTTGTCCGCAGTGAAAACAAGTTTAGTTTGAATTCCAAACGATTTAAATAACAGATTCAAAATGGAAAAAATGGCAATGATTTTTTTTTTTAAATAGTTCATTGTTTAGTTTGCATGTTATCCATCCCTTGACTTTTTGAACTAATATTTTTATAAAAGAAATCCAGGAAAATCTTTTGCAATTTTTTCAATGCCCTAAAATAATAACACAATATTTTTCTAATCACAATATATAAATTTGTAGAGCAATTAAAAAAAATGCAACCTATTTGTAAAATTTCTTCACTTTCATATCATAACTAATATCAGCCAAGTTCTGTTCCACTATCTCCCAAAATAACTCCGATTTTTCCGCCAAATCGATGTAAGAAATGCTTTCCCATAAATCTCACCCAACGAACAAAAAAAGAAACCAAAAACTTCATCGCAAAAATCTTATCCTCCAAATCTGCAGCACAGCCCAAATAAAATCATAACAATTACGCACATGCTTTTCCGTTTCAATTCGTGTGCATTGTTCGCTTCATAAAAAAGGAAGAACCCGAAAAAACGCACATAAAAAAATAAAAAAAAAACAAGTAAAGAACGAAACGAATCTTCAGGGCGTCGTGCCCAAAGGGCCGAACGAGCGCGCGCCTTTTGGCCCCCTTTCTCTCTGTGCGACCCGATAAGACGAGACGTTCAAGCATCACTAGAGGACCACGTCGACCAAAAAGTCAACCTCGACGGAACGAGGGGAACCGAAGAAAAATTACTTTTTTATGCTTATTTGTTTTGATTAATTGTGTCCCGATCTTGGAGAGGACGAGGGGCCGGGGAGCACACGACCTGGCGGGGACAATAAAGTCGCGCGCGAACCAGCCGGACAAAAGGGAGTCCCTTTAAAAGTGTCTCGCCCCTCGGCGAGGGGGAGGACAGTTCGGAGGGGGGAAACGATTCCACAATAATCATAATTTTATTAAGTCCACGTTCTGCGGTGGGAATCTCCGGGCAAACGGTTTGGCGAAGAAAGTCCCACGGTCGTTCGAGGGGATGAGCGCATGTAGAACATGTGTAAGTCTGGAACCGTGGCGGATTCCGGTGAATTTATGGCCGGGGATTTTATGGGGCTTACCTTCGCATGTGAACTGGCCGTAGTGCTTGCCGGAGCTCTTGTCGCCGCAGACGACACATTCGATGTTCTGGTTTTTGAGGTCCTGCTGGCTTCCGTTCTGGGAGTTCATGCTCTGGGGGGTGGTGCTCTGCTGGAGCGACAGGAACTCCTTCTTCTCGATGGACGAGCCGTGCTGGGACACGGCCAGGCCGAGCGCGTTGTGCTGGGATCCGCCGGTTCCGGAACCGGTCGAGGATATGAAATCTTTCTTGTCCACCGAGGAGGACGTGTTGGACTGCATCGAGGAGATCGAGGTGGGCGGAGCGGATCCTCCGCCCAGGGTCGTGATGTCCTCGCTGGTGCTGGACACGGGCAGGTGCGACCCGAGCGAGGTCGGATCCCGCCAGGCACCGTGCGGTGGCGGCGGAACCAGAGCCATCCCCCGGGGGAAGCCCAGCTCCAGCGCGCCAATCTCGGAACCCTGTCCGCGCGGGTTGTAGAACCCGGTCGCCGTCGAGGGCGACGGGCACAGGACACCGCCTCCGTACATGCTGAGCGAGTTGTGGGTAATAATATTGCTACCGGTTTTGGCCCCACAATCGGGGCCTACGCTATCGAGGAAAATTTTTCCTGATTAAATCACCGCGATTCGCAGAAATCCGTTCCCGTTTTGCCGCAGAAAAACCGGGATTTCACTCTCACTCACAGCAAAAAACAGAAACAGAAAAATCGTCTTCTTATCACAAACCCTCAACAATCATAGCTCTCACGGCTGCGCTTCCAAGTTTCCTTTTTTTTTTTGCCCCAGCAATCATAAACACAAAAACACTCAATCCGGATTCACCGCCGCGCGATCAGTCAATCACTCGCGAATCACTGCCGAATCACGTGGATCACACCGAAATGTTTCCGTCGCTCGCGCGCTTGAAATGTTTCACCGTTGACAGTTTGCGATCGTGTCACGATCGCGCGTAATCCAATCGAAAAAAAAGTCAGGACACAAACAAGAGCAGGCTGATAACGCAGTGTTTTGCAACTCGTGCTGATAAGATGATGATGCACGTCACGGTCACCGTCGCTGGCCACAGAAATCTCGAAATCTCGACTCGCGACCGACGATTAAAGCAACTACAACAACAACGACACAAAGCTCAGACGCACTCTCTCTGCCGGGCGCACACAACACACATCAGCGCTACTATTCAAAAGGCCTTCTTGTGCCTGACTGCCTAGAACAGTCAGTGCAAAAGGTACGCGACCCGACCCGACCGACTCGACTCGACCTGTTTGCCCCACTCTCACTCATACCCTTGCGACGACGACGACGAGATTACAGACACACAAAAAGCCGACACGGAGAGTGGAGGAAGAGAGCAAAGAAGTCGGAAAGCGCTCGCAGTCAGAGCAGCCGTCTCACTTCGACTGTGTGTATTGGCATGCTAGCGATGGCTAAATCCCAGCCGGCCCGGTTACGACGAGGAGAAACGGAGTCAACAGAGTGAGCGGAACAACGGCACGAAAGAGGAACAGAGAGAGAGCGCGCGTACGCCTGCAGGCGACGTGAGCTGTTACTTTGAATTACACGCAAACGGAAGGATGAGGAGAGGGCGACCAGTCAAACAGCCAGCGGTCGAGGTTGTGCTCTCGCACACACATCGACAACACAACACGGTGTGCCCCAACCCCTTTTCCCTTTCCATCGTGCCCGGCGGCGGCACCAATACCACCACGCGGGCCGCACGCCACGCCTTCATCTGCCCGATACCGGCTCGATATTGGCCTTTCCACACGCAACTGTTATACGAAACTGTTCGAAACGGTACCAACGCACCGGTCGTCTCGCTCTTTGGATCTCTCGCTCTCGCTTCCTCCCCAGTCTCGCGAGAGAGGAGAAAACTTCTCCTCTTCCCATTCCACACAGCTCTCGCTCGCGTTCCACGCGGTGGGAAAAAAGGACCTCGCACAGTAGCAGCCCGTTGGCCGACGGAACCGGGGTGGCGCGGGAGCCGCATTCCGTCAAATCGAATTATAATCGAGTCGTCACTCGGGACGAGCCTTTGCCCCCCCCCCCACCAGTAGCCGTTGGTGACCAAGCGGTCAACGTTCCAGAACCGGATTACGACCCCCTCCAACCTCCGCGTTCTCCTTCTCGGCGTAGAACGAAAAAAGCGAATCCTTTCAAACCGGGAATCGCAGTTGGCGGCGGTCAAGCGAATTTTCGGCCTACTTCGCCATCGCTGCGGCGAGGCCCAAGTTTAGAAGATTATCTGTTGACCGCGGGGTGAATGGGGCGAACGACGAACCGTTTTGTGAAGCGCCCCGGCGGCGGGGTTGATCCGGGAGTTTTTTCTACTCTGCCCTTGTGTCATTCGGATTCTTTGCGGTGGCGGCGTCGGCGGCGGTTGTTATGATTATTTCTGGTGCTGGCTGTCCGTTTTGCTATTGTGTTCCGGGTTTAATTGTCCGGGTTCTGTTGTTGTTGTTGTTTTGCGAGACGAGTCTCGTTGCGGCATTGTAGGGAGTAGAAAAAAAGTATGGATTTTCACAAACTTGAAAACTGTTACGCGTTCCGGGGTTGGAAATCGATATTTCGTCTCGGTTAAAGCTGAATTGGAACTTTCGTTAGCTGCTTTTCGTTAGTTCTTATCCTGGATAATTCAACAAAACTCACAAATTTGAGACTGTATCTACGTATCTTACACCCTAACCAAAAATCATGATTTTCTGAGTTCAATTTTTTTAAACTAATTTTTCAGTTCAACAATAATATCATTTTTTGTTGTAGTACCTGATTGAACTCAGAAAATCATGATTTTTTGATAAGGGTGTACATCTCAAATACGAATGTCATTCCATGGTTGCTTTTAGTCAGTAACTGAATGTGTGTTGTCAACGAATAGAAAAGGATAACTACTATCGTTGTTTTTTTTTTTAATTAAATTTCGTATTGCTGAGAGTTCAGCAACTATTTTCAAAGAAGTGTTTCACATATTGGTCAACAGATCTAATCCTTAGTCATTGTGACTGAAATGGGTCGAATCGGAAACGGATAACAAGCAACTGGTATCTATAATGTAGACTCTGTTTTTATGTTTGGTTTCCACTCGAAAGCAGAACTAGCTCATGTTATGAAGATAACTATGATACCGATAGTTTCCAAAGAGTCTGAAGGAAGAGATTCAATTAACAGTCTATTTCTTGGTTGACTATCAATTTTTAAAATGTCCACGCTAAACTCAAAACAATGCATTATTGAAAGAAGCCAAGCAAACTAAAATAAAATTATTCCCCAGTGCACTAATAGACTAAGAATGTAGGCCTTAAACCCTATGGCTTATTTAAACACCTTCTTCTTAGAGTTTATTAGAAATGACGTCCGTATTTGAGAAGTCAATCACGATTTATATACTCCTTATTTTAAATTTCATTAGAGTGGATCAAACCCTAACGGGTGGTTCCAATAGCTGTAATTTTCTAGAAAAAAGCATTTTTAAAATCATAACTCCTTGTTATTTTAATGGATTTCAGTTTTTTGTTGCACAAACAACTTTTGAAAAAAATTAAACTTTATAACACTAATTTGGAAGAGCAAATTATGCTTACTGAGACGTGCAATTAATGTAAATCTGGAGTTTTTTTGAAAGGTCTAATGAACCATTTTTTCGGGTTTTTGCTTTTTGGGTGTTTTTGAAACAGCCTTGAGTCAGTGGTATTATTAAACACCCAAAATGCAAATAATGAAAATTTGGTTTATTGGACCTTTTCAAATAAAACTCCAGAAATGTTAATGTAAATGTAATACAACAAATTCCAATTTATCCGAAAACAGAAAAGTCTATCAAAATAATCAAAAAGGCTGTTTCTTGAGAACGAAAAAATATAATAATAATTTTTATACAAATTTTTGAAATTACAAGCCACACAGTATTAAAACATGGCAATATTACATCTGGGATGGGGTACATCTTTTATGTCAGAAAAATTGTACTTCTACCTCTGAAAATGTGTAATTTTTACACTTTCCTGGTGTAATGTCACATTTTCAGTCTGAATTGAGGTAGAATTACTTCATAAAAAACGTAATTTTCAACCTTCCAAAAAAACACCTTCGAAATATACACTTATTTTTCTGTGCATGGCAAAATCTTTAAATAAAATAAAATGTTCCAGCCTTATGCAGAAAAAAATGGGTAATTTTAACTCTGAAAATGTGTAATTTTACATCTTTTCTGGTGTAATGTCTAAATTGAGGTAAAATTACATCATAAAAGAGATAATTCCTTCCAAAATAACACCTTCCAAATTTACCCAATTTTTTATTGTGAACACAGCTAAAAATTGTATAATTTTTTAAGGCGTAAAATTGGAAGGTTAAATCTTAACTCTCTAATGACTTAATATTACCTCGATTTAGACTAAAAAAGTGACATTACAACGAAAAGTGGTAAATTTATACATTTTAGCTGGGTGCTGAACAGCAGTGGTTCGCAAAACGGCCTCAGTAGAGAGTATTGTTATCGATCATTAAAAATTGTGTGTGTTTTATTTTATTTTGTCCGAATGGAAAATGCTTGGCTTTTGAGGTCCTGGAGATGAAGTCAAGAAACCTTAAGAAAATTTAAGGCGAGATCGTAATTTTTTATAATTATGAATTGAAGTTGTTTATGGAGTCGATGCGGTTTTATCCATCCAGAAGCTGCCTTTATTGTTTGATTCCATTTGAAAATTGACTGGTTTAATGAAAATCTTCACTGTTTTGCCTTCCTCACGTTACTGAGGAAAGGCTATAAAATCACTCAAAAAATGCACTTCAGAATTAGACCTCCTAGACCCACCTTCATGTATACCTATCGACTCAGAATCAAATTCTGAGCAAATGTCTGTGTGTGTGGTGGGATGTTGATCAAAAAATTGTCACTCGATTATCTCGACATTGGCAGAACCGATTTTGTCCGTTTTGACGTCGATCGATCCGTCTTGGGGTCCCATAAGTCGCTATTAAAAATTGTGCAGTTTAATTGAGTACTTCAAAAGTTACACTAAAAAACCATTTTAGCAAAAGTCCGGAAGATTGTAAAAAGGGTGGTTTTTGTAAGAAGCCCCGTCATGCTATACATTTCCAGAAAGGTATTTAAAAGACCTTTCCAACGCGTCCAAAACATTGAAGATCTGACAACCCTATCAAAAGTTATTAGCACTTAAGTGTTATTTATACACTTTTTGGAGGCCAGATCTCAGATATTTCCATGAAAATGATGTCCGGGTCCATCATGCGACCTGTCGTTAGTTAGATAATCGAAAGACCTTTCAAATGAGCCTAAAACATCGAGGATCTGACCCTTTCAACAGTTATATGCACTTAAGTGTTATTCACGCACTTTTTGAATAGCACCCTTTAAATGTGAGGAAGGCGCCAACCACCTGAGGGTGGATTAAGTAACGTTTTTTAATTAGCTTCACTAAAATTAGCGAAGTTTTTTCGCTGGACCATGAAGAGCTGCAGGATTCCAAAATCAGCCAGGAAATTTATTCGCAGCAGTTTTTCGTCACCCGTAAAAAAGAAAAACATCTTCAAACCGATCGAAACATGAAAACACACACAATTTTCCAGCAAAAAATGACAAAAAATTGATAAAATAAAACACATACTACTGATGATAAAACAGCTCATTTACCAGTAAGAAAATGTCATGCTTGTGCTTGAACAGCCTCCTACTTTGTAGATGTAAACAAAGTGAGATCATTCAAAAATCGCATTCGCATTGTTTCTATTCATCACCTAGATTTTTAGAGGCGATATTAAACATTTCTTTTGACTTAAAATGTAATATTTATTACCACTCAGTAAAAAAATATGCAAGTTTGGAAGGTGTAATTTTGGGAGGTTCAATAGTACCTTGTATGATGAAATTTTACCTCAATTTAGACTGAAAAAGCGACATTACAACAGAATATTAGTTTTCAAGGGTAAAATAACACATAAAAGATGTACCCCTTCCGGGATGTAATATAACAAAGATTATTTTTTCTGTGCATGATATGTTTTACTGTGAATCCTGACAAATCGATTGATGCTGGTTTGCTGGGTCACTCACCACGGTTGGTCTGCGTTCGATCCTAGTCGGCCTTAAGTGCCGTTTTTCGAGACAAGATTTGTCTGATCACGCCTTCCGTCGGAGGGGGAAGTAAATGTAAGTCCCGATCTAATGTAGAAATTAGTTCCTCAGGTCAGTCCAGATGTAGGAGTTCTTAGAAAACCTGCTTTGCTGGAGTCTCTGGTCGGCACAAAGTAAAAAAAATCATGGTAATATTACATCCGTTAAGGGGTGTACATCTTTTATGTCAGAAAAATAAGTAATTTTTACCTCTGAAAATGTGTAATTATACCACTTTTCTGGTGTAATGTAACCTTTCCCGTCTAAATTGAGGTAAATAACATCATAAAGAGGTATTATTTAACCTTCCAAAATTACACCATTCAAATTTACACATTTTTTACTGTGCAGTTGGACTCACAATCCAAAGGTCGTCAGTTCGAATCCCGGGTGGGATGGGAGCTTAGGTGTAGGCACAGGTTTGATTGCCTCATCGTGTCTAAGTGTTCGAACAACTAATTTCAAGTAGAAATCTTGAAATAAAAAGAAAAAAAAATCATGATAATATTACATCTGGGAAGGGGTACATCTTTTATGTCAGAAAAAGGTGTAATTTTACCTCTGGAAATGTGTAGTTTTACCACTTTTCTGGTGTAATGTCAATTTTTCAGGTAAAGGGTAAAATTACATCATAAAAGAGGTAATATTCAACCTTCCCAAATTACAGCTTCCAAATTTACATTATTTTTTTCTGTGCAGAGATTGCCAAGGCCTTGCTGAAGAGCGAAAAGTGCAACGGATTCAAAAAAAGTGAAGTTTGGAGCTGTGGAATCAGAATCAGTGGCTTAAAGAATCCTTGGTCAAATTAGTCATCGTTCGCGATTTGGTGCGGGTCGCAAATCGTACGTTCATTCCCCGATGTAATGTGAACCCTCTGCGTGGGTCTCCGCACCATTTTAACCCCGACTACCGGTCGGCACCAGTGCCACGAAATCGAACCAGTAAACCCCCACCCCCTGAGAATGGGGAGAGGACCATTAGAGCTTGGACATTCGAGCTCTCCTGTGTCAACTCTTCAAGTAAGACAGGGTTTCGGTTTTGCTTAAAGTGCAAACGATATTTAACCATCGCTAGCACAGCGGCCTATTTCGTCGGGTGAATTGAGACTGCTGACCGAGGAAGACGTACGACTGTCACGAGTTCGTCTCAGACAGTCGTGTGGTGGTTCAACGAATTGTAAACGAAATTTTTAAGCCTATCGGCGCACTCATTTTGGATGAAAACAATAACACAAACAAAGTTTCAAAGGTTGAAGAACTGTCTATTTTCACTGTTATCACAAAACATAAAAATTTGAATCGAACTCAATCGAAATGAACAACGAAGCTGAACGAAGAAAATTCCTCCGCCCAAGACAGCTGATACAATTGAGGCTGGAACAAGAACCGGAGGGAGACAAAAGCAAACGACGACGAATGAATCTAATGAATTAACAAACAGATGACGATTAAATTGAAATGACCTAGAAAGTGGGAGATAAAAATATGTGTTAGGGCGACGCCGCGGCTTATTGGTGGTGATTATGATGCTGGGTGTGTGCGATTGTGAGTGTGTAAGTAAGTTAATGCATGGTTTGAGCCGGGGGTATGTCTGGGAATGTGTTTTCAATCGACTTGAGTTTTAAAATTATTTTCAGAAAAGCAAAACAAACAAAACAAACAAAACAAACAAAACAAACAAAACAAACAAAACAAACAAAACAAACAAAACAAACAAAACAAACAAAACAAACAAAACAAACAAAACAAACAAAACAAACAAAACAAACAAAACAAACAAAACAAACAAAACAAACAAAACAAACAAAACAAACAAAACAAACAAAACAAACAAAACAAACAAAACAAACAAAACAAACAAAACAAACAAAACAAACAAAACAAACAAAACAAACAAAACAAACAAAACAAACAAAACAAACAAAACAAACAAAACAAACAAAACAAACAAAACAAACAAAACAAACAAAACAAACAAAACAAACAAAACAAACAAAACAAACAAAACAAACAAAACAAAACAAACAAAACAAACAAAACAAACAAAACAAACAAAACAAACAAAACAAACAAAACAAACAAAACAAACAAAACAAACAAAACAAACAAAACAAACAAAACAAACAAAACAAACAAAACAAACAAAACAAACAAAACAAACAAAACAAACAAAACAAACAAAACAAACAAAACAAACAAAACAAACAAAACAAACAAAACAAACAAAACAAACAAAACAAACAAAACAAACAAAACAAACAAAACAAACAAAACAAACAAAACAAACAAAACAAACAAAACAAACAAACAAACAAAACAAACAAAACAAACAAAACAAACAAAACAAACAAACAAACAAAACAAACAAAACAAACAAAACAAACAAAACAAACAAAACAAACAAAACAAACAAAACAAACAAAACAAACAAAACAAACAAAACAAACAAAACAAACAAAACAAACAAAACAAACAAAACAAACAAAACAAACAAAACAAACAAACAAACAAAACAAACAAAACAAACAAAACAAACAAAACAAACAAAACAAACAAAACAAACAAAACAAACAAAACAAACAAAACAAACAAAACAAACAAAACAAACAAAACAAACAAAAACAAACAAAACAAACAAAACAAACAAAACAAACAAAACAAACAAAACAAACAAAACAAACAAAACAAACAAAACAAACAAAACAAACAAAACAAACAAAACAAACAAAACAAACAAAACAAACAAAACAAACAAAACAAACAAACAAACAAAACAAACAAAACAAACAAAACAAACAAAACAAACAAAACAAACAAAACAAACAAAACAAACAAAACAAACAAAACAAACAAAACAAACAAAACAAACAAACAAACAAAACAAACAAAACAAACAAAACAAACAAAACAAACAAAACAAACAAAACAAACAAAACAAACAAAACAAACAAAACAAACAAAACAAACAAAACAAACAAAACAAACAAAACAAACAAAACAAACAAAACAAACAAAACAAACAAAACAAACAAAACAAACAAAAACAAACAAAACAAACAAAACAAACAAACAAACAAAACAAACAAAACAAACAAAAAACAAACAAACAAACAAAACAAACAAAACAAACAAAACAAACAAAACAAACAAAACAAACAAAACAAACAAAACAAACAAAACAAACAAAACAAACAAAACAAACAAAACAAACAAAACAAACAAAACAAACAAAACAAACAAAACAAACAAAACAAACAAAACAAACAAAACAAACAAAACAAACAAAACAAACAAAACAAACAAAACAAACAAAACAAACAAAACAAACAAAACAAACAAAACAAACAAAACAAACATTTGTTTTTTATTTTTTTTGTATTTTTGTATTTTTGTATTTTTGTATTTTTGTATTTTTGTATTTTTGTATTTTTGTATTTTTGTATTTTTGTATTTTTGTATTTTTGTATTGAGTGCATAATTGGCAAAGGGAGCGCGTGGTCGTAAAAAAATATTCGGAGTGAAAAGTGATTTTTTTTTGTGTGTGCCTTTTGTTTCGCATTTTTGTCGTGAATTGTGATATAGTTTTCGATAAAAACGATCCGAGTTCGTTAGGTTTATCGCGTAACAAAATTATTTTGATTCATCGAGAACGTCGTGTGGTGCGCTAGTCTTTTTTGTGTTGAAAAGACCTTCCCATAGCTCCGTAGCTCGGAGGGCTCGACGTCGGTTGTTTGAGTGTGCCCTCTCCATAGCATCGTAGCTCGAGAGGCAACGAAAATCAATACCTTATCTAGCTAATAGAAAGAAGATAGGAAGGCACTTGATGATTGAGTTCGTCGCGTCTATTCCGTAACAAATTCATGAACTAAATGATTATATAATCAAAAATCAGACTACGCTATCATTGCAGCTATCCTACTAACCAATTTTCAGGTTCCTGGCGCTTGTGGGGTGTAAGCACAGAGTAAATCAGCTGCCCTAGTAGCAACCTGCGCTAACTAACATTCCCGTCCCTTAAAATCGAGATCTACAAACTGACATGGCGGGCGCCGTTGGTGGCCAATGACTGTTACCTATTCGCAACTGATCTTGCTTTAGCAATCATGGTGTTTTATCTTTTCAGCGCATTCATACATGCTGTTGATAAGGGAAACACCACTAGATCGTCGAAGCCTATGATCAGTAGTGCTGAAAGGATATTACGGTTCTGTTCAGCAACGGAGGGGCAACCATGGGTGATCTCTCATGCTCATGCTCATGCTCATGTATTTTTGTATTTTTGTATTTTTGTATTTTTGTATTTTTGTATTTTTGTATTTTTGTATTTTTGTATTTTTGTATTTTTGTATTTTTGTATTTTTGTATTTTTGTATTTTTGTATTTTTGTATTTTTGTATTTTTGTATTTTTGTATTTTTGTATTTTTGTATTTTTGTATTTTTGTATTTTTGTATTTTTGTATTTTTGTATTTTTGTATTTTGTATTTTTGTATTTTTGTATTTTGTATTTTTGTATTTTTGTATTTTTGTATTTTGTATTTTTGTATTTTTTTTTGTATTTTTGTATTTTTGTATTTTTGTATTTTTGTATTTTTGTATTTTTGTATTTTTGTATTTTTGTATTTTTGTATTTTTGCATTTTTGTATTTTTGTATTTTTGTATTTTTGTATTTTTGTATTTTTGAATTATCGTATTGTATTCTCATAGTTTTCCACGGCACAGATCCAACTCTGGCGCCACATTCCTTCTTAAATCGCAATCATTCCTAACGCAATATTATCGCTAATTTATTGCCATCCCATCAGGGTGACAATCACGCGCTGTGCCCTTCGGCTGTCATCGCCGTCGTTTGAACGCTCCATTGATGGTCATATTGAGGCAATAGGCAGAACTCCCCCAGAACCAGCAGAAGGTAGTGATGAAAGGAGGCAATCAAATGACAAGATGAATTGACGCAGAGACAGCAGAAAAAAGGTTTATGAATTAACGCGAACAGAATAGTGCATATCAATGGCGTGATGACATTTGCATACACTTGTAACACAGACAATAAACATTTAGATTAGCGAGAAAATGGCTAGCAAATTGAGTGGGCTGGGTTAAATTTGATGTTTGATTGTAATTTATTAGACCCTTTGTCGATTTGATAATAAATTCTTCAGTTATGAAGGTTTCAAGCATTAGGGAGGTATTACACTGCATCAAACGTGCTTCTAATTCTAGTTTGATATAAGTTTGACAGTAACACAACCTTAACTGACGCAACCTTGAACTATTCTTGGTTTGAGTCTCCGCAACGTTACACTAAGCTGTTGAATGGTGTCTTAGCTAAATCAAATGTTGGAAACATATCGCTCTTAAATTTGATAGATAAAACTGGTATTCACTGAAAAATCTCAACAAAAACCGTTTTCCACAGTCCATTCAAATATAAACGTACTCAAAGAGGCACGTTCCCGTCTCGATTGGAAACCACTTCGGCAATCACTTGAGCAGCATCTAATAGCACAGTCCACACGGTGATGATACCTTGCGCCCATTGCATCGATTCAGCAAAAGAGGCTAATTTTAGTCACTTTCAGTCACTCTCTCAACCCGCCTGCCTGCCAGCCAGAGTACTTGACGCATTCCATCGAAACACACTCTCAAAGTGCCAAAAATAGGGATCTAATTACAGTTTGATTTTGGCCATAAAAAGAGCCCTTAGAGTTTTGGTACCCAACAAAAAAAAATTTAAAGAAAGGCACAAGTACCATCTCAGTCAAGATGTTGCCGTTTTTGAGGGGGCACCCAACAAGAAAAAAAGTGAAAAGAAATGCCAGCAATGTCGAGTTTGTACTTGATAGCGGCATTTTTCGGAGTCTTGAGGCGGGCCCGTTAATGACCAAACGGTTGGCAATTTATATCCACTTGTTTGGTGGAGTGTTTTTGTCGGACTTTTGTTTTAGTGTGAAGGATAATTTATTAAAATATTTTTACGCTGACGCTGGCCTGGTTCGAGTCTTTGTAATGCAATGCTGACAGAATGGTGGGTGTCCTTACTAAAACCTGGGTTAAAAGGAACCAAACTCATCGTATTCACTGAAATTGAGAAGAAATCTCTTTATATGTTTGCCATTATGTTGCAAATTTATTCATATCACACATCACACAGCTTAATTGAAGTTTTCCGCAAAAGTTCAAAACAATGGAATGCCATCATGAATCTGCTACACGTAACGATCTACACGGCGTGGAATGTTGACTCTCCATCAAGATATCCCGCTCATAATTATGCGATTATGAATACGCGTATTATACCCACAGCATACACATTATTCACGCGGAAAACTGCGGAGGAAGTTTCCGCCAAGCCGTTTCAATGAGGCCGGAAGCAAAACGTGAAAGATTGGAAACGACTCTCGTATGAGTGTTGATGTTGAACAAAATTAGTCCGTTAATTCACACCACACTACCTCTTTCCCTTAGAAAAGTGAGGTGAAATTCTTGGTTTTTGACGGTGAGCAATTGCTGCTTAATTGAGACAAGTACAAACCATGTGGCCTCACCATGACACAATACCCCGGTACCTACCCCGCCCGGTGAGGGACGATTAAAATCTCGTGGCGGGGAAACTTGGTTATGAAACCGATCCTCTGTTTGTCGCGCCGCGCCAAGTGTCTTGCACGTGAAAAAGTGGTACCCGCAGGTGTGGGGTAGGTTAAGGGTAATGGGAGGGTGTTGACGGTAGACACATCTACGTGATATCTTCATCTTAATGCGGCCCTTCAAATTGTCGTGGATGTGGAGAAAAGTCTTTGGATAACATTAAATAGCGTACAATGTTGGTAAACTGTTAAAAAATAGGTATTTCTATGGGTGCCCTAGTAACATTCTAGGTTTTAAGTAGGCCATAAAAGCCTATTTAGGCCGTATGAGTGTTTTCAGAACTATGATAAAAACTGTATGTTTAAAAATTGGTTGGTGGAGAATCACCCTAGTAACGGAATTCTCCACCAACTCACACGAAATCGGAAAAAGTTGCCCCGACCCATGCAAATTCAATGCTGCATCAAACATGATTTTTAATATTTTTTTTGTTGAAATGTTCGATATTAAAAAAATACTTTTTTTTTAACAATAATATCTCTTAAACCAGGTTTTGCACCATCACGCACTTTGGCTCAAAAGGTGTATTTTGTGTTCGCTTGTTGCGAATGCAGGTAGACCACTCAAATCCCATTTTCAACAAATACTCGACTTTTTCCCGTCTTTTCCATAAACTCAAAAAACAGGCGTTTCTTATCTAAAGAATGATTTCAAACGGGACTGTGGTGTAGGGGTAAGCGTGGTTGCCCAGTCGGCTTGGGTTCGATCCCAGACGGTCCCGGTGGCATTTTTCGAGACGAGATTTGTCTGACCACGCCTTCCGTCGGATGGGGAAGTCAATGTTGGCCCCGGTCTAACCTAAAGGGTTACGTCGATAGCTCAGTCCAGGTGTTGGGGTCGTCCCCCTGGGTCCTGTCTCGGTAGAGTCGCTTGTAGGCAATTGGACTCACAATCCAAAGGTCGTCAGTTTGAATCCCGGGGTGGATGGAAGCTAAGGTGTAAAAAGAGGTTTGCAATTGCCTCAACAATTAAGCCTTCGGACACCTAGTTTCGAGTAGGAATCTCGCAATCGAGAACGCCAAGGCAATGCAATATCAATCATCGAACAAAACTTCTAAACAAATTAAAAAATAATCAAACTATTGTCAATTTTCGTAGAAACAGAAATAACAAACAAATTCCTAAAAAATACTTCAAAAATAGATGCAATCATTAGTCTTTGAAAAATAACCGAAAGCTTAATAATACATCTAATTTTAATGTTTTTTTTAAATGGCAAACGTAAAGTTTTTGATTCTTGATTTTAATTAGAAGTAAAAAAGAGATGGCAAAAAGTAAAAAATAACTGAATTTAAAATTTTATGCTAATTGCTTATCAAACTTCTAAACTTGATTACAGTTATTATTCTATAAAAAAAAACAAAATATCTAGAAATTCGTTTAAAAAAAGATTCCACCAAGTTTCCTTTGTATTTTAGTAAAGACAAGATCTTAAATCATATTTTTTTTTCAGCAATTTCTATATTTTTTCATGATTTCATAAAGAGCAATTCTCTATGAAATGGGTCGTTTTTCCTCAATTTTAATTTTTGTATATTTTAATCCGGCTGAAACTTTTTTGGTGCCTTCGGTATGCCTAAAGAATCCATTTTGCACCATTAGTTTGTCCATATAATTTTTCATACAAATTTGGCAGCTGTCCATACAAAAATGATGTATGAAAATTCATAAATCTGTATCTTTTGAAGGAATTTTTTGATCGATTTGGTGTCTTCGGCAATGTTGTAGGTATGGATTTTAAAAGGGCGACTATTTTCGAAAAAGTCACCTGGATTTAACTTGAAAACGGTGCAATTTATCAAAATTTGACTAAAGTACATTTTGATTGCAAATTTGATTTTACATCGAAAAACCCGATTTAATCCCACCAGGGGTGAGATAGAGCCTTTCTTACTAGAGAATATAACTTCTCTCAATTCACAACATCGACTTGATACAAAAAATCTTATGATGAAAGCAAGGTATTATTAATTATGTTAATATTAATCTAAAAGAAATTGAAAACGCAATTTTCACCAATCGAATATTTTTAATCGTACAAATTCTTAGCTTCCAATGCGCAAGTGACGACACACACCGCGGTTTTGGTTTTCTAGTTTTGGTACGAGCCCAAAAACCGAACAAAGCAGGCGCAAAGCAAAACCGAGTTAACCGCACAGTGGGAAGCTTGCCATTCAGCGTCTACGAAAGTGAGAGAGTCAGAGATAGATATTTTTACAACCGCACCACTACACACTCAATCGCAATACCTTAGGAAGATAGCCATTGGCGTCGCGAGCATTGAAAACTTTCAAAAAGATATAAAGCTTAGAAGCTTCGAAAGCTCCTATTGGAATCCAATGAACTCCGTTAAATAAAACGACACGACAAATGAAGCCTACTTATAGGCGATTTTAGGAGCACACGGGAAACAAATTGATTGTACCCGGATGAATGTCCTATGTCAAAAAAGTTTCTGCATAAACATTGGACAGTTATGCAAAAACGGACAGAGCAAAAGAAACCGAAAAGCTACGATATCTTACATGTTGAAGGAAATATCGGTAGAAAAGCTTCTACAAACGAGTATATCTCGAGCCACAAAATATATGCGCCAGCATTCTCGCGCCAGTATTCGAAGCTCAACTTGACAACTTGTCGACTTGGCGACGAAGCGTCGAAAATCGATGCAGTGTGATTTTTTAGCGATTTTTCGGATTACAATTCATGCTGAATCGACATATTTACGAAGCTGGAAATGACGTCCTGGCTTAAAGTAAAACCTATACCTTTCTTTAGTAAGAAAGGCAAAAAGTAAATCGTTCTAAAAATTGATCCGGATTGCCGATCGATGTCGAATTTGTTTCAGATGCTCACTCATGGTCTGTACTATGAATGTAGCAAGAAATTTCGAATAAAATCAGAAATGAAAAATGTTGGCGAAGGTCACCAGGTGGGCTTTTACCTTTTTTTAGGGATTTTGTTTCTTATGGTAGGTCAATCAAACGGCTCTAACTCCAGAACCATATTATGAATCTGGATGAAAATTTGGGAGGTTGTAGGGCTCGAAAAATGTAATTTTTGAGATAAATAAAAGGTATGAAAATGAAAAATTTTGACCATATTTTCATTTGAAAACTGTGTATTTTCTGGAAAAGTCTGGCCGCATCCGAAAACAGATGGATAATTCGAAATTTGCGCGGCAACTCGCCCAGGTTCAGCACACTAGCTTTCATCTGCATTTAAGAGAATCGAAATCGGATTTATGGGAGCTGAGAACGGCGCGACACAAAATTTTGCAAAATTTTACCACATACGAACATCACTCGACCTCCACGGAATTTATTTTCTCAAAATTCGAGGGTTCGAGATAGACGAGTTCTGTCAAGGTGAATCGATAGAGCGTCGAAAATCGATGCAGTGTGATTTTTTAGCGATTTTTCGGATTACAATTCATGCTGAATCGACATATTTACGAAGCTGGAAATGACGTCCTGGCTTAAAGTAAAACCTATACCTTTCTTTAGTAAGAAAGGCAAAAAGTAAATCGTTCTAAAAATTGATCCGGATTGCCGATCGATGTCGAATTTGTTTCAGATGCTCACTCATGGTCTGTACTATGAATGTAGCAAGAAATTTCGAATAAAATCAGAAATGAAAAATGTTGGCGAAGGTCACCAGGTGGGCTTTTACCTTTTTTTAGGGATTTTGTTTCTTATGGTAGGTCAATCAAACGGCTCTAACTCCAGAACCATATTATGAATCTGGATGAAAATTTGGGAGGTTGTAGGGCTCGAAAAATGCAATTTTGAGATAAATAAAAGGTATGAAAATGAAAAATTTTGACCATATTTTCATTTGAAAACTGTGTATTTTCTGGAAAAGTCTGGCCGCATCCGAAAACAGATGGATAATTCGAAATTTGCGCGGCAACTCGCCCAGGTTCAGCACACTAGCTTTCATCTGCATTTAAGAGAATCGAAATCGGATTTATGGGAGCTGAGAACGGCGCGACACAAAATTTTGCAAAATTTTACCACATACGAACATCACTCGACCTCCACGGAATTTATTTTCTCAAAATTCGAGGGTTCGAGATAGACGAGTTCTGTCAAGGTGAATCGATAGAGCGTCGAAAATCGATGCAGTGTGATTTTTTAGCGATTTTTCGGATTACAATTCATGCTGAATCGACATATTTACGAAGCTGGAAATGACGTCCTGGCTTAAAGTAAAACCTATACCTTTCTTTAGTAAGAAAGGCAAAACGATGTTGAAAAAATCAGTATTGATTCAAAAAATCATAACTCGGTCAAAGATTTTTTGCACAAACTGGACATTTCTGAAAAGTTGGCATTTGATGTCCTCTAAAACATATCACAACATAAAAAAAAATATTGTTTTTTTGCAAATCAAGTTTTAGTGACAAAAAGTTAAATAAAAAATCAACAAAAAAATTTTTACCGAGTATTATTTTTTCCAGTGTAGTCCGTATCCATACCTACAACTTTGCCCAAGACACCAAATTGATGAAAAAATTCCTTCAAAAGATACAGATTTTTTAATTTTCGTGTTTCATTTTTGTACGGACAGCTGCCAAATTTGTATGGAAAATTATATGGATAAACTAATGATACAAAATGGCTTCTTTGGGCATACCGAAGGCACTAAAAAAGTTTCAGTCGGATTAAAAAATACAAAAAAAAACGAATATCTGAAATCTGAAAGAACTCCTCTACAGTATGTAAAAAAAGTATTTACACCCCTTGGGCACTATGCACATTTTGTGATGAAACATGTAAAAAATTTAAAGTTTGACAGGAACCTAGTACTACGTTTTGTTCAGAAACTCATGCCAAACATTTTGCTACAAAAAGCTCATGAAAAGATGATTTCTATAAAAAGTTATATAACAAATACTATTACGAAAATAAAAAAGGTGCAAAAAAAGTATGTACACCTTTCGAAAAATTAACATAAATAATGTTATTTGTTGACAAATCACCATAAATCCAGTCTCCCAACTCCAAATAGGCATCCTTGACTGATTAAAAGAATTTGGATTGAATATAAAGTTTACTAACTACTTAGTATAAAAGTTTATATAACTCTGGAAATTCTATATAAAACTTATCTAAACTTAATTTTGCAAACTTTTAATTCAACTAAATGTCAATATATTACCATATAATTGCTAAATAAACATTTTGGAGTGGGTATAACACCGTTTTGGGGTATTTGTATCGATAGAATAGATTTTTCGTTGGAATTTCGTACCAACCCGGAATTACGTCGTAGGAAAATCCGCCTGCATCCGAACCGGTCCACGATTCACAAGTCAACCTATGTGGAATCGGAAAGGGCATAAAATTTCCGATCTTTTGATACCCATACATCTAGGTTTTCTTTAAAACCTACGTTTTTAAATACCTGGGCAAAAAGTAAGTTTGATCAACGAGAACAAAAATTACGAAATTCCATACATTTTTGGCAGGTTGCTCAAACGAAACCATAACAACGTTTTTGCTTAGGTATTTAAAAACGTAGGTTTTAAAGAAAACCTAGATGTATGGGCATCAAAAGATCGGAAATTTTATGACCTTTCCGATTCCACATAGGTTGACTTGTGAATCGTGAACCGTTTCGGATGCCGGCGGATTTTCCTACGACGTAATTCCGGGTTGGTACGAAATTCCAACGAAAAATCTATTCTATCGATACAAATACCCCCAAAACGGTGTTATACCCACTCCAAAATGTTTATTTAGCAATTATATGGTAATATATTGACATTTAGTTGAATTAAAAGTTTGCAAAATTAAGTTTAGATAAGTTTTATATAGAATTTCAGAGTTATATAAACTTTTATACTAAGTAGTTAGTAAACTTTATATTCAATCCAAATTCTTCTTTAATCAGTCAAGGATGCCTATTTGGAGTTGGGAGACTGGATTTATGGTGATTTGTCAACAAATAACATTATTTATGTTAATTTTTCGAAAGGTGTACAAACTTTTTGCACCTTTATTTTCGTTATAGTATTTGTTATATAACTTTTATAGAAATCATCTTTTCATGAGCTTTTTGTAGTAAAATGTTTGGCATGAGTTTCTGAACAAAACGTAGTACTAGGTTCCTGTCAAACTTTAATTTTTTTACATGTTTCATCACAAAATGTGCATAGTGCCCAAGGGGTGTAAATACTTTTTTTACATACTGTAAATTAAAAAGTATTTCATTTCCATTTGACCGAAAAACGATAAGACTTTTTTGATATTTAAGTTTTTCGGTAATTTACCCATCCTTGTTCATGGGAAAAATTTGGAAAGAAATGTTTGAAATAACTTTATGAATTCAGTTTATAAAGCCATGTGATCATTATGTGACCAAATTTTTTGATTCATAATAAAATATTATGAAAATTTGTGTCAAATGCATCCAAAATTTATTAGAATTTCTTATGCTTGAAAAAGACTATCCATTCTCAAATAAATTGAAATACTTAAATACTAAAGACGAATTGAATGAAATTAAATTAAAAGTTGTACTAAATATAATAAAATTATTCTAAGGTCACACATAATTTTCAAACAGATATGCTTGGAATTCCCGACTTTTCCCGACGTTTTGACAAAAAAGCACAAATTCCCGACTTTTTGCCGATTTTTGACGGATTATCGCGAATTCCCGACTTTTTCCCGTCTTTCCCGATTTCCCGACTTGAGTGGCCACCCTAGATTTTGATTCTGATTTTGATTTTGATTTTGATTTTGATTTTGCTTTTGCTTTTGATTTTGATTTTGATTTTGATTTTGATTTTGATTTTGATTTTGATTTTGATTTTGCTTTTGCTTTTGCTTTTGCTTTTGCTTTTGCTTTTGCTTTTGCTTTTGCTTTTGCTTTTGCTTTTGCTTTTGCTTTTGCTTTTGCTTTTGCTTTTGCTTTTGCTTTTGCTTTTGCTTTTGCTTTTGCTTTTGCTTTTGCTTTTGCTTTTGCTTTTGCTTTTGCTTTTGCTTTTGCTTTTGCTTTTGCTTTTGCTTTTGCTTTTGCTTTGCTTTTGCTTTTTTTTGCTTTTGCTTTTGCTTTTGCTTTGCTTTTGCTTTTGCTTTTGCTTTTGCTTTTGCTTTTGCTTTTGCTTTTGCTTTTGCTTTTGCTTTTGCTTTTGCTTTGCTTTTGCTTTTGCTTTTGCTTTGCTTTTGCTTTTGCTTTTGCTTTTGCTTTTGCTTTGCTTTTGCTTTTGCTTTTGCTTTTTTGCTTTTGCTTTTGCTTTCTTTTTTTTGCTTTTGCTTTTGCTTTTGCTTTGCTTTTGCTTTTGCTTTGCTTTTGCTTTGCTTTTGCTTTTGCTTTTGCTTTTGCTTTTGCTTTTGCTTTTGCTTTTGCTTTTGCTTTTGCTTTTGCTTTGCTTTTGCTTTTGCTTTTGCTTTTGCTTTGCTTTTGCTTTTGCTTTTGCTTTGCTTTTGCTTTTGCTTTTGCTTTTGCTTTTTTTTTTTTGCTTTTGCTTTTGCTTTTGCTTTTGCTTTTGCTTTTGCTTTTGCTTTTGCTTTGCTTTTGCTTTTGCTTTTGCTTTTGCTTTTGCTTTTGCTTTTGCTTTTGCTTTTGCTTTTGCTTTTGCTTTTGCTTTTGCTTTTTTTGCTTTTGCTTTGCTTTTGCTTTTGCTTTTGCTTTTGCTTTGCTTTTGCTTTTGCTTTTGCTTTTGCTTTTGCTTTTGCTTTTTTTTTTGCTTTTGCTTTTGCTTTTGCTTTTGCTTTTGCTTTTGCTTTGCTTTTGCTTTTGCTTTTGCTTTTGCTTTTGCTTTGCTTTTGCTTTTGCTTTTGCTTTTGCTTTTGCTTTGCTTGCTTTTGCTTTTGCTTTTGCTTTTGCTTTTGCTTTTGCTTTTGCTTTTGCTTTTGCTTTTGCTTTTGCTTTTGCTTTTGCTTTTGCTTTTGCTTTTGCTTTTGCTTTTGCTTTTGCTTTTGCTTTTGCTTTTGCTTTTGCTTTTGCTTTTGCTTTTGCTTTTGCTTTTGCTTTTGCTTTTGCTTTTGCTTTTGCTTTTGCTTTTGCTTTTGCTTTTGCTTTTGCTTTTGCTTTTGCTTTTGCTTTTGCTTTTGCTTTTGCTTTTGCTTTTGCTTTTGCTTTTGCTTTTGCTTTTGCTTTGATTTTGATTTTGATTTTGATTTTGATTTTGATTTTGATTTTGATTTTGATTTTGATTTTGATTTTGATTTTGATTTTGATTTTGATTTTGATTTTGATTTTGATTTTGATTTTGATTTTGATTTTGATTTTGATTTTGATTTTGATTTTGATTTTGATTTTGATTTTGATTTTGATTTTGATTTTGATTTTGATTTTGATTTTGATTTTGATTTTGATTTTGATTTTGATTTTGATTTTGATTTTGATTTTGATTTTGATTTTGATTTTGATTTTGATTTTGATTTTGATTTTGATTTTGATTTTGATTTTGATTTTGATTTTGATTTTGATTTTGATTTTGATTTTGATTTTGATTTTGATTTTGATTTTGATTTTGATTTTGATTTTGATTTTGATTTTGATTTTGATTTTGATTTTGATTTTGATTTTGATTACATTTTCAACTTACACTTTTTTTGCTTAGACTTATTAATTTCGATAATTTTTTATTAAGGCTTTGGTCTATTCGACCTTAAAGAATTCCCTCGATTTGAGTAAGCGAATGATTCACGACACAATTCGTTTCACAATAGAAAATGAATTACACATTATTCTTCCCAAAGGTATATTTTCTACAGAGTAATTGAGTAAAACCTTTATGTAGTTGAGTTGTGTAATGGAGAAAGAAGTTTAAAAATAATATTTTTTTCATTGCCAAACTATTCTTAGACAGTGAACCACTTTTCTACAGAAGATGCATTTTTTCATTATTACAGGTGTGCCCAGGTGAGGTATGCAGTATAACCCCACTGTTTACCTTAACCTTAGGCAAGCAAGAAAAGAAGATCCTTATCTCTCCGGCGGCATTTCTTCAGACATCATCAAATGAATCGCGCGCTGTCGCCTCGAAAGCTGAGAACTGTGACAATCGTCAACATGATGACAGATGGGCAAGTGAGTGCAAAAAAAAAGTCCCACTTTCCCATCAATTGCCATGTGACTGATGATGGCACAGAAGACTGCTGCACCTGAAGTCGGATGTGTGTGGGAAAAGTTCTAGTTTCTGGCGCCAATTAGCGTCTGGCTGTGAATCGATGCTAACTCGCTAGATAGTGGCCACCTCTTCTCTTGCATGACATGTTATGAAAAGAATGCTTGAAAAATGAAAGGTGGCTTTTTGCAAGGAAAATGAAAAAAGATATGAAACTGGGCATGGTCGCAAATGGTGTCACCAGGTGACAAGGTTTGCGAGTCACATGGGTGGTTTTTGTGACAATGAAGAATTATACATACATAGACTAGATCAACTGAAGGTATAATGTTTCGAAATTACCTTCGAAACTAAAGTGTTGTAAATATTGCGAATAGCTTAAAGTTACATTTTCAAACACTTTTTCCACTGGTTTTCCCACAACGATCTTCCCAACCGTTATCGGCACTTCCATAAATCATTTTCCGCTTATCTCGCCGGGTATAACAGCTACATCAACAGTCAAGAGGCAAAAAAAAATCCGCAAAACTGTCGGAAAAGCACTCAACACCACCACAACCACATCCAAGCTCAAAAAGAAAGGCCATAAAAGCTTTACCCCACACTTGGGAGAAAAAACCTCCTACCCCCTCTCAAAAAGAGCCCATTTCTCGGCAAAGTTGCAAAGTCACACCCCGAGACTCCCCACCTTTCAACTTTACCACCAACCCACCACCCACCCAACTTGATGGATGATTTTCACCACACTTTCCGCCAATCGTGGTCGCAGTGGGCGAGGAAAAACGACTTTTTTTCAGTCTGCTGAGACCTGCCGGGGGGTTGATCCTTGATGGCTCTTCAGCGGGGCTTGCTACGGGTTTTTCTGTGATCAACCCCTCCCACCCCCTTTGGGAGACTGTGACGGAACGGCTGTCAGAAAGAGAAAGAAAGAGTGAGCTCCCAGGGTTTAATTGTGGCGGACCAGGCCACTCCTGGAGAAAAAATGTCTCTTTCCTGGAACGGGGCTTAAGGGGGTTGTAACCTAGCCAACCCTGGCGACAAGGGCAACCCAAGGGCGAAAGTGGATGACCGGCCACAACGGCTGGGGGGTTGCTGGAAAAGCCGTGGCCCTGTTAGCTGGGTTGTGGTCGTTCGGTCCGCTTGGTGAACTCGTTTGAAATGGAGAAAGATTGTTAAGAGATCTTAAAGATTTCTATGCAAAAAATCGTTGCTCTCGTTTTTTGCACTATTTTAGTAAAACATACATTTAATCTCATTTTATTGACGCCAAATCGACCAGCCAAATTTCGCAACACCTCCAATTCATATGAATCTTTCAGAAAAGATTTTGTGCCACTAAACAGTTGTTTCTGTAAAAAAATTATAATAAAGGTATTGTTTGTAAAATAAAACTGTTCATCTCTTAGTCGTCTTAGATGTTTTGTTTATATTTGTTTTTAGAAATTAATGCAAATAAAACTAAACAGTCCATCCCTTTAAAATTTTAGTTCCTCCTAATAATGTTGGAAAACTTTAAAAAAAACTTTCTCATCCGTCCGATCCATGGTAGATATCGTTGGATTGAAAGTGTGAAAAAAATAAAAAAATACATGCCGGCAAATTTAATGCTTCCAAGAGTAAAATTGTTAGAAGGATGGCACGATTTGTCATGTTTAATTTTCTAACTTGAAGATGGACTGTTTTTGTTTTTGCAGATTTATTTAATTTAGAGATAATACTGCAAATATTTCCATTAAATAATTCAGTGATGTTTCAATAACTTAAATAAAACCCCGCAAAAACGAAGGCATCAGACAAGTAAACATGAGAAATCTTCCAAAAAAAAAAATAAATTTAATATGAAAATTGAAATTACAAGCCATGGTGAAATCATCTAAATGTTGAGGATGTTTTTTTGCGGTACTGTACATTGAAATTCACAAAACTATTTTTTAAACCTTTTTTTGCCCTCTGATTTTTTGGCACGATTTTGAATAGGAAGGCGACATAAACTATTAATAATATTTGCAACGGCCTGACATAGAAAAACCAAATATGATCAAACATCGATTATTTGACACTTCGGCTAAATTTTAAGGGCAGTTTCAGATTAAGCAGGCAAGGATACATGGAAAACTAATAGTTGGAATTTTTTGAATTTTGCTAGGGTGGTCTCACACACTTTTCCCTTGAAAATAAGACATTTTCAAACTCAGACAGTTTAAGTTTAAAGAGGAATACCCCTGTTTTAAGAAAAATACCACTGAGATATTCTCAGCTTTTGAAGTCGTAGATCTCCCTTTTTTAAACATAAAGTTAGGCCAGCACTTTTTTGAGATATTTAAATTTCAAATTTGCATTTTTACCTTTAAATTGCTTTAAGTTATGACGCTTAAGTTACATCTTTTCAAAAACAACTGAATGTTTATCAGAGCTCTAAAAGTGCTCAGAACAGTTTCTTTCTCTGAAACGTTCAAGAATAGATTTTTGAGGGTTTGTTTTCGATGAAGGCGTAAATTGCGATATAAAATTTTGGTGTCTTAAACAAAAATGCTTGTGTTGGCATGCCCATCAAGTTTTTAGAAGAGAAAAAAAATCGGTCTGGTATACCAGTGGATTTCATGGCGAAATAGATGTTGTGATTGAACTCTGTATAGTAACTCTGTAAGACTTTTGAAACCAACTTTTACAAACATTTAAAGATTTATTACCACGACTTATGATGCAAGTGAAGTATAAACTGCAATAAACCGAAATTTTATGTTTTCAGGTACCTCAATTAGCAAAAAACACCTCAAAACCACCTTCGAATTCCTGGAATATATCCCCGGTGGTAAGGAACCATTTTTCCAAAAAATAGGATAAATTTCCGTCGAATGCAACAGGGTGGATCAAAATTGGTATATCGTCAAACCGTCACACTCTTCACACCAAAGCTCCGAAACTTCACCATTTTTAGGAAAATCTATTTTCCACTCAAATATTCGATTTGGAGTCCCCTCCTTAGATGTATTTATCTTTTTACTGTATGCAGGGATGGAATAATCTCAAAAAAATCAATTTCGCTTGCGAATTTTCTTCACCCTCCAAAGAGAGAGGAGGCAAATCACGCAAAAGAAATTCGCTCCCGAAATTCTCCAAGAAAATCAATCTGCTGATGATTTTTTGTGAATTTCCTTGTCAGCACCACTTAATAATATTTATTTCACTTTGTTTACACACATTGCCCTTCTACAAAATGTGACAGGTAATTTTCACGGGGATGCTTCGGCTGTCATCTGCATACAATGTCACTGAAGCCTAAAAAGTACCAAAGTTTTGATGTCTGGTGTCAAAATTATGGGGAGTAACATGACGAAAAGGGCGCAAAATCGAAAGGACGAAAATATTTTTTTCTTTATTTTTGTTTAGTTAGTTAAAATGAAATTAAATGTGTACCATTATCCCGTGCAAATCGAGACACATGGGGTGAATTGAGAAGTGATTTTAGCAATGTTTTTGAACAATATTTGAATATTTTTTAATTTGTTTCAGTAGGAATAGACACAAAACAACAAAATTAGTTTCTAAATTTGAACTTTTATGTCTAAAAACAGTTATTCTGGCTTTCTTGTCGAAAATTTACCAACATATTCAAACCACGGGGTACCATAGAAGTTGGTTTGTTTGACTCAAAAACATGCTTTTTTGTAAAGCCCCACAACGTGAGCCCCACAACGTCCCTAACAATGGGCTATGCCCTGTTCGTGGACTCGCTCTTATGGTTTCCCAACAACATGGTTGAGCTCAACCGCCTCAAATTGTAGATTTAAATTAACATTATGATGATCTGTAAGTTCATTGGCCAAATAAGAATTTGCGGAAGACATTTCAGAGGATTTGAAAAAGACACCTGCTGGGAAGCTTTGCTTGAGACCTGATGCTTAACATATATGGTTGTTGTCGGCATTTATGGTTTATTTTAATGAAAAGAATCAATGTGAGCCGCTACAGGATTATTTTCCAAAAAATTAAATAAGACTTATTATATTCTGATTTGTGACCCTCTGAAATGTTATTCCCGAAACAGCGCCACCAAACATTTGGTGGCGGCTTCAGCAAGCTACGTCAGTATCACGGGCCTGGTAATTTTTCGACGTGTGACTTTACACTTGCTAGTGTAGTTGTGAAAAAGATATTCCACCGAATAATCAAGATGATGATTTTTTTAGATTCCTTTTACCGATCATTCGTGCGCGAGAGAGACGAGCCATACTCCTTTCGGATTTTTCTCTTGATGAACGTCCAATGAATTTGTTTTGATGATGATTATTCCATCGCTGACTGTATGATTTATTTCAGTTTCCATATCATTCCTTATGGCCCTATTCTTCAATTCATATTCCTTTTCTATATACAGTCGACTCTCTGGCTGTCGATCTTCTCGATATCAATAATTCTCCATCTGCATACTTCAATTATCTTCATTCCTCGATATTTTCCCTTGCTTGGAGGATCTCTTCCTAGACGGTCCCTTGGATTCTGTTTGCTTTAAAAATCTTTTCCTAATTTCACTTTCTCATGGCTTGCATAGACATTTTTCTTGCCGAAACGAGGCTTTGATGGGTGTTTGACATTAGTTTGTTTTTGTTTGATGGACGTTGCCATGATTCTCTCCCATAGCTGGGTATCAAGAAAAAAAATATTTTCAATCGAGTCTTCATTTTGCATCGTTCTGTAAACTGATGATTCTCTTCCTCGACGGTCCCTTGGATATTGACAACCAGAGAGTTGACTGTATTATCAAATTGCATAAATTCATGACAATAGCACATTACTCAAAAAACACAACACATCATAACTGATCCGGAGCATGTGATACGGTACATGTCCACGCATCTTTCCTTCCCTATAGATTCCCTATGGGACCATCCATAAACCACGTGGACAATTTTTTTTGTAAATCTATACCCCCCCCCCCCTCGTGGACAATTGCTTATACAAAAAAAATCTTTGTATGGACCGTGGACAATCGCAATCCCCCCCTCCAAGTGTTGACGTGGTTTATGGATGGTCCCTATGTTTCGATCACATAATCCTCTCTGCTGTTAATGTAATGCAGTAGACCTGGCCACTCTTTCATGAGGGAATGTACTGCACAGTAAAACAATATTATGGTAATATTATATCCGGGAAAGGTTACAACTACATCATAAAAGAGGATTCAACCTAACAAAATTTTACCTTTTGTTGTTTGTTTTGTTTCAATTTATATCTGTGTGTGTCCAATCTGTGTGGCTGTGTGTTACCAAAATTGTCACTCAGTTTTCTAAGCACTGGCTGAACCGATTTAGGCCTAACCGGTCGCATTTGATTCGCTTCAGGGTCCCATAGATTGAGTTCCAACAAAATTTTTGTTTCGATAAGTAGTACACAAGTTATGTATAAAATGTGTTTTCGTAATATCCGGATGTTATATAAATGACCATAAATCGTACCAAACATCATCATGTTATGTATCGTTGGATAGGTAATCAACAGTTATATCCACTTAAGTGATATTTATGTACTTTTCTGAAGCCGGATCTCACTTATCTGTACGAAAACTATATCTGAATCAGTCATCCGACCTATTCTTGTTTCTCGAGAATTATTGTTAGTTATTTTGGCATGGAAACATCAAATAAAATAACCTCAAAAAAGGGTTTCAGACAGATTAACATACCAACAATTTCTGTTAAAACAGTCCAATGTCTAAAATTATATCTCTTCTCGAACTTAGTCCTCTTTTTTTAAATTTTTCATAAATCCAGATCATGTCACCCACCACCTCCCCCCCTCCAAAACATAAAATTTGGGTGGCCCTCTTTTCAACCATTCTTCGACGGAGGTAAACTACGCTTCAACCGTCAGCCTTTCGAACCCATTTGCTTTCACCGCCAAAAAACTACCAACTCTTCACTGGCGGGGTTCACTTTGGGCCGCTGCCGTGTTGATGGTCGTTCCGATTGCCATTGGCCCCACAACCCTGCGCCCCGGATGGTGGTGGCTGTGGGTGGCAATGTCTGACCTTTTGACATGCGCGCGTGAATTTTATATCTTTCTCTGTTTTTCCCACTCTCTTCACTGTCTCACTCTGCCTTCTTGGGCCTTCACGAGCTCTCTCCCTCTTTCTTTCGCCATGACGACGAGCACTTTTAGTGCTTTTATTTTTATGTTCCACTTTACGCGCGAAAAACGAAAGAAAATTTCCTCCAACTTTTCCAGCGACTTTCTTCTTCTCTTTGTGTTGGTGTGTGTGTGTTGGAGCATTTCAAGGTGTAAATTTGTGTGGGTGCTGCTGGTTTACTATCGAGTTACTCCGGGGTCCTTTTTGCGTCCTATTTTCGTCATGGTGAAAGAAAAAAACGAAGTGACAGCGAGCCATCGTGGTAGTAGTAATTCCCGTTGAACGAGAAGGTGGAGCTCGGTCGACCGTAGAGTGAACTCCCCCTTGGCCTGGCCTTAGAGAGCTCACCCCCACCTGCCTCAACCCACGCCAACCGTCACGTCGGTAAATGGTGTGGGAGTGAAAATGGCATCATCCGCGCTGGAAAACGACGGGACGGCTAAACGATTCGCCCAGCGATAGGTGCCCAGGTCCAGGTGATGGAACCAGGTGAGCGCGGTTACCAACTTTGGCTTGGGACTGTTTAAAGTTCTTGATGATGGTGCTTTTAAAGGCGTTTCGCGCTTTGGGGCAGTGAAATGTTGGAAAATTGCTTCAACATGACTTGATTGCATGCACTTTTTAAAATCCAGACTGTTGAGAATTCTATTCAAGTCTCAATTAATTTCACTAAATTTTCATTTAAATATTAAACTTATCTTATTTATTCGTTCCTGTTACAGTTGGAGCAGGATTATTTAAATCTATGACAAGATTAAACAATTACAGTCAATCCAAATGTAGCTAAACCTTCAAAATTGGTTTCAAGCAAAACAGTACAACCCAATCGGACGTGACGTCAAAAACTATTTTTGTTATTAATTTTTAACTTTCAAAAATTAATATAGTTTTCTTTTTGCGCAATATCATAATGAAGCAAAACGAAAGATTTTAACCGCACACAAAATTGTAAGGGAATCAAAAAATGTTTCATAATAAGGGGTTAAAAAGGCAAGCAAGACAATGTTGATGGGTCAATGTGAATTTATCAATAAACAGTCTATACAGTTTACTTCAGTTAATGAGTTTGAGCATGTTTACAAATCAACATTGCACAGTGGTTCAGCTCGCAAAAGTAAGTGGTAAAATGATTTTCCGAAAAAATGTTTGGGAGCTTTGGTGTCTTGAGAAAAATTGTTACAAACGGAAAAGGTCAACTTTTGGTTTGGCTGAAAATTAGGGTGGTTCACGATGCGGGTGATTTTTAACTTTTCAGGAATATTCATGGGATTTTTTTTTTGTCTTCTAAAAAGTTAAATTATCTCGCAATTTACGACCAAATTTGGAGAAAGCAGCTGTGTAAATCTTCAAAAATCAGTTTTTTGAACGTAACAATTCAAGGATAAGTATAAGAGAAAAGTGATGTCCGATGCTGTAAGAAACAAATATTTTTATGTTTTGACAAGTCAATTTGGACATAAGGATCAAAAGTTACTGCAAACTGCAAATTTAAAACTTAAATATAGCATAGCATAGCATTGGTGTCTACCCGTAGCTGCTACTTCGTTATTGACCAGGACCTCCGAACATTGCTCCGTGGACCACAGATGAAAAGTAGGAACCAATCATCACCCCTTCGCAATTTTCAAAGGTCCCTATCGTGCTGATCAATACCGACGCCGGCCACGACCAGTGGTAAGACACGGGGAAGTGGATGGGAATGTTAGCCGATACTTGAGTGATGGGACCGCCAAATCGACTGCGTCTCCGACAAAGTATCACATGAGTTTTGAGGGGTTAGTAAGATGGGTATGAGGTCAGGATTCACTGTGGTAGGTGATGCGACCATGAGCAATTTGTTTATGGGTTGAAATTTTAAAAATCTTAGGCAGCCGGCTGCGGAAAGATAGCTATCTAGGGATTTAAATATAGTATTAATTCGACCGCGATTCTCCAGAAATTCTCCGTCGGCGTGCCTTCCGATCAACGGTGATGTAGGAAGGGCTTCATTCATTAAAATTATTTTATATCATAAGCCTTAAAACATATCCGTCGACGTGCCTTCCGATCCTCGATGATATGGAAAGGACTTAATCCAGCAATACGACTTGCTTGTCTCAAAAAACAAAAATCGGATCGTTTCTATCGAAAACTATATAAAGAGAACAAAAATGAAATTCATCGGCCAACGAACGCGCGAAATGAAAAAAGAAGAAGAAAAAAATCCAATCACCCCATGTACACAAATAGCGACACAAAAGAGACGGAAAAAAACACAAAAAAAACAGGACTGCACGTCCACACAGGCACCGCACTACTGATGCCATTGTTTAATTATAATGACCAATCACCCCATGCACTCGAACAGCGACACAAAAGAGACGGAAAATAGCACGAAAAAAACAGGACTGAGCGTCCACACAGGCACCGCACTACTGATGCCATTATTTAATTATAATGACCAATCACCCCATGCACTCGAACAGCGACACAAAAGAGACGGAAAATAGCACGAAAAAACAGGACTGAGCGTCCACACAGGCATCGCACTACTGATGCCATTATTTAATTTTAATGACCAATCACCCCATGCACTCGAACAGCGACACAAAAGAGACGGAAAATAGCACGAAAAAACAGGACTGAGCGTCCACACAGGCATCGCACTACTGATCACAAATTTAAAACTTAAATATCTCGAAAAACGCACGCCAAATTTGGAGGGTCTGATAACATAAAAAAAAGTTCTTAAAAGTTAGATTTTTAAAATCACCTTAATCGTAAAACGCCCTGAATTTTAACCAAACCAAAAGTTTCCCCTTTTCCATTTGCAACAAATCTTCTGCAGACACCAAAGCTCCAAACCTCACTATTTGGAAAGTCCATTTCCACTTAATTTTGCTATCTGGAATCTCGATATAGGATGAAAATAATGGTTCTTATTAAAAAACGTTACTTAATCCAACTTTAGGTGGTTGGTGCCTTCCTTACATTCATAAATATTCACATTCAGTAAAAATAGCAACATTACCCCTTCAAATCAACTTTATTACTCATTTCTTTTGATAGGGTTCCCAGACCTTCAATATTTCTGGCTCATCGGCAAGGTCTGATAAAAAACCTATCCAACGATAGTTCGCATGGAAGATTCAGACAATATTTCTATCACAATATCTGAAATCCGGCCTCCAGAAAGTGTACAAATAACACTTAAGTGCTGTTAGCTTCTGAAAGGATTGTCTCGATGTTTTAGGCTCATTTGGAAGGCCTTTCGATTACCTAACTAACGACATGTCGCATGATAACCCGGACATCATTTTTATTGAAATATCTGGGATCCGGCCTCCAAAAAGTGTATAAATAACACTTGAGTGCTAATAACTTTTGATAGTGTTGTTAGATCTTCAATGTTTTGGGCTCATTGGAAAGGTCTTTTTGATAACTTTCTGAAAATGTATAACATGATAGGTTTTCTTGCAAAAAACGCCCTTTTTACAATCTTCCGGACATACGCCAAAATCGTTTTTTTTTGCATAACTTTTAAAGCACTTAACTAAACTTAAAACGAAACTATTGGCACTACGCCCCCCGGGGCATGGCCTTCCTCTAACGTGGGATTTCTGCTCCAGCGCCTCTGACGAGACAGGAGAAACCGGGACCGACGTTTTACTTCACCATCCGATAGAAGCTCAGTGGATAAGGCGGGAACTAAACTTGCTGATTTTAAATAGAGACCCCCCAAGACGGTTCGAATGGTACTAATACGGTCAAAATCCGTTCATCCAGTCTGGAGATAATCGAGTGATAATTTTTTTGTCCACCCACCTACACACATCCACACAGACATTTGCTCAGAACATGATTCTGAGTCGATATGTATACGTGAAGGTGGGTCTACCAGGTCAAATTAATAAGTTCATTTTTCGAGTGATTTTAAAGCCTTTCCTTAGTGAGGTGAAGAAGCCAATATACTTTCGCTAATTATTTTTCAGGATCGAGTCATATAGCTTTGGACAGTTGAACAATGTTGTAGAATACTCAATAACATATGAGAATTTCACTTTTGAGAATATTTTAATGATATCAGCACCATCTGCTGATAAAATCTTAAATTTCTTCTATGTTTTCTTCATAAACTTCTCTCTTGAGTTAGTGGGTATATAAGTTGGTCAATATCGTCATACTTGGCCCAGAGGATTGAAATAGAAGCAATGTTTTTTACCTAATTATCATTTTGGATCAGCTTGTGAAGCAATATTTTTACCTAATTATCATTTTGGATAACAGAAAAAAAATCATGGTAATATTGAGCAATTCCAGCTCAAATCAGGAATTTTTCTGATACTTTTGTACCCGAACCTCTCCGATTTCAATGAAACTTTGTAGACATGTTATCCTAGGCCTATATAAGCCATTTTTGTGCATATGAAGCAAATAGTACTCGAGAATAACATTTGAGAAGGACGTAAGGTATTTAAATACTTTTGTATTCTGTAATTTAAAAATTACTGTATCTCGAAGCCGTTGCGTCGTATCAAAAAGTGGCCAAAGACAAACTTGTAGGAAATTGGACGGGCTTTCTGAAAAAATACACTGAAACAAAAATACACGCCACATCTATAAGATTTTTTGATTTTTAAGTCTAAAACTTAAATTTGAAGGTGATGTCACGATTTTTTTTCGTTCTAAATTTTTGAGCATTTTACTCACAGCATTTTGATTACGTAAATATAAAAACGATATAAATCAAAAAGCTGTCAAAGGCAAACTTATGGGAAATTGGACGAGCTTTCCGGTAAAAATATTTACGAGACTGAAAAACCAAGTCTGTCTTATAGAAAATGCCAAAAACCACCAAAAATCCCGTTTTTCAACATTTTTATTTTTAAAACCGCTGTATCTTCCCAAGGATTGGACATAGGACAATGGTCAATATGGAGACTTTTATGTAAAATTATCTGGGGAATCGATTCCCACTACCGGTTTTTAAAAATTTTGACGTTTAGACCACTTTTCAAAAAAACAGTTTTAGTAAATGATTTTTGTATTTTTTTAGGAGAGACATACCATCCTGCATTTTTCGTCAGTCTTTTGGTAACATCTTAGGGTATTTCCTAAAAAAATTTTGATCGAAAAAAAAATCGTGACATCACCTTCAAATTTTACTTTTAAACTTAAAAATTGAAAAATGACATAAAAGTGGCGTGTATTTTTGTTTCAGTGTATTTTTATCAGAAAGCCCGTCCAATTTCCTACAAGTTTGTCTTTGACCACTTTTTGATACGATGCAACGGCTTCGAGATACAGTAATTTTTAAATTGCAAAATACTAAAATATTTAAATACCTTACGCCCTTCTCAAATGTTATTCTCGAGTACTATTGGCTCCATATACACAAAAATGACTTAAATAGGCCTAGGATAACATGTCTACAAAGTTTCATTGAAATTGGAGAGGGTCGGGTACAAAATTACAGAAAAAATCCTGATTTGAGCTGGAATTGCTCTATTACATCCGGAAAGGGTGTACATCTTTAATGTCAGAAAAAATGTGTAATTTTACCGGTGAAAATGTGTAATTTTACCACTATTCTGGAATAATGTTGCACTTTCAGTCTAAATTGAGGTAAAATTACATGTACAGTACATGTAAGATTTCATTTCTTATTCTGATTTAATAATTGCAACGTGCTTTAAATACGTTTTATTACCTCAAACGCCAAAAATATTGACCAAATAAGGTCGCCAAGCCTTTCAATGGGAGATTTTCCATAAATCTGCTCCTTTCATTGTTTCGTCACCAGGGCTGATCTGTACACTGAAAAAAAAAATAAAAGTACTAAATTCCTAAATTCTAGAAAATTTGGCTCCTTTCCTTATTAAGTAATCCAAAAAAACCCGATTTCTAAATAAGGAAAAGAGGCAAAATGCCTAGAATAAAGGAATTTGGTACTTTTTTTTTATTATTTCAGTGTAGGATAGTCGAGGTTAGTCGTAAACTAACAAGTTTTTAAACAAAAATGTCGCCCTTCTTAAATAATTTGGTGCCCTCAGCATGGCCCAAGAGAATCTGTGCATTTTGCAGATTTGCAATTTGCCTATTTGTGCTGCGCCTTTATGACAAAGATATAGCGCCCTCAGGAGGCCCCAGGGCGCCCAAAATGCCATTTTTGCAAATAAAAAAAAATGCCAGAGGGAGATTACCGTCACGCAAAGAAATGGCTGTCAAAAATTCAAATTTCATCCAATTCGTTCAGTTCAAGGAGGAAATGATTCGTTTTTCAATTTGTAATAATGAGTAGTGAACATGTTGATTAGGACACATCACTTTCAAGTTAAGGCTCAATAATTGATTTAACTGAAATCACACATCTGTAGCGGAATTGATACATTACGTCTAATTCTAATTATAACCTCAAATTCTGCTACACGACATCAGCCATCGACATCCATCTTGGGCATGAGAAAACAGAAGCAGCGCTCAGTTTCAAAACCCGGCCCCAGCATCCGTCAATAGTCATGTGTGTAAATAAGGCCCATCAGCGCATCACCACCACATTCACTTGTGTGTACACATCAAATCAGACAGAAAATCGATAGCAATAAATAATAATGAAGCAGAGTCTCAAAGTCGTCATTCAACATAAAAAAGAAACAAAATCAACCATCCAAATGTGGAAAAATTTCTTGCGCAATTTGATGCGACGAAGCGCGCACAAATCGAGAAACTCTAAACTAAACAAACTGATTGACTGACGGAATGACTAGCAGCACACATACAGCGAGCAAACGGCACACATACACACGTGAAAAGTAAAAACGAATCAAATCACACACGAAAGGGCGTTTCTCTCGTTATCGCCAAGACTCACAACGACTATCAAGACGACGACGGCGACGACGAGGTATCAATCAAAGTCCGATCAGTACTAAAGTAGACAGAACGACGTTTTTTTTCATTTCACAAAGTTCTGCTGCCATACAAATAAACACAGACAGTCGCAAATGGTAGAACGAGAATTTGAATAATATCGCAGTCTCATACCCTTGGATTCGCATTGGTCGTCGATGATTAGATGGCTATTAATGGCCGCGAGTTTGGCGACAGAATGGTGAATGGCAAACACACACACACACACACAATTGAGAATGTCACTATAGTTGGGTAAACAATCCCGATCTCGCACAATTGAAGCCTTTTGTGAAGGTGATGAGAGAATGGTGCTTCAACAGGCAGGTGATGTCATTTCAAACAAAACAGACATTATTTGCACTGAATGCTAATTGGATAAAGGGAATAATAAACAATCGCATTATTTTTGAAATCATGGAATCTTATTAAAGCTTTAATCATCTAGCTCAACACTTGAAAGGCTGATATGACTGTACATGTATAAATAATAATATAATGTGGAGAATAGATCCCGAATAAGCCATCAAATTGCCATTTCTCCCAGAATGATGATGCTATTCCCAGAAATAATGATTTTTTTTATAAGTCGGTATTTTGTCAAAGTTTAAGTCACCCCTTTCCTTCAATATTAGTTTGAAAAATCATGTGCAATAGTTTAATTTAAAAAAAAAATATCTGGACATAGTTTGCCTACAAATAAGTGAGATCCGGCTTCAAAAAGGTACATAAATATCACTCAAGGTCATAACTTGAGACAGCCCGGGCAGACGGTAATAACACAATTAATAATATTTCAATAACAAATCCTGTTAAAATAACAAAAAGTGTTATTATTTTATCCTGAAGTTCAACTTCAAGAAGAAAAAATAACAATAGTTTCTGATAAAATAACAAAATTTGGTATTGAAGTGATATTATATTGAAAATGTTTAATAACACGCTAATAAGAGGAAATGTTATACATTTCAAAAACTCTCCTAATAACAAAATTTGGTATTCGTTCGTTAGAAATAAAATTACCCTAAATCGCACAAATGGAAAAGTTTCTTAGTGTCCATAACACAATCTGTTATTATTTTTTCTTTTGTTAAATATGTTTAGATCTTTGGGATAATTTTGTCTAATTTCGTCGGGGTCCTTATTTTGGCCATGAAATAGGGTCCTTAAGCTAAAATTATTCTAAAAAGTTGAAATTTTGGAAGTTGATTTTTTTAATTATTTGATATACCCCCTAAGGGACATTGCTAAAATTGACTAGAACTCTGGGATATTTTGACCAATTTCGTCGGGGTCATTATTTTGGCCATGAAATGGGGTCCTTAAGCTAAAATTATTCTAAAAAGTTGAAATTTTGGAAGTTGATTTTTTTAATTATTTGATATACCCCCTAAAGGACTTTGTTTAAAATGGTTAGAACTATGGGATAATTCTGACCATTTTCGTCATGGTCATTATGTTGGCTATGAAATGGGGTCCTTAAGCTAAAGTTATTCTGAAAAGTTGAAATTTTGAAAGTTGATTTTTTTAATTATGTGATATACCCCCTAAGGGACTTTGCTAAAATTGGCTAGAACTATGAAATAATTTTGACCAATTTCATCGGGGTCATTTATTTCACCATGAAATGGGGTTTCAAGCTAAAATTAATCCGATAAAATTAAATTTTGAGAGTTATTTTTTTTTAAATTTTGTTATATTCCCTAACGGAATTGATTTATTTATTGAAAATTTTTGAAGTGTGAATAACAAAAACTGTTATTATTTTCACAGAGCCAGGAAGTTGGAGCTGACGTTGATGTTCGAGCTGGAGTGAGACCTCGGAGACTGCATCGGATTCAGCAACTTTTACTTGGAGTCGGAATCTGTGAAGTCGGGTATTTTTGGAGAGCTGAAGTCGTCGTTGACGTCATATCCTGCATCCAGAGTCGGAGTTGTCTTCAAAGTATGGATTCAAAGTCGCTTGGAGGTACCCGACTCTGCAGCCCTGACTAGTACAGAGGAGTTATGGCAACTGCAGGTTTATTTGCAAATTGCAAATAAACCAAAACAAAAACTTTTTTTGTTATGGAGACATACCAGTTCAATAACATTTCTTGTTATTATGCTGCTCCACCTCTCCGCACAAAATAACAAATCTTGTTATTCCTTCATGATTCCTTCTGTATTATTGGTTTGTTATTGCAATAACAACATAATAATAGTTTAAGTTATTCTTCAAACAAATCTTTGTTATTGATTTTTGTTATTTTAACAACTAATCCGATCATGATTTACAATAAAATATTTCGATCTTCTCACAATATCAAAAGCTGACCTTCCCAAGTTATTTCCGTTTGCTCGGGTACCCCTTTCCTTCAATATTAGTTTGAAAAATCATGTGCAATAGTTTAATTTTAAAAAAAAAATCTGGACATAGTTTGCCTACAAATAAGTGAGATCCGGCTTCAAAAAGGTACATAAATATCACTCAAGTGGTCATAACTCGAGACAGGTTCGTCAGATTTTCAATGTTTTAGACCTATTGAAAAGGTCTTTTAATGACCTAACCAACGACATATAACCGGGTGATATTTGGTACGATTTCAGGTATTTTATCTAATATTCGGATATATGCAAAAAAAAAACATAGGTAAACATAACTTTTGAACTATATTACGGGCTTTTATCGGTAGTTTTCGGAGAAATTAAACTCACAAATTAGAAGAAAGTAATGAAACTGATAGGTGGATAGATGACTAGTGTCTTAGAAGAAGATGGAAAAGGACGGAAACTAAGTCAGCGAAAGGGCCATATGAGAAAGCGTACGTGTGTGATCAAGTCTTTTAACCTTCTAATTTGGCTGTGTACAAGTACTGAGTCGCAACCTCAGTAAGTGTACACAGACAAATCATCCCTGTGTGTCATCCAAATGACTCCAGGACGGTCAAAAGAAATGATCACACACCACCTAGATACGCTTTCGGCACGTGATTTTGAACTACTTAACGAAAGACTGGCTGCGCTACCCGAGCAGACGGAAATAACATGGGAAGGTCAGTTTTTGTGAGAAGATCGAAATATGTTATTGGGATGATCGGATTAGTTGTTAATAACAAAAATCAATAACAAAGATTTCTTCGAAGAATAACTTAAACTGTTATTATGTTGTTATTGCAATAACAAACCATTTGTAAAATTTGTATTTTTTTATCTAATCAACAATTTTTTTATTTAGACTCTTAATTGTTTGTATTGTAGCAAAGGAATGCAAAAAAAAAAAAAAAATCAGAGCGCACATTTAAGAAACCCCACTCCTACCATTTTGAAGAAGCAAACATTTTTAAATTAATGATTTACAAATCGTTGTGATTGTGCTTTTCACTTGTTTTTTTTCTGAGTAAACGATGCCATTTTGTGCAGCTTTCAATGCCTCACCTTTTGACAAATCCTGAAACTCGAATTTTATACTGGAATTTCCTTAAACGTCAAAAACGACAAAGGTAGCAAACGATAGCAAGAAAATAACGATGATTTTGAAATCATGAAAACTTCATTAACTGAAAACAATTTAAAAGGCAAATTCCTGGGTTAACAATTCAATTTTGCGTGTTTGAGTTCGTCAAAAAATATTTAGAATTTTCTTAAAAGTTGCAAAGCCTTAATGATTGAAATTGTTTTTTTTAAGTGTTTCCAATTAACCCTGAAAAGTCCTGATCTAACCTACAACTCTGCCGAAAACACCGAATTGATAATACAAAGTTCTACTACATAACAGATTTTCGATTTTTTTTTCAAAAACCACTTTTATATGGACTATGAACATAGAGCTAACTAAGCATTTAAGCAAAGATCAGAGGGAGACTATTCATAAGCAACGTGATTTTTCGTAAACGCAAATAAATAAATAAACAACGTGATTTTTTTATGTTAAAAAATTGTTAAAATATACATGGTTATATTACACCATCAAATTGCACACAAAGGCTCTACTGTGTAGAGTTACTTATTGCATGGTCACAAGCTTCAAAAACCCATGATGACATTCAAAGGACACGGCGCTCAAAATGTCAATCTGCGACTACTCATTGAATGGCTTTGCACGCAAATATTTACGACCTGCAGCACGCCCCGCTCACCTTACTAAATTTAAATCCACTCTAAATAGGTCCAAAAATAGAGTCGCCCCACATCAACTGGCTGGGCTAGGCTAGGAGACGGTGCATTACGTTACGACAACGCCTTAGACTTCTATACGACGGAACTAAGCAACAAACTGTGCTATTCATTGCGTGTGCAAGGTGTACATGTGACTTTTTCAAAATCTTTCAAGTGAAGACAGACAGTTTTGGTTTCCCACCATTGCTGAGCGGGCAAATATCTTCGCAGGTGTCACCGCAAGGTTCCTGCGGACGCTACCTGTACTCTCGGCGGTGCCTTCTAAGGGCTTACCGTAGGGTAGTGCGCCTGGTGGTGGACCACTGACAACGGCGTTCAGATCAAAGTGTTAATAATAGTCCTTCCGTCAACTAAACGCAAGTGGACCCTTCCCAGCGCCGATTTGCTGCCCCGGATTGCGCGGTTAGCTGTGGATAATTCAGCAACGCGCCGCGAACCCGAACGTATCGCGTTCGCATAAACTATACCGAGTTATTAGCGGGTTACGACCCGGTGGAATCTCTTCATCATTGCGTTAAGTACGATTACCGACTCTCTCTCGCTCGCTCATCCGCCAAGCCGATTTACGTCGTCACAGCGATCCGACCAACTGGCAACACTGGCCCGGTGAAGAGTGCTGAAAAAAAAGGCGGCTAATGGGCTAAATGCTTTCGCAGAGCTGGCCCGTGATAAATTGGAATGGATTGCTTTGACCGCGGTGTGAGATGCTGGCGCGCAGATGATGATGACCCATCGCCTGTAACGCGCTTAGCCCAAGCCTACTGTGACGGACGAAGGATATTCGCGTGCGCGCTCGCGTGGAGATTGACGAACCTGGCGGGGTTAAATATGCGGCGAGTTACGGTTATGATGGTCACTTGGAGGTGACCTGTGGGCGTGCGTAAAAAATTAGCTGAAAAGTGGCTATTACGCACAATTCGGAGAAATAGACGGAAACATTAGATAAACCTCTTAAGTTTAATGATGATTGAAAAAGTATTTGGAATATTATTCAGCACCATCACTTATCGTCACATAAAGTTGACAATATTTTATAATCACCGAAGAAAAAAAAAACAAGGTGTTGGGTTTTAGATATGGGAACCAGAGTTCCCAAATGAACCTGTTAGGCTAGGTTCACCTATAATCATGGTTCGGCTTAAACCTCCCTTTGTGGTTCAATCCTGGTTCAGTGAATCATGAACCAAGGCTTAAGGGGTTACGTACATGAAAAAAATCATAAAATATCAAATTACAGATTTTTTTAAAATCCTCTAAAAAGATGAGTTTCAAGCACTCGTGAATGTTTCAGGAAGGTATTTCATGATTTAACTGAGAAAGAGACGATTTAAACTGGAAATTTTGCCATGTGAGCAGTTCTCAGCGAAATTGATCTTTTTTTTTGAATTTTAATTTTTGTATTTTTTAATCAGACTGAAACTTTTTTGGTGCCTTTGGTATGCCCAAAGAAGCCATTTTGCATCATTGATTTGTCTATATAAATTTCCATACAAGTTTGGCAGCTGTCCATACAAAAATTTCAAACCAAGACTAACATTTCAAAAGGGTTAAACATTCAATATTACACCTTTTCGAAATGTTAGTCTTCATTTAAAAAAATTGAAAAAAAAAATTTACGAATGTTTCATATTTAACATTGAAAATATGACCATTAGTTGCTGAGATATCGACGTTAGAAAATGGTAGGTTGTTTGGGTGAGACTTAGAATACATCAATTCTACTGAGCAATTCTCAACCAAAATCGGAAATGGATTTTATTTGTATTTTTTTATTTGGCTCAAACTTTGTGGGGGCCTTCCCTATGGCCAAAAATGCTATTTTGTGTCATTGGTTCACCCATACAAGTCTCCATACAATTTTGGCAGCTGTCCATACAAAAATGGTAAGTAAATATTCAAACAACTGTAACTTTTGAGTGAATTTTCTGATCAATTTGGTATCTTCGGCAAAGTTGTAGGTATTGTTGAGGACTTTTGAGAAAAAATAGGTACACAGAAAAAAATTGCAGATTTTTTATCAACTTTTTTTTCACTTAAACTCAATTTCCCAAAATACGTATTTTTTGAGCTTCGAGATTTTTTATATGTTTTAGGGGACAAAAATCCGCAACTTTTGAGCCATAGAAAAACATGGTCAAAAAATCTGCCGGCGAGTTATGATTTTTTGAAAAAATAGAGATTTTTGGAAAAAAACGAAGTTTCATGCAAAAACAAGTTAGACATTATTTTTAAATACAAAATTGAATTTGCAATTGAAAAGTAATTTACAGATTTTTTTAAGGGCTCCGTTTTCAAGATATAGCCACAGAAAGTTTGATTCTAGCGAAATATTTGCAGTTTTTCAATTTTTAAAAATAGTGACCATGAGTGACCATTTCTAAAAATATTTTTTTTTGAAAAGTTCAGAAAATTTGCTATAAAATTGTCCAAGAGACATTGAAGATTGGACCTCTGGTTGCTGAGATACAGCGGCTTAAAGTACAATAAACACGAAAATTGAAGTTTGGCAGATTTTTTGACCATGTTTCTCTATGGCTCAAAAGTTGCGGTTTTTTGTCCCCTAAAACATATCAAAAAATCTCAAAAATCAAAAAAATACGTATTTTGGCAAATTGAGTATTAGTGAAAAAAAGTTGATAAAAAATCTGCAATTTTTTTTCCGTGTTCCTATTTTTTCTCAAAAGTCCTCAACAATACCTACAACTTTGCTCAGATCAGAAAATTCACTCAAAAGTTACAGCTGTTTGAATATTTACATACCATTTTTGTATGGACAGCTGCCAAAATTGTATGGAGACTTGTATGGGTGAACCAATGACGCCAAATAGCTTATTTGGTCATAGGGAAGGCCCCCACAAAGTTTGAGTTAAATCAAAAAATACAAAAAATAAAAATGGTCGAAATCGGCTGATTTCGTAGCGAGTTGCTCTACTGCTTTTTAAACCTTTGCATGGCAATATCTCAGCAACTAAGGGTCGTATCAACAAAGTTCAAAAAAGCAAAATATAGAGAATTTTCTCAGTGGGGTTGTGCACTAATTTAAAAATGGAAAAGTGCGACTGTTTAAAAAAAATTACCTGAAAATGGCTATAACATGAAAACGGTGCACTTTATGAAAATTTCACTACAGTACTTTTTGATTGCAAATTTGATTTTACATCGAAAAATGAAGTTGAAATTTTGTTGCGACCAATATTTCGATTTTTTGAAAAAATCAGTATTGATTCGAAAATTCATAACTCGGTCAAAGATTTTTGCACATCCTGTAAATTTCTGAAAAGTTGGTATTTTAAGTCCCCTAAAACATATCAAAAAATAAATAAAAATTAAAAACAGTGTTTTTTTTGCAAATCAAGTTTTAGTGACAAAAAGTTAAATTAAAAAAATCAACAAATTATTTTTTACCGTGTATCATTTTTTTTTTCAGTGTAGTCCTTATCCATACCTACAACTTTGCCGAAGACACCAAATCTATAGAAAAATTCCTTCAAAAGATACAGATTTTTGAATTTTCATATATCATTTTTGTATGGACAGCTGCCAAATTTGTATGGAAATTTATATGGACAAACTAATGATGGAAAATGCAAAAAAAATCGAATGACCGAAATCTCAGAGAATTGCTCATCTGTAAAGCGAACTGTCAAAGTTTCTGAGCGTTTTTCTTGAAGCACTGAGTTGATTTACGGGTGTCCCGTGAGCATGACGAAGCTCGATTTTTAAATTTTACTTATTTAAAAAATACAGGATTGGTTTAACAAGTCTTCATCAAAATTTTGAGCCGATTTGGTCAAGGCAGTGTTGAGATCAGGGATGCCACACGATTTTTTAAAATGTCTGTGAAAAAGTTTGTGTATGTCTGTGTCTTTGTCTAAAATTCAAATAAATCAATTTACAGTCATAGAAATCCATCAAAAATTGTGTTTTTAAGCATTTGAAGACTAACGAAATAAGTTTCGATTGATATTTTAACAAAATAACAATTTGATGAAGTTTTTAAAAAGTCTGTGTACCTAAAAAAATGTCTGACACGAGCTCAAATGTCTGTGAAACACAGACAAATCTGTGTATCTGGCATCCCTGGTTGAGATATCGTGGCACCCGTTTTTTGAAACTGCTATCTTCAAGTAGCTATATCTCGGCAATGATGCATCCACATGTCTTCAAATTTGTTTTGTTAATAGATAAAAATGTATATTTTAATGCCCTGAAAACAGATTTAAAAAGTAAGTATAAGTATGTGCTCATACCAACCTCTTACATTTTTGCCGATTTACATGTGTGTAACCCCTTAAGCCAGGCTAACCAGGCTAATGAAAACCGTAGCTGTAATACTACTGTGTAACAAATATTATGATGCAGCATTGATACAATGTAACATTCTTTACACCGTAACATTCGTTACACCCGGGTTCGCAACGACTGATTATTTTGAATCTTTCTGGTTTTGGCGAGCAGTCTTGTCGAAAAAGAAAAACAGATTTTTTCTCTACTTCACCGACGTTTCGGCCTTTATTCAGGGGTTTATAGTTTTCTGTTTCTTGTCAAAAATGTTTTAGTCCTATTGTCCCTGAAGAAGGCCTCAAAATAAAGGACGAAACGTCGGTGAAGTAGAGAAAAAATCTGTTTTTCTTTTTCGACAAGACTGCTCGCCAAAACCAGAAAGATTCGTTACAACGCAACATTGTTACACCGTCGTATAGCCACAGCGTAACATTATTGCACCGCATCATTCGTTACACCGCAGTATGGTTACACCGTAACATTGTTACACCGCAACGTTCATTGCACCGTAGCATTCAGTACACCGTGGCATTCGTTACACCGTAATAATGTTACGGTGTGAGACTGTTACGGTGTAACAATGTTACGGTGTAACAATGTTACGGTGTAATGAATGCTACGGAGTAGTAGATTTAGGGTTGAACATTGTCACGGTGTAATAAAGCTTGCCGTTTAGCCTAACATTCTTTGATCAGGTTCAAACCAGGTTCAAGCCTGGTTCAGGCCAATGGTTCATTTTGGCTAACCTCGCCTGGTTTGAACCAAATGAACCATGGCAAAATCTTCCATTTTTCTTGTCACCCTACTAATCACTCATTTGTTTAACTTGATTAGCCGGAAAGTGGGACACACTTCACCATCACCAGCCCAAGATGATGAATTGGGCCAAGTGCAGCACCCGAAGTGGCCCAGCGTGTCGATGGTGTGAATGCACGTACCTACCTACAAAATACAAATCGGAACCTGTTGAGCGAGCGAGCCCTCTCGACCGAGCCATGGCACGTGATTTCAATTAGAGTGCGCGCCACTCGTTCGCGTTGATGAGCAAGTATCGTTAGTAATGAGCTCGAGGAAGGGGTTTTGGCGTTGGTGAAGAGTTTGCCCAATGCCTTTTCAAGTGTTTTTCTCGGCGCAAAGGCTCACAAAAGGCGAACGATTTGTCTTGTGGTGGGCACTTTTTGATTGAGATGCAACCATGGCATCGTTTTTTTTCTTTTTTGGGAGGATTGACGTGAGACGTGAGCAGCATCTCATCGGAAGAGATGATCGATGATCGGATGCGCTGCCCCCTTCTCCTCGCTGCTCGTCCTGCTTTGAGTCCATTGTGAGTGAGTGATTATTTTTCACCGTGTGTTTGGTATTCGTGCGCTCGCGATTCGTAACGGTGTGGTGTGTGCTAATTGAGATTTTTAATTGGATGCTGTAATTGAATCTCACTTCTCAATATCTACATGCTGTTTGTATGCTAGTTGTGAGAGAGGTGCAGGTAAATATCATTTGAAAACCAATTTTCCACCGAAACGCCCCTTTTAGTCACGTTGGCAGGTTGGTATGTTTGTGTCAAGCGAGAACAATGGAGCTTGTTAGCCGTGTGAAGAATGATTATATGAGTGTGCGGTGGAATCCAAGGGTATCGTTAAGGCGCAGAACTATGATTGATACTTGGCAGTCCAGTTGTTTGATGAATAAATTAGATTTGAGGAGTCAATGATGTGCTGTTTATGCAGTCTTATGCATCTTGGAATATAATTTTGGCCTTTTCGAATAATACCGTTGAAAATAGTTTTCAAAGTTTATGAGGGGGTAAAAAAATATTTTTCCAAAAAATAAGGTTTTTAATGAAAATAGAAGTCTAATTAACTGAATACTATTTAAAATGCTTTTTTTCTGAATTAATAATCATATTTAGCGTGTTTGGTCTAGTTAAAAAATATTTATATTTTTTTGAAAATTGCTGTGTACAGCACCGCATAATTATTTTTTTTGCTGAATAAACATTTCGTCAATACCAAGATATTTTGGAAACTTAAAAAAAATCATTAAAATGTTAAATCTGTGGCTTATAATTTCAATTACTTACATACTATTTTTTATTTTGTCTCCCCCATCGCCTTTAGTCAGAGTCGAGGGACAGAAACTTCAAAACATATTTGCAATGGCCTAATGAGGCTACAATAGCTTGTACAATTTCATGAAAAAAAGTCCGAAAAGATGTTTTAAAGCGTTTTCTATACATATTTGCTGTTTCATTCTTAAGTTTTCCTCGGTGTATTTTTGAGAAATAGCAATTAGAAAACTTTGTATTGGACGTTTGGAACACCTCTTTCATTTGAGGGGTGAAAATCTTTCATCGGGTGATACAAAAGTAATTATGAAGGCTAACCGTTTAATAGATTCCAAATAATTTAAATTTCGAAGATTTTTTTTGTGATACAAAAAACTCTAAAAACATTAAATTAATAAGCGCAAACAAAGCAACAAAATGGTCCTGTTTTTAAATTAATTTCTTATTGGCTGAACTCAAATCTGTTTTTACATTTTTTATGTGTCTGGATTTTTGAGGTAAGAGGAAAGTAACATAAATTTTGATTAAAAAAATGCGACAACCGTTCAAACATTCTTTTGAGGTTTCTTTTTGTAGTATCTATCATTTTTAATGCCAACTTTTTTTGTTAATTGTAGTGTTTTTATGCAGCGATAAAAATGTAAACAGAAAATTTAAATAGACTTATTGATTTTTAAATTAAAACATAAATGAAAAAAAAAAAAAACAAAAAAACAACAACTTATGTTAAGTAATAATTAGTTAAGAAATAAACTCTGATAAAAAGAGGTCCGGTTCATATTACGCTCAAACGAGAAAAATATAGCTTCTGCAGATTTCGAAACTCAAAATGCCTATAACTCTAGAAAATGTTGGGATTGAAAATTTAATAGAAAACTTTGTTCATATATATAACCACTTTTGATATAACAATTTTTACTGCATAAAAATGTTACTTAAAAGAAGACTGCTTTTGAATAAATGCTTCACGTTGTATAATGTAATCTTAATATTTGAGAACCAATGAAACATTTCGAGCAGAAAATATTTTGATTTTTCCTACTTGTTTGGGGAAGTTTTAATACTGGCATGGCGAGCACATTTTTATGCCTATTCGCGTGCACATATTATCAGCTGGCGGGCCATCCTTGAAATAGCAGCTCTTATACGCTCCAATGTTTGAAAACATTTGAAAAAATTAATCCATACTACACAATCATAAAAATTATTTTCTGGCCTCTATGGCCAGTTTGAGAGAGTGTGGTTTGACACATACAGTTAAAAAAAAAGTAGAATTATGTTTTTTATAAAAAAAAAACTTTTCTAAATCATGTCATACTGGTTTCAGCATTTGAACAAACTGGCAAAGCTTTTTAGTATTTCCTTAAAAATCTAACTTCTCTTGTTAAGTTTACTTCATGCAACTCAATGTTTACTAATATTTGGAGCAAGTTTTAAATATATTTTAGCATTTTTAACATCATTCCATAATCAGTCTTACATTTTTTGATACTTAACCTTATATCTTGAATACTAGGTATTAAACTAATTTAAGTAATTCTTCTTGAACAAAACTATTAAATAAAATTAAGATACCAAACAAAAACGTAAAAAACCTCAATTTCACTTTAAGGTCGTAGAAGGTGTCCTTCACTTATTCAGGAGCGGCCGTGGCCGACTGGTTACGGTGTTCGCTTTGTAAGCGAATGGTTCTGGGTTCGAATCCCATCTGCTCCCAACGAGAAAGTTAAGAACACATAAATTTGAAATGTTGAATATGAACGAAAAATCTAAGTCGCTCGAGGTGGGGTTCGATCCTCCGTCCTTTGGATTGGTAAGCAAAAATGCTAACCACTAGGCCATAACGACTTGGTGAGCGTGGACTGGAATTAGGAATACTGTTACAGAGAGCGAGTTGTGGCGCTATAACCACGGCAAATAGTGTCCAGGGCATAGAGTTATCTACGTGCGCATGTATTGCGTGTACGTATACGAAAAAGATTGAGGTTAAATTTTGTACCCGCCAGCAAAACAAATGGTGTGCTAGTGTGCGTGAGAGCAGGCTTAGATAACTCTATTCGTGGAAATACAATGTCCCATCCCAGAGGGTCCCGGAGTACCAAACCTTCTTAGCATGGTGCTCCCAACGAATACAACCAAATCTCGGAGCGTATGGTGGTGTGTCCCCACGCTTCTTCCTCCCCTGTCGATTCAGAATTGTGTTGTTGTTCGAACACTCTGTGCTCAAACACAACCCAATTACGAGTCTTCTCTGCGATACGGCTTTACGCAGTAGGCCTGGCCGCTTTAACGCTTGTGATGTTTCAATGCATTCCGATGCAATGGCGCACTACAAATCGACGTCGTCGTGCTATCTTGTCGCACCCGCCATTTCGACGTTCCGAGAAAAACGCGTTTTATTGTTTGACCTTGAATATACAAAAACGAGAGCACGCAATGTAAACAATAACAAACACGTTTTGTTTGGCTAACCATTCTGTGCATTGTCCCAAAGTTTGGTTGAAGTTGGTTGCTGGAGTCCCGAGTTATACTTACAAATGTTTACGGTAGTCTAGCTTGTACGTGCGACAAACGCATCCTGACTTTCCTGGCCTGAAATCCCTTTGGCCTTTTGTCACACTTACATCAATTTTCATGGAGTGACAAGATAGCACGACAAGATTGAAACTACTTTCATATATAAAGTGACAAAAATGCACGGAGTTTTTTCGGTTTTTGTTGAATATCTCAGGATTGAAATCGAATTTTGGGGATCTGTGAAGGTCAAAAGGTGAGGCATTGTGAGCTGCACAAAATGGCGTTCTTAACTCAATTTGGCCCAAAATGCACGTACGACAAGTTAGCACGATGGCGACGAAATGTTAATAAATGACAAGAAGAGTGCTAGGCGTCATCTAACCTAAGGCACTCTCCAGGATCCCTTCGAAAGATTGGCTGCGCTAGGGTCTGATTAGATTAGATTAGATTAGATTAGAAGGTGTCCTTCACTTATGGGGCAATGACTGACAATGATGGTTCTGAATTCAGGGTCCAGAATTAGAAAATTGAAATGAAAACATAATCACGATATCTTTAATGCTTCTTCAAACAGCACAAAGAAAACCATTGTTTGATTGATACATTCTGAATCAAGATTTGAATGTTTTTTACTAAAACAAACATGGCCGCCAAATGGCCGATCTGAAATGATACCTTCCAGAGCCTTAATATATGGGTAATTCTCTACCAACTCATACTACATCGGGAAAAGTTGCCCCGACCCTTCTTCGATTTGCGTGAAACATTGTTCTAAGGGGTAACTTTTGTCCCTGATCACGAATCCTAGGTCCGTTGCTTGATATCTCGTGACGGAGGGACGGTACGACCTCTTTCATTTTTGAACATGCGAAAAAAGAGGTGTTTTTTTAAATAATTTGCTGCCTGAAACGGTGATGAGATAGAAATTTGGTGTCGATGGGACTTTTATGTAAAATTAGACGCCCGATTTAATGTCGTATTCAGAATTCCGATAAAAACGTATTTTTCATCGAAAAAAACACAATTTTTTTTTAAAAAATTCTCCAATTTTCCGTTACTTGACTGTAAAAAAATTTGGAACATGTCATTTTAAGGGAAATTTAATTTACTTTTCGATTCTACATTGACCCAGAATGTTCATTTTTTCATTTAGAACAAAATTTTATTTTTATTACATCTTAAAATATCGTGTTTTTCTAACTTTGCAGGATTATTTTTTAGAGTGTAACAATGTTCTACAAAGTTGTAGAGCAGACAATTACAAAAAAATGATATATAGACATAAGGGGTTTGCTTATAAATATCACGAGTTATCGCGATTTTACGAAAAAAAGTTTTGAAAAAGTTACTTTTTACGTTTCTCTTTGTTTCGTCGTCCGTGTCTGTCGCGGGTGACCATGAACGGCCATGATCGATGACGACCAACTTTTTCAAAACTTTTTTTCGTAAAATCGCGATAACTCGTGATGTTTATAAGCAAACCCCTTATGTCTACATATCAAATTTTATGTAATTGTTTGCTCTACAACTTTGTAGAACATTGTTACACTCTAAAAAATAACCCTGCAAAGTTAGAAAAAACACGAAATTTTAAAATTAAAAATTTTGTTCTAAATGAAAAAATGACCCTTCTGGGTCAATGTAGATTTGAAAAGTACATTAAATTTCCCATAAAATGACATGTTCCAAATTTTTTTACAGTCGAGTAACGGAAAATGGGAGAATTGTTAAAACTTTTTGAGTGTTTTTTCGATGAAAAATACGTTTTTTTCGGAATGCTGAGTACGCCATCAAATCGGGCGTCTAAGTTTACATAAAAGTCTCTTTGACACCAAATTTCTATCTCATCACCGTTTCAGGCTGCAAATTATGGAAAAACATCTCTTTTTTCGCATGTTCAAAAATTGAAGGGGTCGTACCGCCCCTCCGTCACGAGATATCAAAAAATGGACCTCGGAATCGTGATCAGAGACAAAAGTTTACGCAAATCGAAAAGGGGTCGGGGCAACTTTTCCCGATTTTGTGTGAGTTGGTAGAGAATTACCCATTTGTGTCTTTTAAAACTTTGTAGAAAATTGTTATACATTATAATAACACCCTGCAAAGTTAGAAAGAAAACGAAATTTTAAAATGAAAAATTTTGTTCTAAATGAAAAAAATACCCTTATAGGTCAATGTCGATTCGAAAAGTACATTAAATTTCCCTTAAAATGACATGTTCCAAAATTTTATACATTAGAGTAACGGAAAATGGCAGCGTTTTTAAAACAGTTTTAAGTGGGGTTTTCGATGAAAAAAAATTCAGTATTACGCCTTTTTGAAATGTTAGTCTTGATTTAAAATTTAGGAAAATATTTTTTTCGAAAAGATCGGAAAATTTCACAAATATTTTTATATATTAACATTCAAAATCGGACCATTAGCTGCTGAGATATCGACATTAGAAAATGGTGGGTTGCAGGGTTGTTAAAATATCAAAATATCAGCTCTCAGCATCTACAATTATCCCGCCTGAATAATCATGGCTCAAATACAACTGCTCTTCTCTCCTCATTGAAACTCTCAGCGCCGAACATAGCCGAACACGTTTTCGTGTTCACCCACTCACGCTTGACATTTTCCTTTTCTCTCTCATTCCCGCTTCCACGATCATCCTACCGCAACAGCGTTTAACCACAAAAGCCGCCACAAAACCAATTTTGCAAACGCAGTTTAACGGGACGTCATGCGTGGTCGGCTCCTAATTGCCATCTCGCGTTCTCTCATTGCAGTTTTCGGAGAGATTGAGAGACTCAGTGGTGAGAGCGCATAGTCGAGGAAAAGGGGAGGAGAGATAGAGAGAGAATTACATCGCTGGGAATCACAAGACACAAGAAGAGATCTGACAAGCTATAGTGACGGCCGCTATACTCTCGGATATTTTTGGTGCAGAGATAATCTATTGATAGGTTTTCTCTCACTCATTTGCAACACTGGTGGGTTGTTTGGGTGAGACTTAGAAAACATCAATTTTCTTGTTTTTAACCCTTTGCATGGCAATATCTCAGCAACTAAGGGTCGTATCAATAAAGTCCGAATAAGCAAAATATAGGGAATTTTCTAAGCTTTTCAAAAATATTATTTTATAAAAAGTGGGAAAACACGGACAGTTGTTTAAAAAAATAAATAACTGCGACTATTTTTAAAAAAGTTACCTAAAAAATAGCTATAGCTTGAAAACGGTGCACTTCATCAAAATTTCGCTACACTGAAATAAAAAAAAATACCAAATTTCTTTATTTTAGGAATTTTGGCTCCTTTCCTCATTTAGCAATTGGGTTTTTTGGATTACTTAATAAGAAAAGGAGGCAAAATTTCTAGAATTTAGGAATTTGTACTTTTTTTATTTCAGCGTAGGGTACTTTTTGATTGCAAATTCGATTTTACATCGAAAAATGAAGATGAAAAATTGTTGCGACCAATATTTTTTTTAAAATCTGTATTGATTCAAAAAATCATAACTCGGTCAAAGATTTTTTGCCCATTCTGGAAATATCTGAAAAGTTGAAATTTGATGTCCTCTAAAACATATCAGATAAATAAAATAAAATTAGTATTTTTTTTTTGCAAATCAAGTTTTTGTGACAAAAAGTTAAATTAAAAATCACAATTTGTTTTACCTTGCATCATATTTTTTCAGTGTAGTCCGTATCCATACCTACAACTTTGTCGAAGACACCAAATCGATCAAAAAATTCCTTCAAAAGATACAGATTGGACAGCTGCCAAATTTGTATGGTATATAATTTTATGAACGAACTAATGATGCAAAATGGCTTCTTTGGGCATACCGAAGGCACCAAAAAGGTTTCAGCCGGATTAAAAAATACAAAAAAAACGAATGACCGAAATCTGAGAGAATTACTCTATTGTAAATATCGTAATTATTTTTCAGTAGTATACCTACATGAATTTTAAAATTGAAATGTTTGTGACTCTCCAAAAAAAAAAAAAAAATAAAACAAATTTCGATCATTCCAGCATCCAGTGCACCACTTTCATGCTCATGATACTGTCATCAGGAGTTAAAGGAGCATGTCGTCCTCGTTACACGATACACCCAGCCTCATCCATTGTGATGTTGGGATCGAATTGTGGGGGGGAGGGGGGGCTGTAGAAGCATCAGGAGAAGAACGAGAGGCAGAAGAGTGTAACAACACGATGATGAATTAGTGATGCGTGGATGCCTTTGATGAATCGCTCGCTTTCGGTTCTATCTTCGCTCGCTCGTTCACTCTTTTTTCTTCCCCGGTTCACGCTGTATTGTGAAAAAGGATTTTCCCTACTTTATGCTCGTGGTTTTTGCTTTCGTTGTTGGTGTAATGTTGACAAGAGTGAAACTTTTCGTTCTGTACCAGATTGTACGTGGTTTTTGGGTGGTGGAGATGCAAAAAAAAGTGGTTGAAAGGGAAATTAAAGGATTTTGTTCTCGATTTTTTTTTTCTGCTTCGCTTTCCTGCCCTCTTGAGTTTAGCAAAGATGAGGATGATGGCGACACTGAAGTGTAGGCAAGTGTGTGTTCTGTGATCTGGTACAGATGAGATGAGCACGTGGAATAAAAAACATGTGCAAGGCAAGTACTCGAACACGCCTGATTACATCGTCAAGTGAGCGAAATGGCAAATCAAAACAGAATTTTCCTCCTCTTGAGATACATCGTTTTTTTTGTTATGTTGAGACGAGATGAAGTAAAAATCGATGAAGTGGATGATTATTGATTGCGGTTTTTGTTGGATTTTTCTCAAGGGATAGATGAAAAAAGTTGTTTTTAATATATTTATTTTCATTTAAAACATTATGTAAACAAAAAATAAACAGAACTAGGCACTTTTCAACGACCCTCCGTTGAATTCGTTCCACCTGATGATCTTCGCAACTTCTCTTTTAGCTTCCTAAAGTATTAAAGGAAATGCCTAGCTCTGTTACAGTTTCCTCGCAAATCTCTTTTATTGCGTAAAATTGGCTCATGTTTCATTCAGCGAGCGCGTCCAACCTCGCGAGAACTTCATCACAGACCCATCAATAACGCGCTCAAATCGCGCGACTTCACCGTTTTTTTTCACGGCGGCGAGTCCTCTCTAACGCGCGCACACCTTCTCAAAAGGGCGTAACAAGCGGATTACACTCTCGTTATTTCTAATCGCTTTTCGCTCCCGGGAAGCAGCCACTTCAATTAAAACGCTCGAGTTGTGCCAAAAGGAGCGAAACAAGTGAGTAATGGCCGGGGCCCTTTGACGGCGACGACGAGTGAGTGAGTGAGGAGACACAATGGAGAGCGTTAAAAAAGATCTTCTCGAGTGAGGATGATGCGACGGCGAGAGGAGAGAAAATCACTTCCAGTTGAACGCACTTTTGTCATGGTTTTGTGCCCTTTTGGGCTGTTTGCGGCGTGACAAAAGTTATCATCAGATTCAGATGTAATAAAATACCTTACTAATCCTTTCGATATGACAATCACTTTTTCCAAAGCCAATTTAGAAATGTATCTCGTAAAGTCACAGTTAGTTTCATTAGTTCCAGTGACGGATGTAGGAGGACCGGATGTAGACGGTAACAATTGAAACTGAAATCAATTTCTTTTTTTGCACTCGAAAAACACTACACATATTTTTTTAATTGACTCATCCATTTTGATTGAATGTTTTTGGAAGTTTTATTCAAAATCGGCTTAAAATTAATAATTTGGCAAGAAATGCTAATCTCTAACACCCTAACGCCCAATTTGTATTTTTGAAAATTTTCATCTTTCCGGTGTTTATTAGGTCATTTTGAGCAACTTTTGTTCTACGAAAAATAATTCTTCTCTTGTTTGATGTGTTTCTTATTTCTTTTTTTTTTGTATTTTAATGTGTATTTGGGCAATTCACCGCCAACTGCACAGCAGTTGCCCCGAACCCTCTTTGATTTGCATGAAACTTTGTCCTAAAGGATAATTTTTGTCCTTGATTAAGAATCAAAGCTTCATTTTACAATATCTTGTTACGGAGCTTCCTTTAACGATTTTTTTTTATAATTTGCCGCCTGAAATGGTGATAATATGGCAATTTGATTTGATAGCGTACTCAGAATTCCGAAAAACATATTTTTCTTTAAAAAATTACAAAAAAATGTTGCAAAAATACTTTTTTATTTGTAAAATCGCGAAAACGGCCTCAATTTTGAACTGCCAAAGTGGAACCAATTTACTGTTCGCCAAAAATAAAGAAAAAGATTTTTTTCAAGAATGAAAATATGTGGTTTTTGAGGATCTGGAGTTGAAGTCATGAAATCTTTTGTTTGTTGGATCTGCTTCGCTAGAATTAGCGATGTTTTTTCGCTGGACCAGGAAGAGCTGTAGGATTCCAAAATCAGTCATTGAATTTATCTGGGACATCGCAGAATGACACTCTCGCCGCAGTTTTTCGTCATTCGTAAAAAAGAAAAACCCCTTCTAACCGACCCAAACTTGAAAGCATTCACTATTTTCCAGCAAATATATCAAAAACTAGTCAAAATGAAACACAAACAACTGATTATAAAACAGCTCATTTATCAGTAAGAAAAAAGTCATGCTTGTGCTTGAACAGCTTCCTACTGTGTACAGTCATGCCTCGGTTTTGCACGCCTCGTTTTTGCACTGCCCCGGTTTTGCACCGTTCAGCTGCCTCGGTTAAGCACGGCCCAGTGCTTTAAAGTTTTCACAAAAATAGGTATTTTTCCTGTATTTCGAAAATGCATATTTTTTTCTCTAAAGAAACCAACAATATATTGTTATTGCAATATGGGTATCAAATGATCAGGTTTTTTTCATACATTTTTGGTGTAATAATAACATTTTTAGAAAATACTCAAAATTTTCACAAAACTACGTATTTTTCGAAAAAATACTTAAAATTTCAATTTTTACAATATGGGTATCAAACGATCGGGATTTTGTCATACATTTCGATTGTAATAACAACATTTTTTGAAAATACTCAAAATTTTCACAAAACTACGTATTTTCGAAAAAAATACTCCAAATTTCCGGTTTTACAATGTGGTTATCAAACGATCGGGATTTTTTCATACATTTCGAATGTAATAACAACATTTTTTGAAAATATTTAAAATTTGCACAAAACTACGTATTTTCGAAAAAAAATTCTCAAGATTTCCGTTTTTACAATGTGAGTATCAAACGATCGGGATTTTGTCATACATTTCGAATGTAATAACAATATTTTTTGAAAATACTCCAAATTTTCACAAAACTACGTATTTTCGAAAAAATACTCAAAATTTCGAATATAATAGCAACATTTTTTGAAAATACTCAAAATTTTCACAAAACTACTTTTTTTTCGAAAAAATAATCAAAATTTCAATTTTTACAATATGGGTATCAAACGATCGGGATTTTTTCAAACATTTCGAATGTTATAACAACATTTTTTGAAAATACTCAAAATTTTCACAAAACTACGTATTTTTGAAAAAAATACTCAAAATTTCAATTTTTACAATATGGGTATCAAACGATCAGGATTTTTTCATACATTTCGTATGTAATAACAACATTTTTAGAAAATAATCCAAATTTGCACAAAACTACGTATTTCCGAAAAAAATACTTTGAATTTCCGTTTTTACAATGTGGGTATCAAACGATCGGGATTTTTTCATACATTTCGAATGTAATTACAATATTTTTTGAAAATACTCCAAATTTTCACAAAACTACGTATTTTCGAAAAAAATACTCAAAATTTCAATTTTTACAATATAAATATCAAAAGATCGGGATTTTTTCATACATTTCGAATATAATAACAACATTTTTTGAAAATACTCAAAAATTTTACAAAACTACGTATTTTTGAAAAAAATACTCAAAATTTCCGTTTTTACAATGTGGGTATCAAACGATTGGGATTTTTACATACATTTCGAATGTAATAACAACTTTTTTTGAAAATACTAAAAAAATTCACAAAACTACGTATTTTCGAAAAAAATACTCTAAATTTCCGTGTTTACAATGTGGGTTTCAAACGATCGGGATTTTTTCATACATTTCGAATGTTATAACAATATTTTTTGAAAATACTCCAAATTTTCACAAAACTACGTATTTTCGAATAAAATACTCAAAATATCAATTTTTACAATATGGGTATCAAAAGATCAGGATTTTTTCATACGAATGTAATAACAACAATTTTTGAAAATCTTCCAAATTTTCACAAAACTACGTATTTTTGAAAAAAAAATACCCAAAATACTCCCGATCGTTTGATACGCACAATGTCAAAACGGAAATTTTGAGGATTTTTTCGAAAATACGTAGTTTTGTGACAATTTTGAGTATTTTCAAAAAATGTTGTTATTACATTCGAAATGCATGAAAAAATCCCAATTGTTTGATACCCATATTGTAAAAACGGAAATTTTCAGTATTTTTTTCGATAATACGTAGTTTTGTGAAAACTTGGAGTATTTTCAAAAAATATTGTTATTACATTCGAAATGTATGAAAAAATCCCGATCGTTTGATACCCATATTGTAAAAACGGAAATTTTGAGTATTTTTTCGAAAATACGTAGTTTTGTGCAAATTTTGAGTATTTCCAAAAAATGTTGTTATTACAATCGAAATGTATGAAAAATCCCGATCGTTTGATACCCATATTGTAAAAACTGAAATTTTGAGTATTTTTTTTTTGAAAATACGTAGTTTTGTGAAAATTTGGATTATTTTCTAAAAATATTGTTATTACATACGAAATGTATGAAAAAATCCTGATCGTTTGATACCCATATTGTAAAAATTGAAATTTTGAGTATTTTTTCGAAAAATACGTAGTTTTGTGAAAATTTTGAGTATTTTCTAAAAATGTTATTATTACATCCAAAATGCATGAAAAGAACCTGAACATTTGATACCCATATTGCAATAACAATATATTTTTGGTTTCTTTAGAGAAAAAAATATGCATTTTCGAAATACAGGAAAAATACGTATTTTTGTGAAAACTTTCATGAAATAATAATTTTAATGGATAGCTGACATCATCCCGATTCCAAAACACTATAATTTTTTGATGTTTGCATGATTATTCGTACGATTAAAGCCTATGTCTCCCATATAGCCAAAATCCCATAAGCTCTGTGCCTCGGTTATGCACGCCTCGGTTTTGCATCCCCCATATGCGGTGCTAAACCGAGGCACGACTGTAGATGTAAACAAAGTGGGATCATTCGGAAATCACGTTACGCATTCGCTCTATTCATCACCCATGTTACAAGCAGACCCTTTATGCTTATATCACTGGTGGGTCCATGCCCCCCTTGACAGATATTTGTACTAGATTTGTCCGGGGGTCATTCACAAAGACCGTACTCGAAAAATGTCCCATGCGTGTGCCTCCTCCCCCCCTTCTGCCCAAAATATGGGACATTTTTTCAAAACCTCGCTCCACAAGCTGAATATTGTTCCTTAACCTATTTTAGGACTCTGAGACAAAAATAAGCAAAACCCATTGATACAAGAAGGTGAAGATTACAAAAAACACAATTTTTTTACGGTTTGGTCTGCACGGCCTGCTACTTCTATCCCAATGAGCTCAAAAGTGAGCTTCTCATTGGAAACTTAATGCTCTACAACTTTGTAGAATTTTTTTTGTCTGCTTCGACTAAAAAATATCCCTGCAATGTTATAAAAAACACGACTTTTTTAAATGACAAATTCTGTTTCAAATAAAAAATACCCTTCTGGGTTATTGCAGATTCGAAAAGTTCATTAAATTTCCCTTAAAATGACATGTGCCAATAAAATGTACAGGTAAGTAACGAAAAATTGCAGATTTTTTAATCATTTGTTTTCGATGAAATTTACGTTTTTTCCGAATTTTGAGCACGCCCAACAAATGTTGCAAAATATATTTGAATCTTTGATGGATTCCTTGTTAGTCAACTTGCCAAATTTGGCATCGTACGAATCTTTCATGGCTTCAGGGACGCCCTAAATTCAATGAAATCTACACAACAGTTATAAGAACTACTAAACAATTCGAAAACTTATTTGAGGTTGAATGTTTGTTGTTTGAATTTTGTTGAAAATAATTTTAAAGACGGTATTTCTGAGTTTGAATCACAAACGTGTTCTAGCTTTTCATAATCGTTACATTCTCATACCAAAATCCCTAATTTAACGACTGCTCAATAAATTTGCCGAAATTGCGGTTAAATTTCTAACGATCCCTAAATACGATCTAAACGACCGCACAGAAAACCGTTATAGGGTCCCTTTTCCCCTTTACAGTGTGGGTCGTATCCCTTCTGATGCAATCAATCACGGCACTGATTGTGAAACTGTAAAATGCAACAGTTGTACCACAATCACTGGGAGCAGCACCATCTACCCAAGAATAAGCCCTTTTCTTTCGCAACTCTCCCACCACACACCGGTCGATGCCGGGCCAGCAACACAAATGGCCCCGAGATTGTCCGACCGAAGAACGAAGACGGAAAAGGGTCCGACTTCTTTTATTCTTTTCCAGAGTCAGCGGAGCCCGGTAGTAGTCAAAGTAAAGGGAAATGTTTATACAATCAAATTTACCATCCGATACAAGGTGGGCGATAAAGAGCACATCCCGGGGAAAGTATCTTCCGAAAGTGGAAGGGTCAGCTGAGCTTTTATGGGCTTTTGAGGGATTCCTTCATCATTATTTTGAATGTAAGATATGTTTTAACAATTCTTAACGTTCTTATAGACAATTATCTGCCAACACTTGAAAACTATCTTGGATTGTATTTTGTAACGCTTATCTTTTGTAGCAAAACCAGCGAAAAAATATGTTTATTTTTTCGCACCATTGTGGAACAGGATGATGACAATCCGTTTCAAACTCTCAAAATAATATCCATGAGTTAACGATATTTTCATGAAAGTCTGTGTTACAAGCTTTGGCATTGGTTATTTTACCTATTGTTTACCAAAATTAGTGTTAAAAGTGACAACTCATAAACTGGCATGTGACGTTTTGGCTGCCAATTCTTGAAATTGATTTTTAGAGTGCAAGACAGAAAGGAGTACAACATTGGTCACCTAACCCTAGTGCGGTCCCAGGACAACGGGAAAAAGGACCTCTCGATGTGATCGATCAGCGCTCCCGCATAGTCATGAACTATATAACTACTTTATGACAAATAGTTACTCAACTATTTATCAAATGGTCTCTACTATTCATTAAATTGTAACCCAACTATATATGTACGATATATCAAACCATTAATTCCATTCCCAAAATAGTTTTGGTCGATTTTACTATATGAGAAATTAGTTGTTAGGCAGAAAACTATATGAGGTTTTCATACATATGTAAATATTTTTATAAACTTGGATTTTACGTCAAATAGTCATTGCCCAAAAATTGACTATTCCCTATATAGTTTCTGAAAAACTACTTTACCGACACTACTTTGCCGACACTTTAAAAAGACCGCAAAAATGAACCCTACAATTGTTGTGATAACTACTTCGGATATAATCAAATTTGATTTTTAAGTTCTATCGATAGTTGGTGAATGTTTACCGCCATTATATGTGATGTTATTTACGTTGCTGCCGAACTGCTGCCGCCTTATCCGATTGATCTATATCTGTTGGTGGTTTTTCAGTGGTTTTGGTGACATGTTGTGTTAGAAGGGAGCAAGCTCGGGGGCAAGTATTTTTCGATAAGTCCAAGTAGTCCAAACAATTGACTCATTTTATAGTGAACAGTAATAGTCCAACATGCATGTAGTACACATATTTTTGGTGTATGGTAAGAACAGCATGCCTACTTTTTCTGGAATAGTGAAAGTCAATTTCATGAGCCCTCGTAACATTTTTCTTCTTTTGGGGAGTTTTCTGATAATCTGAGGAGAAGTGGGGGTGTTGAAGGTTCTCTATCATCCAGAGGAATCGACTGTGATCAATTTACTTGATAAAAGTTGAAATTTTTGTACCAATCGTTTAACATATAGTTGGATTATATAACAAACTGTAATTGTACTCCATACTGTTGAAATATTTTTTGAACTATTTGGACTTATAGAAATTTTTAATTCAAAATAGTATGGTGTATAGTAATTTTACTTCATGTAAGTTGACAAATTATTTGGATTATACAAACTTATCGAAAAAAAATGTGGCCGCCATCAATTGTGTTCTACTATAGCATTTATAGTAGGTTTTTAGTTCTTACAGGTTCTGACTATAAAAATCTAAAATCTGTGGAATTTTGCTATATTGTTCTCAATAAAGTTGATAAATTGTTTGAACTATTTGGACTTGTACATTTTTTCGCACGTCACGTTGTCTAAACAATCCGAACTGTTTAGTGTAAGGTTATTGTACCCCAAATAGTTCAAAAATAGTTAGAATCATTAGATTTACTTCAATAAAAACGTCATCATTTGACGATCAGTTTCGTTATGGTTTTGTATAGTGCCTTAACTATATGATAATGGTTAAGTATGTGGTAACTACATCTCTTTTAGTAGTAATATAGTTTGGACTATTCCCCCGATGGTTTTTGATTATGCGGGCTGCTCCTTTCGCACGCAAGACGACTCCTTGGCAGCTCTCCATCGCCGCAGCAGGCCATGAGACCAAGGACCAACCAGATCAAACAAAGGAACCCACCAGCACTGTTGGCTGGGGCGCTTCTGTCTGTTCGGTGTTGCAGTCTTTTGTCAAGATGATAGGCTATCGATAACGAGGTTAGGCAGCGTTCGATACAAAGAAAACGCAAAGGACTTCTCGTTTGGGTGACGGCGGGCGGCGGTGGAACAATGACAGGACTAACTAGAGGAGTACCGTCAGAGTAGGCGAGTCTCGAGGAGAGGACATGATAGGAATCGAATAAATTTTAAAATGACACGTTCTTGGTTATTGTTACACCGCAGGAAAAAGCCACAAAACTCGTAAATATTGTTCGAGTATTGGCGTGTGTGGGTACGCGGAGAGTAACAGAAACGAGATATGTTTGTGGCTGAGTGACGTTTCCGGGAACCGAAAGCGGGAGGGGCTTTGAAGGGGAAACCTCAAAATGACAATCGAATGCGGGAAAAGGTCTATCGGAATCTGGTGTTGTGGTCATTAGGAACTGATTTCAAAGTAAGTAGATTTTTTTTAATTGACTTGGAAGTCAAATTTTTTTTTATTGAAAACGAGATTAACAGTTTTAGCAATTTATATTTATGGAATCTTTTGTTTCCAGAAAATTAAAAATGAATCCCAAGGTAGAAAGGATCAAGGTGCAACAGAGGTACGTGAGTGCTTCCATGATTGGGTTTCCAATACAAGTCTTCAAACAAATTAGGGAGCTGTCAATACAAAAGTGCTATGAAAACGTTCAAAAAACAACCCGTATCTTAAAATGTATGTTAAAATGATCGATTTGGTTTTTTCGGCAAAGTTGAAGGTTATGATTAGGAATGAGTACACGGAAAATAAATTGCGAAGCTGGCAAAAAAAAAACATAATTTATTTTCCGACTTTTCAAATTTTGAAGCAAAAAGTATGACAAAATGTTTCATAGGGGAGCTGGGGGCGGGGATGCCACATGATTTTTTAAAATGTCTGTGAAAAAGTCTGTGTATGTCTGTGTCTTTGTCTAAAATTCAAATAAATCAATTTACAGTCATAGAAATCTATCAAAAATTGTGTTTTTAAGCATTTGAAGACTAACGAAATAAGTTTCAATTAATATTTTAACAAAATAACAATTTAATGAAGTTTTTAAAAAGTCTGTGTACCTCAAAAAATGTCTGACACGAGCTCAAATGTCTGTGAAACACAGACAAATCTGTGTATCTGGCATCCCTGGCTGGGGGTAAGACGGCCAGGCGGGGCAAGACGGCCACCCCACTGTTTTACTAAGTATACTAATGAATATTACTAAAATGTTTAGCAATACTAAATTAAGCATATGGAGTGCCCTTTGCCAAACATATTGTTTGAAATAGTATAAAAATAGCTCAAAATAAACAAATATTTTTTCAACTTGAAAGTGGATGTAATTTTTATGATTACAACTTAAGCATTTTGGTTAGGTAACAATACAGCAATTCCCCACGAAAACAGCATGGAAAAAAACAAAAGTGCTCGAATCGGGCTCAAAATTTTTCTGGGGGTTCCCTGGCCGAAATAATTAGACCCGTATTTTTTTTCTTTGGCCATTAGGGTGACCTACGCCGTGTTAGGGTGGTCTGAAAAATGGCCATTTTCGTCGATTTTCGCAAAAACCACTTTTTTCGAAAAATCATAACTCGCCATTTAACCGATTTCAATTGTCTTATACGCAAATGGTGATAAGTTGGCCTTTCAAAAAAATAATAAGAAGTTTCAAAATCTAGCCTAACATATGAAAAGGGCGTATGAAACTTTAAAATGTCGTTTGACAGTGTCTGGACCAAAGAGCCTATGTCTGGAAATATTTTATCGGATTCTCCGGACATTTTACATAACATACTATTAACAGGATTCGAGATATGATTTTTGAAAATAAAATCCGTGTTTTTGACGCGCCGCGCGCAAAGGAGAATGACGAAATTGGCAAAAATCAACTTTTTTCACAAAAACTGCGATAACTTAAAAATTTCAGCGATGACCTATACATGTCTGGGTACCAAAAGTTGCGCCTTTTAATTACGAAAATTTTGGTACCCAGACATCTATAGGTCATCGCTGAAATTTTAAAGTTATCGCAGTTTTAGTGAAAAAAGTTGATTTTTTGCCAATTTCGTCATTCTCCGGTTTTTGCGCGCGGCGCGTCAAAAAACACGGATTTTATTTTCAAAAAATCATATCTCGGAATCCTGTTAATGAACTCCTCCCATTTTTTAGTATGTTATGTAAAAATGTCCGGAGAATCCGATAAAAATATTTCCAGACATAGGCTCTTTGGTCCAGACACTGTCAAAACGACATTTTAAAGTTTCATACGCCCTTTTCATATGTTAGGCTAGATTTTTGAAACTTCTTATTATTTTTTTTGAAAGGCCAACTTATCACCTTTCATTTGCGTATAGCCAATTGAAATCGGTTGAAATGGCGAGGAGTTATGATTTTTCGAAAAAAGTGGTTTTTGCGAAAATCGACGAAAATGGCCATTTTTCAGACCACCCTAACACGGCGTAGGTCACCCTAATGGCCAAACAAAAAAATACGGGTCTAATTATTTCGGCCAGGGAACTCCCACAAAAATTTTGAGCCCGATCCGAGCACTTTTGTTTTTTTCCATGCTGTTTTCGTGGGGAATTGCTGAATATGTAATACTTTCTTTAAATATTTTTTCATGTTAAATTGAAGTTTTCCCAAGATTATGTCCCTCGAAAAAGTTTAAGAAATACGTTGAGCTATTTGCAAAAAATGTTTTATACAATAAGTAATTTGGGGGCAAGACGGCCAACTCCACGGGGGGAAGACGGCCAACCGAAATTTGTAAATGTTTTTAAATGTCTATTAGGTTTTTTAGTTGTTTAAAGCCAAATTTGTTAACAAAACATATTTGTTTATGATGAAAAGTGAGCAAAATCTTTCTTTTATTTATTATATCTATCATCAGACCTACACCATGCATCAAAACATCAAATATCGCTTAAATTTGGTATAAAAATAACAGTTTGCCTATAGTGGACCCGGGTCCACAATCGTATTATGGACCCGGTCCACTATAGGAAAAAGGGGGTCCATAACATGCAAAAACAAACTTTTTTTTTCAAATGGCTATTTTTCCGCTTAAAAACAAATAGACTGATGAAACAAACAGTCAAAATTGTTCAAAAGACTTCAGTTTTCATTGTTTTGTACAAAGGGTTATGAAAAAGGTCTTAGAATATTGAAAATTTGTGAAAAATGTGCATCGGCTCTACTAGGGGGTCCTTTAATGGTTTTAACCTATTGTCCCACAATTTTAAATTTACAAAATGTAAAGTGCTCTTTTTGATTAAACATATTGTTATGAACGTTGAATTATGTTTTTAAATAGCTTAAAATTATTTTTATAAGATAACCAGGGGCTGTATGATTGAATTGTTTTTTCCCCTGTTTTTTGAGACATTTTTGAAGAAGGGGGACGGCGACGGGAGCAAAAAATGGAATAAATTTTGCATTAATCTAACCAAGCTGAAATTAAACCGTCCATCATGCACTATAGGTCAAAAGCTGGTACTTTTAGTTCATAAAAACATATATAAAAAATAAAAGAAAAAAAAATACGGGAGTAAACTTCGCCAAAATGGAGGATTTGTGATTTATAGTTAATAAAAATAAATACGGATTTATTTCCAAGTTAGCACTTTTCTCAAGGTCCTGATTTTTTTCGAAGATACAAAATCAATCAACCCTTAGGGGTTCGAAAGTTTTATAGCCCTTTGATATGGACAGTAGGGTGGCTCGACATGATCGATTTTACAGAACAGGCATTTTCCGGTTCCATTTGGGCCCCAAAATTTGGGAGCGATTGGATTTGACCCGGCTTTCCACAAAGCGATTCAAATTTGTATGGAAATTTGTATGGGAAAACCCTCTTTTTTACATTTTGATTTTTATAATTTTCATTTTTCACTCAATTTAAAAACTAACATCGTAAAGTATAGTCCTGAATGGCCTCTAAAACTTTCTCAAAGAAAGTTTGGTCCTATCTTGCTTCTGGAAAATGATACAGAGTTTTTAAAAGAGGCATTTTAAAATAAGTGCTGAAAATAATATTTCTTGCCAACACTGCCAGTACTTCAGTAGATATTTCGATATCTTAATTTTTAACGTAAAAATGAAGCAACCCAGCAAAATGGTGTCTTAGGAAAAGTTGTTCCATGTGAAGGTGGCTTTATTTAGAATTATTGACATGCAGGGTGACACATCTACAGGGTGTCAACCAAGCCCTATTTTCTACTGGTGACCTTTTAAAACATTGCACAGTGGGCGAAATGGAACCCAAAATCGGACTTAATTGAACGCGGCTGGTTCCCTGGTATGAAAAATAGTGTTTCTTATGTAAAAAAATCCGGGGAATCGATTGGTGATGGTTTCATCCACCGCATGAAACGACAAAGGGTCCATTTTTGCTTCATGCGGCCATCCAAAATGCACTTAACTTATGTGAAAATGTCCCAGGAATCCAGTAAAAATAATCACTTGCTCCGCAAAAATCATATAGGGTCCAATTAACCCCAATTTCGCTATAAAACATTTTTGGCCGTTTTCAAATGTTTGGTCAGATTTAAAAAATCTGAAAATATTTTTATCGTAAAGATTAGACAATTTTACATAAGAGTGACGATTTGCACTTGATTGTTTGACACATTTATGTTGATAAAAATAAAAATTATGAAAAAGGCAGTTTATTCTGTGTTTGGGAAAATTGGCCCAAAACTGATTCTTTAATCTTTTTATTTAGTTTAATTTCTATATCAACATAAATATGTCAAACAATCAAGTGCAAATCGTCACTCTTATGTAAAATTGTCTGATCGCGTTTAATTAAGTCCCATTTTGGGCCCACTGTGCGTTGGTGTCTTAGGAAAAGTTGTTGAGCTACTTATTTCAAGATATTTTGACATGGTTGGAAGACAGGGTGGCACATCTACAGGGTATCAACCCATTTATAGCTTCTATTTAAGACCTTTTGATCACTGTAAAGTGGCAATTCCGTCGTGAAACTACTTACTTTTCCTGTCTTTCTTGAACGACGAAATAGCCTACTTTTCTGTACCAAAAATAACAGAATCGAATAGCAACACTTTTCAAAATAAATGCAAAAAAGTTCTACTTTTCAGCACTCAAATGGGTGCTGAAAAGTTGAACTTTTCAGCACTTGTTTCGAAAAGTAACACTTTTCAACATTTTTTTGATTTAAACGATTTATTGACAAAATACATGAAAATTTGACATAAAATTTCACTCAGTGTGTGTTTTTTGGAATTGTAAAAAATGTTGTATGAAACTCGTTGCAAAACTTGATTTTTTCAGCACTCTTCGTATTTATCTAACTCGGTGAACCTCGTTGGATAAATGTACGACTCGTGCTGAAAAAATCATCTTTTTGCAACTTGTTGCATAATAGTAGTTTATGCAACAAGTTGCAAAAAGAGATTTTTTTCAGCACGAGTCGTACATTTATCCAACGAGGTTCACCGAGTTGGATAAATACGAAGAGTGCTGAAAAAATCAAGTTTTGCAACGAGTTCCATACAACATTTTTTGCAATTCCAAAAAACACACACTGAGTGAAATTTTATGTCAAATTTTCATTTTTTTTGTCAATAAATCGTTTAAATCAAAAAAATGTTGAAAAATGTTACTTTTCAAAACAAGTGCTGAAAAGTTCAACTTTTCAGCACCCATTTGAGTGCTGAAAAGTAGAACTTTTCAGCATTTATTTTGAAAAGTGTTGCTATTCGATTCTGTTATTTTTGGTACAGAAAAGTAGGCTATTTCGTCGTTCAAGAATGACAAAATAAATAAGTAGTTTCACGACGGAATTGCAAAAACTACTATTTCAGCACTTATTTTAAAATGCCTCTTTTAAAAACTCTGTATCATTTTCCAGAAGCAAGATAGGACCATACTTTCTTCGAGAAAGTTTTAGAGGACTATACTTTTACGGTGTTAGTTTTTATATTGAGTGAAAAATGAAAATTATAAAAATCAAAATGTAAAAGATAGGGTTTTCCCATACAAATTTCCATACAAATTTGAATCGCTTTCGGGAAAACCGGGTCAAATCCAATCGCTCCAAAATTTTGGTGGGTTGTTTGGGGTCCCAAATGGTACCAGAAAATGCCTGTTCTGATGGAATTAGTCCATTTTAAAATATTCCTCTGCAACTTCAAGCCACCCTAATGAACAGCTCCTAAGTTTGTATGGAGACTTGTTTGCAAATCCCAATGATGCAAAATGACTTATTTGGAAAACAGAAATTATTCCCAAAATTATTGGTAGATTTTGCGAAATTTATTAAATTCGAAGAGATTAACTCTTCTTTTTCTCAGTATTTGATGATTTTAATATTTGAGATTGCAAGATTTGAAGTTTTCCAGATTTCTAGATTTGAAGGTTAAATGATTTGAAGATTTGAAAATTGTTGGATTTTATGTTTTCAGGATTGAAGTTTTTAGGATTTGAAAAGATTTAGCTTTGAAGAGTTGAAGTTTTAAAGTTTTGATGATTTGAAGATTTGAATATTTCAGAACATGAAGATCTGAAAAATAGAAGATGAAGATTTGAAGATTCGTGAAGATCAGTTTTTTTTCAGCTGTTTTTCATTTAATCTGATAAGTTCTAAGTCTAATATTTTGAAATAGGTACATATTATCCATTGATATTACACACCTCTTGTCAAAACTCTTTTTTTGGCATAATTAATGATGTCATCGAACTCGAAATGGTTGGCTCATTGATCTATAATTAGTCTGCATTCCCAGCTCAGCCAAAAGAGTTGAGTTGAGCAGATATCGTCGTAGCTTTAATACCCCCAAAAAAGTGATCTTTATGCAGATCTTCCACAACCGGTACGACGGAAAATCGTAAATAATAGGAAGCAACCCGCCGCGGGGAATTCTCTACTTTACGATATGGCATATGTTAATATCGTATTTTTGTCGCGCGTTTTCGGTCCAATTTTTGTCTCTCCTTAATTTCAACAGTCGCTTTTCGATCGTTTGTCATATCTTAATCGGAGACCACTGCAACGGAAATTTTACGACCGGCAGGTGCTCGTCGAAAAATTAAACATTTCGGCAGTGTACCCCTTTCGGTGTCTTACCGGTCTTGCCAGATCGGATTCGAGGGGATGTGGTTTTCTTTCAAGAAATGCCCCCCCCTTCTTATTTGAGCTCGACGTTTTTAATAGCTTTTCATATTTCTTGATCGTTTATGATCGTTATGCGATATGGGTCGTTTCGTGCGGTGCGGCCACTGCATCCTGTGTGCATTCGTTTCCGGAACCAAACGCGGTCATGGTTTAAGCGTGGTTCCTCGTGATCCGTGACAAAGTGGTGTGGAACTGTTACAGCACGTGCTCCCAACAAATTAGGGTTAATGTGGTTGACGAAGTGAGGTAAGTGATGTTGGTTGGGTTGAGCCAACGGGGAACGATTTGCGAGTTCAACGAACGTAACAGCTACTGAACTGTCTAAGGTCCAGGTATTCGTTCTTATGTTTTAAACAAGAATAAATGTAACAATACGAAGGGTTTCTGTAATTGCTCAAATCTACAAATTTATAGTCAGCATTTACGCAGAATCCTTCCACAGTAAAACAGAAACCGCTGTCATCACTAACCAATCCACCATTCGTCCTTGCATCAAATGCCCCTAATCCCGGCCACGACTTGTGCACTGACATGTGCACCAGATGTTATGATAAGCCCACCAGCCAAACGCACAAAAGGCATCAACCAATTCATCTAACGACGACGACGACAAGGATGCTTGAACCAGAACATCCACTCCTCTTCACATTGAACTGGAATTGCACACAAACCACAGCGGGCTATACGGATGGCTCAGTCATGGTTCAAATTACCGCTTATTACCGTTCCCGATAGCATCGCATTTCCCGGTGGGGTCCTGAAGCCCAACCTCCAAATCGTGGCATCCACCGACGATGACAACACCCCAAGTCGTTATCGATTGCTAATTACAGCGCACGGTCGGTCTATCCCTCTTGTAGTTTAGTCTGGTATGATGACATCGACTCTGCAGAAGGACGTCGAGGACGGTTCTGCTTAATTACCCCTGTGTATTGCTGCTTTAGGAAGCCATCTCTTTAGTTGCACGGCATAGTTCTGCTCTCGAAACGTGTGGGCGTTGAACCATTTTCGAGGTTGAAAAGGGTGCAAGAATCGGTTTCGGTTGAAGGTCTGCCGCGAAAGTGAAATGATGAATCGGAAGTTTCGCGTTGAAAGCTGAGGAAAGTGATGACGGGATTATTGTGGATCTGGTGTATGCAGTCATAAGGGAAATTGACTTATCTCTTTGTTAAAGTTATTTTCTATGTAAATTCCGGGTTAATAGTTTACAAGGCGATTTAAGGACTTGTTGCTTATTTATGGTTATCTGTTCTAAAATTTTATCAATTTATTTAAAAATTACAGTCGATTCTCTGGTTGTCAATATCCAAGGGAACGTCGAGGAAGAGAATCATCAGTTTACAGAACGATGCAAAATGAAGACTCGATTGAAAATGTTTTTTTCTTGATACCCAGCTATGGGAGAGAATCATGGCAACGTCCATCAAACAAAAACAAACTAATGTCAAACACCCTGCAAAGCTTCGTTTCGCCAAGAAAAATGTCTATGCAAGCCATGAGAAAGTGAAATTATTGACAACCGGAAGAGATTTTTAAAGCAAACAGAATCCAAGGGCCGTCGAGGAAGAGATCCTTCAAGCAAGAGAAAATATCGAGGAATGAAGATAATTGAATTAGCAGATTGAAGGGACTGAAGAATTCATCGATAGATGGAGAATTATTGATATCGAGAAGATCGACAGCCAGAGAGTCGACTGTACTCATGTTGGTCGCTTTCTGTTTCAATGTTCCAAGATAACGTAGCATAATTAATTCGAATTTATAACAGCCTTGTCTCTTATCAACTTTTAAATCAGATTTTACACTCTCTCTTTCGAAACGCGATGAAAAAAAACGTCCGAATAATCCACCTTCCCACTTCCAGAAACTCGATTCTTTCTGCCAAGTTTTCGTTTCGCGGCGTATCGTTACATAACCTGATGCAGCAAATACTGCCGACCAGTGCTGAATGGAGCAGAAACAATCGTGATCCCCCCTTCGCTAAAACTAGACCACGTGGCGCGCCCTGACTAATCATGCTGAGAGGGTCCACCCCGCATCGGGAAAGGTTATCGAGCTCATAATTAATCATTTTCCGATATTGCTTTTGGCGGAATTTTCCACCACGGCCGCGTGTGCCACTCGCGCCGTTTTGTTATTGTTATGAATAAAATGAAAGACAGTGCGCGGTTTTGGGTTTCAACAAGTTTGAATTTTTATTTCATTTTGATCAGTTTATGTACACTGTTCAAAATCCAAAGGCAATATCGTATGCGAAAGAATGCACAATAGTGAGAAAGTGAGCTTTTGGGCAGTTATTTCTGCTTGTAATGTAATTATTTTTAAAATTTTGGAACGCATCGGAAATACAATAATTATCGTTTTTGCTGTGTAGCTATTTTCAATGTAGGGGAGAGTGGGGAGACTTGATCCCCGGGGACACTTGGTCCGAAGCCTGTATCTCGTCAGCATGTGGGTAAAACAATTAGCTTGGTTCTAGAAAGACGTGTGAAATTGATTTAAACTGATTGTAGAAAACAGAGAAAAAAATAAAAAATGTTTAGATTAAGTTACACACATTTTTCTAAAAAGTGCTGCAAAAAACCTCCAAGAGATCTTTTATTTTTTATTTTAATATATATGTACACTAAAAATTTATTCATTTTTTTTTATACATGAACTGTTTGATAAACTTATCAACTAAGAAGCCCTTACGCATTTAACGTTAAATTTATTGTTATACTACTTTTACAATCAATTATTAGAAAAAGTGCGTTTAGGGAGACTTGATCCCTGCATTTTTACAGTCACTGGAATCAGCTTCAAGATTAATTAATCGGGCTGGGTTTTCGTACATAGTTTCCTTTAGTATACATAACATAACTTACTGCAGTTTGAACAATTTTTCAAAAGTTTTGTAAACAAAAATTACCAGCTTTTATATACATGCTCAATTTTGGTGTAAACAAGAATATTTTAAGTTTTTAAACATTTTAAATACTAAACTTGTTATATTTTGAACACAAACGTATAGGTTTGATATGAAATTGCTGTTACATATAGAAAATTAAAAGTTTGGATGAATAAGAAACATTTTGCTTGAGGTTTCTTCAAAATGTTGAAAGGGGGATCAAGTTACCCCTATCGTTTTGAAAATGCCGGTTTAAAATATTTTTTTTAAACGCTTGGCATGATGCGAAGAGTTCATCTGATGAAATACCCTTATCAGCCCAACAAAGTTGAATGTTTAAGCTTTCAATTCATGCAAAAAGTTCATAGTTTTATGAGAAATTGACAGAGTTATGTGCGATACAAAAAAAGGGGATCAAGTCTCCCCACTCTCCCTTACTGTGAGCACAACCCTCTAATGCCTACGATTATTTAAAAAAAAAATTGGACCAAATCTGTTTTTTCGCTTGCTTTGCCTGCTTATTTTTTGCATATTTACAGACACAGTTAGTATAGGTAATTGAAAGACCTTTCCAATGAGTCATAAAGTTTGAAGTTCTGGCAATCTCACTTATCTGTACGAAAGCAATGTCCGGATCCATCATCCGACCTATCGTTGAGAAGGTAATCGAGAGTCCTTTGAATCGAGTTTTGAAGATCTGGCAACCCTGTTTCAAATTATGACCTCTTAAGTGATATTGTTGTACTTTCCAAAGAATTAATAATTAAAAAAAATATTTCCGAATTTTCTGTGTAAACCATTTTTGGTAAGTAGTGAGAAAGATACAAAATGCATAGAGGGATCAAATAATATTTTTCAAAAAAAAAAAAAAAAATTGATACAACCAGAACACCACACCAACCACACTTTGCCAGATTTACTCCAAATATTTCAGAAAGTTTCATAAGAACATATTTTTGCTTGCCAAACTAGCAACAATTCGAATGTTTGGATTGTTTATAACTGTTTGTGGTTTTTGGGTTATTGTGCCAATGAGTATCATCATCTGACGAAAGGGATCTTAGCAAATCGTCACGTGTGTCACGTCCTCTCTTTTTATCGGCAGACGTATCACGAGACATTGACGAAATATTAAAATGTTAAAATGTTAATCTGCGTGAGAAATTAAATACGGATTTTCAATCCAGTAAACGGTTAGGCGCAGGCATGGTTGCCAGGTCAAAATTGATGAAATCTTGCCAAGTACCGATAAAAAATCTAAAAAAAATCTGGCACACGAAAATATAACAATGATGAATGGGGAAGGAGAAGAAAGATATCCATAAATTAATATGTTTTCAGTATTCATATGGCTTCATGGATTTTTGAGCATCAAAATCATTCAATATGTTAAATATTCAATAAATGTTTCGATTTTTTATAAAAATCATAAAATTTTAGTGCTTTTAAAATGTACGTTATTTTATGAAAATTTAAGTATTCTGTTAAAAAAAAACTCTAAAACAGATAAAATGCATGTACAATTTCTAATCTTTTGAAACCCAAATTGTAAATAATGAAAATCAGAGTATTAAAAAAAGCTATTTTGTGAAAATATAAGTAATCCATTTTTAAAATCTATGAAACAGTGTAAATGCCTGCAAAATTTTAAAACGCTTGAGAACCATATTGCAAATTGTAAATAATTCAGTATTTTCAAAAATACGCTTTTTGGTGAAAATTTTAGTATGTCATTAAAAAAACACTAATAAAAGTGAAAAAGCATACAAAACTCCGATCATTTTGGAAATTAGGAACATTTCAGTATTTTCGAAAAAATGCGGTATTTCTTGATTTTTTGTATTTTACAAAAATTCTAATAAGAGTAAAAAAGCATACACAATTTTGCTTGGTTTGATAACCATGTTGCAATTTTTGACAATTTGGGTATTTTCGAAAAATACTGATTTTTTTTATTATTTTACAAAAAACCGATTAAATATCACCAGAGGTGAAATAGAGCCTTTCTTACAAAATGATGAAACTCCGAGAAATATATTGGTGCAATTATTTTTTAAGAAACAAAATGATACCATCCAGTGAGAATTTTACCTAAAACTTCGAATCTTTTTAGGGCAAACCTCAAATGCCATTTTCTTTTGATTTCAGAAGTACATTATTTGTCGCAAGATATTTAAATTTAATTAAGAAAAACATATTGGATTGACATTTTTAGAAAAAAAATAAAGGGTACTCAGTCTATAATGTTAGTCTATGATTAACTTAAAAAAATATGTATCGCTATTAAACTTTGTCGATCAATTATGAGAAGCCAAAAAGAACACTTTCACGCGCAGCGTAAAACGCGCAAGCGTAAAAGCGCTGGCGTTGAAGCTTCGACTTGACGACTTTTCGAGCGAGAACGAGCCGGGACTTCAAATTTGATGTTCAGTATATGATTTTGTATAAATCCAAAAATTTAATAGGAAAAAATAGGGTAAAAATAAGACGAAAAACACTAAAATCGCTATATCTCTGGAAAAAACATTTTGGAAAAGCTTCAAATTTTGGGCCCAAACAGTTTATGGCGCATGTTTTCGAATGGTTTTTTGTTTGAAACTGAATTCTTTAAATTTGATAGTGTTATCTGTAAAATAGTCCAAAAAATACCTCTAAAAATGGCTTTGACCACATTTACTGGTCGAAAATTGTGAATCGAAAAATAAAATGTTCGTCTCCGACCCCACGGCTACAAATCTGACTTATAAAAATTGTGGGTTTTACGAGCGGTTTTCCAGTGATGGAAGACACTAATTTTTAAGAGCGGGTACAGACATCGCTCATGTATTTCACATAAAGAGCTCTCAAAAATCAGACTTTGAGTTCCGGGTTTCGGGCCAAAATTCAATCGAAAGAGCGCAACTAAACCTTCAATTTAGTAATAGGATTTTTCCTGGGACGAATCCTCGCCGTGCACGAATTTTTTAAGATTTCTGAAAAAAGCGTTTTTCCAAAAGCAAACTTTAAACTTTTCTTTTGTAAGAAAGGCAAACATCTAATAAAAGTAAAAAAGCATACACAATTTTGTTTTATTTTTAACAATATTGCAATTTACAGTCCAGACTCGTTTATCCGAAGCCTCGATTATCCGAAGTTCGATTATCCGAAGTTCGACTATTCGAAGGTTTGTTTGGGACTTCGGATAATCGAATCACGAACAATTTTTTTTCTTTTTCTTGTTTTAAACATAAATTTCTGCAACCCCATTATTGGCCACCACCATATTTGCCGCCATCTTGGATTTAAAAGTTTTAAATCACTTTAACGTAGTTTAGGGGTCATTCTTAAGCAGGACAATACAAAATTAGACAAAGAAAAAAACATTTTTTTCGTGATTCGATTATTCGAAGTTTTGATTATCCAAAGTGAATCTTTTTCCGGGGCCTTCGGATATTCTAGCCAGACTCTGTAGAGATTTTAAAATTTTCGAAAAAAATCTGAAAAATCGTGAAATTTGTAGTACTCAAATTTGTATGACCTAATCTCACCTCCAACCCTAATGTCACCCCTGATGACGGTATTTTACAAAAATCTAGTAAAACTAAAGAAGCATACACAATTTTGCTTGATCTGATAACAAAATTTCAATTTATAAAAATTTAATTTTGTGAAAAGATTACCCACATTGCAAAATATGAAACATTTGTGCATTTTCAAAAAAATAAGGTATTTTTTTTACTCATATAAAAGTGAAAAAACATGCTAAATTTCGCTTCATTTGTTACCCATATAGCAGATTATAAAAGTTAGAGTATTTTCTATAAAACACGGTATTTTGTGAAAATTTAAGTATTAAAAAAAATTAAAAAAAGTTAAAAGCATACCAAATTTCATCAAGTTTGATATCCACATTGCCAATTATGAAAATTTGAGCATTTTCTAAACAATACAGTATTTTAAGAAAATTTCAGTACTCTAAAAAACTCTAATAAATGTGAAAAAGCATGCATGATTTTGCTTCGTTTGGTCCACATATTTCAAATTATGAAAATATCAGTGGATGGTAGCTTAGATGCAAACCTATTACACTATCAAAAAAATAAATAAATAATAATTAAATATGAAAAAAATATGTTGTTGATAAATATATTGATATCATAAGTCAATTTTAGAAAGATTTTAAAAATTAAGTTATCCTCTGTTATTGACAATAAAATTATCGCTGACAGAATCATTGAAATAATGATAACGATATCGATAGATTATTGTTATCGTCTCGACGAAAGCGATAGTTATCGTTATCGAACTTCGATAATTTTATCGTTAACAACCTTGTTTATCATATAGTTGTTGTAGAAATAAATCTTTGAAAATGTCTATAAATATGACACAGATAATGATTGATCTGTAAGTTGGCTGACACTTGAATAATCTGGCATTTTCAGATTTATCAGTCAATCTGAACAAGCAAGTCTTTGGATAAAATGTTCATGTTTTGAAATTATTTTGAATACAAAATAAATTCATGAAGAATGAAACGAAATAACGACATAACTCTATTAAAATAATAGTGGTGTATGAACTAGAAAATTTCAACATTTAAAATAGTTAACTTAGGGACCATCCATAAATCACGTGGACACTTTAGGGGGTATGGCGATTGTCCACGATCCATACAAAAAGATATTTTTGTATGGACAATTGTCCACGAAGGGGGTAACAGATTCTCAAAAAAGTGTCCACGTGGTTTATGAATGGTCCCTTATCATATTAAATTGGAAACCCATTTTTACAAACCCAGAAAGTTGAAGGTTACTTCTTTGCATTGTTCTCCACTATGATCCTACCTTAATACATCATTTCATTCACCACAGTTAAAATATCAAGTCTTGTTTTGGTGCATTTTTGCACTGGAAGTATGAAACAAGAGATGCATTTTTTCCCGTTTCTACCCTTTCGTTCTTATATCTTGTTTTAATTTTGATAAATTTAGCGTGAAATTATGTTGAGAGAGAGAGACTCGCGAACAGGCATGCGAAGAAGCAAAGGAAAGGAAAGAAAGTTAAAGAGGAGAGAGAGAGAGAGAGGAGAAAGATAAGAGATTGTGATCTATGGGGATTGTCACAGCGGGCAGCATCACGAAAAAGTGCATATGACTTTGTCTTTGAGCCCAGAGACTGTGCGAGTTTGTGTGTGCTTTTGATTGTGAGAGATGGGCTGGGAACGAACGTAACCTTGTTTCGTGGCGTGTTTGGACCTCTTTTTGTTCATCGTTTGCCGCTCAGGGGACCCCGGGGCCAGACAAGGGGTACCGCAACACGTTGTTGTCTGTGTTGACATTGCTGCTGACGGCAGACGGCGGTCGGTGGTGGTGGTGCCGGGGAAACCAAATCTCGACACGACCGGAATATGCAGAACCGGCAGACGGCAAACTGGCTCTGTGTCGTGTTATGCAACTGCACCTGTGCCCGTGGGAAAGTTTTGTGGCAAATTAGGTGGAGCGCGTTTGAGTTTTGAATGAATGGGATTTCTGGAACATTTTTTTAAATATTGGAAAAGATTTTTAGTGCTGTAATATACCTTGAAAAAATATTTACATCGGCCAAAACACAACTCAGATTTTTGAAGTTGATCTCAGTAAATGGTTCAATTTTGCAAAGTTTGATAGTTTGTGGCTCTCTGGACTCATACCAATCGATGGATTTGAATTTTAGTGAATTTCTGGCGATAAAGAATATTTGTAAATTTCCAAATCTGGCAAGTTTAGTCAAATCGAAACTGATTAAGAGCGAGTTTTTCACCAATGTGTAACAGGTCGTATCGAGGTGCTCCGATTTGGATGAAACTTTCAGCGTTTGTTTGTCTATACATGAGATGAACTCATGCCAAATATGAGCCCTCTACGACAAAGGGAAGTGGGGTAAAACGGGCTTTGAAGTTTGAGGTCCAAAAAACCAGAAAAATCTTAAAATTGCTCGCATTTCCGTAAAACTTCATCAATTCCAACTCTCTTAGATGAATTCGAAAGGTCTTTTGAAGCCCTTTAAAATGTGCCATAGACATCCAGGATTGGTTCGACTTTTTCTCTTAGCTTTTGCAAATTACTGTCAAAAATGGATTTTTAAAACCTTAATATCTTTTGCAGCAGCCTCCAACACCCATACTCCCATAGGCCAAAGATAGGTAATTACATGGACTATAAGCCTACGGTGTTAACTTTTGGCCAATCGCAGTTTTTCTCATAGCTTTTCGATTTTTCTAGAACAAACATTTTACAACGTTAGTTTTTGCCCTGTAGGCCGCCATAACGGCACTTTTTGGTCTCAATTTTGTCATATTCGGAATCCTCGGACAATTTCACGTAAGTAAGAAGTATTGGAGTTGTAAATTTGATTGGAAAAAATGCCATTTAGAATGAATTAAAATATTTTTTAACGATTTGTTGGATTAGGGGTAAAATAGGTTTTCGCCTACTTGATACAGCATTTGACGTATTAATCATAGGGTAAATAAGATCTATTTCTTTTTTCAAAAATGTTTTATTTAATTATTTTTTAAATCAAATTTACAACTCCAATACTTCTAACTTACGTGAAATTGTCCGAGGATTCCGAATATGACAAAATTGAGACCAAAAAGTGCCGTTATGGCGGCCTACAGGGCAAAACTAACGTTGTAAAATGTTTGTTATAGAAAATCGAAAAGCTATGAGAAAACTGCGATTGGCCAAAAGTTAACACCGTAGGCTTATAGTCCATGTAATTACCTATCTTTTGACCTATGGGAGTATGGGTGTTGGAGGCTGCTGCAAAAGATATTAAGGTTTTAAAAAAATCCATTTTTGACAGTAATTTGCAAAAGCTAAGAGAAAAAGTCGAATCAATCCTGGATGTCTATGGCACATTTTAAAGGGCTTCAAAAGACCTTTCGAATTCATCTAAGAGAGTTGGAATTGATGAAGTTTTACGGAAATGCGAGCAATTTTAAGATTTTTCTGGTTTTTTGGACCTCAAACTTCAAAGCCCGTTTTGCCCCACTTCCCTTTGTCGTAGAGGGCTCATATTTGGCATGAGTTCATCTCATGTATAGACAAACAAACGCTGAAAGTTTCATCCAAATCGGAGCACCTCGATACGACCTCTAGAACAAACCGAGCAATATTTACAAATACTGCCTCTTAACGAAAGATGTACAATTTCAGTAAAAAAAATCTAAAATAGAGCAAGGAATAGAACTTTCAGTAGGCATACTAAACCAACAACAAAACGTCTCCTCCCATAATCACGCCATGTAATCCGACCTGCCAATTTGAACCTGTCATCGAGATTACAGATCAACCAAAGCACGCCACCACCGCCGTCCTTGATACCCTGCAGCGATACAAAGTGATCTCCCGGCAGCCTCTCTGAACAAACTGGCAAGTATGCTTCAACGCAGCGCTCCGGAATATTTAATTAGCAAGATAAATTTGATTATGCAAATTGCACGCGGTTCGCCACACAACAATTCCTGTTCTCATCGGAAAAATTTCAAAAATTACCGTTATTATTGCCACTCTCTCACTTGATGCCCCTTGGCCAGGCCGTGAGGCGGCGACGCCCCTTCTTTTATTTTCACGCCCTTTCCACCCTCTTAGGGGACCTGAAACGGAAATCGAGGCATATTTGTAAGTATCAAATGCCTTCGAGCGGACTTTTGAAGCTGAGCTCTCGCACTGATTCCGCACATAAATTAGAATCGGAATATTAAGCAGGAGTCAGCAACTCGTAAGAGTCATGCCTTTCTGTCGTGCGTACATTTTTGTTAAAATTAATCAATTAAACTTAGTCCTAAATTGCCATACGACATACATTTTTATTGAGATAAATGCAGTTTATTGTCCTGTACAAATTGTGGCAAGATGGCACAACTGTTACAAAGTTCTGAGTCTATTTTTGGTACAAAGATCTGCCAGGTCCTGTTGGTCCTTCCACCCAAAGCATCGGAAGGAGTATTATATTATTAATTTATCACTGTCACCTCTCGCGAGCGACTCCTTCCCCGATTCTAAAGGGAGGGAGGTTTCCTTGCTGAACCACGACCAAGAGGGTTGTAATCTATATACAAACTGTACTCCAACTACGCAGCCACCACCATCAGGACGGGCCGTAACCCTTTCCCCCGGGGGAGCGCAAATTTGTCTAGATTATAAATTAAACTTTGACGAAGTTTTGTGCGCGCCTCATCTGCATTTTGCGGTGTTAATTTCTGGCGGCTGTTTGCCTAATTGAAACATTACACCGAAAAATTACAAAAACCGAGCCTGTCCGTTGCGAGTGCTGTTGATTTGCGATGAGAGCTTCGCAGTAATCAGTTTGCTTTTGAGGATTTTATTCAGTAAAGGAAACAAGTCATCAAGTGTATCAAATTTGTTTACGGAACACTTGGCCCGGAGTTTTAGCGTTGAGCTGATGGATGGAACTGGAGTCTCGAGGGAGAAGCGGGAGTAGCTGACCTATCATGATGAATGTACCTTTATAGTTATAAAATACCATAACAGTCTCATTGAAATACAAAATTTTGTCATCTAAGTTAAAAGTAAAAACAAATGTTCTAAAAACTGTTATACACAGCAACATGCTTTTCAATCAGAGATGGGAAGGGGGATTTGAAAAATATGTGTAACGGCCTTGTAGGGTTTTCGTCCTTCAAAATAATGTAAACAATATAAATATATTGACCGGGTAATAATAACCCGAAACAGACTATCCCTTACTGAAGCGTGTACTTGGTTTTTGACAGCGCAAGAAAAGAGGCGCGTGTTTTATGTTTACGCTGTGGGAGTGGAGAGTGAACGATTGGCGCGGAAGGATGCGTGTGATTGAATTGTGCTGGAACCGGTTGGCGAAATCCGGAGCAGGACACGACGGAAGCGGACATGAGGTCAGTGGGTGGTTGGGAGGTTAATGATCGGCAGCGATGGTGCTGCGTCCGGAACGTCGTGTCTCAAGGAGTCCCGGTTGCGACTCTACAGGCCTTATGAAATTCAATCGTTCTATTCCTATGATTATTTGATGGAGGCGTTTTTGATCATGTGTATTTAAAATGATTTTCTTTCAATCAAAATTAAGAAGCCATAGTTAGTTTAACAATACAAGGCTTTAAACCATTTTGTGGCCTGTTCATGCAAAATGGGCATGTGAATAACAAACAAACATCTGTACCCTTAGAAGGATTTTACTGATCGATTTGGTGTCTAGGGCAAAAGTTGTAGTTTTTTTTCTGTTTAAGTTGTAGGTTAGGTTAGGTGTAGGATTGGGCCTTATAAAAAAATAAGCTGTAAAGGGCTGTATCTCAGCAACCAGTAGGCGGATCAACAAAGGGAAATTGAAGGAATTATTCCAGCTGTTCAAAAACTTTTTTAAAATTCAAAAAAACTAACATTTAAAAAAAAGTAATCGGAAAATGTTTTTAGCTTGTAAATCGTGCTCTTTATCTAAAAAAAATGTTAATTAGGATTGCAAATTTGATTTTGCACCTTAAAATATTTTTTGAAACTTTGTTTGACAATATTTTTTTTTCTTTCAAAAACATACTTCTTCTGTATCAGATTTTTCACAACCTCAAACTATAGCGCAAAAGGTGCAACTTTTGGCTCCTAAAACATGTCATAAAATTTAGAAAATTTAAAAATAGGCTTTTTAATAAATTCAACTTTTTGAACTTCTCCCATTTTAAATTATGTTACGTAAAATTTCTCAAAGAATTTGATTTAAATATTTTCTCAGACGCAGTTATTTTATTGTTTTGTTCAAGTTTCAAATGGAACAGCTGTTTAATATAAATGTATAAATGCCAAAAATACTTATGGTGAATTGTACTGAACAAATTTACGCTTAAAATAAATAAACGCTTTTTTGGCAATCCAAATCTTCAAAGTTCATGACTCATTAGAAATGTCTTTTGATTAGAGAGCCTATATCGAGAGGCAAACTGTGTGAGTTTCTTATAACTTTATTTATTTATTAAGATTTTCTATTCCACATACAATATACATTATTAAGTTTATATATTATTGAGTGTCCAATCACGATCGGTGAATGTTCACCTCATTCTCAAGCACTAGCATTTTTACTTTATTAATATATAATAATGTTTTCTCTATTGAGGTATGTTAAATGAAGGAGGTCCTACGTTTACAAAAGGCTTGAGCGAGATGCGAGATAATCTCATCTATGATTTGCAGTAGAGCAATTCTCTCAGATTTCGGTCATTCGATTTTTTTTTTGTATTTTGTAATCCGACTGAAACTTTTTTGGTGCCTTCGGTATGCCGAAAGAAGCCATTTTGCATCATTAGTTTGTCCATATAATTTTCCATATAAATTTGGCAGCCAGCCATACAAAAATGATGTATGAAAATTCAAAAATCTGTATCTTTTGAAGGAATTTTTTGATCGATTTGGTGTCTTCGGCAGAGTTGTAGGTATGGATATGGACTATACTGAAAAAAAATGATGCACGGTAAAAAATTTTTGGTGATTTTTTTTTCAACTTTTTGTCACTAAAACTTGATTTGCAAAAAAATACTATTTTAATTTTTTTTTATATGTTTTAGAGGACATCAAATGCCAACTTTTCAGAAATTTCCAGGTTGTGCAAAAAATTTTTGAGCGAGTTATGAATTTTTGAATCAATATTGATTTATTCAAAAAATATAATATTGGTCGCAAAAATTTTTCAATTTAATTTTTCGATGTAAAATCCATTTTTAGGTGACTTTTTTGAAAATAGTCGCAGTTTTTCATTTTTTTAAATTAGTGCACATGTTTGCCCACTTTTGAAAAAAAAAAAAATTTAAAAGCTGAGAAGATTCTCTATATTTTGCATTTTTGAATTTTGTTGATACGACCCTTAGTTGCTGAGATATTGCCATGCAAAGGTTTAAAAACATGAAAATTGATGTTTTCTAAGTCTTACCCAAACAACCCACAATTTTTTAATGTCGATATCTCAGCAACTAATGGTCCGATTTTCAATGTTAAATTATGAATTCGTGAAATTTTCCGATCTTTTCGAAAAAAATATTTTCAAAATTTTTAAACCAAGACTAACATTTTAAAAGGGCGTAATATTGAATGTTTGGCCCTTTTGAAATGTTAGTCTTGATTTAAAAATTTTTAAAATATTTTTTTCGAAAAGATCGGAATGTTTCATATTTTAACACTGAAAATCGGACCATTAGTTGCTGAGATATCGACATTAGAAAATGGTGTGTTGTTTGGGTGGGACTTAGAAAACATCAATTTTCCTGTTTTTAAACCTTTGCATGGCAATATCTCAGCAACTAAGGGTCGTATCACCAAAATTCAAAAATGCAAAATATAGAGAATCTTCTCAGCTTTTTTTTTTCAAAAGTGGGCAAACATGTGCACTAATTTAAAAAAATGAAAAACTGCGACTATTTTCAAAAAAGTCACCTAAAAATGGATGTAACTTGAAAACGGTGCACTTTATCAAAATTTTATTAAAGTACTTTTTGATTGCAAATTTGATTTTACATCGAAAAATGAAGTTGATAAATTTTTGCGACCAATTTTTCGATTTTCTGAAAAAATCAGTATTGATTGATGAAGTTGATAAATTTTTGAGACCAATTTTTCGATTTTCTGAAAAAATCAGTATTGATTCAGAAATTCATAACTTGCTCAAAGATTTTTTGAACAACCTAGAAATTTCTGAAAAGTTGGCATTGGATGTCCTCTAAAACATATCAAAAAATAAAAAAAAAATAAAAATAGTTTTTTCTACAAATCAAGTTTTAGTGACAAAAAGTTAAATTAAAAATCACCAAATTTTTTTTACCGTTCATCATTTTTTTTCAGTGTAGTCCATATCCATACCTATAACTTTGCCCAAGACACCAAATCGATCAAAAAATTTATACATCATTTTTGTATGGCCAGCTGCCAAATTTGTATGGAAAATTATATGGACAAACTAATGATGCAAAATGGCTTCTTTGGGCATACCGAAGGCACCAACAAAGTTTCAGTAGGATTAAAAAATACAAATATTAAAATTTAAGAAAAAAGGCCGATTTCGTAGAGAATTGCTCAGTAGTGTTGCATACCTTAAGATTACATCGCTTTGTATCAATCATTCCATTGGATAGGGTATTAGGTAAATTTAATGATGAATTTTGACGAACAAAATGCAAAATATGCTTTAATAGATTTTGATAAAAATTTTAGTATTTTTTCAATGTTTTTTTCTGTTATCCAGGTAACATTATCGAACTTTCATCATCTTGTAGAAATCTAAACGAAATCTAAATTGAATAAAGTTTGGCTCTTTTGCAAGTGTCAACTCACATAAAATAAACGTAAGAAAATTATATAAATATGGTTGCAAAAATAATCACACATTTCTGAATGTAATTTAAAATATATGCATTTCAGCTAACACTTTAAACAAACATCGAACTAACCCAACACCTCACAAGCTTACTGTGCAAATCGTCTAAACATTGTCCTCAGCTTAAGAAAAACCGAACAAAATAAAAGAAAGGGGCGCATCGTGCTACCTCCCTGGCCATCGACGAAAACACTTTGATTGACCATCGGTAAGTTTCGGTCAGTTTGTTTTGTTTTCCTTTTCTCATCACATCCTTCGCCGTCGTCCCGATTTTTACGCAGAAAACCGTTGCGCGTTGACCAGCAGTTAGTCCCTTCGGCGCATCGTGAGAAAATTCCTTCACTATTGCCGGACTTATCGGACTTGCACATCGGTCCTCCTTAGCTCGGAGCGAAACCATAATTAATGCTCTGTCCCGGTCCTGGGGTGTACTTTTGGGATTAAAAATTGCGTGTAAATATTAGAGGGAACAATGATTTTTGTCGCATTTGCGATGGTTTCACTTCGGGACGAAGATTTGTGATGAATTTTACGCTGAATTTTCACTGAGGTTCCGATTTTGGCGATTTATTGCCCCCAGAGGAAATGCCGTTCGTCGTTGTTCAAGTGGAACGGATTGGTGAGCGATTAGAGCGGATTTCGATTGCTGGTTGGATACATTGACAATTCATACTGTTAAAGTTTGTAACATGGAATGGAGAAGTTTATCTTGGAAAACAAAATAAAAATGGGTTATTCTTCGTCAACGCCAAAGCAGTTGTCCCGAACTTTTTTTTCGAATTGCGTGAAATTGTGTTTAAAGGGTTAATTCTGGTCCCTGTCCAAGAATCCAGCTCTAAAAATGAACTTTTTATTAAAAGCTCGAAGATCCACCTTCATATATACATATCGACTCAGAATCGAAAACTGAACAAATGTCTGTGTGTGTATGTGTGTGTGTATGTGTGTATGTGACCAAAATTCTCACTGAGTTTTCTCAGCACTGGCTGAACCGATTTTGAACAAACCCGTTGCAATTGACTTGGTATAGGGTCCCATACATTGCTATTGAATTGTTTGAAGTTTCGATAACTAGCTCAAAAGTTACGTATAAAAATGTGTTTTCACAAATACCCGGATCTCAATTATATGCATGTAAACGATGTCCGGATCCATCATCCGACCCATCGTTGATTATGTAATTGAAAGGCCTTTCCAATGAGTCCAAGACATTGAAGATCTGGCAACCCTGTCTCGAGTTATGACCACTTAAGTGATATTTATGTACTTATTTTTCTGGATCTAAAAAAATAGCTGAAATATGTGTCCAAACCACTCATATTACCCATTGTTGGTAAAAAGTGAGGAAGGCATCAACCACATAGGTGGATTAAGTTAGTTTTTTTTTTAATATATATGAACATTCAAAAATAAGTATTTTTTCAAAAATTTGCAGTCTGAAATGGTGAAACTTGGTTTCAAATGGACTTTTATGTAAAATTGGACGTCCGATTTAATGGCATTCTCAAAATACCGAAAAACGTAGTTTTCTTTAGAATTTATAGAAAGTACTGAAATTTCCATAATTTTCAATGCGTATCAAACGGGTATGGATATCAATCGAAGAGATATTTGTATGCTTTATCACATTATTCAGGTTTTTTTCGGAAAATAATAGAAATTCGGAATATAGAAATTCTATTTTTTCGAAAGTGCTCAAAGATTCCAAATACGCAATATGGGTATCAAACGAAGCGAAATTTGGTATTAAGCATACGAAGTTTCAATTCGTTGTTTACCTATATTGCTAATTTGGAAAATTAAATATTTACGAATATATACAGTATTGTGTAAAAATTTTGAAATTTTCTAAAAAAAAAACTAGCACAGTGCTTCGTTTGATACTTTTATTGTGTAGTATCCCTTGCTTGCTATACTTAGTAGTACCAGATGTAATGACAGAGTTGTCAGTAGGTACAATCAAATGAGGTATTTCCTGTTCGTATTATAGCACGAGGCTAAGTGAATATGATCTTGTCCAGAGTCGATCTCTTTCCCTGCCGACCGTCGTCGGGTCAAGTCGCAGAGTGTAACATCTTGCAGTGAATAATAAAGTGTTGTTTCAACAGTGAAAGCGTGCGTTTCTGGTTCAAGTCCGAACACTTCATATTGCATATTTTTAAATTTGTGTATTTAAAAAAAAGACAATTTGTGAAAATTTTAGTATTTTCTCAAAAAACTCTAATCACTCTCTCTCAAAGGCAAACTTATGGGAAATTAGACGAGCTTTCCGGTAAAAATATTTACGAGACTGAAAAACCAAGTCTGTCACATAGAAATTGCAAAAAACCACAAAAAAAAACGTTTTTTTCAACCTTTTTATTTTTAAAACCGCTGTATCTTCCCAAGGATTGGACATAGGACAATGGTCAATATGGAGACTTTTATGTAAAATTGTCTGGAAAATCGATCCCCACTACTGGTTACTGGTTTTTAAAAATTTTGACGTTTAGACCACTTTGCAAAAAACAGTTTTAGTAAATGATTTTTGTGCTTTTTAAGGAGAGACATACCATCCTGCATTTTTCGTCAGTCTCTTGGTAACATCTTAGGCTATTTCTTCAAAAATTTTGAACGAAAAAAATCGTGACATCACCTTTAAATTTAAGTTTTAGACTTAAAAATCAAAAAATCTCATAGATGTGGCGTGTATTTCTGTTTCAGTGTATTTTTTCAGAAAGTCCGTCCAATTTCCTACAAGTTTGTCTTTGACCACTTTTTGATACGATGCAACAGCTTCAAGATACAGTAATTTTTAAATTGCAAAAACAAACATATTTAAATAACTTACGCCCTTCTCAAAAGTTATTTTGGAGTACTATTGGCTCCATATACACAAAAATGGCTTATATAGGCACAGGATGACATGTCTACAAAGTTTCATTGAAATCGGAGATGGTCGGGTACAAAAGTACCAGAAAAATTCCTGATTTGAGCTGGAATTGCTCTATTTAAAAAAAAATCATACAAAAAAAAAGTACAAAAAACTAAAGATAGGGTGGAGGGGAGGGGATCCGACAAAACGTGACGTACTTTTTGAGAGGGAGTCGGAGCCAGTGTGACAAAGTGTGACATAGGGGGGAGGGGGTTAATTTTGGCTGATTTTAGCGTGACATACTTTATGGATGACGCCTTACACAGAAAAAAATATGTGAATTTACTCGACACGGAAAAAAAGAATCACATGTAAACTCAGTTGATGTAAACTTGAGACTCGACGTAAACGGTTGAATCACACGTAAATTCATGTTTTTACGTATAATTTGTCGCAAATTTACATCAATTTGCATTTAAATTTAAATGTTTAATGACGTGCAAAAGTGTTACATCATAAATGATGTAACATTCGGAAATATTTTTTTGTGTATAGATCTTATTTTCTGGTGATAATTTTATGTTAGATGTTTGTGATGTGAGATAGATCCAGATAGTTTTTCTTGTTAGTTTCAATTATGGGAATAAAACATGTTGACAGTTTTAGCAAGAGGTAAAGAATATGTTTATATTTTTTTTTTTGTGAAATTTATGAATGTCGTTATCATACAATGTTTATCACGAATTCTATGATAAGCAAATCTAAACTATAAGTTTCATTCATACCATCATCATACCCGCAAATTTCGCCCGTCTAGTTATAATACAAATCGAGCCAGTGCCCCGAAGGTGACGCTAATACTGCCAGAGATCCAGCCTAGATAAGTTCTGAATCGTTCCCGGGATGGGATCAACTCGGCCTCAGTTTCAGCCTCTGATGCCCTAACCATCACGATGATTGCTTCTCTAGCCGTTCGTTGGTTGCTACTGGTGTTTGCTCCTCGCTGTCTGGCCTCATGGCCATTTGCAACATAACGACTAATACGACAACGACGGATTATTCCAGATGAATCGGGAGAGAGATTTGAAATGTGATACTTTTCTGCGTGAGCTGCCGCTGCTGCGGGTTGTTCTGCGGTTGAGTTGGTAACCATCATCATCATCATCATGATCGTCCCGCGGGGTTTAGATGTTGACCAATGCAATGCAGTGAGCGGGGGAAAAATGTTGCATGTTTTATGGTTACGCTTCTGTTAGTTGAGCACTTTTACTGCTCTGAAGATTGAAACATTATGATAGTTTCGGGTGACATCGGATAATTTGCGTATTACTTTGTTGAGAAATGTTGTTCTAGATATTGGGAAAGTAGTTTGAATGAGAGTGACGAATTTCTGAAAAATCTAGTAATAGCAAACTTGTTTCCCAAAAATCGTTACAACCTCGAGCTATAGTTGCATAACTGCACCGTAGGTCATGTTGCCAAACCCGCTCCTTTTGAACTCAACCAGCATCCCTGATCTCCTTGACACCGATCAACGGACCTACAACATCTTCACCTTTCTCCCAATTTACATACGACGCACAAAAGCTCAAGAGGTGGTCATCTTCCGTGGGCAAAACAGGCTCCAGCTGCATCTTCCCTTGCAACAGTTGAAAATTCAGGTTCCAAAAACAACAAACAACAATTTTTCATCGCACCAGCCAGCATCCTCTCCGGTCGTCAATTAGCCAAAAGGTGCGCGCCCTTTTGAACCATCGTTGATGTCCAGTTCAAACGGTCATCCTCTACAATCTCCGTTAACTTTTTATATCCAGAGGGAAGATTCCGAAGATCTTCCGCATTTGCATCCCTTTGTCCATTATTACTTCATGCAGATGACCATCACAAAATTTCCATATTTCTTAGATCTGGTCAGCCTTGGCTCATTAAAGGGACGCGCCGGGGCATTTCAATGCGGATTTAAATTGCGTTTAAAGGTCCAGCAGGATCGCCACTGCTGAGGGGTGACACCAGCAGCAGCAGCAGCAGGACCAGATGCTGTCCTCGAGATGATGATTTGTGTGCGAAGCAAAAGGAGAGCGAGAGATCAAGCAAACTCTTGCACGGAGTTGACGTCCTTTGACCAGAGGAATCAACTGAGGAGGTAGGTAGGTATAGGAAGCAACAAAAACCGGTGCATTCATGGTGATGAGATTGACCCCTCTCGTGTAAACAGTAGTTTTTGGGCGCCGTAAAAATAAACGTAAACAACGGGATTTTATGGTGGAAGATGAAACGGGTGGAAATGTAGAAGGAATATACAGAAATAAAAAAAAATGTTATAAAATATCATCTAAAGTCATTTTTTAAATTTCTGAATAAAGGATAAATAGAACGATGGCAACCATTATGAATTTTAGTTGAAAGAGAGTGTTTTATAAACAGTCCCCACGTTTCCCCATACTGTACAGAAAAACCTCTTTTTACGCGGTGGCGTTACGCTTTTTGTTTTGTAGATGTCTCTTAAACCATACAATATTTCGCAAGCTTCTAAACGCGTTTTGTAGATCTGAACAAAACCTACAAATTGCTTTTAAAACTTTGCAAAAGTTTTAAGTGCGTCGTTCCAGAGAAATCGATAAATTAGAAAAACGTATCGCACCGCGTAAAAAGAGGTTTCACTGTATCACAAATTGCAAAATATCAATGAATTCATGGTTTTTTTCTGGAATTTCCCCATTGGTGGTCATTTTAATTCAATTTCAATTTCAATTCGGGTTTATTTGTGAATAGGTAATAATAGGTAATTTAGGTACATAACACACCCAAAGTTCTCGTGGATCAAACTTACTTTTTGCCCAGGTATTTAAAAACGTAGGTTTTAAAGAAAACCTAGATGTTTGGGTATCAAAAGATCGGAAATTTTATGCCCTTTCCGATTCCACATAGGTTAACTTGTGAATCGTGGACCGATTCGGATGCCGGCGGATTTTCCTACGACGTAATTCCGGGTTGGTACGAAATTCCAACGAAAAATCTATTCTATCGATACAAATACCCCCAAAACGGTGTTATACCCACTCCAAAATGTTTATTTAGCAATTATATGGTAATATATTGACATTTAGTTGAATTAAAAGTTTGCAAAATTAAGTTTAGATAAGTTTTATATAGAATTTCCAGAGTTATAAAAACTTTTATACTAAGTAGTTAGTAAACTTTATATTCAATCCAAATTCTTTTTTTAATCAGTCAAGGATGCCTATTTGGAGTTGGGAGACTGGATTTATGGTGATTTGTCAACAAATAACATTATTTATGTAAATTTTTCGAAAGGTGTACAAACTTTTTTTGCACCTTTTTTATTTTCGTAATAGTATTTGTTATATAACTTTTTATAGAAATCATCTTTTTATGAGTTTTTTGTAGCAAAATGTTTGGCATGAGTTTCTGAACAAAACGTAGTACTAGGTTCCTGTCAAACTTTAAATTTTTTACATGTTTCATCACAAAATGTGCATAGTGCCCAAGGGGTGTAATTACTTTTTTGGAAAATGAACCATGAGTAAAGCACTCTCGGTAATTTCGGGATTTATCCTCTCCGTCCGCACACAGTACCATTTTACTACCGAATCGTTCTCTTTATCCTCTCGTATGCCGATGCCCAGTTCTGGGTGCAGGGTTTTGGAGTTCCTTTCAGCTGTGTGTTACATCGTAGTTCAATCGAAGGCATTATTACTTATAACTATTGGATAGACAAGAGTAAGAAAAAGTTTTCAAAAAACTTACAGAAATTGGTGGTCATTTCAAATTTGTAAAAAGTCGTTACCTGTTCCATTTGATTTGAAAATGCAGAAGTAAGCGTTATACAGTCAACTCTCTGGTTGTCAGTTCATTTATATTGCATACTTTGAAGCTCTTCTTGTCTCGATATCCTTCCTAGGGGAAATTCTCGTATGTTTTGCAGGTTAAGCTCTCTCTCCTAACTCCATCCAATTTGCTGATTTTCACTATTTAAACAGCTAATTTTACAAAACTTTCGGTAGAAACTTGCCTGCTCACTTCTTATAGAGCTATTATCACTCGATTTCAGCCGAAAACGCTTTTAATGAGCTGTAATTGAATGTCAAAGTGCTGATATGACAACATAAGAGGCACGCTGGAATTAGATGCTGTTCTCCTACACAGCTAAAAAAGTAGTAATCCAGCTGCGTGTAACAGACCTTGGTGTAAAATAAATATTGTATTATTTTATTCAATTTTATGTGATTTTACACTCTGAAGTATGTAGCCCATCAGTATGGGAAACCTACTTGACCGAAATGTCAAGCTCATATATGCGTTTATCCCTACAGATTTACATCGGTCTGATTTCCGAATGGGCTAAGGCGCCAGTCCTTACTGTTGGTGCTGGATTTGAAACCCGTCGGTTGCAACTTTTTTTTGTGTGTTTCAAAAATTGTACATGCAGTGTGTAATATTAAGTGTTTATTTTGACGAAGGTGATGTGCATGCTTGCGGAAGATCAAATCATCGAACGAAGCATGCTTTTTGAAGGGACTTGAGAATGAATTGAGAGATGGAGCAATATTGTTTTCGAGAAGATCGGCAGCCAGAGAGTCGCCTGTATTTCTTTTCACATGGCTTGCACAGATTTTTTTCTTCGTGAAAGGTACTTTTGGAAGAGGACCATCCATGAATTACGTGGACACTTTTTTGAAATTTCAGACACCCTTCCCTTTTCGTGATTTATTTGGTTTTGTGGCGAGTTTGGTCTACCCCACGCCCGTGGCACTCCCCTCTTTCTCTTAGATTTTAGAAAAACCTCATTTTTAAAATTAATTTTTCTAAGAGAAAACTTAACAAAAAGTAAATTTTTGGTTATGCAAATTTGAAGATGTGTTGGCGTAGAATCCAGTGGCGTACTTTAAATTTACGCACTGTGTTGGCAACATATGAGAAATTTTGCGCTTGATTTAAAATGCATTTTTATCCCTTTGGACGAGCACTTAACAGAAAACCGACAGTTGCATTCGATTGCTGAGAGTTTTTTTTACATTAAATTCTATCAAAACCTCATGGTAAATTGAATATTTCTCGAGATATCACTTTTTAATTTGGTAAGACCTGTTATATTGCTCGGCAAATGTTTTACTTTTCCATCCATTTTCTACAATATATTGCGTTAGAGCACAGTAGGCCTTAAAATTCAAAGAAACAAATTTTAAAATTTCGTAGCTATAATTTGTAATAGTCCCAAATTGAGTTTATGAAAAAAAGACAATGTGTTTCTAAAAAGGCACAGATTTTTTAAAGGAGCAGATTTTCTTATCCGGAATGTTCTTTGCTTAGTATTGGGACTGATTTATTTACCCAAATTGGGTACTAAAGCCTTGTGTCAATTTTTATGTACAACGGTAAAAACGCGATTAAAAACCATTTCTGATCACTTTTTTTCATTTTATTGCAAAAAAAATATCGACAAGACAACATTATTTCGATGGATCTTATATGGTCCCCTTGGAACGAGCTGTCAAGTAGGAACTTTTCTGTCAATAAGGACCGCGAGGATAATGTTTCCAAATTGATTGAAAAATCAATTTTAAACTTTTTGTGATCGTACAAAGGGTCATTGTACTCAGAAAAATAAGCTTCATCGCTGTAAACAATAATATTCATTTTAGGACCCAATGTTTTAATTACATTGTGTTTGAATTACGGAATCTTAGAGGTAGTTTGTGATGAGATTAAACCATCAAATTAGAAGAAAGAAATGAAACTGATAGGTGAATAGGTGATTAGTGACTAGTGACTTAGAAGAAGATTAAAAGGACGGAAACTAAGTCAGCGAAAGAGCCATATGAGCAGTTCTCTCAGATTTCGGTCATTCGATTTTTTTGTATTTTTTAATCCGACTGAAACTTTTTTGGTGCCTTTGGTATGCCCAAAGAAGACATTTTGCATCATTTATTTGTCCATAGAATTTTCCATACAAATTTGGCAGATGGCCATACAAAAATGATGTGTGAAAATTCAAAAATCTGTATCGTTTGAAGGAATTTTTTGGTCGATTTTGTGTCTTTGGAAAAGTTATAGGTATGGATATGGACTACACTGGAAAAAAATGATACACGGTAAAAAAAATTGGTGATTTTTTGTTTAACTTTTTGTGACCAAAACTGAATTTGCAAAAAATACACTGTTTTTTTATTTATTTATTTTTTTGATATGTTTTAGAGGACATCATATGCCAACTTTTCAGAAATTTTCAGGTTGTGCAAAAAATCTTTGAGTGAGTTATGAATTTTTGAATCAATACTGATTTTTTCAAAAAATCGTAAAATTGGTCGCAAAAATTTTTCAACTTTTTTCGATATAAAATCAAATTTGCAATCAAAAAGTACTTGAGTGAAATTTTCATAAAGTGCACCGTTTTCAAGTTAAATCCATTTTAGGTAACTTTTTTGAAAATAATCGAAGTTTTTATTTTTTGAAAATTAGTGCACATGTTTGCCCACTCTTGAAAAAATATTTTTGAAAGCTGAGAAAATTCTCTATATTTTTCACTTTTGAACTTTGTTGATACGACCCTTAGTTGCTGAGATATTGCCATGCAAAGGTTTAGAAACAAGATAATTGATGTTTTCTAAGTCCCACCCAAACAACACACCATTTTCTAATTTCGATATCTCATTTTCTAATGTCGATATCTCAGCAACTAATGGTCCGATTTTCAATGTTAAAATATGAAACATTCGTGAAATTTTCCGATCTTGTCGAAAAAAATATTTTCAATTTTTTTAAACCAAGACTACCATTTCAAAAGGGCCAAACATTCAATATTAGGCCGTTTTAAAATGTTAGTTTTGGTTTTAAAATTTTGAAAATATTTTTTTCGAAAAGATCGGAAAATTTCACGAATGTTTCATATTTTATCATTCAAAATCGGACCATTAATTGCTGAGATATCGAACAAAAAAATGAAAATGAACATATTGTCTAAATATTGTTTGCCTACACCCAGAACTGGACATCGGCGTACGAGAGGATAAAGAGCACGATTAGGTAGTAAAATGGTACTGTGTGTGGACTGAGAGGATAAATCCAGAAACTACCGAGATTACTTTACTCAAGGGTTCATCTTTAAAAAAGTTCATCTATCAACAAAAAAAAGTACCGGTACCGAGACTCGAACCAAAGACCTTCCGCATATTGAACCGTGCCTTTGCCGTATGGGCCATCATGGTTCGGTGACTAAGCGGCGATCATTTGTTCATATAAGCCACTCGATAGGATGAACTGTTCCAATGAACGAATGAACACGTGAGAGGACCATAGAGGAGAAAAGCAACTCGCGACAAAATTTTGAGGCTAGGAATTTTGACAGGTATGATTTTCATAAAGTATTCGCCTCCTTTTCTCTCCCACAGAAAACCTGGGAACGAGGTAGCTGTCAAACTAGGCCAAAATGTTAAAGTCACTCACAAAATGAACTTTGAGTGATTTGAGTTCATTTCTGACGTCACGATTTTCTCTTCTATACTCTCGCAAAATAGCACTTTCCTCACCTTTCCTTTTTGTGAGGACTATCCCCTCGTTCTTTAACTTTGGGTGTAAGTTATGAATCTTTGATATTAAATATATTTTTTCATAATATAGAAATATTGATAACTTATTTTTTTATCTTAACATTTCGATTTAAAACAAATTTTCTTTAAATGGTTAGGCGAGAAGTCATGATGAAATCATTATTTTTCAAAAAGTCAAGAAAACGTCTTGCAAATTTGCTTCAATACAAAATAAAAAACAGATTGGACCAATGGTTGTTAAGATACATCCACTGATACAAAAAAAAAAAAGAAAGTATAGGTTTCTCAAGTAAATGATTCTCAAGGATTGTGATTCTCGTTTGAACCAAATAAAAAGTCGTAAATAATTGCTCAGCAATCACTGTTTGGCTTAAATCTTTTGCTAGGAATAAAAATAAAACCTGGATTCGTAGACTAGCTGAGCTGGTAAAAGAATAATTATTCTACGTTTCACATACAAATTGTGATATCGTCACATTTACTTCTCAGATTTATTTTTGTGTAAAAATTACAACATGTTCATGTTCTTCAGTTCCGAAAGAGAAAATCAGTATGCATTTCATAACCTCCACTCAAATCACTTTATTCCCTCGCGCTCCGTCAAAATTGATTGAGCGCTCCCAATTTGCATACAATTGCGCTTCCCACGGTGTCGGCCTTCCTTAAAATGAAAAAAAAAAGAACTCCAAAAGGTTCAATATTTTGTATCCATATCCGCAAAGGAAGTCCAGGTACCAATCCCAAAACCACCTTGAACCAAATTCCTTCCATTTTTTTCTAGTCCACGTCACCACCCAACCGAATGTCCTGTTTAGCAATTCAACGCACGACGCATCGTCACCTTCCTGTCCCGGTTGTCGTCCCACCACGAGGAGTCCCGATGGCATATGTGAAGCCCACCTTTCCGGGGAAAATGAAAAATTCACTTTAATTTACCCACCTTTCTCAGCGCCTCGGAATTGGGTTTGCGATGGGAAAAACGTGTCCTTTTTGCATCAAAATCACAAACCAAGGCTGAGGGAAATCGATGAAGTTTTCGCCTCAAAATGTTGTGACCAACCACTTTCGGCACTTCTTTTTTAGAACTAAAGCGCTTAAAATATGCAAAAAAGGAGTTTTTTTTTATTTCCTTCAAGACATTATACTCACTTACCCAAGACGAGCCTACCCTTTCCCTTGTCCGGAAACCCATAGCTCTAACCCCCTCTTGTCCAGGTGAAAAAGTGACCAGTGGTGACACTGATGACCTCGGCGCTCTCTCCTTTGAACGCTCAAAACTGGCCAAAGGGTCGTCTCCGGAAAGGGTAATCCTTTTCTGCGCAATCCTTTCGTCATTGAGTTCAACCTAAAAAGAAGAACGAAGTAAAAAATCCTACATGATAAATAGACTAAACATTACACCGAAAGAAATTAATAAAACTTGTCCTGCGGGGTCGGTCTTGCGAAGGTTGTCCTGCCCGGAGCGAAAAACCTGAAAATATGTTTGAGGAAAAAAACGGTGCAATTTGAAAAATGAAGATCCGCAACCGACCGGTTCGGGCCGGGTTCCCCCGGGAAGGTTGAGGGGATTAGATTTTCTCATGATTTGACCAATTTCGGGTTCGATCGAATCGGCGCAAGCAGGTTTTTCCAGCTCGGAACTTTAAAACTTGTTAAAAAGCGTACCTTTTTGGTTGAAGAAATTCGTGAGAAAATGAAAAAAAAAAACTCAGTTGTTAGTGGTGAAACGCGACTGTCAAACAGTGTGGCCCGTCAACTGTGGCGTGCAACGGACGGAACTCGAGTGACAGCGTTTGCTTTGGGGTTTTGCGCGCCAAAAAGTTGTTATCTCTGGTACAAATAGTGTTCAAATCCAAGCTGCAATATTGAAAAGTGAGTGCTCCAAAGTAATGGGACCGTAATTAGTGATAAACATGCAAGCAACTTGCAACTTGTCGCAAGTGGTGCATTTTACGATGGTCATAAAATTAAGCCATAAAACACGTGATATCGGCAGTTTGAACCCTGTTGGATGGTGTATAAAAGAACGTGGAATTTTCCTACCTCGAACTCGTATAAATCAGTCAAATGTGAGCATGCAAGTCACAATTTAATTGGTAATTACTGTCGGTTATCAGCATGGGAGCGTTTGTGCTTGTAATGGACAGGTTGGAATAGTTGTACTATTTGCATGGTACTTCTAAATTATTTTATATTGTTTTTTTTTCTATTTTGACGTTTTTTTCGCATTTTACGCTTTTAGAATTTGCGAGATTTGAATTCTAGTGGTTCCAACGAGTGGGATTTAAATAAACGAATTGTCGCTGTATTTGAAGATTTGAATAAAATAAAATCAATCGATTTAATCCACCTAGAGATGAAAAGAGCCATTCTTACAAAATTTAGATCAAATAACATAAATGGGAGCAATATATGTTACTCAAAATGTGTAGTAATGCGCAACATTACTAAAAATATTCTATAAAAATATTGGACACTCTTTGGCGTCATCCATAAAGTATGTCACGCAAAAATCGGCCAAAATTGAAGCCTCAAATGATAGTATATAATTGTTCTAAGAAAGGCAATGTATCGGGTATGACAAATTTCTATTTTTTACCAATTTCACAAAATAAACAAATTTTTCACAACACATTCAATGTTTAGTTAGACTTCCTACTTTTTATTCAATTAATTGTTTTTATTTAGAAATACAGGAAAGGAGATCCCTGCAATTTTCAGTTTCTGAAAAAAGTAATTATTTTTCTTGACAAGCTTAGTTTGACGTGAATGGATTCGTACTGCCCTACTTTTCGAACATTTTAATTTTTTCAATGGAGGTACGTTTGTGTCACGAAAAACTTAACATAAAATCATTAAATTCTAGAATTTTTAAAAATAAAAAGTTCAATTTTCCAATGCTTTTTGTAGCTTCAAAATTGGTTCAAAATTTATTTTGTGATTTTTAGGATCATGACCCGAGGCGAGATTGTATATCAGAGGGTTAAAATATTTGAATTATTTTTTTAAAATTGTTTCGAAAACAAAATTTAACAATTTTCGCAAAACAACCTATTCGAGGTCCACAGCTGTTTTTTTCTTGGTTTTAAAACATTTGATTAAAAATAGTTTTCATTTTAACACTTTCAAAATAATTTGCGAGTTTTTAATTTGTTTTATTTTATTTGGATGAAACATTGTCCATATATTCCCTATGTCAAAGTCACTAAATGTTGGATTCTCAAAATACATCTTTTGAGCCAAATTAATTTTGAAAAAATGTGATATTTGAAAAATATCAAAATTCAGGCCAGCCCATGAAATTTTATAAAGACTTGTATGGTAAGAATAATGATGCAAAATAACTTCATAAAGATTCCAATTCATGCATGCATTTCAAAGTTTAGTTAAAAATTAGGAGAACATTGCGCGGTTTAAAGTGAGGACCAAGTTCCCCCACTCTCCCTCAAACGAATGTTTTTATTTTCAATATCCAAAAATTAAAATGTTAAATTCTCTACCAACTCACACGAAATCGGGAAAAGTTGCCCCGACCCCTCTTCGATTTGCGTGAAACTTTGTTTTAAGGGGTAACTTTTGTCCCTGATCACGAATCCGAGGTCCGTTTTTTGATATCTCGTGACGGAGGGGCGGTACGACCCCTTCAATTTTTTAACATGCGAAAAAGAGGTTTTTTTCAATAATTTGCAGTCTGAAACGGTGATAAGATAGAAATTTGGTGTCAAAGCGATTTTTATGTAAAATTGGGTGCCCAATTTGATGGCGTACTCAGAATTCTGAAAAAAAAAAACGTTTTTTTCATCGAAAAAAAAGAAGAATTGGCGAAGAATTACCCAAATAGGTTTTTTTAAAGTTGGAAATCTCTTTGCTGAATTAAACAAACTACTAATTAATCAAATAAGGCCATATGTTAAAAAAAAAGAATTTCAGGTTCACCAAATGGAAAAATACGTATAACTATACGAAAATATTTGTATGGCATAGCATAACTGTGATAATGTATCCATCATTTAGTGATAAATATTTTTGCATTTTTTTAATTGGCTTAATATTTGGGTGAAAATGATGGATTTTTTTTACAGATATCCCTGGTTCGATTCTTTAGGTCAGCGATTCTCAACCTTCTTCTAAGCCGGTACCCCCTGCCACGTATATCAAGTAGGCCCGGTACCCTCGTTGAGAATCGCTGCTTTAGGTGAAAATGAGTAACTTCGTCAATTTATAGCCAAATCGGATAAGGTCGTTGAAGTTTGTATGGAAAAATTTGCAAAAATGTATAAGGAAAAGCAAAAAAATAAAAATTCCACCAAAATGTGGCATTTAATGTGTCAGAGCATTGTCAAGTGAGAGATTCTTTAGTTAAATTTTATGGAAAACAACTTTGAGGAAAACCACAAAACGATCTTAGTTAACCCTGACGATTTATTAGCGATTTAGAGAAGATGTTTTTAAATGAAATGATTTTTTTTCACCAAGTTTAACAGTCTGTAGCAAACATTTAACCATTTATTGATTTTACTCAAAATTGGCACAGTTACTTGTTTTTACCTAAAGAATCGAACCAGGGGGTGTCCCGGATGACTGGTATGATTTCTGGTACTTTTGTACCCAACTCTCTCCTAATCAAATAAAACTTTCTAGACATATTATCCTACACAGAAAAAAAAAGTTGGGATGTTGAAAATTTGGTAGGTTGAATATTACCTCTTTTGTTGAGTAATCTATCTTCTATATATAAAAAATTTCGATGGATTTGTTCGAACGCGAATCAGTTGAACACGGAACGTCGGATCCAGGCGCTTTTTGTTGCGTTAGGTTCGTTTAAGCCTAAGGAAGGTTTATATGCTAAAAAAAAATGCCACTTTAGCCACTCTGGGACCGATTCTTTAGCATTTGCAGACAAGGGTCCTGGTTGCTCAAAATCAACCACTCCATTCGCGAGCACAAATAGCAGGCGACGCGATACTGCCCTGATGAATTCCTACCGTTTGTCACTTTCACACCATTTGCTCCCGAACACTCTCTCTTCTACTCTCCTTCTCTCTCTGATCGGCTCAGTCACCGAATGGCTCAGGCAGGCCGATCGTCTCCGATCACTCTGAACTGAAAACAATTTTTCTCTGATGCGCTGCGTTAGACTTATTGATTTGGGTGGCTTAAATCAATGTTATCAATTAAATTGTGCATTTATTTTGATTTCATAACATTATATACACCATTCAAAGAAACTTCCACCAAGAAAAATCAAATTGATGGCAAACTGAGGGCGTGAAGACAAATAGACTGCCGCGCTGGCATTTTGTGAGAATGGCTCTTCGCTGAGCATGTTAGTGTATGAGTGTCGTCGAGCGACGGAGTAGGCAAATATTTTCACGATGTATTTGTTCGCTGAGTGAACAGTTCGGGCCACTCGCTGGCTGGTTGCGAGTCTCATTCGCTCATGATTGCTAGCGGGTTGGAATAGGCGACGAATAGATAGGCGATGAGTGAGTGGTTTCTGTTCATTGAAGCGAAAATCAGGACCCTTGTTTGCAGATTTTATGGGAACATTTACGTAAACTCAAATTTTGATCACAGGAGGCTGAATAAGCAAACAAGCTATACGTCAACAAACGAAAAAAGGCAGAACGAAGTTTGTCGGGTAAGGCTTGTATTACATACAAAATGTGTAAAAATGTGAACCTGAAAATTCTTTGTTTTCTGGGGTTAAATTAATCATTTTTTTGACACAAAAACTGTCACCATTTCCTGATGAATATGACCATAATTTTTTTTCTGTGTAGGCCTATATAAATCATTTTTGTGTACATGGAACCAATTGTACGCGAAAATGATATTCGAATATTTTTGTATATTGAAATTTTAAAATTAATGTCTCTCAAAGCCGTTGCATCGTTTCAAAAAGTGGTCAAAGACAAATTTGTAGGGAATTGGACGGGCTTTCTAAAAAAATACACTAAAAGAAAAATACATGCCCCTTCTATGAGATATTTTAATAACAAAGTTTAAAAGTTAAATTTTAAGGTGATGTCACGATTCTTTTTCGTGCAAAATTTTCGTGAGATACAGTAATTTTTCAATTACAAAATACAAAAATATTCAAATAACTTTCGTCCTTCTTAAATATAATTTTCGAGTATAATGGAAAAATAGATTATGTAGACCTAGGTTAGGTCGTTAGCTCAGTCTAGGTGTAGGAGTCGTCTCCCTGGGTCCTGCCTCGGTGGAGTCGCTGGTAGGCAGTTGGACTAACAATCCAAAGGTCGTCAGTTCGAATCCCGGGGTGGATGGAAGCTTAGGCGTAAAAAGAGGTTTGCAATTGCCTCAACAATCAAGCCTTCAAACACCTAGTTTCGAGTAGGAATCTCGCAATCGAGAACGCCAAGGCAATGCTATAGAGCGAATAATTTGATTTGATTTTGAGACCTAGGTTAATATGTCTACAAAGTTACATTGAAATCGGAGAGGGTCGGGTACAAAAATATCAGAAAAAGTCCTGATTTGAGCTGGAATTGCTCATTCATAATTTTTAATATTAACATCAACTATTAAAAAAAAAAAAAGAAATCAACGGCCTTAACCAATGGTTGGAGTATTTTTTTTCCTTTTTAAATTTTTAACGGCCTTATTCAACGGTTGAAGTTTTTTTCGTCAACGATTTGAACGGGGGCAACGCTAGTTCATGTAATACAATGTTGTTCTCATACAGGAAAAAAAATTCTAAGCGCTATTTTGTCGGGAAATATTTCAAGCTCATTTCCTAGAACTAAAGCTAGTTACATTCCGCTAGACAACTAGGCCAGTTCGCATGTTAAATCGCGCTTTCCAAGTCATAAGCAACTTTACGCACGTTTTTTTATTGTGTCAAAAATCCGTCAAATTTCGTCATATTCACGATATCGCTGTTCACAGTGCTAATCAAATCAATTATTCAAAACCACACGCCGCCACGTTATCGTCAGACGTCGCGACGTCGAAGTCACGCAGGCCTAAGCGCTACCACCCGCATCGTAACCTTCCTTCCACGAACGCAGGCATTCCAGCCCGGTTGGCCGGAGTTCGCACACCCTTAACCTTGCCAACCTTCTATTGGGTGTCAATTTTACCTTTGAATTATTAAGGGGTTACATTTATTTTAACTTCTTCTCTTATTTGAATTGAAATTAGCATATCTGTAATTTAACCCAATACTCTTTGTAGAAAATAGTTTTTAATAAGTTTATTGATGTTTTTTTCAAATTCAACATTTAATTTGAAAACTAAAACGTTTTTTTTAGGTACCCCCTCAAGCCAGAAATTGAAAATCATTCCACCCGGTACAATCTCACCCAGATTCTTCCGTCTTCCGGCTCCCATAAATCGAAGCCGAAGGCCTTCCGGTTGTCCTACTGGCGGGGTGGCGTCGCGACGCTTGGAATGATAACAACGCGCGGTGGTTCTTTATGGCACATCGCGAGCGCTCATTGTGACCGATTGTAAAACAATATAAATGCCATTAAGGTTGCCACGGGTTCGGTCATTGCGAGTCCGGATGGCGGCCAGTGCTGGATTTCGCGACGACCGGGAATAGTGTCGGGTTTTTTGGTCTTCAATTCGTTCTTTGATTTGTTGGATAGTAATTAAAAAGTGTTGTGATAATTGTAAAGCAGTATTATTAAAAAAAAAAATGGTGACCATGAAAAGTTTTCCTCTCGTTGGTGGCATCCTGGCGGTTCTTTACGGTCTAGTGAGTGTTAACGGTTAGTTGGATTTGGTGTTACAAGTGCTTATATATTTTCATAAAGACAAAATTACTGATTTTATTACCAAAAAAAAGTACAAACGTTTTAGAGCATCAAGCGGATTTCTAAATTATGTTATAAAAGGTTGAATAAAATTGAATTACATTTCAGGCCAATCTATCCCCAGGCCCAATATGTCACTCCTGCTGACAGTACTAATTTTAAATCAAGTTAAACATTTTGTTCTGTGAAACTTTTTTTGAGAACAGAAAGCCTAAAAAAACAAAAAAAAAAAGAGGGTTGCATTGTTCTCGGGCATATGAAAAAGACAAAAGAGTTTAATTTCGAGAGCATCACCGCAATTTTCAAGCAGTGGTTCCAAAAGCTAGCCTGAAAATTTGAGCTCATTTGGCTAAGGTTCAGTGGGCCTAACTTTGACCTGGAGTTTTAACTCTGATTTGAGAAAATTTTCCTAATCCAATGAAATTTTCTCATCCTAAAATTTTCCTAAGGTTTTTTACCGGCGAATAACTTTGTAGAATATTGCTAAGCTCTAGGAATTGATCTTGAAAAGATGCAGGTAATTAGTTGAGCATGTTTTTAAATTTTGCCAGAAAAAAAAAAAAAACAAACTTCAAAATACCTTAAGAATAGGAAAAGTTAAAAGGGGTTTACAAAACTTTCTCAAAGAATAGGTAAAAAGTAAAAATTCGCCGTAGTAGATTGATTTATGTTCCATTCTAACTTCAGGTCACACAGAACCTTAAGGGGTTACATACATGTAAATCACCAAAAACGGAAGAGGTTGTTGTGAGCACCCAATTAAACTTTAAAAAAATCTATTTTCAAGGCATTAAAATATACATTTTCATTTAATAACAAAACAAATTTGAAGACATTTGGTTGTATCATTGCCGAGATATAGTTATTTGAAGTTAGCAGTATAAAAAAAACGGGTGCCACGATATCTCAACACTGCTTTGACCAAATCGGCTCAAAATTCAGGTGAAGCCTTAATGAGGCTTCCGTGTGCAAGACGAAGGCTGATTTTTAAAAAGTTTATTTAAAAAAAAGATAAAAATATTTTTATGTTTTTCATATAAAAAATCGCCAGCATTTGATTTTTGTATTTTTTGAAAATGCAAGATTTTAAAATCGGGCTTCGTCATGCACACAGGATATGTTTTGAGAGTCTTCACTCAAATTTTCAGCCAATTTGGTCCATCCCATCTCGAGATATCGTGGCACCCGTAAATCAACTTGGTGTTTAGAGAAAACCGCTCACAAAGTAACAATTTCTTTATGAAACTTTCAGGAGTGATTGGAAATCATCTTTTAAGTGGATTTAATAAGCTTCTGCATTATGAAATTTTAAGATTTTCTGAATGTATGTAACCCCTTAACCAAATAAGCTTAAAATTAAACACTTATGGCTTTTTCATATATCCGTGAACCGCTAGTGGAATGGACTTAATCCCCAGCAAAAGTACTTTTTCTCGGGAAATGAAAATAGATACACAATTTTTCAAAAGTCTAAACACCATAAAAATTCTAAAATGTTGATTTGTATAGCAAACTATCATATTTAAATAAAACAATATTAAAAGCATTAATTGACTGTTAAACTGAATAACATATTTTTTCAGATGCTTGATTTTCTTCAACGTTGCAGAACAATTGCCATTTTGTTATGTTTTAAATTTTATTTTGCTCAATATTTTTCAGCAGTAAGCAGTAAATATGCAAAAAAGTTGACTAATTTTGGAAATATTTTATGTTTCTAGCTCATACTCACACAAAACATTTTTTTTTTGATTTCAGCGAATAAAACATAATTGAATCAATACACATTTTCAATTCATAATCAAAGCAATGAAAAATAAAGAATAATTTAAAAAATAATCCCTTTTCCAAGTCAAAAATCAGGAAGATGTCAGGTTTCCATTGCAATTGCGATTATAATGACATGAAATTTTTTCTCAAAAATAAGTATTTTTCCTGTTTTTTCAAAATGCTATTTTTCTCGAAAAAAAAAAAAAACTCATATTAGGCCGTTACAAATATTTTTTGAAGTTTGTGTCCCTCGACTCTGACTAAACTCAAGGTGTATAAAAATTGAATTTACGAGCCACGGTTTTAACATTTGAATGAAAAACGTGTTTTAAAGTGCATTATACATTTGTCCAGTTGTTTTGCAATCTTTAGCCGAAGTACCTAATTATTGATGATTTTTTTTTTTTGCAAAAAAAAGTTGGAGTTTCATAATAAATCAAAATATTTTTAATCCAGCCCAAACATGCCAATTGTGATTATCAATACAGAAAAATGCGTTTAGATTGTTTTCAGTTGATTTGGCTTTGAATTGAAAATTCAGAAGTTTTATGAAACATTTTTTTGTCCCCTGATTTTCCGGACCAATTTTGAATGGGGAAGGGCCTTATATTTATTGCAATATGGGTATCAAATGATAAAGCTTTTTTATACAGTCAAAACTTGTTACACAAATTCTTAGCGGTATTCAAATTTTTTACAAAGCTAAGTATTTTCGAAAATACCGTAAAACGGGGCGACTTTGATAGCCGGGGTGACTTTGATAGGTTCGCGATTTTTCCGCAAAATGAATGAAATAATTAAAATACGTACGGAATTGTTTAGAATCATTCTGACTATGGTAGAGAAGTGTTCAAAGAACCTCAAAAAGAACTTTACATAAAATTTTGGAAACTTTGAAAAGTTAGTTGACTATAGTTAAGAAAATGTTGATGAAAGTAATTATTTTAAACTTCTCAAAGTGTCATGTTTTTCTCAATGAACATGATTTTGAATCGGAAAAGGAATGCATTTTAAGATTCTTTGGACAATTTTCCACTAGGAGAAGGTAAAATAAGTTTGTTAATGATAAATAATATGTGTTTTTGAAACACAATTTAAAAAAATCTCCAAATTTATGGACAATTTCAGTTGAACAAATTTCATGTAAAATGTGAAAACTTGTGATTAGTGCTTCGAATTCAGTATAACATGCAATATAAATCGATAATTTTATAAACAAAACTAAATAGTTTTTACAAATTTCAGGAAAAATTCCAACTTTTTAACAATTTTACCTAAAATTTATTTTTATTTTGTTAAAAAGCTTATAAATTTAAATATCCAATTATAAACATTAATTTTTTTCTTAAAAGCAATACCAGCAACTTCAGTGATGGTACATTTAACGTACACATAAAGTTTGAACATCTTAAATATGATTTTAACAACAAAAACTATGACTATCAAAGTCACCCCGGAATTTAAACTAAGAATTTTTAACGTAACTATTTTTCTTAACTCTATTGAAAAAACTTTTTTTCCAAAATAGTGCATGGACTTTGTGTGGCCTGTCCCAGTACATGTTTTAAAAATAATCTTGAGTAAAATCTTACCTATTGAAAAATATTCAAAAAACAAAATGCAATCCTATCAAAGTCACCCCGGTTTACGGTACTAATAAAATGATCTTGTCTTTTCATACATTTTGAAAAATATAACACAATGCACAGTGGGAAAAGGGCCCAAAAAACTACCGCATCATGGTTTCGCGCAAACCATCGATTGTCAAACATCAAAAGCTTCGTTTTTGCACCAGGAACAATAATCCGATGAAAAATCGCACTGCACGGACCGGTGGCCGGAGTACAGACCACCGGAAGATCCGAATTTTGGGAATTAGTATCAGATTTAGCCAATTGTGAACGGATACACTTTCTTCTACCTTGAATAGTCATGCAAAACAATCATAGAATAATATTTAATACCATAGGACCCATCGAAACCGGATCCACCGATCTCCGGTGGCCACTCCCGGAACCGCATTAGTAAACAGCGTAAACTAGTCATGCCACGTATCATGTTGCGGTAATTTTTGGGTCCTTTTTCCCACTGTGCAATGTTTTGAAAACAATTAAATTTTTTATAAAACTTCGTAGTTTTGAAAATAAAATACTTAAAATTTAAGATTTATAAATTATGGTTATTTTTTAGAGTGTAGCATGTTCTTCAAAGTTGTAGAGCGAAGATGTGGTTACGAAATATTAAAAGTTTTATTCTCGGAATACTTATTTTGGAATATAAGCCGAAATTTTAATTATATGCAGAAGGGAATGGTCTAATCTGGATGTAAATCGGTATTCTTGCTTGTTCTGATGGTATCATTGGACCAACCAAATTTGAGCTGGACCTAAAAAAATGATAATAAAAAGTTTTAGGTGAATTAACAACCTTCATTTATTTTCTGTAATTTTTGAGGTCAAATGGTTTGGAAAGCTGGTTTAATCAATATTTTCACTTTGTCCTCAGGTAACGAACAAACCAAGGTCGTCGGTGGCACCCAATCCGGGGAACGCGTCCCCCACCAAATCTCGCTCCAGATCATGATCAACTCACTGTACGGCTTCGGTCCGAAAACCTGGGCCCACAACTGCGGTGGCTCGATAGTGTCCCCAAGCTACGTCATCACGGCCGCCCACTGTCTGGACGGAATCGAGGCATCGCGGCTTTCGATCGTGTCCGGAACGAATGACCTGCGGAATGACGGTGCCAAGGGAAGCCGTCGTCTGGTTGCGTCGTACAAGATCCACCCGGAGTACAAGGAGTTGGACAAGTGTGACATTGGGATCATGCGAACGCAGGAACCGTTTGTGTTCGATGCCAGTACGCAACCGATTCGGTATTCGGACACCCAGGTGGGAGGTGGTGAGAGCTGTACGCTGACCGGATGGGGCTACACGATGCCGATTCGGATTGGGAGGACGCCGCAGGATCTGCAGCAGGCGGAGCTGAAGACGATTACGAACGAGGAGTGCCGCAGCAAGGGATTCCCGGTGAATCCGACGGAGATTTGCACCTTCACGAGGGTGGGACAGGGTGCGTGTGGGGTGAGTTGAATAAGGTTTTATTTGTTTGGATAGTGTATAAAATTTGAATCACTCCACAGGGTGACTCGGGTGGCCCACTGGTCTGGAACGGTGAACTCATCGGCGTGGTGTCGTACGGGACACGCTTCTGCGGCATCGGTTCACCGGACGTGTTCACACGTGTCTCCGAGTTCAAGGCGTGGCTGGACGCGAACCAAGTGTAACCCGATCCCGACTCCTGTGGATAGCTGAATACGAATCTTAGCCAAATGGAACAAGCCGACGACTGTTAAATTAAAAATTATCTCACAAATAAAAATTAAAAAACGAACAAACAACGGAAGAGGTGACAAGTGTCTAGTGGTTTCCCCTAAACTTTTCTTCCCGGTTTGCGTGGCCCTCGGTGATCCCGAGGATGCTGCGTTGAAAGCGTGCACATGCTGCCCTGCAAATAAATAATCAACCCCTTCTCTTTTTTAACCTAACCCTCAAAAATGAGATGAGCGCGTGCCAACCCGTCCCCGTCCCGACCCGGCTGTTGTTCCGTTGTCCCCGACCAGTGGTGGAAAACATCCCGCAAGAGACACAAAAGAAGATGATGAGCCTGGGCTGGAAAGAAACGAAAACTTCAAACTGGGAAAATCAATAAAAAAATCATTTCTTCTTTTTCCGGTTTCTTTGGGAGTAGGAAAACGCGCGCGTGCCCGTGACTGTGAATGGGTTGTCGGGTTCGGGGTCTGGGCCTGGAGGCCCTCCGGGAAACGGGTGACGGGTTGAGTGACGATGATGAGATGAAGAGTGAAGATGGGACGGGACCAACAAACAATGGGACTCTCGGAGTCTGTCAAAGTGTGACAGAAGTGTGTGGAGGCCCTCTTTGACATCTGGGTGTAACGTTTTAATCTGTGGCGGGATGTTGAGTTTTTTTTTTTGGGGGAATTTTCTTTTTGATAGGGAAATGATACATTGGTTTTGAATGTTTAAGAGGTGCATTAAACACTAAGCAAAAAGCAAAAAGCAAAAAGCAAAAAGCAAAAAGCAAAAAGCAAAAAGCAAAAAGCAAAAAGCAAAAAGCAAAAAGCAAAAAGCAAAAAGCAAAAAGCAAAAAGCAAAAAGCAAAAAGCAAAAAGCAAAAAGCAAAAAGCAAAAAGTAATATAATGAATGTTGAATTATCGTAATTTCTGCTATACAGGAATGACATTTCCATCTCAGTATTGATTGACTGAATGCAATATGTTTTTTTTTTTAGTCTGGCCTGTTTTAGCAGCTTACCGTATTTAATTCGAACATTGTTTAGATAAAAATCTTCTCAAGTTGTTCCAAACATTCATTTGAAAATTCCCAGCTTAGAAGTAGAAGTTCAAGACTAGAGGTATTCATACCCTAAATGAGCGTAACAAAGTTCGTTCTGTAAACAAAAAATCGCATAAAGACCCATTAGCAACGGTTATCCAAGTCTGGGATGCCATAATTTATTACACTCGGAACAATAACTAGCCATCTGGACATCGGTGACCCTTTCTGCAGCGCCAAGACAACAACCGTTCACTAGTATTCAAACTATTCCACTCACATGTAATGATTTCCCCCTTGGTCCCGAAAAACCCGCTCCGTTCGGAATTAATTATCCACACGGATTGAACCAAACCAAACCCAGCAAAACGCAAACCCCATCCGCCGAAACGACCGAAAACTTGTCCTGGCCCCGACCAAAACTTCAAACTCATCCATTCACATAAATTACACTGCCGAACCGAAAACCAAACCAGCAAACATTCCTTCAAACGACGAGTCGAATCCTTAAAGGCAAGAAGTAGGGGAAAAAAGAAGAAAAATCGAACCCGAATACCGGCCACTGTCCACTCTGTGTGCATCCTCGGAGCAGGACCCTTTCAGCAGAGCTGAGCTGCTCTTTTCCTTCCAGAACAAGTCTTGCTTCACAAAACCCGGCGAAAAAGGACAAAGTTTGTACCTTCTTCCCTTTTTACGGGGACGGAAGAAGTGATAATGTTTGGCTTTCGCAGCTCACTCTCTGCTGTGCTGTGAGTCCCATCCTTGAGGCGAGTAAGGAAAAATATTTTCTTCCAGATTAAAGTTTAAAATTGCCGGTCATTTATTATCGGACGTACCCCCGGATTCGTCGGTGAAGCAGGGGACACTTTCAATTGTCTTGAAGTTATGCATATGCTTGTTGTTTGGTGGTGGTCATCATCGACAGCTTTTCCAGCGAGATAGAGAGAGAGATTGTGAATTACACGTGAACGTGTAAAACTCATCCTTGTGATTTGGGAGATACTGGAATGGGACGGGACGAGCTGTGTTCCCTCAAGGCAAGGGTTAGGGCAACTTTTGAGTTTTTAACGAAAAGGATATCCGATGGACATAAACTTTGTCCGGTTTGTGTGGATGTAAACTGTGGTAGAGGAGTATTCTTTTGCTTCCAACAGGAAAATAAATAATATATAATTTTTATAAGGATTAATTTGGAAATTGATTGTAATAGTAATAATGTTTTACTTTTTTCATATTCTATCTTCATAAACAAAATATTTCAACTATTAAAAAATCAAGGGGATTTCCAATACGTCCGATTTAAGTTATTTTGGTTTCAATTGAAAACTGATGACTGAACTATTTAATAAAAAGTAGTTTTTCTTCAAAATAACAAAAATTATACTTTTATATTGTGTAAATTTTCAAATATTTGCATTTTACGATTAAAAATTAAATCAAATACACTGATGAAGTCCGCAAGTAGTAGACGAAATACGTATCTGTCAAGATATTAAAAATATATAGCGGAATTAAAAATAAACAACTCGTCTCTTTGTATTCATAATACATTCAACTCTCTGGCTGTCGATCTTCTCGATATCAATATTGCTCCATGTACCGATGAATTCTTCAGTCCCTTCAAACTGCATACTTCGACTGTCTTTATTCCTCGATATTTTCTCTTGCTTGAAGGATCTCTTCCTCGACGGTCCCTTGGATTCAATTTGGTTTAAACATCTCTTTCGGTTGTCAATAATTTCACTTTCTCATGGCTTGCGTAGACATTGTTCTTTGAGAAACGAAGCTTTGAAACATTTCTTTGTTTTTGTTTGCTGGACGTTGCCATAGCTCCCATAGCTGGTTAGCAAGAAAAAACAAATTTCAATCGAGTCTTCATTTTGCATCGTTCTGTAAACTGATGCTTCTCTTCCTCGATGGTCCCTTGGATATTGACAACCAGAGATTCGACTGTAATGCATTCTGCTAAAACGCTCAACCAAACCACAATGTTTGAACAACTTACTGTGAAAAAATCATTTTTTAAGAAACTTATCGTATCCGATAAAGCAACAAATTACAAAAAAAGTGAGAGCCAATTTTGCGTTGCAACTTGTGCCAAATTTATTCACTAACAATTTCGTCAGTTATTCCAATCTTGAAGTTCAAGAACGAATTTTGCACCAATATGTAACAGTTTGTATCGAGATGCTCCGATTTGGAAGAAACTTTCAGCGTTTATTTGTCTATACATGATATAAATGAAAAATATGATAAAAAAATGTGAATAATCTTGAAATTGCTCGCATTTTCATAAAACTTGATCAGTTTCAATTCTTTTTAGTTGCTTTGGAAAGGTCTTTTGAAGCACTTTAAAAGGTGATTAATCTACAAAAACTGCCTCTTAAGACCACGAACGAGCTTCTGAAACAAATTTGACATTGATTAGGCCTTCTCATTAAATTTTGGAAGGTTTAAATATTTAACCTTACGCACTAAAAAATATGTATATGATTTGATTTTTTTACTTTTGAAATCAATCCTAACATTTTAAACACAAACACATATTTTGATCATTTTCAAATGATAGGCTAAAAACGAACATTTTGAAAAATATGATTATTGGAACGAGTAGAAAACGTCACAAAACATCGTTCAACATGCAGAAATTGATCGAAAAGTTCTCAAGAAATTCCAAGAAGAGAAAAACATTTTTTTTAAACAAAATTTAAGGAGCAACTCTGCAACCCACAGTTATATTAACTGAGTCTTGATAGGAAAATTTGAGTGATTTTTTTTTAAATTGCAAAAACTAAATATTTTTCAAGAAAAAATCTAAAATGCTTGCATTTCTAACTTTTTAAGATTTTTTAATACTTGAATGTTATATGTACCAGGTCTTCTAATGTTTAAAAGCTACAAAATTGTTTTTTTTTTCTAAAAAATGAATAATTAGACAATTTATTATTTTTTTCATATTAAAATTGGCAAAATACTAATATTATGAGAGTTTAAAGATATTTTGAGGGGGGGTTCATCCTTGTGTGACAAAGTGTGACATAGGGGGGAGGGGGGGGGGGGGGTTAATTTTGGCCGATTTTTGCGTGACATACTTTATGGATGACACCTTACGTGATTCCCGGGATTTTAACCAAAATTATCTGTTCTTGGCACTAAACTGTCTGACTGTGAGAATGATAAGTGATTTGACAGTTCAAATTCAAGCAATCTTGCATTTTGCTATCATAAAACGAAGTATTTTAATTGTTTAAGAGTGTTCTTGAAGATACTTTATGTCGCAAATCCAGAATGTTTTGTCCAAAGCTTTAATAAAAGCGAATAGCATTTTTTTAAACTTTTATAAAAATTTCTAAGAAGTTTAAGCATTTTGCTTGTTACTTTGTCCGATTTACAATGTTAAAATATGAAACATTCGTGAAATTTTCCGATCTTTTCGAAATCAATATTTTAAAAATTTTCAAAACAAGACTAACATTTGAAAAGGGCCAAACTTTCTATATTACGCCCTTTTAAAATGTTAGCCTTGATTTGAAAATTTTGAAAATATTGTTTTCGAAAAGATCGGAAAATTTCACAAATGTTTTATATTTTAATATTAAGAATCTGACAATTAATTTCTGAGACAGGACGTTCGAAAATGGTGGTTGTTTGGCTTGAAAAACATCAATTTTCCTGCTTTTTAAGCCTTTTGCGTGGCAATATCTCAGCAACTAAAAGTCGTATCAAAAATCAAATCAAATTATTCGCTCTACAGCATTGCCTTGGCGTTCTCGATAGCGATATTCCTACTCGAAACTAGCTGTCCGAAGGCTTGATTGTTGAGGCAATTGCAAACCTCTTTTTGCACCTCAGCTTCCATCCACCCTGGGATTCGAACTGATGACCTTTGGATTGTTAGTCCAACTGCCTACCAGCGTCTCCACCGAGGCAGGACCCATGGAGACGACTCCTACTCCTGGATTGAGCTATCGACCTAACCCTCTAGGTTAGACCGGGGCCAACATTTACTTCCCTATCCGACGGAAGGCGTGGTCAGACAAATCTCGTCTCGAAAAATGCCACCGGGACCTTCTGAGATTGAACCCAGGCCGACTGGGTGAGAGGCAACCACGCTTACCCCTACACCACAGTCCTGAATACACGGTTGACTGTGCATTTTCTCAAAGTTTGATTAAACTTGGTTGTCGGAGTCCTGAGTTATAATTAATAAAGTCTACAGTAGTTGGGCATGAAAGTGTGTCAAACGTGATCTGACGTTAAATCCCTTTGGCCCATTGTTGCACTTACAGGGTGTGTCAAGATAGCACGACAAGATTGAAACATCTGTCATATGAAGAGTGACAACAATGCACGGAGTTTTTTTTTCGTTTTAATTGAATATCTCAGGATTGAATTCAACTTTTAAGAATCTGTGAAGGTCAAAAGAAGAGGCGTTGAAAACGGCACAAAATGACGTTCGTAATTCAATTTGGCCCAAAATCAACGTGCGAAAAGATAGCATGACAACGACGAAATGCTCTTGACTTGATGCATTTCCCTCAAAAGGGTACTGTTTTAAAGAATTGGTTACTTCTTAAATATTTTCTTTTAAATTGATCTTCTAGAGTAGACATTTGAAAAATTAACTATTTTGGAATTCCCACAACCTATACCGGACAAAAGTAGCAGCTTTTCACCCCTCCCAACAAATCCATCCCACGGTGTCACTTTCGCGCCACATGTTGCCCAATTTCTGGACAATTGTTGCTCTGATCGCGCTCCGGAAATTCCACAACTCAACTGCCTCAAAATTCCAGAACATTTCCCGCCGCGAATCGAGCAAAATTGTTTTCTTTTGTCCACGCCGCGGTCGTCGTCTCCCCCCTGGAGAAAAAAAGATCTCCAGAAATTCCTTCCACCAGTAAATAAATAAAATCCGGAGCACTTCCTATCAAAGCCAAACAATAAAATCCAATAATCAACTGAAGCGGAAAGTGTCAAAGGTCAAAGTGTTTTATTCTCCTCCAGAAGTCGGCTCTTTTTTTTGTTATTTCCGTTACAAAACCGTCTTTTTGTCCTTCCTTCCTTCCATTGGTTGTTGTTCCCTTAACGAAATCTACTTAAGGCGTGAAATAGTGAATTAGATTGAGTTTCTTTTTTAATTTTCGACAGATTTGCTACTTTTTTGTGTGTGTTCCCGTTCTTGGGACGATTAGGGGTCCATCAACGTGCGTTTGCTCATCTTCTTCGCCCTAATTTGCAGGACAATCTTTTTGGCGCGTTTCGTCCCACCAAGGAAGAGAAGGTCCTTTCAATATTTTTGTTTGCCGATTCCTCTCGAGGCTGTCCCTCCTTGAGATTTGCCTACGTAAAAAAGGAAGAGAGAGGGGATGATTGGTTTTTACGATCGGACTAATTTTTATGATTTTTTTTTGCTGCTCTACTTTTTGGGCGCAATGTCCTTTGAGCGGATAAAAAAAGGTGAATATTTATTAACAACTAATCGGAACAATGCGACAGATCGAGAGGAGATTTGGGTCCGAAAGTGGGACTTTTCGGGGTTTTCTTTATGTAAATTGCACCGTGTTTATGTTCGAAGATAATTGAATTTCATTGTTGTGATAGTTGGTGCTTTTGTTACAGTTTTTTTCGCAGTTTCTTGAAAAAAGGGACCGTTGAGAAATTTTGCAGCGAAGCGGATTTACATCTTAAGGGCGACCAGTTTTTTTTATTTCTAACGGACAAAACTGTCGCAAATTTGGATATTTATGCGGTGTGGCTAATTTGGAGATTTGTTATCGGTGACAGATTTTCGGGGATTTTTGATATCTCCAAGGGAACGGATGCTGGGAAAATGTAACGGTTTCGTTGGTTTTTGCTTCTATGTGTGGGTCTTGGAAATTATACTTTAACCAAAATGGGCAAAACATGAGGTCTTTAAGCAGAAATTTCCTGAGTATTTGATGCTTCCTTCCTGGGCAAAAATTTCCTCAAACCATTAATTACTTTCAAAATTACAGGATTCGTTTTAGGCACATGACTTTTCAGAAAAATTTTCCTAAAGATGTTTGCAAGAATCTGAGAATCAAGAATCGAAGAATATGAAAAACAGTAATATATTTTTTTAAAATGAATGTAACCACTATTGACGGTCAACACATCAACTGAAAACAATTTAATGAACATTTTCCTGATTTGATATTCAATTTTAGCATGAATGAACCAGCCAATGCATATTTTTGTGAAATTTCAACAGGTTTTTTTTTCGCAAAAAATAATTATTTCGTCAAAACTTAGGTTTTTTTCAACAAAATATTGTTAAACAACTTAACTGGTGATAATGCATTTTACAACTCCTTCTTTGAAGTCTTGAAACCATCAATTTTCATTTTCTTGCCCCCTCCCTCAATTTCACTTAGAGTCAATAGGTATAAACTTTACAAAATATTTGTATCGGCCTAACTTGGGCCTAACAAACAGGAATGCTTCCAAAAACCATTTTTTTTATTTTTTCCCAAAAGATGAATTGCGCAAAATAACCGTTTTTTCAATTCTCACTTGGGATGTGTTTAAAATTAAAATGCCATCTTTTGAGCACAAGTTGTTCAATATTCATTTGGCTGTGTTGCCAATTTTACTTCTAACATCTGACGCATATTTGCTAAGCTTAAATAATTTGGTTTCACCTCTTAAAATTAAATCACAAATTTGTTTTCGACATTTTTCAAGGTTTTACAACAATTAAGATTTTTTTTTTGAAAAGTTGGCAACACTGTCAACACATTTTTTGCAATTTCACTGTCAACTTTTCCTGTCTATCTGCGAAAACGAAACGGCCTACTTTTCTCTACCAAAAATAACAGAATCGAAAATTAATACCTTTCAATATCAGTGCGGAAAAGTAGCACATTTCCGCACTGAAATGGGTGCTGAAAAGTTGAACTTTTCAACACTTATATCAAAAAGTAACATTTTTCAATATTGTTTTGTTTTCAACAGTGAATTTACTCAACACAAGCATGTTTGACATAAAATTCGGAATTGCACAAATAAATGTAGGCAACTCGTTGCAAAACTTGAGTGTTTCAGCACTCTTCGTTTTTATCACACTCGGTATACCTCGTTGAATAAATGTACGACTCGTGCTGAAAAAATCTACTTTTTGCAAAACTACTATTACCAGTTTATATCATAGCTCAAAAGCAGGTATTTAAAAACGTAGGTTTTAAAGAATACCTAGATGTTTGGGTATCAAAAGACCGGAAATTTTATGCCCTTTCCGATTCCACATAGGTTGACTTGTGAATCGTGGACCGGTTCGGATGCCGGCGGATTTTCCTACGACGTAATTCCGGGTTGGTACGAAATTCCAACGAAAAATCTATTCTATCGATACAAATACCCCCAAAACGGTGTTATACCCACTCCAAAATGTTATTAGCAATTATATGGTAATATTTAGTTGAATTCAAAGTTTGCAAAATTAAGTTTAGATAAGTTTTATATAGAATTTCCAGAGTTATATAAACTTTTATACTAAGTAGTTAGTAAACTTTATATTCAATCCAAATTCTTTTTTTAATCAGTCAAGGATGCCTATTTGGAGTAGGGAGACTGGATTTCTGGTGATTTGTCAACAAATAACATTATTTATGTTAATTTTTCGAAAGGTGTACAAACTTTTTTTGCACCTTTTTTATTTTCGTAATAGTATTTGTTATATAACTTTTTATAGAAATCATCTTTTCATGAGCTTCTTGTAGCAAAATGTTTGGCATGAGTTTCTGAACAAAACGTAGTACTAGGTTCCTGTCAAACTTTAAATTTTTTACATGTTTCATCACAAAATGTGCATAGTGCCCAAGGGGTGTAAATACTTTTTTTACATACTGTATATTTTTATTTTTGAAATATTTTCATCAGTCTTAAAATTATTGAAATATGTTGTATTCAAAAACTTTTAAAATGTACCCGAAATTATATCAAAAATTGTTTTTCGATAAAGTGCATACACTACGCAGCCTCAAAAAAGTGTATAAATAACACTTATTTTTTTATCAAAATATCTGAGATCCGGCTTCAAAAAAAAAAGTGTATTTAAAACACTGAAATACTTATAACTTTTGATAGGGTTGTCAGATCTTTAATCTTTTGGGTTGATTCGAAAGGTCTTTGAATTACCTATCCAACGATGGGTAGCAGCCGGACAACTTTTTCATCAAAGTATTTGAGATCCGGCTTCAAAAAAGGTGTATAAATAACACTTGAGTGCTCATGACTTTTGATGGGGTTGTCAAATCTTCAATCTTTTGAACGCGTTGGAAAGGTCTTTCAAAAACCTTTCTAAAAATATATAACATGACGTGTTTCCTTACAAAAACCACCCTTGTTACAATCTTCAGAAATTTAGCTAAAATCGGTTTTAAATATAACTTTTGAAGTACTTTTTTAAACTTCATAATATTAAGTAGGGTCTTGTGGGACCCCAAGACGGATCGAATGAGACCAAAACGGTCCAAATCGGTTCAGCCAGTCTGGAGATAATCGTGTGCATATTTTTCGGTGCACGGACTTACAGACATACACACGCACATACATTTGCTCAGAATTTGATCCTGGGTCGATATTTACACGTAAAGGTGGGTCTACGAAGTCGAATAAAGAAGGTCATTTTTCGAGTGATTTTTTAGCCTGAGGTGAGGAAGTCGAAATTGTGTTTTTTTTATATTTTAAAATAGTGTCCATTTACAAACACACATTTACATTGTTTTGCCTGAGGTACGGTATTATAAATTGAAAAATGTTTTTTTTCCAATCAGCCGTGATTTTACCTGAGGATATCTGAGAATTTGTTGTTCTGATTTTCAATGTAAATCAATAAAATCTTTGTTAAATGTTTAAATCTTTGGAATAAGAATATTTCCATGTCAAAATCCAGCCCAATATTTCAAAATGACGTAAAATACTAATGTGGCCCCAGCTCATGTAACGTCCAACCTAACTCCTATTAACCCTTTCAAGCCTGATGGATCATGTATAGGGTTAGTGAAATTTCATGATTTCGTGGACAGCGTGAAATCCGTGAAATTTTGCTTTTACCGCGAAATCCCGTGCAATTGTATGTTTGTGTGAAACTGTAACGATATTTCTCAAAATAATTTATCAAACTCAAATAGGAATGAAAATAATCTTAATAATTACTGCAAAGTTAAGCGGTTTAATCACTAATATCGGGTTAGTGATTTTTGACGATTTGGTGTACGGCTTAAACTTCGTGAAATTTATCAATTTTCTCAAATATTGTTTTTAATAACAAAATAATAAATATTTGATCCATAAAGACTATTTCAGTAAATTTTACTATTTTTCAATTGAAAAGCTTGATATGAACCATTTGAAGAATTGTTCAGTTTTTTAGAAACTTACTAAATTTATTAATACACATTTTTCTGCTATTTTATTTGAAAGGTATTGTGTTAATAAAAATTCGAATAATCCAGCTTTGTTTTATTCAAAATAAAATGGAGAGTTTTTTTTCAAATTACCTTTCAAAAACATTTCTGAGGCCTGTTTAATTTTAACAATATTTGTTTATTTGGGAGGATAATTTTCGTGAAGGATAAAAAATACTCTTTTTTTATCAGTCTCATTTTGAATTAAAAATTTCGATTTCGTTACAAATCATATTATTTTTGCCTATTGATTTAAACTAATATTTGGTAAGTGTGATGAAAACTAAAAAATATATTTTTAATGGGTTAACTGTCGCAGAAAATTCAAATAATTTTACTCATTTTGGCTTAACAAGATTGTTTAATCTTGCTTTGATATGAAATTTAATAAAATGCAAATGAGCGAAAACCTTTTATTTTACTACTCGAATATTAAAAAAACAGATCAGTAAATGAGAAAACGCAAACCCTACATTTTGTTTCAAAAAATATAAAGAGCTCATCCATAAACCAGGAGGATTTTTTTTTGAAAATTAGGAGAATTTTGTTATTGTGTCACGTATAAATTAAGTGAAGTTTGTTTTTAGTTTATTGAAGAATAATCTATAATAAAGCATAACAAGTAGTTTCTGTGATTTAAACATAAACTTTCAGAGTTATTTTAACATTTTTCACGTTCCGCGAAATTTGCGTGAAATTTTGTGTTTTGAAATGGAGGTCCCCGTGAAATTTGCCATTTCGAAGCTTGAAAAAACACTAAGTCTATGACCCAAAAATCAAAATATTCTAAGGTAGCTTATAATTTTCGTACGGTCCTCAGGAACATTTTCCCATCATTAATAAAAAAAAATCTTTTTGAAAATTCAGGCCTGATAGGGTTAAGATTTGGGATCAGTTCTCCCACCGGAACAAACCAATGAGTGCTTGCAAATGCTATCCATACAAACTTTGGGGCAAATAATAATCTGCCTCAAAAAAGTAAAACGTTAAACATTTATAAATTGCCTGTGGACCATTAAACCAGTTGGCATGTTTGGAATCGATTATTTTTGTTTAAATTTTGATTTAATTTTCTGCACATTTAAGACTTATGTAGTTTTTTTTATACTTTTATGAAAACTCTACTCTACTGCACAATTTTTATTCATTGAAATTTCCTCAAAATTTACGATAGATTTCTTTCCTACTGAAAGCCAACAAAACCCTTCTTGTGATCAAGATTCCACATTCGACTATCCAAATGTCAAAAAAAGGAGTCAGACCGAAAAGATCCATCCATTCACGAAGCCATTCATTCATTTCCGCTGCGGTTGTAGTACCCATCACGACACATCTACTCAGAACCTGGTTAATTCATACGACATTGTCGATTGGGAGTGCAAAAGTTAGACCTCGCTCGCGCGCGGCGCTCATTTACTTTGGCCTCGGGGTGATTGGATTTTCATCCCTTTTCTTAATTTGTGACAGCCCTTTTTTTTCTCTCTCTCTCTGAAGGATGCTGTATTCTGGCCCCTTTTTCTGAATTGAATTGCAATCTCGTATTTCCTGTCCTCTGATGCTGCTTTTTTGTTATGAATTGGGTGGTTTATTTCTGGTTAACCAAAAAGGGATGATGCTGTTTTTTTGTATTTTTTTGGAAGGGGTTAATGCTTATTAGAAGATTTACACCGGGGATACTGAGGTCGGATGTTTTGAGATACAATGAGGTCTGATAGGGTGCCCGGGGTTGTGACTTTCGGATTGGGTTTTGTTGCAATTGAGTTATGCCTTTGTTGTCGGGCTAATTATCCAGTTATGGGACGGATTGGGTTGAAAGTTTGTTAGGAAGTGATCTCAATAAATTAATGAGTGTGTTTTGGTCAGAGGCAAGTCTAAAAGTTGCGAGTTTTGTTTTTTTTCTGTTCTTTAAAGATTTTGGACATAAATTCATATTCTAGAAGCTAAATTTCATTATAAATCAAATCCCAATCTAGTTTCAAATAGTAAAAAAATGCAAGTATTGCCTTAACCAGAAGTATCAGCTAATAATTTAAAATTCATATCTTTCCCATTCCACCCTAACCTTCAAATGGAATTTGTATTGACCACAAATCTAACCAAAAAGCCAAACCACCACCCGCTACTCCCCCTCATCTCTTGACCGCACATCCTCCTTGTGGCCAGCAAAGGCATAAATCGCTTTTATTTCCACCCCCAATGAGTTGCTCATGCTCTAAAGTAGAAGAGGGGGAGGAGGAAAATCTCATTCAAACATTTCCGAGTCAGTGTTTGATTTTCCAATGTTAAATTATAGCTTAATAACGACCATCATCAGCGCCCGCCAAGAGTTGTACCCTCAAGAGTTCGGGAGTTGCCAACGAGGACGACGGGCCTGTGTGTTATGAAACATGCAATATCGGTTACGGCGAAACGGTTGGCCGCGCCAGAAGGGTGAACCGGTCGAACCCTCCCCTGAAAGAGGTACTCCGGGTTGAAGGATTTAGGGGAGGGTGACCAACTGTTGGTCATTGAAACTTGACAGATGTTTTTTCAAACCTTCTTTGGTAGAACAACCTTGGCGATTTTGACAGATCAAGGTTGGCAAGATAAGGTAAGCTCAAATCATAACCTTAAAATTTTGAACATTTCTATTAATATTTGACTACAACCCCCTAAAACTGAAGTGTCTCACCCCTTGTTTTTCCACTTTGGCCACGTCTCGCCACCTTCTTGAGAGTCCGGCAGGGGACATCAAATTGAAAATCATGGAATGAAACCGTCCTTGATGCGCACAGCTGGACCTTTTCAAGGACCACCAGAGATAGCCGACTCGAGTGTGGGAGAATCCCCGGAACGCATCTCCTCAAAAACAGAAGAAAAAGGGCATTTAAGATGACCACGGCGCTTGAGGTTACTGGTAATTTATGGAGTTGTCCTCCCCCTATGATTTGAAGAGAGCCCGGAAATGTCAAACAACGGACCGCGCACGGCTAACTAGATTCAATCAGTTCCGGCGGTTTTTGTGCCGAAGTTTAATGAAAAAGAGAAGGGGATGGACCGCAATATTGCCTTCAAGTAGGCCATTAGGCAGTTACATCGATATACATCACGCAACATTGGCGGACGGTGGCAGTGATGCCAGAAGTTGAAGAAAAGTATTGCCTAAGCTCGGAGTTGAGTTATCTTGGTAATCTTATTCAGCGACATCGACATTAGCTTTCAAATTCAGGCGATTCCGAATTGGACTCCGATTTCGGGTCTTTTAGAGGTGCTGAATCCACGAACTCCGACTCCGACTGCGACTTCAACGTCAAAGCCATGTTGGTAACTTTCAATCTCGGGCTGGGAATTCTACAACTTTCTCTGATTTTGACAAAACACTGGCATCACTGCCCCAGCTGGTCAACGTATTTAACCAGGACACCACCCTCACCGTGATCGATGGCCTCCGATGCGTGTCATGTCCCGGATTTCAACCCCACCCTCGGGAAAGCACTCGACAACTACTGTTTTGGCCGAGGTTTTGGCAGGACATCGCAGGACAGGAAGTCATCGGTGTCGGGCGGTGGGAACGGAAGTCGCAAAGTTGATGATTATTGGAAAATTACCGGTTGTGTCACATTTATTTGGACAACGTACACGGCCCCTCGGAGTTCTGGTGGTCAGATAATGAAAATAACTAGCAATTTAGTTCCGGATCGTGCCCCCTTGGTGGCCATCGGAAATTGATGGGAAGCAAGCCGTACAAATAAGTATGGGGATTATACTGGTGGGGATTGTCCGATTTAGTTTCAATTGCAATGATGGAGTTATTTAATTAATTCAAATTGGTTGCATAATTGCAATGAATTAGGGGGGAAGTTGAGCCAATATCGATCGTTTAGAATCGCTTGTTTACAGTGTTTGCAAACTGAGGAATCCCTACTAATTAGCGAGAGTACGCCAGTTCAAGTACCGCCGCCGTAGTTTGTTTAGGACCAGCCTGGTTCCATCTGACTGAGTTCCTCGTCACAACCGTGCACTCTGTTTGACATTTGAACGACACGCGCTGCTCGCTCGCGCGCGCCATTTTCTACCCGGCAAAAGTCATAAACAGTTGACAAAAAAGAACGAACCTTAGCCACCCTTGAGTGAACCTGAGAAAACAAACCAAACCCAAACACATCTCCAGAGCAAAGAAGCCGGAGATCAAACAAAGCAACCCTGTCAAGGTTTACTTTGATTTCTATCACATTTCCTGTTACGGCAGAAGAAAGGCTCTCTCTCCTCTGACTCGGAGTACGTTTTCTTAGGAGTGAAAGTTGAAGGAACTTCGAAAAAAAAGGCGAATCTCCGGCGTTCCTTTGTGTGACGCGCATCACCCCCGGCATGAAAAGAACCAAATGATTTCTGTTCAAAACGAAGCGAAAAAAAAATCTAATTAAAAAATATCAATATTTGATTGACAGTTCGGTATTCCTTTTCCGTGTACCCCTGCGCCTACTGTGCAACCTTGCGTGGTCGATCTTCCTGCAGCCGTATTCGATTACCATTCCGAAGACGAGCTTCGATCCAAGGAATCGTCGTCAATGATGATCTTCAGGAAGATCAAGCTGACGCGCGCTTTGTGTTCTGGCTTCTTTCGGATGAACCATATGGCCGCACTAATGGATTCCGTTATTTGCGAACTGTCACTTTTTTCGTAGGTTGACAGGACTTGAATGGACGTCGATTATTGATCTGGGTAAACAGCGATTGTTTGGGTTGGTTGGCGCGAAAAGGCAGATCGCAGGGTGAAGTCGATACTTTTAGGATTCGTTTGGCATCAAAATTCACAATAAAATTCATATACACTCAAACCCCGATGGTTTGACACCAACTGTTGTCAAACGAACGGGGTCACTTTTTAGTTTGACACCCCTTTTACACGGAGTTCACACACACTACCAAACTTTTGTTTTGATAGTATGCGTGAGCGCCGTGTAAAAAGTGACAGTTCTTCACTTTTTAGTTTGACTTTGACCAACCAACGGGGTACAAACTAAAAAAGTGTCAAACGATAAAGTGACCAACCACCGGGGGTAGAGTGTAAAAACATTGTTTTGCTTTGAATCTTTGTTTGAATTTAAGCATTGCAGTGAACTAATAATAATAATAACTCTTTACTCTTTTTCCTTTACTCTTTACTCTTTTTCCTATACTCTTTACTCTTTACTCTTTACTCTTTACTCTTTACTCTTTACTCTTTACTCTTTACTCTTTACTCTTTACTCTTTACTCTTTACTCTTTACTCTTTACTCTTTACTCTTTACTCTTTACTCTTTACTCTTTACTCTTTACTCTTTACTCTTTACTCTTTACTCTTTACTCTTTACTCTTTACTCTTTACTCTTTACTCTTTACTCTTTACTCTTTACTCTTTACTCTTTACTCTTCACTCTTTACTCTTTACTCTTTACTCTTTACTTCTTCAGCAATGCTGGTAGACCGAATTTTTCCTTAGGAACGAGTTTTCTTTCGACATCTAGAAAACAAAAGTGGGATTAATTTGTATAAAGTTATGGTTCCGTGTTCTTTACTATTCTAGGTCATGTCTGTAACATAACATGCTTAAAATTAAAAAGAAAATATTTATGTTTTTATGCTTTGTGAATTCTATGTAAACTATCTTCATAAAAATGATCCTAGTAGAGAACAAGTTGAACAACAGTTATTAGAACTTTTGTCGTACTGAAAATTGTTAAACTACCATTGCTAAAGAAGCTATTAGACAACAAACAAACTTTTTGACAGTTTAGCAGTTTTCGTAACTTGTTTGTTTGCCTGCATTTATTTGCAGAAATGGCAGCCTTGCTTGTGAGTTTGGCAAACTGTCAAACACAAAAAAGTGCTAGTTTGTTTGTTTGTTTGCCATAGTCTAATAGCACATTGAGACTGTTGTCTAACAACTCATGCTGAAATTAGTCACGCAATAAAAAATAAAAATAAATTGTAGAGACAGTATAAATATAAAATCTAAGCAAACTGCCATTATTTTCATTGACTTGAAAAATTATCAAGAAATTCAAAAGAACATTTCTAGCAATCACAAATTAATTAATCGTTGTTGTTGTGCTATTTTGTCACACGTGCACTTTATGTCAAATTGAGTTAAGAACGCCATTTTGTGAAACTCACAATGCCTCACCTTTTGACCTTCACAGATCCCCAAAAATTCGATTTCAATCCTGAGATATTCAATAAAAACCTGATAAACTCCGTGTATTTTAGATTTCTTTTTCAAAACAACCAAAGTGTCATCGGTTTCCTATGTACATAGAACCTTTTGAAAAAGTAAAGCGAGTATTGTTGTCATTCTTAATATGACAGAAGCTGCAATCTTGTCGTGCTATTTTGACACAATCTGAAAATTGCTGTAAGTGCGACAACTGGCCAAAGGGTTTTCAGGCCAGAAAGCGTTTGACAGACGTAATTATAACTCGGGAATCCGGCAAAAACGTCATCCAAACTTCGGGGCAATGCACAGAATGGTCAACTGAACAAAACGTGTAAGTTATTGTTTATATGGCGTGCTATAGTTTTTTGTTTATTCAAGGACAACCAATAAACAACAAGATAGCACGATAGCGTCAAAATAACGACAATTTAAACTCTCCGAAATTTGCTATGCCTAATGAAATGATTACCAGAATCGTCTGTGCACAGTTTGAATGGTATTTGAAAGATCTAGTAGTAATAAACATGGAAAATCTGGCAACCCTGCCACTCATATTGTCATGTTTTGCAAAATAATAAAAAATGGAAACCTCTCACTGAACATTGGTTTATAATATCTAAAAGTTTTTTTTTCTGATTTGGAGTTGACTTTGTTGGTCTGGTAAATGTGTGAAAAGATATTACCTCTTTAATTATTTGAAAGACATTCTGGGCAAATCTGGGCGCACTTCTACATATTGGTAAACAAATTGAAAAAAATAGTTATTTAACAGGTGTGTATAACATTTTGAATTAAAACCAATAGGCGATATTATTTCATAGCATTATTTCTTAACCAAACACTCAAAAAAAAATCAAGAGCAAGAAAACAGCCTAATGAGCAGAGAAAGTAAGGATTTCACGCACCATGTGACATTCCAGTTCACTTCCTTACATCCACAAAAAACGCATTTTCCTACAAAATACTAGTGACTTTTTGTTTGGTACTTACATTACCCACCAGAACCAGAAAAAACGCACCAATTTCCAGCATAAGTTTGTAGCCTGGAAGCTAATAAAAGCCGTATTCCACGCCGTTCGTTCTGCATTTCCCAACTATCGGTAATTTGGTTCCACTTTTCCTTGCATTTGTTTCTCCTGCCGTTGCTTCTGGGTTAATCCAGTGACGGAAAAAAACGAGACGCGGTACACGCCGGAAGATGCAAATTGGGTATTTGGAGGGTAATTTTTTGTACAAGCAAAGATAAAACCCCCGAAATGCCCGTCTGAAAGTGGATAAAAAATGAAGAAACACAACTGCTAGATTTTTTTAACTTCTGCTGCTGCTTGCGTCGACATTCAAATTAGGGGTTCCTTCGGCGTGAGTTTTTTTTTCTCTTCACTTCTCTCAGAAAAAAATAAAAATCTAAATAATAAAGTGACAGATAAAGACGGGAACCGTTTCACTCCCCATTTTTCAATTCAGTTCCACCTCAATTGTGTGACACCGTTGATTAAATATTTTCGGTAGGCCTCTTGAGATTTGCAGTTTTGTTTTGTGGCATGTCTCCCTTTTTTGCATGATGAGTGATTTGTCTCGATGCGTTTCTCGTTGAGGATCTATTGACAATTGGACGACGACGGCGACCACGTGCAAACATTGCGTTCGCTTTTTGAACCTTATGGTGATGGCTCACGTGCGTTGAGTATCTTGTTTGCTCAACGAGGATGACGATGTCGTCAAATAGTAGGATGATGAGCAGCGCAAATATTTGTCGACTCACGCCGATTAATTACCGCTTTTTTTGTTAATGAGCTGTTTTTAGAGAAAATGTACCAATAGATGCTTGAGGAATATGGAATAAATAAAGCTTGCTAAAGCAAAACATATTAATTTGTTCAATAATAATTCAGCTTTGCAATTACCCCAAATTCCTTCTAAAACAATAAAAAAGTGTCTATTAACTATGCAGAAAGTGTCGAAGAACTTTTCATTTATATGAATCAATATGTTTTTTGACTCAGAGTGAAGAATCACTGTTATAATTCAAGCGTCCAATTTCCCGTCCCGGGATTTCCCTAAAAATATAATTTACAACAAATATAAAAAATTAATGAAAGAACTCAATTTGATTTTATTGAATTCAATTTATTGTTCTTATTGAACTCGTCAGTTCGTCGAAAAATTTCATATCAAGGTTTGGGCAAAAAAAGTTACGATATTATGGAATGAAAATAAATTGTTATAATTTTGGTAAGCAGAAAATTATTGTAAAATCATTTCTAGAGTTTTTTTGAAAAGGTCCTATAAACTATTGTTTTTCAAATGTTCATAGGACCTAATAAAAAACTCTAGATTTGAGAACAAGGTACCTCTTCCCGCCAAGATCATAATTGGGTTTTTTTCGGTTTTGTTTACCATTACCATATCCCGAGCAGGGGTAAATAACACGGTAATACCAAATTTTGGTATTACTTGGGCAAATAACAGCGACCAAAATGTGCCCTTGGTTGCCCAGTAATAGATGGTAAAATACCATGAAATCATACCAAAATCTTGTATGTGTAAGGGCACAACAATACCAAACCATGTTATTCCAAGGGTAAAATAATACCTCAAAATAAAACCATTTCAATACCAAGTTGAGGTCTTCTGGATTTTTGAACATTGCTTGAATACCAAAACTTGGTATTGCCATGGTTTTATTTTTAGGTATTCCCGCGCCCTTGGAAAATCATATTTTGGTATTTTTGAGGTCTTTCACATACATGATTTTGGTATGATTTCATGGTATTTTACCATCTATTACTGGGCAACCAAGAGCACATTATGGTCGCTGGTATTTGAACAAGTAATACCAAAATTTGGTATTTTCATACCATTTTTAGTGCAGCAGTTGCAGTTAGTGACAAAACGGAAATTATTCATATGCAACAGCCAAATCTACTCACCTGATGATTCCATGTTGTTATTAGTGATATTCTTCACCACACCGAATGCATTTGTCATCGATGAACGGCCTGTGCTTGAAGTTCTTGAAGCTTCTGAAAAATAACAAGATTGAAAAATAAGTATTATTAAAATAAAACTGAATTGAAATTCACCAAAATTCATTAATCTGTTGATTGACTCGTTTTTCAAAGTATTTGGTTATCCCGACTTAGAGATATTTCAACGTTTTTGAAAAAAATATTAGTGTTAATTTTTAAAATCATCTTTAACATTTTTGGGTTTCAAGACATTTTAGCGCAAAATTAATTAACTCGTAAAATTTTTTTAACAAATTTCCCATAGTTTCAGAGAAAATTGATGAAACCTTTCAATATTCAAATAATACCAAAATGTGCCATCCTGACTTATAAAATTTTCCACAATTTCAAGTCATTTCTGTAGGGGGTATATCAAAAATGTTTAAAATCAAGTTTGAAATTTCCGGTTTTGAATGAAAGCATTCGCTTTGAGACATCATTTTAGCACAAAATAAATTATTTTGTCAAAATTGGTCAAAAATTTCCCATAGTTTCAGAGGAATTTGATAAAACACTTAAATACCAAAATAATACTAAAATGTGCCATCCTGACTTAGAAAATTTTCCACAATTTCAAGTCATTTCTGTAGGGGGTATATCAAAAATGTTTAAAAAAAAGTTTGAAATTTCCGGTTTTGAATGAAAGCATTCGCTTTGAGACATAATTTTAGCGCAAAATTAATTATTTTGTCAAAATTGGTCAAAATTTTCCCATAGTTTCAGAGGAATTTGATAAAACACTTTAATACCAAAATAATACCAAAATGTGCCATCCTGACTTAGAAAATTTTCCACAATTTCAAGTCATTTCTTTAGGGGGTATATCAAAAATGTTTAAAATCAAGTTTAAAATTTCCGGTTTTGAATGAAAGCATTCGCTTTGAGACATCATTATAGCGCAAAATTAATTATTTTGTCAAAATTGGTCAAAATTTTCCCATAGTTGCAGAGGAACTTGATAAAATACTGTAATACCAAAAGAATACCAAAATGTGGTGTTCGATCATTGACAAATTCTGCAATTTTGCAATATCAAAACAATACCTTAAATTGGTATGATAGCACATTTTGCTCTTGCATAATCCTTAAGACAAATTTTAAAGGGTCCAGGAATACCAAAATTTGGTATTGATACCAGAGAAAGGTATTATTACGCATTTCCCTTGTTATTTACCCATGCTCGGGATTGGATGAAATTTGAAATGGTGTCATCAAATGTCTCAAAGAGGGTTGTGCAAGAAGAATTAATTTGATTGGTTTAAAATTGTTCGAGAAATTTAAAGTCTAAAGTTGAATATGTATAGAGCACTAGAGCTAACAAGGGCGTAAGAGGTTCAAATATGAAACTTTTTTTTTGCAATGAACCGCAGTCATTTATTATGCTGAATTAATAAAAAAATAATTATAAAATTACAAAATCATTAAAACAAAAAAGGCAAACATATTCCGAAAACTGGCTGCAAATATTGGAAAAAAATAGTTGTGATTGCGTATAAATGGTATTAAAAGTTAAATGCTGACTTTTAAGGTTAATTCAAAGGTTATACATTTATTCGTGAGCTCAAACCATTAAAATTTATTCTGGAAAAATATATGCTATGAAAAACATATTTTCGGCACATTTTTTTATTTAATTGTTTTGATAACTGAGATTTAAACGAAATCTTTTCTCTTAAAAAAAATACTTATCATTTTTTGAGATTTTTGAAGTACAGCTTATAAATTTAGAAAACTCATATACTTTCTTGAAGTTCAGTTAAGGCACTTATTGATCATCACACGTATTTCAACCATTTAAGTTGCTATTCCATACAATTTTGTTGCAAATTTTTTATCAGAGCCAAAACTAGATTTTTTTTATGGATTTAAAATTTCCAGAGAATTCCCGGATTATCCAGGAAATTTGTTGAAAATTTATCATTTCTCGAGAATTATGTAACCCCGGGAAATTTGATGCTCGGGTCATTTCTAGCTCAAAACAGGAAATATTCAGATTCTTTTTAAACGACCATTTCCAATATTGACCGAGCCACGTAGCCTAGTGGTAAGCGGTAGATCGGGGATCAAATCCCGGCTCGGACCAACACAACTGGTGATCTTTTTCCCTTCTGGATTCGATTGCTTAGTAAAGGGAAGGTAGTGTATCGTCACAAACTGGACCTTATCACGACACCTTAGGGAGGCGACCTATGGAATGTTAACATTAACCTTACCATGTTAACATTAAGTTGAGAAAGAAACTGCCACTGAATCCGCTTTGTAAATGCCGGCCCCGATACTCTTCAAGGGTGTTCCCCTCAGGAACTGGAAAAGACTTACTTTTTTTTTTATTTCCAATATTAATGAAATTTTACAGATGTGTTATCTTAGGCTCATTATTTTTTTAAAGTAAAATATAAAAAAGTATGAAAATAAAACTGTTGTTTCAATAGTTAAATGAGAAAAAAAGATTTTTTAATATAAAATTTTACACCAGTTCAATTATATTGCACTTTGTTTTCGCAAAAAAAACTATTTACTGTACCGCCAGTGGGGGTGACATTGGGTCAAAGTGGTTTTTATGGATTTTACCATTTCTCAGGTTCTTCTCAATGAAACTGAGTTCTGTTAAAAGGGACATCTTAAGATGACTTCGCTGAAAAAATCTCGTTCCTAGAACAACTCTTGTTATTTTGGCAGCTTTCTAAAGTTGAGGTACGTTTTTGGCCAAAAATGACTGAAACTATTTTGGTGCCTTCGGTATGCCTAAGGCTACCAACTGTACGGATTTTTTCCTTACCATACGGATCTTCGAACCTCTTCGCGGATTTTCAACAGGCCGGAAATTTTGTAGGGAATTTTACGCATAATACGGATTTGTACGGAATTTTAACAACTTTTTAATCATTGAATTGCTTTTTTGATTTGGTCGAAGCTTTTGTTAACTAGAAATTTTTATTTTTCTGTGAGTATGATTTAAAAAGAGAGAGTTCCGGGGTGTCCTCAATTCAAACTTGATTATCAATAATGCTAGAGTTTTTGAACTATTGTCTTTCATATGTTGATAGGACCTTCTAAAAAAACTCTAAAATTATTCTTTTAGAAATTCCTTACTAATTTTTATCTTCCAGGCTTTCTAAAACTTGTGAAAAAGTTTGAACATTTGAATTAACAAATCTAGAGTTTTTTTGAAGGTGTTGTGATTCACATGTTATAGGACCTTTTCAATAAAAAACTCGGATACGGATTTTTGCTCAGCAAGAGTTGGTAACCTTAGGTATGCCCAAAGAAGCCATTTTGCATCATTAGTTTGTCCATATAATTTTCCATACAAATTTGGCAGCTAGCCATACAAAAATGATGTGATTTTTAATTTCACTTTTTGTCACTAAAACTTGATTTGCAAAAAAACACTATTTTTATTTTTTTTTTGGAATGTTTTAGAGGACATCAAATGCCAACTTTTCAGAAATTTTCAGAATTGGCAAAAAATCTTTGACCTTTTTTGAATCATTACAGATTTTTTTTCAAAAAATCAAAATATTGGTCGCAAACATTTTTCAACTTCATTTTTCGATGTAAAATCGAATTTGTAATCAAAAAGTACTGTAGTGAATTTTTGATAAAGTGCACCGTTTTCAAGTTATACGCATTTTTATTTAACTTTTTTGAAAATAGTCGCAGTTTTTCATTTTTTTAAATTAGTGCCCATGTTTGCCCATCTCTGAAAAAAATATTTTTGAAAAGTTGAGAAAATTCTCTATATTTTTGCTTTTTTGAACTTTGTTGATACGATCCTTAGTTGCTGAGATATTCCCATGCAAAGGTTAAAAAAACAGGAAAATTTATGTTTTCTAAGTCTCACCCAAACAACCCACCATTTTCTAATGTCGATAACTCAGCAACTAGTGGTCCGATTTACATTTTTGAAATTTTCCGATCTCTTCGAAAAAAATATTGTCAAAGAATTTAAAAGACTAACATTTCAAACGGGTAAATAATTCAATATTACGCCCTTTTGAAATGTTAGTCTTGATTTAAAATTTTTGAAATTTTTTTTTTCGAAAAGATCGGAAAATTTCACGAATGTTTTAGATATCGACATTTTTGCGACCTATATTTCGATTTAAAAAAAAATCAGTATCGATTCATAAAATAACTCGGTCAAAGATTTTTTGCTTATTCTGTAAATTTCTGAAAAGTAAGCATTTGATGTCCTCTAAGGCCGATGCAAATATTTAAAAAAGTTTTTGTCCCTCGGCCCTGGCCGAGGTCAAGGGGGGGGGGGGGGGCAAAAAAAAATATAAAAATTTAAATAACAAGCCATAGTCTTCACATTTAAATGAAAAACATTACTTAATCCACCGATGGTGGTTGGTGCCTTACTCACAATTATGTACATATTTGTTTCTGTAGTAAGAATGTCAAACCTAAAAATTTTATCTAAATTTTACTTCTTACAACATATCTACATGGAGTATGGGGTCTAGAATCCCAAAAATCATTGGACGTAAAATTAGAACAACACTTACGGGGCTGTTCATTTTTCTCGGGAGTTTCAAATCAACAAAATCCCGGGAGCCAGATCTCCGGATAGATCCGAACAACCTTTTCATCAAAATATTTGAGATCCGGCCTCTAAAATGTGTACAAATGACATTAAAGTGCTCATAACTTTTGATAGGGTTATCAGATCTTCAATGTTTTGGGCTCATTAGAAAGGTCTTTCAAATACCTTTCTTAAAATGTATGATCAGACGGGTTTTCTTACAAAAACCACCCTTTTTATAATCTTTCAAAATTTAGCGAGAATCGTTTTTTTTAGCATAACTTTTGAAATACTTAACAAAACTTCATAATAGTTAATAAAGGTCTTGTGGGACCCTAAGACGGATCAAATGAGACCAGAACGGCCCAAATCGGTTCAGCCAGTCCGGAGATAATCGAGTGCATTTTTTTTTCGGTGCACGGACTTACAGACATACACACGCACAGACATTTGCGCAGAATTTGATTCTGAGTCGATAGGTATACGTGAAGGTAGGTCTACGAGGTCGAATTAAGAAGTTCATTTTCGAGTGATTTTATAGCCTTTCCTCAGTAAGGTGAGGAAGGCAAAAAGTGTTTTAAAATGCATTTTACACTAGTTCAGTTGTTTTGCAATCATTAGTTTTCAAAAAATCTAAGATCTGACAAAAACAAAAATTGTATCGAAAAAAAAGATTTTGCATCGAAAATTTTCAAAAAATCTTAAGATTATTTAATAAACCCAAACATGCTAAAAATGATTTTAAACGCAGGAGAATGTATTTTAATTTGATTTCAGCTGGTTGCACTTGAATTTTCATTGAAATTTTGTAGTTTATTGTAAAAATATTTTTTTTGCCCCCTGATTTTTTGGGCCAATTTTGAAGGGGAGGGGGGTGACAAAAACTTTTAAAAATATTTGTACCAGCCTAAAACATATCAAAAAATAAAAAAATAGTGTTTTTTTTGCAAATCAAGTTTTAGTGACAAAAAGTGAAATTAAAAATCACTAAAAAAAATTTAACCGTGTATCATTTTTTTTCAGTGTAGTCCATATCCATACCTACAACTTTGCTGTAGACACCAAAAATCGATCAAAAAATTTCTTCAAAAGATACAGATTTTTGAATTTTCTCACATCATTTTTGTACGGACAGCTACCAAATTTGTATGTAAAATTATATGAACGAACTAATGATGCAAAATGGCTTCTTTGGGCATACCGAAGGCACCAAAAAAGTTTCAGCTGGATTAAAAAATACAAAAATTAAAATTAAAGAAAAAGTCCGATTCCGTAGAGAACGGCTCAGCTACATCTCGCCAAATCAATTTGATTTTTTTTCCACGAATAAATTCAATCTTTACTCTTGAAATTGCTACCACTTCACATCATACCCGGTTGTAAGGTCAAAAATCTAACATTGCTTCTCCCCCCGTGTCAATCAAAAAGTGCACTCCCGGTGGTGCAACAATGTCACCAAAAATTGCCACTGCAGGACATCTTTTCCAACGGACAACATCTCATTCACAAGACACTCCAAGCTCGAAGCAGGAAGAAGCGCAAACCTGGGAAGAGATGCTGGGCTGGGATCACACTCTATTGTTGCTTCCGCATAGGGTCGCCCCTTCTTGATTTCCAACTGCGACTCTGCCGGGTCGCAAAAAGGGAACACTCACATTTTGAGGCAAAATTTTAATTTATTTACCGAAAATAAACGCTATTGTTGTGCGCCGTTAGGGCTCGTCCGAAATTTGAATAACATTTTTCGAAATTTGACCGAAATCAGAGCAGAGAAAAATTCACATGAATTTGAATACGCGAAGGGTGACAATTTTTCAAGGGTAAAAATTGCACTTTTGAAAAAAAGGGGGCCAACAGAGTGCCATGTAGCAACAAGGAAAAGGTCATTCCAATAAATTTCGCTCGTCGGGGGAAAAAAGGTTTTTCTTAAGAATTTTCGGTGTGCGCCACTTGAGGAAAGGATCCGGTCAGCCGGTCCCGTTTCGATTATTGTTACTGTGAAATGCAAATGTTTCTTATTCAAATGAAATCAATGTGCTAGGGCGAGAAAGTGGAACTTTGAATGCAATTTTTGGTGTGGGAATCTTCCGAGGCGCAAGTCACGGTGATTTAATTTGGGACACTATTGTTGCAGTTAATTTGATTTTGCTTTCTTGGTGGAAACAGCTATTTTTGTGCAAGCAACTGTTAAATGTGATGCTGGAGGACAGCTGCAGAAGTTGCTTTGAATTTAATTTTCAGATTTTTAACTAGCTGGATATTTTGAATTCTGTATCACTTGTTGAAACAGATGTTAAACAACAAAATTAAAATTTCCAAACTGCAACAAATCAGCACTTATCAGCATTTAATTCAACAAATAACATAAAATTTAGCGAAAATATAGATGTTAAAGCAAAATACAACTATTTTCCCCAAATTATGAACCCCTCACGTGTGGCACGCGCGTCTCTTATTTCCGGAACCCAAAAAGACGCAATGTCAATCTCGGAGAGATGATGCGATTGTGGTTCATCCGTAGCACACTCACCGATTCCTTTCTTTGTTTACCCGATTTTTTAATCTTAACCCCATGACATTTTCGGATGAGTACCTCATTTACGGTTCTTGTCCTTCAAAGAATCCCTCCACCCTTTTTTCCCTAAAACGAAACGTGTGCCATGGCCACACAGATCAAAGGAGGCTGCTCTAGTCGAAATGGGGTAACGCACTTCCCGGACTTTTTAGCTCGCAGCCAACTTTGATGTCGCGTGTTGGTAGTTTTTTTTTGTTGGACGGAACCTAACCTAACATTAGCAACAACAAAAAAAGTCCTCAAACCTCGAAAGAGTGGCGGTTGATGTAATTTGACTCCAAAACGAGATTAAATCATCAATGAATTGAATTTCCGGGTTTTCCCGGTGTAATCGAGCGGCCCGTGGGTTTGATTCGAGCTGGGAGATAAGCAAATGACACATGTCACATGTGACGCCGTTTGCGGTTGCCGTCATTAGGGACTTAATAATCGGGAGTTTGGTCGCGCAAGGACGCTTTTTGCGATGGGTTTTAGCGTTTTGGGATTGTGCATTATGGAAGGGATTCACTGGAAAATCGTGGAAATTTTATCAACAGTATCACATTACATACATGGGCATTAACGGATATTCATATAAGTTGAAAACTCTTTCGAAATTAGTAAAATTAGTCTGAACTCCATAAATCAGTGAACAAGAGGTGTTAAGACCTGTTAAGACCTGTCTAGTTCCCACATTGTTGAAGATAAGAGTACATATCTGTTTGAATTTGGTCAACAAGGAAGTTTGAACTGCAGGTCTACTGTTGCGAGACGCCATGCTCAAGTTTCTTATCTTTTCTTTAGCTTTATATGTAGCTCAGGCTGGCGAAAGCTGATGGTTTTAAAACGGAAGCTACCGTTCTCAAATATTTGCCTCACTGCCGGTTTGTTTCGTGAGATCGTAAAACAGTTTTAAAGATAGAAACGCTGCAGTGCAATGTTTGTCAGATCATTTTAAAAAAGGGATCATTCGAACAGATCTTCAAACGGTTAATCTAAAATATTTAAACTTCACTGAATTTTTATTCGAACATTCTTTTGCTATTTCACTAGTAAAAGTGGTACTTTTTAAACAAAAAAAAAATTTCAAGGTTATTTCATCCAGAGTATCAAAATGCTGCCTCCAAATTGCCTGTTCCATAATTGTCTCCGGACTGGCTGAACCGATTTGGACCGTTTTGGTCTCATTTGACCCGTCTTGGGGTCCCACAAGACCCTAGTTAATATTATGAAGTTTAGAAAAGTATTTCAAAAGTTATGCTAAAAAAACGATTTGGCTGTAGTTTGAAATATTGTAAAAAAGGGTGGGTTTTGTAAGAAAATCCGTCATGCTATATATTGTTAGAAAGGTATTTGAATGACCTTTCCGCGTTCAAAAGAATGAAGATCTGACAACCCCATCAAAAGTTATGAACACTTAAGTGTAATTTATATACTTTTTTGAGGCCGGATCTCAAATATTTTGATGAAAAATTTGACCGGATCTGTCATGTGACCCATCGTTGGATAGGTAATCAAAAGACCTTTCCAACAAGCCCAAAAGATTGAAGATCTAGCAATCCTATCAATAGCTATAAGTACTTAAGTTTTTTTTTGATAAACTTTTTTTGAGGCCGGATCTCAGATATTTTGATAAAAAAAATGCGAGCAAGGCACCAACCACCTATAGGTGGATTAAGTAACGTTTTTTCGAATATCTTCAACTGCCGTAGTTTGCCGCACTTCTAAAGTATCTTATTTCATGTAAAAAATCACGAGAAATCGATTGGTGACACGGCAAGGGCCCATTTTGCCCTATTTACTCTTTTTTAATAATGCACGGTACGAACATGGTGTAAAAGGTGTGAAGGTTAAGAGGGAGTAAATGGGGCAAAATGGACCCTTGTCGTCGTTTGCCGTTTATGGGAACGCCTCCAATCGATTCTTCGTGATTTTCTACAAATAACATATTTTTTAACTGTAAAAACAACGGCTAATAGATAATGACGAAAATCACATAAAATGGGGTAAATGGAGCAAATGGAGCAAATTGGGCCCTTATCGTGATTTGCCTGCAATGAAAATATCACAAATAGTTTTTTCGTGATTTTCTACATAAAATAACATACTTTAAAACTGTAGAAAACTACACCAACTCAGGATATTACAGCAAAACAACACATAAGAAAGATTTATTGGGTCAAAATGGGCCCTTGCCGTCTTTTGCCGCCATTGATAGTGTCACCAATCGATTTCTCGTGATTGCTTTAGAAGTGCCGCAAACTACAGCAGTTGAAGATATTCGAAAAAAAAACACCCCAAAAAAGGCAATATGGAGTAAAATGAACCACTTCCCGTCATTTGCCTTTGAGCAGTTCTCTCAGATTTCGGTCATTCGATTTTTTTGTATTTTTTAATCCGACTGAAACTTTTTTGGTACCATCGGTGTGCCCAAAGAAGCCATTTTGCATCATTAGTTTGTCCATATAATTTTCCATACAAGTTTGGCAGCTGTTCATACAAAAATGATGTATGAAAATTCAAAAATCTGTATCTTTTGAATGAATTTTTTGATCGATTTGGTGTTTTCGGCAAAGTTGTAGGTATGGATATGGACTACACTGAAAAAAAATTATACACGGTAAAAAAAAATTTGGTGATTTTTTATTTAACTTTTTGTCACTAAAACTTGATTTGCAAAAAAACACAATTTTTATTTTTTTTATATGTTTTAGAGGACATCAAATGCCAACTTTTCAGAAATTTCCAGGTTGTGCAAAAAATCTTTGATCGAGTTATGATTTTTTTCATCAATACTGATTTTTTTCAAAAAATTGAAATATTGGTCACAAAATTTTTTCAAATTCATTTTTCGGTGTAAAATCGAATTTGCAATCAAAAAGTACTTTAATGAAATTTTGATAAAGTGCACCGTTTTCAAGTTAAACCCATTTTTAGGTGACTTTTATGAAAATAGTCGCAGTTTTTCAATTTTTAAAAAAAGTGCACATGTTTGCCCACATTTGAAAAAAATATTTTTGAAAAGCTGAGAAAATTCTCTATAATTTGCTTTTTTGAACTGTGTTGATATGGCCCTCAGTTGCTGAGATATTGCCATGCAATTGTTTAATAGCAGGAAAATTGATGTTTTCTAAGTCTCACCCAAAAAACCCACCATTTTCTAATGTATCTCAGCAACTAATGGTCCGATTTACAATGTTAAAATATGAAACATTCGTGAAATTTTCCGATCTTTTCGAAAAAAATATTTTAAAATTTTTTAAACCAAGACAAACATTTCAAATGGGCGTAATACTGATGTTTGACCCTTTTGTAATGTTTGTCTTGATTTAAAATTAGTCCAATTTAAAAATGGCTTGAAAAGCTGCGATTGATTTACTGAAATCGCGAGAGTTACGGTAGGCCAGTACACCAGCCGTAAATTAGAAAATGGTGGTTCAAACTGACTCAAAATTATACTTTTGATAGGCAGAAATTGACGGCATCAATAGATCTGTTTTTTGACCCGTTTTTGCCCATTGTGCCATGAATAAAACATTACTAAGCTTGAGTTTCATTGGCTTCAGTAAGTGAAGTCATTATTTTGTTAAAAATATGTTCTCCTGGAGAGAACCAAAGTTTGTTTACATTCGTAAGAAAAAAAAGTGTTCTGAAGTTTTAGATTTCAAGGTAAGGTAAAAGCAAATCATTATGTTCAACTATTGATTTTATATGATTTTTCGAACATTGGCCGATCTGTTCCAAATATGTGGGATGACTGTACCGAGTTGGTTCCATCAAAATAAAAGTGACGAACTGTCACTTTTGACGCGGCGTATACTAAGGTGGTACAAATTCGAGTACCCTCTGGTGCTGCCTCCTGAAACCAATGTGGGTCATGTTAATTTTCGGACACTAATAACATTGCGGGAAAAAAAAAAAATATGGTATTATTGAGAAAGTTGTTTCAAATTTAATTAAGATCCAGCAAATCAGAACTCATAATCGAATAGCACAGCAAAAAAAAGTTGAATTTTGGAATGTTGAAAAATTTGGTAGTTTGAAAACTATTTTTGAGTAATATTACCTAAAATATGTATAAAATGTGAACCTGATGAATATTCAACAGAAACTGATGAAAATTCATCATTTACACATTTTTTTCGATACAAAATTTGTCACTATTTCCTGACGAATATTACTAGGGTTAGTGAAATTTCACGATTTCGCGGACAGCGTGAAATTCGCGAAATTTGGCTTTTTCCGCGAAATCCCGTGAAATTTTATGTTCAATTAGTGAATTTTGAGGACTCCGCGGAAGGGTGAAATTTTTTTGAAATTTATCAATTTTCTCAAATCACTTTTTTTAAATGACTTCATAATAAATATTTCAACCATAAAGACTATTTAAGTTAATTTAATTAGTCTTCGTTTGATAAGCTTGATATGAACCATTTGAAGAATTATTTAAATTTTCAGTTTCTATAGAAACTAACTAAATTTAGTAATATTTTAATTCTCTGTAGTACAAATTTTACTTCTATTTTATTTAAAATGTATGATTTCAAAAGAAATTAAAAGAATCAAGCTTTGTTCTATATAAAAATAAAATGAAGAGTATTTCAGCTAATTTAAACATTTCAGATTTTTTATGAGTCCTGTTTTATTTTAAAAATATTTGATTATTTTTGTGAACAATTCCCTTGAAAGTTAAAAAAAACATTTTTTTTGGTTTTCTGTTCTTATTTTGAATAAAAATTTCGATTTCGTAACAATTTATAATATTTTTGCCTATGGATTTTAAATTTAGTTTATTAAATAGAGAGATGAAAACCTTAAAAATTATTTTGAATGGTCTAAATGTTGAAGAAAATTTAAACTATTTTACATATTTTGGATGGACAAGATTGTTGAATCTTGCTTTGATATGAAATTCAATAAAATTTAAACTGATAAAACAGAAGCAAATCAGCGAAAACTTTTAAACCTTTTTTAGTTGAATATTAAAAAAGCAATTCAATAAATGAGAATACGCATGCCTCACATTTTGTTTCAAAATATAAATTGAGCCCATCCGTAAACCAGACGTTTTTTTTTTTTGATAATTAGGAGAATTTTTTTGTCACGTTCATGTCAGTTTATTGAAGAATAATATATTATGAAGCATAAAAAAAGTTTCTGTGATTTAAACATAAGATTTTCAGAGTTATTTCAACTTTTTTCACGTTCCGCGAAATTTGCGTGAAATTCGGTGTTTTGAAATTGAGGTCGCCGTGAAATTTGCTATTTTCGAGCGTGAAAAATCACTAAGCCTAAATATTACTATCATTTTTTTCTGAGAACGAGCCTTGACCGATACGTATTTCGTCTGCTACTTGCAGACTTCATCAGTATTCTGTTCTCGACGGCCTGGGTTCGATCCCAGAAAGTCCCGGTGTCAAATTTTGAGACGAGATTTGTCTGATCACGCCTTCCGTCGAACAGGGAAGTAAATGTTGGTCCTGGTCTAACCTTAGAGGTGTTAGGTCGATAGCTCAATGCAGTTTTAGGAGTCGTCTCCATGGGTTTTGTCTCGGTGGAGTCGCTGGTAGGCAGTTGGACTAACAATCCAAAGGTCGTCAGTTCGAATCCCGGGGTGGATGGAAGCTTAGGTGTAAAAAGTGGTTTGCAATTGCCTAAACAATCAAACCTTCGGAATCAAGTTTCAAGTAGGAATCCTGTAGTCGGGAACGACGACGATTGTTACCAAATAAACTTTCCACAATACATACATCAGTCTAAGCTATTATCGCAACTCAATAAATTACTTTAACTGTACCGAGTCGGACATCTCTCTTTCTCGTTCAATGCATTAAAAAATTCAAAATTAGAAACAAAATCAAGCAACATTGAAACGCCACCTAACGCAGGGAAAGTCGTCGCCCCGGTTGAAGCTGAGAAAAGACGTAGCGCTAAATTAAAATATCATAATTGAAACATAATTCATAAAGTCGAAGGGATGCCAACTTCTCAGAAAAAGAAGAAGGCGAAACCAAAAACAACAACTCCCGAAAAAAAAAACTGGAAAGCAAGAAAGCACTTGCCTGTCTTAACCAAATGAGGGGGAAAACCTCGAACGAACTAATTACACACAAGATAAGGCCCTAGAACTGGTGATGGCGTGGCCACGTGGACCCGAAAAGATGAAGAAGCGGAAAAAAAGACGCCACCCGCATGTTGGAGAGCGTGAGGGAAATTATGCTTTATGGCTGCGGTCGAGCAGATAAAAAATTCAAATGAAATTAAAAAATAATAACACACTTGTCTTAGCAAATTTTCTTGGCGACGACGATGACGATGAAGATGCTGGTGGTGGCGCCGACGAGAGTTTTCCATTAATTTGTATGGGCCAAAAGAAGAAAAAATAATCTAAATTTGCATATTAATCATGACTTTGCTCAGCTGTGAGTAAGGTGCAGGTTTTAGAAAGTATCTTTTTAGGATATGGAGAAAGAAGAGGTTTTTTTTATTAAATATCCCTAGAAAAAATATCGTTTCGACGAACAAAACGAGTTTGTGCCTGACAACAACTGAAAATGCATTTACAGAAGGTGCGGCCGTGGCTGACTGGTTTCGGTGTTTGCTTTGTAAGCGAATGGTTCTAGGTTCGATGCCCATCTGCTCCTAACGAGAAAGTTTAGAACACAGAAATTAGAAATGATGAATATGATCGAAAAATCAAAATCGCTCGAGGCAGGGTTCGATCCCCCGTCCTTTGGATTGGTAAGCAAAAATACTAGGTAGGCCATGACGACTTGGTGAGCTTAGACTGCAATTAGGAATACTGTTACAGAGAGGGAGTTGTGGCGCTATAACCACGGCAAATAGTGTCCAGGGCATTCGTGGAAATACAATGTCTTATCCCAGAGGGTCCCGGAATACCAAACCTTCTTAGCATGGTGCTCCCAACGAATACAACCAAATCTCGGAGCTTATGGTGGTGTGTCCCCACGTCTCTTCCTACCCTGTCGATAAAGAATTATGTTTTTGTTCGAACACTCAGTGCTAAAACTCAACCCAATTACAAGTCATCTCTGCGATACGGTTTTACGCAGTAGGCCTGGCCGCTTTAACGCTTGTAATGTTTCAATGCATTCCGATGCAATGGCGCACTACAAATGTTAATAAATGACAAGAAGAGTGCTAGGCGTCATCTAACCTAAGGCACTCTTCAGGATCCCTTCGAAAGACTGGCTGCGCTAGGGTCGGATTAGATTAGATTAGATTAGAAAACAATTGAAAATGCATTTACAGTGTATTTAAAATTTTTAGATCATGTTTTTTTTTAACATTTGGTTGTTTTGCAAATAGTTCCGAATTTGTTAGCCTACTGTACAGTCCAGACTCTTTTATCCGTAGTTAATTTCAGATTTATATAATAACAATGAAATGGCTTTTTTTTTGGAATTTATCTGACTCTGATTTTTTTGTTTATAATTTGTCGATGAACTCCTTGATTTTTTTATTTATGTTCATGATTTCTGTAAAATTTCATTTTCATTTTGTGTATTCTTAGTGTGTATAATTTAGGACCAAACTTTTTCAAGAACAATATTTCGTTTAAAAAAAAATGTTGGTTTGCATGGGACTTCAGATCAGGGTTGCCAGGTTGCCAGATAAATCTGGGAATGCCAGATTTTTCAAGTGTCAGCCAGAATAAAAAATTATTCTTCTCTGTGCCAGATTATTCCAGATTTTTAATCGATACTTTGCCAGATTTTTCAAATTTTGCCCTGGTAACCCTGCTTTGGATAGTCGAATAAAAAAAAAGGTTTAACCTTTATTTTACTTTTAACTTAAAATTTTAGCTCTACGACAACATTTAAGTCAATTTGGTCCAATATGGTTGATAATGGTGCAAAAAAAATTAATTGGTGAATATTGATAAAACGTCATAACTGACAAATGTAGCAGTTCTATTTGGAAAAAAATTAATGAATAACAATTGATATAATAAAAGATTTATTTTATACAATGCGATCAAAAAAGTGGCCTATCTTTTGTTGCTTATTATCCTTTCAGTGTGATAATCACCAATTGGCCAACAGGCCAATTTTTCAAAAACAGTTCAAAAAGTAATTTAAAATCAAATCAGGTTCAGAAGCACGTTTTAAATTGACTCATCGAATAGAATTATTCGCTCTACCGCATTGCCTTGGCGTTCTCGATTGCGAGATTCCTACTCGAAACTAGGTGTCCGAAGGCTTGATTGCTGAGGCAATTGCAAACCACTTTTTACACCTTTGCTTCCATCCACCCCGGGATTCGAACTGACGACCTTTGGATTGTGAGTCCAATTGCTTACCAGCGACTCTACCGAGGCAGGACCCAGGGAGACGACTCCTACACCTGGACTGAGCTATCGACCTAACCTTTAGGATAGACCGGGGCCAACATTTACTTCCCCATCCGACGGAAGGCGTGGTCAGACAAATCTCATCTCGAAAAATGTCTAGGATCGAACCCAAGCAGACTGGATGAGAGGGCAACCACGCTTACCCCTACACCACGGTCCCGGATTGATCATACATACCCAAAAAAAATATGGTTAAAAAATACTCATAATTATAATAAATCCATAGTAACTTTCCAAAAGGGCGAAACTTTGAATGTAAACAAACAGTCTATCTCACTTGCTCTAGTGACAGTTCACTACTACGGAATTCAAGGGAATTTCGTTCAGGAATGGATTCGAATGGATACAATTAGTACTTCCATCTCGGGAATTAACGGGATTTTACCTAAACCGGAAATTCCCGAATCCCGGGATTTTTGATATTTTGTCCCGGGAATTTGCGAAATTGAAAAAAAAAACATTTTATGGTCTGGAAATTCAGACTTGGTTGTGGAAATAGATGAACAGTTGCATAGGGGAGAGTGGGGAGACTTGATCTCCTTTTTTTGTATCGCACATAACTCTGTCAATTTCTCACAAAACTATAAACTTTTTGCATGAATTGAAAGCTTAAACATTCATCTATGTTTGGCTAATGAGGGTATTTCATCAGATGAACTCTTCGAATCATGCCAAGCGTTTTAAAAAAATATTTTAAACCGGCATTTTAAAAATGTTAGGGGTAACTTGGTCCCCCTATCAACATTTTGAAGAAATCTTAAGCAAAATGTTTCTTATTCATCCAAACTTTTAATTTTCTATAAATTACAGCAATTTCACATTGAACCTGTACGTTTGTGTTCAAAATATAACAAGTTTAGTATGTAAAATATTTAAAACCTAAAATATTATTTTTTAGACATGTTTACAAAAGCTGGAAATTTTTGTTTACAAAACTTTTGAAAAAAGGTTCAAACTGCAGTAAGTTATGTACAACTATACTAAAGGAAACTATGTATGAAAACCCAGCCCAATTATTTAATCTTGAGGCTGATTCCAATGACTGTAAAAATTCAGGGATCAAGTCTCCCTAAACGCACTTTTTTAAACAATTGATTGTAAAAATAGTATGACGTTAAATTGAACATCAAATGCGTAAGGGTTTTGGAGTTGATCTGTTTATCAAACAATTCATATATAATAAATATTTTTTTGAATAATTTTTAAGTGTTTTCTATGCATATCAAAAAAAAAAAAAAAGATCTCTTTTAAGTTTTTTGCAGCTCGTGTTAGAAAAATGTGTGTAACTCAATCTAAACATTTTTTAATTTTTTTCTTTGTTTTCTACAATGAGTTTTAGTTAGTTTCGCACCAATTTCTAGAACAAAGCTAATTGTTTTACCCATATGCTGACGAGATACAGGCTTGGGATCAAGTGTCCCCGGGGATCAAGTCTCCCCACTCTCCCCTACTTAGTAATCGATAACATAACGGCATACATCAACATTTATTTGGCTTATAAGGGAAAATTATTTGAATTTATTTTACATATCCGCGAAATGCTAGCGCTTTAAATCGTTTTTTGTAATATTTACGTATGATGATGATTTTAAACTTGAAATAATCATATTCAATTATTTGTCATTAGACATCGGCATCTGGAGCAAATTAGGACAATAGTAACGAATAAAGACAGCATAATGTTCTGATATCTTTTTAATTAACGAAACAATTAGTAAACCAATTTTTTTAATTTATTGCTCTTAAATATCCTCTACCTATTCAGACTGCAGTCCCGATTTCCCCCAGTTGGCGGTAGTGACTTTAAGATAGTTTGTAAATTATGATTGATATAAAATCTACAATTCTAAAATTTTCTAAAATTTTACATTGTATGGTTTCATTTTAGTTGATTTCTTTTGCCTTCCTCACTGAGGTAAGGCTATAATCCTGCTCTAAAAATGAACTTTGTATAAATACGTCGTAGACCCACCTTCATGTATACATATCGACTCAGAATCGAAAACTGAACAAATGTCTGTGTGTATGTATGTATGTGACCAACAAACTAGCTCATGTTTCTCGGCACTGGCTGAACCGATTTGACCCGAACCTGTTGCATTCGACTTGGTTTAGGGTCCCATAGATCGAGTTTTATACAGATTGAAGTTTCGATAAGTAGTTCAAAAGTAATGTATAAAAATGTGTTTTCACATATATCCGGATCTCACTTAAATGTATGTAAACTATGTCCGGGTCCATCATCCGACCCATCGTTGGTTAGGTTATCAAAAGATCTTTCCAACGAGCCTAAAACATTGAAGATCTGGCAATTCTGTCTCGAGTTATGACCACTTAAGTGATATTTATGTACTTTTTGAAGCCGGATCTCACTTAAATGTAAGTAAACTATATCCGGATCCACCATACGACCCATCGTTGGTTAGGCAACTGAAAGGCCTTTCCAAAGAGTCCAAAACATTGAAGATCTGGCAACCCTGTCTCGAGTTATGACCACTTCAGTGATATTTATGTACTTTTTGGAAGCCGGATCTAACTTAAATTTATGTAAACTATGTCCGGATCCACCATCCGACCCATTAGTTAACTGAAAGGCTTTTCCAAAGAGTCCAAAACATTGAAGATCTGGCAACCCTGTCTCGAGTTATGACCACTTAAGTGATATTGATGTACTTTTTGGATGCCTGGTCTCACTTAAAAGTATGTAAACAATGTCTGGATCCACCATCCTACCCATCGTTGGTTAGGCAACTAAAAGGCCTTACAGATTGAAGTTTCGATAAGTAGTTCAAAAGTAATGTATAAAAATGTGTTTTCACATATATCCGGATCTCACTTAAATGTATGTAAACTATGTCCGGGTCCATCATCCGACCCATCGTTGTTTAGGTTATCAAAAGACCTTTCCAACGAGTCCAAAACATTGAAGATCTGGCAACCCTTTCTCGAGGTATGGCCACTTAAGTGATATTTAAGTACTTTTTTATTCCGGATCTTAAAAATAGATTAAATTTTTGTACAATTCTATCATATCAGCCATTGTTGGCAATAAGTAAGGAAGGCTCCAACCACATAGGTGGATTAAGTTAGTTTTTTATACAGTTTCAATGATTTTTTTTTTGATTCAGTAGTCATTCCATATCAAAATACAAAAAAATATATATGAATAAGAATTTTATGATTATTAATATGAAATAATTTTAATCACATTGTTTTAAAAAATATGATTCAATTAAAATCCAAAGCATAACAAAGAACAAAAAACAACAACTTTTAATATTTTTTAACCTAACTAAAAACTACTGCTCTTGTTCAGATTGAAGTAAAGATTATCACCAATTAACAGTATTGCGCTAATTCTATGATTGTAAGCTTGAAAAACATAACAAATTTAATGAAAACAAAGATTTTATGACTGTTTAAAAAATTTCCCGGGATCCCGGGAGTTTATCGCGAAAAAACAGGACTGCGCGTCCCCAGAAGCACTGCACTTCCAAATCGTTAGTAAATTGCATGTTTGCAAAAAAGTGGATAGCCAGAACATGGTGTTTTTGTTGTTAAGGTGAAGCCGTCAATCATTTTCACAAAATCACACTAAAATGCTGTATATACATTTTACGAATTTTTGCACCAAAATGAATCAGCATATGCTGATTGTACCCTTTTTGTTGACCCAGAAGAAATGTTTGATCTAAATCAAATATGTCTCAAAAGTTATATAATTTCGTGAATCATTGACATCTTGGTTGACATCATCATTGATTAATGATGATTTTCAAAACTGTGCAAGGGAGAGGAAGAGGAAATTGCTACCAAAATCCATCTCACGTGCAGGATACTTTTCTAAATAACTTGTTGAAGGATTTGGCGAAAATATTGTAAACTAAGCAAAACTTCTACCGCCTAACGAAAAATCATGGCAATGATGGAAGTCGTCACCTTACTTCGTTTATTTCTGGCAGGTTTAACCTTCTTGGTCCTAGCCAGAACATTGTTGAACAATTTCCCTTGTATTTTTATGATAAATATTTGAAAGAAAATAATACATTTTACTTCTCAAAAGCGGTCATTCAGTTCACAGTCACTGCAATGTAACCAACCAAGAATATCAGATATCAAAGTTTCATCACAGCTTCCATCGGTAAACCAGATTTTGCAGCAATTTCCACGGAACCACGGATTAATTAATTCGGTCTCCCACTCAGAAGCAGCAACAGTGTCGGCAAATGGGTGCAATTAGATATCGTTGTTTGAAATATTGAATATTCATTAATTTGCACAAATGACTGGCGTTGTTCCCTGAAAAACAGTGTGGGAGAGAGAGAGAGAGCGCTTGTTTCTGTGGTGACACTCCACCCTTGGCTTGCTTGGTCTAGCCACGTGATAATTAACGCCAGCTCAGAAGAGTGAGTCCACCGCACTCTTTGATCACGATAAGCGTGAATAAAGCGAAAAGTTTTTCTTTTCACAGTTTCGGAGTTTTCCAGAAGTGGACTTTTCGGGGGGTGTAAAAATGAGATATGAACTTGTCACCGCGGAGAAAAGGGTTGTTTGTGGAGGAACGGGGGATGTGAATTATGACTCCGGCTGAGGCATCCGCGTGCAATTCTTTGCGCGACTTCCAGGCGAAAGAATGAGAGCCGCAATCGTCGCCTTTTCACCGCGATTAATTAACCGTAATCGTGAGGTTGGTGATAATGGGGGGAGGGCTTTACGGAGAAGTGATGTTTCTCGTGAGACAGTGTTGCCAGTAAAGTGGAAACCTGTGCTTTTACTAGCAATTCGATTTTGAATGTCAATTTTGTTGGAATTATGTATTAAATTTATTTTGAAATATGCACCTTCAAGCAGAGCTGTGGAGTCGCAGTCAGAGTCGGAGCCGGAGTCGGTGGAGTCGGGTCTTTTTGGGGACCTGGAGTCGGAGTCGGAGTCGGAGTCGTCAAAACTCTAATAGCTGAAGTCGGAGTCGGAGTCGGCTAAATTTATTGAATTGCGTGCACTGCGTTAACATTTTTTGTTAAATTTATTTTTTGGTTCGCGATATTTATCAGATACCATGATGTTTTCAAAGCATTTTTATTATGATTGGACAGCTCACTATCAGTATTTAACAAAAATAATTGAGTTTTTTAAACATTATCAACTATTATATCAATCTTCTACTTGGAACGCAACATGCTCATTTTGTATGTAAATAAAAACAAATCAAAGTGTCGTGCTGAAAACATTTCAAACTGACAAAAAAATATCGAAAATAAGTTGCAGCAAATTTTGAAATACAGTTAAACCGGCGCTCTCATGCCTCGCATATGCAACTTTGCATATACGAGTCATTGAATTTATTAGATATATCGATTACCCCAATGTTTACAATTTTTCTACAATACTTTTAAAGTGTTGATCCTTAAATAATATCGTTGAACATGTCTATTTTTTTTAAATGCCTTAAATCGGGGTGACATAATTGATATTATTTTATTTATTTTACAAATATTAGAATTTTTTCATGATTTGTATGTTAAAAGTGTGTACTGGGCTGGATCATACAATGTCCATGTACATAATCTAATCTAATCTAATCTAACACAAACGCAGCCAGTCCGATGAAAGCATGTGATTAGATTACGCCCCAAGCACTTTTCTTGTCAATATTAATAATTGTAATACATTCGAGAGCACCCGAAAATGTAATACAAAAATTAAAGCGGCCAGCCCTACTGCGTTGTGTTTACCGCAGAGAGGATTCTGTGAACGGATCACATTCCACAGAATCTACAGGGGAGGAAGGATGCGTGGACATACCGTACCAAACGCTCCGGATCAGTTAGGTGTGGTGTGTTAGTGTAAATTTGGCAGATAATTATATTTTTAGGGAGGAAGTGGAATTGGGCAAAATGGGATTAAGGAATGGGAAAGTGAGGAAGGGGTAGGAGGGCTATTGAATTTATAGTATAATAATATAAGGGGATATAATCATTTAGCAAATAATGATGGAAAGCTCTCACCAAGAATCAGCAAATCTTAAAATCTTCGAAAGACACAGCCATATTGTGTCCCAACCTGCAGCTCCTAAGTTCTTAGGAGCCGCCAAACCGGCCGCATCAAATCAGCCAAGATTTCCTCGTCATCTGCGCGATTGAGGCTCTATACCAGGTCAGCGACGTCTTCCCGGACATGCAGCAACGCAACGCGAATCCCGGATATCTCCACCATCTCCACCTTGTCCACTGCCACTCAAAAGTTCGTCTAGAACTAGCCGATAAGAATTTGACGGAAATCCTCAGAAGACGAAAAAAAAACGCGGAGCGAAAAATCCTCATACAATGTCCATGTACATAAATTCAAAAAAAAGCTTTAAAAAATAGTTACTTTCAAAATTGTTAATTTCAAAACCAGGGTATCTTTGATAGTTGCTGCACACCAATTTCTCATTACTGAATTCAGTTAAATTTACTGAAATCTGCGCTCATTTTCAGTAAATGAAAACTTGCTGAAAAAAAAACAACTAAAAATTAGTGTAGCTAGCTTAAAGTAGTAAATTTAAAGTAGGGGAAATTCTCGTATGTTTGGCAGGTTAATCACTCGCTCCTAACTCCATCCAATTTGCTGATTTTCACAATTTCAATAACTAATTTTGCATAACTTCTGATAGAAACTTGCTTGCTCACTTCTTACTGAGCTATTTATCACTCGATTTCAGTTGAAAACGCTTTTAATTAGCTTTAATTGAATGGCACGCTGGAATTAGATGCTGTTCCCCTAGTTAAATAAAATGGTCCAATTTTTCAAACAATAAAATTCAAATTTACTCAAAAAATTGTTGTGCTAAAAATGCGTTTTTTTTAATATTTAAAATACAGATTAGGTGACGGAGTCGGAGTCGAAGCCGGAGTCAACAAATTTTGGAAAGCTGGAGTCGGACTCGGAGTCAGCTAGAGTTGGTAGGCCGGAGTCGGAGTCGGAGCCGGAGTCAACAATTTGTGGAAAGCCGGAGCCGGAGTCGGCATAACTCAGAAAGCCGGAGTCGGAGTCGGAGTCGCTTGAAATATGACCCGACTCCACAGCCCTGCTTTCAAGAGTAATTTTTTTATAACTTGATAATAATGATTCACGTTGGCACACGCGTTGGCCCCATTGTTTCGCTTGAAAGAGTCTTTTTGAGGGTTATACAATTAAATATCTGGGAAACAATGATCCGATTTTAAATGTCAAATAATCAATAAATATCCACCTAACATTTTAAAACACCTTGAAACATATATTATTTTCCCTTTTGAAATGAGGATTGTGATTTCGAAACTAGTAGAGGTGGGCAAAAAAAGAGCGAGCCGCTCAAAGAGCCGATTCACTGAAAAGAGCAAACGAACCGTGGCTCACAAAAAAAGAACCGCGGTTCTTTTTCAATCTCCGGTTTTTTTGAAAGAACCGTTTCAATATGGCATGATTTTTGATATAAATATAATTTATGGAATTTAAAAAAAAATAGTAATAAATTTGTTTTTTAGAATTGGAAATGCAATTTCAAAAATGTCAATGCATATAAAAATTAATCCCAAAATTAAATGATTTGTTGAAATCTTACCAAAATTGTACTGAATACTGAATACTGAATATTTTATCGATTCAATCAGAATGAAGAAAAAGTTCACAGAATATTTTCTCCAAATAAAATATTAGCATTATTTCAATTCATGTAGAAATTAATACAATTTTAAAATATTACAAGCAATTTTTCCGGCATCTTTGATTGAAGTTTGGATGCCATTCTATTACTCGAATGTTTAGGTTCGAGTAGAAATCTTGACATGAAGACCACCAAGACCTATGGTTTTCAAGGGCATCTTCACGTTTTCAGTTTAATTTTTTTTATCAAATAATAAAAGTCCAATGTGAAATAACTTATGAAATCACACGATTCTTAAAAAAAACCTTTTCATCCAAATTTTGAAAAAGAGCGAAAGAGCCGTTCAAAAGAGCGGCTCTTTTTAATGAGCGAACGAAAATGAGCGGCTCCTAAAAAAGAGCGATTTTGCCCACCTCTAGAAACTAGGGACCATCCATAAACCACGTGAACACTTTAGGGGGGGAGGGGGGTATGGCGATTGTCCACGCTCCATACAAAAAAGTTTTTTTGTGTGGACAATTGTCCACGAGGGGGGGGGGGGTTCGAGATTTCCAAAAACGTGTCCACGTGGTTTATGGATGGTCCCCTATGTAAATATTTCAATGCGCATTTTACAAATAAATCATGCCGAAAAAGAACCTTTCGAAAAATCATTTACAAAAGCTAATAAAATTTTAAATATTTTAGAACATTTTTTTGATCTGTCATCAGGTTTATTGAGATACGAATAAAAAGAAAACTTTTAAGGTGGCTTATTGCAAATGTAATTGAAAGGTATGAGAATTTTCACGATTTAACGGTACACGTAAAATGTGAGAAATTTGATATTAACGGAAACCACGTAAATTTTCAATATTTTTCTCTATCCATCAATGCGTCTTATCATTCAAATATTGTAACCGTGAAGTTTCAGTGATTGTTCTTTAAATTCAAATTTGCTGCTTGTCAACTGCTTGTTCTATTTATTCGACTACATGAAATTTTATTTATCATTAACTTTTGTGCCTGAATTAATTTAAAATTTGCTGGCAACCCTGAACCATTCCAAACAATCACTTTCCACAAGAAAAACAATAATTTAAGAATAATATCTCTCCCAAAGGAGTAAAAACCCCGTTCCACTGTTGATGGCTGGTGTAGCGGCTGCTGATAATTTTAAATTTATTCCAAAAATATGTCACCGCACAACTCCCGCGCATAACAGTGTCTTCAGATGCTGTGAAGGGAAAATTTAAGAATAAAAGGGGTAAATGTGTCAAATGATCGCGGAATGAAACACGATGCTCATTAACAAAAAAAAAGTATTGTCTTTAAACTGCCACAGTTGCATGCAATTTGGGTCGATTTGTGGATATTACACAAGATTGTTAAGTCTATGCAACTTTATTACAGCGAAATATTTCTCGCTAAAAGCTTATGAACTAATTGTACACACAAAAAAGCACTACTTTGCATTGTCTTTGCCGGCATCAACGAGTTAATCCAGCCCACGTGCTGCCATGAAAAGTTAATATGTTAATGGATTTCGTCGTCCTGGAAAAAGGAAAGCCGCGCGCATTTTCCGCGGGCGAAAAACGGCTCAAGTGACAAGGCACTCAAGCGCATCATGTTGCATTTATGGTGGCGGTATCGTAAAAAACCGGGGCACTTTTATGTCGTCCCACTTAAGCCCACAAAGTGCAGCAACCCATTATCTAATGCCATGGCTCTCAGAGTGGGTTTTGTTCTAAATGTGGCCGATGAATGACGTGGAAGTGCATTCATTGAGTGTGCGGTTTAAATCTTGGCGAATTATGATTGTGGGCTTGCGCCGTGCTGATTGTGTCACCAAGTCAGAGAAGATTATCTAGTGATATGATAATCGTTACAGGAGGATGGGTTGCTTAACATTAAAATCACATCAATCATCTAAATATGAAATATTAATATTTTGCATCTTTAAGTTTTTTAAGGTTTGTTTTTACTATTTAATTTCATATTTGTAAATATATTTAAACCATCGTAATGTTTTGAGCATCACATCATTTTCTTTCCTTTGAATTTAGAAAGAAAACTCCAAGCCTCCCCTACAATCATTTTGCTACTTCAGGTGCCTGGTGCCAGCTCTCCGTTTTATTAAACGCTGAATAGCAGCCACTTGTACCTTAAGAAATGTCTCTCATTTGTTTTTTTTATGACAACAACAAATGCAGTAGAAGAAAATGTCACACACAATTTCCCGCGCCTCACGTGGGCACCTCTTAATCGTTGAATGAAACCGATTGTCTTATGGCATACTCCTGGTCGCGCTTCATACACTCTAATAGAACCTTTCACATCATTGGCGACCACACAAAGGTTGATTGTTTGGGAGGGTGTTCATTCACAAACTGGCTGAGCTCACTCGCGACCAGGTGTGTGTGTGTGTGAATTTTGCATGGAAACTAGAGCAGTTTGTGCAGTGTGATATTTTTGAGTTTTTTTTTCTCACTAAGATTAGCGTACAATGTCTTGTGCCGAGAATTCCAGGGATTTCCCGAAACAAAATATTTCTCGTTTCTCGGTAAATTGTAAATTTGTCGGGAATTCCCAAAATTCAAGCAAATGCATACATTTTCTTAACTGTATGGACCCAATGCTTTGAAAATGTACAAAAAATATTGAGAGAACCTAACGTGATTTAATTCATTTTATTCTACTGTTGATTTTGAACACATAAGCTCGTCTCGACGTCGTCGTGCTATCTTGTCGCACCCGCCATTTTGACGTTCCGAGAAAAACGCGTTTTAATGTTTGACCTTGAATATTCAAAAACAAGAGCACGCAATGTAAACAATAACAAACACGTTTTGTTTGGCTCACCATTCTGTGCATTGTCCCAAAGTTTGGTTGATGTTGGTTGCTGGAGTCCCGAGTTATAATTAAAAATGTTAACGGTAGTCTAGCTTGTACGTGCGACAAACGCATCCTGACTTTCCTGGCCTTAAATCCCTTTGGCCTTTTGTCGCACTTACATCAATTTTCATGGAGTGACAAGATAGCACGACAAGATTGAAACTACTTTCATATGTAAAGTGACAAAAATGCACGGAGTTTTTTCGGTTTTTATTAAATGTCTCAGGATTGAAATCGAATTTTGGGGATCTGTGAAGGTCAAAAGGTGAGGCATTGTGAGCTGCACAAAATGGCGTTCTTAACTCAATTTGGCCCAAAATGCACGTACGACAAGTTAGCACGATGGCGACGGTCTGTAAATTTCAAGTGACATTTATTTCTGAAGCATTCACAACAGAATATATATCTTGCTTATTTGTTGGGCAACAAAAATTACTTTATTATGAAATGAAAATAAAATATGTGTTTTTTTTACGAAAATTGTTGTTGTATCATTTGAAAATAAATGTTTAATTCCTACCGGCCAAGATCAAAATTGATACTTTTTAACGTTTTTGTTTACCCTGACCAACATTGGTGAAAATTGAATTGATATCATTTTTTTAAGAGGGTTGTGCAAGTAAAATTTATTTAATAGCTACATTCCAGCGTTGCAACGTCACAATTTTTTTCGAAATATGTCTCGTATGATATCGAAACCTCTCCCAAACTTAAATGTAATTACAGGTTCGGATTGGAAATTAATCTTTCTACAAGTCACGGAGAAAAAAAGTGTTCCCAAAATCGAGAAAAAGCGTTCATGAAATTCCGAACTACGAACAAATTGTTCAATTTCGATGGTACGTTTTTGAAAAACGTTTGAACACTTCATATAAAATCAAAAAAATAAACAAATATTTTATTTATGTATGTTTTTTTTATAAGCAGACAAGCCATTAATTGATCCTCACCCTCATGTTGTTTATTAAAGTTGCTGTTCTATGAAATTTTGTTGCAAAATATTAACCAGAAGGAGGATCAAAATAATTTTCAAAATCTTAAAACTCCCCGAGATGTTGAAAATTTCCCGTTTCCCAGGAATTTTGTAACTTTGGGAAATTGGACGCTCTAAATGTGTCACATTTCCTAGTACTTGAAGGTCAATAAACTGGGGTAACATTGATAGGATTTCATACGATGAGATTTGTCTCAAGATTTATATTTTTTTTAAACATGTACTGGGGTAGGCTGCACAACGTCCATGTACGTTTTTTCAAAAAAGTTTTCATCAATGCTTTTTAAAAACTTTACCTAATCCACCTTTAGGTGGTTAGTGCCTTCCTCTCATTTATATAGAGATTCCAATCCCCCTAAAGTGTCTACGTGGTTTATGGATCTCCCCTAACGTGATCGCAGCACCTAAGAGGTCCTTATAAAAATAAGTGATGAGTGAAAAAAACAGACTACCTATAGACTTTTTGTCAAGACTATACAGACACCACCTTTGAGGGAAATGGCATCCCTCTACACGGCTTTTTCGTGGCGATCAGACCTGACCATTTGAGGTTATGTAAATTCAGACCATTTTTTAAACTGCTTGTAATTTTTGATGGGTAAGTCAGATCTTGAAAATTTTTAATCCACGAGAAATGTCATTTCAAAACCTTCCTAAAAATATATAATATGGCAGGTTTTCATGCAAAAAACACAATTTTTGCAAATTGTGAAAATTATGAGCAGCAGTTTTTTAAGCATAACTTTGATGTTCTTTACTAAATCTTATAAATTTCAATAGGAAGTTGTGGGACCCCAAGACGATTCGAATGAAGCCAATACGGTCAAAATCGGCTCAGTCAGTGACGAGATATTCCAGTGACATTGATTCGGTACACATGTCTAGGGTAGAGTAGTCATCAATGAGACACGGGGAACAATGATAAAATGGCTCTCACAAGTCGTAGTTTCAACCAATCAGGCTCATATTTGGGGGAAAGGTGTGTCTACCGGATACACGCCTGCCATATTAGTGGCTTTGGTTATGGACGCTCCCTAGAAAAGTAATTCATAAATGTTTGATTATGGGGGGTAAAAGTAAATTATGGACAAAAAATACTTTTTCGCTCGTAGCCTGCCATTTACAACAAAACTAATATTTCTTTAACACCTAAACTCCCAAGCTCGAGAAAAAGGGGGAATTTGTATGGAAATTCCCCCTTTTTCTCGAGCTTGGGAGTTTAGGTGTTAAATTTCTTTCGACGTTCCATAGGGATTAAGTTGGGCTACAATGTCCTTTCATTAGATTTGGCCAAAATTTAGAATGTACCCAGAATCCAGGGCTGTCTCATTGTTCCCCACTCATTTCAGCCCATGGGTAACAATGAGACACTTTGATTTTTCTTCAATAAACTTTTCAAAATCGATGGAAATCTTTCAAAACATGAATTAAAAGTGATTTTTGGTATATTTATAGAGTTTAAACTTCATTTAACCAAAAATACTAAGATATTTGGCATTAATATATGGATTTTACAAAATTTCAATACTTTTTAGTGTAACTTTTGTTATTAAAAGTTTCATGTTGGCAAAATTGCCCCAGCTGTCTCATTGTTCCTGCCAAGTGCGTCTACAATGAGACAGTTGAATAACTCTGGCTGTAGCTGTCGGATCGATCTCATATTTTGGTCAATGTTAGAACACATTAAAAGAAAGATAATGCAACTAAAAGCTCATTAAAACATGCTAATGAAAAAATTAGAAAAATCGTTGAAAGTTGAAAACCAAAAGTGTCTCATTGATGACTACCCTACCCTACATACAGCCAAACACACAGACATTTGATCAGCTGGTGATTCTGAGTCAATATGTATAAATGACGGTAGGTCTAGGAAGTCTAATTAAAAAGTTCATTTTTCGAGTGATATTACAGCCTTTCCTCAGTAAGGTGAGGAAGGCAAAAAGGTTTCGTCGAAATTTTTTGTCTTGAAAACCAGGGTGACAAATTTTAGCTTAAAACTATGCAAAACTAATGTAATTAATCAAAATGATCATGAGCAAGGTTTCTTTAAATGGTTAATTTAAAAAATACAATCAAATTTTTGCTAAAATTAATATAAATTGAAAATAAGTTAGTAAAAAAATAAGTTTAATTTAAATTCATTAGACATTTGTTTCATAAAAATATCAAATTTTGTCCACTATACACCATTTTGTTGCATGATTGAAATTCACCAATAACTGAGTCAGGTTAACATAATCTGGAATCTTTTTTATAAATGGTTTTTAATTAAAATCAGATCACAAACTTATGTGGCAAATGAATTTTCAAAGAATGTGCATTTTGGAGCTTTGGTGTCTTCAAAAGAGTTGTTGCAAAGGGGCTTGCAGCCGAACCGAATGTACCAATGTTCCACAAAAAAATATATGTAAACATAAGGATTTATAAGTATTCTTTAAAAATAATCACGATTTGTTTAATGTACGCTTTTTTAGAATGTTAGTCGCGGTTTAATTTTTTTTAATTATTTTTTTTTCGAGTAGATCGGACCATTAGTTGCTGAGATATCGACATAAGAAAATGGTGGGTTGTTTGGGTGAGCCTAAGAAAATATCAATTTTCCTGTTTTTGAACACTTACATGGCATTATCTTAGCAACTAAGGATCGTATGAACAGTTGATAAAATATTTTTGAACAGTTGATAAAATTCTTTATATTTTGCGATTTTGATGGGCACTAATTCAAAAAAAATAATTAAAATTGCCACTTTTTTCAAAAAAGTTACTTAAAAATGGCTTTAACTTGAAGACGGTGCACTTTATCAAAATTTCACTAGAGTACTTTTTGATTGCAAATTTGATTTTACATTGAAAAATTAAGTTAAAATAATTTTGCGACCAATATTTGGATTTTTGAAAAAATCAGTATTGATTAAAAAATTCATAACTCAGCCAAAAAAAAAAAAAAAAATGCACAACCTGGAAATTTCTGGAAAGTTGGCATTTTATGTCCTCCAAATTATATAAAAAATAGTGTTTTTTGCAAATCAAGTTTTAGTTACAAAAAATTAAATAAAAATCAGCAATTATTTTTTTCCGTGTATCATTTTTTTATTGTAGTCCATATCTATACCTACAACTTTGCCGAAGACACCAAGTCGATCAATAAATTTCTTCAAAAGATACAGATTTTTGAATTTTCATACATCGTTTTTGTATTGACAGCTGCCGAGATCGAAGCAAGCTGTGCCTGGGGTCGGACGCGTTTTTTTTCGTTTGCTGTTATTTTTCACTTTCTGATCGTCTTAAAATTTTCTTTAAAAAAATAAGTTAAAATTTGAAGGTCTTGTTACAATTGTAAGCCATAAGAACATAAGAAATTCGACTTCCACATCAACGAAAGCAAAAAAGGCAGGAACAACAATCGCGAAGTGGTTGTTAATTCAAGCGTTGCTGGAACATCGAGGAAGAAGGTGTGGGTGGTGATCATCGTCCGTTTACTTCAAAGTCGTGTATCGGTACCAGGTCCGCTCCCCGGAATTCTATGATGATTTTTCCTGCTGATGATTCAAGAGGAACGTGTCGAGAAGATTGGAATCAAGCTGTTGAAGATTTCGTGTTTTTGGTGAGAGCTTTCCATAATATTGTTCAAATAACTCTTTCATCTACTCTAACATCCATACAATCCAATTAAGACAACTACGCCAATCTTACTAAGGAGCGACCGTGGCCGACTGGTTACGATATTCGCTTTGTAAGCGAATGGTCCTGGGTTTGATGCCCATCTGCTCCCAACGAGAAAGTTTAAGACTTAGAAATACTTGAAATACTGAATAAAAACGAAAAATCAAAGTCACTTGAGTCGGGGTTCGATCCCCCGTCCTTTGAATTGGTAAGCAAAAATGCCAACCACTTGTTGAGCTATGACTGGAATTAGGAATACTGTTACTATCAAACTATATACGCGCTGGGTCCTTGTCCATTTGCCAAGTTCTAAATTACGTTTGAATCCGGTTGATACAAACGTTCTTCAGGGCGGGGCTTGTCGATAAAGCTGAAGTACCTCGCGCTCGGCTAGCCAGCGTAGAAATGGGTCACCGAAGCTCGGCAGAGCTAACACCTTCCCAATGCCTATGCGAGTTATTTGCATGTATACAGTGTAGATCTAAAAATACATGGAAACAACTAAATTTGTAAGAAGTGACCGCGTGGTCCCGTTTGGATGGTTGCACTCACACACTCACACATCTTTTTTGTATTGACAGCTGCTAAATTTGTATGGAAAATTATATGGACAAACTAATGATGCAATATGGCTTCTTTGGGCATATAGAGGGCACCAAAAAAGTTTCAGTCGGATTAAAAAAATCAAAAAAAATAATGTGTCGGACCGAGTGTCCGAGCGGGATATCTGTGATATTATGCACTGGCTTAAGATAACACTTGCACTTTGATTTTAACTGCTTTTTATTTATTACATTGACATGAGTATTGACTGACACAAGCACAAGACTATTGGCTGCACAACTGACAACAGAGCACTAGCATAAGAAACACTGACTGTTGACTGCACAATACAAAAAGAGGCCAAATAGCACTGATTATTGACTGCACAATACAAGAATAAAAGCCAGCGACTGAACAAGCTCAGGCCGTTAAATACTAAGATCACAGAACTGCGATCTACCAGTGCCCTAGGTCGTGGTCGAAAAATGTTACACTCAAAACATCAGGTGTCAAGCGTTACCGCTACCTGGATGTTTTGTATAACACACCGCGTATGCTAGACCATTTACCGTTGTCGTGAACTTGACATTGTTCATGACAAACAATAACTGTAGTCTATGTATAGTAGGTAAGCGACTTAGGGTCGCTACAATAATCGAGTGACCGAAATCTGAGAGAACTGCTCTATTCTCAGAGAGCAGATTTACTCTTTGAAGGGATCTGACTTTGTCGAGCCAGACAGGAATTAAACCCATCACCTTCCGCTTACAAGGCGAAACCCGTAACTTCACGGTCACGTTAGCTCGGCACAAAAACCCCTTAAAAATTCAAATTTCCAGCTTGATTTTATACATTTTGAAACAAAAAGTATCACAAAATGCTTTATTCATCTTTACAATTATGCTCTCTTACGCTACCACAAAAAAAATTGCAAAATATCAATGATTTTATGCAAGTATTTCAATACCTGTCTTATGCTAACTAGACCAGCAAACATTATACAATGAATTTTGAATTATTTCCAATGTATTTTACAAGTATTTTCATTGGAAGTTAAAATTTTATTATTTTTTGATTGAATGATTAAAAACAAAACAAACACATTTCCTAAACAAACGGGTTTTATCTTCGATTGTGATGTCACTAGAGAGTTAAAAAATAGGGTTTGATTTGCATACAAAGTGTCTCAAGAGCATATTATTCTTACTAACTACCTTATTGTGAAAAGCTATCGACACTGTTTATCAAAGTACTTTATTTTCCATGTGATTCCAGCTGGCTTACCCGAATAATCCCTTCAGCAGGCCAAACAAAATCTCCATAATCGCTTGCTTTCGTTCTAAACTTTCCCGGTAAAGATAACGCTAACCATTTCGAGGGAAATCCATTTCCTCCTCCTTCCTAGAAATTTCCTCCCGGAAAAAAACCTGTAACACTTTCCCGCCATTTACGCGCCGAATAACAACAGTGGAAAAAGGGCACTCTCACCACGTGCCGCGCCGGATTACAAGGGATCGATCTTGTTGTGGCCACTAACCTAAATCGATACATTCCCCGGAAAAAAAATCACAGCATCTTCTTCAACCCAGGGCGAAGGGAGTGACTGGCTCAAGAGGAATCAACAACAAAACATTTCACCCCTTTGCACCCATCAGAGAAAGAAAAAGTCAAGATTTTCCCCTTTTTTCTGCTAGATGGTGAGTTGAAAAAATTGAACCTTTCACTTTATGTTTATTGTCAGCGGTTATTTTAAGGGATAGCCTTACGCTCAGAGCGTTGGGAGTAACCTTTTGCGTTCGGAACAACCCGAGCGGAACCAACCCTGAAGTTGCCACCAAGGGCCTTGAAGCCGAGGGGGGAACAAGGACAAATCAAATCAATAAATATTATTGAATTTGATTTTTATGTCACATAAATTTCACTCTTTCGGGAGGTTGGTTAAAATAAAGTACTTCCGATATTGAAGCACGGAAAGAATCTTAATTTTTTGTCGTTAAATAAAAAAAATAGTTTCATATTGCCATACTTCAAATATCTCCAAGAACAACACAACTAAATTTTCATAATTTTACCTCAAACTCATACTTTCCGTGGGCACAAAATAACTTAACGCAAAATAGCGCTCGCAAACCTGACGGCATTTTTTCATGGTTCGACGCAAAGTAATGTAACCGTCGTTTTATAGACTTTTGATACACTTTTGCCTTCCTTCCATTCCACGTGTGGCAAAAAAGAATGCGTACGCGTTAGCGAAGGTTTGCGAATGTCACACACAAGGCAGTCAGTGTGTGGTGGAGAAATAACTCGTACCTACTGATATGACTGCGAGTGAATTTATTGCACTTTAGCACGGTTCATAAACTTAGTTGAAATGTCGTGTAACGTGGGGCCACTGGGGAAAGCACCTTACCGAGGAAGATTTTGTTTTGTTGTTGTTTAGCGAATTTGGAAAGCACTTTTTGAACAAATTTTCAGTAAGGCAAAATTAATGTTTTCAGTATTTGCGCCGAAATAAAAATCAATAACTAGAATTAGAGCAATTCTGTACGAAATCGGTACACAGCAACAAATCCGATGTTTAAATCGCATGCAAAAGCATGCACATCACCTTCGTCAAAAAAGACACATAATATTACACGCTGCATGTACAATTTTTGTAAACACAAAAAAAAGTTGCAACCGACGGAACTCAAACCCATCACCAACAGTTAGGAGTGGCGACTTAGCCCGCTCGGCTATCAGACCGATGAGTAACGGGAAGGATAAACGACATTTCCGTCGAATAAGTTTCCCATACTGATGGGCTAATATTACACATAATTTCATAAAATAATAAAAAAATATTTTATACGCAGCTGGATTACTACTTTATTTGATGTGTACTTTCGGTATGCTCAAAGAAGCCATTTTGTATCGTTAGTTTGTCCATATAATTTTCCATACAAATTTGGCAGCTGTCCATACAAAAATGATATGTGGAAATTCAAAAATCTGTATCTTGTGAAGGAATTTTTTGATCGATTTGATGTCTCCGGCAAAGTTGTAGGTATGGCACTGGAAAAAATGATACACGGTAAAAATATTTGGTGATTATTTATTTAAATGTTTATCACTAAAACTTGATTTGCAAAAAAACATTATTTGTATTTTTTTTTTTTTGATAGAGTACATCAAATGCGAAATTTCCAGGTTGTGCATAAAAATCTTTGAACGAGTCATGAATTTTTCAATCAATACTATTTTTTTTTTAAAAATCGAAATATTGGTCGCCAAAATTTTTCAACTTCATTTTTGGATATAAAATCAAATTTGCAACCAAAAAGTACTTTAGTGAAATTTTAATAATTTTTTTTCAAGTTAAGGCCATTTTTAGGTAACTTTTTTTAAAATAGTTGCAGCATTTCATTTTTTTTAATAGTGCACATGGTTTGCCCACTTTTGAAAAAAAATGTTTGAAAAGCTGAGAACTGCCATGCAAAGGTTTAAAAATTGATGTTTTCCAAGACTCACCCAAACAACCCACCATTTTCTAACGTCGAGATCCCAGCAACTAATTTTCTGATTTACAATTTTAAAATATGAAACATTCGTGAAATTTTCCGATTTTTTCGAAAACAATTTTTTGAATCAAGACTAACATTCCAAAAAGGGCTAAATATTCAATATTATGCCCTTTTAAAATATTAGTTTTGGTTTAAAAAATTTTTCACGAATGTTTCATATTTTAACATTGCTGAGATATCGACATTAGAATACGGTGGGTTTTTTTGGGTGAGACTTAGAAAACATCAATTTTCCTGTTTTTAAACATTTGCATGACAACATCACAGCAACTAAGGGTCGTATTAACAAAGATCAAAAAAGCAAAATACAGGCAATTTTCTCAGCTTTTCAAAAATATTTTTTTTCTAAAGTGGGCAAACATGTGCATTAATTAAAAAAAAAATAAAAACTATGTTTATTTTCAAAAAAGTTACCTAAAATGCAGTGTTGCAAAAGAGTGATAGAAAAGCTATCAATAGATTATCTCTGCACCAAAAATATCCGAGAGTATAGCGGCCGTCACTATAGCTTGTGAGATCTCTTCTTGTGTCTCGTGATTCCCAGCGATGTCATTCTCTCTCTATCACTCCTTCCCTTTTCCTCGACTATGCGCTCTCACCGCTGAGTCTCTCAACCTCTCCGAAAACTGCAATGAGAGAACGCGGGATGGCGATTAGGAGCCGACCACGCATGACGCCCCTTCAAACTGCGTTTGCAAAATTGGTTTTGTGGCGGCTTTTGTGGTTAAACGCTGTTGCGGTAGGATGATCGTGGAAGCGAGAATGAGAGAGAAAAGGAAAATGTCAATCGCGAGTGGGTAAACACAAAAACGTGTTCGGCTATGTTCGGCGCTGAGAGTTTCAATGAAGAGAGAAGAGCAGTTGTATTTGAGGCATGAATATTCAGGCGAGATAATTGTAGTTGCTGAGAGGTGATATTTTGATATTTTAACAACCCTGCTAAAATGGATTTAACTTGAAAACGGTGCACTTTATCATAATTTCACTAGAGTACTTTTTGATTGCAAATTTGGTTTTACATCGAAAAATGATGTTTCGATTTTTTGAAAAAAATCAGTGACACATTCTCCGGCAATGTACACCTTAGGATGAAATTTTGAAAAGCGTGTATGAGCTATTTGGATATTTTTCCTCGATTCTAGGCTACTTGAAGCTTCAAAAATCATGGTTTTCATTAATTGATCATTTGAATATCATTTTGTACAAGTTGGTTAGGTTATGCATCAATTCGTGATAAAATCATCGTTTTAAAACATTTTTCTAAAAACTCCTGGTATTCAGCGAAATAAAATCAAAAAAAAAAAATCTTTTGATTGCATTTTGTAGGTTTTTAGTTGTACTAAACGGAAACGTCATGGGTTTGCATTTTATCTTAAGTTAAGTATTTTTTCAAACTAGTGTAAGTTAACCATTTTATTGCGTTGCAACGTCACGAAAAAGGGACATTTGTTTATGTCAACAAAAAACTAAACACTCAATCATTTTGATATTTCGGATGCTCTTTGTACTTAGAAAGAACTTTCAAATGCAACCTAGAGCGACTTAATTGGTTGTCTAGATCCAAAGTTACAACAGGTTTAAGTTTGCGTTGCAACGTCACGAAATTTTAAATCATATTGGTGACTTGGCAAAAAAGGTGTATGCGTAGTTGGTTGTTGAAGATAAAAGGGTACTAAATATTATATATTTGTTATATAATGTTTCCGAGCATATTTACAGAAGAATTGTACATGGGTCATTCACAAATTCCGTCACTTAAGTTTGATGCAACTCGAAAAAAAAGTATTTTATGAAACTTGTTGAACAAATCAAAATAGACCGATGTTCACAAGGGGGAAAAATTCTAAAACTTTCAAAAAAGTAATCACGTGGTTACTGGATGGTCCCTTTATGATAAACTGATTTACGTGAGGGTTCATTCTAATACAACGCAATGATTTTTTTTATCCCACACCCTTATGTAAGTCAAATTACAGTGAAATTCATTAAACAATAAAAATCACGTGATTCGATTGTTTTTTTTTTCACAAACTTTTGTAACTCCGTTGTTGGACGAACCCTTACTTAAATAAGTTGTATGCAACGTTTTGTTGTTCACAATTAAAAATGTTATGTTGTGCAGTCAAACAGTTATATTATTTCCTCAAATTTAATTTAAAAAGCACAAAAGTCAACAAAATAAGTTACGTTGTTTGCAGATCACCCCTTAGGGGCCATGAACAAACGATATGGGCACTTTATTTATAAATTCAAAATAAGCCCTCCTGAAAACTTGAAGCTCCTCACCTCCCTTCTAAAACTTCCACGTGTTTTGTAAGTTGTCCAAAACCATTAAAATATTAAGGGAGCGTTCTTGCATTACGTAACAAAACATTTATATTTTTAGACCCCCTTCACCCCCTGGAAATACATTTCCGATACACTTTTTTTGTATAAATCCTCGAACCTCCTCCCTCCCCCTTGATATTACGCCGTTACGTAATGCATGGACGTCCCGTTACATGGATAGAGGACGGGAGGGGGGGGGGGGTTCCTTCGTGCTAATGGAATAATACAAAAAAAATATTGTAAAAACTGAAAACCTTTGGAAAACTTCGTAAATCGTGCTGCAACTGTGAAAGCAGAATAGGGGGAGGGGGGGGGGGTCTATCATGGGCAGGCCAATCAGTTCACATGTCCTTGTACTGTCTATTAATGTCTTATAATCAAATCTTAACCTACAGTTGTTCAGCCTAACAAAAACTTTGATTTATTTTGAAACTATAATTTCGTGACGTTTCAACGCAACGAAAAACCCTGTTTTCAAAAACAGAGCGTTGCAACGTCACGAAATGTAAGTGGTCTTTAAAAATCGAGGTTTGATTTTTTCGAAAAACTTATGATTGCATTCGATTTGTTGGTCAATTTTACACTAAAAATGGAAGAAGAACTCCAAATTTACCGTTTAACAGAGCAGAGTTAATGGCGAAACATGAATTGGGTCAGGATTGAGAAAAAGTCACGCGTTGCAACGTCACGCTACATATCCCCCTCTCAAAAATAGAATATTCGCTTAAAATAATGTTTCAACATTGTTTCTTATAGGAAATTTAATGTACTTTCCGAATCTGTAATAACATATGTACCTTTTCAATGTAATTTTTGAGTTACAGCCGAAATACTGAAAAAAGAAAAGTCAAAGCGTTGCAACGTCACGGCGGAATGTGTCAGTATTGATTAAAAAAAATCATAACTCGGTCAAAGAATTTTTGCCCATTCTGGAAATTTTTGAAAAGTATGTTTATGATGTCCCCTAAAACATATCAAAAAAAATAGTGTTTTTTTGCAAATCAAGTTTTAGTGACTTTCAGTTAAATAAAAGATCACCAATTTTTTTTACCATGTATAATTTTTTTTCAGTGTAGTTCATATCCATACCTACAACTTTGTCGAAGACACCAAATCGATCATAAAATAGCATCAAAAGATACAGCTTTTTGAATTTTCACATATCATTTTTGTATGGACAGCTGCCAAATTTGTATGGAAAATTATATGGACAAACTAATGATGCAAAATGGCTGTTTTGGACATACCGAAGGCACCAAAAAAGTTTCAGTCGGATTAAAAAATACATAAAAAATTGAATGACCGAAATCTGAACGAACTGTTCATTAGTAGTGATATGCTTGAACTATAAGATTCCTTTTGAAAAATATTGAATAAAAATAGGACATTAAATCTAATTCCGATACTTTCACATTTTATCAATAAAATTAATTTTTATTAAAGAGAATTTTAAGCAAATAATGCTCTAAAATGTTTTTTATCTATTATTGATGTTTCGTTTATTTGCAATTTTTTGTGCTTTTGAAGTTCCTTTCTTTTCAGTGTGGCACAAAAAACTAAATGTCATACATGTCTTTCAAACCTTGAAACAAAAAGTATCACAAAATGTTTGTTAATTTGTTTCAGTTATGAATTAAAAATTTGCAAAATACCAATGAATTTAAGAAGATATTTCTCTACACTTTATCGTGAATGCCTTTTACCGATCTGTGGTCCCAAAAAAACCAAAATATGAACGACTTAATTAAAAATGCATAAAGCGTTACATTATTTATTCTGAAAAGTGAATACTTTTCGATCGATTTGTCATGTTTTTCGTGAAAGAGAAATAGAAAGAGAAAGAGAAAGAGAAAGAGAAAGAGAAAGAGAAAGAGAAAGAGAAAGAGAAAGAGAAAGAGAAAGAGAAAGAGAAAGAGAAAGAGAAAGAGAAAGAGAAAGAGAAAGAGAAAGAGAAAGAGAAAGAAAAAGAGAAAGAGAAAGAGAAAGAGAAATGCTACTATGTACTTCAAAATTCCCTATTTATGGTGAATCATGCACTAGAAGGTCGGCAGAATCTAACATTTCTATGGAAAGTTAGGCTTGCTGACTTGACAAAAACAAATGCAACATGTATAAGATGCGTTAAGCACTTATTTGTATTCATACTTTTGTAAAAACTAAAACCAAATAACAAGTGAAAATGTGAGAATGGGCAAAAGAAAAGTTGGGCGGTGCTATTAGACTTGTCTCAACAAACCTTCATAATAACTTTCCCTCATATGTAGTGACATTCTACCAACCTCTGCACAAAGTCATTTCCCGCACTCCCACCAAACTCCAGTAAATCAATCGGCCGTACAATCCAACACCCACTTCCATCCACCGCCCAAATCCCACTTTATCCTCGAATTAATTCACTTTCCCTCGCCAATTTAGCCTCCCCTGCTCAAAACCCCACATGGCAATTACTTCTCTGCGGTGCACCACGTGGTTTGACGCGACCGTGTTCGTTGTGCCTTGTACCTCCGAACCTCAGCCGTTCGAATTAAAGCCACGGAGACAGTCATGAAGTCATTACTCGACGGCAACATCTATAAATTTGTCAAGCAATTCAGCGACGGCTCCCCAAACAAGCCCCGCTCTCACATATGTTTACATTTTATTCGCTACGGGTTTCGGCCCTTTTCTTGCAGTAATTTGTTAAACTTAATTGGGTGGGCTTGTGGGTGTGTGGGGTTTCGGGGGAGGAAAACCGATTTCCCAAACGAAACCCTTGTCGGTTGCAATTAGAGACTTCGAAATCTTGCCGAAAATTTGCGGTTTCATGGTTCCTTACAACTACAGCGAGTGAAAAAAAGAAAGAAGTGTGAGAATCGTCCTCAACCACGTTGTGCAACAAATTAGATAAATAATTTGCCACAGATTAACAAAGACGAATTGAAATTCAAACATTTTCATTATAAATTACGGAACATTAATTTATGTGTGTACGAGTTCGTGGGTGGGTTGGTCTCCCTCTAGAGAGAGGTATCTCTGCTTCTTCAGCATGATAGGGTTAAGGTTCTGTGAGGTTCTTGGGAGTCTGGAAAGCGAAATCAGCAGGATGAAATGTGTGTGTGGCACACAGTTGAATATTTATGACGCTGCATAATCCTGTATACGTGAAACTGCTGCTGTTGTGAACTGGATCGAGGAAGCACGGAATTGATTGTTTGGGTCTAGTTGGATATTATCAAAAGACAAAATAATTTAAAAATATCATAATTTAAGATAAATTATTAGTGTTTGACTGAATGTATACAAAATTTCTGAACGGTTAGATCTATGTCTGGAACAACCTAAATGGGCAGTATTCCGGTATATTTCTAGAGAAGTGAGAAGTAAGACAAAATACAGGAGAGAACATTAGCAATTCTACCCTAAGCCATCACCAGTGAACAAGCAGTTCAGTTCCTCGCGCGAATCCAAACCCGTAATCTCCCATACGGTACGAATCTCCCAAAGTCGTACAAGAACGCACAAGTTGTCCTCCTCCTGCAACCCACTATAGCTGCCGCCGAGAGTCACTCCTTGTTGCATAATTGTTTGCCGCCGGAAATTTATGTGTAATATATGCGAAATGGTACAATAATAATGTCATCGAGATGTTTCCCATAAAGGATATCGGTTCGCGCTGCTGTGGTGGAGGGATTCGAACCAGAACTGTTTGCTTGCCCGAGTTGGACAGATTGTTGTACCTCGGAATCGTTCGGTTTAAAATTTATGAATGATTCATTTTATTGCGTGAAAGAGCCATAAATCAGCGCGCAAAACTAACGCCGTAAACAACGCAAACCACACGTGGATCGTGAATCAACCACTTTTTTTAATGTTTTTGCTCTCGTTTTGTTGATTACATCGAACATCCAAGTCGGATTTAATTTCGGAAACAAAGCGTTGAAAAGGGCACAAATCTAATATTTTGCCCGGATGTCGACAGTGTTCATGAATGTGTATGACATGACCGGGGGTGCGTTGCAAATGTGACAAAAAAGCAATCACTAAAACACAAAAGAAGGGTATTTCTCTGTGAAAATGGCATTTTTACTTAGTTTGTACTCTTTTTTTGTAAGGAAAAGACAAACGGTAAAAAATCCCCCTTTTGTCTTGTTATCACTCACTCTTAAAAATACTCACTCACTCTGCCTAATCTCAACTTTCTCCCTCAAACTGTTATCTTAATCTCACTCATTTTTTTTGTTTTCCATCTCACTTAAGAATGAACGAATTCTTGGGACAAATCTTTCAAACGATAATTTAATTATTCTTAGCTATTTTTTTAAGAAAAAACTAAATTTAAGCATGTTGTTAAATTTACTTACCAAACAACAGGGCGGCGAAGTCCTTGTAGTTAAAAGGAAGACACTAGTGGTTGGTGCTAGCAATGGTGGCCGACAGCTATAAAGTCAACTTCGTTTTTTTTTTACCAAGCAACAACAACATTATATCTCTTGTAGTATTTTTCATACTTCCTCTTTCATTCAATCACTATCACTCTCAAGTTTCACGAAATCTTTCAAAGACTCACGCAAATTCGCTAGAAATTTAACTCATCTTACTCACTAATTTGTTTGCTCACAGTGTTTTGTTCGCCATTTCATTCATAATAGATCTTCTCTCTCACTAATTGTCTATTTCCTAGAGGTGGGCAAAACCGCTCTTTTTTAGGAGCCGCTCGTTTTCGTTCGCTCGTTAAAAAGAGCCGCTCTTTTGAATGGCTCTTTCGCTCTTTTTTTAATTTTTTTGATAAAAACCAAAACGTTGAAATAATTGAATAGCATCCAAACTTAAATCTAGGGTTTTGAAGAAATCGCTATCAATTTTAAAATTGCGTTTATTTTTGACAAAATTGAAGTAAAGCATTTTATTTGAAGAAAATATTCTGTGAACTCTTTGCTAAATTCTTATTCAATCGATTAAGTCTTTAAAAGCTAAAGTTTAATCGGACAAGAGATTTTTTTCCTAAAGTAGATGTTTGTTAATATTTGACATGTAAAGCAATTTTAAGTGCTCAAATTTGTATTTTGGTAGCACATTAATGTACAATTAGTTGTACAATGATTTTTTTTTCATTTTGTTTAGAAAATCATTTACTTTTGGAATTTCAAAGAAAAGTAGGAAACTGAAAATGAGTTTAAATTTTTTAAGTGATGTTTGCCAGCAATTTTATTTTGGGATTATTTTTTATAATTGCATTTTCAACTATCAAAAATAAATTTTATGCTACAATTTGTTCAAAATTCAATAAATTATATTTATCACAAGTTTGAAATTCATTCCATCTTGGAATGGTTCTCTCAAAAGCCCGAAGTTAAAAAAGAACCGCGGTTCTTTTTGTGAGTCATGGTTCATTCGCTCTTTTCAGTGAACCGGCTCTTTGAGCGACTCACTCTTTTTTTGCCCACCTCTACTATTTCCCATATGTTTTACTCATTAACTCACTTTCACTTTCAATCTAACTTTTCCTACTTTTCAATCCTGCTCATCTGAATCCTCTCACTCTATTATTTTCATCTTTTTCTTTAAAAAAAATCACTTATATTCTCTCGGTCAAAACGTTCATCGTTTGTGCAAAACGAGAGAGAATTGAGAGAAAAATCACCATTTCTGGTCTCTTTTCGCTCAATTTTCTCCCATTTTCCGTTGAATTCCTTCATTTTCTTGACATTCACGTCCTACTTCCTACTCCCAGATTCCTGTTTGTGACTTTTTACATGCATTTGAGTTCATCGCTCGTCAATTTTAGCTCATTGTAAGTGCTCGTTTGAAAACCTACCAATGAAATCGAGAATACTCTCACACATTCAGTTTCAGTTTCAGTCTCACCCACTTCTATCACTTCTTCACCGTCGTGCTAACTTGTCGTACGTGCATTTTGGGCCAAATTGAGTTAAGAACGCAATGTGCAGCTCACAATGCCTCACCTTTTGACCATCGCAGATCCCTAAAATTCGATTTCAATCCTGAGATATTCAATAAAACCAAAAAAGCTCCGCGGATTTTTGTCACTTTTCATACGAAAGAAGTTTCAATCTTGTCGTGCTATCTTGTCACTCCCTGAAAATTGATGTATTTGCGACAATTGGCCAAAGAGATTGCAGGTCAAGATGCGTTTGACGCACGTACAAGTAAGACTACAGTAAACATTTGTAATTATACCTCGGGACTCAACCAAACTTCGGGGCAACGCACTGAATGGTCAACCAAACAGAACGTGTTATTCATTGTTTACATTGCGTGCTCTCGTTTTTGTTTATTCAAGGTCAAACATTAAAACGCGTTTTTCTCGGAACGTCGAAATGCCGGGTGCGACATGATAGCACAACAGCGTCGACTTGCTCATTCTACTTTGTTCACAATTTTTCTTATAAAAAATCTTGTCTCCCACTTGTTGTGTCTCCTGATGCTCAGCGATGGCATTCTCTCTCTATCACTCCTCCCGCTCTCACCGATGAGTCACTTAATCTCGCCAAAAACTATAATGAAAGAGGAAAGAAGAATGCCAAACGCGAGTGTGTAAACACAAAAACGTGTTTCGTTATTTTCGTTACTGAGAGTAACAATAGAGGAGAAAAGCAACTCGCGACAAAATTTTGAGGCTAGGAATTTTGACCTGTATGAATTTTTTTTCGCCTCCTTTTCTCTCCCACAGAAAACCTGGGAACGAGGTAGCTGTCAAACTAGGCAAAAATGTTAAAGTCACTCACAAAATGAACTTTGAGAGATTTGAGCTCATTTCTGACGTCACGATTTTCTCCTCTATAGAGGTGACGGGAGAGAAAAGGAGGCGAATACTTTATGAAAATCATACCTGTCAAAATTCCTAGCCTCTAAATTTTATCGCGAGTTGCTTTTCTCCTCTATAGGGAGAGAAGAGCTCCAGAGTTTTTTTTTAAAAGGTCCAAAATTTTTAGTTTTTGCTTTTTGAGTGTTTTTTAATACCCCTGACTCAAGGCGGTTTCAAAAACACCCAAAAAGCAAAAATTGGAAATTTGGTTTATTGGACCTTGTCAAAAAAAAAACTCCAGAGCTGTTGTATTTTGGGCATAAATATTTAGGCTTTATAGTTGTAGATGCTGGGAGCTGAGTAGGCTATATTCCAAATTTGAGCTTATTCTGACCACGGTAGGTAGTTCCTCAGAGCCGGGCGTAAATTGGTCATCCCGAGCAGACGGAAATAACTTGGGAATAACATTTTTTGATATCTGAAAATACTTGGCCAATAACATTTTATGTTATTTATAACAAGATTTGTTATTCGCCGTTATGATTTTCTTGTTATTGGATTGTTCTTGTTATAATAGACTAATAACATTTTAAGTTATTCTTTGAACAAATCTTTGTTATTATTTTTTTTTTTTTTTAACAACTAATCCGATCATCCCAATAACAGTTTAAGGTATTCTTCCATAACAAAAAATGTTATACCCAAGTTATACCTGGTTTTCAATCAATATCAGACCGATAACAAATTTTGTTATAATAACATAAACTGTTATTGAACTCTTATGCAAAAATGGATTTTGCAAGAATATTCCATAACACTTTCTGTTATTTTAACAGTATTTGTTATCTGTTCGGGTTTACGGGAGGAAAATCCTAAGAATATACTGTCTTCGGGAAAGCTATTACAAATTTTATGAAGATCCTACATGCGAGAAATGGTCAGGATCAGACAATCGCCCCTGAAACTGTTGTTTTTCTCCATACATTTTGACGATACAAACTTCAAGAGCTTACAGGGAGAGGTTACCGTGGTCTGAATGAGCTCAAATTTGGAAATTAGCCTAGTGATGGGTCAATCTTTGATTTCAGAGGGTAGCACCGGGGGTACCCGATTTTGGACCACCCTTGGGGCCATCATCAAACTACGCGGACACTTTGTTAGAAAATCTTGACGTTTGACTTTGCTACATAATATATAAATGGTTGGTGATCATTTCTCGAGTGAGTTTTCAAAAAGCCGTATGAGCCACCATGAACTCCGACACTTATATTCGTTTTTCTCCAAATTGTAACAAAATTTCATTTATTTTTAGTTTGGGGCACTTGAAAAACGTGTAGATGAATAATTTCAAGCATTTTTGAAATTGGTTTTCACAAGTAGGTCGAATACCGATGCAAAAAAAGGCTAATCCGAGATCCAGTCTTTTATTTTTCTTACAATTAGCTGTTTTTATAAAACTCTTGAAACGAAATAATTGATTTCGCATTTAAATATTTGAATATTTTCCGTATTTTTATACAAATTTTCCAGAGATTAGACAAAAAATGGCCCACCGATAACCGGAGGACAATAAAATAAAGATCCGTCCGGGAAGCGTGACATTCCAGCCCCCTCGCCCTCAAAGTTCAACGGACACTAGTGGACCAGCCGCAACATCCGAGGATGGCTGGGAGGAGGAGGAGAAGGAGGTCCCATAAAATATGATCCGATAAAGTGCCATTTGCGGGCGAGTGAATGAGTCAAATTGAACTTTGGCGCGTCGGTTCCAATCGATATCGACTCACCACCAGGGAGGGCAGGAGTGTGAAAAAAGGACATTGGTGTTGGGGGAATAGTTTTATTTTTTGTCTTTTCCTTCGTTTTTTGGCAATCGGAAAATGAGATGGAAATGGACGTTTTAGGACAAAGTGGGAGTGCTTTTTTTTTCTTCTTCTCCGGGAAGTCCGAGGGCATATCGAGTGACAAAAACTGTCGAGGACAATCGGAAGTGTCGTGACTTATCAAACACATGTGCTGGGGTAGATGTCAAATTGGATTGCTGTTGAATGAGCGGTATAAACAGAGAGGATTTTTTGCAATAAAATGGTCTAAATGAAAAAAAATCTAAATCCAAATCAATGATTAGAATTTTTTTTAATCGATGTAGGTTTATGTTTTATGTGATTTCCTAAAAAGGCCTTGTTTGCATAACAAACAAAAAGCTGTTCATTAACCAAATTAACGTTTTTTCCAAGTTTGCACCAAGTCGTTGTAGATCAATCTAAAGTTTACTTAGTTGACATGGAGTAACCCAAATACTGTGTTGTATTTGGGATAACTTTCAGTTGAATAAATCTTTATTACTATAAGATGATTTCATAAGAGTGTTTTTTTCTGAATTTCATCCATGATTGTACACTCCGTTACATGTCTGTTTTTTATGCCGTGATACTCACTCAATATTAGAATTTCAAATTTCTATTCTGCAAATCAACTGCCACAAATCGCAATGCTTTCAAGCTAAGTGATTCCAATTAATCTAATTCAGTATACCTTTTCTCATTTGCTCTCAAGATCGCAGATAAATTGTATTTGTCATCAACAATCCAAGACACCACCATAAAAACTTACAATAATCCATTTCAACCTGTACCTCAGTCCTTAAATCCTACAAACCAGAAAAAAATAGCTTCTCCCTCAACCTTTTCCCTCGAAAATTCCCAGATGGCCAACTGTCGGGGTGTCCTGCTGAAGGCCTGGTGGCACGATTTTTTTCTCTATCTCCACCTTCTTCCCTTTCATCCCACGTGGATTAGAAGTCATTCCGCTCGAGATATCAAAGGAAATTAAACCGCAAATCAAATCAAATTGGGCGTGAAGTTGTGAAAAGTGAGGTTATGCTTTTTAGCGAACAATAAAAAAAGAGAAAACCGGGACGAACGTCACCCAAAAGCCATTAAGATGGAATTCTTTTTTTTTTTTCTTCCAAAGGGGCAAGGAAGAAAAAACAACGAAATCGCATCAAGGTTGATCCCCGGGTCCACGTGACGCACCGCGGAGGGTGGATCGCGGTTAAGGCAATGATGACAATCGGCTGTCCTGGGAAGGGAGTGATGAGGATGGGAAAACCGAAGGGATGATAAAATCTCAACCCCTTAACTTTGAGGATTAGAGGTTGGATTCTGCTTGCGGGTGGTTGATATGGATGATTTGGAAGCCATAAATCAGTGAGGTTGGATTATCGCAATTTATAGGATTTGGCAAAGCTCTTTCAAATTTGATAAAAACTGAAGACAAATGATTTAAATCATAGTAAAATCATCAAATTTTCCTAAATTTACAAAGGGTTTAATTTCAAGTATTCTTCTTCCCTCTGAAAACATCCACGAACAAGAACTTCGTTATATTCACCCTTTGCAAGCAATTAAACCCCACTGTTACATCATTACTTTTAGCGGAGTCCCCCCTTCTTTTACGACCTCCACGGTTAGATTAATTAATGACTAATAAGACGATTGTTTCTATTCGACGGATGATGTTCTGTCTGCAATAAAAATTCGACACCGACCACAACCGCTGGGAAATGACTTCTTTGGCAATGTCGTAGATCTTGTCAGCGCAGATTTTTTTCATTTCATTTTTCCTAGCACTCCAAAAGGGTACAAATAATCATCTCTCTCACTCTCGTGAACAGTTGATTGCTTTTCGCGGTATCGTAACCTCAAAACTAGGGGTGTTCCTCTTGAAATGTAAATACAATCTCATTGAAACATTAAACATACCATTAAAATTATGAAAAACAAGAAAATGAATGATTTCCACAAAAAAATATCATTTATTTTATGTAAAAACAAATCAATGTATTTGATGTATCGAAAATGCACATAAAAACTCAGATAATAATTGTCAGATGTAAAATTGAGTTCTGAATAGAAAATTAATTTTGTAAAATTTTAAACCTATTCTCATCACTTTTAGCAGTTTTCCGCTACTGAACCAACATTTTCAAGTGCAGCATCAATAGAGAGTAGTTTGCTCACTTTTATTTGAGCAATTTATTGCTTTGAAACAGTCAAAAACACTTTATGTAAGCTGTAATTCATAATCAATGTGCTGAAAAAAAAATAACAAAATCACACAGTGTTCTTTTTTTAGGCATTAAAAATCTAATTTCCAAGATATTTTCGAATGAAAATTTGATTGTCAATTGGGCAGAAGAGAGTGAAGAAAAAGTTGATGTTTTCAGCGGTGGTGTTATAAATTCTGTAACATTCTTAATATTTGACGAATCTTTTCGCACTCTTCGGAAAAGTGGTTCCCTAGAACACGGACTATGAGCTCATAAAGTTTCTGAAAAATGCAAAAATCGTGAAAGGCGTCAAAACTGACAAAAACCAAAACGCAACGATTTTACGGGTTAAATCCCATTTAAAGTTCAAAGTCAAAGCGCCAGGTCCTGTCGCAACCAACAAAGCTCATATTTGGGATTCGGGCTCAGTACACCTAGAGGATCATGCAATGAAATGCCCGCAAAGTTGACCCGTTTTGTTACATTCTAATGTACAGTGCGATCCCATTTATGGCAACACGACTTTTTTAAACGTCAATTTTGAGATTGTTAATTATTGAGTGAAGTTTTAGATTGGGTTTCGATAAACAATTTAGAATTAAAATAAAGTTACACAGAAAAAAGGCAGTTCTCATTATAATTCATAAATTTAATTCACGATTTCGGGAATTGATTTTTTCTGTGCAGTCTCATTCATCAGTCATTTTTGTTGGGAGAAAATGTGTCGAATAGTTGTGTTGCCAAAAATGGGATGGCACTGTATATTTTATTCAATGATGGACAATGATGTACACTAAACACACCAAATTTGTTTTACTGGAATTCAGTAAAGTTCTACTGAATTTTCAGTAAACGATTGCTGTGTAGATTTTACTGAATTCTCAGTGTCACTTTGACAGATGATTTACCAAAATTTCAGTAAAATGGTTGTCAAAACAACTGAAATTTCAGCAAATGAAACGTCAAATTATTTTGCAGAAAATTCAGCAATTTTCTTGTGGCAGTTGACAGATCATTTGCTGAAGATTCAGCAATCGTTGCTGGTATTTCAGTTACCAAAATTTGATTTTGCTTGTCACTGAAAATGTTTCCAGTACTGTTATTTATACACAGAAAAAAATATTCCTGTAAATTTACATTATTTATCATGTACCAAAAGGTATCATGATAAATGATGTATATTTACATTAGGTTCATTGGAAATTTACATTAGATTCATTGGAAATTTACATGAGTTTTGAAAATTTACATTAGTTTTGGAATTTACATTAGTTTTGGAATTTACATTACTTCAAATCAACTAATTCTGATTGGCCAATGGGAATGAGAAGCTTGACTTGGATTGCAGTAGGAAAAGGGTGTGGCCTATGTTATATTTTAAAATGATTGAAGCGGGCAGCAAATGGAAATTCGGATTTTAAAAAGTTGTTTCACAGGTAGGGGACGCTTTCTCGTCGACAGCTAAGTGGAATAACGCTGGACTGGAATCGAACGGACGACGGGTAGGATATTCGGTGTTACTGCTGCTACCCGCTGCCGACTGAGCCATCTTCGCATTTTATAAACGAGCGGCTAAAGCATCAACTTGTTCAGGTCGAGGCTCAGGCAGTGGGCAAGCGAAATATGAGAGCGATAGAAAGAGAACCAAACATAACTATTTTTAGTTCGGGTAGTTTTGAAGTCAACGTTTGGCAGAAATACATTGGATATATGATTTACATTAAATAGGAATTTTCAGGAAGCCGGATACGGGTAGAAATTCATCAGATTTGAGTTTCCATGCTCAACGTTTCCATTAGATTCATGATTTACATTAGATTTAGATTTACATTGGAGTAATGTCCATGACTTTTTACTCTTTACATCATATTTCAACATTACATTGAGTGAGTTTACATAAGAAACAGTAATTACGTGCTGTGTAAATTTACATATTTTTTTCTGTGTACATTTATTTAATTGATCGTCCAAACCTAAAAACACAACATATAAAGAGGATTTTCTCTCGGCAGCATCCAAACAATAAGTCATAAGTGATATTTCAGTTTGACAGATATGCAGGTACTGATTTTCCAGCAATGTTTTTGTTCATTACCGAATTCCAGCAAAAGTGATGATTACTGAATTGCATTCAGTTAATTATTTTACTGAAATGGCAATCCAAAATTTGCTGTGTACGGTGAAAACGAAAAATTAAAATTTCTAAAATCCCAGGGATACATCCTGTCTCGATTCCTAAACCTAAACCGATTTTTCTTAAAATTGGAACAGTTGCTTAATTTTACCCGCTAATGAAAGGAAAATTTTGTTGAAAAATTTAACCTAAAAATGGCCATTATGCAAAAACGTTGCAATTAAATATAACAGAGAGCACTTTTTGATTAAGAATTAAATTTTTCATCTGAAAATGATTTGTTTGTGTGTGTATTTTCGATACTTTCCAAATAACACTATTTTTTCTAAAAATCATAGCTTGACAAAAAATTAAACGTCCATCATATCCTATAGCTACGTTAGTAATTTTGCTACTAAAAACATATCTAGAATTTTATTTTTGAAAAGAACCTACAAATAAAATATTAATTTTTTACTTTTTGGATGTTTTTCAAATCGCCTTGAGTCAGGAGTATTCAAAAACATTCGAAATGCAAAAATTAAAAAAAATTAAAGAACCTTTTAAAAAAAAACTCTAGATATCTATATCAAAAAATGTAGCAAAAAATCGAAGGGGGTGGAGTTTGTCATAATCAGGGTTGTTAAAATATCAAAATATCAGCTCTCAGAAACTACAATTATCCCGCCTGAATATGCATGCCTCAAATACAACTGCTTTTCTCTCCCTAATGAAACTCTCATTGCCGAACATAGCCGAATACGTTTTCGTGTTTACACACTCGCGATTGACATTTGCCTTTTCTCTCTCATTCCCGCTTGCACGATTATCCAACCCTCACAGCGTTTAACCATAAAAGCCGGCACAAAACCAATTTCTGCAAGCGCAGTTTTATGGGACGTCATGCGTGGTCGGCTTCAAATAGCCCTCTCGCGTTCTCTCATTGCAGTTTTCGGAGAGATTGAGAGACTCAACGGTGAGAGCGCATAGTCGAGGAAAAGGGGAGGAGTGATAGAGAGAGAATTTTATCGCTGGGAATTACGAGACACAAGAAAAGATCTCACAAGCTACAGTGACAGCCGCTATACTCCAGGATATTTTTGGTGCAGAGATAATCAATTGACAGCTTTTCTATCACTCATTTGCAACACTCGTCATATTCAAGATTTTGTGATAAAAATTAATTTTAAAATTACTTTTTCTGTTGTAGTTGTACGTTAATTGGACCATCTTTCAACATTTCCTAGTGACATCAACATCTTTTTTTCGAAAATTAAGTCATAGTGGTAATCCACCTGACGGTGCACATCAATCGAACTTTTGCACCGAGATTTGTGTTACACACCTTTTAGTATTTTGAAAACTACGTAAACTATAAATGTATTTTTAAATTCATCTCCTAAAGTACTTTATTTGTTTATTATACAATCAGATTGCAGCAGGCCCATTAGTTTGAGAATTTTTGAATTAAAAGAGTACAACTTCCTTGGTTGCTGCGCAAGAAGACTTCCATCATTGGCATGATTTTTCCTTCAAAGATATAAATTTTGCGTCCCTATCAATATTTTGACAAAATTCATTCTACAAGTAAGTGACGAATGACCTCTCTAGGTTAAAGTCACGTTAATAAAAAAAACAACAACATTCTAAAAGTAGTTTAGAATAGTGCCCTACACACCAATTTTTTTACTGAAATTCAGTAAAGTTTTACTGAATTTTCATCTACTGAAATTTCAGTAAACGATTCAGTAATTTGGATTTTACTGAATTCTCAGTTAACTGATATTTCGTCAGCTGTGTGCTATCTTGTGACATAGACCATTTTGGTCGAAAATGAGTTAATGATGACGTTTTGCTATACTTAACAAACACTACAAGATGCTTTAACCCGATTTTGGAAACTCGCTTCCGTTTCCCGGATATCGCAATTCACACTTGTGACATAGACCAATTTATCATCAAAATGTTTGTGCACATTTGTGACACGTCATACATGGTGTTGGAAAATGTGGAAAATTTTTCTTGTTTTTCACAAATTTATGTACACACATACTTTCTAAAGGCAATGCAACCTTTTGTTTATGAAAATATACTGATTAAATCGATTAAACCATTGATTTGAGCTTATTTTATTTTGTATGGGAATTCTGTGCACACTTGTGACACGTAGTTCAATTTTACTTTCGAAACACACTTGTGACACGTGCTTTTCAGATTTTTGTTTACATTATTTACTGTATCTTTTTAATTTCGAAGAAAATTGATCATCACTCTAAAATTGTCTGTATTGAATTCAATTTAACCAATTTATGCACCAAAATGAATCAGCATGTGCCGGTTGTTGCCTTCTTTCAAAATTTATATAATTTTGTTGTACAATCATTGATTAATGACGATTTCCATAACTTTGCAAGAAATGGGATAATTGTTACCAAAAGGAATCAGCATGAGTAGGGCACTATTATAAACAACTTGTTGAAGGAATTTTGTCAAAATATTGATAGCGACGCAAAATTTGAATGAAAAAACATGGCAATGATGGAAGTCTTCACGTTAATCAATGATTGCTAACTAGGACGTCAATGACTGTAGAACAAAATTATATAAATTTTGAAGCACAATCGACTTAGCTCAAAAATTCCTTCAGTGGCTTCAAGAAGGCAACAACCGGCACACGCTGATTCATTTTGGTGCAGAAATTCGTTTAATTGAGCTCAATACAGAGCATTTTGGATTGATGATCATTTTTTTCGAAAATGATCATCGGCTTCACCTGAATGCATACAAAAAAATATGCAATTGAAATCATTTCTGAATGTCCGATGCATAGAAAAATTAGGATTTGAGTTGGTTTGACAGTTTCAACCGCCCGACCAAATTTGAGCTGATTTCGAGAGCTGAATCGCTTGAAAAACTCACATCTGAGACAGAACAAGATTTCTGAGCACCTCTAAAGTTTCAATCCGTTTGTCAATTTCCAGCCCTGAACCCGAAAAAAACCCCGAAGAATCAGCACCGCAAAACCGCAGAAAAGGTTTTCCTTTTTCGACCATGAAAATTTAATATCCTTTTTAATTTCTGCTTCAGGTTGCATTTATTGCCCTATGCGCGCAGTTTTGGAGGGAGGGCGGAAACTTTAGCCTGCGATCCTGTTCGGCGGCCGATTTTTCCCTCGAAGAAGGAAATTAAATCTTTTCATTTCTTTATTATCGCACGGTTGAGCCAAGAAATGTCGATTTTTGGGTGGTGCCTTCTTGGCTTGGCGAAGTGTTCCAGATGCAGGAAATGACTTTACCCAGATTTTGGGAGATTTTTAGAAGGTTTAAGGCTCACAAAAGATGTATTGTGGACATTTTGTCAAAAGAAAGGTTTTGGTCGCAAAAGACACCGGGATAAGGAAAGCCAAGATTGATTGATGACCATCCAATTTGAATTTCCAATCTTTTCGGAGTTCTTGCTGGTCAATTCCGGAAGCAGGACTAGCAACAGAGCTGGTCAATATTTGCACACCAAATCTCTCGTCCATAGCTTGGGTTTCTAGATCTGGTCCTTTTTTCCGTTCCATGTTCAGAGATTGAATGATACTTGCATTAAACAAAGAGTGAAACCTTTCGAAATAATCATATCCAGCGCCGAGCCAGTAAGTTAGCACGAAATCTTGAAGCCGAAATCTCTCAGAATGGTTTGCATGCTGAGCAAATATTAGCACTTTTTTTGCGAACAATCCTTGCCGTTGGTCCTTTTTTAGCATATTTCGACACACTCAAATCCGGGCAAGATGGCAATCAATCGCTCTCCAACGAGAGTTGAGACACGTGTGTAATGCCCGGGTTCCGGACCTGGGAGTCCAGTTTGAAGTATCAGCGCAAATGGCCATTTTATTCCGGCAATGTCAGAAAGTTCCCGCAGAGCATGGACCAATAAAGAGCGCCCAGGGTAAGATATGCGAAAATAAATATGATTTTTGATTTTTTTTTTTTTCGTTGCGGAAAAACGACCGCGACACGACTTTTCGCTCCACGTGGCATGAATTATTCATGGGAGAATTGTGAGAGTGCGTTATTTAAAGTAGTAGAAGTGGAAAAGAAAAAATATGAAACAGAGGGGGGATTTTCTTTTACGTATAAGGTGAAACTTTTCCTTGAGAAAATAATGTGGCCTAAATGTGGATGGAAAATTAAATTCATGCTTTACGGCAACAGGTATAGGTTTGTAAATTTTAAACTTTTCCCCTTAAACAAGTAATCTTTGGTGCATAAAATACTTATTGAAATTGAACTACAAAAGATTTTGTTGCACGCAAAATACATTAGACAAGTATGTGGATTTTTTCGTTTGTTTTCTTCTTGTTTTTATTATTGTAACTGTAAATTCTTTACGAAAACTCAAACTGAGTTAGATTTAATTTTTGTTTTTACCTCAACCTCAAGCTGACATTTCAATGACCAAAGAAGGCGTTTTGCATCAATTTTGGAAGTTATCCATACAAAAATGGTGTGTAAATATTCGAAAATTTGAATCTTGGGAGGAGACTTCGTAATCGATTTGATGCTTTCAACAATGTTGTCGTTTGTTATAAAGAATATTATGAAAAGTATTCCCATTACAAAAAGTGAAATTCCAAAAAAAAACCTTCAAGCAGCATAAACAAATAAATTTCATTGAGATATGGGTAATTCTCTACCAACTCTCACGAAATCGGGAAAAGTTGCCCTGACCCCTCTTCGATTTGCGTAAAACTTTGTCCCAAGGGGTAACTTTTGTCCCTGATCACGAATCCGAGGTCCGTTTTTTGATATCTCGTGACGGAGGGGCGGTACGACCCCTTCCATTTTTGAACATGCGAAAAAAGAAGTGTTTTTCAATCATTTGCAGCCTGAAACTGTGATGAGATAGAAATTTGATGTCAAAGGGACTTTTATGTAAAATTAAACGCCCGATTTGATGGCGTACTCAGAATTCCGAAAAAACGTATTTTTCATCGAAAAAAACACTAACAAAGTTTTAATTTTTTTTCCATTTTCCGTTACTCGACTGTAAAAAAATTTGGAACAAGTCATTTCATGGGAAATTTAATGTACTGTTCGAATCTTCATTGACCCAGAAGGGTCATTTTTTCATTTAGAACAAAATTTTTCATTTTAAAATTTTATGTTTTTTACAACTTTGCAGGATTATTTTTTAGACTTTTTTTGGTAAAATCGCGTAATTGTCAGCTCTACAACTTTGTAGAACATTGTTACACTCTAAAAAATAACCCTGCAAAGTTGGAAAAAACACGAAATTTTAAAATGAAAAAGTTTGTTCTAAATGAAAAAATGACCCTTCTGGGTCAATAAAGATTTGAAAAGTACATTAAATTTCCCAGGAAATGACATGTTCCAAATTATTTTACAGTCGAGTAACGGAAAATGGGAATTTTTTTAAAACTTTTATAGTGTTTTTTTCGATGAAAAATACGTTTTTTTCGGAATTCTGAGTACGCCATCAAATCGGGCGTCTAATTTTACATAAAAGTCCCTTTGACACCAAATTTCTATCTCATCACCGTTTCAGGCTGCAAATGATTGAAAAACACCTCCTTTTTCGCATGTTAAAAAATGAAAGGGGTCGTACCGCCCCTCCGTCACGAGATATCAAAAAACGGACCTCGGATTCGTGATCAGGGACAAAAGTTACCCCTTAGGAGAAAGTTTCACGCAAATCGAAGAGGGGTCGGGGCAACTTATCCCGATTTCGTGTGAGTTGGTAGAGAATTACCCATGTAATTTTTAAATGTTTGTAACAAGTTTCAGCCGAACAAAAACTCAAAAAAGTTAAATTAAAAAAATCGGCGGATTTTGTAGAGTATGTCTCAACTATGGTTTTGAATGAAACTATTATTTATTTTATTTATGCTCGTGACCAGGGGCGCCGACTAGTCCAAAATGTTGGGGGGGGCACGGTTGTTTTTGTAATCGATAGGTAAGATTGGCGATTAGATGTTAAAGTTTATTGTATATCACGAATTTTTATAATTTTATTACGATGGGATTAGATTTTTTTCATCCGGAATCCTTTTTTTACGAAAAAGATAATAAATCAAAACAAGATTGAGAATGTTAATTGTGGGGAATTTTTAATATGTTTGGAAGGCGAATTCCTTCTCATTGGCATATGCTCACTTATTATCTAGAAGTAACAGTAAATAATAAAAATAAATAATTTAAACTTCAGAAATTTTAAAATACAAATACTCATTTAAAAAAACATCCATTTTTCAAATCTGCAATTTAGAAAAAAATTACAGATACACAAAATTCAAAATACATCTGAAAGGGCTTAGAAAATGCAACAAAATGCAGGAAAAAGCATCCCAATTGGTTGAATCTAAAAGGAGTTATTGGTATTTTAGTGAAAAAATAGCATAATTTTCAAACTCAAATAAAAAAAAGTTCCATCAAGATATCAACTTTCTTCGACCTGCAGCTTGTAGGGGACATCTGAGACTACCATCTGAGACTAAGAACACTTTGGGTAATGCAGTTTAACGTATTAAATAAACACTTTTTCTTTAGGTGATTTTTTTTATTGTAAATTTTTGCTCGGGGGACCCCTTAGATCAAATTTTCCGGTGATAATTTCATGATATTTGTGTTCCTGAGACAATTTCACGATAGAAACATGCACAAAAATGTTTATTTTCATCCATTTTAACCCTTTAAAAAATAAAAGTTAAGAAAAATTAATTGCCTCTTTTCTGGTGTCATCTAGTATCCTTGGAAACGAACTTAATTTTCAATAAATGTGAATCGAAGATTTTTTTTTACTTTCATTTTTTAAATGGTTAATATTGATGAAAATAACAATTTTTATGCATGTTTCTTATGTGAAATTGTCTCAGGAACACGAATATGATAAAATAATTACCAGAAAATGGGATCTAAGGGGTCCTCCGAGCAAAAATTCACAACCCAAAAATTCACTAAAAGTAAAAGTGTTTATGTTTATTTAATATGTTAAACTGCCTTACCCAAAGCGTTCTCAGTCTCAGATGGTAGTCCCAGATGTCCCCTACAAGCTGCAGGTCGAAGCGAGTTGATAACGTCATGATTCGAATTCCCGGACGCTTCGAAACCCGGACACTTCATCTTGTTTTATCAATTATTTGGATATAAGTTCGCATTATGAATGTCAAAACTGTGTCATTTGATGAATTCCAACATCAACTTTCATTTAAAGTTTGTTTCAACGCTGTAGTTTATGCTAAAACAATTAAATACAATAAAATTATAAGTTTATCAAAAATACGAAACATTTCACTTGAAATATTTCATAGACGTTCGAAGCACCGGGAAGGCAAAGCAGAAATTCATGGTTTCGATTTCCTTAAATTCAAGCAAATTTTTATATAAACTATCGATTGTTTTGATGTTAACAGCTTATTTGAGACCTAAAGAATGCCATTCACTAACATTTCAGTCCAAATTTGTGCGATTCATAAGTAAAATCGACTGTCCGGAATTCGAAGCAAAAGTGTCCGGATTTCGAATCAGCTTTTAGCAGTGTCCGGGATTCGAAGCACAACAAGTCATTTTAATTTTCAAATTCTGATGAAAAATTGTTAGAAAAGACATATTTTGCATGCATTCTCTTAAAACTGACTGTTTATACTAAATCCTGATGATATTTCTACATTTCCAACTTATTACCTGATTTTTTGCCAGCTATAACAAAAATAATATGCTACTAAGTGTCCGGATTTCGAATCATGACGGATGATGGACGGATGATGGATTTCGAATCATTATCTGGATGGAACATTTTTTTATTTGAGTTCGAAAATTATGCTATTTAATGCCAATAACTCCCTTCAGATTCAACCAATTGGGATGCTTTTTCCTGCATTTTGTTGCATTTTTTAAGCCCTTTTAGATGCATTTTGAATGCAATAAAATATTGCCCAGTCTTGATTTGGTCCCAAAACCTCAAATCAACATTCAAGCAGTATTGAATTTAACTTCTATCAATTCTCAATGTATACATAAATTATGATGAGTAAAATTGGCGTATACATCATTGTTTTTTTGCTTAATAAAATGGGCCCCAGAGCAGTTTTTACAAAAAATTAATTTTTGTATTTTTTAATCCTACTGAAACTTTTTTTGTGCCTTCGGTATGCCCAAAGAAGCCATTTTGCATCATTAGTTTGTCCTTATAATTTTCCATACAAATTTGGCAGCTGTCCATACAAAAACGATGTATGAAAATTCAAAAATCTGTATCTTTTGAAGGAATTTTTTGATCGATTTGGTATCTTCGGAAAAGTTGTAGGTATGGATACGGACCTAAAAATGACTTTAACTTGAAAACGGTACCCTTTATCAAAAAATCACTGAAAAACTTTTTGATTGCAAATTTGATTTTACATCTAAAAACGACCAATATTGTTTTTTTTTTTTTGAAAAAATCAGTATTGATTAAAAAATTCATAACTTGGTCAAAGATTTTTTGCACAACCTGGAAATTTCTTAAAAGTTGGCATTTGATGTCCTCAAAAACATATCAAAAAATGAAAAAAAAATAAATGAAAAATAGTGATTTTTTGCAAATCCAGTTTTAGTGACAAAAAGTTAAATAAAAACTCACCAATTTTTTTACCGTGTTTTTTTCTAGTGTAGTCCATATTCATACCTACAACTTGGTCGAAGACACCAAATCGATCAAAAAAATCTTTCAAAAGATACAGATTTTTGAATTTTCATAAATCATTTGTGTATGGACAGCTGCCAAATTTGTATGGACAATTATATGGACAAACTAATGATGCAAAAGGCACCACAAAAGTTTCAGTCGGATAAAAAAAATACATAAAAAACGAATGACCGAAATCTGAGAGAACTGCCCTGTAGTTTATTTAAAAAAATAGAGCTCTAGTAATAAAAACGCACATGACCTAGTTTTAAAGATTTTTTTTTGCAAATTGGTCTCTTCTGAACTCTTGAAAAATATGATTTTTTTACATCAATAAAACTAGAGAAAATTCATTGATTTCTTAATTTCTTAGATATGCTTTAAACATTTTACAGAACATTGAAAAAAAGAAACAATAAAAATTACATCTGGGAATGTGGAAACATACTGAGTCAGATAAAATCAAGATGTTAACTTAAAAAATGTCTAAATTTACACATTTTATTTTTACCGGTATCAGGGGTGACATTGGGTCTGGGAGTGAGATGGGGTCATACACAAATTCGGAATTTCGTATGACCCAATCTCCCCCTCCCTTTAAACAGATCCAATGTCATCCCTGATGACGGTACTTTAAATTTTGAAAAAATGTCGCTATTGAACTTTTATTTTAATATTCTCCCAAGAAAAATCCAATTTGTTTTGACATTCAACGTAATTCAAAGAAAGTCAAATAATCTTAATTTTATTCGTTGTTGCCTCCCTGCAAATTGAAATTCTTTTTATTTGATAATAGATCGATATCTCTTGGCAGTGCTGTCAGATTATATAATTTTTTTTTCCAAATAATCATCTGCCATTAACAAATAAAAAGATTTTAGTTTTTTTTTTCGAATGAACATCTTTGCATGTTTTATTTCACACATTTCGCCTGAATTGAGATAAAATTACACTCTACAAAGGTTATACTCAACCATCACAGATTTCAACCTTCACAAATTTACCATGTTTTAAGTGTGCAACCACCTTTTTTTTTGAAAACACATCCTAGATCACAGGACAGAGTTGTAAGTAAAATGCTTAGATAAGGAAGGTTGCACATTTAATGATTGAATAATTATTCCAGTTAATAACAGATCATTAAAATATCTAAATATTTTTGGGCTCATGCACAAACAACGTGGCATCTAAATTGTATAATTTGAACCCTTTTTCCTCCCCCTTCTCCAAACATTTTTCTTAACTTTTTGTATGAACCATGGTTTTTTCGCCAGACACTCCCCCCCTTAAAGGCCACGTGGTTTATGGACGAGCTCTTGTTATAGTTTAATCAATATTAGTTTTTTCTCTAAATATCAGCACAACAAGAATTTTTAGCAAAACTTTTGAGGCATTTTTTTTATCTTAAACAGTAAGTAAACACACACAGGATATAAAAAAAAAAAAAACAGTTTCCAAAGCAAACATAATATTTCTGCATATTTTATTTAAAAATACTTCAATCGCAGCCTGATATTTGATTTTTTTACGAGAAATCTGATTTTTGGCGATAAAAAATTAACTTTTGTAAATAGATTGTAAAGACAAAATAGAAAACGTTAATTCAAATCCAGTTTTGTAGCACTGTAATCTTCTTAAAAACATACTCGGAAAGCTATTTCCAGACAAAAAACTTCACCAAATCTTATTTTTAATCCACGTTTAATCATCTCAACTTCGCTATTTGCGATTGGTCGGCTGACTTTAGTAAACAAGTCGAACAAAACTGCACACAAAAGTGGCTCGAAAAACTTTTTCCTCTCCGTCTAAAAACAACCTTCAAAATCTGAAAAGAAACCATCGGAAAAGACGATGCTGATAAGAGAGAGGGCCCTCCCCTATCGAAACTTTTGCTTCCTCTCCCTGCTTGTTTGGTTACAATTTTTATGTTTGCTCCTCTTTTCAAGACAGTTTACAGCCAATGAAAGTAAAGAAGAAAAGCGCATTTTCTTCCTTGAAAAAAAAAGCGCAAGGGAAGGTTGTTTGCGCAAATTATTACGATGGTTTGAAAAAGTTTTCCGAGTAAAAAATTTGCGGTGCAAAATATTTTCGTAAATTGTTGGGAAAGATTGTAGAGAATGCATTCAACGAAAATTATGAATAAGTTTTGATAATGCAAAGCATATTTTGAAGAAAAGTTACATTTTGCGACTGACAATTCTAGGCCAATTTCCCACACAAAACTGTGTCTGGTTCTGCGCCGGACACCTTATTTATTGCCCGTGAAATTTCCAATGAATGACAAATTCCCTCACCGTCACGGTTTCACTTTCTAACTTCCTTCAAACTGGCGAACCGAAAGAAGCTTGACCATTCGGCTGGAGTTTGAAATTTTTGTCAAGCAGTAAAAAAAAAGTAGAAAAATCGACATGCCAACATCGCATGTGACAGTGTGCGAAAATGATGCAACACAAATGATACGGTCAATAAGTGTTAATTTGAATTTATGTGCTCTTGCGGCCATCAGCATTTTTGCATTTGCATCGCTTTTCGTTGGATGACGGCTCGATACGAGATGTAATTTATCTCCCAGACCGTGGCTGTCTTCAGCATACTGTCCAGTCAGTGTGTCCAAGAAATGTGTAATGGTTGACGCTTTGTAATTGTAGTTGAATAACTTGGAGTGACATAGATCAAGCTTTAGTAACTAGTCACATAAACAAATCTATAGATATTTTCAACGTCCAAAAATTGTCTACAAATCCACGATGTCGTGCTATCTAGTCGCTTTTTGACGTTCCGAGAAAAATCTTGAATAAACGAAAAATACACAGTAAAAAATCATGGTCATATTACATCTGGGAACAGTGTTGAAAACCCGACGACCCCTCTTCAATACCTTGTGTTTAGTGGTTTTGCAACAAGTTGCAAAAAGAAGATTTTTTCAGCACGAGTTTTACATTTATCCAACGGGATTGGATACAAACGGCGAGTGCTGAAAAAATGTACAACATTTTTTGCAATTTCGAAAAACTCTTCATGAATGGTATTTTAAGTCAAACATTCATGTGTTTAGTAAATTCACCGTTCAAAAAAAATATATAAAAATGTTACTTTTCGGTACTATAGTTGAAAAATCCAACTTTTCAGCACCCATTTCAGTGCTGAAAATATCTACTTTTCAGCACTGAAATTGGTGCTGAAAAGTTGAACATTTCAACACTACACACTATGAAAAAAACGTGTAATTTTCCGTCAAATTTGATGCACATAACTGGAGCGTCAAATTAAACGTAAAATTACACGTCCAAAAATCATCCAAGGTCGTGTAAAGTTACATTAAACGTAATTTTGGTGGAAAAATATTCCAACAGGAATCGTATGATTCTTATTGGATGAATAAAAACGTGTTTTCACTATCTTATATCAGCATTTTTTATTAAAGCACATCATAATTAATAACACAATTTTCACTAACAGCACAAAGTTGTCCTTTCATGTTATTTGCTCTCGATTTTAAACGTTTTTTGCTGCCGCTGGCTTTTGAGCATCATTTTAGTTTCATTTGACCCAATGTCACCCCCTCTAAGGGGTGAGATTGGGTCAATTTTCAAACTATTGGCATTTAAGGTAGAGTTCATCAAAATCCACCATATTTTGGGAAAATGTTAGTAAACTATCTAAGAACAAATCTACGTTGAAAGATTTTCGATGTTATTTAAATTGTTTTTGTTATTAAGTAATTAGAGAGGTGTATCGTTTTTTGACCCATAGTCACCCCCAATGACGGTATCAAAAAGTAACATTTTTCATTTTTTTTTATTTGAACGGTGAATTTACTAAACACATGCATGTTTGACAAAAAAAAAATCATTCAAGGAGCGTTTTTCGGAATTCCAAAAAAATGTTAGCAACTCGTTGCAAAACTTGATTATATCAGCACTCGTCATATTTATCCAACTCGGTAAACCTCGCGCTGAAAAAATCTTATTTTTGCAACTTGTTGCATTTTGCACTTCCGCCGAGAAAATACTTACTTTTCCTGTCATTTTCGAACGACAAAAAGCCTTATTTTCTGTACCAAAAATAACAGAATCAATTTGTTACTCTTTTCAAAATGAATGCTGGAAAGTACTCCTTTTCAGCACTGAAATGAATGCTGAAAAGTTGAACTTTTAAGCACTTGTTCATAAAAGTGAAAAAATATTTTTTTAATTTATGCAAGATTTATGCAAGATTTTTGTGAAACAAGCAACGAAAGCAAACTATAGATGAAAAATAATTCTCCTAAATCTAACAATCAAAATCTAAACTACTACTAATTTGATTTTTGCCTTCCTCACCTTACTTTGGAAAGGCTATAAAATCACTCGAAAAATCAACTTATTAATTTGACCTCGTAGACCAGGGGTGCCCAAAGTTTTTAGAGGCCGGGCCAAATTTGAAGCTCAAATGAGCTTCCAAATTTACAAAATAATTTACGTAATAGGTTATTTGAAAAAAAAAATAATTACGTTGTTTTAATTTAAAAAGACTAGAAAATACATCTATCTGCGAAAGTTTCTTGAAAAAACTGTTATTTTCTGAACATTTCGTTAATCAAAAATAATAGAAAAACAAAATGGCAGTTTTCTATTGGTATTGTTGATTTTATTGCTTTAAGTAGTTGAGAAAAAAAAATGTTTTTAACTGAAAGTACTTGTGTTTTCAATAAAATTTTACAGTTTTTTTTTTATATTTCGGAAATGGTGACAATTTATGTAACGGTGTAATTGTATCTTTAAATAAATTGTGACTAATAAAAAATCATTGAGAGCCCAAATTTCCTCATTTTAATGAAACAAATTGTAAAAAAAAGGTTGTAAGCCCCCTTGAAGTTAAATAGCAATCATATTTTTTTTAGTGTAAAATGTAATAAAAATAATAAAGCTAAATCCACATAAAATTTTATTAATATTTTGTAGTTTTTTAAAAAAAATATGTTTTTATCTGATTTTTAAACATTTTTTAGTAATGAAGGGGGGTTGGTTAACAAAAGCTTTGTAAAATAATTGTAAGAGCTTTATTTCTTCGTTTTCAACATTTTGTCTGCCTGAATAAGATGGTAGTCAATCAAATTCGTAATCCAACTGTTATGAGTTCGAATCCCGAGGGAAGGTTCCTCAATAAGTTTGAGGGTCAGTTTGTAAAAGGGTCATTTTGACTTTCAAATTAATATAGAATAGTTTTATTTAATGCAATTAATACAGATTCCTAAATATTTCCAAAAATGTTTGAAGAAAGTTTTGACGATATTCAGTAGTTCCACTCACATTGAAACGAGTAAAATTGTTTTAATTATTAAGATTTTTGAACAAAATATTTGTGCCCTAAAATGTGTTTTATTAAAAACAAATAAAAAAAAGTTTAGTTTATAATAAACCTTAATTTTGAAAAAGCATAAAATCACTTTAGAAGTGGTCAGCGGGCCATTTTACATAATCTTTCGAAATGGGTCCGCGGGCCACAAAAATTAACCTCGCGGGCCTCGTTTGGCCCGCGGGCCATACTTTGGTCACCCCTGTCGTAGACCCACCTCAGAACCATGTTCTGAGCAAATTTATGTGTGGATGCGTGTAGGTGGGTGGACAACAAAAAATTTCACTCGATTATCTCCGGACAGGATGAACGGATTTTGACCGTATTAGTCTTATTCGATCCGTCTTGGTCCCGTAGGTCTCTATTTAAAATCAGCAAGTTTAATTAAGTACTTAAAAAACAATTTTGGCGTAACTGTGTCTAGAAGATAGTAAAACGGGTGGTTTTTGCACGATTTCAGATTTCAGAAAGGTATTAAAAAGACCTTTCCAATGAGCTCATAACATTGAAAATCTGACAACCCTATCAAAAGTTATTAGCACTTAAGTGTAATTTATACACTTTTTGGAGGCCGGATTTCAGATATTGTGAAAGAAATATTGTCTGAATCTTCCATGCGAACTATCGTTGGATATGGTTTTTATCAGACCTTGCCGATGAGCCAGAAATATGCGAACCCTATCAAAAGAAATGAGTAATAAAATTGATTTGTTAAACATGTTATGGGAGAATGTTACAATTTTTACTGAATGTATTGACTTTATAAATGTGAGGAAGGCACTAACCACCCAAAATTTCCTTCATTCTTAAAAAAAATAACGTACTTGTATATGCAGACGACATGAAATTGTATATGGAAATAGGAAATGCCAATGACAGTCATGTATTCCAAAACGAAATTAATCTTTTCTACACATTGTTTAGTAAAAGCCTACTCCAATTGAATGTAAAGAAATGTAATTCCATTGCCTTCAGCAGAAAACATGAAACACCAAACATAACAGTATTATTAGGAAACCAACCAGTAGAAAAATGCAAAGTAGTACGTGATCTAGGTGTCATCCTAGACTCACAACTAACTTTTGTAGAACACTATAACACAATAATAAACAAGGCAAAAAGTACATTAGGCTTTATAAAGCGCTTTGCATTCAACTTTCAGGACCCGTATACTATTAAATTACTCTATATAACGTATGTCAGGCCACTCTTGGAATACTGTAGTATCGTCTGGAATCCATACTATGCCGTACATCAAGCACGTATTGAATCTGTCCAAAAACAATTCTTACTGTACGCACTACGTAAACTTAACTGGACTGCATTTCCTCTCCCATCGTATGAAGCCCGCTGCATGCTCATAAACATACAATCATTACAAGAACGTCGTAAATTTGCCATGCTCTCTTTCATCAACGACATTATTTCTCAACGCATACAGTCAGCAGCATTATTTTCAGAAATACGCAATAGTATTCGTGAACCAAGCCGTACTCTTAGACATTCACCACTTTTTAGAATAACTGCATACACGACAAATTATTTAAAAAATTCGCCATTAAATCAAATAATGCGCTTTTGTAATGAAAATTCACAGTACATACATTTCGACATGTCTAAACCGGAACTACGAAAAAATCTATACAATAGAAATAATATCTAGTATGTAAGAAAATTGTAAGTAGTCTACATAAGCTTGACGAATAAACAATAAAAAGGTGGATTAAGTAACATTTTTTACTTAAATTTCTCTTCGAAAATTATTATTGACACTCAAAAATGTAACTAACTAGAATAATTTGGTTTGCTAAAAAAAGTGCAACACTAGTGAATCGAATGAAATCAAACAAATATAATACAATACAAACCAAGATCCGTTAAAAAGTCGGTTGGAAAAAAAATAATGTAATAATTGAATCTTAAATAACCCTAAATTTTCAAACTGACAGTAAACATAAATTAGGGGGGGTTTTAAAATGTTGTAAGTAGGTGCAAAGTGGTCCAAATAATTTAAACACATGTTTGGCGTTGATACATTTTTTTGTTTGTCTCACATAAAATTCATAGTAATATTGAATTTGTACAAAAATTAAGCATGGATTTCAAACAATTATAAAACTAATCAAATTTTCAAGTTACAGTAACTTTTATTTGTGTTTCAAATGCGGCTCGCGCTATAACGGCAAATTGCCAAAACGGCTCGCGAGATTCAGATGGCTGAAGAACAGCGGTTTAGATGATTGCTCAATGCTCAACAAATATTAGAATGGCAATCGATCATTGTTGGTAAAGAAAACATCCTGTAAATTTTGTGTGATTATGATATATTTTTTAAATGCAAATAATTCGCTGCGTTTGGTACAATTTTATTTTTGGGATTATCTTGTTTTATCTTGGATATTTCTTTTTTAAGCTAGGAGATGCATTTCGATGAAGCTTTATCATATCTTATCAAAATAAATTCCTCAACTATCTGACCACACACCTACCAAAGTCAAGCTGCTTAAAATTATCAAGAACCTGTCGTAAAAGCAACACATCATCCCATAGAGATGAACTTTGATCATTTTTTTTCCAGCCTAAGTACAAGAGCCCACATAATGCACTCCAAACACAAACCAGCAGCTGGACCTCTCGGGGTGTTACACCTTACACTCCCAGGTTTCGTTGGGGATATGTCACGCCGGTAAAGATTCCCCACTCTGACAGTACGACAAACCTCGGAGTCGGAATCGTTGCGCTTGTAGCGGCTGAAAATAATTAAACAAGACACCAAAACGCGACAAGCGCAAAACTTTATGAGCCCTGCTGGAAGAAAAAGGTCGTTAAAAAGTGCTTCAAACAGGACGAAAGAAACAAAAAGACGCTGCCCTGTAATAGATGGACAGCCGAGCGAGCCCAGGCCAAATGGTAATTAAATTATTTATGGCCATTTCTTTCTCACAGTGGCCGGCCAGCGGTAGCAGTGGTGATATTGTAAGCGGCAGTGCTGCCAGGTTTGAAGATGATGGCTTAGTGAAAACCCAGAAAATATCTGGCAACACTGCCGACCACCAAGGGGGGCTTCTAGCGTCCATACCGTCCTCAAGAATTGCTACATTACTTACTTGTAGTGAGAAAGGTTGCCACGCCGCGGCCAATGAAGCAGTCATCTTTTCCCGAGATATGACCATAAATGTTCACGCGGTGACATGACTCCCTCCTCGCGCACACACAAACAGACGACGACGATTAACTATCTAGTTCAAGGTATTAAATCTTATCCGCGCGCGAGCAAACAGCGCTTCTGGAGCGTGAGAATCTTCACCGCGGGTAATGACTTCGAGGAAAAACTATTTTATTAATACAAATTTTGGCTGAGTTGGTTTCCACGACCTTTGGGGAAGGCATTAGTTGTCCTGCTGCTGGGAATGCTGCTTGCGTGCGAGGTGGCCCCGGGCGTAGCTCTGGAATGAAGACATAAAAGTGGTCAAGTTGCTGGAAGTTGTGGAATTCCGACAAACCTGTATCTTGACTGCGGCGGACTGTTCTTTTTGGATCTGCCGACGCACGAGGTGACCCCTTGCCAATGATTGAACCAAAGTGGCCGCCCCGTCGAGGTCATCGTTCGCCGGGTCAGCTACAACAGTGTTGCTGGGGCCAGGCTCTGGGCTGGAATCCCACCCAACGTTGGCGAATTTCTTCCTGGTTTGACGACCCCGGAACACCGACTGGATCATTGTGGCTGCTTCTTCCTTTTCCTTCTCTTCCGGTTCTCCAACTTGTCCGGTGATGACCATGTCTACGATGCGCAGGATTTCTTCACGAGCCCGGAATTTGGGATCAACGGCGTCGTCTATGAGTTCGTTCAAAACCCCCGATGTAACCTGCTTCTCCTGATGCTTCCGGACGGCCTGCTGAATAATTGTGGCCTTTCGATCCAAATTACGACGCTTCTTCGAATAATAAGCCCTGTAAGCCTGCTGAATCCTGATCACAGCACGATTCATCTCCTCCTTTGTAGCTCCGCTGGCTGCGTAGACCCCCAAGGTATGCTCCGCAGCTTCCTTCCAATCGCTGGTCACCGCCGGGCCATGATACTCCTTGTACACGTTCCGCAAAAAGTACGTCCTGTACGCCCTCTCAATGACCTTCCCAGCCTTGAGCGCTTCCTGTTCCGTGAATCCGCACTCATCAACCAACCGCTTCAGAACCTCCGCCTCCCGGAACGCTTCCCTCAAGCTCTCATCCGAAGTCCGCACCTGGAAGTGCTTCCGGAACGCCTCCCGGATCATCGCAACCGCCCGTTCGGCTTTCTCCGCCTTGTCAATGCCCAGCTCGTCCAGCAGTTCGATAATGTTCAGGCTGGTGTCCAGAACGGTGTCGACGACCCGGTTCGCCACGACCTGGTTTTCACGGCGCACCAGCTTCGCCTCCAGGTAATCCGCGATAAAGTGGATCGGGCTTGGTGGCTGCGCGCGCAGGACTTCCCGGCTGATTTCGGACATGAGCTCTTTGAGCTCTTCCGGGACTGGGATTACGGCGCCCGGAGTGCGCTGGCGGTGCAGGAGGTAGTTCATCTTGAGGGAACATCAACCGTGACAACAGTGATTTGTGGATTGCTTCGATTGAAATTTGTTGGCTTTTGCCCAACCGAATCTCAAATTGAGGATCACATTACACGTGGTGGTGCGCGTGAACTTGGCCTCCTTCGTTTAGCTCATGACACTTGATCTGGTCAGCCCTCTTTTTGTAAGGTCTGTCATCAAAACCAACCAGCAAAATACTTCAGATGCAACCACTTGAGCAAAGAAGGAACTCGAAGAAAAAAAAAACAGTCCGGGTCGAGAAATTCGACACCGGAATAGCGCACCGGAAAATGATTAACATATTAGTGCGGGACCCCTCCAGCGGGAAGATCCCGGTTGATCCTTGCGTAATATATCACCATCAGCCGCTGAGGTTTGAGTCACTTTTGCTGGGCTGACTTAATGATTGAGGTTAGGAGCAGGCAAGAATGCCACGCTAAGGCAGTTTCTCGAACGAGGGTGGAAAAAGTTCCCATAGCGATCGATAACCGCACCCTGGCAGCAGGCCGTGGTTGGGTTTGCTGTGGTCCGTTGCCACCGGTGATCCTTGCACACGGGATTGAATGTCAGACACCCAGAATGAGAATGTTTGAAAATTGAACAAAAATTAATATTAAATTTTGTTTCAAAACCTCGATAAAGAAATCTTGTCAAAATTAAAAACGTTTTTTTCCGGAACGTAAAAAAGCAACCTACGACAATATAGCACAATCACGACAAAATGACGTACAGTTCAGACTCAAATATTAGAAGTCCTCACAATAAAATTGATTTTGATAGTTGAATTAGGAATCCTAAATTTAGAAAATTTTAAACATTTCTTTCCATTATTTGATAATCCTTAAAAAACCTTCGGATAATCGAAATTCCGGATAACCGAGGTTTCGGATAATTGAGTCTTAACTGTATTTAAATACACTCAAACCCCGATGGTTTGACACCAACTGTTGTCAAACAAACGGAGCCACTTTTTAGTTTGACACCCCCTTAACAAGGAGTTCACATACACAACCAAACGTTTGTTTTGATAGTGTGCAAATGCGCCGTGTAAAAAGTGACAGTTTGTCACTTTTGCCTTCCATTATAGCTTTTGCAGGATTATAGCCTTACCTCAGTGAGGCTATAATCCTGCTCTAAAAATGAACTTTTCACAGAAAGCTCGTAGACCCACCTTCATGTATACCTATCGACTCAGAATCGAAAACTGAACAAATGTCTGTGTGTGTGTATGTGTGTATGTGTGTGTATGTGTGTGTATGTGACCTGAATTCTCACTGAGTTTCCTCAGCACTGGATGAGCCGATTTTGGTCAAACTAGTTGAATCAAATTTGGTTTAAGGTCCCATACGTACCTATTGATTTTTAGAAAGTTTCGATATGTAGTTCAAAAGTTATGTATAAAAATGTGTTTTTGTATTTTCCGGATGTTGGATAAGTGACCGGAAATCGATTCAAATATCGTCATGATATACATCGTTGGTTAGGTAATCGCAAGACCTTTCCAACGAGTCTAAAACATTGAAAATCCTGGCTCGAGTTATGACCACCTAAGTGATATTTATGTACTTTGTTGATGCCGGATCTCACTTAAATGTATTAAAACTATATCCGGAACCATCATCCAACCTTCCGTTGATTAGGTAATAATAAAACCTTTTCAACGAGCCCAAAACATCAAGGATCTGGCAACCCTGTATCGAGGTATGACCACTTATGTGTTATGTATGTACTTTTTTGAGGCCGTATCTCACTTACATGTATAAAAACTATATCCGGATCCATCATCCAACCAGGTAGGTAGTCGAAAGACCTTTCCAATAAGTCCAAAACATTGAAGATCTGGCAACCCTGTCTCGAGTTATGACCACTTAAGTGATATTTCTGTACTTATTTTTTGCGGATTTTAAGAAAACTTAATGATATTTGTGTCTAAACCCATCGAATCACCAATAGTTGTTAAAAGTGAGGAAGGCACCAACCACTTAGGTGGATTAAGTTAGTTTTTAGTTTCACTTTGACCAACCAACGGGGTACAAACTTTAAAAAGTGTCAAACGAAAAAGGGACCGGGAGTTACAAATTGTATTTGATTTCAGTTCAGAGTGCACTTCTAAAGCGGGAAGAAAGCGGAACAGTTCACTCAAGTCACGGCACGCAAATATATAGTTCAGCCGCAGGTTCACACGGACGCCTGACGCCGTGCTCGTCACCATCTGGAGAGTTGACTTTTCAGCCTATCTCGTCGTTTCCAAGGAAACGAATCCCATACATCCCTGTTCCTTGTTCCTTGACAGCGTCATTTTAACGAGGGTGGGACTACTAGATCAGTTCCAACCTCACGAAGGAAGAAACGGTGGGAAAATGTTTAAATGCCTTGCGATTGTCCTTATTAGTGGGACCTTTTTTGAGGTTATGTCGAAGCAGACGAAATTGTTTATGTTTTGCGGAAGCGCTTAATTTGTTTCCCCGTCGAGGTTGTTGCTGCTGCCGGAAGGTTCTCAACGCCACGCCATACACCGTAAACGTGTGACAGGTCTAGACCTGATAAAACGTCCCGCGTGGATGTGTACTGCTGTGTAAATTCGACATGTCTTGTCAACATGGCCATTGACGTCGCGTGTGAGTTCATTTTCGCTTAAAAATAGATTTTTAATTGAATTTTTCTCAAACCGTCTGTAGGCACCACCGTACCTAGCCTTCCGCCAGTGGAAATGATAAAATTCAATTTAATTCACACCCTCTCGAGTACAATTGTTGACATTTCGTGGTGGGTGTGGCACATTCACACATTCACACGTTGAGAGTACGAAATAAAAAATGAGCTGGTGAAAAAAAAATCGGGAAGGAAACCACTGACATCGCAACGTTTTCAGGCGTTATCATGGTAACACAATCGAGTGTGAGATTGGAGTTGCTGGGTGGGTTCCGGTTGCCAGGGTGGGTTTTTTTTGCTCTGATTTTCAGCATTTTGACCATTTTTGTAGAGGTGTAACCTCCAGCGGTCCAAACGGGTTCGAGTTGGAAAACAGCACTCGATGTTCGGTTTCAGAACAACATTTTGCGAGTTTTTGTAATGTTTGTATTAAGAAAAAGTTATTGTTTTATTCTATTATCGTTTTTATTTTTTCATGCAAAATGATTTATATCAATTTATAGTCAGCTAAAAAAGTCACACATAATTATCAAATAAAAATTAAATTCGAGTAGATTAAAAGGGCGACTCACCATAATCATTACCACAGAACATCGTTATGGGCACGAGTACATCGTTTTTATGGACTGTATATCTGTGGCTACCAAACCGACCTTGTTGCCAAAGTCTCCAGTCCAGGGTTTCTGCATTTAGAAGTATAACCGATCAATGGGAAATAATTCAGAAAAAAGGAATATCAGCTCCTTACCAAGTTGTTCATCACTGGTCTGTTATAGCTAACAGCTCCTCCCCACTTGGAGTAGTGCATCACGCTACCGTAGTTGTACGGAATACCGTACAGCAACGTTTGGCTTGCTGCCAGCTTGCCAAAGTTGGCGTTATAGAATGCGGCTGAAATTGAGATATTAAAAGTTCAGATTTTCAATTGCGGCCAAATTACTTGTCTGATACTTCGGATCCAGTGCTCCCATATCGATGCTGACGTAGCTGTCACGATCCGGGCGGGTAAACTCGTGGTAGAAACCAAGCGCGTGCATCAGCTCGTGAGCCACGGTGCCGGTGCTGATACAGCTCGGTACCTGCAGGTTCACGTGGTTGTAACTGTTGTTCAAGCTTCTGCCGACGTACGACCAACAACCGGTGGCAGTGTTGTCGATCGTAACGAAGGTGGCCTCCGTGGTTCGTGGCACGAAACGGACGCACGTGTTGGCAGCGTATTGCGCCATCGCGGTGGTGATGATTGTCTTGTTGGCCGCAGCTGCAAAATCAATCAACTTGATTCATTTCAGTGTCGCCAAAACAAACCAAAAAAACTTACAGAACGTGTTCGCGATGACGTACGGAACCACTGCGCCGGGCCATCTAATGTTCGAGTTGACGATCGGCACCGCATTTTCGGCCACATCCGGCTTCAGCATGATGTCCATCTGGTAGTAGTAGCCCATGCCCAGCTCGAACGGATGGGACCGGTTCACCCCGTGCTTGTAGTTACGGTGGCGTTTGCCAACCTCCGTGCTCGGTTGAGTCGCAAAGTGCGGTGCGCCACGCGTTCCGTTGACCGGGAGACGGTAGTCATGGTAGCGGGCCCAGCATCCGACGATCACCGCGGTGAACACCACTAGATAGCTTAAACGGTTCATTTCGAGTGATGGAATTTGAACAACAGATCTTCACTATTTATATCAATGTTATCAATGAATTCGCAGTGTTTACAATTCATTCCTATGACGTAGTATTTTGACTGTTTTTAAAGTACGTACGTGACAAGATCACAACAGTTAAGCGAAGTGGTTGGTATCTGAACACACAGTCTAATTGAACAACAATGCAGAACATTCTTTTGGTACGTTTGTTTTCAAAGACAGCATTGTGCATCTGAATGTGCCATTTCCGGAGCTTAAAACAGATACAGATCTCTGTCTGCCAGTTTGTCTAGACAAATTTGGCTAACATAACAATCTGCACCTTATTATTGATACCATCAGTGGGGGTGACTATGGGTCATAAAACGATACACCTCTCGTAATTTCTTAATAACAAAAATAATTTAAATAACATCGAAAATCGTTCAACGTAGATTTGTTCTTAGATAGTTTACTAACATTTTCCCAAAATATGGGGGAAAATGGGGGACTACCTTAAATGACAATAGTTTGAAAATTGACCAAATTTCATCCCTTAGAGGGGGTGACATTGGGTCAAATGAAACTGAAATGATGCTCAAATACAACGATATGGTAAAAACAAGTCATCCAACAGTGTTTCTTGTTCGAGGGAATTGTATTGACATGCTACAGTGTTTGACGTGGAGATTTTCAAACATTTGGGTAGTTTTGGAGCAATTCCAACAAAAATATTAGAAAAATGATTTTTCGAGAGGTAATTTTTGGCCAAAAACGTGCCTCAACTTTAAACAGCTGCCAAAATAAGAGAATTTGTTCTAGGAACGAGATTTTTTCAGCGATGTCATCTTAAGATGTTCCCTACACAACCCTTTTAACAGAATTCAGTTTCATTGAGAAGAATCTGAGAAATGATAAAATACGTAAAAAATCACTTTGACCCAATCTCACCCCCAGACCCAATGTCACCCCCACTGACGGTACTCCTTATTCCGAGAGCCAAGTACAAACAAATTTCGGAAAACGCATACAGTCATCCCTCATATTCGAAACAGTTTACAGATAGGCCAATGTTCAAAAAATCATAGCAAATCGGTTATTGAACTTAATGATTCGCTTTTACCTTCATTTGAAAGCTTTTCGTGCGATCTTTCGAACGCTTTATCGAACAACTGCAGATTTTTACATTTATATCAAGTTTTTGAAGAAAAACTTTGACCCTTGAAATCCACAAATGGATCTCTCCAGGAGTACCGTAAAACGGGGTGACTTTGATAGGTTTGTGATTTTTCCGCAAAATGAAGAGTACAATTAAAATACGTAAGGAATGGTTCAGAAACATACTGACCGTGGTAGAGAAGTGTTCAAAGTACCTCAAGAAGAACTTTTCATAATTTTTTGAAAGGTTTATAAAGTTAGTTAACTATAGTTAAGAAAATGTTGATGGAAGTCATTATTTTAAACTTATCAAATTGTCATGATTTTCTCAATGAACATGATTTTCAATCGGAAAACGGAATGCATTTTCGGATTCTTTGGACAATTTTCCACTAGGAGAAGGTTAAATAAGTTTGTAAATAATAAATAATATGTGTTTTTGAAACACAATCAAAAAAAAAATCTCCAAATTTATAGGCAAATTACAGTTGAACAAATTTCATGTAAAATGTGAAAACTTGTGATTCATGCTTCGAATTCAGTATAAAATGCAATAAAAATCGATAATTTTATAAACAAAACAAGTTTTAACAAATTTCAGGCAAAATTCCGACTTTTTAACAATTTTACCTGAAATTTATATTATTTTGCTTAAAAGCTTCTACACTTAGTTAACTAAATATAAACATTGATTTTTTTCTTAAATACTATATCAGCTACTTTAGTGATGGTACATTTAACGTACAAATGAAGTTTGAACATCTTAAATATGATTTAACAAGAAAAACTATGACTATCAAAGTCACCCGGAATTAAAACTAAGAATTTTTAACGTAACTATTTTTCTAAACACCATTGAAAAAACTTTTTTTCCAAAATAGTGCATGGACTTTGTGTGTCCTACCCCAGTACATGTTTTAAAAATAATAATCTTGAGAAAAACCTTACCTATTGGAAAATATTCTAAAAACAAATTGAAATCCTATCAAAGTCACCCCGGTTTACGGTACACATTTGTAACAAAATAATGACTTCACACACTGCATTTAGTGAAACTCAAGCTTAGTGATGTTTTATCCATTGTCTGATAACTTTTTTTGTGAAAATATCAGTTAAATTCAGGTGTTCCACAATAGTGGGAGGCACAATAACATCCCACAATCATGGAACAGGCAATTTGGAGGAAGTGTTTTGCCGCTCTGAATAAAATAGACTTGAAGTGAAGTTTTTTTGTTCAAAAAGTACTACCTTTACTAGTGAAATAGCAAGAAAATGTCTAAATAAAGGCCTTAAAAATAGTAGGGTCGAGAGAAAAGCTGCATTTGGCATGCTTTTGACAAATTATCACCAAAGTGTTCCGAATTTGTGGGTGTTCCGAATATGTGGGATGACTGTAGAATGGTATTTTAAACAGAACAGAAGTTTGTTTTTCCTTTTTTATTAACCTACAATAAGTTTTTAATGTTCAAAATAACATGAGTGTATCGATATGTTATTTATTTTCCCTCTCATATTAGTATCTCATCTGTTTTTGAATTAATTAAAAATACATGTGCTTAAACTATTGCAATATTAATTCTATTTTTGAATCGCATTAAAAAAATACCTTCACCTGATCATGCTTCACTCCTACCAGGATCTTCTCCTGGCCATTGCCACTGCTCCTCGTCAACAGCTCCAGCGACTGATCCCCACTCGTATCCAGCGGCTTCACTCCCAACTCGCTGGTCAACTTTTGAATCTCCTCCAGCAACGGTCCCTCCCTCAACAATTCACCTCCCTCCGTCGTTGTCACCTCCGTATTATAACAACACAACCCGCCCTGACGACTCTCGCTACAACCGTAATCCACTCCGAACGCCGTAATCCGTCGATCCATAATGTCCCGCCGGGCGCCATCTACCCATCCACAGCTCCAGCGATTCCCGATCAGTCGCACCGTATCCAGCGCCGGGAAGGCCCCCGGGAACACCTCGAACCGCTGCAGCCGGTTGTAGCTGACCCAGAGGTTCCTCAGTCTGCCCAGCTGAAGTGCCGGCGACGCGTCGACGGAGCTGATCTGGTTGACCGACAGGTCCAGGTTCTTCAAGCTTTTCATGCCGGCAAACAGGTCCAGATCCACATACTCCAGCTCGTTTTGGGATAGGTCCAGCGTGGTCAATCCGGAGAGTTGGCGAATGCTGGGCGAGATCGTAGCCAGTTTGTTCCGGGTGATCTGCAGCGTCTTTAGGACGGAATTACGCACGGGACTGACCTCGAAGGAGGAAGTGTTTGTTTGCACCACCGAGAAGGTCTCCAGAATGGGTGATTCGAACGTGACGGCTGGAATGCTTCCGTACAGCAGGGACAAGTACCGAGTTCGGTTGAGCTCGGTGAACAGCTGAACGCCCCAGTGATCAAGGTAAAATGACTCCAGGATCAGCTCGACGGAGTTTGGAAAGAGGTAATTTTCGAGCAATCCAGCTTGGCGAATCGCTTGATCTGTTCGCGGTCTGTGATCGGGAACCGCTCGGGATGAGACATTTTGAGTGAGAAGCCCGATTGTTACGCTGAAACTTACAGAATTCAGTAATTACATATTAGAGACAAATTCTACTGTATACTCACACGAACAAAAATATTATGTGTGGCATGCTCCAATCAGTAATGAACCCAATTCGAATGCTTAATCAAGACTAAGAACGACTAAGATTTTACAATGCTCTGCCCAGTACGAAGTGGCTCTATGATATTTTTGCCGCGAGAGTGTTTGTTTCATTTGATTACAGCGTCATGAGGAATGCTGGAGTTGATAGCGCGGTTTACGTAGCCATAAATAATGTGAATCTGATGCTGGTCATGATCGAAAGTGAGGATGATTCGTTTCTTATGGAAAACAAAGGCAGCTTAACTCCCAAATCAATAAATATATTCTAGCTATTCACATTTTACTTAATTTGTAGGACACGCATACATTATATTGATGGCTTGCACATCGGAAGCAGCCAGACCGATCTTGTTGCCAAAGTCTCCAGTCCATGGTTTCTGCAAAATGAAAACTATTGTAGTACAAGATGACGAATCACTCCAAGATATTCCTACAATATTGTTCATCACCGGTCTGCTTCTGCTGGTGGACCCCGCCCACTTGGAGTAGTGCATCACGCTACCGTAGCTGTACGGAATGCCGTACAGTGGAGTTAAATTTGACGTCAACTTGCCATAGTTGCCGTTGAAGAACGAGGCTGAAAGTTGGACAGCATTGTACTGACTGATAGTTTTCCCTTCTTTTCAAAAATTCAAACCTGTTTGATACGCTGGATCCAGTGCTCCCATATCGATGGTAATGAAGTTGTCCCTATCCATCCTGGTGAACTCGTGGTAGAAGCCGAGAATATGCATCAACTCGTGGGCCACCGTTCCGGTGCTAACACAGCCAGGAACTTGCAGATTCACAAAGTTAAACTTGTTGTTCAAACTTCTTCCCACGTATGACCAACATCCGGTAGGAGTGTTGTCAATAGTAACAAAGGTGACCTCGTTAGTTCTTGGCACGAATCGAACACACGTGCTTTTGGTATATTGCGCCATTGCCAAAGCGATGATGGTCTTGTGGGCTGCAGCTACAAATAAAAAGTCACCGTTGAATTTCATTCAAACCAACCACCACACTTTTTATCGAATCTTACAGAAGTTTCCCTTGATCACGTAGGGCACCCTTCCACCGGGCCATCGATACTTATTGTACTCTATTATCTCAGGCTCCTCAGGCACCACGACAACGTCCGGCTTCAGCATGATGTCCATCTGGTAGTAGATCCCGATGCCCATCTCAAACGGATGGCACCGTGGCTTCAATCCGCGACTGTAGTTCCGGTGGCGTTTTCCGACTTCACAGCTCGGCTGGGTTGCAAAGTGCGGTGCACCACGAGTTCCGTTGATCGGTACCCGAAAGTCATAGTGACGTGCCCAGCTTCCAACGATCACTGCTGAAAGAGCCACCAGCAGCGAGTTCAAACGGTTCATTTTCTTTTCTGAAAACTATCGGGAGAGGATCGTGACTTTTTATAGCAAAGTTATCAGGCAATTCGTGCTGTTGCTGGAGTTATAGTCATCTCAACACCGGAAACTGGTCATGACTATGTGTAGTACATTTTTATCAATTTTGAGTTAAAGATGCAGATTTGATCATAAAAAATTAACTTTGTTCTAGAAAACCGGAACAAATACCTAGCAACCTTTCTGTTTAGACAAAATCATCATGCGCTTCAGCTTGCTGTTTTGGCATACACAGAAAAAAATCAATTCTCGAAACCGTGAAGTCAGTTCACGATTATGAGAACCACGAAGGAATATATTCACGTTTATGGTGCAAATGCACCATACTCATGAATAAATTCCTTCGTGGATCTCACATTCGTGAACTTAATTCACGATTACGGGAATTGATTTTTTTCTGTGTATGGTGTTTTTATGCGAACACAATCAGTACAGCAGACATCCAGATGTTCAACACTTTTCAGTCCAAGCTCCATTTATTTCATTTCTGGAGTTTTTTTGAAAAGCAAAAACAAAAAATTTGGTTTATTGGACCTTTCAAAAAAAAAACTCCAGATTTCTGCTTGGATTTGTTTCAAATCATCCTTCTCTAGCAAGGAAACAGCTTAGAGTTTGTCCCATGTTGAAGAAATCTCCACCAATCAATAACATGCTAAAATCGGCCAAAATATGACACCCTACCCCAGGGGTGCCCAACCTTTTGGCGCTTCGGGCCAGATCAGATTGTTCTGCAGCAGTGGCGGGTCGGAGCTATAAGGTTTGATAAATGTTGAAAAATCAACTTTTTTAATGATTTTTTTTTATCAGGTTCTTTGAAGTAAATAAATAAATAAACTAGTATAACTTTCAAAAAAATATTTATTTGAATTTTTAAATTATTTTATTCAAAATTGTATTGTAATTGCTTTTGTCGATTGCAATTAAATATTCGGATTTAAAATTTAACACAAAATTTGGATCCAAATCTTCTTTACAAAAATTACTCTTTTCGTTGTTGTGCACCTTCTTTGAAATATTTTACAAAATACTTTAAAATGATAATATACACACACATACAATTTAAAAATTGTTGAAAAAATATATTAAATATAGTCCGCCCAATTTTCGAAACAGTAATTCAATCTATATTTTAATTTTTTGTTTTGTTTTAAAGCATCAAAACATAGAATTAACTCGATATTATTAATTAGTAGATTATCACACTTCAATCAAGGATAACTGTTTTTAGATAGTCTTAAAAGAAATAAAAAAAAGTGAGCTATCGTTTTCGTATGTATATTGTATATAGAACCCTTTCAAAAAAAACTCAAGAAATGAAATGATACCTGTCAATGTAAAATTTCAAATAGGTTTAGTATTTCATGTTTTATATAACAAATATATAACAAATTATCTTTAAGTCACTATCGTCAACTGAGTAAAACCGGAACTACAGTCTGAATACATTAGATTAGAGATTGTAGAGCAATAAATTTGAAAATCGGTGTACTAATTCTTTTGTTCTGTTCCTGCATTGAACAAAATCAAAACATTTGGGCAAACATTGGCTATTATTATTTATTTTGTTATTACAGTATTTTATCATTTTTTTCGAAAACTGTATAAAAATGTTGTCTTATTTTGACAGGTTATTTATTTTGCGCTAAAATGATGTCTCAAAGCATATGCTTTCATTGAAACTAAAAATTTCAAACTTTTAATTAAACAAATATTGCCCCCTAAGAACAGAACAGAGGGCCTCGTGGCGCGGTGGTTAGCGGTTCGGCTGCCGATCCCTAAGTTGCTATGGGGCGCGGGTCCGATTCCCGCCTTATACTCCTGGCCTTCTATCGGATGGGGAAGTAAAACGTCGGTCCATTTGCGTAAAAGAGGTTTTGGGTGACTCACCACACATAACCTTTGGACGCCTAGAAATGAGCAGAAACTTGCAACAGAGCCCACAAAAGACCCGGGGGTCGTGAAAGTGGATTGCTTTGCTTTTTTACCCCCTAAGAAATGACTTGAATTTATGGAAGATTTTTTAAGTCAGTGCGACTAGTGCTGACAAAATCAAGTTTTGCAAAGAGATCCATACAAATTTTTTTGCAATTCAGAAAAACACCCTTTAAAAGAAGTTATGAGTCAAATGTTCATGTATTGTGTCAATCAACCGTTTAAATCAAAATAATGTTAAAAAATATTACTTTTCAAAACAAGTGCTGAAAACAGTCAACTTTTCAGCATCCATTTCAGTGCTGAAAAGCAGAACTTTTCAGCATTTATTTAAAAGTGTCACTTTTCGATTCTGTTTTTTTGGTACGTTTTTATCGTTCAAGAATTACAGAACCCGTGATGTAGGGGTAAGCGTGGTAGCCTCTCACCCAGTCGGCTTGGGTTCGATCCCAGACGGTCCCGGTGGCATTTTTCGAGACGAGATTTGTCTGACCACGCCTTCCGTCGGACGGGGAAGTAAATGTTGGCCCCGGTCTAACCTAAAGGGTTAGGTCGATAGCTCAGTCCAGGTGTAGGAGTCGTCTCCCTGGGTCCTGCCTCGGTGGAGTCGCTGGTAGGCAGTTGGACTAACAATTCAAAGGTCATCAGTTCGAATCCCGGGGTGGATGGAAGCTAAGGTGTAAAAATTGCCAAGGCAATGCTGTAGAGCAAATAATTTGATTATTTTTTTTTTTTTTGATATTTTTGCTCCATAATTTATTGACTTGATTAAAGCCATTCTTTATTATTTACAAAATATTTGCAGTGATCTTTATTTTCAGCATGATTAATTTGCTTTTTCAAGTTGATATTAAATAAATCTGCATCACTTAAATGTTATTCTGCAAATAGACATAATTTTTTTCTTAATAATTTAATAAAAAATCAATCAAAATCAACAGTCTACAAAGGCAGCACTAAGAAACTTACCATTTAGAAATTGTTGTGTTGATTGAGCGGTTCTGTGTCATTTCTAACAGAAACCAATAAAAAATCAAAATAGTAGGTAGAAAAATGCATGACTTTTGAATGGACAACCCCATAGTTGTATGGAGAAAACCAAAGCTGCAATATGGTTTATTTGACACAAGAATCGATGGACTAAGTCTCATCCAAAATACAAAATAAGAATTCACGAACAAAATTGTAAAAAGCTAGACAATTTCTACCCAGTAAAACTCAGGTGCCTTGCCCTTCCTATAACAAGAGTTACTTATTGAAATTCGCATTGCACACCTCCTGTTGCCAGCACAATAATTAGCACGTGTGTCCTTTCTGGTTGTTGAACGATATGAATGTAATTTTCACAGTACGCGCTTATTTCTTTGCAAACAAAAAAAGCATCCCGCAGCATGTCATGGCGTCACGCCTCCAAACAATACCCCAAAAACGTGCCGTTACGCATGACAGCATCCTCTGGACCGTCGGAATGGTCGTATCACTTTAATTGATGAGCTTCGGAGTTAACCCTGATCGGCTTATTTTTTATCCAAATTTTAAGTATTTTTAAACTAAAAACTAATACAGAAAGATGATGAAATTTAAATATTATAACATTATTTAATAATCTTGTTAGATTTTTTTTAATTTTTGGATGCATCTTTAGAATTTTTTTTTCTTTCGAGTCGATCCGCTAAGGGTTGACAAATTCACCAGAAATTCGCATTGCAATGTATTGGGGGTTATGCTGAAGTGCCACAGAGTGATCTGTTGAATTGCCATGTGATGCTTCAACGCCTTTTATGATAAACGAGGTGAAGCAATTATGAGCTGGTCCTGGTGTTTGGTCCCCAAGGAGTGTCAGCGGTGGTAGCAGGTTGTATGACAATGATCGATCACGGTGAGTGATAACTTTTATTAAATTTTACCACATTTTCGTGCCACTTTTGCACGGTTTCCATTGTGGTTGATAGATGTACATTATTGTGAAAAGGAACCCTCTTTGTGGATGTATAAAACCAATTGAGGAACATCTCTGTCATGTTTTTTTGATGTACTGTATTGATTCTCAGATTAATTTTAAACTTAGTTTTTAGTCTTGAGTAAATATTTTATTAAAACATAAGAATTTTTCTTCCCACTTTTCTAGAGTATTCTCAGATATGGGAGCAAATCTCTGATTAAGAGCTATATACCCCACATAATTTCTGCATTCCTGCATCAACAGTGGCATTTCTCGCTTAAACGACGATAAAATTAGTCACATTCCAGCACGAAAATGAATGAACACCAGTCTCAGAGCGCTTTAATTACACCCAAACACACCCGGAGAGGTAGAGAGACAGAGCAGAAAAGAGTCGATTAATTCCAAAATTATGCTGGCATCCAGTGTGAGAGAAAATTTAAATGTGCATCAAAATGTGATGGCACGCTGCACCATCATAATCGGTCACCGTCCCGCGATAGAACACAATTAATAATTTGGCTTTCACCACTTTTTCCGCTCTCCCTTGCTCTCGAACCATCATCAGCCTCACTGAGTGAATCGTGAGAGAGTGAAAAAATCATCAACTACCATCACGATAGTGCTCGATTGATTGGGTTTCCACTCTCTCGCTCCCTCCTCTATCATACGTTTGAATGTGGTTGAATTTTATGGATAAAGTAAATAAGTTCGAAAAAGGGTTTATCGGGGCGGCCGCCGTGTGTATTCAGTAATGATTTTATTGAAATTAATTCATTTTTCATTGAGCAATTTTTCCGCCTATCGGACTCATCCGGGTTGCGCGATACTAGAAGAGCACGCACACTATCAGAACAGAATGGGTGATTGTGGATGTGAAAAGCGAGATATCATGGTTTTTGTGGGGCGAATGTATGGCCTGGAGATTACAGGATTTAATTATGTAATTTAAGAACCGGCGAAAATCACTTCCTGGAATGACACAGATAATCGGCAAGTTTTGGATGTTTGAAACTAACTGTCCTTCAGTATCAAGGGGTTTTAGGCTAGCTCAAGTCCTTTTCAGGGCTGAGACCGTTTCCCAAGTAGTCGTAGACCAAAGCTACTGACTACTCATCACTCAGGGTCGGCATTACTACTAGGCAGATTCAAGGGAGACTTTCATCACACAGAAAAAACACGATTTCGATTCCACTTCAGCACTTTATTGGGTGATTTGTTTGGTGTGGGTGTGGGTTGTGTGAAGTGTAGGTGGTTTGGGGCACTCTTACCGCGCAGCTCAGCTGGTTCTCGTGCCGGATGGTCGCCGCCGGAGGAGCTCCTTCGCTCACACTCCGCGGCTAGAACTGTCCCGCTCGTGGGGGGGGGCTTGTTCTGCTGGCTGACGGTGGCCTGTTGTTCTGCGCTGCGGTTGTCCGGTCTTCGGCGCCGGATGCAGCGATTCTGCGGCCTTCACGGCCGGTACGGTGGTCTCCGGACTTCGTGCCGGGTCGGTTGGACGCACAGCGGGCGTTGCTGGCTTCGTCGGGCAGGCTTCTTCCCTCGTTGGCGAATCGGCAGCCCCAGAGTCCACTGATTCGGGCTGCCGAGAGGGGACTCTCCTTAACGATTAAGGCCAGCGGCCTGAGAGCTGTCGTCCTTGGCGTTGATGGCGCGGGGAGGCGCCAGACGACGGGGGTGGTCCTACTACGTTTAGACGTGGGAAGCTACCAACATGGGATTCACGCAACCCAGGCCGACCAATCCGAAACGGACTCGCACTCGCGGAACCTCCGTGTTCCACCGTTGTGGGGGCGCTTGACTACCGCCACTTGGAGCGCGACCAGTCCGCTCGGAAGCCTGAATACAAGAGCCCGATCTTCCCCAGATCGAGCTTTCTTTTTGGTTTTCCCGAGTCCATTTTCCCACCAATTCCTAATGTGTCAACAGCTGCGCTGTCAGGACACCCCACCGGGAAATTGGTGGGCTTCAGCCTCGCATACACTGTAAGATTTGCCCCATCCCACTGTTAAGTGTAGTGAGATGGTAATAAAAATACTGAAGTGAAACTTTCCTTCGTCAAGAATTGTGACCAACGGTTACATGTTTATTTAAAACAGAAAATTGGCTGCACATTTGGTGCAGTGCTTTTTGTTGGTCATTATGATGACCCAAATTGACAATCATAACTAAATTATGTGATATCTAATCCCAATTGGGTGTCTCATTTCAGGTCATGTCGAGGAAATCTCCTGCATCTCTCTTAGATGATAGATTTTGATGTCAGAAACAATGTTTTCTTAATCTAGAAAAAATAATAAAATACAAACTTCTTCCCACTCTTTTTTCATTGAGAGCTAGTTTTTCACCAATGTGTAACAGGTCGTATCGAGGTGCTCCGAGTTGGATGTAACTTTCAGCGTTTGTTTGTCTATACATGAGATGAACCAAAGGGCAATTCACTTCTGATACTGCACCAATATGAAGCCAATATTGGAGTCGATTCAGTATGCAACCTAGGAATACTGCGCCAGTATTATGCGCGTATGATATTCACGCTGATATTTAGGTAGATATGACCTCATATGCGACGAATATGGGGTCTATATCGTGACAATGAGAATATTATGTGCGTATGATACGCGTATGCAATATACTCAAAGTGATTAACCCCTAGAGATGAACTCATGCCAAATATGAGCCCTCTACGACAAAGGTAAGTGGGGTAAAACGTGCTTCGAAGTTTGAGGTCCAAAAAACCTAAAAAATCTTAAAATTACTCGCATTTTCGTAAACCTTCATCAATTCCAACTCTCTTAATTGCATTCGAAAGGTCTTTTGAAGCACTTCAAAATGTGCCATATAGACATCCAGGATCGGTTTGACTTTTTCTCCTAGCTTTTGCAAATTACTGGTAAAAATGGATTTTTTTTAAACCATAATATCTTTTTGCAACAGCCTCCAACACCCATATTCCCACAGGTCAAAAGATAGGTAATTTCATGGACTATAAGCGTATGGTGTTAACATTTTGGCCAATCGCAGTTTTTCTCATAGTTTTTCGATTTTTCTACAACAAACATTATACAACGTTAGTTTTTGCCCTGTAGGCTAAAATGACGGCACTTTTAGGGCTCATTTTTTAACATATTCGGAATCCTAAGGAAATTTCACGTTAGTTAGAAATATTGGAGTTGTAAATTTGATTAAAAAAATATTCAATAAAACATTTTTGAAAGAAAATAGATCTAATGTACCCAGTGAGCAATACGTCAAATGTTGTATCAAGTAGGTAAAAAAAACCTTTTTGCAATTCCGTCGTGATACTACTTACTTTTCCTGTCATTCTTGAACGACGAAATAGCCTACTTTTCTGTACCAAAAATAACAGAATCGAATAGCAACACTTTTCAAAATAAATGCTGAAAAGTTCTACTTTTCAGCACTCAAATGGGTGCTGAAAAGTTGAACTTTTCAGCACTTGTTTCGAAAAGTAACACTTTTCAACATTTTTTTGATTTAAACGATTTATTGACAAAATACATGAAAATTTGACTTAAAATTTCACTCAATGGGTGTTTTTCGGATTTGCAAAAAATGTTGTATGGAACTCGTTGCAAAACTTAATTTTTTCAGCACTCTTCGTATTTATCCAACTCGGTTAACCTCGTTGGATAAATGTACGACTCGTGCTGAAAAAATCCACTTTTTGCAACATGTTGCATAAACTACTATTTCACTCCTAATCCAACAAATTGTTAAAAAATATTTTAATTCATTCTAAATGGAATTTTTTCCAATCAAATATACCACTTCAATACTTCTAACACGGACGAACGGACATGACACGGGGTTTCAAAAAGTGAAGCAGGTTTTCTTTTACTTCTTCTTGGCGAACACCTGCGCAAGCGAGATCGCTTATGTCAAAATCTTCGCGCCACGTGTTCTTAACGGTAAACAAACCCAGCAGATGATGCAAAGTCATGGGCACTTTTTGAAATGGTCGTATGATTTAATATTAAAAATACAATTTCTATCAAATTTTTCGGCAATTTTAGTATCCATGATAAATTACATTGAATCATAAATACAAGCTTAATGCCAAAAAACTGTTTCTAGTACAATACTTATGCTAAATGTTTTGATAAATTATTGCATAAGACATTTTGAGAAATCATACGTAATCGCGCGATGCTACTTCGACAACTTGCGTATAGATGGCGCAAGTGATAGTTTGCTTCAGAAATTGGAAGAAAATTCGTTCCTGGTGTCATGTCCGTTCGTCCGTGCTTCTAACTAACGTGGAATTTTCCGACGATTCCGAATATGTCAAAATTGAGACCAAAAAGTGCCGCTATGGAGGCCTACAGGTCAAAAACTAACGTTGTAAAATGTTTGTTATAGAAAAATCGAAAAATTATAAGAAAAACTGTGATTGGCCAAAATGTTAATATCGTAGGCTTATAATCCATTAAATTACCTACTTTTTGACCTATGGATGTATGGGTGTTGGAGGCTGTTGCAAAAAGATAAAAAAAAAAACAATTTTTAACAGTAATTTGCAAAAGCTATGAGAAACCGTCAAACCGATCCTGGATGTCTATGGCACATTTTGAAGTGCTTCAAAAGACCTTTCGAATACAATTAAGAGAGTTGGAATTGTTGAAGTGATTCGAAATGCAAGCAATTTTAAAATTTTTAAGTTTTTTTTTACCTCAAACTTCGAAGCCCGTTTTTTCCCACTTCCCTTTGTCGTATAGGGCTCATATTTGGCATGAGTTCATATCATGTATAGACAAACAAACGCTGAAGGTTTCATCCAAACCGGAGCACCTCGATATGACCTCTAGAACAAACCGAGCAGAATTTACAAATACTGCCTCTTAAAATAAAAAGTTCACTTTTTCGAACAAATTCAAGGATTAAGATGCATTATCAGTATTTGACAAAATATTTAGTTTTTGCGTTCTTCCCGGAAGGGTTACATTTTTCCTAATCTTTGTTTTCTAAATGCTCACGATAGTTTAGGCTTGGTAATTGATTTTTGCCATCCTCACCTTACTGAGGAAAGGCTATAAAATCACTCGAAAAATGAACTTCTTAATTCGACCTCGTAGACCCACCTTCACGTATACATATCGACTCAGAATCATGTTCTGAGCAAATGTCTGTGTGGATGTGTTTAGGTGGGTGGACAAAAAAAATGTCACTCGATTATCTTCGGACTGGATGAATGGATTTTGACCGTATTAGTCTCATTTGATCCGTCTTGGGGTCCCATAGGTCTCTATTTAAAATCAGCAAGTTTAGTTAAGTACTTCAAAATTTATGCTAAAAAACGATTTTGGCGTATGTCCGGAAGATTGTAAAAAGGGTGGTTTTTGCAAGAAAACCTATCATGTTATACATTTTCAGAAAGGTATTTAAAAGACCTTTCCAATGAGCCCACTTTTTGGAGGCCGGATCTAAGATATTTCGGTAAAAATTATGTCCGGGTCCATCATGCGACCCATCGTTAGTAAGATAATCGAAAGACCTTTCAAATGAGCGTAAATCATCAAGGATCTGACAACCCTATCAAAAGTTATTGGCAATTAAGTGTTATTTATATACTTTCTGGAGGCCGGATCTGAGATATTGTGATAAAAATATTGTCTGAATCTTCCATGTGAACTTTCGTTGGATAGGTTTTTTTCATCAGACCTTGCCGACGAGGCAGAAAAATTGAAGGTCTGCGAACCCTATCAAAAGAAATCAGTAATAAAATTGATTTGTTAAACATATTAAGGGAATGTTGCTATTTTTACTGAATGTATTGACTTCATGAATGTGAGGAAGGCACCAGCCACCTAAAGTGGATTAAGTTTCGTTTTTTAATTTTTATTCATAGAAATCCATTTTTTCCCTAAATAGTCCCAAGCCTGATTATATTCTAATTGAGAGCACACAAATGATTTTTAATTTTTCTTGTAGAAACTTTGATTTGCAACAATTATACGATTTTCATTGTTGAATACATAATTCTTAATTTTTATCTTACATTACGAATCGCAAACTCCTTCAAAAAAAATCTTGTGTTATTTTGTTCATCACACGTGTGATTGATACAAAATATTCAAAGTTTGCAAAGTTTCTGAACTAATGATTTCCCTTGAAACAGTACAGGAATTTCTGAATCTCTTCTTTTCCATGAATTTAAGAAGGCAAAGAATCATGTTTGCCAACTTAGCTAACGGCTTGTTTTCTGGGCAAAAAAAAAGCAAAACAATCCACTTTAACAATCTCCGGGTGGGGCTGTTGCAAGTTTCTGCTCATTTCTAGGCGTTCGAAGGTTATGTTTGGCGAGTCACCAAAAAAAACCTTTTAATTATCTTATTGGACATAACATCCAAAGTGTCTACTTCGGCTAATTGATGAATTGCCTGGTGCTGAACCAGGGAGGAAGTTTCAGAATCATTTTCTGAATTTGTTCTGAATCCTCTGAAGTTTTTTCTTCCTGGTTAAGCAACAGCTTGTCCAGATCGGCACAGCATAAAGCATGGCAGGTCTGAATATTTGTTTGTAAATTAACAGTTTATTCTTGAGACAAAGTCTAGAATTCCTGTTTATAAGTGGATATAAACATTTAATATATTTGTTACATTTAACCTGTATACTTTCAATGCGATCCTTGTAAGTAAGTTTCCATATAAAGTTTGTTCTAGACAACACGCCGTGAACTTCTTTTGATCATCGTAAAATAAAAATAAAATATAGCTTAGTTGAACGTGTTACTTGGTAAATTCAGAACTAGACTATCCGTCGAAAGCAGATGCAGATGCAGCCAGTTCGAATTTTTTTAAGATCTATCAATCCGACAATCTTCAGGGGTTGTTTTGTTCAATGGTCGATAACAGGCACAAAGTTCAAGCAAGGGAACAAGTGGTCTATCTTAGGTAATTGCACCAGGAAGAACTCTTTTTTTTCTTGAACAGCACGAGTTTCTCGATAACTTTGCTATAAAAAGTCACGATCCGTTCGCGATAGTTTCCAGATCAAAGGTGGAAGCGAAGATGAGTCGTCTTAGCTATTTGGTGGTGGTTTCTGTGCTGATTGTTGTAAGCTGGGCCGATGACCACGACTTCCGTGTGCCCGTGAATGGAACTCGGGGTGCACCGAACTTTGCCACTAAACCGCATCATGAAGTTGGCAAACGCCATAGGAGCTACGACCAGGGGATGAATCAGTGTCATCCCTTTGAGCTGGGCCTGGGGTACTACTACCAGATGGACATCATGCTGAAGCCGGATGTGGTCGATAGTGTGGTTCCAGTTGTCTATACTAAGTATCGCTGGCCCGGTGCGAGAGTTCCTTACGTGATCAAGGGAGTTTTTTGTGAGTTTTTCTTAGAAAAAAATAGTTATTGGGTGTTCAATACAATTCTATGACGTATTTAACTTGTAGCAACTACCCAAAGAACCATCATTTCTAAGGCGATGGCTCAATACACAGCAAGCACGTGTGTCCGGTTTGTGCCACGGACTACGGAGGCCACCTTCGTAACGATCGACAGCAGCCCAACCGGATGTTGGTCCTACATCGGAAGAAGCTTGAACAATTCGTACAATCTAGTGAACCTTCAAGTGCCCAGCTGCATCACCACTGGAACCGTTGCTCACGAGCTGATGCACGCTCTTGGGTTCTACCACGAGTTCACCAGGACGGACCGGGACGATTACGTGACCATCGATACGGGCGCATTGGATCCAAAATATCAAACAGGTAATCAAAACCAAAATCAATTTCAGTTTAATAAATAAAAAATACTTACAATTCTTAGTCTCATTCTACAACGCCAATTATGCCAAGCTGGCGGCCAACCTAACTCCATTGTACGGTATTCCGTACAACTACGGTAGCGTGATGCACTACTCCAAGTGGGCAGGGGCATACAACCAAAGTAGGCCAGTGATGAACAATATTGTAAGAATTGTTTTGCAGATAGAATTGCGGATATTTTACATGAGTGATCTTTTCAGAAACCGTGGACTGGAGATTTTGGTAACAAGATTTGCTTGGCAGCTACCGATATACAAGCCATCAATTTTATGTACGCGTGCCCATTGCAATGATAATGATTGACAATGAACCAAAACAAGACAACAACAAAAACCATGTTCCAAAATTTTATAATTTATTTTTACCCAGGACTATGGATAATCGAGTTCGGACTGTATAAACCATTGTAGTTTTCAGCATTTGGTGCTCTTCCATACCTTTGATGATAAAAATACGGCCTAAATAAAATGATAAGTGTATAACCTAAGATATGACCTAGAGTTAATTCTTAGATTACATAAAATTCTTTATAGTTACATAAAATTATTTATAGTTTGATATTGAACATCCAGAAAGACATAAAACAATTACGTCCGTCAGTCCATAAAATTTTACCTTAAACCTTTTGCACCCTCAGATTCCTCATCAACTTTTCCCCTTGCATTGAACTCACCCTAATGCATTCATTCGAGAGCAATTTAATAAAACACGACACCAAAGCCGTACCTAGGGTCCATGGCGCCCTTGGCGAAGCATCAATTTGGCGCCCCTCCAAATTTTTCATCATTTTGATATGTTTACTTAAATTTTCAGTGATTGCTTCAAAGAGTTTTAATAATATAATGATAATTGATTGAATAAATATAACAGCTAAAAAATCCAACCACAATTTAATTCTTAGAAGAATATTCAAATTAATGTTTTATTATTTTTAAACCATATCAATCCATTTATATCTTTCCAATACAGATAGGTTGTAACGAAAAGGTGCTTTAGGATTAATGTTGACTGAAAATAGCAGAGTGTTGTTTTATCGTTTTAAACAGAATTTGATCTGACCTAGCTTAAATTTCATTGTATCAGCATTTTCCTGCATTCCTGAAAAAATAGTTTAACTGATTAGAAAATGGACTCCTTTTCAAACTTGTTTTTGGATGGATTCCTTTTGAAACTATTTTTTTCAATTTATTTTTGAAAACAATATTTCTCTTCTCTGTGACTGTGTTTTTTGATTGATATTAAATTCCTAAAATTTGTTTTTTGAAAATTTATAGCTTCAAACAAAGGCAATTAGTTTTTACCTTTTTAACACATTGAAATTTTTTGTGTTTATTTTTCGACATCTAAAGTTTCTTAAAATTTTGTATAAAAACCATAACACTCAAATAGAGGGTGACGAGCGGGAATTCCCGGGAATTCGACCATTTTTGGACCTCTCGATTCCCGGGAAATTTGGTCGAAGCAAAATTATATAAACAAATAAAAAAAAATTGAAAATTCGAAATTGTTCAGAACATTGGGTGTTCAAAGTAAGATGTTCAAGTTCGAATGAACCAATGCTTCTCTTATCTTCTAATTCAGAAAGTGTTAATTTTAACTTATTAAAAATTCCAATAACTATAATTGGGAAAACTTAAAATAATGTGGACCCCAAAATTAACCTTAAAGCATACTTAGTAGTTAGCCACCAGAAGAAAGTCTAATTTTTTTTATATTTTTGTTTATTATTTCTAAGAGTATAATTTTCATATCCTCTTTCAAGCATAGCAATTTTCGTATCCTCTTTCAAGCATAATCAATTTTTTTTTTATTCTTATTATTTTAATTTCGCTGTATCAAGGTAATTTCCTTTTTTGATGTCATGGAGTAATTTTGTGTTTCGCTTAAACCTCAATATTAAATTATATCTTAGAAAAAAAAAACTCTGGAAATCTTTGTAAAGTTCGCCAAATGTGAACATTCGGGTTTTCCGGATCACTATTTCTTCAATGCATATTTACAGTTTTAAAATAGAAAAAAAAATATTAAAATTGTTGTTTTGAGTCGCTATTTATTATATTGTAAACATCCCGATACTGGGAAATTATATATTAGCTATTTTGTTATTTCACAAAAATCTAATAACAAGTTCATACAACAAGTTGTATTGCAGATTCAGAAAAAAATCAAGAAGTAGATCATACCCAAGTAGCACACTTTGTTCACCAAAAGATTTCCGAACTTGTTGTTGAACTCATTTACTATGTTTTCCCAACGTCCCTGAGAACTCTTGAACGCTGGAAAAAGCGCACGTTTTTCTGTTGTTGAACATCTCTCATCCGTCAGAAATGTGCGTGGTTTAAGTTAGTTTTGCAAATGCAAATCATCCTTGCATAGAGAACGTTTGTTAAACATCTCATAAGAACTCTTGTCTATAAGGTTCTGAATTGGGTTAGGTGAACGTTGTTAGAACCGTTTAACAACATCCTGCCTTTAAGATTCAGAAGTGAGTTAGGAAAACGTTTTGAGAACCGTCCAAGAACATATCGTGGCAGACAAGAAATTTAAAAAGGCTTTTCATAATATACGTCCCAAGTATTCACTTTAAATATATTTTCTTTATTTTAAACTTTATTTGTGAGTAATGTCAATTTACGATACTTTAACTACTAGTAATTGTGATTTATCAGTTTTGATAGGGATACGATGAATAATAAAAATATCAACAAAAAAAATCATTCAATTTCATTATTATGCTTCTGGAGCAGGGTTGATTGATAGACACACATGAATTTTCTTGGTGTACTTTGATTTGGTTCTGCACGCGAAATATTGGCGAGCAGTGCTCGTGCTTATGTTAAGCACGCTGTGCTTTTATTTTCCCGTGCCTATGATTAAAAATACTATTTTGAACCCAGCCAAATATTTTTTTAATCCACGGACTTGATAGACTATGGCTCCAGTTCAACACGGATCATTCCAATTTTTTTTAAGTTCACTGTTAACCAACAAATCTCATGAATTCCGGATGGAGATATTAAAAATAGTTAATCTCTTTGACGGAAGTAAACGATTTGGGGTAACATTGGCAATCGCCCTTGCCATCGTTAGGTAACGTGAGCACCCGCCAGGTCCCGGAATGGTAGGATTGATTCTATTAATGATTGGACCACAATCCGTAGTCTAGCGACACTCCGCACTATTCAACGTCAAGTCGCAGGCGTTACCTTCAAAGGGTGGCCCCTCGATACGCCCGGAATAGTGGTACTGGGGCTCCCAAATAGCCAAGGAGAGGAACTCAGACGTAGCGCCTGTTGATTGTTCTTAGTCCCGAAATCGGCATGATGCCGAGGAAGCGAAGCCGGTCACAAAGGTTAGCGAAGAGCCCTGCACTCGGCACTTGAATACCGGACCATCGCTGCCGACAACAAGCCACTGCAACCAGTAAACCACATCCCCCGTCTAAACTGGTCTTCCGGGCGGATTTTTTTTCACAACATCTTGTTCTTGAATAACTGGAGTTGTCTATTGTTTCATACAGTATCTAAAATCGAAAAAGTTTTTTTACATTTGATCTCATGAAAGAAAACAATATTTCAACAAACCCTTTTGAAATAATTTGAGAAAAAAATCCGTCTCAAATAAGCACACGTGCAGTTATGTGCTTGTCTTGTGACGTGCTTACCAGAAAAGTAAGCACATGAAAATAAACAAATGACGTGCATCACCATAGGCACTGAAAAACATGCGTGCTAGGTGACAACTTGATACCCACCTCCTTTGATTTCAGCACGACACCGTGCATATCTATCCACCCTGTTCTGGAGATATTTTTTTTCATTTTTTTAGTACTAATCAACATCGCTTGCTGCTATATACACTCTGCTGCTGGTTCCCCCCCGGTGGCTGCATTTTCAGTTTTCCTTTTTGATGAAGAATCCTCACGGCAAGTATCGAACCCTCGATCACTCCAAATGTCAAGTCCGGGCGCGTCTGCATCTTTCCACGAGGGGTTATGTTGGATGAGCAGGCCTAAACGTCAATTAGAAGTCTGCGGTCATCTAGCTTTTACCAAGTTCACTAACAGTTTGCCAAAACTTCCCTTGAACATTAGCTGTTTCTATTTTTAGAACTCTCTGTGCTTGTTTCATCAACATGTTCTTTCTCGGTTTTTAAAACACGAAGGCAAACTACACATAAACAACTTGTTCACGAGAAATCCCAGCCGAAGCCAAAGGTCAAATCTACTATGTTATCATGTTTAGCAAACTGAAATGAAACATTATGTCTGCAAATTCATTTTGCTCTCCGAGTTCTACAAGCATGTTTCATTTAAGTCAGAATTAACTTCAAAATGAACTTTTCGTAATCCGTTGCTAGATTTGGCATTTATGTTACACAACCATGTTTAACAATGGTTTTTTGAGCAAAATTTGAACAATTTACCAATTGATATGACACTTATTCAATAATTAACGTATAAAAACGCTTGTGCAGCAATTGTTCAACAAAAATATAAAAAGCGATGTTTTTTTTGCTACTTGGGTAGTTCCCAAAAATAATGAGGCTACTAATTAACGTTTCATTAAATAAGCATGAATAAATCGTAACTGAATTCATTGAAAAGAAACACATTTATAACTTTTCTTTATACATTACTGGCACTATTGGCATAGTTATAAACACTACCAGGTCCCGAGAATTCCCGGGAAATTTCCAAATTCTACTCTCGATTCCCGGGAAATTGAAAATCTCGAGAATAGTCACCCTCTACACACAAAGCTTTTAAAACCGTTTGTGTAAATGTGAAAATTTAGGCGAAATTACACTGGATAGCCAAACACATGGAATCCATGAAATAAAAAAAATGTATGTGAAAGATAAGCAACTTTATCCATTCCATTAAAACATAACAAAACAAAAATTTTCAAGGAAAATGTTACTAACATTCTTCAAATTATTGAACCTAGAATCAAAATTAAGTGGAACTTTGTGTTTTCCCAAAAAATATTGCTATTTTTGGAGTTGGAATTTTGCTTTGGTTTAAATTCTAATGGGTCCGCGATAATGGTGTTTCTGCAAATCAAAATTATACAAGAAATTGTATAATATTTTACTTTTACGACTAAAAAGTTGGTGGGCATGCCAATCTATGCAACTTTGTCGAAGACACCCAAATTTTACTTTTTCACTCTTGCTACAAGCAATAAAATACAAGCAGCAGAATATAATATATTTTGAGCAATTTATGTGCTCTTAAAAAACCAACATTTTTATGTTGAAAAAAAAAATATTTTGCTAGAAATTTAACAAAAGTCAAAGCATTTTTTGTGTTAGAAATATTCAATTTAAACACTTCAGTATTTCGAAAACGTAGGCCAATCTCTACGCACAAGTTTGCATTTAAAACGATAAAAATATCTTAAATGCCATTTTCTTTAAACTTGAAATATCTTATTCTTTTTATTTCAGATTTTCAATAGAAATGTGTAAATTTCAATTAAATAGCTGATTATATAAAAAAAATACTTCAAAACATAAAAAAGCTTAATGGTTCCTGATGCTGGATAAAATGGTGAAATTTAAATTGAATTTTATATACTGTAGTTGGAATATAAAATCTCTAGCTATTTCAAAGAATTGTTATAAAACCCTGAAATTTTTGCCACTTGAGCGCCCCCTTTGATAAATGAATTGAGAGAATTTAATTTTAAATTTAATTCTGGTACAATTATTGAAATAGTTGATTTTGGCGCCCCAAGTGTTATAAGTAATATTTGTAATATTCCGACCAAGATTATCGAGTTATTTTGTAGTCCTACTTTAAAATTTGACCGAGCCACGTAGCCCAGTGGTAACGCTTCCGCCTCGTAAGCGGTAGATCGGGGTTCAAATCCCGGCTCGGACCAACACAACTGGTGATCTTTTCCCTTCTGGATTCGATTGCTTAGTAAAGGGAAGGTAGTGTATCGTCACAAACTGGACCTTATCAAGACACCTTAGGAAGACAACCTATGGAATGTTAACATTAACCTTAACATGTTAACATTAAGTTGATTAATGAACTGTCACTGAATCTGCTTTGTAAATGCCGGCCCCGATACTCTTCACGGGTGTTCCCCTCAGGAACAGGGAAAGATTTACTTACTTACTTACTTTAAAATTTGGCGCCCCTTTTGTTCTGAATACCTTTCTAGAATTTTATAATAACATGACAAATTTGTACAATCATCGTTTTCGGCGCCCCCCAAGGGCTGGCGCCCTTGGCGGTCGCCAACTGCGCCAACCCCTAGGTACGGCGCTGCACGACACATTTGTTTATGATTTGACACATGTTTTCCTGGGCCAACAGAAAAGTGACACGAGAAATAAAGAAAGAAAGCAACCAAAAAAACGCCGTCCCACTCAAGATCAAATAAAGCAATCAGAGAGTGCAATATGTTGCATGCAGGGGCAGCCCTTTTCCGTCCTCTAAAAGTTCCATGTCATTGCATTGTGTCGCACAACTCACCGGCTCTTGTTACAAATTCACTCTCAATTTACACCGTTTCCACCCAAAAATTTATTGACAGGCCGCTTTGAAAGCCCAATGCACCTCTCGGCGTCGTCAAATTTTCCTCACGAAAAAAAGGGGTGCACAAACTCTCTCTTTGAGCGATACAAGAGTGGAAAAAGTGTCGCAAAGGGAGAAAATGGAGAAAAAAAAACAACATTTTCCCCATAAATTGAAGCTAAACAATTCCGCCTAACAACAATAAAAAAGCAATTTCTAACCTCAAACGTAGCATTAATTAACACTTTCCGCTTGTCTGAGACAAATAAAGAAAAAAAAAGTTCAGCTCGATTTAACTCATTTTTTCAACGTTTTGCCTTTAGAGTTTGGAGGGGAACACTTTGTTTGTCTTTTTGACAAAATACCAACAACTGCGATGAAGGTTCCCCCTTTCTTCGCGTTGAGGTATTTACGGATAACAAGTTGGAATTGAATAGTTTTCGAAGGATTTAATTTCATAACCTGTCAACAGTGAGCGGTGGTGGCGAGACGGCTCTGGTTCGGTAACTCAATATTATTTATATCCTTTTGGGGGTGTTTTCTATAACTTGGTTGATTTAGGAGTGCAACAGTAGCCGAAAAGCTTTAGGACTATTTTATTAGTAATTTAAAGATATTTATCATCGTTTGAATTTATTTCATTTATTCGTTTTTATGATACTGTCAAACCTCTTTTTACGCGAATTTTGGTTCTCGCGTAAAAAAAGTTCGCGCTATTTTGAACAGCTCGCGTAAAAAGAGTTTTCAGTATTTTTTAGTTTTATAAAGTTTTATATTTTTTTAATAACAATAACGTAATTCCAGGTTATTCAAAATAGCTTCAGTGACCTACGCTGTATATTCTACAGCAGGTTGGGATGTTCTGGGTTATCCAAGAACTTCCGGAAGTAATGAACTGATTATCTACCTGTTCAACAAAGTTCTGTACCAGTGTATCCACCATCGTAATAATTGCAGGTAGCTTCAGTGGTCCACGATGGACACTCTGCGGAATGTTGGATTGTTTTGGGTCATCCAGGAACTCCCGGAAGTCATGGCCAGTATATTTAACTGATCAACGGGGGTCTGAATGGTTATATCAACCATCGATATAGCTTCAGGTAGCTTCAGTAGACCACGGTGAACACTCTGTGGCATGTAAGATTGTTTTTGGGTCATCCAGGAACTCCCAAAAGTCATGGCCAAGATACCTAATCGATCAACGTGGGTCTATATGGCTACATTTACCATCAGTATAGCTTCTGGTAGATTTAATGGACCACGATGGGCGTTCTGTGGCTGGTTGGATTGTTTTGGGTTATTCAGGAACTCCCGGAAGTCCTGGCCTTATTATTTTCCTGATCAACGCATAAATGTCCCATTAGAATTAGCATTCGCATTTGAAGACGAGTTCCTGGATGTCTCAACACAATCTAACATGTCGCAAATTGTCCATCGTGGTCCACTGAAGCTTCCTGCAGGTATACCGATGGATAATATAGCCATATAGACCCCCGTTGATCAGTTAGATATTCAGGCCATGACTTCCGGGAGTTCATGGATGACCCAAAACAATTCAACATGCCGCAGAGTGTCCATCGTGGTCCATTGAAGCTATCTGAAGCCATACCGATGGTTGATATAACCTTACAGACCGTTGATCAGGCAAATATCCTGGTCATGACTTCCGGGAGTTCTTGGATGGCCCAAAACAATCCAACATTCCGCAGAGTGTCCATCGTGGACCACTGAAGCTATTTGAAGCTACACCGATGGTTGATATAACCTTACAGACCCCCGTTGATCAGGTAGATATCCAGGCCATGACTTCCGAGAGTTCCTGAATGACCCAAAATAATCCAACATGCCACAGGATGTCCATCGTGGACCACTGAAGCTATTTAAAGCTACACCGATGGTTGATATAACCATACAGACCCCCGTTGAAAAGGTAGATATCCTGGCCATGACTTCCGGAAGTTCCTGGATGACCCAAAACAATCCAACATTCCGCAGAGTGTCCATCGTGGACCACTGAAGCTATTTGAAGCTACACCGATGGTTAATATAGCCATACAGACCCCCGTTTACTAGGTAGATATCCAGGCCATGACTTCCGGGAGTTCCTGGATGACCCAAAACAATCCAACATGCCGCAGAATATCCATCGTGGTCCACTGAAGCTACCTGAAGCTATATCGATGGTTAATATAGCCATATAGACTCCCGTTGATCAGGTAGATATCCAGGCCATGACTTCCGGGAGTACCTAGATGACCTCGTACATTCTTGAACAGATAGATTTTCTATTCGTGACTTCCGGATGTTCTTAGTTGTCCAGAACATCCCAATATGATGCAGAGTATCCGTAGGTCACCGAAGCTATTGATTGTAAAAACCCTGATTGTGGTCCCCGTTGAACAGGAAGATATGACCATAATAGTTAAGACTTCCGACAGTTTAAAATCGGATCGCGTTATTTTGAATTTTTCGCGTAAATAGAGTTCGCGTTATTTTAAATTCTTTGCAAAAAAAAAATCGCGCAAAAGGAGGTCGCGTAAAAAGAGGTTTGACTGTATCATTATTAGAGCCGTCCGCGTGGAAATGGTCATTCTTGGAGGATAACTTTTTGGCAAAAATCTATGGTATATGGTGTATTCGGGGAAATTTTAATGAAGAGCTTAGTTCCATGCAATTCTTGTTTAAATAAGAATATTTTAAGTTTTTTTCATATGTTATAAATTGAACACAACAACAACAGAAACAGTACAGGTTTTATGTGAAATTGTTGTAACTTACAGAAAATCAAAATGTTGAATGGATAAGCAAAATCTTGCATAAGAATTTTCCAAAATCTTGAAAGGCGTCTTCCATAAAGTTTGTCACACAAAAATCGGCCAAAATAAACCCCCTCCCCTATTTCACACTTTGTCACACGAGGTTGAACCCCCCTTCAAAAAGTACGTCACATTTTGCCGGACCCCCTCCTTGTTTTCGATGGGTTTTTTATAGTTTTTATATCCTTAAACCTTTAAACTCTCATAATTTGGCAATTTTAATATGAAAAAAAGTTTAATTATTCTAATTATTTATTTTTTACGAATAAACATTGCTATATAAAAAAAATATCTTTTCAAAATTAGAAGACCTGGTAGATCAAGTCACCCCACTATCCTCTAATTGTCTTAATTTTCACAAATTGTGAATGCTTACGTCGAAAAACTCAGATTGTTGCATTAAGAGATTTGCATTTGATTTTTTTCCGATAAAATACTTCTTATGGTGGAATTTCAACGAAATGGAAGTTTGCTGCTGAAGAATTGAAATATGGGAATTTTAAATGCAAGTCAATTAAAAAAAATTTTGTGTGACAATGTTCATGGCATCAACGAAGTAACTCAAATCAATTCGACAATCCTAACAAAAATCAAATGGAGCTCCTAAATCAACTACCGTTCCGCCCACCCCTGATTTATCGAATGCACCAGCTGAGGCAAACGAAAATAAAACAAAATCCCGAACATCTGGTCGCACTTCCGGGGACCCCGAACCTCCTTTTCCGTGTCCAAACGGGCTCGTTACGCCACCGTGTGTCGTAGGCGTTCCGGGAGACAGACAATCGCCACCGGATTGTCCACTTGCGGACAAAAGGCTGACCGTAACAATTTTTACGACTTCATTATCGCCTACTTTGTCCTCGCTTTTTTTTTGTCTGACCTGCTGCAAGTCACGGGACTGCATCAGTGTGTTCCTAACCTCTGCAACACTTTTTCGCACAGTAGGCGTCTAATAGAGAGTCCCGATCTCTTCTTCCCGCGTTGTGAGCCATTTCAACGGCCTGCTTTGTGTCCACGCTTGTTGGCCGCTTGCCGGTCAGGTCCCCAGAAGATACGACTTTTGGTGGGTTGAACGAGGGACGAAAAAAAAAGAAGAAAATACCGTAGCCAATCCACCGTTCTTGTCCATTGTCCTTAAATTGTGTCAAATTGGGTCGTCGTCGGTTTCTATGCTCGGTCCTAACCAGAAGACAATTTGTAGGTGTGTGTTTGGCCCTTTTGTAAACGCAACAATTAGCGGCTTAACATAATGGCCTGACCGCGTCGTCGTCCTGTTGCGCTCTCCTCTCGGTTTGGGCCCCTGGGCTGTAATTAATTTGTCCAGCCGGCGAGAGGTCCTTTTCCGAAGGGCTGCTCCTGCCAGCTTGTACTTTGTACGACTTCCGGTGGACTTATGGTGGGCGGGTAGTGGCTTCTAAATGGTGTTGTTTTGTTTGGTTTGGCTTTTGTTGTTCCCGTCGCGGTTCACTTCCTCATGGTGTGTCAGTGAACCCACCCGCAAAAGGTTATTTATGACGTTTGTTTTGTGCCGAAGAATCGTATGTCTTTGGGCACGTGTGAATTGTAAGAAAATGTATAATTTGGTAATAATGTTTAGGTATGATTTTCAAAATGTATCCTACATTCACGGCAGCGCAGCACTTATATGAAAAAGAAAAAGTTGTTAGACTGTTAGTATTTGAGGTAAGGTACAGTTAACAGAATATTTTTCAAAGTTTATGTCAACCTTTTCAAAATCGGCCTGAAAAATTAGCATTTTTTTCATATAAATTAAAATTTTAAATGAAAATAGAAGTCTTATCAACTAAAAATAATTTTAAATGCATTTTTTTTGCGTTGAGAATGATATATAGTAGGGGAGAGTGGGGAGACTTGATCCCTTTTTTTGTATCGCACCAAACTCACTTTATTTCTCACAAAACTTTGAACTTTTTGCATGAATTGCAAGCTTAAACATTCAACTTTGTTTGGCGGATAAGGGTTTTTGAACAGATGAATTCTTCAAATAATGCCATCCGTTTTAAAACAATATTTTGAATCGGCTTTTTCAAAATGTTAGGGGTAACTTGATCTCCTTTCAACATTTTGAAGAAATCTTAAGCAAAATGTTTTTTATTCAACAAAACTATTGATTTTCTATCAGTTACAAAAATTTCACATAAAGCCTGAACGTTTTCGTTCAAAAGGTAATAAGTTTAGTATGTATGTTATTTAATTAGTCAAAATATTATTTTTTAGACCAAAATTGAGCATGTTTACAAAAGCTGCTAATATGTGTTTACAAAATATTTGAAAAATGGTTTAAACTGCAGTAAGCCATCTACAACTATGCTAAAGGAAACCATGTGCGAAATATCAAACCAATTTATTATGCTTGAGACTAATTCCAATGACTGTAAACATGCAGGGATCAAGTCTCCCTTATTGCACTTTTTAAACAACTGGTTGTTAAAATAGTATGACGATAAATTTAAGCTCAAATGCGTAAGGGTTTTATAGTTGATAAGTTTATCAAACAATTCAGGCATAATTTTGTTTTATATAAATTTTATGTGTTTTCTATAGATATCAAAACAAAGAAAAAAAGATCACTTGGTGGTTTTTTGCAGCACAATGATTTGTAGTCAATTTCCCACAACTTTCTAGAACAAAACTATTTTTTCACCCACATGCTGACGAGATACAGGCTAGGGATCAATTGGCTCGGGAATCAAGTCCTCCACTCTCCCCTATATAAAAACGTTACTTAATCCACCCTTAGGTAACGGACAACGTTTTCATCGAAATATATGAGGCCGGAGCCTGTGAAAAGTGCATAAATAACACTTAAGTGCGCATAACTTTTGATAGGGTTGTCAGATCTTCAAACTTTAGAACTCGTTGGAAAGGTCTTTCGAATACCTTTCTAAAAATGTATAACATGACGGGGTTTCTTACAAAAACCACCCTTTTTAAAATCATCCGGACTTTTGTTGGAATCATTTTTTTAGCATTACTTTTGAAGTACAGTCATCCCACATATTCGGAACACTTTTGTGGTAATTTGTCAATAGGATGCAAAATGTAACTTTTCTATCAACCCTACTATTTTAAGGACCTTTATTTGGACATTTTCTTGCTATTTCACTAGTAAAAGTAGTACTTTTTAAACAAAAACCTGCCTTTCAAGACAATTTTATCCAGAGCGGCATCAAAGCACTGCCTTCAAATTGCATGTTCCATAATTGTGGGTTGTTATTGTTGTTGAATTTTACTGATATTTTCACAAAAAAGTTATCAGACCATTCATAAAACATTAGGGTAGGTTAGTCATCAATGAGACACTTTTGGTTATCAACTTTCAACGATTTTTGTATTTTTTTCATCAGCATGTTTTAATGAGCTTTTTGTTGCATTTTCTTTCTTTTAATGGGTTCTAACATTGATCAAAATATGAGATCGATCCGACCTCTACAGCCTATCCAACTGTCTCATTGTAGACGCACTTGGCAGGAACAATGAGACAGGTGGGGAACAATGAGACACTCTACGAAAATCAATACTTTTCTAGTAAAACATCATGTTTTTGTATTGTTCCATTGCAGGTGACTTACCTTGAACATTTTAAAGCAATTTTGCCAACTTGAAACTTTAATTAACAAAAGTTATACTAAAAAGTAAATAAATTTAGTAAAATCCATTTATTTATACCAAATAACTTTATATTTTTGGCTAAATGAAGTCAAACCTCAATAAATATGCGAAAAATCACTTCCAATTCATATTTTGAAAGATTTCCCTAGATTTTGAAAAGTTTAATGAAGAAAAATCAAAGTGTCTCATTGTTACCCACGGGCTGAAAAGAGTGGGGAACAATTTTGGTCAAATCTAATGAAAGGCCATTGTAGCCCAACTCATGCCCTATGAAATGACGAAAGTAATTTGGAGAAATATTAGTTTTTGTGTTATTGGCAGCCTATGAGCGAAAATGTAATTTTCAGTCATAATTTACTTTTACACCCCAAAATCAAACATTTATGAATAACTTTGCAAGGGAGCGTCCACAACCAAAGCCACTATTATGGCAGAAGTGTATCCAGTAGACACACCTTTCCTCAAATTATGAGCCTGATTGGTTGAAACTACGACTTGTGAGAGCCATTTTATCATTGTTCCCCGTGTCTCATTGATGACTACTCTACCCTACTAAGCATGAGTTATATTGCTTTCAGAGTGTGAAGTCATTATTTTGTAAAAAATAAGTACTCCTGCACAGCAAAAAATCCAATGGTAAAATCGCATGCAAAAGCATGCACATCACCTTCGTCAAAAAAGACACTGAATATTACACGCTGCATGTACAATTTTTGTAAACACAAAAAAAAGTTGCAACCGACGGGATTCAAACCCAGCACCAACAGTAAGGACTGGCGCCTTAGTCCGCTCGGCCATCAGACCGGTGAAAAATGGAAAGGATAAAAGTATATATGAGTTTGACATTTCGGTCAAGTAGGTTTCCCATACTGATGAGCTACATATTTCAGGGTGTAATATTACACAGAATTTCATAAAATATTGCAAAATTTATATTACACCCAGGCCTTTTACACGCAGCTGGATTACTACTTTATTTGCTGTGTGGAAAGAAAAAAAAAGTTTGTTTGCATCGTAAGAAAAAAGTGTTCCGAATTTGTGGATTTGATGGTTCAATGTTTTTCTTTAAAAACTTTGTATAAAATGTTAAAATATACTGCCGGTCTATACACCAATCGAAAGATCGCAAGAAAAGCTTTCACATGGAGGTAAAAACAAATCATTATGTTCAATTATCAATTTTCCATGATTTGTTGAGCATTGGCCGATTTGTAAACTGTTCCGAATATGAGGGATGACTGTACTTTACTAAACTTTATAATTTTCAATAGCGACTTATGGGACCGCAAGACGGATCGAATGAGACCAAAACGGTCCAAATCGGTTCAGCCAGTGCCGAGATAAGCCAGTGCAAATTTTTTTGATCAACATCCCACCACACACACACAGACATTTGCTCAGAATAAGATTCTGAGTCGATATGTATACATGAAGGTGGGTCTAGAGTATCGTGCAAGCAGTAGTGAGGGGAAGATGGATTTTTGTGGTGTTCTCTTTGTGCTGTGTTCGTGTTCATGTTCAAGCCATGCATGCAGTGGGGGGTCATTGTGTTAATGAATATAAATGCGCGTCAGTATCGTGCAAGCAGCAGTACCAGGATGATGGTTTTATTGTCGTGTTCGTTTTGTAATGAATTTGTGTTAAAATCTAGCTTGGTTCTTTGTGATGATGGAATTGTTTTTGGTGGTGGTGGTGATGGTGTTAAGTAATAAGAACATTCAATTTACTAACATTGAGTCCAACACCTCCCTACAAACATCTATACCACTAGGTGACGTAGAGATCTCTGCGCATTCTAGATAGATATTTACTAACATGCCTTCCAATCCCCGAAGTTAGCAAGGAACCGGCCAGGAGCCCCTTATCTTACTGGATAGTATTACACGCTCATCTAAAGATGAAAACATGGTATCTGCCGTGTTGGAATATTGTAACCGGATGAGAGTCTAGTGCTATTATACGTTTAATTACAGTTAAACAGCAAGATAAGCGTTGTGCAGCCATCCGGAATTGTGCGACCTTTATTGCTTATGCTAAAATGCTAATGCTAATGAAGGTGGGTCTAGGATGTCAAATTAAGAATTTCGTTTTCGAGTGATTTTATAGCCTTTCCTCAGTAAAGTGAGGAAGGCAACAAGTTTGTACACCCTTTGGGCACTATACCTATGTGTGATGAAACATGCGAAAATTGAGAGTTTGACCAAAAAAACTTGTACAAAGTTTTTTTTTCAGAAACTAAGAAAACAAGAAAAGATGATTTCTATAGAAAGTTCTAAAACAAATACATAAACAAAATACAAAAAACGGTCATTAAATTTGTACACCTATAAAATATAAAAAATATAGCAGATATTTTTTTTATTTGTTAATAAATCCCTATTACTTGAATGCCCCAATCAAAATAGTCAACTTAGACTTATTTGGAAAAGAATTGGGACTAATTACAAGTTTAAAAGTTTATGTAACTTTGGAAATTCTATATAAAACTGATCTAAACTTAGTTTTGCAAATTCATCTAAATGTCAATATATAACCATAAAATTGCTAAGTAAACATTTTGGAGTTAATATAACATCGTTTTGTTTGCCCTTGGACCAACAGAATGGAATTTTGGTTGAAATTTCGTACCAACCTGGAATTACGTCGTCGGAAAATCCGCTGGCATCCAAATCGGTCCATGTCCCGCGAGCTCCGTTATGCACCATCGGAAAGGGGGTGTAAAATTTCCTATCTTTTGACTCATAAATATCTAGATTTTCTATAAATCCCATGTTTTTGAACAAATTTTATATGCTTCTACATACTAAAAAATTAATACAAACAAACTTTTTTGAATGTTTTTGTTGCATTTTTCAAATATTTGAAATAGATTTTTTTGAAGATATTTTTTATTTAAAAGCTTTAGGTGGGAAAATATTCGGCATGAGTTTTGGAATAAAAAAATATTTACACTCTTAAAACAATTTCTTTATTTAACTTTTCTTTGCTTAAAATTTGATTCCCAATAACGACTTTTTCTCTCTGAGATTTTGGATATCGGACAATTAGTTTCTGAGATGCAGCCTAACAAAAATATCGAATCGATTAAATTGAGTTTTTCTGACGGTGCCTCGAAAGCTATTGGTTCAATTCTTTATGTTGAAGGTTCAAATTTAGTGTTTTTTATCTGTTTTCTATTTTTAGAGTAGAACTTTTCGAAATATGCTTGAGTGAAACATTAAAAGAGCTGAAAAAGTAGGAACAGAACTTATTACAGTTTTTTTTAAGTTCGACTTTTCAACAAATTAACACAACTTTTCGACACTGTTTTGGGTTTTGAGTTGTTTTTTTTTATGTTTTGATAAATATTTAAATTTCACTTTTTTCCCCCAATTGTTATGCACACAGGAAAATGCATTATGTAATATATTAATTTTCTTTAATTTTTTTTTTTGGCTTATTAAACTTTTTTTCTACCTCCAAAAGTTTTCGGTCAATATTGGAAATGGCTTTTTGTGAGTCCGATTTGCGATGACTTTCCGCAGGTCGCAAGATTTTTCGCGTTCGTCGTCGGTGTGCAACAACAACAAAACCTTACTATACCATTTTAGCTCGATAAAAATCGTAACTCGTCATTCACTTCGTTAATCAGTACCTCGCTAAACATCAATCATTTAAAACTCGTAAAAACATTTAAAATTTCTGTTCAATTCTTGATTCTTTAATTACATATGATCTTAGTGCTATCTTTCCACAGTCGGCTGTCTAAGACTAAACCATTTCATTTAAAATTTAACAACCGATTAACGAGAAATGTCTCATCCGCAGCATCCGATTGTTTGGCTTGAGAATATTATATAATAACTTTCAACAAACACTATGATTTTGGCTCGAATCATCATCTTCTATGATGAACCCGGCCCAAAAATCCTATCCTACTAACAAATTTTTCAGGTTCCTGGCGCTTGTGGGGTGTAAGCACAGGGTAAACCAGCTGCCCTAGTAGCAACCTGCACTAACTAACATTCCCTTTCTAAAAACCGAGATCTACAAACTGACATGGCGAGCGCCGTTGGTGACGAATGACTGTTATCTATCCGTAACTGATCTAGTTTTAGCTATCATGGTGTTTTATACTTTCAGCGCATTCAAACATGCTGTTGATAAGGAAAACACCACTAGATCGTCGAAACCTTTGATCAGTAGTGCTGAAAGGCAACCATGGATGGTCTCTCATGCTCATGATCATATTGGAAATGGTTTTTTATTTCCCGGAAAATCAAGGAATTGATCTTTGTGTCTTTCTTTTCTATGTCCAAAGACTCTTCATACAATTTTTCAGCATTCCATACAAAAGGCCCTAGAAATATTCAAAAAGTTTTAAATATTACGCATTTAAAAAAAAAATTGGGATATGTTTGCATGACAAAAATTGTCATCTTTTGAGCAAACAAACAAGTTTTTCTAAATAAATTTGGCAATGCTGACGCATCGAATGAGACTAACATGGTCAAAATCCGTTCATCCAGTCCGGAGATAATCGAGTGACAATTTTTTTGTCCACCCACCTACACACATCCACACAGACATTTGCTCAGAACATGATTCTGAGTCGATATGTATACGTGTAGGTGGGTCTACGAGGTCAAATTAATAAGTTCATTTTTCAAGTGATTTCAGTAAGGTGAGGAAGGCAAAACACAATAAATAATCGTTGTACGATGTGTGACAGAATTGCTTTTATGCTAAGTTACGATTTTTTTTTTGAATCGGTCGAATAGTTAGTTTTTTTTGGTAGCACTTTATTTTCCAGTTTGTGCTTCTCTCTGAGGCTAAGTATGTGTTTCAATCTGAACAAAATCGTTCCATATTAGCTTCAGTTAGCTTAAAAATCAACTCCAAAAATCAAGGGGCAAATATTTATTTTTTCGAAAAGCTTCTAAATGTTAACATTCCAACTCCTTACTAATGGTTCATCATTTTTTCAACCAGAGAGCACCACACACGTCCAATAAAACTTGCTCCGAGCAAACAAAGCATAAATCACTCCGTCCCTGCTTCCAAACCCAGAATGACGACACAACTGCCGAAAATCTTCCGGGTGGCCCTTGGAGACCGCCTATCGCGGAATCTTGATAGGCCATCTCCGCCCATCGTCGTCAGTCTGACGTGTCCCGTGGGACTCTTCAATGTCAGTGTGTCCCCTCCCAACTCCCACCCTGCTTGAAAAGAAAGTGCCAATGTGACAATCAGCAACAGCCAATTTTTCCTTTCTTTCTGGCGGCGGAAAAGTGGCGAGAATTTCCAGCCCGATAAGAAGATCAAGATTTATTGTCTTTTGTTCGGTGTTTCTTGTGGGGGGCGAGCCGGAGACGGAATCGACCACGTGTTTTCGGGCCACGTGATGGCGGCGGTGTCAGTCAGTCAGTCGACGATTGGCATTAGGCGTATTTTATCGCTTGTGGGAGAATCATTTGAAATTTAAATCGACTTGCAAATCGGTGCCGGGTGCGGAAGTGACGAATGTTGGTGGTGGTCTGATTTCTTTTTGGAGCTGATCGACATTTGTATTTGGAAACAGGAAGTATTCAGCGTTAAAGAATTTGAATAACAGCATACAATAATCGAAATGTTGCGGACTTTTTGTTAAACGATTTTTTTAGCTTTAGTCAAATTTAAGTTCTTTTTTCTTAAATTAGATAATATTTCCCAAAATTTAATGATCAAATGATCGTCATAAATAAACAAGATTTTTAATACTATATTAATCCTATAAATTCAGTAGAACTATTTCCCTAAAAATGATTCCAAACCACCCAGGCAGATTCCACCATATTTATACTAATTGAAGTCCATTATTTGCTCGATATCACCCGGCAGGGGCAACCTTTCATAAATAAGCCTGCGATTATCCCTTCTAGTAGCATCTATAGTACGGTTGGTCATAATCTCTGCCGTGCTTCGGTCCTAATTATCGACCAATCGCATCCTCCAATCGCTCTGTTCAAGTCCCGAAGCCCAGTTGCAACCAGTTTGCAGTTCCAGTTGCCAGGGTTGTCCAGGCCAGGAAGGGGCGATAAATTAATTAATCCTGATCGGCAGCGAAAATCACGGCCCGTTACCTCCCACAGTTTGGGCCATATAATCGTGGGGCGCAAAATTAATAGCCTTAATTGAAACGTGTAAATTTATCGCAGACAATCAGCCACACACATTGTGACAAAATGATAATTTTTCTTGCACGGCAGCGCGCTGAGGTCCAGCGGGAGCGCTCAGGGATGAATTCTGGCGAAGTGGGAAGTTTGGATCGTGTCACGAAACGACCTGGAGGTGGCCCTGGCTGGATTGTCGGAACTACTTTTGGAGTTTTTCTCTGCGTGGTCTCGCAACTCAGGAAAGTGCAATGTGTGAAGGATTTTCATTCAAGCGAACCCGAGAAAAAGGTGTTTTCGTTTTAAAAAAGATGCCATTTTGAGATTTGGGGAAATATAAGTTTATCAAATCGGATGATTGTGGGCTGTGTGTGTGAAGAGAAAGTAACAAAATGGAAAAGAGCAATTCCTGCCCAAAACAGGAACTTTTTAGGTACTTTTTTATCGATCCTCTCCGATTTCACTGAAACTTTGTAGACATGTTATCCTACGCTTATATAAGCCATTTTTGTTCCACTCGATAATGACATTTGAGAAGGGCGTAAGTGTTTTAAATATTTTTGTATTTCCTAATTTTAATGTTTCTGTATCTCGAAGCCGTAACATCGTTTCAAAAAGTTGTCAAAGACAAACTTGTAGGAAATTTGACGGGCTTTCCGAAAAAAAAACACTGAAAGACTTAGGAGATTTTTTGATTTTTATGTTTAAAAGTCAAATTCAAAGGTGAGCCCGCGATTTTTTTTTCGTTCAAAATTTTTGTGAAAATAGCCTAAGATGTTATAAAAAGACTCACGAAAAATGCAGGATGGATACAAAAATCATTTACTGAAACTGTTTTTTTTTTTCAAAATGCTCTAAACATCAAAATGTTCCAAAACCGAACACGAGATTCGATTCTCCAGACAATTTTACTAAAAAGTCTCCATATTGACAATTGTCCTAAATCCAATCCATGTGAAGTTACAGCGATTTCAAAAATAAAAATGTTGAAAAAATAGGTTTTGGATGGTTTTTGATAATTTATATATGACAGACTTGATTTTTCAGTCTCGAAAATATTTTTACTGGAAAGCTCGTCCAATTTCCCATTTTCAAAATAACTCGTTTCAATTTAATTCAATTCTGTTTATTTCTTTAGTTATCGTTTAACAATCGTTTTTATAGGTGCAGTACAGAGTTTTGGGGGATCCTTACAGCTGTGACTCATACATTTATCTCAATGGATGGAAATAAAGTTTGTTGAAAAACGAAACGGAAAACAGGAAAACACTCGCAAAAAAACCTGTTGCTATTGAAATAACTCGTTTTATTGATGATTTAAGCTTATTTACTATCCAGGTTACTGTACAACACTGAAAAAATAATAGAAATTGCCAAAAACCATAAAAACCTATTTTTTCATCATTTTTATTTTTAAAACCGCTGTAACTTCACACGGATTGGACTTGGGACAATGGTCAACATGGAGTCTGGAGAATCGACTCTCGTGTTCGGTTGTTGAACATTTTGATGTTTAGAGCACTCTTGAAAAAACAGTTTCAGTAAATGATTTCTGTATTTTTTTAGGTGAGTTGATCCATCCTGCATTTTTCGTGAGTCTTTTTGTAACATATTAGGCTATTTTCACAAAAATTTTGAACAAAAAAAACGAGGGATTGACTTTTAATCATAATTTAAGTTGTGCGATGAACAATAGTGAACTTCATTACCGAACTTCGGTAAGTTTTTACCGAAAACTGTAATTTCCAGTTTAGCGAACTGTTCAGCAGCTCGCTATCAAAGGGATATTAAAAAGAGAAAGAACTCACTTAATGTGCTTTGGTTCGAATATTGGTGTACGTTTTCGCAAATCGCAATTGAAAAAAAAAACTTCGCGAAGGAAACGCACCCTACACACTTTGATTTTTTTTACCGAATTCGGTAAACCATCTAAACCAAGTTTAAATTGGTAAACCACCTGTCAACATGAACGAAATTTTACTGAATTTCAGTTGTATGATGACTTCATTACCGAGTTTCGGTAAGTTTTTACCGAATTCGGTAATTTTAAATTGAAAATTTGGTAAACTTTACCGGATTCGGTAAATAAAAATCTAAGTGTGTAGCCTCATTTTTTTTCGAAGAGATGAACTTTTATGAAAACAATCTTCTTTTTTGGGTTTTGGGGGAATTTAGTTTTATTTTGCTCTTTTCTATAATTGTTTCGAATTTTTACAATCAAAAGTACCCTTTTGTAATGGCTCAAAACACTTTTGTTTACATTTTAAAATTTTGAGCTTGATTTTAAAAAAGTGTAATTATTTTTATAAAAATGAGCACACAAATTTCACAAAACTTTTTGCCACTTAACAAAACAAAAAATGAGGGTAATAAGACTACACAGAGAAAAATTCATCTATCACAAAATTTTAACCTTAAAAAAGCTCGGCAACCAGCAAGGCCCACCAACGTCTAAAACAGACAATTTTTGGAATTTTCTAAGCTTTTCGCTAACATTGTTGCAGGGGTGCTTCTTCTAGATAAAGTGTTTTGAAATTTCAAAAAAACAGACTGCTGATTAGCGAACTTGGAAACGGAGTACTTTAACAAAAAAATCATTTTTTTTTTTTTGCAAAGAGTCATATATTTAGCACCATTTTAAAATCTAGCACAAAATGTTCTTTTTTAAGTCCCCTAAGATAAATAAAAATTCTATTTTGGGAATGCACGTTCAGTGATAAAAAGTCAAATAAAAATATCGGGATTTTTCCCGTGTTATTTTTTTCCTGAAAAGTCTCTGTCTAAAGTTGAGGTACGTTTTTGATTAAAAATGACTGTCGTAACCGGGGCGGAAACCTAATCGGATTTCCAAACATTTACGGATCCATTTCGGAAGATACAGAAACGCGTGTTTAAGACTCAAAGCAAAGCAGAAGACTGATTTATTTTCTTTTCTGTAACGCACACTACCGTACAAGCTCGCGCATATGTCAACATACTAATACTACTGTTCACTACAAGATGCTCGACTAGGGATGCGCATATTTCTTCGTACCACACTACATTCACTACAATGACCTCAACTTTTTAATAATTTTGATGAAATTGCTCGAAACGATACCAAATGTATGACAAACTTCACTTCAATCATAGTAGCATTTCAATACGATTCCCTTGAACAAGAAACACTGTGTTGACCCTATTCTCCCCCTCACAGGGGTGAGATTGGGTCAATTTTCAAACGATTGGCATTTAAGGTAGAGTTTATCAAATTCCACCATATATTGGGAAAATGTTAGTAAAACTATCTAAGAACAATTCTACGTTAAACGTTTTTCGACGATATTCAAATTGTTTTTGTTATTGAGAAACTAAATTAAAGATCACGAAAAAATAGTGTAAATTGGCAAAGCCTCTGATTAATTTGTTAGAGGATTTGCTTCTCAAGTTTGTGTGCTCACAAATCAAGATCAGATTGATCTGTATTTGTTCAAAGTTAGCTTTTTTTTACGGTCCTGTAAATTTACTGTTGTAGGCGAGGCTTTAATAATTTTTGGTATCTTGTCTTTAGATTGCACAAATATTGTTTGGTTCCAGGATAATTGCCTAAATGCAAAGCCTTATAGAGATTTTCCGAAGCGTTTTGCTTTTTTTTGCTTCTTAAAAAAATGCTGATGACTGATGACTGATGACTTTCTGAAGAGGGGTATAAGCTCCTGCGAAAGAAATCTTTTATATTTGTTATCCAAAGATAAATTTCTACTCGGGTACCTTCTCGGAAACTCAATTCAACGGAGGTGGGCGCCGATTCGGTAGCGAATCTTGTTCCGTCCTCAACCCCGTCCCCCCACCTACCATTCCGAGATTCCTCACCGATATAGCCGCACCACAAGTGTCGCTAGTGAGAGAAAGAGAGTGGTGGAAAGACCGAAAGGCAGCCCCATATGCATAAGCATGACTTGGTCACTTTGGTTTTTGCATAGCTCCCCAGCGCTCCACCCAGCACTGGCGACGACCTGGGTTGACCACCGCAGCATAATCGACCACACGGCGCAGATGGTCCCCTACCTCGCCTCTCGAACAATAACAATAAAAGGTTAAAATAATAACATATAGAATGAGATTGCATCAAATTAAGATAATAATTACGGCACTTTTCAGTCTCCTGGACCGGCAGCTCCCCCTGGTCTACGGTAGTGGACACGACCACGCTGAAGAAGTGGACAACTTTTTTGCATGCGACTACGACGACCTGTTTGTACCTCGACGCCGTTGTGCGTTTTTGACACATGGATTTTCAGCTAAATGTCTTAAATTTCTCAAGTTGTGGTATATTAACTGCACGTTTGCCATACGTCATACAAAAAAAAAAGATGGAACGTCAAAAGTGGCAAGAGAGCACAACCGCAACGACCTGGTGTGGTGTGGAAGCTGGGAATATCAACACGAGCCAACTCAGGTCCCAAACCAAACGAGGGAGACCAAAAGTGCAACTTCGATAAACATATTTTTGCAACAATTACTCAAGATTGGCAACGAGGCGAGGACGACCGACCTCCACGGTAAAAAAAGTGTTGGAGAGGTGGTGAAGAGTAAAGGCGGTGGAGTGAGGGGGTGGCCAAGAAGGACGTACCCGAAACGATAATTTAATTCAATTAAATTATAGTCGGTGAGGTGGAAGCACAGAAAAAGTGGCCAACGAGGACAGGGTTCTTTTGCATGCGCGCATATTTATGTTGATTCTGACGACGTCGTTGGTTCGGTTGGCAGGTTTGGGTGCTCTACCGCTGGTAGACGGGAAGCGAACCGGTAGATATCGGGCTATCGAGATGCGATTACTCTGTGAAGCTTGGTTGATTTGCGCGACATTTCTAGATAGATCTGTTGGTTTACTTTACTGAAAATGTCGTAGTTTTTGTCGAAAATTCTTAAATTCTGAATTCTTAAATCAAAATTAAATCTTTTCTTAAAAAAAAAACAAAAAAAATACGCGCTTTAAATTTACTTATATGCATACATTTTTTGTTACACTTAAAAACCATATAATTATTGTGTTTAAAATTATTACTTATATTTCAATGTCATAATATTTTCCAATTCAATATATTGAATTATATATTTCGGCAGATTCATATCAATACTTTGAGCCTGTAATTGAATGTACACTTTTTAATACTCATGTAACTACGTTTTGCAAAAGTTTAAAAGCTGTTAAAAAATTAAGTGACAGTACAGTCATCCCACATATTCGGAACACCCACAAATTCGGAACACTTTTATGATAATTTGTCAATAGCATGCCAAAAGTAGCTTTTCTGTCGAACTTACAATTTTTAGAACTTTCATTTGGGCATTATCTTGCTATTTCACTAGTAAAAGTAGTACTTTTTTAACAAAAAACATCATTTCAAGACTATTTTGTCCAGAACAGCAAAACACTGCCTCCAAATGGCCTGTTTCATAATTGTGGGATGTTATTGTGCCTCCCACAATTGTGAAACACCTGAATTTAACCGATATTTTCACAAAAAATGTTATCAAACCATGTATAAAACATCACTAAGCTTGAGTTTTATTGGTTTCAGTGTGTGAAGTCATTATTTGGTAATAAATATGTACTCCTGGAGAGATCCAAAGTTTGTTTACATTCGTAAGAAAAAAGTGTTCCGAATTTGTGGATTTCAAGGGTCAAAGTAATTCTTCAAATTCTTCATATAAAAGTTAAAATTTGCAGATGTTCGATACAGCATTCGAAAGATCGCAAGAAAAGCTTTCAAATGAATGTAAAAGCGAATCATTAAGTTCAATTATCGATTTGCTATGATTTTTTGAAAATTGGCCGATCTGGAAACCGTTCCGAATATGTGGGATGACTGTATCCAAAGTTAATATACCCTAAAAAATGCGTACCAAAATGCAAACACAATTTCATTTGTTTTTGTTGATGGTATCAAGTAGCTAAAAATGTGCTTGCAAATTTGCATTGAAAGTAGATGTAGTCTTCGATAGTTCTATTTTGGAACAACTTAAAACATAAATATTGCTGACAATTTTATAAGATTTTCGTAACAAGGCAAAAAAAAACTAAATATGTATTATAAATGAAGTGTCTAAAAATGATTCTCTGCGACATTTTTTTTCAAAATCTCAGATTTTAGCTAATTTCCGTAGCTGGTCCTATAAGTGATCGAAGAATCTTAATCGAAAGATTTCCTTTTTACACTTAAAAAGAACTCAAGATATCTTGTATCTCCTCTCTCACGCAATATTTTTTAAGTACAAAGAAACTAAAAACCCCAATTCCAGGATTATCGCGCAAAATTTCAGTTTCACTACCTCATTTGCAAGTGAAACGTCAAACATTAAAAAATAACCAGTACCGTCAGTGGGGGTGACTATGGGTCAAAAAACGATACACCTCTCGTATTTTCTTAATGACAAAAACAATTTAAATAACATTGAAAATCTTTCAACGTAGATTTGTTCTTAGATAGTTTACTAACATTTTCCCAAAATACGGTGGATTCTGATGAACACTACCTTAAATGCCAATTGTTTGAAAATTTACCCAATCTCACCCCTTAGAGGGGGTGTCATTGGGTCAAATGAAACTAAAATGATGCTCAAATACAACGATATGGTAAAACAAGTCATGCAACCGTGTTTCTTGTTCGAGGGAATCTTATTGACACGCTACACTGTTTGAAGTGGAGATTTTCAAACATTTGGGTAGTTTTCGAGCAATTCTTACAAAAATATTAGAAAAATGATTTTTTCGAGAGGTCATTTTTGGCCAAAAACGTACCCCTACTTTAGACATCTGGCAAAATAACAGGATTTGTTCTAGGAACGATATTTTTTCAGCGAAGTCATCTTAAGATGTCCCCAACACAACCCTTTCCAAAAAAATCATTTTCATTGAGAAGAACCTGAGAAATTGTAAAATCCGTAAAAAATCACTTTGACCCAATCTCACCCCCCAGACCCAATGTCACCCCCACTGATGGTAACGAAAAAACGAACGATACATACTTTAAGATTCACCAAAAAATTTGATGAAAATTTTGGTTTAAAATATATTCCTTATTTCATGGGTTGCACAATTCGGATTGTTATATTACATAACATTTCATAAAATACACGATTACTATCCATCGTCAAAGTTGTAGGTATTTTTTTAGTTTTTTTTTATGTTAATAGGGACCATCTCTTGAGCCAAAGAGAAACATGGGCAAACATTTTAGATTTTTAGAGAAAAAAAACGAGCTTCAAGCATACATTGTTTTTGTTTCTCAATTAATTTAAAGATTAAAAAATAGGGGCCTCTCCTGAAAATATTAGTTTTTCTTTAAGCTGAGAAAATATACTATACCCTCAACTTCATATTTGAGATAAAACCACTCAAATATATAGACACATTAAAATAATTTAAGTTTTAAAGAGTCACTAAATTTTCAAATGCCGATATCAATTTGTGAAATAAATTTCAATTCAATGCCGTCAAGATCAACATAAATAAAATTCATTAAAAAAGATGGAACGGTACTTTCAACTCGCTGGTTCTCGGGCATAACTCAACCAACCGGGACATTTTTTTTTTGAGTGAATTATAAGGATGTCTAGATGATCCTTAAACTTTGCAGAACTCGATATGATCAAATCTGTAATTTATGCGATCAAAAACGTCGTTCCAACTTTTGTTTGCTCTAGTAAAAAAAATCGCCCGAAAATCCGCGGAGACAAGCCCGAAAACCTGTGAGTTGAAGTTACCGTTCCAACGTTTTAGGAAGGCTTTGGCATCCGTGTATATTGGACATGTGTTGGGCGTCCCAGTGTTAATAATTTCAAAGATATTGAAAAGATTGAAAAATAAACTTATTTAATATCTTTTTGTATTTATTTTGAGGTAATATCTCAGCAACCAAAAGTTGGATCACAAATCTTAAATCGTAGATAATTGCCTATTTAAACAACTGAAAAAAAATGTAAAATAAATTCCAAATTTTAGTTCAATCTTTTTTAAATTTATCAAAATACGTAGTCGATAGCAAAATCAATTTAAAGTAAGAGTAGGACTTAAACAATTTGGATGTCCATGACTAAAATAATGAGTTTAGCGCGTTGTCTACAACTTTTCCAAAGACACGAAATCGATTTCCGAGCAATTCTATACAAAATCGGTCTTTATTCTTAAATTTTATTTTTTTGATTTTTTTAATCCGTCTGAAACCTTTTTTGGTGCCCAAGCCATTTTGCATTATTAGTTTGTCCATATAGTTTTCCATACAAATTTGGCAGCAATGAAAATTAAAAAATCTGTATCTTTTGAAGAAATTTTTGGTCGATTTGGTGTCTTCGGCAAAGTTATAGTTATGGATAAGGACTACACTGAAAAAAATGATAAAGGGTAATTTACTTTGCTGATTTTTAATTTCACTTTTTGTCATTAAAACATGATTTGAAAAAACACTATTTTTATTTTTTTTAAATTTTGCCAGCTTTTCAGAAATTTTCAGAACGGGCAAAAAATCGTTGTTTGAGTTATGAATTTTTGAATCAATACTGATTAAAAAAATCGAAATATTGACCGCAACTTAATTTCAATTTTATTTTTCGATGTAAAATCAAATTTGCAATCTAATAGTACATTAGTGAAATTTTCATAAAGTGCACCGTTTTCAAGTTATAGCTATTTTTAGGTAATTTTTTTTTTAAATTAGTTGCAGTTATTAATTTAAAAAAATTAGTGCCCAAGTTTGCATAATTTTGTAAAAAAAATATATTTGATATGCTGAGAAAATTCTTTGTTGCTTTGTTTCTAAGATATTGCCATGCAATGATTTTAAAATAGAAAAATGGATGTTTCTACCCAAAAATCCCATAATTTTCTTATGTCGATATCTCAGCAACTAATGGTGTGATTTTCAATGTTTATAAATAAAACTTTCGTGAAATTTTCCGATCTTTTCGAAATCAATATTTTCAAAAAAAATAAGACTAACATTTCAAAAGGTCGTAATATTGAATGTTTGTCCCTGTCTCTGATTCTTGTATGGAGAAAAAAATTAAACAGCTCGACTTTTTTGGACACACTGAATCATTGGAATCAATCATGCTTAATTAAAAAGAAAAGTTGCTTTAGTTTGGATTTTTATGAATGTTTGGAATAAAATAAATATTAACTAGGAGCTTTCATAACTAGATATTTTCCTTAAATAAAATGAAAATATTTTTTTCCTGAAACAAAAGTTTTCTATTTAATTAATTTCAATTGTAAGAAAATATTTTCAAGCGCATTTAAATTAAATCATGAATGCTGTTTATGCATCAAAATAGCTTTAATTCTTAAAGCATATTTATTCTGGATGCAATTAATTGCACTGCAATTCCATAATTTTGAATACATATGTTTTACTTAGTTGCTTGTTTTGTTGAGAGTATTTTTTTACTTTCTGTACCATTTCAATAAATTGTTATACTGTTATTATTTACCTTAAACTTTGTGATATCATACATTTTTCACACTTTTAAGTGAATTTCTGTTTTTTTATATATTATTAAATTGGTTTTAATGGTGTTACAGCACCTACACAAATTAAAATGTTTTCTGTTTGACCCAATGTCACCCACTCTAAAGGGTGAGTTTGAGTTAATTTTAAAACGATTGGCATTTATGAACGGTGTGATTAAACTAGCCATATTCTGGGAAAATGTTGGTAAATTCAGGAGCATTCCCCAACAATATTTATTTCGATATAATTTGAAATGTTTTTATTGTGTTAAAATAACAACAGTAATATTGTTTTTTGACCAAAAGTCACCACCACTGACGGTTCATCATTTGTGGATAAACATTTTTGAAATCTATACTTATTTTGTTTTTTTTTTTTAAGATTTTTCACCTGGGAGGAAAAAGCCACGTGGTCATATAAACAAAGTAAGCTGTATTATTTAATATTGGGAAAGTTAAATATCCTTGTCTAACACTCTTTTTACTTTTTCAGAAATCGTTCATGACAATTTGCAATAAGTTTTTGAAACATTAGTAAGTCAAAGCCAACCTTCGATAGATCACAAATTCGCGCCACAAGACACCACCCCAAACACGCAAGTCCACCTTCTCCAAGAGGTCCTCCAAACGGTTGGAAATGATTTATGGCCATCTCATTGGTTCACTCCCCCTCGTCGAACATCGCCCAAAACATCGACGCTCGCTGCTTGGGAAAATCGGGAAAATCACTTTCCCTCCCCCCTTGAAAATCCCGACCTTGCCTGCCGGTCGGATCCAAAAATGATAAACTTGGCGCAAGACAACTTCCTAGGTTTTTTTTTCACCGTGCGTGACACGGACATGATATATGATCGAGGAGGAAATAAATTAAGGGACAATTCCCGGGCTCACGGTCATAAAGTTTATGCTGCTTGTTCTTTGGGCGCGGCGGAAAACTCAAGAAGTGGTTCTGCTTGTGTGAAAATGTGTTCAGAGTAGAGTGCGGGAGTGGAGTGGATTTATTCAATAAATATTTATGAACCGTGTAGGAATTTTCCTTCCTCAAGCGGGGACTCTGGCCGGTGAAGTGGCCGCCTGTGACAGGGAGCCTCCGGGGAGAAATGATATGGAGCGCATTGTGTCCAAGTGTTGCACAGGGATGGTTTACATATGAGCAAACATGTCAATCAGGGTGAGCAAGTGATAAAATGATTTCTTTTATAGAAATTTTATGAATTTTTTAATTTGATTATTTTGATCTCTTTTTTCGGAAAAACAAAACTCAAATGCTCTTCATCACAAAGACCACGGGAATTTCGCGTTTGATCAAAATCATTCCCTTGAACCTGTCGAATTCCACTTGCACGGCACTTCTCAAGTTCAACTCCAGTGTTCGATAAATCAGTCCCTGTTTAAGGAATCCGATACGGCCACGGCGGCGCGACGGCCTACAAATTTACGGCCACCGTCGCCGTCGCTCGCGATGGAAATTTTGTCAAACCCACCATCGCCATAAATCACCGCGAGAAAAGCCCCATAAAAGAGCTCTGTACCAAATCTCTCTGTTTTAAATGCATGTTTTCCTGCCCACAAAACAGATGTAAAGTGCTTTGTGTGGAGTGTGATGGCGTTTAAATTTCCTTCGATCTCCCGAAAGAAAAACTAGCAGAAAAACATCGAGGGAAAAAACCTCCCAAAATGCTTCTAATCTGTTTATTTATTTACCTCTAAGTAAAAATCATACTTAAATATCGGAGGCAAAACAAACCGCGCCATCATCGTCATCATCCCTGAAAATCTCTCTCTTTTCAACTGACCCCAAAAGTGACCCCGTGAAGCTCGTTGAGATCGTGCGTGCCGCGATGCTGGTTTTCCACTCTCACTGCATGAGGAAAATTGAGAAAAAAAGATGCCAAGTGGAAAAGTCAGGCAAGCAGACAAGGTCCACATTAAATTTAGAGAAGAAAAAATTGAGCAGCACATGCTGCCCGACGAGACGTGATCCTAAAATCATAAACGCTCTCGATTTTTTTTCCAAATTTGAATTTGAAGGAAAAAAGTTGTTTCAAAATGGACAACAAAAACATCGACGGCACACTTTTTAGCATTTTTTTTATACTGACTAATGCCATCTGCATCGCTGCACTAGAGAGCAGATGCTAGAGCATGGTTCGTGTTTTTCTTAGTGTCAAAGTACTTTACTTTAGGTTGACATCCCCGGCAGGTTCGGGGTTAATGGCTAATAAGTTCATTGTTCGTTATTTCTTGTGATTGAATGCAAGCCGGGCCTAGTCAGAACAGAATTGAAGATTAAAAATTGAAAACAAACAATTACATCAAAGGAAATCAATATATTTTTATTATTTTTTGTATCACATGCTTTCAATATAACTCATTCCTGTTTAAAAAAAAACCTTAATTTTAAAAGATATTAAAACGATAACAAATTTTGTGTCCTCGCAAATGCTAAACTATTTTGAAAAAGGTCATTTACAATCGTGCCAAATCTAGCAACAGATTACGAATAGTTCATTTTGATGTTTATTCTGACTTAAATAAAACATGCTTGTAGAACTCAAAAAGCACAATGACATTCACAGACATGATAACATAGTAGATTTGACCTCTGCCTTCGGCTAGGATTTCTCATAAACATTTTGTTTATGTGTAGTTCGCGTTTGTGTTTTAAAAACCGAGCAAGAACATGTTACCGAAACAAGCACAGATAGTTCTAAAAAATGAAACAGCTTATGTTCTACAGAAATTTTGGAAAACTGTAAATGAACTTGAACATTGAGTGACTGCAGACTTCCTAATGACGTTTAGCCCTGCTCAGCCAACATAACCCTTCGTGGAAAGATGCAGACGCGTGCCCGGACTTGACATTTGGAGTGGTCTTGTGTTCGATACTTGCCCTGAGGATTCTTCATCAAAAAGAAAAAAAGAAAAATGCAGCACCGGGAACCAGCAGCAACAACAAAGTAGTAGTAGCAAACGATGTTGATTTACATTTAAACATGATTTGAAAAAAAGATCTCCAAAAGCATAATAATGAAATTGAATGATATTTTTATTATTCATGGTTAAGGGATCATCCATAATTGATGTAACCGTTTCAAAACTAATAAATCACAAAAACTGGTATTTAAAACATCGTAAAGTGACATTACCCACAAGAGTTCTTAGGAACGTCGGAAACCATAGAAAATTAGTTTTAATTTTTCGAGTATAAATACCCGTCTTTTCCGAAGTTTGTATGAAAATATGATTTGGAGTTCCGGAACGACTTTTAACACATATCCCAATCTCTATAATTTCCCAGAATTAAATCAAAAATCAAATTATTCACTCTACAGCATTGCCTTGACGTTCTCGATTGCGAGATTCCTACTCGAAAATACGTGTCCGAAGGCTTGATTGATGAGGCTTTTCAAACAAAAACAAAAACAAAAACAAAAACAAAAACAAAAACAAAAACAAAAACAAAAACAAAAACAAAAACAAAAACAAAAACAAAAACAAAAACAAAAACAAAAACAAAAACAAAAACAAAAACAAAAACAAAAACAAAAACAAAAACAAAAACAAAAACAAAAACAAAAACAAAAACAAAAACAAAAACAAAAACAAAAACAAAAACAAAAACAAAAACAAAAACAAAAACAAAAACAAAACAAAAACAAAAACAAAAACAAAAACAAAAACAAAAACAAAAACAAAAACAAAAACAAAAACAAAAACAAAAACAAAAACAAAAACAAAAACAAAAACAAAAACAAAAACAAAAACAAAAACAAAAACAAAAACAAACAAAAACAAAAACAAAAACAAAAACAAAAACAAAAACAAAAACAAAAACAAAAACAAAAACAAAAACAAAAACAAAAACAAAAACAAAAACAAAAACAAAAACAAAAACAAAAACAAAACAAAAACAAAAACAAAAACAAAAACAAAAACAAAAACAAAACAAAAACAAAAACAAAACAAAAACAAAAACAAAAACAAAAACAAAAACAAAAACAAAAACAAAAACAAAAACAAAAACAAAAACAAAAACAAAAACAAAAACAAAAACAAAAACAAAAACAAAAACAAAAACAAAAACAAAAACAAAAACAAAAACAAAAACAAAAACAAAAACAAAAACAAAAACAAAAACAAAAACAAAAACAAAAACAAAAACAAAAACAAAAACAAAAACAAAAACAAAAACAAAAACAAAAACAAAAACAAAAACAAAAACAAAAACAAAAACAAAAACAAAAACAAAAACAAAAACAAAAACAAAAACAAAAACAAAAACAAAAACAAAAACAAAAACAAAAACAAAAACAAAAACAAAAACAAAAACAAAAACAAAAACAAAAACAAAAACAAAAACAAAAACAAAAACAAAAACAAAAACAAAAACAAAAACAAAAACAAAAACAAAAACAAAAACAAAAACAAAAACAAAAACAAAAACAAAAACAAAACCATACTTCTGACTTCTGACTTCTGACTTCTGACTTCTGACTTCTGACTTCTGACTTCTGACTTCTGACTTCTGACTTCTGATTTCTGACTTCTGACTTCTGACTTCTGACTTCTGACATCTGACTTCTGACTTCTGACTTCTGACTTCTGACTTCTGACTTCTGACTTCTGACTTCTGACTTCTGACTTCTGACTTCTGACTTCTGACTTCTGTTCGGAAATCTCTTGGCGAGCAAGGTATGAACAAAAACAGATTTGCAGACTTTTGCAACCATGGACACTATAGGGGGAAAGCGTCGCTATTGTTAGATCACGTTTTCGGTCTATACAAGCCAGATGACACATGTCGCCATTTTGAATTTTCTTTGTGCTTAAATTTAGTGCTCATTTAGTGCTATTTAGTGCCCTATACCCCACATTTAGTGCCCTTATAGTTTCCATACAAATTGCCATACAAAATTTGAAATACAAGCCAGATGACACATGTCGCCATTTTGAATTTTCTTTGTGCTAAAATTTAGTGCTCATTTAGTGCTATTTAGTGCCCTATACCCCATATTTAGTGCCCTCATAGTTTCCATACAAATCGCCATACAAAAATTTGAAATACAAGCCAGATGACACATGTCGCCATTTTGAATTTTCTTTGTGCTAAAATTTAGTGCTCATTTAGTGCTATTTAGTGCCCTATACCCCATATTTAGTGCCCTCAAAGGAGCGGCCGTGGCTGACTGGTTACGGTGTTCGCTTTGTAAGCGAATGGTTCTGGGTTCGATGCCCATCTGCTCCCAACGAGAAAGTTTAGAACACATAAATTTGAAATAATGAATATGAACGAAAAATCAAAGTCGCTCGAGGCGGGGTTCGATCCTCCGTCCTTTGGATTGGTAAGCAAAAATGCTAACCACTAGGCCATGACGACTTGGTGAGTGTGGACTGGAATTAGGAATACTGTTACAGAGAGCGAGTTGTGGCGCTATAACCACGGCAAAAAGTGTCCAGGGCATTCGTGGAAATACAATGTCCCATCCCAGAGGGTCCCGGAGTACCAAACCTTCTTAGCATGGTGCTCCCAACGAATACAACCAAATCTCGGAGCGTATGGTGGTGTGTCCCCACGCTTCTTCCTCCCCTGTCGACTCAGAATTGTGTTGTTGTTCGAACACTTAGTGCTCAAACTCAACCCAATTACGAGTCATCTCTGCGATATGGCTTTACGCAGTAGGCCTGGCCGCTTTAACGCTTGTGATGTTTCAATGCATTCTAATGCAATGGCGCACTACAAATGTTAATAAAATGACAAGAAGAGTGCTAGGCGTCATCTAACCTAAGGCACTCTCCAGGATCCCTTCGAAAGATTGGCTGCGCTAGGGTCTGATTAGATTAGATTAGATTAGATCTATACCCCATATTTAGTGCCCTCATAGTTTCCATACAAATCGCCATACAAAAATTTGAAATACAAGCCAGATGACACATGTCGCCATTTTGAATTTGACCACATTTACCACTTTCTACCATCAAAACCGACTACTTTATCGACTTCATTTTGCTGGGCAACATAGGACGCCGTCTATTTTTAGACGATGACTCAGCCCTTTTCCACTTTTGCACTTAAAAACCCCCAGGTGGCAGCACGATGTAACGCCACGTCACTATTAGAAAAATAAACAAAAAATGCAAAATTGAAGCAAAAATCAATATTAGGTTCATTTATCTCAGAAACGGTGCACTTTGTTACAATTTTTATAGAGCTTTATTTGTATCCGGTTTTAAATTGGGGTGGGTGGAGTTGATTTTTTTAAAAGTTTTTTTTACAATTTTCAAAAAAAACTAAAATCTATAAACATAGCACTTTGCCAAATATTCTTTGGTCCATGCAAGGTTTACCATGTCGAATTGAAAAAAAATTGGCCAATTTCCGATACAAAATCTGATAAAAACTGATTGACAAAAGGTTGAATTTTAGTTTAAAAGATGCTTAATTGTTTGGCGTCATCAGATTTCCGCAATCAAACTTTGGTGCATGTTGCGCAATTGAAAATTTTACATGCAATTTTCTCAATATACATGCGATTAAATGATGATGATTCTATTCTTCGATGGTCTTCAGTATTGACAACCAGAGCCAGAGAGTCCACTATACATTAGGGCGACAAGAAAAAATTAAAATTTAGGAAAATCTTATGAGATATCCCCTGGCTCAAATATTTAGGTAAAAATGAGTAACTGTGCCAATTTTGAGCCAAATTTGTTAAGGTCAAAGAATCACTTTTTATCGTTGAAATTTGTATGGAAAAATTCGAAAAAATGTATGGAGAAAAGCAAAACTTTCATAATTCCGCCATTAAGTTGCGTTAAATGGCGGTGGCGGATCATTGTGTGAGATTCTTGTGTAAAATGTTATGACAAACAACTTTGTCGAAGACGGCAAAACGATCCGAGCGTTATTAGCGATTTAAAGAAGACGTTTTTGCATGAAAAGATTTTTTCACCAACCTTAACTGCAACCTTTGGCTCAAAATTGGTACAGTTACTTATTTTTACCTAAATTATCGAGCCATGGGATATCCCTGAAGACGATTATTTTATTGTCATTCTATTCATCATGCGACGCAGCATCCAAAATATTTCAGAGAAACCTTACCTATACATTTATTTTTAATCACGGAGCTCGATGTTTTAGGTTTTAAATGTTAAGTTACAAGATACATGATGGCCATGTTTCTTTCTATAAATTAATCGATGACCTATTTTAACCTTTAGACAAAAATAAACTATTACAAAATTGAACATTTATACTTATTTAAAATTCCGATGCGGTGCCCACCTGCGACCTCCTTCAAGGAATATCTAATGATCCCGGCTGAATGCTAGGGGCGAATCACCTTCCCGGTAATATATGTATTTTTATCCCTTGATGGGCCCTGCTGCTGCTGGTTGTAGATGGTGTCGAGATCGGCCTTGCTGATTAAGTAATTACACACCACCCACGGGCATCTTTCCTTGATTTTTTGCACCCATGGACAGATAGGGGAAGGCTACGCGTAAAGCAGGACGAGGACGAGATCACTCCCGTAAATTACCCAACTCGCCGCACGGGCTACCGTCGTAGTGCAAGTGCATATTAGCAACCGCAGAATGGGGTGACTTTGGTTTCTGGGTTGATGAATTTTACTTTTAAATTGATTAAGAAATTTCTCAAAAAATGTAGGAAAGGTTTAATAAAAAAGCGATTTATGACTTGAATTTTAACTAAACAAAGTCACATCAACTCACTGTACCACCACAAGGTAGCCAAGGTGGCCCACCTCGGTAGCTCGGAGTGAGTACTTAAACGGAAATAAAAATAATGAGTACCAGCTGGGATGATAAGAGCGGATTCTCCGAGGGGTGGAGAGGAGATTTTTAATTCCTCCTACCAAAAGCCAAGGATGGTGGTAGTGGCCGTTAATCTCCTTGTTTTAGCCAGCAGTTAGGGGGAAGTTAAAAAGTGCAGCTTGTGGAAGAGAGAGGGGGGCAGCGTATAGTCTCTACGCCACTGGAAATTATTAAGTGCTTAACATAATGGCTGCTTAGTGCCGGGGAGAAGGAGCTCCGGCCGAGGCTTTTTGGGTAAATTACCCGGGAAGAGAACTGTGCGGACGAGGGAGTGCTGAATAATGATTATTATGATTTACGGAAAATTGCGTTTTGACCGTCCGCCGAAAGACAATTAGGAGAGCGCAACCTGTCAAGGGGGCTAGATTTAGTGGGGGGGATTGGGATGTGAGTGAGTGTATCCCGGATTGTGGCCAAAGCCATTTGCCAATTGTTATTGCTCCCTAATGGTCAATTTGTCCGACGTGAGTGGAGCAGGTTGTTTTGTGGGATCGGTGTACAAGTGTTGACTTGTTGAGAGTAATTGATCGAATTAGTTAAGATTTACTGCTTACATATTCGAAATGAGGAAGTTCAGGGAGAACAAGTGTGAAATAAAATTCTTAATTGATAATATATTTCTTTGAAAATTTGAAGAAGCATTTTTATCAATCGATATTATATTGACAATCATGGATGCGATCCTTGTTTACAGTTGAAATTCAACCTACACCCAAAACTGGCAGCGCTAGTCCGAGAGAATGATGGTCTCGAGTCGAGAGAATAGTGGTACCATTCACGGACGCAGAGAACACAGCTCGAGATGGGCGATAGAACTATTCTCTCGAGGTTCATTTGCAAAAAAAGTTCATCCGTCAAACAAAAAACCAAAAGTGTCGACAACGGGAATCGAACCAGAGACCTTTGACAAACCAATCCAATGACTTAGCTGCCTCGGCCACCACAGCTTGGTGACCAAGGAGAAGTCAGAAGTCGATGTATGACACTTGTTGGAGATTTATTGATTCAACTAACGAATGTTATGATGGTGTGAGTTGGTACCATTATTCTATCGATTTTGGCACTGAGCCCTCAATAAATTTTGAGAGAACGATTATCTCGACTCTGAATTTTGGGTGTAGCTAATGAGTCACTTGTTCCGAAAAGTATAACTTTTTGACACTGTTTTTGTTTTTAAATTGGTCAAAGTCAAATCTCACAAGTTACTTTTGTTTCTGTCATTCTCAAATGACAAAACGGCCTACTTTTCATCGCTAAAAATAACAGTACTGAAAAGCACTTTTCAGCATGCATTTTAGTGCTGAAAGTTCAACTTTGCAGCATTTGTATCGCAAAGTAATTAAACTGCAAAAGCGAACTCAACAAAACTCACAACTGCAAACTCTGAATGGAATCCACCCTTGCCATCGCCGCTCCGTTCTTCGAAATGAATTAATTACGATGATAATTCATTCACAGAAATCTCCAACCGTGGTTGTGTTGCGTCCCTTCCAGTGGTCACTCCCCACCACACTCCCGGAAGATCCTTTCCACCGTCGGTCATCGCCAGGGTTTGGTTCAAAGTGTGAAAGCTTGTAAGTGGCCTTTACCAGGGAGGTCCTCCAGTAAAATCCGTCACACACAAACTCACAGAGCGTCACACTCACACGACCGGTGAGGGATGTTACGGCGGTTGTTATCTTAATTTTTATCTCTCAAGCCGTGCCACCGATGGTCGATCTCAATTATATGCTAAATCAAGGAGCCCTCCCTCGGTGGGAAAAGGGGATCGTCCTTAAGAGGAACGACTATTTTTTTTTTTTTCAAATGTTTATCTTAATATATCTTAATATCTTCAACGGTGTCCTGCTAACTTGTCCCACGTCGTGTTTGACCTTGAATAAACAAAAACGAGAGCCGGCAATGTAAACAATAACAAACACTTTTTGTTTGGTTAACAATTCTGTGCATTGTGTCAAACGCGTACTGACCTGAAATCCCTTTGGCCAGTTGTCGCACTTGCAGCAATTTTCAGGGTGTGTCAAGATAGCACGACAAGATTGAAATTTCTTTTATACGAAAAGTGACAAAGATGCATGGAGTTGTTTCGGTTTTTATTGAATATCTCAGGATCGAAATCAAATTTTGAGGATCTGTGAAGGTCAAAAGGTGAGTCATTGACTCAATTTGGCCCAAAATGCGCGTGCCTCAAGTTAGCACGACAGTGACGATTTAAGAGTCCTAAAGTGATTTAGTAATCATCAATCACTTAAAATCTCATGAAAAATTATTGAGTGGGATTGAGTATACGAGTGAGCAAGAGCGATAAATTAAGTGACCTAAAATAGAGAGTTTAAAGGGAGCAAGTTAGAATAAGTATGTAACTGGGCGAGTAAAAATAAATAAACAAAAAAATGAGTGGGTGAATGGGAATGGTAATTAATGAGTGCAAATTTGTGAGTGAACGTATGATTTTTTTATGGTCTATTGTGTAAGTGATTAAGTGATTAGTGAGTCCGTAACCATTAAAAAAAGAAAAAAAAAACAATCTCTTGATTCTTGTCATATTTTTTCAGGATTTCTACATAAGACAGATGGTAAAAGTCAGTGAGTGTGTAAGAATTACTGAACGTTAATGAGAATAAGTGAACATTAATGTGAATTAGTAAGTGATGTAATGAAATAGTAGGCCGAAACAGGTGATTTTTTGATAATGTTTAAGTGAGTGAGAGAGTGAGTGAGAGAGTGAATGCGTGAGTGAGTGAGTGAGTGAGTGAGTTGGTCAGTGAGTTAGTATGTGAATTATTGAGTGAGTGTGTGACTGAGTAAGTGAGTGAGTGAGGGAGTGAGTGAGTGAGTGAATGAGTGAATGAGTTAGTGAGTGAAATAATGAATTAGTGAATGAGTGAGTGAGTGTGGGACTGAGTGAGTGAGTGATTGGGTGTGAGAGAAAGAAGGTAAGTATAAAAGGGAGCGTCCAGTGACGTAGCTAGTGATTGAGAATAAGTAACAGGTTGTTGAAGTAAAAAACCCGATTTAATATCACTAGTGGTAAAATAAAACCTTTCTTATAAAATGATGAAACTCCGAAAAATATATTGGTGCAATTAATTTTTCAGAAACATAATGATATCACCCAGTGAGAATTTGACCTAAAGCTTTGAATCTTTTTAGACTTAACCTCGAATGCAATTTTTTGATTTCAGAAGTACATTATGGGTCGCAAGATAATTATATTTAATTAAGATAAACTTATTGGATTGACATTATTAGAAAAAAGGGTACTCAGTCTTCAATGTTAGTCTATGCTAAACTTAAAAAAACATGTATCGATATTGCACTTTGTCGATCTATTATCAAAAGCCAGAAAGAACACTTTCATGCTCAGCGTAAAACGCGCAAGCGTTAATGTGCTGGCGTTTATGCTTCGACTTGACGACTGGTCGATCTTTCGAGCGAGAACGAGCTGGGACTTCGAATTTGATGTTCAATATATGATTCTGTATAAAACAAAAAAAATAATGGTAAAAAAGGGTAGAAATAAGACGAAAAACACTAATATGGCTATATCTCTGGAAATACATTTGGGTAATTCTCTACCAACTCACACGAAATCGGGAAAAGTTGCCCCGACCCCTCTTCGATTTGCGTGAAACTTTGTCCTAAGGGGTAACTTTTGTCCCTGATCACGAATCCGAGGTCCGTTTTTTGATATCTCGTGACGGAGGGGCGGTACGACCCCTTCCATTTTTGAACATGCGAAAAAAGAGGTGTTTTTCAACAATTTGCAGCCTGAAACGGTGATGAGATAGAAATTTGGTGTCAAAGGGACTTTTATGGAAAATTAGACGCCCGATTTGATGGCGTACTCAGAATTCCGAAAAAACGTATTTTTCATCGAAAAAAAACACTAAAAAAGTTTTAAAAATTCTCCCATTTTCCGTTACTCGACTGTAAAAAATTTTGGAACATGTTATTTTATGGGAAATTTAATGTATTTTTCGAATCTACATTGACCCAGAAGGGTCATTTTTTCATCTAGAACAAAATTTTTCATTTTAAAATTTCGTGTTTTTTCTAACTTTGCAGGGTTATTTTTTAGAGTGTAACAATGTTCTACAAAGTTGTAGAGCAGACAATTACAAAAATTTTGATATATAGACATAAGGGGTTTGCTTATAAACATCACGAATTATCGCGATTTTACGAAAAAAAGTTTTGAAAAAGTTACTTTTTGCGTTTCTCTTTGTTTCGTCGTCCGTGTCTGTCGCGGGTGACCATGAATGGCCATGATCGATGACGACCAACTTTTTCAAAACTTTTTTTCGTAAAATCGCGATAACTCGTGATGTTTATAAGCAAACCCCTTATGTCTATATATCAAAATTTTTGTAATTATCTGCTCTACAACTTTGTAGAACATTGTTACACTCTAAAAAATAACCCTGCAAAGTTAGAAAAAATACGAAATTTTAAAATGAAAAATTTTGTTCTAAATGAAAAAATGACCCTTCTGGGTCAATATAGATTCGAAAAATACATTAAATTTCCCATAAAATAACATGTTCCAAAATTTTTACAGTCGAGTAACGGAAAATGGGAGAATTTTAAAACTTTTTAGTGTTTTTTTCGATGAAAAATACGTTTTTTCGGAATTCTGAGTACGCCATCAAATCGGACGTCTAATTTTACATAAAAGTCCCTTTGACACCAAATTTCTATCTCATCACCGTTTCAGGCTGCAAATTATTGAAAAACACCTCTTTTTTCACATGTTCAAAAATGGAAGGGGTCGTACCGCCCCTCCGTCACGAGATATCAAAAAACGGACCTTGGATTCGTGATCAGGGACAAAAATTACCCCATAGGACAAAGTTTCACGCAAATCGAAGAGGGGTCGGGGCAACTGCTGTGTGAGTTGGCGGAGAATTACCCATTTTGGAAAAGCTTAAAATTTTGAGCCCAAGCAGTTTATTGTGTATGTTTTCGAATGGCTTTTTGTTTGAAACTGAATTCTTTTAATTTGATAGTGTTATATGTAAAATTGTCTAAAAAATACCTCTAAAATGGCTTTGACCACATTTACTGATCGAAAATTGTGAATCGAAAAATAAAATGGTCGTCTCCGACCCCACGGCTACAGATCTGAAATACAAAAATTGTGGGTTTTACGAGTGGTTTTCCAATGATGGATGAGCTGATGCAGACATCGCACAAGTATTTCAGAAAAAGTGCACTAAAAAAACAGCATTTGAGTTCCGAGTTTCGGGCCAAAATTCAATCGAAAGAGCGCATCAAAACCTTCAAATTAGTAATAGGATTTTTTTTTCTGGGACGATTCCATGCCGTGCACGAATTTTTTAAGATTTCTAAGAAAAGCGTTTTTTTTTAAAAGCAAACCTTAAACCTTTCTTTTATAAGAAAGGCAAAAAGTAGTGTATACATAGGGGAAAGTGGGGAGACTTGATCCCCTTTTTTGTATCGCACATAACTCTGTAAATTTTTCACAAAACTATGATCTTTTTGCGTGAATTGAAATCTTAAACATTCAACTATGTTTGGCTGATAAGGGTATTTCATCAAATAAACTCTTCGAATCATGCCAAGCGTTTTAAAAAAATATTTTAAACCAGCATTTTCAAAATGTTGGGGGTAATTTGACCCCCCTTTCAACATTTTGAAGAAATCTTAAGCAAAATGTTTCTTTTTCATCCAAACTTTTAATTTTCTAAAAGTTACAGCAATTTAACATTAAACCTGTACGTTTGTGTTCAAAATATAACAAGTTTAGCATGCAAAATATTTGAAAACTTAAAATTTTCTTTTTTATTGAGCATGTTTACAAAAGCTGGAAATTTTTGTTTACAAAACTTTTGAAAAATGGTTCAAACTGCAGTAAGTTATGTACAACTATACTAAAGGAAACTATGTACGAAAAGCCAGCCCAATTATTTAATCTTGAGGCTGATTCCAGTGAATGTAAAAATGCAGGGATCAAGTCTCCCTAAACGCACTTTTTTAAACAATTGATTGTAAAAATAGTATGACGATAAATTTAATGTCAAATGTGTAAGGGTTTTGGAGTTGATCTGTTTATCAAACAATTCATGTGTGTAACTCAATCTAAACATTTTTTAATTTTTTTCTTTGTTTTCTTTAATGAGTTTTAGTCAATTTCGCACAACTTTCTAGAACAAAGCTAATTGTTTTACCCACATGCTGACGAGATATTGGCTTGGGATCAAGTGTCCCCGGGGATCAAGTCTCCCCACTCTCCCCTAAGTAAGTTAATGAAAAAGTAGATGAGCAATTGAATAAAAGATGATGATGGATAACAAGGATTGAGTTTGAAATTGATCAAAAGTAAGTGAAGGTGAGTTAGTGTTACTAAGTGAGAGCGAATGAGACTGAGTGAGTGGAGGTGTACTGAAAGTGTAAGTGTAAGCAAGTTAGAGTCAATGGGTAAGTGAGTTAGACAGTGAAAGTGAGAAATAGTAAGAATGGGAGATTACGATTAATGTGAAAGTTTTAAATAATACTGATAGAGAGCACGAAACAGGCATGCAGATAAAGAACATAATTTTAAAAATTTAAAATTGTGTTAAACTTGTTCTAAAATCTTAAAATTCAACAAAACAATGCCAAACGCAAAAAAAAACCATGCTGTCACCTCATTCATGGACGCCTCCCCCACTACTCCAGAAGTAATTTAGAGTCAACATTAAAGTTCATCTGCTTCGCGATGCAACAGCCTGCTGCCTGCACTGTTCGATTGAGTAGCAGTAGCTCCAACATCCCCGACGACCGGTGGCCCACAGAGACCAATGCTAATGAATTGAAGGTGACCATGTCGGGAGTCCGCGCGGAGCCTCACGATGGTGTCCAAGATTTCGCGAGATGTGTGGCAAAATCGACTTGATATGCGCTTATTTAGCACTTCCTTCGATTCAAAACTGAGCTAAAAATAAAAAAGAGAGAACCTCGAAAAAAAGACATGAATGAAATTTTACTCAAATGAAAGGGTCCCCACCGGTGAATCGCGGCTAAATTTATTCCATTTTCAAATTGCTGATGATGGTCCGCGGTGTTCAACCCAGGGGGGGTCTTTTGAACCTCCGGTCGTCGTTCGGTTGGCGATGGGGGTTGACCCTTGACTCCGAACGGGACAACCCGCCGCCAACACCGTGGTGAAGTGTTATTTGCATCGTGTGCCGTGAATTAAAAACAACAAACCGAGCGTGGTGTGATATAAACGAAATGGTTTTCAGTGTGATGTAAATTTAAATTGAAAAAAAAAAAATCCATGGTTTGAGGTGCGTGGCGAAACTGTTACGCACTTATTTGATGGCGTTGATGAGCAAAAAAGTTGCGTGGACGATTAAATAATAAAATGCACCATAAAATGGCGTTTAAAAAGGATATAAATCTAAAACCATTCTGCGTAATGCTCTTTTTACTGTTTTTGTATAAAAAAGCATAACTTGGCTTAAACCAAATTTTGTGTTTTGGGCTCTTTTAATCAGAGCTTAAATAAAGAACACGATGCTACTGGAAGAATCCGTAGAAACATTGAATTCTTAAAGAAAATAATAACACTATAAAATGAAAAATGCAATCCCAACAATTCACTGGCATTTTTACCTGGGTGCAGAATAGTGGTCCGCAAAGCGGCTTCAATTTAGAACTGTCAAAGCGGAACCAATTTACTGTTTGAAAAATGATGCCAAGAAGTGGCAAGTATTGTAATCGATCTATAGTTTATTTTGTCAAAAAAGTCGAGGGCGTCGAGCTTTTGAGGTATTCAAAGTCAACAAATCTTTAGAAAAGGGATGAAATCGAGATTGTCATAATTCGTCGCTAACATTTCAATAAGCGCTATGTCTCATGCAAAACCTATTTTTACGAATTGTTTACGAAGAATTATCAGTAACTGTGAATGACACCTGCCAAATAACATTGAATAATCTTACTCCTGTATTATCACTGCGCTTCAAAGATCCATAATCTTCTCTTTCTCTCTGGTTACTCTTCTGATTCACAAAATTCCAATTTTTCATGACGTTGAAAACAAAGAAGGACTCTTTTGGCCACCCATTGTTTGGTCTACGAACAAAAAAAGCACGAAGAACTTAATTTTTCTGCGTAAACTTTAATATCATCAGATCCAAAATGTTTCAAAACGAGTCACTTCAGCAGCAAAAAATATGTCACGCTTGAGCTTGAACAAAGCCTTCTACTTTGTTTATATTTACAGCTGTAGTGCAGTTGTATTAGTAAGGAGCAGTGTGGATCATTCAGAAATCACGTTACGCATTCTGTCTTTTCAGCACCCAGTTTTTACGATTAATTGGGATTTCATGAATCAATTTCTGTTTCTGTTCAGTTTAAACCATGTGCATTCTTCATTATTTTTGTTGTGTTTTTGAATATAAAATATTAAAAAGATTTATTGAATAATTTTCTTTATTTGTTGGATTTTGTTTGATCACGAGAAGATTTCTAATTTCAGCGCTTTCTGTGAGTTCTGTGTTAATACATTTGCCTTAACTTGATTGCTCTTGAAAAACTTTCAAAATATTTTTGCATGTTTTTTTTTTATTTTTTAAAGCTAGTAAAAAGGATATTAATTATTTGCATTTCATTTAACATAATCCGTTTTACAATCTACTGTTTAAAAAAAAGCTATGGGCAAAAAACTCTCTCAGACTTGTGGAGTGTATTTGTTTTATATTAGAGGTGGGGAAAAAACGTTTAAAGAGCCGGTTCACTAAAAAGAACGAACGAATCATGGCTCACAAAAAAAAGAACCGCGGTTCTTTTTGAAACTACGGTCTTTTGAATGAAGCGTTCCAAGATGGAATGATTTTGAAACTTGTTTTTATTTTCATGTTTATAAATATAATTAATTGCATTGTAGTATTGAATTTGTTTTTGAGAATTGAACGAATGGAGAATTAAAGAGACGAGGTGTTACTTGTAATTCCACTTCCTATAATAATATTAACCACAATTAAGTCTTGTCTTATTTTATTTGCCTAAAACTTTGTAGAGGGTTTTCTTAAGAGCAAAAATGACATCCAAACAAGTCTCCAAACAACTTTTTCAGCTGTCCATAAAAAAATTAATGTAAATATTATGGAAATCTGTATCTCGGCAGGGGATTTATGATATTTTATAGTCTTTGGCAAATTGAAGGAGATGATGAGGACAATCTAAAAACAACAAAATTCGCGAATAGCAAACACTTAGCCAGAAAGCGATTCATACTATCTGAAATCTTTAAATCAGAAGTGCCCAATTTTTCCTAGCAGCGGGCCAGATCTGATTCTTCAGAAGGAGTAACGGTTCGGAAATAATATAAGACAAAAATTAGGCAATCATAAAAAAAAACAAGTTCAGCTAGTAGTGTTGCAGTTAAGATACGTAATATCAACACGATTATTTTTAACTGTGTAGTGTTGCAGTTAAGATACAATCCAAACTCAATTATCCAACCCTCGATTATCTAATTTTTCGATTATCCGACGGTTTGTATGGGACTTCGGATAATCGAATCACGACTAAGAAATGTATGTTTCATATTTATGTATTTTCTTACTGTAAACATCAAATTCGAGTTCTGCAACCGCAATTTAGTCAAAATTTGAATATTTGAATGCCTTTTAAATTGAAAAATTTCTTTTTTTTTTCAATATGTTATCATCGCCATTTTGCCCGCCATCCTGGATTTAAAAACTCTTAATAATTTTAGAATAGTTTATGGGTAATCCTTAAGCCCGACAATCAAAAATAAGACAACGAAAAAAAAAACGTTCTTGATTCGATTATCCGAAGATTCCATCATCCGAAATAAAATTTTTCGGAGGCCTTCGGATAATCGAGTCTGGACTGTATTGTGTTTTAAGAATTTTAGTTTTACAATTTTTCAAAATAAAACTTAGATTGGGTTATACAAATTATTTAAAGAACACTTCTTATGGTGATGTGCATCTTAAGTTCCATGTTTTTAAAAAATTGTTTTTTATATTTTAAAATCATTTAAAAATTACACAGTCCAACAAGATTTTGTCTCTGAGACGAGTATATGTGTTCCTAGTAGAATTTTGCCTGCTGAATCCGAATCCGGGTCCAGAATTGCTCCAAATGGTCCCAATTTTGAGATACACCCGTTTGAAATGTTAGTTTAGGTCAAAATTAGCTACTTTTTCGACTATTTTACAAAAGAACTATTGAATAAACAACTAAACCAATACATGTATCTTATAGTTCACGTTTTCCCCTTTCTGAAACACCCCTGGTTTTTAAAATTTGATTGTTTCTACGCATATTTATAGCCATTTTAAAATTATATTTTCAGTTGGTTCTCATTCAAGTTTTTCCAACTTGCATGCAAGTCATATTATGCTGGGATATCAATAATAAAAATCAAAATGCTTTGCAGAACGTTAAATAAGTATGTCTCGATAATCTAATTGATCATATTTCATGTAATTTTGTCTGCTGAATCCATTCCTATCATTAGATTTTTCAAAAGGTCAGCTTTTTGAGTAAAAATTGAATTTTTGCAATTCCGTCGTGAAACTACTCACTTTTCCTGTCATTCTTGAACGACGAAATAGCCTACTTTTCTGTACCAAAAATAACAGAATCGAATAGCAACACTTTTCAAAATAAATGCTGAAAAGTTCTACTTTTCAGCACTCAAATGGGTGCTGAATAGTTGAACTTTTTAGCACTTGTTTCGAAAAGTAACACTTTTCAACTTTTTTTTTATTTAAACGATTTATTGGCAAAACACATGAAAATTTGACTTAGAATTTCAGTCAGTGTGTGTTTTTTGGAATTGCGAAAAATGTTGTATGGAACTCGTTGCAAAACTTGATTTTTTCAGCACTCTTCGTATTTATCCAACTCGGTGAACCTCGTTGGATAAATGTACGACTCGTGCTGAAAAAATCCTCTTTTTGCAACATGTTGCATAAACTACTATTTCGATGATTTTTTCAAAATAAAATCTATTTTATGCTAAAGTATGACTTAGAGATAACTAAATGTCGATGTCTCGTCAGTCTAATTGATCATTTTTTATGTATTTTTGTCTGCTGAATCCATTCCCATCATTGGATTTTTTCAAACAGGTCAGCTTTTTGAGTAAAAATTGAATTTTCGATGATTTTTCCAAAATAAAATTTATTCAATGCTAAAGTATGACTTAGAGATAACTAAACGTCGATGTCTCGTCAGTCGTCAGTGATCACTTTTAATGTATATTTGTCTGCTGAATCCATTCCCATCATTAGATTTTTCGAAAAGGTCAAGTTTTTGAGTAAAAATAGATTTTTCAAAATAAAATCTATTTTATGAGCAGTTTTTCGAAATCGGCCGATATCGACCATTTTTATTTGTTGTATTTTTTATTTGGCTCAAACTTTGTGTGGCCTACCCTATGACCAAAGAAGCTATTTTGTGCCATTGGTTCACCCATACAAGTCTCCATACAATTTGGGCAGCTGTCCATACAAAAATGGTACGTAAAAATTTAAACAGCTGGAACTTTTGAGTGAATTTTCTGATCAATTTGGCGTATTCGACAAAGTTGTAGGTATTTTTAAGGACTATTAGAAAAAAATAGGTACACGGAAAATTTGCCGAATTTTTTATTAACTTTTTTTCACAAAAACTCAAATTCCCAAAATACGTATTTTTTTGATTTTCGAGATTTTTTATATGTTTTAGAGGACAAAAAACCAAATTTTTTGAGCCATAGATAAATATGGTCAAAAAATCTGCCGCCAAGTTATGAATTTTGGAAAAAATGTGATTTTGGAAAAAATCGAAATTTCATACAACACGAAATTAGACCTAATCATTTTATGTTAAATTTGATTTGCAATCGAAAAGTACTTTACAGATTTTTTGATAAAGGACTCCGTATTCAAAATATAGTCACCCAAAGTTTGATTTAAGCGAAATATTTGCAGTTTTTATTTTTAAAAATATTGACCATGAGTGAATTTTTCTAAAAATATCAATTTTTAAAAGATTCTGATCTTTGATTTTCTATGAAATTGTCAAAGAGACATAGAACAGCAGTTTAAACAAAAGAGAAAAATTGAGGTTGTCTAAATCTTACCCAAAACCCCATAATTTTATAATGTCGATATTTATCTCAGCAACTTATGTTCCGATTTTCAATGTCAAAACATAAAACATTCGTAAAAAAATCCGATCTTTTCAAAAACAAAATTTTCAAAAAAAATCAAGAATAACATTTTTAAAGGGCGCAATATTGAATGTTTGGGTGGCTATATCTTGAAAACGGAGCCGTTTAACAAAAATCTGTACTTTTCGATTGCAAATTAAATTTAACATAAAAAATTAAACCAAATTTTGTTTTGTATGAAATTTTATTTTTTTTCCAAAAATAACTGCCTTTTCAAAAATTCATAACAAGGCGGCAGATTTTTTGAACATACTTCTCTATGGCTCAAAAAATGGGGTTTTTTGTCCTCTAAAACTTTTCAACATTTGGGAATTTGAGTAATTGTAAAAAAATGTTAATAAAGAATTCGGCAATTTTTTTTCCGTGTACCTTTCTTTCTCAATAGTCCTCAACAATACCTACAACTTTGCCGAAGACGCCAAATTGATCAGAAAATTCACTCAAAAGTTCCAGCTGTTTAAATTTTTACGTACCATTTTTGTATGGACAGCTGCCAAAATTGTATGGAGACTTGTATGTTCACCCATACAAGTCTGGCACAAAATAGCTTCTTTGGTCATAGGGAAGGCCCCCACAAAGTTTGAGCCAAATCAAAAAATATAACAAAAAAAAATGGTCGATATCGGCCGATTTCAAAGAGCATTGCTCATAAAATAGATTTTATTTTGAAAAAAATCATGGAAAATTCAATTTTTACTCAAAAACCTGACCTTTTTGAAAAAATCTAATGGGAATGGATTCAGCAGACAAAAATACATTAAAAGTGATCAATAAGACTGACGAGACATCGACATTTAGTCATCTCTGAGTCATACTTTAGCATAAAATAGATTTTATTTTGAAAAAATCATCAAAAATTCAATTTTTACTCAAAAAGCTGACCTTTTCGAAAAAATCCAATGATGGGAATGGATTCAGCAGACAAAAATACATTATAAATGATCAATTAGGCTGACGAGACAGCCACGAGTCATACTTTAGCATTAAATAAATTTTATTTTGAAAAAAATCATGGAAAATTCAATTTTTACTCAAAAACCTGACCTTTTTGAAAAAATCTAATGATGGGAATGGATTCAGCAGACAAAAATACATTAAAAGTAATCAATAAGACTGACGAGACATCGACATTTAGTCATCTCTGAGTCATACTTTAGCATAAAATAGATTTTATTTTGAAAAAATCATCGAAAATTCAATTTTTACTCAAAAAGCTGACCTTTTTGAAAAATCTAATGATAGGAATGGATTCAGCAGACAAAATTACATGAAATATGATCAATTAGATTACCGAGACATACTTATTTAACGTTCTGCAAAGCATTTTGATTTTATTATTGATATCCCAGCATAATATGACTTGCATGCAAGTTGGAAAAACTTGAATGAGAACCAACTGAAAATATAATTTTAAAATGGCTATAAATATGCGTAGAAACAATCAAATTTAAAAAAAAACAGGGGTGTTTCAGAAAGGGGAAAACGTGAACTATAAGATACATGTATTGGTTTAGTTGTTTATTCAATAGTTCTTTTGTAAAATAGTCGACAAAGTAGCTAATTTTGACCTAAACTAACATTTCAAACGGGTGTATCTCAAAATTGGGACCATTTGGAGCAATTCTGGACCCGGATTCGGATTCAGCAGGCAAAATTCTACTAGGAACACATATACTCGTCTCAGAGACAAGAAACATTTGATTTTTTGTTGAACTGTGTAATTTGTCGAACAATCCTGCGGTACAGAAAAAAAAAATCACATTTCCCATCACAGCAATAATTACAGTTCAAACACAGATTTCACATTAACCGGAATCGAAGCGTGACCATAAATTACTCCACGCCAAACCAACCAAGCAGCGTGACATGACATGACAGTGCCCCGCGGTGAAGCACCCCTTCGTTGTCAGGACCTCAACGAAAATCGAAAAAAAGGATACACTAATTGTTGCACTTTCCACAGTTTGGTGGTGGGCTTCCGTTGTGTAACGTAATGCATTTACGCGAGGGGGTGTTCATTCCCCCTATCTTTTTTTGATTATTTCTGGCAGTGGTCAACGATGTGTGAAAAAATGCAGGTGAAAAATCAGGAAGTGCATCGAGGATGGGAACATTTTGTTAAATGTGATTTGAGCAGATGCATTTTATGAAACTTATTTTCTGGATTTGGATTTTTTTTTAAAAGATAGGCTTCTTGGGAACAACTGGTCAGCCAAAAAACATTTTTGAATCTCTTGTTTAAATAATAATAATTTTACATAAAAAAGTTTTTAAGAGCGAGTCTACGAGCAAGCATACCCATCTCGCATCGTCCTCACCAATCTGCTTGAATTTTTAGGGATTTTTTGTACACTCAAACCGCGTTGCTTTGACACCAACTGTTTTCAAACGAGCGGGATCACTTTTTAGTTTGACACCTCTTTTACACGGAGTTCACACACACTACCAAATAGTTGTTTTGATAGTATGCGTAAGCGCCGTGTAAAAAGTGACAGTTCGTCACTTTTTAGTTTGACCAACGGGATACAGTCTAAAAAAGTGTCAAACGAAAAAGTGACCAACCACCGGGAGTTTAATGTACATATGAAACTAAGTAACTTCTAAGATAAGATAAGATTTACTTTTTCCTAGATATGCTAAACACAACTAATTACAAAACATTCTTAAAAACAAATTTTCCCTCTTTGAATACCCAGAATTCCATCGCCAGCTCAGGTCGAGTACCATCAAATTCTCTTAATTTATTGAATAAAATTTATTATGTTTTGACCATTAGTCACCATCAAGCCCTCGCGAGCGCGAGGTCATCAATCTTGCTCCTCGCGGTGGAATCGGTTGATTGTTCCAAACCCCTGTCCGGAGGAGAAAAGGTTGGCTTCTTTGATATTAGTTTTTGTTGCAGGCATCTTTTTAGATCCCCAGGCAGGAGAAGACACGGCCTAAGTGTTTATGCTCGCAGGTCATGGCGGGATGCTGCGTGACCACCTCAGAAGGGGCGGGGGTTCAACTCTCAGGTGTGATTGTGGCAACACTTTTTCGTCCCGCGTTTCGTTTTGTTTGACGAACGATGTGAGTACCCCGTGGTCAAGGTGAGTCATTTGTTAGAGAAAATTATTTCGCCTTCTCGGCGGAATGGTTTACGCCGTCGGGTTAATATGTGAGCTCTGCGGAAGGTATCATATGGAGATATCTCCATTTCGACCTTTCACGGACCATGGAGCGAAGCGAAGAATGGTACATTGCTTGTTTTTCGCCTTTGTTACGTTTGAAAAGACGTTTTGTATTTACTAGTTTTCGAACAGCTGAGGGCTTCCATAAATTTTCAAACTGATTCCGTCCGTAAAATAAAGATTTCAGTCTCGATAGTCGTATCCCATCACTTCACTTCACTTCACTTCACTTCACTTCACTTCACTTCACTTCACTTCACTTCACTTCACTTCACTTCACTTCACTTCACTTCACTTCACTTCACTTCACTTTACTTCACTTTACTTCACTTTACTTCACTTCACTTCACTTCACTTCACTTCACTTCACTTCACTTCACTTCACTTCACTTCACTTCACTTCACTTCACTTCACTTCACTTCACTTCACTTTACTTCACTTCACTTCACTTCACTTCACTTCACTTCACTTCACTTCACTTCACTTCACTTCACTTCACTTCACTTCACTTCACTTCACTTCACTTCACTTCACTTCACTTCACTTCACTTCACTTCACTTCACTTCACTTCACTTCACTTCACTTCACTTCACTTCACTTCACTTCACTTCACTTCACTTCACTTCACTTCACTTCACTTCACTTCACTTCACTTCACTTCACTTCACTTCACTTCACTTCACTTCACTTCACTTCACTTCACTTCACTTCACTTCACTTCACTTCACTTCACTTCACTTCACTTCACTTCACTTCACTTCACTTCACTTCACTTCACTTCACTTCACTTCACTTCACTTCACTTCACTTCACTTCACTTCACTTCACTTCACTTCACTTCACTTCACTTCACTTCACTTCACTTCACTTCACTTCACTTCACTTTACTTTACTTCACTTTACTTCACTTTACTTCACTTTACTTCACTTTACTTCACTTTACTTCACTTCACTTCACTTCACTTCACTTCACTTCACTTCACTTCACTTCACTTCACTTCACTTCACTTCACTTCACTTCACTTCACTTCACTTCACTTCACTTCACTTCACTTCACTTCACTTCACTTCACTTCACTTCACTTCACTTCACTTCACTTCACTTCACTTCACTTCACTTCACTTCACTTCACTTCACTTCACTTTACTTGCAATTTTATTATTCAGAATGCTCGAAAAAATCAAGCAAGGAAAAAATGAAAGTCTAGGAAATTCCTAACCACAACATCTCATAATGATCACCTAGATCGGCCTCAAAATATTATTCTCACTTCTTTGTGTTACCTTTCCAAATTAAAAAAAAAAACGGCGTGAAATGACCTACAATTGGGTGCCATGACCCAACCACCAGCCAGGTGGCCACTTTTCACGTTTAGATTAATTAGCCCGAGATCAAGTGGAGCTTAATCTAATAACGAGAGTTCACCCACCGGCAAGGGAAGCAAGGGGGGAGGCCCAATTTCTTTTCAATTTACCCACCCGGGAACCAACGGGGGTCCTAACAGACAACACACACAAAAGATACATATCCGAGACTTCCAATGAAGGAGCCAAAAAGTCTTGTTTGGATGCTTTGAAAGGCAAGAAAAATGATGGTTAATCATCGGGATCATGGATGGTCTGGACAGGGGGTTGAAGGAGAAGCTCCCTTTTTTGTGTACTCCAAACATGGGGTGCAAAACGAAAGAATTTGCTCGGCCACTCAAGAGCCCTCCTTAAGACCCCGAGGGGATTACTCACCTGAATACACGGAGAGAAGAACGATTGTCCATTTTGCAAATCTTAACAATTTTTCTCATTTCAAAAATGGTAAGCTCTTGATTTTTTTTTGGTTCATCTCATAACGTCATCGCTTGGAAGGCACATCGGTGAGTTAGTGGGCTGAAAACAAAAAAAAAATCAAAAAGACAAACATTTCTCCGTGCTGCCCCTTCGACAGGTAAGCCGCTCCAGCGTGTAAATCCAATTAATGAACTCTATTTCTAATTGAAATGTTTATAAATCTCTTTCTTCTCGGCCATCAACCAAACAATTGGAGAGAGAACCCACCAGGGGGGGTCAAGTGGCCAGCGGAGAGACCCCGTGCTGGAATCACCCAAATGACTTACGGTAACGCCTTCGAGCTGAACTGATGGTGATCGTTTGCCACTTTCGAGCCCTGGGACAGACGTCCGTCAATCATTAGTGTGCGAGGTTCAACCAGCGCTCAAAAACTCCCAAGTAAACGAACATTTCATAAATTCATTACCGGGTATCATTTATCATTTTCTCAAATTTATAACGATCTCTTGCAAGTGGAGAAGCGAGGGGCATTTCAAAGTTTTGCTTTTTTTATGACGGAGTACGGACACTCCGGGGGGGAAATGACTTATGGGGCAGCGGTTGGGGGGAAAATTGAGTCCGCAAACCAACTGGACGTGACTGAAGTTTGAGTCGCTTCTGATGTTGGTGAAAAGTGAGCGCAAAAAAAAGGTGCGAGAATGATTATCACTTATTTCAGATCCCCGACTGATTACCATGCGTGTCAATTGGGAAACACGTTTTTGAGTGATAAGTACAGGGTGTGATGATGGGAACGAATACGCAAACACGTGCAACCGATTCGGCACATTAAGTTGTTTTCAACGAAACTAATCAATTAGGAGTTTTAATGAAGAAGAAAAAAAAATCTGTTAACTTTAGCACACATAAATTTGTAAATTAGTTTCATACAATTTTCAATTTTTTCAGTAATATTTTCGATTTTTGAAAAAAAAAAAAAAAAATACATGGTTTGTATAAACTTAAGCAATAGCTAATATGTCATATCAAATGTGTAGCAAAAATAATACTAGTAAAAAACACATTTCAGTGCTGAAAGGTAAAACTTTTTTGCCCATATACACAGAAAAAAACGTTACTTAATCCACCCTTAGGTGGTTGGCGCCTTCCTCACATTTAAAGGGTGCTATCCAAAATGCAAAAAGTGCGTAAATAGCACTTAAGTGCTTATAACTTTTGATAGGGTTGTCAGATCTTCAATGTTTTGGACGCGTTAGAAAGGTCTTTTGAATACCTATCCAACGATAGGTTGCATGAGAGATCCGGACAACGTTTTCATCAACATATCTGAGATCCGGCCTCCAAAAAGCGTATAAATAACACTTAAGTGCTTATAACTTTTGATAGAATTGTCAGATCTTCAATGTCTTAGACGCGTTGGAAAGGTCTTTTAAATACCTTTCTGAAAATGTATAGCATGATGGGTATTCTTACAAAAACCACCCTTTTTACAATCTTCCGGACTTTTGTTAAACTCGTTTTTTTAGCATAACTTTTGAAGTACTTAACTTAACTTTATCGTTTTTAATAGCGACTTATGGGACCCCAAGACGGATCGAATGACGCCAAAACGGACAAAATCGGTTCAGCCAATGTCGAGATAATCGAGTGACAATTTTTTGATCAACATCCCACCACACACACAGACATTTGCTCAGAATTTGATTCTGAGTCGATAGGTATACGTGAAGGTGGGTCTAGGAGGTCTAATTGAGAAGTTCATTTTTCGAGTGATTTTATAGCCTTTCCTCAGAAACGTGAGGAAGGCAAAAAAATACATGGTTTGTATAAACTTAAGCAATAGCTAATATGTCATATCAAATGTGTAGCAAAACACCTTCACTCGGTGCCATACACAGAAAAAAATATGATAATATTCATCAGGAAATGGTGACAGAATTTGTGTAAAAAATGTGTAACGATAAATTTTATCAGTTAATGGTGAATATTCAACAGGTTCACATTTTTACACATTTTTAGGTAATAATACTCAAAAAAGAGGTAATATTCAACCTACCAAATTTTGAACATTACAAAATTCAACATGTTTTTTGTTGTGTACTCTCGTACACTTAGGAGCCCTGGGCGGCGAAGTCCTTGTAGATAACTGCACGGAAAAAAGTGCAAATGTACCATACTCAAGAATATTTTTTTTTCGTGGTTCTCAAATTCATGAAAAAATTTCTTTGCTTTATAAAATATAACACAGTTCAACAAAAAATCAAATGTTTCTTGTCTCTGAGACGAGTATATGTGTTCCTAGTAGAATTTTGCCTGCTGAATCCGAATCCGGGTCCAGAATTGCTCCAAATGGTCCCAATTTTGAGATACACCCGTTTGAAATGTTAGTTTAGGTCAAAATTAGCTACTTTGTCGACTATTTTACAAAAGAACTATTGAATAAACAACTAAACCAATACATGTATCTTATAGTTCACGTTTTCCCCTTTCTGAAACACCCCTGTTTTTTTTTAAATTTGATTGTTTCTACGCATATTTATAGCCATTTTAAAATTATATTTTCAGTTGGTTCTCATTCAAGTTTTTCCAACTTGCATGCAAGTCATATTATGCTGGGATATCAATAATAAAAATCAAAAATGCTTTGCAGAACGTTAAATAAGTATGTCTCGGTAATCTAATTGATCATATTTCATGTAATTTTGTCTGCTGAATCCATTCCTATCATTAGATTTTTCAAAAAGGTCAGCTTTTTGAGTAAAAATTGAATTTTCGATGATTTTTTCAAAATAAAATCTATTTTATGCTAAAGTATGACTCAGAGATGACTAAATGTCGATGTCTCGTCAGTCTTATTGATTACTTTTAATGTATTTTTGTCTGCTGAATCCATTCCCATCATTAGATTTTTTCAAAAAGGTCAGGTTTTTGAGTAAAAATTGAATTTTCCATGATTTTTTTCAAAATAAAATTTATTTAATGCTAAAGTATGACTCGTGGCTGTCTCGTCAGCCTAATTGATCATTTATAATGTATTTTTGTCTGCTGAATCCATTCCCATCATTGGATTTTTTCGAAAAGGTCAGCTTTTTGAGTAAAAATTGAATTTTCGATGATTTTTTCAAAATAAAATCTATTTTATGCTAAAGTATGACTCAGAGATGACTAAATGTCGATGTCTCGTCAGTCTTATTGATCACTTTTAATGTATTTTTGTCTGCTGAATCCATTCCCATCATTAGATTTTTTCAAAAAGGTCAGGTTTTTGAGTAAAAATTGAATTTTCCATGATTTTTTCAAAATAAAATCTATTTTATGAGCAATGCTCTTTGAAATCGGCCGATATCGACCATTTTTTTGTTATATTTTTGATTTGGCTCAAACTTTGTGGGGGCCTTCCCTATGACCAAAGAAGCTATTTTGTGCCAGACTTGTATGGGTGAACATACAAGTCTCCATACAATTTTGGCAGCTGTCCATACAAAAATGGTACGTAAAAATTTAAACAGCTGGAACTTTTGAGTGAATTTTCTGATCAATTTGGCGTCTTCGGCAAAGTTGTAGGTATTGTTGAGGACTATTGAGAAAAAAAGGTATACGGAAAAAAAATGCCGAATTCTTTATTAACATTTTTTACAATTACTCAAATTCCCAAATGTTGAAAAGTTTTAGAGGACAAAAAACCCCATTTTTTGAGCCATAGAGAAGTATGTTCAAAAAATCTGCCGCCTTGTTATGAATTTTTGAAAAGGCAGTTATTTTTGGAAAAAAAATAAAATTTCATACAAAACAAAATTTGGTTTAATTTTTTATGTTAAATTTAATTTGCAATCGAAAAGTACAGATTTTTGTTAAACGGCTCCGTTTTCAAGATATAGCCACCCAAACATTCAATATTGCGCCCTTTAAAAATGTTATTCTTGATTTTTTTTGAAAATTTTGTTTTTGAAAAGATCGGATTTTTTTACGAATGTTTTATGTTTTGACATTGAAAATCGGAACATAAGTTGCTGAGATAAATATCGACATTATAAAATTATGGGGTTTTGGGTAAGATTTAGACAACCTCAATTTTTCTCTCTTTTGTTTAAACCGCTGTTCTATGTCTCTTTGACAATTTCATAGAAAATCAAAGATCAGAATCTTTTAAAAATTGATATTTTTAGAAAAATTCACTCATGGTCAATATTTTTAAAAATAAAAAAACTGCAAATATTTCGCTTAAATCAAACTTTGGGTGACTATATTTTGAATACGGAGTCCTTTATCAAAAAATCTGTAAAGTACTTTTCGATTGCAAATCAAATTTAACATAAAATGATTAGGTCTAATTTCGTGTTGTATGAAATTTCGATTTTTTCCAAAATCACATTTTTTCCAAAATTCATAACTTGGCGGCAGATTTTTTGACCATATTTATCTATGGCTCAAAAAATTTGGTTTTTTGTCCTCTAAAACATATAAAAAATCTCGAAAATCAAAAAAATACGTATTTTGGGAATTTGAGTTTTTGTGAAAAAAAGTTAATAAAAAATTCGGCAAATTTTCCGTGTACCTATTTTTTTTCTAATAGTCCTTAAAAATACCTACAACTTTGTCGAATACGCCAAATTGATCAGAAAATTCACTCAAAAGTTCCAGCTGTTTAAATTTTTACGTACCATTTTTGTATGGACAGCTGCCCAAATTGTATGGAGACTTGTATGGGTGAACCAATGGCACAAAATAGCTTCTTTGGTCATAGGGTAGGCCACACAAAGTTTGAGCCAAATAAAAAAATACAACAAATAAAAATGGTCGATATCGGCCGATTTCGAAAAAAACTGCTCATAAAATAGATTTTATTTTGAAAAAATCTATTTTTACTCAAAAACTTGACCTTTTCGAAAAAATCTAATGATGGGAATGGATTCAGCAGACAAATATACATTAAAAGTGATCACTGACGACTGACGAGACATCGACGTTTAGTTATCTCTAAGTCATACTTTAGCATTGAATAAATTTTATTTTGGAAAAATCATCGAAAATTCAATTTTTACTCAAAAAGCTGACCTGTTTGAAAAAATCCAATGATGGGAATGGATTCAGCAGACAAAAATACATAAAAAATGATCAATTAGACTGACGAGACATCGACATTTAGTTATCTCTAAGTCATACTTTAGCATAAAATAGATTTTATTTTGAAAAAATCATCGAAATAGTAGTTTATGCAACATGTTGCAAAGAGGATTTTTCAGCACGAGTCGTACATTTATCCAACGAGGTTCACCGAGTTGGATAAATACGAAGAGTGCTGAAAAATCAAGTTTTGCAACGAGTTCCATACAACATTTTTCGCAATTCCAAAAAACACACACTGACTGAAATTCTAAGTCAAATTTTCATGTGTTTTGCCAATAAATCGTTTAAATAAAAAAAAAGTTGAAAAGTGTTACTTTTCGAAACAAGTGCTAAAAAGTTCAACTATTCAGCACCCATTTGAGTGCTGAAAAGTAGAACTTTTCAGCATTTATTTTGAAAAGTGTTGCTATTCGATTCTGTTATTTTTGGTACAGAAAAGTAGGCTATTTCGTCGTTCAAGAATGACAGGAAAAGTGAGTAGTTTCACGACGGAATTGCAAAAATTCAATTTTTACTCAAAAAGCTGACCTTTTTGAAAAAATCTAATGATAGGAATGGATTCAGCAGACAAAATTACATGAAATATGATCAATTAGATTATCGAGACATACTTATTTAACGTTCTGCAAAGCATTTTTGATTTTTATTATTGATATCCCAGCATAATATGACTTGCATGCAAGTTGGAAAAACTTGAATGAGAACCAACTGAAAATATAATTTTAAAATGGCTATAAATATGCGTAGAAACAATCAAATTTTAAAACCAGGGGTGTTTCAGAAAGGGAAAACGTGAACTATAAGATACATGTATTGGTTTAGTTGTTTATTCAATAGTTCTTTTGTAAAATAGTCGAAAAAGTAGCTAATTTTGACCTAAACTAACATTTCAAACGGGTGTATCTCAAAATTGGGACCATTTGGAGCAATTCTGGACCCGGATTCGGATTCAGCAGGCAAAATTCTACTAGGAACACATATACTCGTCTCAGAGACAAAATCTTGTTGGACTGTGTTATATTTGATTAATTTTTCAGTCACTTTTGCCTGACTTTTTGAGGGAAATATTTATGAGGGTGGGTAGCAAACGGTTTCCGCTTGATGTGTGGGAATTTTCACGTTCTTTTGGAAATTGTCCTTTGGGAATTGTGGGCAGTTGCGTTTTGAGTCCTTTCGGTTTTAATTTGGCACCCTCGATTTATGCCATGCGGACCATGATTTATTAGTTGAGGGACAGAAATGTTAAAACGAGTAAAATGCTGTCAGCCAAGCGTGATAGTTGCATCGCCGGATGCATTTGGTTGAAAACGAACGTTAACAATCTCATAAATCGACAGTGTCAATGCATTTTTATTTAAAAAAATAACAATATTGTAATCAATCAATTGCAGAAAATGTTATTTCAAAATGAGCTAGGCTTTAACTTTCATATTTGTCATTTTTTTCTGATTTAGGCCAATCAACTATGCCTCTCAAGATAACTAAGCTTTGTATAGGACATAATTTTAAAAATCTGTACCATTAACCCTACATTTTGTGGGCTCATGAGAAAATTGTAAAAAATCCTACTACAGAACACCAATAAAAAACCAGTGTCCACCGCCAATACCGCCCCATAAAATCAATGACGGGGCACCGGAAGGTGACAGTTTTACGGCGTTCTTAATTGAAAATCAAAACTACCGATAAAATGCACCTCTCTCTCCCGATTCAGTGAGGTCTGCCGACCTTCTGGGTCACACCGTCGAAATTTTGCGGCCCAACTTCAAAGTGTGGGCCAAAGCCCACATGGGTGTCATCAGCAAAAAAAAGTGCAACCACGCCACGCCAGCCAGACAGGTGCGATAAATGAACAATAAAAATAATAATTAATATTCATAAAACCAACCCCGGACACTTTAAGCTTCCTTTTTTGCAGCGCATCAAGCGTTCAGAACCACGCTGAGGACAGGAAGCAAAAGGAGCAAAACTCAGTGTCTCAATGTCCAACAGTGCCATAAAGTATCGAAATTATTTGAAAGCTGATATCGATACCCACGAGACATTGCCACCGCTTAAGGACAGACTTGAAAACAGACAAAAAAAGGAGGAATCCGTTAAGGAAGAAACTACAAGAAACTGTCATCGAGCCCCTTTTTGTCGTCTTCGGCACAAGTATCGAATGCTATCGGTTCCCCTTTTCCTAATCGGTTTATTAAAGACCGGAAGATGTATCGATTTACTCTGATCGTCCACGTCTGGGATCATGACTCGCCACAGACAGCGGACCCGCGGGTCAAGAGCTTCGTCGGCGAAAGGGTAATGTTCCCGGTTGACATGCCAGCGTGGGACTTTGCTGTGGAAATTAATAAGGTTTTGAAGAAAATTTTACTAGAATAATATAATAGCTTGCCCCGACAAACTTCGTTCTGCCTTTTTTTTCGTTTGTTGACGTTTTAAGCTTTTTTGCCTATTCAGCCTCCTGTGATCAAAATTTGATTTCATGTAACTTTTCCCATACATTCTGCAGGTTTTCTGGAATCGGTTCCAGAGTGGTCAGAGTTGTCAGTTGTTGGCGTAAGAACCTTCCTTGGGCTTATACGAACCCAACGCAACAAAAAGCACCTCGATCCGACGCTCCGTATTGAACTGATTCGCGTTCGAACAAAACCGACGATTTTTTTATATATATTTCAGAAAATTGAAAAGCATTTTTTGCAATTCCGTCGTGAAACTACTTACTTTTCCTGTCATTCTTGAACGACGAAATAGCCTACTTTTCTGTACCAAAAATAACAGAATCGAATAGCAACACTTTTCTAAATAAATGCTGAAAAGTAACACTTTTCAGCACTGAAATGGGTGCTGAAAAGTTGAACTTTTCAGCACTTGTTTCGAAAAGTAACACGTTTCAACATTTTTTTGATTCAAACGATTTATTGACAAAATACATGAAAATTTGACATAAAATTTCACTCAATGGGTGTTTTTCGGAATTGCAAAAAATGTTGCATGGAACTCGTTGCAAAACTTGATTTTTTCAGCACTTTTCGTATTTATCCAACTCGGTGAACCTCGTTGGATAAATGTACGACTCGTGCTGAAAAATCCTCTTTTTGCAACTTGTTGCATAAACTACTATTATGCATCAAAACATGAATTTAAAAAATACGATTTGAAAATACGATTTAAAAATAAATATATTTAAATTGCAAGCAATGGTTTTCATTTAAATAAAAAAAGCAAAATTTATGCAATATTATAAAAATGTGTTGAAAAGAGCAAGTGTATTTCTATTAAAAATTAGTTTTTTTTTTGCCACAGAATTGAGGACAGGCGACAAAAAATACAATTCAATTTTCACCTACTACCTAATGAACTAACCAGCTCTGAAAATGCCATCTCAGAGTTTATTTTAGACAGTCTTAATGTATGAATCATTCAAAGCTGGGAATTCCCTAAATAGGTAGCTCTTGCATATTTGTTGGGCAACAGAAATTTCAACATTATGAAACGACCGGGATGCGTGGTGTAGAGTTAAGCGTGGTTGCCTCTCACCCAGTCGGCCTGGGTTCGATCCCAGAAGGTCCCGGTAGCAAATTTTGAGACGAGATTTGTCTGATCACGTCGAATGGGGAAGTAAATGTTGGCCCCGGTCTAACATGGAGGTCAGGTCGTTAGCTCAGTCCAGGTGTAGGAGTCGTCTTCCTGGGTCCTGTCTCGGTGGAGTCGGTGGTCGCTGGTTGCTCACAAACGAGGGGTAGTCAGTTCGAATCCCGCGGTGGATGGCAGCTTAGGTGTAAAAAGAGGTTTGCAATAGGGAAATGGCGTCACTATTTTTAGACCAAATTTTTCTCATCGAAACAGACTACTTTATCGACTTCATTTTGCTGGGCGAGATAGGACGCCGGCTATTTTTAGACGATGACTCAGCACTTTTCCACTCTTGCTCTTAAAAAAACAGATGGCAGCACGATGTAACGCCACGTCCCTATTGCCTCAAAAATCAAGTAGAGCGAATAATTTGATTTATTTTTTATACACAAATGGTACGTAAATATTCGAAAATCTGTAACTTTAAAAATTATTTTTTTGATGATTTGGTGTCTTCGGCAAAGTTGCAGGTATTGATGAGAACTATTCAGAAAAAATAGGTACACGAAAAAACAAATGATGCTTTATTAATGACCAATTCTTTTGTGACGGGACAACGTTTGTACGCTTATGTTTTCCGTTTTTTGCTGATAACTTTATCTGTGGGAAAAGGTACCAATATTTATACAAATATGGAAAGTACATTAAAATTCCAATAAGATTCACTCCAGCAAATTTAAAAACACAAAGTTTGAGTCAAGTGATATAGAAATGTAGCGTGACGGGACAACATCGTATAATTGGATCATTTTGATTTTTATACACAAAAGTGAAGAACTCTGCTCTTCTAGTAAGTTTTTGAAAAAAAACTTTTTCTACAGTTGTTTATGAAATTAAAAACGAAGATTTTGCTTCCTGGATCACCCAATATCGTCAAATTTTGTTGATTTCACTGGTACTTCTTTTTTTGACGGGACAACGCAGATATCGACGGCAACATTTCAAAAAACATCATGTAGATTTTGACACTTTCTGGGTTAATACATATTCTGAAATTCTCACCTCTCCACCAAAAATGAGCAAAAGTTACTTCAGTAAAAATCAAATTATTCGCTCTACAGCATTGCCTTGGCGTTCCCGATTTCGGGATTCCTACTCGAAACTAGGTGTCCGAAGGCTTGATTGTTGAGGCAATTGCAAACCTCTTTTTACACCTAAGCTTCCATCCACCCCGGGATTCAAACTGACGACCTTTGGATTGTGAGTCCAACTGCCTACCAGCGACTCCACCGGGACAGGATCCAGGGAGACGACTCCTACACCTGGACTGAGCTATCGACCTAACCTCTAGGTTAGACCGGGGCCAACATTTACTTCCCCATCCGACGGAAGGCGTGATCAGACAAATCTCGTCTCAAAATTTGCTCGAACCCAGGCCGACTGGGTGAGAGGCAATCACGCTTACCCCTACACCACGGTCCCGGCACTTCAGTAAAGTCTGTTTAATAATGATTTTTAATAAAGTAACATAAACAACATCTCTGGCATCAGCAGTGCCTGCTTATATAGCCCTGTCAACCTGTCAAACAAAAGACTACATGAACCTCGTGACCAAAAAAAGCATCATGAAAAAGACGCCATGTACATATGTCGACAAAAAGCGAATCATAACAAAACTTCCCCTCCGCTTGCAAAAAGCGCCATGTACATTCGGAGAAGAAAAACGAATCATAACAAAGGGTGATATAGACGTTGTTGATTTCAAAAGAAGTTATGTTTGTTTTTCTTAAATATAATGAAAAAAATAATGTTTTTTTTAAATATGGATGATCACGTATCAATAAAAGCAACGTTTTTCATTGTTTGTTATCATTAGAACATCTGCTTTTGCTTTTATATTAAAATGGGAATTGAAAAATTATGCTAAACTTTCGAATGCGTTTTTCTCAAAACGCATGGTTTGTACATGATGCTTTTTGAAATGTCGAATATTTGCAAAAGAGGGTTTTGTCGCGTTGTCCCGTCACGAAATGAAGCAATTGTGAAAATCTTTACTGACTAGTCAACTTTAACTAATTTGGGGTCGCTGAGCTCGAAAATGACTCCTAGAGTACTCCAAAGTATTCAGGGAATGTGCAATTCAAGATGGCGGGCAATATGGTGGTGCTAAAATATTTGATATTTTATAAAGAAATGTAACCAGCAATGAACAGGCCAAATTCAACTAACGGTTGCTAAACTTGAATATGAGCCCTAGAATATTCCAAAATACACTCAACCCCCGGTGGCTGGTCACTTTTTCGTTTGACACTTTTTTAGTTTGTACCCCATTGGATGGCCAAAGTCAAACTAAAAAGTGACGAACTGTCACTTTTTACACGGTGCTCACGCACACTATCAAAACAAACGTTCTGTAGTGTGTGTGAACTCCGTGTAAAAGGGGTGTCAAACTAAAAAGTGACCCGGTTCGTTTGACAACAGTTGGTGTCAAACCATCGGGGTTTGAGTGTACTCAGGGAATGTGCAATCCAAGATGGCGGCCAATATGGCGAAGCTAGAAAATTGAATTGCATTCCCTGAGTACTAAATTATTTATTTGTCACCGTCTTCGGCATTATGCCGCACAGACCGTTTTAAAGACTTTAGAATATAAAAAAAAAAACTTTAGAATATTGTAAGGCTTATGTTCGTGTTCAGCATGCCCAAGTTAATTAAATTTGACCTGTTGACATTTCTGTATAAAAAATCTCAATATTCTAGTTTCGCCATATTGAATTTCACATTTCCGCGATACTTTGAAATATTCAAGAGATCGCAAGAGGTGCATTTCGAGTTCAGCAATCCTAAATTAGTTAAACTTGACTAGTTGATTGAACTTAAAAATCCTTTTAAAGTGGGTTTTCCATTCAGCCGCCATCTTGAATATCTCGCTTCCCTTTGAGACTCAGGAAAATCAACAGGCAAATTTGGATTCAAGAGGGTCGATTTAGTCTAGATCGATCAAAAACTGGCCTGTTACACGAGTTGCTTCTAGACACGAGAAATGAGCAGCTTTTTTTGAAATCCGTGCCTTGACCAAAAAATTGGCGTGACGGGACAACGCAAACTTGCGTCAGTTGTAACTCTAATTCCTTTTGACCAGTTTTCGATTACAAATAAGCATGTTAAAGGGGGTTTCGAGTACAAAGAGAATTCAAAATATGATGCTAATCCGATTTTACGAACCATTGCAAACTAAACAATTGTAATTTTTCGTGACGGGACAACCAGCCCGGGAGCATGTTGACAGCTCCCATACAAACTGAGCGTACCCCGTTTTGTGGGCCCAGTGGGCCTAAGATGACGGCCTTCGATATTATCTAGCCAAACTTTTGAAAATGACGAATAGTTTAAATAAATATAGTTTTTGCTTTGTTTTGGTTTAAAATGACAAAATAAGCATTCTGGAATAATTTTCTTGAAAAACTTGTTTAGAGATACGCCACGTTCAAATATTAGTCCAGAACTCACGAAAACTGTCATCTTAGGGTCCGGTTGGGGACAACGCTTCCATATACCCACTTTTAAATATACCTACAGTATAGTTTTATACCTTCAGAATCTGATTTTGTCAATAAAATAGTCATTTTACTATAAAATTCCGTTTAGAATGATTAAATATCTGCATTCCACCCATTAATTTGAACAATTATTTTAAAAAGGTTGGGAAAATCAAAATTTCCAGCGTTTATACATTTTAAAACATCTGCTAACAGATATGTTTAGAATAGGAACTTTGGTGTGGAAATATGTTTTTTGTGTGGTTCAAATAGTTGGAAAACATGGAAAATTATCAGAACCATTCAAAGTTCAACTTGAAAAAAATGATTGCTTGGTAAACAAGTGCTAGAATCGGTATTATTTACTTTTTTTTACAAAAAAATAATTTCCCATATATATTTTTAATTTTTGAAATTATTTTAATTCAGAAGTATGCACCGAAATTTTGCCGACGAGTTATGATTTTTTTTTAAATAGAGATTCTTGTAAAACAATTAAATCTTGTACTTAACATTTTGTGACCTCAATTTTTATATAAATCGAATTTGCAATTGAAAAGTACTTTGCAATTTTGTGTAATCAAATTTACCGTTTTCATGTTATAGCCACTATTGACCTCATTCTTCTTTTTAAAAAATCCTCTATTACAAATCCCTGGAAGTAGGCTTGGAGCGCAAGCGTAATTCTCGTGCTTATTTTTGTACAGGAATTTTAGAATTTTTATTATTGAAGGCTGTTTTCGGCAATGGTTTGATTTAGTTTGAGACATGTATTGATTCTTATGTAAAATTGTTCGGGGAACGATGGTGATCAAATAAGATATATATAAATATAAGGAATGTGTGAAATCACGTTTTAAATCATAAACTGCAAAGAAAAAATGCCGGATTTTTTTTAGAAGAACCTATAAGCTACTGTGTTTTATATGTTTATAGGACCTATAAAAAAAACTCTAGAATTTTGAGGGTAGTCATTTAATTTTTAATGAATTACTTGATGAATTTGCAGGCCAAGGGTGAATGATATTGATGATACCTCTTCAGTTGACGCTCAGGTGAGGAACATCCTGGAAGGAGCGTCACTGACTACGTCCGTAGTCCTGTTAGATCATTCTTGATCAGGACAGTATAGCTCTGGTTCCTTGCAAGTGTCCTATTTTCTTACCTTCACGTTGGCTTGGTTTTCATGATGACCTAGCTGGTGGCCTGTGGAAACGGATCGTTAACCTTTGACCAGCGATGGTCAGAGTCGAGACGGCTAGAAGAAAGGGGCGCGTCAATGTGGGAAAGGGAAGTTATTTGTGATTGTAGACGGTATTGCTTTGATTCGCAGTATGTTGAGTCAATTGCTGTGGATGTACCTGAACGTCGCAGAACGGGGTTTCTCTCCTTTCCATTTCCAGCTACCATCTATCTCCTGTTTTTATTTTGCTCTACTGATTCGTACTTCTTCATTAATTCTTCTGTTTACCATTTGGTTTTGATTTTATTAACTCTTGATTCTCGTATCTCTCAATTCTTGTCACTCTTTTTATCTTTTTTTCCAAATAATGCTGCTTCAACGAATTTTGTGTTTTCTTTAAAAAAAAACCTTCCCGTAATGTACTAGTAATACCAAGTCTTTGTTGTCTCTATATTAACTATTGCCTATTCCTACATCTACTACATCAAGCTTATTCTTTTTATTTTTTAACATACAGTTATGATTCTCTTACTATTGCTTCTTTACAAAGTATATTCTCCTCTACTGTCTATTGTTTTCTAACAAGTGAGGTTCGAGCCCTTACTCAATTTATGGAATGATTGAAGGATTAACACAAATACTACTATTGTACTTTTGGTAAACTTTTGAATAACATGCTTAGGTCCAAAAACTTGTAACAAAACATCGCGACATAAGAAATATCGACAGATAAACCCGACTTAACATTAGGGAATATTTCAGGAGAAAACAAAACACAGTAAAATAACAATTAGTTTTTGAATTCAAACTAAAATAAAACAGTTTTTGCTTTAATGAAAATTGATAGGCACACTATAAATGATTAGGCGACTTACATCAAACCCTACGTAATGTACCACCCCCGGCCGAGTTAAAATGTGTAACCGGAAAATAAGGTGTGCATGCCTGGCACGAACACTCAAAGCGTGTTCTAGCGTGTTGCTCGTACTGACTCAGAGCAAGGGTGAGATGTAAGTGTAAGGGCAGTGCGTGTTCGTCTGGAACCTAGTGCATAAGATCGGTCAAGGCCCGTTCTTACACTGAAAATTGCGAATTGCGAATTACTTGATCAATTTCCTATAACATGCAACCAGAAGAAAGTCTCTTGGTCTGACAGTTGAAAATTTACGAGTAAAAGTATAAAAAGTTTTTAGAAAATCGTCAAAAAAGAGGGCGGTACCAAAGAAAGAGTGATGGTCCAACCGGCAACCAACTTGGGATTTCTGTTAACTATCGATAAATGAACGTTCCCTGCAAGTTTGGCCCAAATCGGTGATTTTCCAATTTCCCAAAATCCGTATTTTTTAATTTTCGGATTTTTAATCCACTACTTTTGAGCTATTGAGAAGTGTTGTTCTTAAATGTCTCAACTAACTGGATTTTGGTAAAAAATTAATAAGTAAATTGTGATATCAAATACCCTCTCTAGCACATGAACACCAGACTTTAAATTAACTGTAAGAAATGTTCAACATTCTCTTCAGGACTATTACTTTCATTCCACAAAACCTCTCCCGATAAGCAAAACGAAACAAAACCAGCATACTCAACAGTAATATAACACTAAATCCTCTTTTTGTGTGTTGTTTCTTGTAATGGGCCTTTCTTCTCCCAAAATCAAGATAGTAAAGTACTTTGCCGCCTTCGTTCCCCGCTTCGTTTAGCTTGAATAATTGTTGCGTAAATAAACCGCCACTCAAGTAGGGAGCTCTAGTTTCTTGGGGTTTTCTTGCAAAAATCGAATTAAGATTAAGTGCGGCGTCTTAATTTACACTTCAAAACAATAGGAGAGAAAATCATCGTCGCATTTTGATCTGGACTTAATTTTATTCATCAAAATGGAAACTTTTACAACAACTTCAAGTCTGTCTATCTCTATCAATTTCCTCCTTCCAAGCAGCAAATGATTTGTGCGCTTCGACGATGACACTCGGCCGCAACAACCTCAGCAATTAAAGTACGGTTACAGCTCATTTTTTGACTTTTTGGAATCGGGCTCGGAATCGGCGGCGGCGACACCCTCCTGGAACTGCTCGTACCGCTGCTCAAAGAACTTGAACACTGCATCCATGCACGAGTAGGACGTCATCTCGTGCTTGGTGTGACCTGGGGAAGAAATGAATATTCGGAAGGGGGAAATTATTAGCTCACTCTTGAGGCGGCATCTGAATGGCAATATGCAAATGCCGAGCAAAGCACGAGTGCCCGAGTGCTCACCTGCTGAGAAGCGCGGCAGGTCGTTCTTGGTTACGGTGAGCGTCTTGTCGAGTGGCTCCGACGAGGCAGCCCAGTTGCGGCCAATCTGCAAACAAGTACAATTACCCTAAATTAGCTCAAAATTCAATTACAAAGCGATTAGCGAAAAAAAAACCTCAATCAGCCCCTTCGGCACGAGCGACGCCGAGTGGACACTGTCGGTGAACCCGACGGCAAACACTTTGTCCTTGAAAAACTCCGGGAATCGCTGGGCCAACTCGACGGTCACCACCCCGCCGTAACTGTGCGCCACAATCGCAACCGACTCCGGGTTACTCGCGATGACGTACTGCTCGAAGGCGGACACGGCATGCTCGGTCGGGTTGCGGCTGCCCTTGATGGCTTTGCGGGTGCCACCGGACGTCCGGTAGTTGTCGTTGGTGTTGGTAAGGAGGACTTCGTAGCCCAACGAGCGGGCGCGCTCGATGTACGGGATCTGGGTGCCGCTGTCCAGGCTGTGGTTGATGATGAGGCTGGAAATTTAAAATGAGAGAGAAAGTTTACATTTGGGACTATCCATAAACCACGTGGATGCTTTTGTTGAAATCCCAAATTTGAAACGCCTCCAATTCCGGGTACTCAAAAAGTACCTGATTTCGAATTCTTGCCATTTTTTGGTCTGGGGGTGCGATTGGGTCATAAGCCCGTTGCAAATATTTGAAGTTCATGTCCTTCCAATCTGACCAAAGTGCACGTCTGTTTCAAGTTTTGAGGTTTTTTGAAACAATTTTCAAAGATTAAAGAAATATAAAAAATAAACAAAAATTTAATAAATTAATTACAAAAAGAATTTGTGCATATTAAATCGAATAAAATTCCTAACAAAGTTAAAAAAAACGATTATTTTATATTTAGTATATTAACAAAAATAAGAAATTTACAAAAAATAATATAGAAAAAAGGGATAAAAAATTCTGAAATTCCAGAAATTTACAAAAAAGAAATAAAGAAATTACAAAAAAAAAATTGGAAATTAAAGAAATTAATAAAATTTAAGAAATGTAAGAAATTTAAAAAAAATAAGAAATTTATGAAATTTATGAAATTGATCTAATCTAATCTAATCTAATCAGACCCTAGCGCAGCCAATCTTTCGAAGGGATCCTGGAGAGTGCCTTAGGTTAGACGACGCCTAGCACTCTTCTTGTCATTTATTAACGTTTGCAGTGCGCCATAGAGGAGAAAATCGTGACGTCAGGAATGAACTCAAATCACTCAAAGTTCATTTTGTGAGTGACTTTAACATTTTGGCCTAGTTTGACAGCTACCTCGTTCCCAGGTTTTCTGTGGGAGAGAAAAGGAGGCGAATACTTTATGAAAATCATACCTGTCAAAATTCCTAGCCTCAAAATTTTGTCGCGAGTTGCTTTTCTCCTCTATTGCATTGAAATGCATTGAAACATCACAAGCGTTAAAGCGGCCAGGCCTACTGCGTAATGCCGTATCGCAGAGATGACTCGTAATTGGGTTGAGTTTGAGCATTAAGTGTTCGAACAACAACACAATTCTGAATCGACAGGGGAGGAAGAAGCGTGGGGACACACCACCATACGCTCCGAGATTTGGTTGTATTCGTTGGGAGCACCATGCTAAGAAGGTTTGGTACTCCATGACCCTCTGGGATGGGACATTGTATTTCCACGAATGCCCTGGAAACTATTTGCCGTGGTTATAGCGCCACAACTCGCTCTCTGTAACAGTATTCCTAATTCCAGTCCACGCTCACCAAGTCGTCATGGCCTAGTGGTTAGCAATTTTGCTTACCAATCCAAAGGACGGAGGATCGAACCCCGCCTCGAGCGACTTTGATTTTTCGTTCATATTCATTATTTCAAATTTATGTGTTCTAAACTTTCTCGTTGGGAGCAGATAGGCATCGAACCCAGAACCATTCGCTTACAAAGCGAACACCGTAATCAGTCAGCCACGGCCGCTCCCTTTATGAAATTTATGAAATTTAAGACATTTAAGAAATTTAAGACATTTAAGAAATTTAAGACATTTAAGAAATTTAAGAAATTTAAAAAATTTAAGAAATTTAAGAAATTTAAGAAATTTTAGAAAATTTAAGAAACTTAAGAAATTTAAGAAATTTAAGAAATTTAAGAAATTTAAGAAATTTAAGAAATTTAAAAAATTTAAGAAATTTAAGAAATTAAAAAAATTAAAAAATTTTAGAAATTTCAGAAATTTTAGAAGTTTTAGAAATTTAAGAAATTTAAAAAAACCAAGAAAATCATAAAATTCAAGAAATTTAAAAAAGTCAAGAAAATTTAAAAAATTAAGATATTCAATAAATTAAGAAATTTACGAAATTTAAGCAAAATAAGAAAAATAAGAATTTTTAAAAAATCAAGAAATTCATAAAATTCAAGTTATATAAAAAAATCAAGAAAATTTTAAAAATTTAGAAATTCAAGAAAATTAAGAAATTGTAGAAAACAATTTATTCCAGAAATTAAAAAAAAACGAGAAATTGATAAAAACGTAAAAAGTTTTAGTTATTTTTTAAAAAGAAATTCAAAATTATTCGCAATTCGCAATTTTTAGTGCAAGAATACGCACTGCCCTTACATCTCCCCTTGCTCTGAGTCAGTTAGAGCAACACGCTAGAACAAGCTTTGAGCGTCCGTGCTGGGCATTCTGGGTACCGTCATCTGGGGCGAAGCGGGACATGTGTGACTTTGATCATTCAACATATTGAGTAAGGATTCGAAACTTACTTGCGGGAAAAAAGGTCGTAGATTAAAACAAAAGACAGTATAGGAAAGCATACTACATAAAGTTCGATACTAAAAGAATAATTGTAGTTTAAAGGAAAAAAGAGAAAGTAGTAAGAGTAAGTAGTTTAAAAATATCGAAAATAATTTATGAAAAAAGCAATGTGATAAAGTAGGACGAGATGATCGATTTGTCTTTAGAAGAAATAGTCATCCGCAAACAGATTGAATGAGACTAAAAGCTGACAATTTTCGAAGGAACTATTGCACAATTGTTTGCAATAATTTCTATCGTGTCTTCAAATAAATTGTGGTGGTGCGTTTTCCTGGTCACCCTGTTCTCCTCAATCACTGCGCCATTTAGAGAGAAACGTAATTCGAGTCACAAATACAAAAACAAAAAGCACGTGTAAATTCTCGCGGAAATAAAATTAGTTTATTAGCACGAAACTCGCTAGTTTTTCGATCGGTTCCATGTCCGGTTCTGACATCTGGTGACCGCGACGTGATATTTGGTGAAAGTTCAAATCGGGAACTTCGGACATTTTTGATCGCGCTCGGAATAGCTTTCGCACACTCTAATCTCAAAATGACTGACCCACCGAGTCGCCGTCGTTGAACTAGCGGAATTCTGGAAAAGTGATCCGAAAATGTGTTTCACTCAAGCGGAACCTCAGTTTCAACTTTCCCGGATAACAAACGACGAAACAAGAATTGGCATATCGTCGTGTAAGTTGACCAAACTGTCACCAGCCATATTGCGGATCTGGTTACCGAGCCCCCAGACAAATAAAAATACAAGACCGTCAAAGATGTGCACATCGGCCTAGACATCGGCCGATTTGGGAAATTAACGATACGCCACAAAATGTTTATGGCATTTTCCTGTGAACTAGGTATTACCTGCTGAATGACTTGGACAGGGTTCAGAAAAAAAGATGGGTGCAATCTCGAGAAGAACACGATGATCCTATCTTCGGAATAATCTGGCAAAACTCGGTACTCTCGCTCGAAGCAAGTAAGAATGAATCAAGCTTTTACATCAAGTTTAAAACACCAAGGATCTCGCAGGGCTTGACTAAAAGTAACGAACCAACAAGGACAAGACTAGTTGTATAGCAAAAGATGATTCATGAGCTAATAGCCAGTTTAGCAATCAAGAAAGTTCATAAAGGACGAACTTCACGGACACTGATCATTTAATAATCTCCCATGACGCAAAACAACATCTGTGCATTACAAGCTATTTTCCGAATTTTCCGACTTGGACTCTAACCAGTAAAGTCTGTGTTTGGGAAACGCAAGACCCCTCTCCCAACTCACCTCCTCGCCCACTGCCCGGCCCGAACCACGCCGCTGCCGTGTATCAGCACCAGCAGCTTCTTCGGCCGTTCCAGCCGCTCCTGGGTGCAAAAAACAAAGCTGGCCTCTTCCGGCGGGGCACCCTCCGGCAGAACCAACCGTTTCAGTCCGACCTTCTGCTCGAGCCGCTCGTAAACCCACTCCGTGATGTGCTCGCCCAGCGCCTCGTAGTGTTCCTGGTTCTCCGTGGCGTTCGTGTAGATGTTGAAATCGAAGCCCTTGTCGGTCAACTTGCCCGTTTCCGGATCAATCTGCCGGAGCTTCCCTTCTGCAAAAGAAATTCGATTAGACATTGTTGCCATCTCTTCGTGCACATCTCACCTTCGTCGAACCCGTAGCCGAAGCCCTCCAGCGTTTTGGGGTAGGTCTTGGTGCCGGACATTTTGTTGGTGGCGGAGGAAATTCCGGTCTGAAAGAGACGAGCAAAAGTCGAACGCATCAGGACGAGTGGTTCTTCTAAAACGCTGCAGCTACTGAAAAACGACAAGGACGACTAACAACAGCCACCAGAACTGAGGCAATTATGTAAATTGCACTGTTTTGATTGAGTAACATATCAAAGGGAGAGGCGCACAGTGTAAAATGTTGTTGTTGTGTTATTTACTTGCACTTTTTCTTATTTTGTGTTTGTCGCGTTGAATCGTTTGTTGATGTCGCGGCTTTAATTCGCGGTTTTTGTTGACATTCCGTTGCTGAACGGCGAATTGCACCCACCCGGCATTGACAGTAGTGGGTGGAAGTGGGTGCAATTGATCGGTTAAACTTTTGTCGATAGATGTCAGTGTGCAGCGCACTAGAGACATCTGTCATTTGAACTGCAAACTAGCTAGACTGCGCTAGGTGGCAGAAGGTGTTAAAAAGTGCCATCTCTTGAGAATATTTGGAATGCTACTGCATGAACAGACTCAACGCGCTGTGAACGTGCTCCATCATGGTGTCTAATGAAAAAATAAAAAAAAGATTTTGTCGCGATTCCGCTTTTGATTGATTTTGACTCAACTTCGAAAGATGGTAAAATAGTGGTTTTACCTGGAAGAATGTTACATATTTTTAGAAAGGTATTCGCATTACCTTTCCAAATGATTCAAAAGAGCTTTTTGGTAAATTGTAAGATCTGACAATCCAATAAAAAGTTATGAGCACTTAACGTGAAGACTTACATCATTGCTAAGGCTACCAACTCTTGCTGAGCAAAAATCCGTACACTTTGCCGAGGTTCCCCAGAATGACTCATTCCCCGAGAAGTGTTTTTCATTAGGATTGTACTTTATTTCAAAACGTGATATGTTTAGATTTCGTGAAGTTTCGCCTTTATTGTTATAACTGCTGACAAAATTTTAATTTTCCCTTAAAGTTGAATTTTGCCTGCTTTAAAGAAAGTTAAACTCTCTTGCCTGTCAGTACCGCTAACAAAAAAATGAAATTTCCCTTTTAAGTTGAATTTTCCCTTCTTTAAAGAAGGGAAAACTCTCTTGACCGTCAATACTGCTGACAAATGTTGAAAGCAGTGTTCCCATGAGCCTAAGCGGACGGCTAGGCTAGGCACATTTTTCTGGTTCATGTTTGCACCAACACCTCTCAAGCGCAATCGGTTCAGGCTCATCGTGCGCCGTGAGCCGGGGTTCATTTGGTTTGAACCAGGCGAGCATCGTACGTGCTAGCCTAAAATGAACCTTCGGCTTAAACCTGCGGTTGAACCTTTGCTTGTGTTGGTTGAACCGGCAGCTCGGTTATGGTGCACCCAGCCCGACCACCACGTATCCACCGACAGACGGTAGTGTGGGCCTCGTCGGAGCTCGTCAGTTAAAAACGCAACTCAAAATTCGTATGAGAATCTTTTTTTTCGTGACGGCTTTCGCGGTACACTCCCTCCAACTGTTCTAGAATAATATTTGAACACGGCGTATCTCTAAGCAAGTTTTTCAAGAAAAAGATTTCAGAATGCTTATTTCGTCGTTTTAAACCGAAACAAGGAAAAAACTATATTAATATAAACTATACGCCATTATCAAATGTTTGGCTAGATAATATCTAAGCTCGCTTGACGCTAACACAATAATTATTCACAGACAGCGTACACGATTGGCACTCCCTCCAATTGTCCTAGAATAATATTTGAACATGGCGTATCTCTAAACAAGTTTTTCAAGAAAAGGATTTAAAAATGCTTATTTCGTCGTTTTAAACCGAAACAAGGAAAAAACTATATTAATATAAACTATCCACCATTTTCAAATGTTTGGCTAAATAGTTCGCTTGACACTAACACAATAATAAATCACAGACAGTCTGTCTGGCACGAGTAAATGCATGTGAGCTCTATCGGGTAAAATGGGCTATTATAAACAATTTGAGGACTTTAATTATGTTCTTTTCTTGAAAATATTTTAATTCATTATTAAAATGATGGCAGTCCAATAGGTCTATTTCATTGTTAATAGATGTGTTAGAGATATGTGTAGAACAATTTGCATTGAAAACACTTAATTTATAATCCAATAAAAAAAACATTGCCACTTTACCCGCTCTGCCCCTGTTCGTACGGGATCAAGACGATGCCACAATACAGTTGAAAAAAAAAACGGTTGGTGGTGGTAGTGTACACAATTCTTCCTTGCTCACATTCTTGGCAAATTCTTTTTGAATTTTACGGTCATAGTGAAGATTACACATTTCACAATAACAATATGACACTGACATGAATTAAACTTATCTGTAAAATAACGTGCACAAAAATCCAACTAATAATTTAGAACACACAGAAGCACGGTCGAAAGACGGACAATTCGCAGGGGATATTTTGGCACGGACATTTCCAACAGTCGAGTTCGGTCTTTTTTCACAATAACTAATATTTATGCAACATGTTCACATTTGTTCATCCCGTACAAGAATGACGTAACACATAAAATTATATTTAAAATAAAAAATATCCTGTCCTTATCATGTAAAGTTGAATTTTAATTCAATTTTACCTAATGATGCACGTACACTTTTATCACCATTATTAGCGGAGCGTAATGAAAGAACGTTCCCTAATGACCAACTTTCAACTTCTTCCCTGTCTCCCTTCATTCGTACCGAAGGAAACCTAGCTCGAGCGAGCGCGATTGCTGGAAGGTTTAAGCCGAAGGTTCATTTTTGGTTCAAGTGGTTCACACTAGCGAGGTTAGCCTGGCTTGAACCAAGGCTCATGGTTCAGGGATTCAGGCTTAAGCCTCAAAAGAGAGGTTTGAGCCGAGCCAAGTTCAGCAATGAACCTAGCCTGAGCGGTTCATTTGGGAACACTGGTTGAAAGTACCCATTAAAGTTGAATTTCCCTTTTATAGAAGGGAAAACTCTTTTGACTTGTAATAACTGCAGCATGCTGAAACAAATTGAGTTTCCATCTAGCAGTTATCCTTAGTAAAAAGATTTTTAGAATGAAAAAAATCAATAATTGTCAGCAGTTTTAACAAGTCACGATGTCTTCTTTGAAGTGATTCTAATATTGAATAAATGTTGAAAATTTAATGTCATTATGCCTATGGGGTCCTAAAATGAAGCTTAGATTGTTGATATTATTATTTACATCGATAAAGCTTATTTTTCTGAGTACAATGACCCTTTGTACAATTTTGAAAAATTAACCTCGCGGTCCTTCTTGACAGAATTAGTACTACTTCACAGTTCTTTCCAAGGGGACCATAGTTAAGCCATCGAAAAAATTATGACTGGTCAACTTTTTTTTTGCACAAAATAAAAAAAAGTGATCACAAATGGGTTTAAGCGTGTTTTCAATCGTTGTACATCAAAATTTACAAAGGGCTTTAGGACCCTATTGACCATTATGCGACATTGTGCCAAATTACGATATGCCAAACGGCGTTATGCTAAATGGCATTATGCCAAATGGAAAACATAACATGTTTTCAAGGTACCAAATATGGGTCAGTGGGGAGTGGAATTTTGGGGAATGGGATAGAATCCTTTGCCTATATGACCCCATGTTATGAAAAAAAAAAAACAAAACCTGCCAAGTAAATGTTCAGATTAATTTAGGAATTTAAAATATAAAACAGTGTCGTATGAACAGTTTCTAAATTGCACTTTGCTATAAAAGTGTATATGACTTGCACGTTTTAAAAACATTCTCAAAATATACAGTGATTTGCTGAATCAAATCTTCAAGGTTTTCCATTTTTTAATGTTTAAAAGTTTGGAAATGACAAGTTTGCTGAGACGAATAATATCGCTCTGAGTGTTATCGCGAAAATAATTCGATCCTAAAATTAAGCTTTATATTGTTCAAAACGATGAAGCATTTTTTCTGACTACAAGGACCCTTGGTACAACCACAAAGGATTTAAAATGGATTTTTAAATCAATTTTGAAAAAATACCATTGTTGTTCCGAAAAAAGTAGTTTTGTCAATTTTATTTATTTTGCAAATGGTTTTAAGTCATGTTTTTTTACCGTTGTACATAAAAATTTACATAGAGCTTAGGATCCTATTGTTAATTCAGAGTTTCACAAGGTTTCACAAGCTTTAGATAGCCTTTGGATCTCTTATTGGATAAATATGTTTTGTAGGGTTGTCCAAATCTGGGCTTTCTCGGGGCTACCCCGGAAATTAAAGATTGACCCATCACTAAGCTTTGTATGAGAAAAATCGTCAAAATGTATCGAGAAAAGCAACTGTTTCAGTTTTTACCTGTGGAGGGCACACTAGTCGTCCAATCTTTATCAATTCTTAGATTTTGGACCTTCATTAACTATTGAAAAACTTTCCCCAAGACATCATATTTTTAGGATTTTTTGCCGAAAAGTTATTAGCTTCCAAAAAGGACCGTTTTTGCGTAGACGGCTCTAACAGCCAGGCTTACTGCATAAAGTTTACCGCAGAGATGATTCTTTGAAGAGGGTTGAGTTTGAGCACGGGGTGTTTAAACCAAGTTTAAACAATTATTTGTTGGGAGCACCATACTAAGAAGTTTTGATGTTCCGGGACTCTTTGTAATGGGACATCGTATTTACTGGATACTATTTGCTGTGCGCCGCAACTCGCTTCAAGCAAAACAATGTAAATGGGCCAAAGCCGAAATGTAAACAAAGAGCCTGTCCTGCTCGTTCCTAATGTAAACATCCATCCACTGACGTAAGCAGGACAGACTGTTTGTTTACACTTAGACTTAGGTCCATTTACATTGGGTTGCTTGAAATCTGTTAAATATTTCTGGAGTTTTTTTTAAAAAGGTCCAATAAACCAAATTTCCAGTTTTTGCTTTTTGGGTGTTTTTGAAACCGTCTTGAGTCAGGGGTATTAAAAAACACCCAAAAAGCAAAAACTGAAAATTTGGTTTATTGGACCTTTAAAAAAACTCCAGATTTTAAAAATATCAAAAACTAGTCGACGCCATGCTGTTTCTGGAGAACGTTCTCCTCTCATTTGACAGCGATTTGTTTTGTTTTGCTGCTCAGCTGATGCTGATTTTAATCGCGACTTTCGTTAGACATCGCAGCCAAATTAAATTAGTGGCCCCATAGCGCTTAAATTCTGTTCCAAAAATGCGTCGAAGACAGATCGACACGTTGAAAATATTCAATTTGAAGTAAGTTGAACCTTTGCAAATCAATAACGTCACCGAAACTAGCAATAACATTAATTTTAGCGTCCAAGAGGTCAAGGAAAACGAAGAGTATCTGGTCAACTTTGACTCCGGAGGTCGGGAAATTGCGATAAACATTATCTTAGGAGCCGGATTTCCCAACGAAAAGCCCAAGCTGATCGTCAGTCCCATCTTGAACCATCCGTGGGTGAATGCGAATACGGGCGAGGTTGAAAACGCCCCGGGGATCTTGAACGTAAGTTTTTGGCTTTTTATTTTCTTTCGGAAGTCTTAATTTGATTTACCTACCTGATTTACTCGTATATGACTATCGTAAGATTGTTAATTTTGGATTCTTCACAATCGATTTCCACCTCTAAACCGGACGTCAGTTTTTAGATGTTTATGGATCTGTACTAAGAAGAGATATTCTTCTTTTCTATACAGCAAAATGTATTTTACGAAAAAGTCTGGCCTTCGTGCTCCATCTTGTTTCGCAGTCAAGAAATAGATTGTACGGAAGGTACTTTGAATATTGGTTTGGTATGCTTGACATCCGGCGTCCACATTATGTTTCTTTTTCCCTTTTATGACTTAACTTTCACATTTTCATGCATTGAACTAAACGTCCTATCCATATAGAATAATAACCCCATTTGATAAAAATAATGTTATGAATAAAAATAGTATAGTAACCCCACATTCCGGACACTGAAACACTCAGTTTTGGTGTATTTTATGAGCCGGATGCACGCGTCGATATCGCCAAATGTTACTTCATACGCGGGACAGCCATTTTGACTTTAAAAAATGATTGCTTGAATTTTGAAGCAAATTGAATGCTCCATTTATGTCGATTATAAATTACATATGACACTTCAAACTAAGAGATTATGTTTCGATCAGTGTTGTACATAATTGCGATTCGTTATTATGTCGATTGTAAGGTTACCTGCTTTCTTTTAATATAATATCTGGAGTTTTTTTTAAAAGGTCCAATAAACCAAATTTTCAGTTTTTGATTTTTGGGTGTTTTTTAATAGCCCTGACTCAAGGCGGTTTCAAAAACACCCAAAATGAAAAAACTGGAAATTTGGTTTATTGGATCTTTTAAAAAAAAACTCCAGATATTTAAGTTTCAGTTAGATGTTAAATTTATATTGTTTAGTGTTGAGACGCAACCACGAGGAGTTCGTTCGTGACCGTCATCGGGATCGGTTCGTTCTGTTTGCCGTCTGTGTGCTGAGTATTTTTTTTCGTGTTTTTTGCTAAATTCTGAGAATTGTCCGGGTTCGTTCGTTCCGTCTTCTTCCGGAAAGTACTGCGGCGCTCGTTTTTTGGCCGGAAATATGTCAGTGGGCCGCCTAAATTCGATTTTGTGACGACGATATTGAATTTGTTTTTAGTATGGCGTCGTTTGCTTCGGGTCGGAAACAAAGAAAGATGAGAAAAAACGGAAAAGGGCTTCGTCGTGTTCGTGCGCTTTCGGCAGTGGTAGTGTGCGTTCTGCATTCGTTAAACTTCGGCCGTTCGTGTGTTGTGTTGACAGCGAGAGCGGCCGATGCATCTGTCATCATCGAAACCACTGCCAGCGGTCATGATGATTGCTTGGAGAGAGAGGTCAACTGGACAAAGACCACTAAGCGCTGGCAGTTTATGCTCCTGAGAGTTATGGGAGAGTCGACAGTGCTGCAGGACTGATTTATTTTGCATATGAATTATCTTACTTTCCATTTTCACTTTCATTTTCATTTTGGTTTAATGATTTCTCTTCAATCAGTTTTAGTATATTTTTGGACAAACTTACCAAATACTTAATTAAATTTATACATTCAAACTTATCTATCTTACGACCCATTTGAACTCTATCTTTTAAGTAATTTGTGCCTTTTCTTTCTCATTATAATTTTTCCTTTCCTTAAAAATTAATAATATTATCTTTCAGCTCATAACCAAGGTAATTTGCACAATGACTTTTGACCTATATTCTATTTATTTGAACATAAACAACATAAACAACTACTATATAACATAAATATGACTGCAAACCGGAGCGTTTGGTACGGTATGTCCACGCATCCTTCCTCCCCTGTTGATTCTGAGAAATGTGATCCGTTCTCAGAATCCTCTCTGCGGTAAACACAACGCAGTAGGGCTGGCCGCTTTAATTTTTGTAATACATTTTCGGGTGTTCTCGGATGTACTGCAATTATTAATAATGACAAGAAAAGTGCTTGGGGCGTAATCTTATCACAAGACTTTCCAGCATGCTTTCATCGGACTGGCTGCGTTTGTGTTAGATTAGATTTAGTGTTGAGACGCAACCACTGTAGCTTTTGGTCGAATCCTGTGATTGGGAAGTACTTTAAAAACTCTGATCAGTTTTTCAATTCGCTATCACGGATATCTTGAGCCAATCCAGTAATCTTACATGAATTTAGGCCCGTTTTCCGGACGGATTTTTGTAGCTTTAGTTTTATCAGTTCCGGTAAGATCTGTCCATTTGGCGAGTTGCCGTAAAGCTTCATTAAAGCAAGGTTCTCCCACAGACAAACAGACGTGACTCTCCATACAAATTATTATTGAAATTCATCGTCCTTCATCAAACCACCAAATCACGGCGACGCCAGCGCTGCCTAGTGAGCTGATGCCGAAGCGCAGCCCAAACATACCAATATAAACCCTTCACTGTCATGTGTCATGTCAATGTATGCGTGAGACAATCAAGCCATAACGATTGTAAACATAATCAGCTGATCGAAATAATTTTGTTGTTGCTGATCGTCCAGTCAGCACCCGATGAAAAACATAAAAATCAACACCGATGGCCGAAGATGACGGTGGGTCGGTTCCACGGTTAGTTCTGTTTCCAATGGCAGAACTTCATGTGTCAAATCATGCGGCAGCATCAGCAACGATGCACCACAACCGCAACGACAGAGACTGAAAAACTGGTCCTCCCGTTGCTTCCAAGTTCTGTTGAAGATTCCTCCTCCACCGAAATCTCGATACCCCTGGTCACGAAAACACCAGTAGTGGAAAAATCCAATTCAAATCTACCAGAATTGGTCCCCATGATGAGCGTTTGAAACATCCGCGGGGAACGTGTCCACGGAGCAGTTAAGTTGCCCCAAACAACAAAAGCAATAAGTCGCCAAAAGGACGACCACCAGCAGCAATCTGAGCAGCAGTCCACGAGGGATAAGCATCAGGTTGCTCCGAAGGAGATGACTCCACCATAGGATCCGGCTTCCTCCGCAGTATCAGGCGCGGGGCAGCAGGGCTGTTGAGGAGGCCTCCCGGGTTTATAGTGGGGCAAAAGGTATGTCCTCGTTAGTCAGCCGCTCAAATGACCCTGACCAAGACTGACCCAATCTTGTCCAGCAAAGCCTGGATTGTGGATCATCGTTAGAATTCCTGAATTCCATCATAATTGTTTTGTTTTCATTTGCTGCCTCACACGTGCTCACGCTCAATTTAAAAACACGCATCACACACACTGAGAAAAGACGGGCGAGCTGTCACGACAGCAGCGCCATCAGCGCCGGGTGAGTGGATGCCGAAACAAAATTGCATTTGAAATAACCGTTTTAGAAGGACGATGGTTCGGCATTCGAGTGTCCCGTCTGTTTGTCTGTGGTTCTCCTGTATCCGTTATCAGATAATACTGATTTCTAATGGCTTCCTATCTGAGGACAGGCAATGAAAATTCACGAATAATGTGTGATTCAGTGTGTAGATGTATTGGTGTGTGTTTTATTCTCTACTTTGTTTTTTTTTTGTGTTTTGAAAAAGAGGAACATTAATTTAATTTCCTCACCATACTGAGGAAAGGATATGATAACACTCGAAAAATGAACTTTTTGATTCGACCTCGTAGACCTTCACGTATAGGGGAAATTCTCGTTTGTTTGTCAGTTTAAGCACTCGCTCCTAGCTCCATCCAATTAGCTGATTTTCACTATTTAAACAACTAATTGTGCAAAACTTTAGATAGAAACTTGCTTGCTCACTTCTTATTGAGCTATTTATCACTCGATTTCAGTTGAAAACGCTTTTCATTAGCTTTAATTGAATGTCAAAGTTCTGACTTGCCAACATTAGAGGCACGCTGGAATTAGATGCTGTTCCCCTACTTATCGACTCAGAATCAGATTCTGAACTAATGTCTGTGCGTATGTCTGGATGAGAGTCCGTGCACCAACAAAAAAATGCATTGTCTCCGGACTGGCTGAACCAGTAACCCTAGTTAATATTATGAAGTATTACAAATCCATATTTTCCTGCCGGAGTGAACCGAATGGGGGACTTGCAGTTTTCTACCGAGATGACCTTGACCTTGATGAGTGCTGTAATTCAATTCAGGACGGCATGCACCACATTCATCTTCGACTACGCCGAGGGAAGCCGCTTGATCTGCATGCAATCTATCGACCACCAAGTTTTGAGGCAACGAGATTCATTTCTGAGATCGAGCGCATTTTGTCCTGTAACAAAAATGGACATGACTGCGTAATTGTGGGTGATATGAATGTCGCGGTCAACCAACAGACTGTGCACACCGTGAAGGAGTACGTGCAAGTCTTGCAGTCTTACAACACTCACGTCACGAACAATGTTGTTACGCGGCCGGCTAGTTCAAATGTGTTGGATCACGTTATCTGCTCGGGATCTCTTCTCGACAAAGTGATGAACGAAACAATCTATCATGATTTGAGCGACCACTGTCTGGTAGTATCGTCATTCAACCTAGCATCCGGTACCGAGAGGATAACGCTGCAGAAAGCCATCATCGACCATAGGCGCCTGAATGAACTGTTTCACGAGTTTATGGTAGGGTTGCCGCGGGAATTGTCTGCTGAGGAGAAATTAACTGCAGTTGTTGCTAACTACAACACCATAGTAAGGCAATGCACAAAAACAGTAACGGCTCAGGCTAAAACTAAAGGTCATTGTCCCTGGATGACTTTTGATCTGTGGACGATCATACGCTGGAAGGAGAATCTTCTGAAAAGGCGACGGAAACACCCCCACGATCAGGAAGTAGCTGACATGTTGGCTCACGTGTCGCAGATGCTCCAGACTAAGAAGGATCAGAGCAAGAGAGAGTATTACCACCAGATGCTCTCAAAATGCAGTCAGAAGGCTAGTTGGAAGGTCATCGGAGATGTCCTGGGGAAAAAAGGAACGTCTGATAAACCCACTGCTGTCTACGTGAATGGAGGAGGAATTACCACAGATATGAATACAGTCTGCAATGTCTTCAATGAATTCTTCTGCAATGTTGGTCATGATCTCGCAAACGCCATTCCGAGCGATCGAGCCATCAGTCGCTTTGGCACTCTGACCTCCCAGCCCCGCTCTATGGTCCTCACCCCCGCATCATACAACGAAGTTGTCGTGCTAATCAACCAGTTAGACGCGAAGAAGTGTGCAGGTCCTGATAACATTCCCGCGTCTTTCGTGAAAACGCATTTCGAATTATTTGCTCGACTACTGGTGGACACTTTCAACGAAATCATTCAAACTGGCCAGTATCCTGAGTGTTTGAAGGTTGCTCGTGTGGTACCTATCCACAAAGCAGGTGACAAGAAGGACGTTAACAACTATCGGCCCATTTCGACTCTCTCAGTACTGGACAAACTGATCGAGAAATTGATTGTCTGCCGGATAATGAAATATGCGATCCGTCGGAAGGTCCTCTACACTCACCAGTATGGCTTCAGAACAGGTTCGAGTACATTGACAGCTACAAGTGATCTTGTTGAGGAAATTTACTCCACATTGGACTCCAAGATGTTGGCTGCGACGCTCTTCATCGATCTCAAGAAAGCGTTCGACACGATCGACCATGAACTGCTAGCACTTAAACTGGAGTTTTATGGTATTAGAGGAACACCGCTGGCGTTAATCAAAAGCTACTTACGAGGAAGATTGCAGTATGTTTCCATTGGGGAGCACACCAGTGAACGACGTCCCATCAGTATTGGAGTTCCCCAGGGGAGCAATCTGGGCCCGCTGCTGTTCTTGTTGTTTATAAACGACATTAGTAAGCTGAAACTTAACGGGAAAACGCGGCTCTTTGCTGACGACACGTCGGTATTTTACCGAGGAAAGGACTGTGCTGAACTGCAACACAAGATTGCAGAAGACATCACTTTGCTCAACGCGTACTTCAGGTCGAATGTGCTGTCCCTGAACCTAGGGAAGACTAAGTTCATGATCTTCCACACACCAAGGCGAACAATTCCTGACCACCCACCTTTGACTGTTGATGGGCAAACGATTGAAGAAGTCTCCAGTTACCCGTTCCTTGGTCTAATTCTTGACAGCACCATGGGGTGGAAACCTCATATAACTGCCCTTAAAAGCAAGCTAAGCTCACTTTGTGGAATCTTCTGGAGAATTGCTGCGTTTATTCCATACCCACAAATGAAGATGCTGTACTTTTCCCTGGTACACTCACGAATCCAGTACCTGATTGCCAACTGGGGCTCAGCATGCAAAACCGATCTGCGTGGCCTTCAAGTTCTTCAAAACCGCTGCTTGAAGATCATCTCGCGGAAACCAGCATTATTCCCCACCACTGACCTGTACTCGGACTTGACGGATTCGGTGCTGCCATTGAAAGCACTGTACGAGCTTCAAACGACGGTGCAAATTCGCAAATACTCAACGGACGCTACCCAGCACCACAACTTCAAGCTACAAGTCAGAGTCTCGTCTCGGACCACCCGCCAACAAGGAGAGTTTGTTCTGGATCGGCCATACAGCGAGTTTGGAAGGAAAAAATTTACCTATTTTGGAGGCAAACTGTACAACGCTCTATCCCGTGAATGCAAACAATCACCAACTCTGGCTGCCTTCAAGCGTCGTTTGACGATCATCATCAAGCAGAATATCCACCAATATGTTTGATACACCACTTATGCCTCTGTTTACGTTTCGTTTCATGCCACCGCCGCCCACCGCCGCCCACCGCCACCCATCGCCGCCCATCGCCCACCGCCCAACGCCCATCGCCACCCATCGCCACCCCTCACCATCACACGCCACTAACTTGAACAAACCAAGCTGTCCCGTAACAAAAAAATGTATCTTAAAAAATCCTAAATAGTTGTTAAGTAGTTAAGCACTGCCTTAAAGGAGCTCTGGCTCACTGGCACGTGCTGCAGTATTAATGAAAAATGTAAAGATCGATGAAAAGATGAGAGGGCATGTAGCCCTACTCCATAAAAAAAGAAATAATCAGAATATCAGAATATGAAAAATAAGACAAACCGAGCCTAACTCCGAATGGAGTAGGTGAATGTTCCAACTTCCAGTTGGATGTGCGTAATTCGGTCTTTATAAAAAAAAAAAAAAAAATTGAAAAATATCAGGGTGGCCACTCAAGTCGGGAAATCGGGAAAGTCGGGAAAATGTCGGGAATTCGATAAAATCCGCCAAAAATCTGGAAAAAGTCGAGAATTTGTGATTTTTTGTCAAAAGGTCGGGAATCCCAAGCATTGCTGTTTGAAAATTATTTTCTCATTTTGTAATATTTTATACGATTTTCAAAATGATTTCACTCAATAATTGAATTATTCTACTCTAATATCTTACTTTAAATTCAAGGTTCCTTTCACAATTTCAATCTTTTTGATAATGCGCAGGATTTTTAAGCCATTAATAATCCCATTAAATATTGGGTGCATTTGACACAGATTTTCAAATGTGTTTTTTTAATTGAAAGATTTTTATTAATTTTAGTTTATTAAACAAGAACAATGTAGCAAACAACTAATATAGAAATAGATCCTAATTTCAACAATTATGGCCAGCGTAAAGTTATGATTCTGTTTCATTTTGTCTCATTGATTGATTATGAGAAAAAAAATCCAACAATGGTTTATTTTTGTGGTTCATGTCATTTCAATTTTTTTTTCTTTCTTAAAGTTTCTCTTAAATTTTTTTGTGAGCATGGGTCTTGATTTTCAGTCATCGGAAAACTTTTTTTTTATTTAAAAATATCGAATAAGATTAAATCGTTGTTAATGCTGGATGAAAAAAAAATGTTTTACGAATTGGAAATATTAAAAAAAATTGACATTGCAATACAAATAAATCCAAGAAATTTTGATGTTAGTTATTGCAAATATGTTTAAATTATTTGTGTTTTCATTTTGAATACAATAATTTTGAATAGTGGAAATAAAAATTCTTATCAAAAAATACAGATAAATGCTGACAACGAGACAAATTAAATTTATTCAAAAATTCAATATCAAAATTAAAATGGGAACTTGGTAAAAACATTAAATATATTTAACAAATTCTTAGATATTTTTCAATATTCTTTGATAGAATAATAACAGTAATCATGATTTAAGCGTTGTTTGATTTAAAATAAAATTTTAAATTAAACTATCTTTAACTTTTTGCCATTTCCAGTTGAAACAAAGTATCCTATACGTTTATGTACCAATTTTAAAAATAAACATTGAAATTATAAGTATTGTTAATCATCCAGATATTTTCAAAAAAACACATTAGTAGTTAAAAACAAAATAAAAACATTAACAATTAGTTACGTTTCTGCTCTGAACCAAAATTGAAGTTTTTTTTTATTTTTTTTTTTTGTTATGTTTCTGTATTTTTCGAAAATTGGCAACAGTTTGATTTTTGTTTGGAATCATTTTTATGATAAGAAATGGCTATTATTTGAGTTTCTGGAAAAGTCGGGAAAAATTCGGGAATTTGAAAAAAGGGTTTGAGTGGTCACCCTGCTGAAAAGTACTTCAAAAGTTATGCTAAAAAACAATTTTGGCCAAAGTTCGGAAGATTGCAGTAAGCGAAGGGTGTTTTTTTTGTAGGAAAGTCCATCTTGTTACATATTAATAAAAAGGTATTTGATAGACCTTTGCAATGAGCCTAAAATTTCGAAGATCTGATAACCCTATCAAAAGTTATGAACACTTAAGTGTTATTCATGCACTTTTCGGAAGTACAATCTCAAATATTTTGTTGAAAATGATGCCTGGATCTAGCATGCAACTCATCCTTGGATGAGTTATCAAAAGACCTTTTAAATTAGCCCAAAATATTCAAGATCTGACAACCCTATGAAAAGTTATGAGCACTTAAGTGTTAATTAAATTCATTTTTAAAGCCAGATCTCAGAAATTTTGATAAAAATGACGCCCGGAACAGTCCAATGAAAAAAGGGTTGTAAAATGTATTATATATCAGTACAGTTGTATTTCAATCATTAGTTTTTAAAAATCCAACATTTGTTGTGTTATAATTTTTCGTTAGAAAACAATAGTCCACGTGTGAGAGGGGGTCCAGAATTTCAAAAAAAAAGTATTCACGTGTTTTATGGATGGCTCCACAGATATTGCCACAGTTTTGAATATTAATTTACCAGATAGGCTCAAATCAGGAATAACATTTCAATCTCTTTCCAGTACACCATCCACTCCGACTTGGGCCGCATCGTGCAGGCCGTCAGCCGCGAGTTCGAGAAGCATCCCCCAGCACTGCTCAACGAGTCCGGATCCAATTCCCACCAGAACGGTTCCCATTCCACTACAGAGCAAGACAAGCGAAATGCCGCCGCATCGCCCAGCGGAGAACCGGACGTTTTTGGGCTACAAGCGTTAACCCTGGAAGAACTGGCCCGGCTTAACAGTGACGAGGACTATTTGGAGGGTTTCATCGAAAAGTTGGGATTCGTGCAGAATCAGAGCAACGAGATGGAAAATTTGATGGGACAGATCGAGACGATCGCGACGGAAAATTTAGCTAAGCGGCAGTTGATAATGGACCGGCGGGAGAAGTTGGAGAGGATGGTGCTTGACTTTAAAGAGTTGGGTGAAAAGTATGATGGAAACAATAGGAAGTTTCAGCAAAAGTCGGAAGATTTTTCGCCACAGCATATTAAGGAACTGTTGCAGATTGCCGTGTCTGCGGCGGATTCCAAGAGTGACGAAGAGGCGCAAAAGTTTCTGGCTGGGGACTCGGATGTGGGCACGTTTTTGAATAATTTTATTGAAACCCGGAAGAAGTACACAATGCGGAAGGCCAAAGAGGACCGGCTAGTGCAGCAACTGACCGCGCTGGAACGATCGGCCGCTTTTTGAGCGGGATTTCTTGGTGTGATAGTGATTAAAAGCATTCTTTGGTTACTTATTGTTTATTATGATATCTAGGTGTATATTTATATATATTTGTACGAAATCGATTGAATAAATCTTGAGCAAACATTCAACTGGTTTTATCATGTGGGAAAGAATCCTAATCAGCTGCAGCTGACACCAAAGATAGCATTCTCTCAAACCCCCTTCTTTTTCAAACAAAGAACCGAACACGAAGTCGCACTCGAACTGCATCGGAATGTAAACCTTCCGAGTGCGCAGACTCTCTCTCGCGGAACTACCTCATCCCAAACCCCCAAAAATACCCGACTCCAGCTTAATGCAATTTCAAATTACTGTATGTCACCCACTGTACTACAGGGCACATGAATGGAGCATGCAATCTGAAATGTAAAAAACGTGTTTCGTCCCCGCACCACCCACGCGCGGGAGACTTGTTGACTTCCCGCTGGGGGTCGGTGTCGTTGGCCAGACTAGCGCCACAAAATCGAGTCGAGTCAGCAGGCTGACCAATGTCAACTTGCGGAAAGGGACAGAGTTGAGACTTCCAAAATCTTTGGCGCCATAATTTTATTAACGACCTTTTTGATTTTTTTTTATTTTTAGTAGAATCAAGTGGCGCTGCGATCGCTAACAAAGTTAATCTGTCAAACTCTACTTGTTGTCGAATTTTACTTGCACATAATTTTAAACAAATTCTACTGCGCAAAAAAAAAATCCAAATAAAAACTAATTTTAAATACAAAAACAACATGCTTCAAATTTCATCCCTGTCGGCAAATTAAATTTTCATCCTCGACGAAAAAATGCACTACCTACATGTTGCGCGGAATCACGCGTTCGCTCTTTCTGGCATGCTCTCTCACCGAACGACTCCTTATCAAAAAGTCTCCTCTCTCTTCTCCCAGGAGCTCCCCAGTCAGTAAACCACCCCACATGTGCTTTGCTCAGATGAGTGAGAAAAGTCATTACCACCCACTGGTTGCGGACCGTGAGCGGTGGTGAATTGAGTTTTTATTTTTTATTTTAGCATGACAGGAAACGAACCCATCACCTTCCGCTTACAAGGCGATACCCGTAACCTCACGGCCACGGTAGCTCGGCAATTGCATTTCTATAGCTGCCTTGAAGACTATTTCCCGTGGTGATTTAAAAATATGTTACGTTCAAGTAAATTGACTGTAGTTGCACTATGACTAATTGTATCAAACAAAAAATTAAACAAAGTATAACAGTTGAAATTAACACTTCGTCGCCGTCTTGCTAACTTGTCGCACGTGCATTTTGGACTAACTTGAGCTAAGAACGCTATTTTGTGCAGCTCGCAGTTCCTCACCTTTTGACCATCACAGATCCCCGAAATTCGATTTCAATCCTGAGATATTCAATAAAAACAAAAAAAAACACAGTGCATTTTTGTCACTTTACATATGAAAGAAGCTTCAATCTTGTCGTGCTATCTTGTCACTCCCTGAAAATTGATGTAAGTGCGACAACTGGCCAAAGGGATTTCGTTCAGAACGCGTTTGACGCACGTACAACTTAGACTACCGTAAACATTTGTGTTGTAACTCGGGACTCCCGCAACCAACTTCAACCAAACTTCGGGACAATGCAAAGAATGGTCAGCCAAACAAAACGTGTTTATTATTGTTTACATTGCGTGCTCTAGTTTCTGTTTGTTCAAGGCAGACTAGTGGCAAGCTTGTCAAAAAGTGAACCTCGCTTTTGACAGTCCATATAGGGTGAACGCTCCATAAACTGGTTGCACAAAATAGGGTATACAGGCCATTTATGAGTAAATTTGAAAATAAGTTTATTTAATATTAAGGTTTATAATTTGAAATTGTTATTTATTGTCTAGTTAATTTTTTTGTTAAGACCGAGCCATGCGGTAATGCTTCCGCCTCGTAAATGGGAGTTCAAAACCCGGTGCGGACCAACATAGCTGGTGATCGTTTTCCTTCTGGATTCGATTTCTAAGTAAGTAAGTAGTAGTTTATCGTCACAAGCTGGGCATTATCTTCTTGGAATATTGACACTTAACACTAAAATATGTTAATAAGGTAACATTAAAAAATGTGAACAATTGACTTCGTCCTGAAAAGGCTGAATTATATTTCATTTTTTCTAGTTATTTATTTTTAGTCAAAACATATTCAAAATTTTCACAAACAAAATCTTTTTTTCAATTGCGCATTTGCTGGCTCTTTTACCCTATATTTAGCGTCAGAGGGGTAAAGCGACCAAATAGCGGGGTCCACGGTCCAACCAATGTGAGTATCGTGGCCCGTATATACAATTTGACAATCTTGCCATCAGGCTGGTTCAAGGTCAATTAAAATTAAAACGCGTTTTTCTCGGAACGTCGAAATGGCGGGGAAAGGGGAAGGTGGGGCAAGAGGAACAATCGCTCGTACGGCCGTAATTTTTAAACTTTTGATTATTTCCAGTATGAGAAATTGTTGCTAACAATGCAATTAGCTGATTCTACCGTCAAAATGACGTACCGTAAACTGGGGTGACTTTGATAGCCCGGGGTGACTTTGATAGGTTTTTCAAATGCCCGTCAAATTAATATCTAAACATTTTTGAGAATTTTAAGTATGTAAGCATTAAGGGACAGCTTATTATCGAACATATATGCAAAAATGTGACTGTTACATTGGATGTATCAAAATTAGTGGCCAAATCCAATTTCTATCAATGTCACCCCGGGCTATCAAAGTCACCCCAGTTTACGGTAAACAACACGACTTACACCTATTAAAAGTATGATTTAACTTTTGGTTATTTTTGTTGAGAGTTTTAAAAAAATCTTTTTTGCAATTCCGTCGTGAAACTAATTATTTTTCCTGTCATTCTTGAACGACGAAACAGCCTACTTTTCTGTGCCAAAAATAACAGAATCGAATAATAACCCTTTTCAAAACAAATGCTGAAAAGTTATGCTTTTCAACATTTTTTGACTCCATGCATGGACATTTTTCTATAATTCTGTTCAAAGGGTGTTTTCGGAATTGCAAAAAAACGTTGTATGGAACTCGTTGCAAAACTTGATTTTTTCATCACTCGTCGTATTTATCCAACTCGGTGAACCTCGTGTTGAGTACCCCTCGTTTGAGTACTAGTCAAATGACAGTACAAATACATGTAACGCGCGTTCTCTAACTTACCTTAAATAAACGAGCTTGTGCTCTATTCGGCCTCTTTTACCGCTGAACTCCAAACGGACGACATCGTACTTTCTGCTCTGCAAACCTTATCACAACACAACTCTCATCTCTAAATCCCGGTTGTTTTAATTGGCGACGAAGGAGTGAAGAACTACGCGAGCGATTTTTTTCTTTCGGTGGTGTATTTAATCGGACAGTTTTTTTTAAATCAATTTTTCCTTTGCGGGATTGAAACGATCGTCCTGTTCGGGTGTGCACGCATCGGAGAAGAAATTTGCTGGCCATTGTGTGCGAGTAGCGGTGGCACCATTTTGTTTTCTACAAACCGACGCCGAGTGAGCATCAGCAAAAAACCGAGGATTCTGTCGGTGTGCCTGGAAGTGCGGTACCTGTTGGCCGGAGATTTGCATCGGAACGGTTGCAGCACGGCGAATTCCGTGGTTCGGGCGGCAAGTGGCACGATTTTGCGCGGCGTATTCCGGTGGATTTTGCTGATTCGGTGCGGTGAAGGTTCTGCTTTTGCGGTGGTTTGGAGCGTCGGCAGTTCCGGCGGCATTTTGGGACAAAGGAGAGCGTTCGTTGGCGGCGGTGACCAGGCGATTTGTTCTTGGACCGGGAGAAAGCAGCTTTGGTAAGCTAGGGCATTTGGGGTCAAGTGATCTTTTGCCAAAAATAATTTCAATAAAAAAAATAATTCCTTAGCAAGTATCACTGAGGAGTTTGTGAGGAAAAATTCATGTGAGCTTATTAATCGACTAAAACCGGGTTGCTTTGTAAGTGTGTGTGTGAATCTTTTGTTCGTTTGAACAAAGGGTTTCGCCATTTTATTTATTGGTTCATTAAGAGAGTTTTTCTTTTCTTTAATTTAGTGAGGCCAAATTGCCACGGTGTAATTCAGCTGTTTGAGCCGGTGCACAAACTTTTGCTTCGCTGAACGACGTTTTCCTGTGCTGAAGCACGGTGCGCACGACGAGTTTGTGCAGGAGGTTAAGTTTGCTTGCTGGCAAAGGCCGGGTGCGAGATCGGTGAGTAGCAAGCTTTTCTTTGATTTGATCCCTGGATTTGCAGTAATAGAGATTTTTGTGTGTTTTCTTTTTATTTTTTCTTTGGGAAATTTGGAATTTGATTTTTTTTTTACCTGATTTTTGATATCAAGACATGGGTTCGAACGGGTTAGCTACCTCTATTGAGATGTTTAGAAAGGGTACGTCATTTACGGACTGGTCAGATCGACTGGCCTATACCTTTCACGCAAATCAAGTTGCGGCTGATCGCCAAAAATCGCATTTCATGACGATTTGCGGACCGTTTCTTTTTTCTCAATTAAAGCTGCACTACAGCAAAGATGAGCTGGATAAAGCCTCTTATGCTGATATTGTGTTAAAACTGAAACAAAAATTGGACAAAACGGAGCCGGACTTAGTCCAGCGCTTTCGTTTTAGTCAACGAAACCAGCAACATGATGAATCCATTGAGGATTTCGTGCAGGCGGTCAAGCTGCAGGCGGAATTCTGTGGTTTTGGGGCGTTTAAGGACGTGGCCATCATGGACAGGGTTCTGGCGGGTCTTCTTGACGGGAATCTCAAAGAGAATTTGCTGAAGGAGGAAGGTTTGACTTTGGACAAGATGGACAACTTCATAACAACATGGAACATAGCAAAACAAAACGTTAAAGCGTTAAACAATCAACCTGGAGGATCTCAATTGGGACAGTACAGTTACTTTACACCAGAACAAATTCATTACATTCAAAAGACAACAACACAAAGACAAGGGTCTTCACGGTACGGAAATTACAGACAAAATGATGGGTTGCAAAATTTTCCAGAAAGGCGAAACAATTCCAGATTTCAGCCTTATAAAAACTACAATTCTGATTCTCAAGTTTACACTAACCGAAGGTTCAATAACCAAACACAACAACAAAGGTATTTTGACAAAAGCTATGATAGGAGATATCCTCAGACTAGAATTTCGTGTGATTTTGTGGGAAAATGGGTCATTCTAAGCAAAATTGCTTCAAACTTGATTACTTTAACAGACAATTTGTGAATTTCATGGGTGAGAGTACTGCAGATGATTATTCCTGCAATGAAGGTGGTGAAATTGAGTACGCAAATGCGGAAATGTTCAACCAAATAGAAAACTTTCAAGATAATAACGACCAATGCATGAAAATTTTTACTGTCTTGAACACAACATATATTAAGCTGGATGAAACACAAATAGAGGACCAAATGGTTGATTTGGAAGTTGATGATAGTTGCTTGTTGAATGACAGCACATTTTCTATACCAATTGATGATGATAGTTATGTTGACATTGATTTGAAAAAATTGTTTACCCCGAATTGGGAGGATGATTCGATTTTGGATTTGAACGATGTGTTTGATAAGACTTGTTATAATATTGATGAAAATTGTGATGATGCCCCAAATTGGGATGAAAATTTGTTTTGTGGTTTTGGATTTTTACAGGATGAGGACATGGAAGGTGGTGAATGTAAGAATGTTGGTTTTAATGAACTTTTAGCAGATGTCAGCGTGAGTTTTGAAGGTGCCCCAAATTGGGAAGAAAATGTTGTGTGTGGTTTGAATAATTTATTTTTGTATGACGATATTTTGGATATGAAACAAGATGTGATGTTGGAAAATAACGTGGGTTCGATTGAACATAATTTTGATAACAAAAGGAATATTTCAAGCAATGCAATAGCAGCAAATTTATATTATACCTCAAATTGGGAAGACAGTGACAATTTTGATAACTGTGAGAGTTCGGACAAAAAGCTGCTGATTGGCAATGATGGTTGTGGACTTGAGTGTTGTATTGATGATGTTCAGAATTTGATTTTAACCCCAATTTGGGGAATGTTTCAAGAAAGTTCGGAAAGTGTTTGTTTTGAAAAAGTATTATTTGACGAAGTTTCTGAGATGTCAGGGCGAAAAGGTAGTAGTTTGAGTTTAAAGCTATGTACATCTAATTTGAAAAACGAGTATGATATGCAAAACATTGAATTGATGATAATATTTTTGATTATGATTGCTGTAATTGTTTGCCATAATGGGTTTAAAGCTATACCAAATTCGTTGTTTCTGTACGAACTGATGACTGAAATTTTGACGAGCATTGCAAATTTGCAATTTATTTTGATTTTGAGTAAAGGATGTACTAAAAAGTTAGACAATCGCTTTGTTGACGATTTTTGTGGTCGGCATGATCAAAAATTTGTGGACGATTGCTGGTTGTTAAATGACAAAGTTGGCAAACCGCTATATTTACAAAGCGGGAAATTGAAATGTTTACAAGTCATCTATGCCAAATCATTAAATCTGTTTTTGGAAAGTCATATTTGGTACACAATTGAGAAACAACAAGTGTTGGACAGGAATCTTATTAAAAGCATCAAACCAAAGCTGTTGGTTTGTTTGCTTGAATGTAATTGTTTGCTGGACAGTTTGGCAATAGTCATTGTGTTATTCATATTTTTGAGATTAGTTTTCTCAATTTGTTTGCTAAGAAACCTTATTCGCGGGCTGACGAAAGTGACGAATGGAGAATTCCATAATTTTAGTTTGTTGGTCATTTGTTCAATTCAGTTCATTAATTTTATTCAAGACGATGATTGTCTGTCATGGAAATTTAGTTTAATTTCAAATAGTTGTGTGTGCAATGGTACATTGAATGAAAAGCAAATTATAAACAAGTTAAACTATAGAATACCTAAAACTAAAACTTTTCAAGAGAAGTGTTTGACAGATGATCAGATAGTAGATGTGGAAACTCAATGGTTTCAATGGAAACTTTTTGAAAGGGTGGTGAATGAGGTAGTCTCTTTAACTTGGGACATACCTAGCATATATTTTCATAAAATAGATCAAAATATCTTGATTCCATGCATTGTTTGCATTAATTCTCAATCGAAAATCCACAATAGTGATGAATTACTTGTTGTTTCAAGGTCCATTGGCTTTGTTCACAGGCTGATATGCTGGATTTCTGTCCTGAGTTTTAGAGTTGTTATTACAGTTTTCATTATAAATTTCCTAAAACAATTTTATTTGTATTTTAAACAGATACTCATTCAACACGGTTCCCAGTGTAGCGAAGACAAGAAAGCGCGATGGCGGCTAGTAGCACGAACCGTCGTGTTGTGGACTCGAAGGAGATGTGCTGTTCGTGGTGACTGGCAATCAAAGAGGTTACTGGTGGAGTGCAGCAAACGAAATGACCTTCTACTGAAGACGAAATGCGAAACGACATGGAGATTTCGAACGAGGACACGTGTGGTGCTGGATGCGGCAGATACCGTCCGTTTAGGGGTGTCTCTGAACGGAAAGGAACAAAACGTAAAAACGCAAAAAGTGACTATTTTAAATTCCTCAACAATATTTTCATTCGAATAGTACAAAAAGTTGTATTAGATTTTTGGTTGATTCATAACCTTGCTTATCATTTCATTAATGAGTTCGATTAACTTTAGTTTTAAGCAAAGGGGGAAGGACTGTTGAGTACCCCTCGTTTGAGTACTAGTCAAATGACAGTACAAATACATGTAACGCGCGTTCTCTAACTTACCTTAAATAAACGAGCTTGTGCTCTATTCGGCCTCTTTTACCGCTGAACTCCAAACGGACGACATCGTACTTTCTGCTCTGCAAACCTTATCACAACACAACTCTCATCTCTAAATCCCGGTTGTTTTACCTCGTTGGATAAATGTACGACTCGTGCTGAAAAAATCCTCTTTTCACAACTTGTTGCATAAACTACTATTTCAGGAGGGGCAAGTGTACCATATGGACTTTTAGTATGGAAAAAAATACGAATCTCTGTAACAACATATTTTATTGGGAAATGAATACGTAAAAGTACATAAAAACTGATAAACAGTTGATAAAGAAAATTGACAACACAAAATACCGTGATATTATGAAAATTTACTATTTATCATCTAAGTAATTATTTTTTTCGAAAAAACGATCAAATTTGTAGTAAAATATATTCGGAACGGTTTCCAGATTGGCCAATGTTCAAAAAATCGTAGCAAATCGATAATTTGAACTTATTGATTCGATTTTACCTTCATTTGAAAGCTTTTCTTGCGATCTTTCGAATGCTGTATCGAACATCTGCAAATTTTAACTTTAATATGAAGTTTTGAAGAATTACTTTGACCCTTGAAATCCACAAATTCGGAACACTTTTTTCTTAAGAATGTAAACAAACTTTGGATCTCTCCAGAAGTACATATTTATTACCAAATAATGACTTCACACACTGAAACCAATGAAACTCAAGCTTAGTGATGTTTTATACATGGTTTGATAATTTTTTTTGTGAAAATACCAGTTAAATTCAGGTGTTCCACAATTGTGGGTGGCACAATAACATCCCACAAATATGAAACAGGCCATTTGGAGGCAGTGTTTTGCTGCTCTGGGCAAAATAGTCTTTTTTTCTTAACTTATTTTTATTAGATCCTTTTAGGTGCTGTGACCAGGTTGGGACCGAGGATCAGTAAAACAATATATAATAACAAAAAAACTCCTTAAATTCCATACATGGAGATCATGTAACTGACGAGGGTTACTTGGTCCAAGCGGGTCTTGCAGGTCTTGAACCTGCCGATGTACTCGGAGAAAATCCTCCACAACTCAGCCGAACTGTAGAGTACCTCCCCGGCTTCCTTCTCCGTGGCTCCACCGTCTCGGGGGCCACCTTGGCTGCTTCCTGCGGAACGAGGGCAATCCTTGGATTTTCCGTCCGGAACTGCGCCCGGCAGCGGAGGGAACTCCGCCGGCGTAAACGGCGGAACTGCTGGACTCTGCTTCTCCGCCTTCCTTGCCGGCGGTTTCGGTTTCGACGCCTGCTGGCGCCTCCGGATGATGTCCGCACGCTTAGAGCAGCTGCGGTCCGTGGCTTCAGAGCAGTTGGCACATCGCTTCGGCTCGGCTTCTTGGACTTTGCACTCGTCCGTCTTGTGGGGATCCCCAAAGTTGTTGCACCTCCCTTTCAGGTGACAGTTTCTGGTTCCATGACCCAGCTGCAAGCAGTTCCTGCACTGGGTCACGTTCGGCCGCTTGTTCCGGTAGGCCTTCCACCGGATGATAGTGCTTGCCACAACTTTCATTGCAGAGAGCTTCTTCAGATTGGTGTATCCCTTGGGGAAGACCACAATGTACGGAGTTTCGTCCACGGTGTACTTTTCCTTCCGCTTGATGACATGCACCTCCAGCGCGTCCAGCTTGAGATCCCTCTTCACAAGGTACTTGACCTCGTCCGGTTTCAGTTCATCAGGAAAATCACGAAGAACCACCCGAAGATTTCGTTCGCTCCACCGATCGTGGGTGTAGAATTCCACTTTCTTCTTCTTGAGTAGCTCTTGCAACTTGTCAAAATCTTTGACAGAGAAGCAGGTCATCATGGTTCCAAATCGGGTTAGTTTGTAAATCGGTTTGAAACCTAATTTACAACTTTCCACTATCACCACGAGCTTGTAAAAATCCGTGGTGTTCTTCACCACCAAAGGTGGTTGCTTTTGTTTTCCTGCCGACTGGCCGGGTGGTGGAACTGCTGGGGCGTCCCCTCCTCCTGCTGGGCTGGCATTGTTGTTGTTTTTGTTATCCGCTAGCGGGCTGAACTTGTTGTTGTTGAGCAGGGTCTTCTCAACTTTTTCTCCTTCGATGCCGATTCCAGTGACCTCGCTGGACTTCTTCCGCTTCCGATTCCCGCGGACGGGACGAAAATCTTCCTCCTCGGAGGATTCCTCCACCTCCATCTGTCAAAAACTTCCAAGCACGCGAGATGACAACACGAGCAAAACACGTCTTAACTTGTCGCTGGCTGGCGACTGAGTCCGGCAAAATAGTCTTGGAATGAAGTTTTTTGTTCAAAGAGTACTACTTTTACTAGTGAAATAGCAAGATAATGTCCAAATGAAGGTTCTAAAAATAGTAAGGTCGACAGTAAAGCTACTTTTGGCATGCTATTGACAAATTATCATAAAAGTGTTCCGAATTTGTGGGTGTTCCGAATATGTGGGATGACTGTATTATTTAATCTAAAAATGAAAGAAACGTTGTTTCATGCATTGTTCCTCTTACCCCAACGGGTTGTTCGTCTTGCCCCGCTAGTTGAGTAGAACATACGGGAAATCAAAAAAAATAAAATTATTTTTGTTTTTTACATTAAAAACAGGATTTTTTTTAAACTTGTTCTATCAAATTCTTAGTCAAAACCTGGAATAAGATGATTATAACAAAATCCGACAGATTTTTTTTAACGTTTTTAATGGGTTATAACTACAGTTTGTCTAGGAAACAGTTTGGCCAATGTTTGACAGATCCAAACGCCCTTTACGCCCAGCAAAACTGGCAGTGTCGCAAGCGCAAAACATACGTTGCTAGTGCCTATTTATTGTGCATCGGCCAGTCTGATTCCCCTGGACAGTCTGTAGTTATAACGAGCATTGCCTTAGTTTGTTACACTTGCCCCACTTTCCCCTAATTGTTACAAATGGGCAGGTCGAATATCAAAAATCCAAAAAGCTTTGCAAAAAGCCGATCTTCAAAATCCGAAAACAAAAGGCTTACTTTTCAAACAAACGAACCAGTCCAAACACAGCCGTTAGACCCGTTTTTTTTAAGATAAACTTTTCTTCTGTACTACAAAGGGAATTGAGAGTTAAACCAAAGAGTAAAAAAAAAACGGTCAACTTGGGAAACAGTTTGGCATTTTTCACACTTATTTTGGACGTTTTTAAAAGTATGCCTTAAATTGAAAAATTCGAATTACAAACGATTGAAAAGATCAAAAATTTCGACAAAACAAAAAGTGCAAATTAAAAACTTGAAATTTTTGAGGATTTGAGGGTTGGAATCCATTTTTACCAAATTAGTTCGAAATATTCCGGTGAGATACGTTTGATTCCATTTAGTAATGTCCGAAATTGTTCAAAATTCTTGCAAAATATGAAACAAATTTAATAATACAGAAATTAGCAAATAATGTCGGCTTCATTTCACACCACCGCTCGGTACTCTCAATTCAAACCTTCCCCAAAGTCGCAAACGTAATTCCAGGCACAATTTTCTCGCAGTCACACAGTTTCTCTCCCACCAACCCACCCACTAACCTCACCTCTCTCCGCCCATCCATCATCGTCGTCCTTGCTCTTATCGTCATCGGTGCTCGGTCGTCGCTTTTCCACTCAACCTTCGGAATTTTCCGAGCAAAATCGGAGATAAAACATCGCCGAATCTCGCCAGAATCTTCATTCTCAGTGCCGTGGTCGACCCAAGTGGACGTTTTCTCCGTGTCTGTTCCGTGAAATTCGTGAAAACCCCCGTGAATCCGAATCGCGATTTTGTGTGTAGGAATTTTTCCTTCCAAGCTTTCCCCCGACAACCCACAACCACCCACCACTGTGAAATTTTCCCCTCGTCAGAAGAAAACTGTGTGCGTGTGAGTTTGTCGTTTTGCGTAAGTTTTTCCGTCGCGAGCCACAAGTTTTCGGACAAGGATTAATTTTCCGCCCGCCGAGCCGTGAAAGTGCGATTTTGGCGACAGGCCCCAAAGGCAATTTCCACCACCCACCCTCTGCACTCCACGTGAAAGCAAGCCACCCACGTGAAAAAGGAGGGAGTAATTGTGGGTGACGCGAGCTGGGGGGAATTTTCTCGCGGTGGAAAAATTGCCACGGAAAAAACGAGCCTGTGCTGCAAAATTTATATGGCGATGTGCTCCAGTGAGGAAGAACCAATGGAAATCAGATCATAAACTCGGAGGGAACATTTCAAAAGGGGCTTAACGTGATATAAAATCAATAAAAATTAAAAAAGCTAAACAAATTTTCTCATATTACAAAGCTTACAAATAAAATTCAACAAAACTGTAAAATAAGTACCCTTCTCAAAAGTGACTACCCCTTTGAAAAGTGTTGAACAATCAGTGTGAAAGATAACGAAAGGAAAAGCCTTTATCGGGAGATCCGCGAGAACGCAGAAGAATTTATCATTCCACAAATAGACCGCATTTTCGCGGTGGAATTTGATTTCCGCCCCCAACAAATCAACAACCACTTTTTTTTTGCGGGAAGATTTCCCGGATTTGTGCCAAAACGAGAGTGTTTTCCTGAGAACAACTTTTTCCATTTGCGCTGTTTATCTTGTCAACGAGATTTTTGGTGATACTGCAATTTGGTGGTTTTTCCCGAGAAACCAGATTTATCAAAACGGATTATTTGGTCTCGCCCATTAATGGCTTATCAACGTAGCTTAGGACTGAACAGGGCAGAGCCGAACACCTACGCAGCACAATTTTGCGTGCTGAATAATTGTTGACACAGGAATGTGCTTTTAATACTTTCAGAATGAACTTTATTTAAATTACTCTAATTTCAAGTATGGCGATTATTTTTCACGTTTTAAAAAAGAAGAAACATGGAAATTTCGTACTTGCGGAAGGGGTATCTGAAATTGTCGAAACTTGTGTAACGTAATATTTGAACGAACCCTTTTCAGTTCTTATTTATAAGCGAATTCGACCAGTATTATAAGCGTATCCAAAACTGGTCTAAATTGCTGAAGTGCCGTTGCAACTAGTTACCATGTTTTCTTCTGGAAAGTTTAAAATAATATTTATTCATAACTCTAAAATATCGAAACCGAATTTAAAAAAATATATATATTTTGACAATCGTGGAAAAAACATTTTTGGCTTTATATCAAAATATAAAATCAAAGTACATAGCATAAGATTTGATGTCATGCATACTTTTTTAAATTTTAGCCAATTAAAATTATTTTGTTTTTAAAAACGGGAACCATATGGGTAATTCTCCGCCAACTCACACAGCAGTTGCCCCGATCCCTCTTCGATTTGCGTGAAACTTTGTCCTAAGGGGTAACTTTTGTCCCTGATCACGAATCCGAGGTCCGTTTTTTGATATCTCGTGACGGAGGGGCGGTACGACCCCTTCCATGTTTGAACATGTGAAAAAAGAGGTGTTTTTCAATAATTTGCAGCCTGAAACGGTGATGAGATAGAAATTTGGTGTCAAAGGGACTTTTGTGTAAAATTAGACGCCCGATTTGATGGCGTACTCAGAATTCCGAATAAACGTATTTTCATCGAAAAAACACTAAAAAGTTTTAAAATTCTCTCATTTTCCGTTACTCGACTGTAAAAATTTTTGGAACATGTCATTTTATGGGAAATTTAATGTACTTTTCGAATCTACATTGTCCCAGAAGGGTCATTTTTTCATTTAGAACAAAAATTTTCATTTTAAAATTTCGTGTTTTTTCTAACTTTGCAGGGTTATTTTTTAGAGTGTAACAATGTTCTACAAAGTTGTAGAGCAGACAATTACAAACATTTTGATATACAGACATAAGGGGTTTGCTTATAAACATCACGAGTTATCGCGATCGCGAAAAAAAGTTTTGAAAAAGTTGGTCGTCATCGATCATGGCCATTCATGGTCACCCGCGACAGACACGGACGACGAAACAAAGAGAAACGCAAAAAGTAACTTTTTCAAAACTTGTTTTCGTAAAATCGCGATAACTCGTGATGTTTATAAGCAAACCCCTTATGTCTATATATATATTTTTTGTAATTGTCTGCTCTACAACTTTGTAGAACATTGTTACACACTAAAAAAAAACCCTGCTAAGTTAGAAAAAACACGAAATTTTAAAATGAAAATTTTTGTTCCAAATCAAAAAATGACCCTTCTGGGTCAATGTAGATTCGAAAAGTACAATAAATTTCCCATAAAATTACATTTTCTAAAAAAATTTACAGTCCAGTAACGGAAAAAGGGGGAATTTTTAAAACTTTTCTAGTGTTTTTTTCGATGAAAAATACGTTTATTCGGAATTCTGAGTACGCCATCAAATCGGGCGTCTAATTTTAAATAAAAGTCCCTTTGACACCAAATTTCTATCTCATCACCGTTTCAGGCTGCAAATTATTGAAAAACACCTCTTTTTTCGCATGTTCAAAAATGGAAGGGGTCGTACCGCCCCTCCGTCACGAGTTATCAAAAAACGGACCTCGGATTCGTGATCAGGGACACAAGTTACCCCTTAGGACAAAGTTTCACGCACAGCGAAGAGGGGTCGGGGCAACTTTTCCCGATTTCGTGTGAGTTGGTAGAGAATTACCCATATACAGCAATTCCATTTGAAAAGAGCCTAAACCGAAAAAAAATTTGGTACCCTAACATGTATAAGTCATCGCTTAAATTTTAAGTTATTGCAGTTTTAGTGAAAACGTTGATTTTTGCCGATTTCGTCATTTTCATGTTTTTGCGCGTGGCGCGTCGAAAATCTTAGTTTTTATTTTCAAAAAATCATATCTCGGAAACGTACGGTTCGAAATCGCCAATTTTTTAATGGTATGGTGAAATTTTCCGAGGAATCCGATAAAAATATTATCAGACATAGGCTCTTTGGTCCAGACACGGTAAAAACGCCATATTAAATTTTCATACGACTTTTTCAAATGTTAAGCTAGATTTTTGAAACTTCTTACTATTTTTCTCAAATAGCCAAACTAATCACCTTTCTTTTGCGTCTAAGACAGCTAAAATCGGATGAAATGACGCGGAGATATGATTTTTTTGCAAAAAGTGGTTTTTGCGAAAAATTGCGAAAATTGCCATTTTTCGAACCACCCTAGCAAGATGTAGGTCACCCTCGATAAACAAAAAAATACGGGTCTAAATATTTTGGCCAAGGAACTCCCAGAAAAAAATTAAGCCCGATCGGAGAACTTTTTTTCGGTTTAGGCTTTTTTCAAATGGAAATTCCTTTTTTCAAATGGAATTGCTGTATAACAATAAGTCACAAACTTTCAACCAGTGTTGGCATTCTCGCGCCCTCGCGAGAAAAATTCCTCGCCACGAGTCTCGAGTTGCCGAGAGAAACTCACTGATTGCCCGTGCTCTCCTCCGCTCGCGAACGGGCTTTCTCGCAAGCCAGAATTGCCCTTTCGCGAGAAGTTGAACGTGTTAGAAACGAACAAAAAACAACACAGCGATTGAAGTTACACCTCTATACCATCGTCTGGTTCGCATTCATAAGCCTGATAAACAAATTGCTAGCTCGCGGCGAGAGTGAAAATACGAGCGTGAGCGAGAAGAGAAAAGTACTACAAGTTCTCTCCGTCGTTCGCGAGCGAGAAATGCTTTCCTTCTTCTCGCTCGAATTCCAACACTGCTTTCAACCATTTAATTTTCTTCAAATTTTAGAGTTCTTGTTTCCCACGCTTTTTTAAGATCAAAAATTGGCTGAAAAAATGATTTTTCGCGAGTTTTTAGATCGAAGCCCGCTTAGAAACGGGGTTGGGCTATAGAGGGTTATGTGTTATTTATACAATATTTTTGATGCCGTATCTCAGATATTTTGATGAAATACTTGTCCGGATCTATTATGCGACCGAGGGGCGTGACATTGGCCTCGCGTCATTTGATATTTGACAGCACCACACCTGCTTTGAAAACTTTGATTTGCCTCGTGTCACTTTCGCTCGCACAACTGTCAAGTTTGTTTTTATTTAGGTTTAGAAAGAAGATACGTCGCGGGCTAGATTTTTTTAATGAAATACTTGGGATTTGAGGTTGTTGCCATAAATCTTTGGCTTCGAAACTCAGCCAATGGAATGGCATCGGCTGAACGACTGGGAGGAGTGCACGAGGATTTGGTCCGAATGTAACAGAGGGAGGCGAGGTTGCAGCTGGAACTGAACGTGTTGACGACGCCGAGCATGCCAGACCCGCCGAGGTCGCAGTGTCCGACGCCACCTCCGGCGATGCAGCAGCATTATTGGGAGAGTTTGCAGCAGCACCATAGGCGGGGAGCAAAGTAAGGAGGGGATATTGAACGATGGAAGATTGCTGATTAATTTTGTGTTTGTTTTAGGTGGTTTCTTAGTCGGTTTTCCGCCAAGCTTCCCGTTGTCTAATGCGGTTTAGATGCGCATCTGTTCGGTAGACGATTTCCTGGCATCAGCCGCCGTCGACGATTCCAGTGAAATTTTCTCCACCGTTTAAAATGATTCCCCCGTTGCACCTGCTCCAGAAACAGCAACAGATGCAGCACCATCATGGCAAGCTGAACCGATCCGTGGAGTACGAAGTGTACGCGAATCTGACGAGCGAACGGGACAAGCAGTGCCAGCTGGTGATTCAGCTGTCGCAGCAGAACAAGATCACACCTTACTAGAACGATTACTTTTTTGCGTGTTCCCCGCTCGGAACTTGTGTTGAATAGTGATTTTTATTTGCCCATTGTTATAAATAAATACAAGCTATTTTATACCTTTGTTTATATTTCAAAGCAAATTCATTCATAAATTGTGGACCGGCCTGATTTGGAACGTTTGTCTCTTTAACGCGACGTAGATGAAGGTGGCCTAAAAGAATGCAGCAGTGAATTTAATCATTAGAGTCCAACTAAATCAACTTTTATAATACCTTCTCGTTGAACTCGGATTGCCACCGGGAAGCACCTACAACTCCGAGATGGCCTGGCCAAATTCTACTCTCGAACGTATCGGGCTCGGTGGACGTTTTCGTATCGCTGATCGGGTACGATCCGCACCGGCAACGTTAGCGGCTTCCAGCTCAATTGTCGGAATCTCCAGACGGAACTTGAACTTTTCGTTTCGACGCCGTTGTCGCAAAACGCCTGACTGCAACTGGGAGATGCACACCTGGCTTGAGAGGAGGCAGTACAGAACATCGTCCGGCGCGTTGGCGAGTTTGGGAGTAAATCGACCTCTTCCGTCGCAGTCATTTCATCGTCTACCCACTTGCATCGTTCCTGTATCCACCGTCAAATCCTCCGTTGGCCCGGTGATCATGCCAAAGTCGTTCTCCGGCAGACGCTAATCAAGAAAACTCTGGGACCATCATCGTTAAAGGTTTGCCGACGGGAAGGCTGACACAACCACTTTCCGGAAACTCATTTTGTGGCAAATGATCCTGAAACGAGTAAGCACACAGAAAAATAGGAGCAAACCTGCCGGATTATGCCACGTTTCACCGAAGTTAGTGATACAATCACCTGCCGCAATCAAACGCTCACCTGGGGAAACAAATCCTACTGCAGGTGCTGCTGCTGATCCGGGTGTCTACTGCAAACGCCGTCGCGATTGTTAGCAACCACCTCGGTTGTAGTTATTCTTGCGATCGATGATGATGATGATGGTGATGATGATCGCCGCTGCCTCCAATTTTGTAATAATTTAGAGTCTCCGCTGCCGGAATGTCCACCGGAATGTTCTCACGATGGACCACCACCAGGAGAAAACATTCCCGTAAGACCGACTTATCGGCGCCAAACAAATTGCACCAAACACAACAACAACACTCGCAATGTCAAACTGTCAAATCAATGTGGTGGAAAAAGAGGTGGCGATGTTTTGATCGTAAACAAACGTTAATTTCTCGTTAATTAATTTATTTTGGCAGTTAATTAATTAAATAATTAAATTTTTTACTATTGTCGCGCCCCTCGTATGCGACCCATCGTTGAATGAGTAATCAAAAAGTCACAACAATTGAAGATCTGACACCCATATCACAAGAAATTAGTAATGAAGCTTAATTTTTTAAACATGTTAAGAGGGAATGATGCTATTTTGACAGAATGTAATTACTATATGAATGTAAGAAAAGCACCAACCAAATAAAGGTGGATTGACTAAGGTATTTTTTTATTGCCAACACTGTGTAATGAAGTTGGACAAACTCGTGCCTTAACTCAAAAAAAATATTTTTCGCCATCTAACATATATTTATCATAAACTATTGGTGTTAAAAATCTAAATAAAAACGGGTGAATTTTTTTATAGTGAAACTTTTATCAGAGAAGTCCTAAGGAATATTTACAACTTTGGTCAGAAAATTTGTATGGACATTTTGTTACGGGGTCCAAAAATCCAAAGTTTTGCGTTACGTAATAAAATAACGCTCTCTTAAGCGCTCGGGTAGTTTTTTGATCCATTTTTTAAAATCTTTTGACTTTTGATAAAAATTATCAAATCGTCTTTATATTCAAGAAGAAGAGGAAAAACATGGTCCAGTTTTACCGGAGATATTCTGGATTATGTTGGGGTAACTAGGTCTCCCAATTTGGGGTAATTTGTTGATATAATCAGAATTTTCCATAGAACAATGACAAAAATGATAAAAAAGTTATAAGCATAATTCCGTCAAAATGAAAAAGTATTCTAAACCTTAACTGGTATACCGAAACGGATTTCTTCTTTCCAATGTTTTTACAAAAACTGGATTGACATTGACTTTAAGACTAAAGTACACGGGGTTGGATTGTAGAGGGTTGTTTTTTTTGCAGACAAAACAAGTAGCTTATCCACCTAACCGCTAAACCACTTGCCATAATCATTATCACTAAGTAGCTGCCAAATTTATTATCACACTCCCAAAACGTTCTTCAAGTTTTGAGATGAAGACAACGACGTCTCCTAAATGATCCTCCGGGAGGAACATCCTCATCATCGTTTTAGCGCGCCAACAAAGATGAGACGGTAACGGCGAAGCACGAAACTTAATTTGATTAATTAGCAACCATTAAAAAGCACTGTACGTGGGGCATTACACGTGGTGGGAGAGAGGGAGGAGGGAATTTGGGAGAGAATGTATGTGAAAATGATATTAGTGCGCAAGTTTTTCCAAAGACAAAGAAGCATTATGTTCTTTGAGAGAGTGTTTCAAAAGATGGTGGTAGCGTCATAACTAAGTTTCGTGCTAGTTTCATTAGGTAACAGATTCAGAACAGGAAGCCTCATTTTGGGAAACGATGCAATCTTCGAGCAATCATGCAATTGGTACACCCAAACGAAAGGTGCCGTACAATGAATGCCGAAAAGCTTGCATCAAAATGAAACAAAAGTCTTTCAAAGAGATCCGGATCAAATCTCAGTAAAATTCTAAAATTTTGTTTGATTTTTGCTGCTTGCATGACGTGGCTCAATGATGATTCAATGTAAACGGGACAAAAGTAAATCACATCCACCCCCACACGCTTTCTCCCTTTCCGGAAGGCATGTCACGTTGACCACAAAGCGGCCACGTCCCGGCCATCACATAACCAAAGTGTCCAAAACGAGCGATTTAATTTGCTCCCCGTTTCTCCCTGCTCCACCGTGTACGATCACGCCCCAAATTCGTTTTCGATATATTTACCAATTGTCCCCATCCCATATTTACATGCCGGAAGTGTCCTCCCGGGCGCGTAGGTGGGTAGCCACGTGTCACCCGGACATGCCTCGCAGCGGGGTGGTGAGAACCTGTCAGCACTCGGTGAAATTGCGTCCGTATTAGAGGTCACTTTGCCAATATCAGAGAGAGAGAGAGAGAGCGAATAAGAGGTGTTTGTTCGAGGAAATATTTGCCGTGGCAAGATAATTCCACTCGACAATGAACAGAGGGACTAAACGACGACGACAACGACAACGAGGAGACATCCGGAGAATCATTGTCCTCTGTCAACACGACGGGGACTTCATTGACGATAACGACGGTGTGTCGTCCAGGTCATTATAATTGTGCTCTCAAGTCAGTGGCGCTTGGCAGGCACTTTCTGAGAAATTATCTGGAAATTCGACATTCAGATTTTCTGTTAAGAAAACGTTACTTAATCCACCCTTAGGTGGTTGTTGCCTTCCTCATATAGAGGGTAATGCTATCCAATATAGATACACAAGGGCGGACCTTTCAGTGTTCTATCAACTTGACTCAATATTCATACCATCGGATTGGGTAGTCAGATCTTCATTATTATGTGCTTATAACTTTTGATAGGGTTGTCAGATCTGCATTCTACTGAACTCGAACTCGGTCTTTTGATTACCTATCCAACGACAGGTCGCATGATAGATCCGGACAACGTTTTCATCGAAATATATGAGATCCGCCCTCGAAAAAGTGCATAAATAACACTTAAGTGCGCATAACTTTTGATAGGGTTGTCAGATCTTCAATCTTTTGAACTCGTAGGAAAGATCTTTCGAATACCTTTCTAAAAATGTATAACATGACGGGGTTTCTTACAAAACCACCCTTTTTACAATCTTCCGGACTTTTGTTAGAATCGTTTTTTTAGCATAACTTTTGAAGTACTTTACTGAACTTTATAATTTTCATTGGCGACTTATGGGACTCCAAGACGGATCGAATAAGGCCAATACGGTCCAAATCGGTTCAGCCAGTGCCGAGATAATCCAGTGCAAAATTTTTTGATCACCATCCCACCACACACACAGACATTTACTCAGAATGTGATTCTGAGTCGATATGTAGGGTAGGGTAGTCATCAATGAGACACTTTTGGTTTTTAAACTTCAGCGATTTTTGTATTTTTTTCATTACCATGTTTTAAAGAGCTTTTTGATGCCTTTGCTTTCTTTTAATTTGTTCTAACATTGACCAAAATATGAGATCGATTTGACGTCTACAGCCAGAGTTATTCAACTGTCTCATTGTAGACGCACTTGGCAGGAACAATGAGACAGCTGGGGAACAATGAGACACTCTACAAAAATCAATACTTTTCTAGTAAAACATCATATTTTTATAATGTTTCATTGCAGGTGACTTGCTTCGAATATTTTCATGCAATTTTGTCAACATGAAACTTCAATTAACAAAAGTTATACTAAAAAGTATTTAAATTTTGTAAAATCCACATATTTTACCAAATAACTCTATATTTTTTAAATAAATGAAGTTCAAACTCAATAAATATGCCGAAAATCACTTCCAATTCATGTTTTGAAAGATTTCTATAGATTTTGAAAAGTTTAATGAAGAAAAATCAAAGTGTCGCATTGTTACCCATGGGCCGAAAAGAGTGGGGAACAATGAGACAGCCCTGGATTCTGGGTATATTCTAAATTTTGGTCAAACCTTATAAAAGGACATTGTATCCCAACTCATGCCATGTGAAATGACGAAAGAAATTTGGAGAAATATTAGTTTTTGTGTTAATGGCAGCCTATAAGCGAGAATGTAATTTTTGGTAATAATTTACTTTTACACCACAGAATCAAACATGTATGAATAACTTTGCAAGGGAGCTTCCATAACCAAAGCCACTATAATGGCAGACGAGTATCTAGTAGACACACCTTTCCTGCAAATATGAGCCGGATTGGTTGAAACTACGTCTTGTGAGAGCCATTTTATCATTGTTCCCCGTGTCTCATTGATGACTACTCTACCCTACACACCAAATTTTTTATACTGAAATTCCGTAAAGTTTTGCTGCATTTTCATCTACTGAAATTTCAGTAAACGATTCAGTAATTTAGATTTTTCTGAATTCTCAGTTAACTGATATTTGTCACTTTGATAGATGATTTACTGAAATTTCAGTAAAATAGTTGTCAAAACAACTGAATTTTCAGCAAAAGAAACGTCAAATTATTTTGCTGAAAATTCAGTAATTTTCTTGTGGCAGTTCGACAGATCATTTGCTGAAGATTAAATAAAAACACAACATGTTTGAAAGAGGATTTTCTCTCGGCAGCATCCAAACAATAAGTCATAAGTGACATTTCAGTTTGACAGATATGCTGATGATTACTGAATCGCATTCAGTTAATTATTTTACTGAAATGGCAATCAAAAATTTGCTGTGCATACACAGCATTTTTGATTGATTGTTTACACAGCATATCTGGCAAACTGAAATGTCACTTATGACTTATTGTTTGGATGCTGCAGAGAGAAAATCCTCTTTCAAACATGTTGTGTTTTTATTTAATCTTCAGCAAATGATCTGTCGAACTGCCACAAGAAAATTACTTAATTTTCAGCAAAATAATTTGACGTTTCTTTTGACCGAGCCACGTAGCCCAGTGGTAACGCTTCCGTCTCGTAAGCGGTAGATCGGGGTTCAAATCCCGGCTTGGACCAACACAACTGGTGATCTTTTCCCTTCTGAAATCGATTGCTTAGCAAAGGAATGGTAGTGTATCGTCACAAACTGGACCTTATCACGACACCTTAGGGAGGCGACCTATGGAATGTTGACACTAACCTTAACATGTTAACATTAAGTTGAGAATGAAACTGCCACTGAATCCGCTTTGTAAATGCCGGCCCCGATACTCTTCAAGGGTGTTCCCCTCAGGAACTGGGAAAGACTTACTTTACTTACTTTTGCTAAAATTTCAGTTGTTTTGACAACTATTTTACTGAAATTTCAGTAAATCATCTATCAATGTGACAAATATCAGCTAACTGAAAATTCAGTAAAATCTAAATTACTGAATCGTTTACAGAAATTCCAGTAGATGAAAATGCAGTAAAACTTTACTGAATTTCAGTGTACATGAAGGTGGGTCTAGGAGGTCAAATTAAGAATTTCGTTTTTTGAGTGATTTTATAGCCTTTCCTCAGTAAAGTGAGGAAGGCAAAAAACAAACATACAGGAACATATAAAAAATACAGACTGTCCAGGGGAAACAGATTGGCCGATGCAAAATAAATAGGCACTGGCAACGTATGTTTTGCGCTTGCAACACTGCCAGTTTTGCTGGGTGTAAAGGGCGTTTGGATCTGTCAAACATTGGCCAAACTGTTTCCTAGACAAACTGTAATAAAAAACACCTTCAGTGGTGGTTCGTCGCTGTTGCATACACTCCAAAAATTGCATGCAATGTAAACCATTCGGTTCTGCCGAAATATTTTTGTAAAATTCAAAGTGCACGTTTTTCCGGGGACCCTAAACTTTATGCATCCCCTCGAGTTGAGCCTGCGCAGAAATTTTGTTGGTCGGTGTAATTGTATCTACTTTTCCAAATAGTCCTAATCATAAAGTACTACTTTGCTGAAGACATCAAATCGATTAGAAAATCCCTTCTCCAGATACAAATTTTCAAATATTTGCAAAGGGAGCATTCTTTTATTACGTAACGCGAAAATTTGGATTTTTGGACCCCCTTCTCCCTCCTCCTAACAAAATTTCCATAACTCGGCCTTGGACCACCCACTCCCCCAAACTGCGTTACGTAATAAAAGAACGCTCCCATAGCACTTTTCATGGACAGGCCCCACATACCTATGGAGACTTGTATGGAGAAAACAATAATGTAAAATGGCTTATTTTAACCTGTTCGTTCATATTAAAAATAAAAACATAAAATGAGATATTGTGGTTTTTTTACTCTCTGTTTAATGTTATTTTTAGTTTTGTTTTAGAATTTGGATATAGAAACATGTTTTATATGAATTCAAGCTACAATTTTTTCAATGATATAAGATTGAATAAGGTTTTACTTATGTTTTTCAATGTTTTAATCATAAGCAAAATATTAGACTGTTTGGTTACACAATAAAATACATTATTTTAACACGGTCTCTAAGTTCTTGTGGCACCTTGAATAAACCAAAATTAGTGCACGTAATGTAAACAATAACAAACACGTTTTGTTTGGCTGATCATTCTGTGCACTGTTGCGACGTTTGGTTGAATGTGGTTGCCAGAGACCCGAGATATAATTACAAATGTTTATTTTAGTCCGGCCTGTACGTGTGTCAAACGCGTTCTGACCTGAAATGTCTTTGGCCAATTGTTGCACTTACAGCAATTTTCAGGGTGTGTCAAGATAGCACGACTAGATTGAAATTTCTTTCATATGAAGAGCGATCAACAATGCACGAATTTCTTCGGGTTTTATTGAATATCTCAGGATGAAAATCGAATTTTGGAGATCTGTGAAGGGCAAAAGGTGAGGCATTGAGAGCTGCACAAAAGAGCGGTCCTCATTCAATTTGGCCCAAATACCATAACCTTCTTGGTCTATACAACTCCCGGCAGACAGTAATAACAAAATTCATGCCATTTCAATAACAAATACTGTTAAAATAACAGAAAGTGTTATGGAATCTTTTTGAAAATTCCATTTTTGCAAAAGAGTTTATTAACAGTTTAGGTTATAATAACAAAATTTGTTATTGGTTTGATATTGGTTGAAAGCCAAAACAACATTGGAATCACATTTTTGTTATGGGAGAATAACTTCAACTCTTATTGGGATGATCGGATTAGTTGTTAAAATAACAAAAAATAATAACAAAGATTTGTTCGAAGAATAACTAAAAATATTATTAGTCTGTTATTACAATAACAATCCAATAACAAAAAATTCATAACGACGAATAACAAATCCTGTGATAAATAACATAAAATGTTATTGGCCTAGTATTTTCGAATATCAAAAAATGTTATTCCCAAGTTATTTCCGTCTGCTCGGGTATGAATCAAAATGTTAAACTTTCAACAACCCAACTGGCCAGAGAATTATAATTCACAGCATCCTCCTAGCCCCCGTGACAGTGGGATGGGGTCAAGTGGTCCTCTAGAGTTGGGGCTGGGTCATGTTGAGCCCAACCGACGCCCGCAAGCAAGCTTGCTATCAATCGATGTCGATGCTCTTCTGCGTTGAGGGTCGCCCCGAAATGTCCTCGTCTAATTCGAGGACCGTTCACCGAGACTCTCGACGAACGACGCCTCTTGGGGTTGACAAATTTTGCCCCCAAAGTGGACACTTCAAGTGTGAAGTTGCATGCAAGTATGTATGCGATTTGGTGTCGGTTTATGTTTCATAGAAATTTGGAACTGTGAATTTTGAACTTTGTGTGAGGCTTTAAGTTATGATCGATTGTGGCATACAAAAAGTGTTTGATTTAGATCGAGAAGAGAAAAAGTTGAAATTCAATCAAACGAATGCTACATGCAGAAATCCAATATCATCCCACAGTACTACAAGCATCCCTTTAATACCAGGGAATCCTTTCTTTTGCTTCTTTCCGGAACGGTCCTGCTCAAGCAAGGGACGTGTGAAGGATTGCTTGATTTTATTACCTTCCCCTTAACCCGATGAGCCTGTCCAACCTTTTGGTGAAGATTCTCCGCACCAGGACGTTAGCTAAGCTCTGACTTCTTCGTTTGCCACTGCCGACGACCATTATCATGTCAATAGAGAGAGAGAGAGAGAGAGAGAGAGAGAGAGAGAGAGAGAGAGAGAGAGTCCCTTCTCCCCAGTCCGACAACAATGTCAACAGGGAGTTCTGTATCCACATCCCAGAGTCCCAGAGTCAGAGGCCGAGTCAATCTACGATGGTGATGTTGTGCGCCCGTGGGTAGTAGATATACGTGACCCGGTCCTATTTCGGGTCAATGGGAAAGGAAGAACTGCTAATGTGCGCCATTCCGTCTGCCCTGCAGTTCTCTTTTATGGCACTGTTGGCCTCTCCATGGGGCTCAATGGATATCACGAGGACATCCACTGATACTTATTGTTGGCACCAGCGCAGCATCTTGATGCTATTTGCAGATGATGCTCGAGTCGAGCCCTGTAACGCGTAATGTCCACGTGGGCGAACCTTGTCCAACACAGGTTAAACCCAACTGTACGAAGGACTACTGTGGTGCCGTAACGGTTACGCGGTTCATAGTGTGCCTTAGGGACTGGGGGATTTGTTTGATTCATGTGAAATTCTGAGGAGAGCCGTTTGTTATTCTCCGCCCAGCAATGTTATCGGGACGATGCTCATTACGATGCAAATCGTTGCTCGCACACACTGTGCTGGCTATGTGCAAGTATTTCAAATATTTGTGATCGGTTAGTGAATAGTGAAAACCTTGAAATCTCAGTTAAGTGTTGAAAATGTCGTAAGAGTACAACTCTAATTTTTTTACATGATACTCGAAAAATTTAAGCAAAATTTTGCTATTCTTCATGATTAAATCGTAAAACACCCTCAAAGTGTATCGGGGCCACAATTACAAAGAGTACAAACTTCAGTTAACAGATCGTTTCTTTTCGTTTTCCTACATGCTTGTGACAGTACACTGGTTTGCGTTATTGAATAGATCGTTTCCAGAAAGGAACAATTATCAGCTGTGTTGGTCCATATGGCTACGTGACTTGATATTTTTCCGGAACATTACGATGTTTTTAAAATATATTTTTGAGTTAAGAGCATTTCTCGAGTTAGTTTGCATATGGTCCTATCAATCATCACGACCTCCAGTACTAATTTGCTTTTTTATCTAAAATAAATTAAATTTTCATTGTTCTTGATTTGAGAGCATTCAAAAAATTTGCAGATAGAGCGTCCAATTTCCCGTCCCGGGAAAAAAATTCCCGGGAATTCCCGGGATTTCCCGAAAAAAAATATTTCCCGTTTCCCGGGAAATTTGTAAATTTCCCGGGAATTCCCGAAATTCAAGCAAAAGTATAGATTTTTTAAACTTTTTGGCATATTTTTTTAATTTGAATAAAAAATTGTTTAAGAACTATATTTTATTTTATTCAATTCAATTTACTGTTTATATTGAACTTATCAGTTTGTCTGAAATTTTCATGACAAGGTTTTTTTTAGATGGTGATAATTTCTGAAGCATTTATAACTAGAAATAAATCTTGTTTTTTGTTGGGTAACACAAATTATGATTTTTTGGAATGAAAATATACTCTTATATTTTTGGTACGTTTTTAAACGAATGTTATAAAATGATGATTATCATTTGAAAATATAGTATCCCTTCCCGCCAAGATCAAAATTGAGAATTACGGTGATCACTAAAACCCATTTTCTCAGATAATTTCCGAATTTTCAATTATGGGTAGTAGAGCTACCAGGGGCGTAACAGGTTTAAATATGATACTTTTTAACTACTTTTTTTGACTATGAAAATTCTTTTTATCGGAGTCATTTCTTAGGCTGAATCATACAAAAAATCATTAAAAAACTACTTCGTGTAATAAGGTACCAACAACAAAAAAAAACGAACATATTTCAGAAACTCGCTCAAAATATTTGAAAACTTGTGATTGCATAAAAATGGTATTTTAAGAGCGAGTCCACGAACAGGGCATACCCCTTTGTATGGGACGTCGTTTGGACCTCACCAATCTGCCTGAAATTTTCAGGGGTTGTTTGTACATATAAAACTAGCATCTGGCCAAAATATGAGCTCTCTAGGTCAACGGGAAGTGGGGCAAATCGGGACACAAAGTTTAAAGGTTCAAAAACGTCCAAAATCGTAAAAAGGCTGTAACTTGGGCAAAATTCAATTTAATTTAAAAATTCAAAATGCATCTGAAAGGGCTTAAAAAATGCAACAAAATGCAGGATAGAACACCCCGATTGGTTAAATCTAAAGGGAGTTATTGACATTTTAGTGAAAAAATTGCACAATTTTCAAACTCAAATAAAAAAGTGTTCCATCCAGATATCAACTCGGTTCGACCTGCAGCTTGTAGGGGACATCTGGGACTACCATCTGAAACTGAGAACGCTTTGGGTAAGGCAGTTTAACATATTAAATAGATACTTTTACTTTTAGTGAATTTTTTGGATGTAAATTTTTGCTCGGGGGACCCCTTAGATCCAATTTTCTGATGATTATTTTATCATATTCGTGTTCCTGAGACAATTTCACAATAGAAACATGCATAAAAATGTTTATTTTCATCCATTTTAACCCTTTAAAAAATGAAAGTTAAAAAAAATTGAGATGCTGCTTTTTTTCTGGTGTCATCTAGTATCCTTGGAAACGAACTTGAATTTCAATAAATGTGAATCGAAGATTTTTTTTAACTTTCATTTTTTAAAGGGTTAAAATGGATGAAAACAAACATTTTTATGCATGTTTCTATTGTGAAATTGTCTCAGGAATACGAATATGATAAAATTATCATCAGAAAATGGGATCTAGGGGTCCCCCGAGCAAAAATTTACAACCAAAAAGTTCACTAAAAGTAAAAGTGTCTATTTAATATGTTAAACTGCCTTACCCAAAGCGTTCTCAGTCTCAGATGGTAGTCCCAGATGTCCCCTAGTTGCAGGTCGAACCGAGTTGATATCTGGATGGAACACTTTTTTATTTGAGTTTGAAAATTGTGCTATTTTTTCACTAAAATGTCAATAACTCCCTTTAGATTTAACCAATCGGGGTGCTCTATCCTGCATTTTGTTGCATTTTTTAAGCCCTTTCAGATGCATTTTGAATTTTTAAATTAAATTGAATTTTGCCCAAGTTACAGCCTTTTTACGATTTTGGACGTTTTTGAACCTTTAAACTTTGTGTCCCGATTTGCCCCACTTCCCGTTGACCTAGAGAGCTCATATTTTGGCCAGATGCTAGTTTTATATGTACAAACAACCCCTGAAAATTTCAGGCAGATTGGTGAGGTCGATGCGAGATGGGTATGCTTTGCTCGTGGACTCGCTCTTAAGTGAAAAGGCAGATTTAAAAAAAAAATCAGTAAGATTTTTTCCTGAAAAAAATATTTGTCATGAAAATCATATTTTCTGCATTATTTTTTAGTTTAGACTTAACAATCACAGTCACAGAGACACATTTGGAAGCAATTTTGTGGTTTTGTAGCAGGGGTTCATTTTGTTCACTGTCCACACACTGTGATTTAAAAAATAATACTTCCTATAAGAAAATACTTGATATTTTGTACAAATGGAAAGACAGCATATTAATTTAGAAAATTTATGTATTTTCATGAAGTTATATTTTTTTTACAAGCAGTCAAGGTATTAATTGATCCTCATACTTATTTGGACCATTTTTGTTGCAAATTTACAAAAAAAGTGCAAAATATCAATCAGAACCCGGTTCAGAACAATTTTTGATAAATTTAAAATTTCCCGGGAATTCCCGGGATTTCCCGGGAAATTTTTTGAAAATTTCCCGTTTCCCGGGAATTTTGTAACCCCGGGAAATTGGACGCTCTATTTGCAGATGAACAAGCCAGTTTTAAATTTGATTAATCGTAAATTGGACCGAAACCGAACTCGAAAACCGGTCAAAAACAGATGAGCAAATCTGTACGAAAAAAATTGGCTTTTTTCATTTTTCATAATATTTTGAAAAGTTTAAAAAGTTTGTTAACTATAGTTAAGAAAATGTTGAATAAAAGTCAATATTTTAAACTTTTCAAAGCGTCATGATTTTCTCAATGAACATGATTTTGAATCGGAAAACGGAATGGATTTTCGGATTCTTTAGACAATTTTCCACTAGGAAATGGTTAAATAAGTTTGTAAATAATAATAAATATGTGTTTTGGAACACAATTTTAAAAAATCTTCAAATTTATAGGCAATTTCAGTTGAACAAATTTCATGTAAAATGTGAAAACTTGTGATTCGTGCTTTTAATTCAGTATAAAATGGAATAATTTTTAAAAGTATAAATGCATTATTAAAAAAAATCTAGTACTAACAAATTTCAGGAAAAATTCCGACTTTTAAACAATTTTACCTAACATTTATATGTATTTTGTAAAAAGGCTTAAAAACTTAGTTAACTAAATATGAACATTGTTTTTTGCCTTCCTCACCTTACTGAGGAAAGGCTATAAAATCACTCCAAAAATGAACTTATTAATTTGACCTCGTAGACCCACCTTCACATATCGACTCAGAATCATGTTCTGAGCAAATGTCTGTGTGGATGTGTGTAGGTGGGTGGACAAAAAAATTGTCACTCGATTATCTCCGGACTGGATGAACGGATTTTGACCTTATTAGTCTCATTCGATCCGTCTTGGGGTCCCATAGGTCTCTATTTAAAATCAGCAAGTTTAGTTAAGTACTTCAAAAGTTATGCTAAAAAAACGATTTTGGCGTATGTCCAGAAGATTGTAAAAAGGGTGGTTTTTGCAAGAAAACTTATCATGTTATACATTTTTAGAAAGGTATTAAAAAGACCTTTCCAATGAGTCTAAAACATTGAAAATCTGACAACCCTATCAAAAGTTATTAGCACATAAGTGTTATTTATACACTTTTCGGAGGCCGGATCTCAGATATTTCAATAAAAATGATGTCCGGGCCCATCATCCGACCCATCGTTAGTTAGATAATCGAAAGACCTTTCAAATGAGCCTAAATTATCGAAGATCTGACAACTTTATCGAAAGTTATTAGCACTTAAGTGTTATTTATACACTTTTTGGAGGCCGGATCTCAGATATTTCAATGAAAATGATGTCCGGGTCCCTTATGCAACCCAACGTTTGTTAGATAATTAAAATACCTTTCAAATGAGTTTAAAACATTGAAGATCTGACAACCCTATCAAAAGTTATCAGCACTTAAGTGTTGTTTATACACTTTTTGGAGGCCGGATCTCAGATCTTTCAATAAAATTGATTTCCTGGTCCATCATACGACCCATCGTTAGTTAGATATTCGAAAGACCTTTCAAATCAAACCCTATCAAAAGAAATGAGTAATAAAGTTGATTTGTTAAACATGTTAAGGGGGGATGTTGCTATTTTTACTGAATGAATTGAATAAAGGAAGGCACCAACCACCTAAAGGTGGATTAAGTAACGTTTTTTTTTTCTTAAAAACTATATCAGTTACTTTAGTGATGGTACATTTAACGTACAAATAAAGTTTGAAAATCTAAAATATGATTTTAACATTAAAACTATGACTAGCAAAGTCACCCAGGAATTTAAGCTAAGAGTTTTTAACGTAACTATTTGTCTAAACACTATTGAAAAACCTTACCTGTTGGCAGATATTCCAAAAACAAATTGAAATCCTATCAAAGTCAACCCGATTTACGGTATATTAGATTTATATTCTATACATGCAAATAACTCGCATAGGCATTTGGAAGGTGTTAGCTCTGCCGAGCTTCGGTGATTTCTATGCAGGCTAGCCGTGCGCGAGGTACCTCAGCTTGAATCGACAAGCCCCGCCCTGAAGAACGTTTGCATCAGTCGGATTCAAACGTTATATAGATTTTCCGGATCTTTGTCAAACGGATAAAGACCCAGCACGTATTTAGTAATCAGATTTTTTTTAATTTATGTTTTTTGGATGGATCTCACCAAATTTCAGCTTACTTCCCCTAAAGATGTAGTACCCCAACATAACCAGCTCCTCCTACCCTTCGTCTTTGTCGGTTGATGGAAAACATGTAACAAACCAGATTTCACACACATCAATGGAGGAAACACCACGAAAGTCCACTTCAAAGTGTTACAGTGAAGTTTCTTCTTAACTCTCCACACAGCATGTTCATAAAAAAATCGTACGTAAATGTTTGAAAGTCCGTAACTTTTGAAAGATTTTTTCTGATCGATTTGGTGTTTTCGGCTTAGTTGTAGGTATTGATGAGGACTATTCAGAAAAAAATAGGTACACGTTTTTTCGTCTATTTTTAAATTATTTTCTTTTTGCAAAAAAAAAATTCCCAAGATTTGCATGTTTAAATTTTGGAAATTTTCTTATCTGTTTTAGGGGCAAACACCTAAACTTTTGGGTAACGTTTTTTATGTGTTTTTTTTTTTGCAAAAAAAACTAAATTGCAGTCCAATTTTTTATAAGACTTCGGTTAGGCCGTTGCAAATATTCCCCCCTTCCTTCAAAATCGGTCCGAAAAATAAGGGGGCATTTTTTTCAAGAAACGTCTAAATTTTAAAGGAAGTAAAAGTCTAAATTCCATTGCACAGAACAGCAAAACGTTTTTTTTCAGCGAGAAAAAAAATCGCCAATGCTTAAATATTTTGAAAACTAATGATTGCAAAACAACTGGACGGGTGTAAAACATTTCAAGAGGGCCTAACATTCAATATTACACCCAATTGTGATGCTAGTCTTGATTATTATTTTTTCGGGTAAATCATAAAATTTCACAAATGTTTCATTTTTCATCATTGAAAATTGGACCAGTGGGTTGCTAAAAATGGAAATGATTATTGGAAGCCCAAACATGCTCAACAATTATTTGTTTCCGCAAGATTGGTACTTGGAAAAATGATATTGCTCCTGGTAATGTTAAGCTCGGCTGTATATTTAATCAAATAATTATGCAACGGTGTTCAATATCGTCATCGAAAATATCATCAATGTTATGTTACTTGTTGTTAGGTAATATATATAAATTTATAGAAATATCTTTATCTTCAATTTTTTATATTTTTTATACTTAAAACGTTTACATTTGGGTAATTCTCCGCCAACTCACACAGCAGTTGCCCCGACCCCTCTTCGATTTGCGTGAAACTTTGTCCTAAGGGGTAACTTTTGTCCCTGATCACGAATCCGAGGTCCGTTTTTTGATATCTCGTGACGGAGGGGCGGTACGACCTTCCATTTTGAACATGCGAAAAAGAGGTGTTTTTCAATAATTTGCAGCCTGAAACGGTGATGAGATAGAAATTTGGTGTCAAAGGGACTTTTATGTAAAATTAGACGCCCGATTTGATGGCGTACTCAGAATTCCGAAAACGTATTTTCATCGAAAAACACTAAAAGTTTTAAAATTCTCCCATTTTCCGTTACTTGACTGTAAAAATTTTGGAACATGTCATTTTATGGGAAATTTAATGTACTTTTCGAATCTACATTGTCCCAGAAGGGTCATTTTTCATTTAGAACAAAATTTTTCATTTTAAAATTTCGTGTTTTTTCTAACTTTGCAGGGTTATTTTTTAGAGTGTAACAATGTTCTACAAAGTTGTAGAGCAGACAATTACAAAAATTTTAATATATATACATAAGGGTTTTGCTTATAAACATCACAAGTTATCACGATTTTACGAAAAAAAGTTTTAAAAAAGTTGGTCGTCATCGATCATGGCCGTTCATGGTCACCCGCGACAGACACGGACGACGAAACAAAGAGAAACGCAAAAAGTAACTTTTTCAAAACTTTTTTTCGTAAAATCGCGATAACTTGTGATGTTTATAAGCAAACCCCTTATGTCTATATATCAAATTTTTATAATTGTCTGCTCTACAACTTTGTAGAACATTGTTACACTCTAAAAATAACCCTGCAAAGTTAGAAAAACACGAAATTTTAAAATGAAAAATTTTGTTCTAAATGAAAAATGACCCTTCTGGGACAATGTAGATTCGAAAAGTACATTAAATTTCCCATAAAATGACATGTTTCAAAATTTTTTACAGTCGAGTAACGGAAAATGGGAGAATTTTTAAAACTTTTAGTGTTTTTTTCGATGAAAAATACGTTTTTCGGAATTCTGAGTACGCCATCAAATCGGGCGTCTAATTTTACATAAAAGTCCCTTTGACACCAAATTTCTATCTCATCACAGTTTCAGGCTGCAAATTATTGAAAAACACCTCTTTTTTCGCATGTTCAAAAATGGAAGGGGTCGTACCGCCCCTCCGTCACGAGATATCAAAAAACGGACCTCGGATTCGTGATCAGGGACAAAAGTTACCCCTTAGGACAAAGTTTCACGCAAATCGAAGAGGGGTCGGGGCAACTTTTCCCGATTTCGTGTGAGTTGGTAGAGAATTACCCATTTAATATTAGGGGGCATTTAAGAGCCAGATTTTCGCTAGGGGGCACGCTGCTCGCATCGATGAGCTCCGATTTTGATGAAACTTTCAGCGTTTGTTGGTCTACAAAAAATATGAACTCATGCCAAATATGAGCCCTCTACGATACGAGGAAGTGAGGTAAAATATCAATTCAAAATTTTGCAAAAATGTTCATAAATAATAGGCCAAATTTTTAAAACTCTCATAACTCAAGCAGGGAAGGGAAATAAGTACCTGCACTTGTAGTAAGGTAACTACGATAAGCACCGAACTTTAAAATATTTGGGTGCGGTGCTGGTGCATATTTTGCAAGTAGCTATGACTTGTCTTTCTTTGTTACCACAGAAAAAATAACTGCTGTCTACATTGTCAATTAGAACTTGGTTTTTGGTCAGTTCCTAGCAGATTCTGTACTTCTTGAGGAGCAATGGCATGTTACAATGTGGCCAAAATTAGACATCAGTGACCGAATTTTGAGTGTAGATCGTGAGAAGAAGACGGCTTCGAGTCCTATTTTTGAGCAGACTTCACTGTCTTCAAGCGACTTTATTTGAACTTTTACCCAGAATAGGGTCAATTGGCGTGGAGGCACCAAATCCTTCATAAAGATGAGGCTAAAGAGTGTGAAAATGAATCATGAGTAATACAGGATGTTCATGGTGCAGCTGTTTAAACCTAGTAAAAAGCCACTATGAACGCAGGACACAATCCCCTTATGCCCCTCGATCTCTATGAAAACGTTTCAAAAATGTCATCCGTCAATTCTCGCAAGGTAAAACCCGTGCTGAGGGAAATGCTGCGGCATTTCTTCCCGTTTTCAAAAAATGCGAAGAAGCAAGAAGATTTACATTTAAAATAACAGCTACAGCAATTATCTCCAAATATACATACAAATTTCATCATCCTAATGCCTAAATAAAAAAAAACGTTGCAAAAATAAGCACCTTCAAACTGAGGTGCTTATTATAAGCACCCAAAATAATGGGTTCTGGTGACAACTAAAGCACTGCACCTTTGATATTTCGCAAAACATGGTGCCTATGTTCGTTCTCTGAACTCAAGTTTGGCAATACATAAACCTGCTCGCTTGGTTTCATTTGAAAGCACTACAACTTCGACTTTGAATAACATCTGTCGGATACTTACCTCCAGAGATATTTACTAATTACTGAAAAGCCATGATTTTTAAAAAAAAATGTCGTATCTTTCTTCAAAACGGAGATACCAACATACCCTATGTGGCAAAATTGAGGCATGGCTAGTACTCTAAGTCTACAATAATAACTTTTTGGTACCTACGATTGTGGTAAAAAAATCAATAATTCTTTGAAAATCCTTTTTTTTTAAATTAAATTTTACAATTCCATCAAACCCAAAACAATGTTTCGATATGAAATCGTTCTTGTTGAGTCTCAATTTTATCACCGAATATGTTTATACACTGGAGATGTTAAATATGGCATAATTTGACATATCTTTAAGCTTTTTATGCCAAACTTATTCCAATAACTGAATTGAAAAAATAAAAAAAATGCTTGTGAATACAAGCTGAAACTATTTTAAAAACTATTATCTTTATTGCTGTTGTAATAAGCAATGCGTTCGAAAAGAGATGCTGTAACTGGAGAAAAAGAGTTTTCCACACAAAAATATATTACTACAGAGCAAATTAAATCACTATTTTCTAGATTTGCAATGCTCTACAAACAAAACAAACTGAAATTGTCTGATGTACGTGATAAACACATCCAAATGATTGAAAAATCTGATGATTTATACACGGTGAATAACAAATAACATGTATAGAAATCAATTGCATTTTACTTATTTTTTATTCATTTTTTTCAGGAAGCTTCTGAAAAAAAACAAAGCAGGACTTTGTTACTACACTATTAGAAACTGTAGAGAACTAAATTTATCACATGAAATTTCTTTTGAAATATTTCTTTATATGGTGATATCAATAACATCTCTTCAAGTCTATTGAATTTTTTTTATATATCATATTTTTTCAGGAAACGGCAGAAAAACAAAGTGGGCTCTGGAATTACACTTTATCTTATTATATAATGGAACAATATTGAATTTATCATACACTTATATCATACAAACATTATTTATAAATTAAACTGTCACTAACGAAAAATAAAAAGAAACGATATGCACTTTACCTTAGTAATGTTTATATGAATGCCCAATCTGATGACATCAAACCAAGTTCATATAATTAAAGACAGACGTATATAATTTCTTCCTAAAATAATAGTTTTTTTAAATGAAAACTGATGTAAAAAGTCTTGTATCAAAATAAGCCATATTTAACATCTACAGCGTATAAACATATTCGGTGATAAAATTGAGACTTAACAAGAACGATTTCATATCGAAACATTGTTTTGAGTTTGATGGAATTGTAAAATTTAATAAAAAAAAAAAAAATTTTCAAAGAATTATTGATTTTTTTACCACAATCGTAGGTACCAAAAAATTATTATTGTAGACTTAGAGTACTAGCCATGCCTCAATTTTGCCACATAGGGTATGGTGGTATCTCCGTTTTAAAGAAAGAAACGACATTTTTTTAAAAAATCATGACTTTTCGGTAATTAGTAAATATCTCTGGAGGTAGGTATCCGATAGATGCTATTCAAAGTCGAAGTTGTAGTGCATGTAAAGACCTTTCAAATGAAACCAAGCGAGCAGGTTTATGTATTGCCAAACTTGAGTTATGAGAGTTTTAAAAATTTGGCCTATTATTTATGAACATTTTTGCAAAATTTTGAATTGATATTTTACCTCACTTCCTCGTATCGTAGAGGGCTCATATTTGGCATGAGTTCATATTTTTAGTAGACCAACAAACGCTGAAAATCGGAGCTCATCGATACGACATCTAGAACAAAGCCGTGCCCCCTAGCGAAAATATGGTTCTTAAGGGTTAAAGTTTGTTTTATCGAATTCCTTGGACAATTTTCTATAAAATGCAACCTCTATAGAAAGTCTTTTGCTTAAATAGTTGAAAAGTCATGAAAAAGTTTTTTAGAAAATCGTCAAAAAAGATGGCGGTGCCAAAAATAGAGGGATGATCCAATCAGGACCAAACTTGGGATTTCTGTTAACTGTCGATAGATGAATGATCCCTCCAAGTTTGGTCCAAATCGGTGAAGGTCGAGTCCAAAAGTGTACCCAGTTGACCTGGAATGACTCATGCTTTATCGGTCTGATGGCCGAGCGGGCTAAGGCACCAGTCCTTACTGTTGGTGCTGGGTTTGAATCTCGTCAATTGCAACATTTTTTTGTGTTTACAAAAATTGTACGAAGGTGATGTGCATGCTTTTTCATGCGATTTTATCATCGAATTTTTTGCTGTGAATAGATGAAAATAAAAATTGCAAAACACATATAAAAAAATATGATTTTGATACTTTTTCCAGCTAATGGAGGTGGAATAAACAATTTAAAAAAAATAACGGTTTTAGGAACAAAAAAATCATGAACAAACATGAACATGTGGAGTAGATATTCATTTTTGTGTAAAACTGTGCAGCTTTAAAGCGAACATTTTGAAAATCAAAACATAAAAATGATGCGCACGTTCATATATTTATTTGTAAGTTTATATCGCAATTCTTTTTCGTTTTAATTTTACAAGATCAAACCATGATTGCGATGCCTTGTAAATGAAAGCCTTAAAAGTGTAACTCTGGATCTTTGCTTGTTAAGAACTTTTTATTTTAAATCATCAGATTCAACAATTTTATATTTTTCGCGACTTAAAAATCAGAAAAAAAATTTCTTGGTATCGCAATCAAAATTGGGGGAAACCTGGTCACGCTACTGATTTCAATAGATGTTTCATTGCCCAAAAAAATGGTAATAATGCATCTGGGAATGGCGACATATTTTGTGTGCAATTTGACATCTGAAACCGGTAAATTTAAGTTTTGGTCGATTTTTTCTTCTTTTTAACACATTTTACGTAAAGCTACACAATAATGAGGTAATGTTCAACCATCATATTTTCAATCTTCCAATTTAAACATTTTTCACTGCGATAATCCACCTGTTTTTCTTTCACAAACAAAAGCACCACCATTCTTTCATCCAGCCACAAGCCAGCCAACCAACCAACCAACAGACCAAACCACCATGAAACAAACATCAACTCTGTAGTAAATCATACATCTTTTGAAAGCCAATCCCTAACCTGTCTCAAAGTTGTTGTGCACCTCTACATTTATTTGCAGAGTGATTTACGATTTTCGACCCTTTCTTTTCTGTATCCCACATGGTTTTTTTTTGGCACAATCTCACCCCACACACTGCACCACCACATCACTACACCACTCTTCAGACGACATCCAGCACTACACGGCGGACGACTGCCAGGTGACGCCGGTGATCCACGTGCTGCAGTACCCGGGCTGCGTCCCGAAGCCGATTCCGTCGTTTGCGTGCGTTGGCCGCTGCGCCAGCTACATCCAGGTGTCCGGCAGCAAGATCTGGCAGATGGAGCGGTCCTGCATGTGCTGCCAGGAGTCGGGCGAGCGCGAGGCGTCCGTGTCGCTCTTCTGCCCCAAGGCCAAAAATGGCGAGAAGAAGTTCAAAAAAGTATGGCGCATTTTGGCCCCGCGAGGACTGGGAGAGCTTTTTGTTGGTGTTTTTTGGTGTTGTTATGGTGCATGTTTGAACGATGCTTAATTTGCTTTCATTTTAAATTATTTTATTTTCATAGCTTGCCTTTTAAAGTGACCCAAAACCAGTAATTTAACTTAAATTTGATTTTAAACTTATGAAATAAGTTAATTACAAAGCTTTCAAAACATTTTCATATGATTCTATGATATTTGAATGATTTCACTAACTCATCAATGGATAAAATATGTTGACCTCACTTTTAAAGTTTGTTTCAATCGAAAAGTTTAATTATAACAAGACTTTACCTTTTAAAATTTCTGGATCAAGAAGACTTCGAATTTGGCCATTTTTATATTTTTATTTATTTATTTGAATCTTTTTTGCTTGCGAAATTTCTTCACCGCGAAAGAGAGAGGAGGTGAAACAGGCAAAAGAAAATCGCTCACGAACTTCTCATAGCAAATCAATTGACTGGAGATTTGGTATGAGTTTTATTGTTAGCAAATCCAGCAATTTCGTTTAGTTTACAAACAGTCATTTCTCGACGTGTGACCTGCAAGTGTAGTAGTGAAATCGGTATTTTGCCAAATAATCCAGATGATGTTTTTTTGAGTTTCGTTTTACCCAGAGTCTCGGCCCGAAACTTCAAACACGAACAAAAGCAGCGAACCGAAGATTGGCAATGACGTTTTGGAATTTTGACAGTTTGGAACGCATGAATTACCCCATTATCGGTTTCCCGCATGGGTGATGTGGAAATTGTTGCACATGGCTGAAGTTGGGAATTTTGCAACTTATTTTAATTTATGCTAAATTTCAAAATTTAAACACGAATCTACTGTGAATCGATGTGAAAACTAAAGATACACTAAAGCCACGATAATTTGATGTGCAATCTTGATCAGAATCGCGAAAAAATAGGTTTAAATGGAAAAATAATAATAAAATAAATTTTGGTCTAGAATTTAACGAAACTTTGCCTGGTTTGTAAGACTTAATGTTATTGCACAATGGATATAGAATTTTTTACAAAAAAGTAAATTTTTCGGTTCATCCACAAACAATCTCATGTTTGTAAACAAACGACGCCATATTGCCAATGTTGTTCGGTAGCTCATATCAGGCCATCGCCGGGGCCCTGGTTTTACCGATCTTTCGTGTGCGAGAGAGGAGAGCCGAATTCCCTACCGATTCTTTCTCTTGATGGGCGTCAAAAGATTATCTTTTGATGAAGATTCTTCCACCCAAGCTTCCATCGCTGCTCCTGTCCATACAAAAATTGAACGCGAAAAACTTTTCAGAAAAAAACAGATACATGGATTTTTTATCGATTTTTAAAATAACATTCAAAAAAAAAATTCTTTCCCAAAATATCTCTGTTTAACATTTTTTAAGTTTTGATACCGACGAGTTGTGATTTTTTAAAGTTGGTGTTTATTCGAAAAAAGAGAAGAATTAATACTCGAATGCTTTTCGACATTCTACAAAAATATGTAACTCTTCACTCTGATACAATTTAGCAATTCTCTACGAAATCGGTCTTTTTTTTTTGTTAATTTTAATTTTTGCATTTTTTAATTCGACTGAAACTTTTTTGGTGCCTTCGGTATGCCCAAAAAGCATTTGCATTATTTTGCATTATTAGTTTGTCCATATAATTTTCCATACAAATTTGGCAGCTGTCCATACAAAAATGATATGTGAAAATTCAAAAATCTGTATCTTTTGAAGGAATTTTTTGATCGATTTGGTGTCTTCGGCAAAGTTGTAAGTATGGATATGGACTACACTGAAAAAAAATGATACACGGTAAAAAAAATTGGTGATTTTTGTCACTTAAACTTGATTTGCAAAAAAAACACTATTTTTTTTTGGTATATTTTAGAGGACATAAAATGCCAACTTTTCAGAAATTTCCAGGTTGTGCAAAAAATAGATATAAATATAGACATAAGAAAATGATGGGTTGTTTGGGTGAGACTTAGAAAACATCAATTTTACTGTTTTTAAAAACTTTTATGGCAATATCTCAGCAACTAAGGGTAGTATCAACAAAGTTCAAAATCGCAAAATATAGAGATATTTCTCAGCTTTTCAAAAATATTTTTTTCAAAGGTGGGCAAACATGTGCACTAATTAAAAAAAAAACTGCGACTATTTTCAAAAAAGTCACCTAAAAATGGATTTAACTTGAAAACGGCGCACTTTATCAAAATTTCATTGAAGTACTTTTTGATTACAAATTTGATTTTACATCGAAAAATGAAGTTGAAAAATTTTTGCGACCAATATTTCGATTTTTTGAAAAAATCAGTATTGATTCAAAAATTCATAACTCGGTCAAAGATTTTTGCTCAACCTGGAAATTTCTGAAAAGTTGGCATTTATGTCCTCTAAATTATATTAAAAAAAAATAAAATTATTGTTCTTTTGCAAATCAAGTTTAAGTGACAAAAAGTTAAATAAAAAATCACCAAATTTTTTTACCGTGTATCATTTTTTCAGTGTAGTTAATATTAATCGATCAAAAAATTCCTTCAAAAGATACAGTTTTTTGAATTTTCATACATCATTTTTGTATGGACAGTGGCATTTTTTAACATGAAGATTCGAAAAAATAGTCTTAATCCTCTATACGGACTTTAGCTTAATTTTCAATGTTCAAAATCATTATTAAGGAGTATGCTTTCTATTTTCAAAAATGTGAAAAACACTCAAAAGACCAAAAACATGGAAAAATAATTAAGAAAAAACAAACTAAACCCGACAAACTTCGTTCTGCTTTTTTTTAATTTGTTGACGTTTTCAGCTCTTTTGCTTATTCAGCCTACTGTGATCAAAATTTGATTTTACGTGATGTATGTATGTATGTTTTCCCATACAATCTGCAGATTTTCCGGAATCGGCCAAAGTTGTCACTTTTTGGCGTAAGAACCTTCCTTGGACTTATACGAACCCAAGGCAACAAAGAGCACCTCGATCTGACGCTCCGTGTGATTCGCTTTCGAACAAAAAACCTTCGAAAATTTTTATATATAGAAAACACGCAAAAAGGGCAAAAGATAAAAGGCTGAAAGTACCAATAGAAATCAAAAACTAAACAAAATAAACGCAAATAAAAATACTTAACATTAAAAAAGAAACATAAAACAAGAGAAATTAACTTTTTCATAAAACAAAAGTTACTCAAAACAACCTCTTAGAAATGAAAATGTTTGAAAAAAAAAGTAGAGAGCTAATTGACTATTCAATTTTTGTGTGTTGTTCTCAAATGAAGTTTGAGACAAGGGAAGACAAGTGATCTCATTAGTCTCATAACATTTACAATTGAATTGATGATATACGTCTCACGACCTCACCAATACATTTGTATGCAATGAGACATTTTTGCTAGTATTTTATTCATGGATCGATTTGAGAAGTTCTCTACGAAATCGATCTTTTTTAATGAATTTAGATTTTTGTATTTTTTAATCCGGCTGAAACTTTTTTGGTGCCTTTGTTATGCCCAAAAAGCCTTTTTGCATCATTAGTTTGTCCATAAATATTTCCATACAAATTTGGCAGCTGTCCATACAAAAATGATAAATGAAAATTCAAAAATCTGTATCTTTTGAAGGAATTGTTCGATCGATTTGGTGTCTTCGGCGAAGTTGTAGATATGAATATGAACTACACTGAAAAAATGGTACACGGTAAAACAAATTTTGTTGATTTTTAATTTAACTTTTTCTCACTAAAACTTGATTTGCAAGAAAACACTATTTTTATTTTTTTCATATGTTTTAGGGTACATGAAATGGAAAATTTTCAGAAATTTACAGGATGTGCAAAAAATCTTTGACCGAGTTAATCAATTCAGATTTTTTTCAAAAAATCGAAATACCTCTATATTTTGCTTTTTTGAACTTTGTTGATACGACTCTAGCTGCGGAGATATTGCCATGCAAAGGTTTAAAAACAGGAAAATTGATGTTTTCTAAGTCTCACCCAAGCAACCCACCATTTTTTAATGTCGATATCTCAGCAACTAATGGTCCGATTTACAATGTTAAAATATGAAACATTCGTGAAATTTTCCGATCTTTTCGAAAACAATATTTTCAAAAAAATTTAAATCAAGACTAATATTTCAAACGGGCCAAATATTTTATACTACGCCCTTGCAAAATACTAATCTTGGTTTAAAAAAGTGGGCAAACATGTGCAATAATTCAAAAAAAAATGAAAATCTGCGACTGTTTTCAAAAAAGTTACCTAAAAATGGCTTTAACTTGAAAACGATGCACTTTATCAAAATGTCACCAAATTACTTTTGATTGCAAATTTGATTTTACGTCGCAAAATGAAGTTGACAATTTTTTGCGACCAATATTTCGATTTTTTGAAAAAAATAGTATTGATGACAAAAATCATAACTCGGTCAAACAATTTTTGAACAACCTGGAAATTTCTGAAAAGTTAGTATTTGATGTCCCCTGAAAAAAATAAAAATATTTTTATGAATTAAAATTGTACAAATATCATCAAGATGTTATTATGAATAGTTCATTTCAAGATAAAGCATGCAAATATGTCTATTCCAACATTTCTCATTTTAGCCACACTCTTTTTTTAATTTTTGGTTTTGAGATAACTTAAGTAAGATTTAACAACAATATATTTGTTAATGAATAACAATTTGCCGAACTGTTCACCTCAATTTCAGTAATATTTGAAATACTTGAAATTATGCTAAAATTGTTAGATAACAATAAGCTTTTATTCCTGTAGATTATTTTAAAAAGGTTTAGTAAGCTTGATCGACATTTTTGAAAATGTGGCTGATAATTGCCTGGATTTTTGTTTTCACGACGGTTACAAATGGTACATTTAACATTTGCGTTCAAAAATTCATGGAAATTTAAATTTGAAACTTTCATGAATTCTAATCTTTTCTACACTCTATTTCTGAGTGACGAAGCTAACTGTAAATTTTTTATCTTGCTTTTCGACAAACAATCAAAGTTGGTCTTGAACAAAACATTAAAGTGAACAACCCTTGAACAGACCCACAAAAACCTTGACCACCACAAGTGCAATGATACCGAAAGCTCTAGCACATCCCACTCCCAAAAAAAACTCGTTTCTCACTGCCTGTGATGCATTCCTGTGGCTTCGTTTTTTTTTTTTGTTTTCTTCTTGCTCTTTTTTGTGTGTTCACCATCGCTTTCGCTTTAATTAAGTTGAGCTTGCTCCGTCGTGTGTCTGTGTGCAGGTCGTTAACGTTGCACTTTCCCCCGTTGTGATTCTGTGTGCTGCGAAATATGCTAACTGGAGCGAAATTAAAGCATAAATTCTACAGGAACAAGAAGCAGGAAAAAAAAGTGCGGGATGATGCCCCGTGGCGGCGGGAAATGGGAGTTTCTTTTTTCTTGTTTTTCTCTCTCGACTTTTATTTCCAGCTGGTCACCTACATCAACGCAGACGAACGGAGCACACACACACACCTTTGCACACATACAGCAACACCATCATCATCTTTGCAGGCAGGATAGAACACCAAAAATGATAAAAAACCGGTCGTGCTCATCTAATTAGAAAGTTTTTCCACAATTTTTATCACATCGTTTCAGATTTTTTCATCTGGGCAGCGTTTATCGCAATGAGTTTGCTCCCGCCCGAGGAATGTGGCTCCAGTGAATGGGTCAGAAGATCAAAATTAATTATTGTTCGGCAAACGAAGCACGTGATGCATTAAATTATCAATTTTGAAAGAATGCAATCATGTGAAAAATAGTGCCGTTTTATACCATTTATGCATATCGTGCCTCATAACTGACTCTGATTACTACTCTGACTGAATTAAAATTCACCAATAGTCCCATAACTAAAGAAATTATAGCGATGATTACAAAAAATGAGAAAAGATAGCTTTTAAAATTAGAGCAGTTCTCTCAGATTTCGGCCATTTGATTTTTTTTTTTTGTATTTTTTAATCCGACTGAAACTTTTTTGGTGCCTTCGGTATGCCAAAAGAAGCCATTTTGCATCATTAGTTTGTCCATATAATTTTCCATACAAATTTGGCATCTGGCCATACAAAAATGATGAATGCAAATTCAAAAATCTGTATCTGTACACTGAACAAAAATTATACACGGTAAAAAAGTTTTGGTGATTTTTTATTTAACTTTTTGTCAATTAAACTTGATTTGCAAAAAAACGCTAATTTTTTTTTTTATATGTTTTAGAGGGCCAACTTTTCAGAAATTTTCAGGTTGTGCAAAAAATCTGTGAAATTTGCAATCAAAAAGTACTTAAGTGAAATTTTGATAAAGTGCACCGTTTTCAAGTTAAATCCATTTTTGGGTGACTTTTTTGAAAATAGTCGCAGTTTTTCATTTTTTTCCGATCTTTTCGAAAAAAAATATTTTTTACTAACATTTTAAAAGTGCGTAATATTGAATGTTTGGCCCTTATGAAATGTTAGTCTTGGTTTAAAAAAAAATGAAAATATTTTTTTCGAAAAGATCGGAAAATTTCACGAATGTTTCATATTCAAACATTGAAAATCGAACAACTAATGGCTGAGATATCGACATTAGAAAATGGTGTGTTGTTTGGGTGGGACTTAGAAAATATCAATTTTTCTGTTTTTAAACCTTTGCATGGCAATATCTCAGCAACGAAGGGTCGTATCAACAAAGTTTAAAAATGCACAATATAGAGAATTTTCTCAGCTTTTCAAAAATATTTTTTTCAAAGGTGGGAAAACATGTGCACTAATTTAAAAAAATGAAAAACTGTGACTATTTTCAAAAAAAGTCACATAAAAATGGATTTAACTTGAAAACGGTGCACTTTATCAAAATTTCACTTAAGTACTTTTTGATTGCAAATTTGATTTTACATCAAAAACTGAAGTTGAAAAATTTTTGCGACCAATTTTTCGATTTTAAAAAAAAATCAGTATTGATTCTAAAATTCATAACTCGCTCAAAGATTTTTTGCACAGCCTAGAAATTTCTGAAAAGTTGGCATTTGATGTCCTCTAAAACATATCAAAAAAAATTAAAATAGTGTTTTTTTGCAAATCAAGTTTTAGTGACAAAAAGTTAAATAAAAAATCATGGCATAATTGGCAAAGGGAGCGCGTGGTCGTAAAAAATATGCGGAGTGAAAAGTGATTTCTTTTGTGATTTTCAAAGCCCTTCCTATATCATCGTTGATCGGAAGGCACGGCGTCGGGTGGATTGTGTTTAAATTTTTCGAATAAGGTTTAATGTTTTTGGCGGTGAAAAAGCCAATTCTATATAATGAACGAAAGACGCACTGACAATTTGGATCGTTGAGTTAATAGTGGAGCAAAATAACTGTGTGTGAGGGATTTTGTGTGTTAACCAGAAAGACCTTCCCATAGCATCGTTGCTCGGAAGGCTCGCCGACGGGTCTGTTATGAAAGTCCTCCCCATAGCGTCGTAGCTCGGGAGGCATCGAAAAGCCAATACCTTATCCCACTAACCCAAAAAAATAATCACGTGATGCTTGAAGGAGATGCTGTGGATTCAACGGTCTCAAGCGGTATCAACAAGTATATAGCGAAAAACTATGTGCTTGATGAGTCTGCAACTTCAACTATCGGACTAACATTCCTCCCTTTCGTTGAACTGCAGGCTTCTTGGGAGGGCGCCGGTATTGACTAATAAAGTCGGGGTCAACAGGTTAAACAGTGAACGGATGGTTGGCTCCCACTGATCATTTTTGATTCATTGTTTAACTTCAGCTGATCTGTCAATAACGGAGTAGCAGCTCATTGGCAGTCAACCATGCTCATGCTCATGCTCATGCTCAAAAAGTTAAATAAAAAATCATCAAAATTATTTTTACCCTGTATAATTTTTGTTCAGGGTGGTCCATATCCATACCTACAACTTTGCCGAAGACACCAAATCGATCAAAAAATTCTTTCAAAAGATACAGATTTTTGAATTTTCATTCATCATTTTTGTATGGCCAGCTGCCAAATTTGTATGGAAATGTATACGGACAAACTAATGATACAAAATGGCTTCTTTGGGCATACCGAAGGCACCAAAAAAGTTTCAGTCGGATTAAAAAATACAAAAAATAAAATTTAAGAAAAAAGACCGATTTCGTAGAGAACTGCTCATTAGTAAACCGCCGAAATTCGTAAGTTAAATCATTATATTTATTTATTTATTTTAATCAGCACAAATAAATTATAAAATCGAAAATTGCATGTTCCGTTTACTCTCTAGAATAACATTTGACAAGGGCGTTTATGGAAAATTTCGATGTATTAAAATATTCCTGTAACTCAAAACCCCTTTAATTGCACTACATAGGTGTCATAGACATACTTGTTGGAAATCAAACGAGCATTTTGAAAAAACTAAAAGAAAAATACACGCTATTTCTATCGAGAAATAAAAGTGCAACACGAAGTTGAACTTTCTGTCAAGCTGCTGTGAAGTTTTCCATAACAGCTGTGAAAGTTTCACTACATGTTAAAGGCTCACATCTTACTTTATATTTCTCGATGAGGTTTTTTGATTTCCAAGGAAAAAAGTTCAATTCTGGAGTTTTTTTAATAAAATGAATCAAATTCTCAATTTTTGTTTTTTGAGTGTTTTTTAATATCCTCAAGGCGATAAACGTTTCTGCTCTTTTCTATAAAAATAATACATTTTTTTAGAATCGAGAGTAACATTTTGAAAGGGTGAAACTTTGGATTAAATGTCTGGAGTTTTTTTTTTTTAATTGTCCAATCACCCAGAACTGGGCAACGGCATACGAGAGAATAAAGAGCACGATTCGGTAGTAAAATGGTACTGTGTTCGGACTGAGAGGATTAATCCCGAAATTACCGAGAGTCCTTTACTCATGGGTTCATCTTCAAAAAAAGTTCATCTTTAAAAGAAAAAAAGTACCGGTACCGAGACTCGAACCCAAGACCTTCGGCATATTGAACCGTGCCTTTGCCGTATGGGCCACCATGGTTCGGTGACTAAGTGGCGGTCATGTGTCCATATAAGCCACTCAATAGGATGAACTGTTCCAATGAACGAATGAACACGCGAGAGGAATATACTCTCACAAAATAGCACTTTCCTCACGTTTCTTTTCGTTAGGACTATCCCCCTCGTTCTTTAACTTTGGGTGAATATACCAAGTTTTCATGTATTGCTTTTTGGGTGTTTCTTAATACCCCTGACTCAAGGCGGTTTCAAAAACACCAAAAAAGCAAAAACTGGAAATTTGTTTTATTGGACCTTATCAAATAAAAACTCCAGATGTGTTAATCTAACATTTCAATATTTTCGTAATTTGCATCAATACCAAATTAAAATAATGAATTAAATAAGCAAGTAAATATTCTCAAATGTACAAGTTGTTTTAAAACAGTCATAAATTAACCAACTCTAGTCCTATTTTTTAGGTCTCAATTTACGGAAAGTCAGTAGGTTTTAATTTAATCTTCATTCTTTAATATTAACATATGTATGACATAGAAACCAAACTCCATTCATAAAATGGCTTGTTTTTGTCTAAAAAACTTTTGTAAGTTGACTGGTCAAGTCAAGTTGACCTCGCTTGAATGCTTCGGTGGGTTTTGAACAAAAATCGTTTTGTGCGACGTGTGTTTCAAAGTCAAGTGTAACAATTGAAAAGAACTATTTTTCAATAATAAATGAACTTATTCTTGAGAGATGCCAGTCCAGAAAACCTGAGAGAAACCACTTCTCTTTTTAATGGAACGTTTTTAAATACAGTTTACTCTTGAGACTTTTTAGCATTGTTACGCTTAAGTTGACTCACGTTGAGTGATCATAAGAATGGCAAACGAAGCCTATATATTGCTTTGACGCGTGGCGCGCAAAGCTCCAAGATTATAACTGGAGTTCTTTTTTTGTGTGACTTTAGTTTGTTACTGATTCTGAGACTGTTTAGATGCGGATTCTCATTCCTTTTTTAAAGACGAACGTGCGGTGAATTTAAGTTTAATTTGATTAATAATGGTTCATCTGCGAAAGAATTATTTCTTCAGTTTGTCTTGGAATCCTTTTTGCAGGGTATGTATTATGATATCCCTGACTGAAAAGTCCGTCAGACGTCCGTCGTTTGTCGTCCGTGCAACCGTACGACGTCGCACGACAATGTCGTGCGACTTTCGCGCGAATGTCATACGTTTTTGCACCAAAATGTCGTATTTGTCGTGCGATCGATGATCGAAATTGTACGACATTGTCGTACGACATTCGGCCGACGTCGCACGGTTTTGTTATTTAGAATGTCGTGCTATTGTCGCGTGCTGTCATTTCGGATTTTTAGGTTATGTTGCAGTTGAAAAAAACTGTTGTTTTGTTTTTATTGTTTTTTTTATTCAAACTGTCAAAATTTCACAAACATTTTCACTTGTTCACTAAATTTTACTTGCGGATCGCCGAATCTTCTCCAACTTGGCTTCCTTCGGGATTTTCTTTGACCGCAGATTCCGGCTTGGATGTTGGTGTTCTTCTGAGGCGGCCGTGGCAGCATCTTGGGCGTGTTGGACTTTTGCTCCTCGCCGAGCTGATCAAACGCCTTGGCGACGATCTTGGACCTCCGACGGATTGATGTTTACCGGAGTACGAGACAACGTGGGTTTGTGGGAGCATGAGTACGAGAAAACGTGGCTGCTTCCGTGGGTTCTACGGAAGCCACGCGGAACCACACGGGGACGCATGATTTCCGGCAGGATCAGATTGGAATATGTTTACTGCCTGAAAAAATATATCATCAATCAACAATTGGCAAGAACTTATACATTAAATTCAGATTTCAATAATAATAATCTCGATAATAATAATAAAATTTCAAGACAATAAAATTTCAAATATGTATTTTTGAACTGTAAAAGAAAAACTAAATTTATGAATTCTCGCTAACTTTTACAAAAGGTCCTGTGAACATAGGAATCAAGAATCATCAAAATTTAAACATTTAAAAAGAATTATAAATGAAGACTTCTAAAAAAATTAAATTTAAAAACATATAACACTCAGATTATTGCAAATAATTTTAAAATCCAAAAATATTATTATTATTTAAAAATGGTACCAAATTTTTGAATGCTAAAAAAAAATTAACAATCAAACGTTTACAAATTTCTGAATTTTTGTATGACCCAATCAAATCATCATTTCATCATCAAATTCTGAAATTCTAAAATTCTAAAATTTGAAAACTCTAAAATTCTAAAATTCTAAAATTCTAAAAAATGTAATCAAGAGTCATCAAAATTTAAACATTAAAAAAAAATTATAAATGAAGACTTCTAAAAAATTAAAATTTAAAAACGTTTAACACTCAGATTATTGCAAATAATTTTAAAATCCAAAAATATTATTATTATTTAAAAATTGTACCTAATTTTGGAATGCTAAAAAAAATTTAACAATCAAACGTTTACAAATTTCTGAATTTTTGTATGACCCAATCAAATCATCATCTCATCATCAAATTCTGAAATTCTAAAATTCTAAAATTCTAAAATTCTAAAATTTTAAATTCTAAAATCTTAAAATTTTAAAATTCTAAAACTCTAAAATTCTGAATTTTAAAATTTGAAAGTACCTCAATACCAAACTCATTTAATTCAATTCATGATGTTTTTATAACTCCTGTTTTTCATTTGACATTGTATCCCTAATTTTTACATTGCAAAATCCTTGAAATTTTTCAAAATGTTGTAAATGTTTTTTTTTATTTTGTAATTTTTTTGAAGTTTTAAAATTTGTATTTTATTTAATATTTTCAAAAAATTTAGATTTGCAAAAAAATGAGATTTATTTAATTTGTAGAATTTTAAGAATCTTATTTATTCTTAAAATGCGTACAATGTAATAAAAATAGAATTTTCGATTTTTGTATTTAAAATTATAAATTATTGGAATTTTAGCCTTTTTAGTATTTACAATTTCGGAATTTTAGAATTTATAATTTTTTGAATTTTAGAATTCAAAATTCCAATTCGTGCGACTAACGTTTTTTGAATTTAAGAACTTTATAATGTTAGATTTTTAGTTTTTATGAATTGAAGAATTTTAGTATTGATGAATTAGGGAATTTTAGTATTTAAATTTTTGTCAATTTCAAAATTTCATATTTCAAGATTTCAAAATTTTTAAAAAAATATTTGAAGACTTTGAGAATTTTAAATTCTTTCATTCTTATGTTCTGGAATGCTAGAATTTTAAATTAAGAATGAAAAACTTTATAATTTAATTTTACAATTATCAAATGAAATCAGCGTTGAAGTTTTTTAAGCTTTAGTATTCTAGATTTTTTTTTATTTTTCAGTTTGGAATTATTGGATTGAAAAGTTAAGAATTTGGGATGTTCCATTCATCCTAATTTTAATTTCGACCGTCCAATCACATTCCAGCACACCTCCTCCATCGTTTCTTAAACATGACTCACCAGTTCCATTAAATATGCGTCGCAACCTCCCGCGGAAAGTAAAACACCAAACACCAACTGGTTCCTCGATCGCAATCTGATTCTTTCCTGTCCCGTCTTCCGGAATGCCGGCCGAGTATACCATATTGTCCGTCCTCCTCCTCCTCTTCTTCCTCCTATACCGCCACGAAGACCGAAATCTGGAATACAAAACACTTTGATTCGGTTGCTCGCCCTCCGGCCGGAACTTTCCGGCAGAAAAAGTAATTCAACCTAGAACACAACTTACCTTTAAACTGTACAAAATCCTCCCAAAGCCTAAAATTAACAACAACGGGTTCGACTCAGTTGCAATCAAGTCCGAACAAGATCAACTGAAGAGAACTGTCAAACTGTTTGCGTCGACGATAATCGACGTCGAATTGAAGGTAAATCGTTGGAAAAAACAATGTCGGGCATGTCGAGTGTTTGTCGCACGTTTGTCGTCCTTTCGACCAATCGATATCGAAACGGTAAAATCAAAACCGTGCGACAACTCGCACGACGTGCGACATTTTTCAAACAGGGATATTTAGAACCACATCATTTTTTTAATTCGAAAGTCATCTGAAAATCTGTTCATACAAATTGTAGTCGTAAATAAAAACATGTTGTATCATCATTGATGGGATAAAAGTGATGAAGTGCTTTAAAACTGAATCGAATTTCTTGCTGCCAAATTGTTTACCTGATCAAAAGCTAAATTTAAAAAAAACGGGAATGGGATTGGATTTCTTCAAATCCATTGCGGTAACGCCAAATTTGTTCAATTGAATAAAACCCGACAAAAAAGGAAAACACTCTTGTTTGCGCGAGTAAAAAATCATAAAAAGAACAAACTTTACAATAATAGACCCCCCCCCCCCCCCATAACTTCCAGTTCGGCGGAATATCAATGAGAGGCCATCGTCGCGAGTGCCACACCCGAGTGCCGCAGAGTTGAGCGCGTTGATCCTTCTGCTTCTCCCCCTTGCTCCCCCATCACCAAGTCCTGGATCCTGGAACAGTGAGACCCCAATCAGTGAAGAAGAAGAAAACGAAGGCGAAGAAGACAGAAATCTTCCCGTGTGTGTGTGTGCGTGTAACCAATTAGGCCAACAACAAAGCAAAATCCAGCCAAGTTGGAAGGTAAAATCTTCTCGGCGGTGAACAGCTTTCTCACTGCGTCGACCTTCGTCAAGGATATCCGGCAACTGATTATGGTGAGTGTGGGTCCGTCCTACTCGAAGTGTGGAGTTTGGATATTTATGGATATGTTTGAATTTGAAAAGGTGATACATTTCAGGAGGTCCTTTGTGAATAATAAGCGATCCTATGTGTCCTTGAAAAAGCTAAATAATGTTATTATTTTGTAAATGGTGCAAAAAAATTAACAAGTAATATACTGTTTTTAATTAATTGTGTTTTTGACGTAGACTATGTCTTCGTCGAAGGTACTGGGGTGTCATTCCAAAAAACCCGGGCCGAAGGCCCTGGAATACTGCGTCATCCGTCAAACGCTTATAACTTCCTTCCCTAAAATCGAATCGGCACGAACACTGCTGCACCCGGGACGAGTCTGCAACAACAAAGCGTCGCCTGCTGCCTTCTCGCCAAACAGTTGCCTCTCGTAGGGCAAGCTGTGGTTGTCAAACAAAAGGAAGGGCGTGAGGACTCCAAACTTTTCGGAGTTGCCCTCACTCCCCGTCGCTCGTCCCACCCGGGATGAGTCGGTGAAATGCCTTTCAGGAACAAATGTTGGTCATTCTACTACCAAACATTCATTCGGCTCGCGAAAAAATCGTTTTTCGTTCTTCTCTTTCATTCCTTCATTCGATGTTGTTGTCTAATCAAAGATTTACCAACACATTCAAAGTATGTTTACATGGCAGCTGCGAGTTTGTTCGCATTAGATTTGCCATCTCTTTCTAGTAAAAGTCAACTCAATCGGAATTCAATTCGAATCGTATTCCGTTTCAACAACCGGTACGTACACGGTCCGATTGAGTTTACTGGTTTACTGTATCTAGCTAATTCTTCAAAATTAAGCTATGCAAAACTCTATGTCCACTAGGGTGCAATATCAAAATCGATTTTCCAGCACAGCACTTTTTCAGTTCCTTTTGGGGCCCGAAACAACTCCCCAAAGTTTGGGACCGATTGGTTTTGTTCTCACTTTGCACAAAGCGATTCAATTTTCCATTAAAAATTTGTATTGGGAAAACATTTTTTTTGGATTTTGATATTTATCAAATCCACGTTTCATGCTATATCAAAACCGGACTCATATTCAGAATGCTCTGGAATGTGCTCTACAACCTTTTGCGGAGGTCCTCTTAGGTTTTAACAGAGGTTTACTGCCGCTCTAATCTAGTCCGTCCCATATGTAAAAAGTGAGTTCTGAGATAACGCTGTGAGAAGCCCAAAAAAAGTTTCACCATTTTTCTCATTCTAAACCAAAATTTTCGATCTAATTTTTTTATACAGTTATTTAGATATCTGTCTAAAAAACACCACTATCATAAATTTGATTTAAAAAACTAACAATTTGAAGCTAAATTTGTGGAATTTTCAACAAGAGACCGACTTGACTTTATTTGTCCATAAATAAAGTCAGGTCAGTCATGGTATCAAGGTAGGCTTGAGCATTTACACCAGGGGTTCAACCTTATTCAACTGTCAATTACAGGTTTGTTTTAGTAGTTTTCCAAGTAATTAATTGTCACCAAATGATACAAATTTGTTTATTTCAGATTTTTATAGAATTCCAAGATACAAAAATATGACCAGCAACGACACCAGAATTTTTTTTTTAAATAATACAGAGGCAAATGACATAGGAATGCAAATCTCAACTGCTTAACCCCTCGAAATTAATTACAAAAAAATCCGCTTTTCGGAGGTGGAATCTTTTCCAGAACCAGGATCAAGCCTATTCATTCAAGGCAAAACAGAACTAATTGTATGGTGTAGATATCAGCCATAACGGTATGCATTTTATTTTTTCTATTCGTGGTTTTCCCTTGAAAAAGAAAGCAAGCAAAAAGGTTTGGATTATTTCGTTTTCAATATTCAAATATTTCTTCAAAAATGAACAGTTAATGATATTTTCAAGCTTTACGTATTAATAAAGACATACTCTGTAAAATTTAAACAATTCTGCATCCACTCAAACGATTTGCGAGGCATTTCTATATGAGGAACTGATTTGCCTTTATTTTGCATATGGGACAGCACGAAAGTCATATTTATTTTGGCAATTTTAGAACAAACATGCCTTGTTTATTCGATAGGCTAAAATAATATATAAAAACAAGACTTTTGTGAAGTTTATCTCATTTTTGACAAAAATACATATGAGACGGACTAGATTGGAGCGGCAGTTTATCGGGGTTCTGTTACGACTTAGTGGTTTTACATAGGAGTTCAAGGCTTTGGCAACTGAATCCTAACAACATCCTCAAAGCCTTGATAAAACCTTTGTTAAAACCTAGTCAGGAGTTAAGGAAACATGACATTTCATACGTCTTCAAATAATAAGTTTTTGTCTTGCTAAATGATAAAATGGAGATGGTTTGCAGAAATGGCGATGATAAATAATAGATATTGAAGGTAATCAAAATAATTTGAAAGCTGATTTTTCGCAAATGGTGGCTCACATTCAGCTGCGGTTGAAATTTTATTGATAAATGTAGGGGAGATAGAGCCAAAAAAATCTACTCGCTTCATAAAAAAATCATTATTTGTAATCATAGTTTTAAAAGTTAAAAAATATTTTGATGCAATTCTATGAAAAAAAATGTTCAAAAAATTTATAAATATCAATCGCTACACTGCCCAAAATTGAAAATTCGGCTATTATGCTAAATCAAGTATTCCGAGTAAAACGCTTTTTAGTACCAGAACCAGTACCAGTACCTTTATACCAGAAATTCAGCATAAATTAGTGTTTTCGTCAAATTTAAATCAAATTTATCAGTTCTCTATTTTTTCAACCAAGATGGTGGTCAATCACATTCAATCAGAACACGCGTTAAGCGCCATATTTATGCACTGCTAATTGGTCGCGTTAAAAGCTTTTTCAGGAGCTTGTGGTTTTAATTAGGCTTTTTGCATGCCTAATGGCACTTGACAGTAAAAACACCCTTGGTTTTAAACAAGCATGCGATAAAACCGTTTGGCATGACATTGCCATTGGGTTTCGAAGACTCTCAGAAAACCTTATTGAAAGTTTAGTTTAGTTTTCATTGTCACAAGGTTTTATGTCCGAGGCATAAAACCCTTGTTAGAACCTATTAATTAGCTCTTATTGGTTGCGGTGAATGCCCAAATAAAATTATTAAGCAATCAAGATGCTACCATAAAACCTTATTAAAACTAGTTGGTGGCTAGTTGGTTCAAAAATGTTACTTGGTAAATGCCACACACAAACCTTGACAAAGTTGTTTATTTAGTATATCGTCATCGATTGCTGTGTACTTCCCCGTTAAAAGTTCCTACTCTTTACTATCAGACGAGGGGATTTTTATCTGCCTGTTTATTGACCATCTTGTGAATCAGGCATTCTTTACTGCATGAAATCCCTTAACTATTTTGAAGGCTTTGTTATTATTGCCAGTATTAGCAACGATGAGCAACGATGGAATTTCGCAGTTGAATACTTTACTAAAATTACTTCAAACGATCCATTTGATGCGTTACATTTCTAAACATGTGATCCAAAATGATTCAAACTTCTTGTGCAGTTTGATGTTCTTAACAACTATTTCACATTCTCTTCAAATGTGATATCCATAATATAAATCAAAACTAAGAATTTGTTCCTGAACTGGAACAAGCTGGAATGCACAAATATGTACAGAACTCTTACATCTGAACCAGCAACCCAACAAGCTCAAGTCTAGTGGTGGTCGTCTATGCAAATCTTATCACTTTAATAAGTTTTCTCGAACGGGCAGAACGATGTTTTTTTCGCTAGCCTCCAGCATGTTCCCAGAAGAGAATCCCCCGAGGGATCCCAGATTGAGGTTATGAAGGAAAAATGGAGAGGAAAAAGTTGAACCCAACGGGAATATGGAAAAAGTTTTGTTTTTTTGCTCGCATTTTCTTTTCAAAAGATGAAAATCCTTGTCGGACCGGGAGAAAAATATGGAACTTTTGTCTGTTTCAATTCCTGAGTTGATGGTGCTGCTTCTGGTGAAATTCGCACCGAGTGTTTATGTTAAGCCACGTGTGGCACATTTAACTTGTCGTTGAAAGTCTTTTTCAACACTGCAGGAAGTATTTACTTTGAAGCAGATGTTTGAATTACGTTTAAGAAATGAATTTGTAAACGATTTCCCCTCCAAAACAGTTACATACTTCCGAAAACCCCTAAGTAAGCAAAGAAACCCGTTTACGCAAACTAATGATCCAATCCATCGGCAAACCTGCCATGGTTCAAAAGGCACGTGCCATCCTAAAAAGGGCTTACCATGCTCCGCCAGCTCAAATCGTGTGAAAATCCTAGCAAACATAATCACTCACCTCCCACAGCATCGGCAACGTGATGGAGAGGGCACCCACGTGGATGTTACGGATATAGACCCTGAATACCGCCCGAAGTTAGGCACCTGTGATGAAGTGCAGCTAATTGGATTACAAACGGAAACAATTTCATTCTGGCAACGTGAGTTCGCCGGCATAGCTTTCATGCCCGCAGTTTAACGTGTCAAAGTATCAATTTCGGTGTGAATTTCGATCTCAATCAGGGATCAGGTATTGATGATTGGTTTACAATGTCCTCTGATGAGATAAAAGGAAAAAAAACTTTTGTCAATGTGTTATACTGAAACGATGGGCGAAATTTCAACTGATGAGCAAAATTTTTAGAACTTCTAAAAAAGATAATAAAAACTTGTTTGCGTTTCCCGTAAAAAAAATATCATGCTATAATTTCACCCGGCAGTTATTACGCCACCCACTTGGATGGTTCGATTAAACCTTTTACTTCGAATCGAGCGTCGCGACGCCTGTCGTGCCAAAATTACATCAAAATTGAAATTCCAACAAAAATCTGATTTTTTTTTTCGAGATTCCAGGAAAGCAGACTTTTGTTTACTTTTTGGGGTCCGTCCACCAGTCGGATATCTGGTGGATTTCGTTCCATTTCGGTAACTTAGGTTTATCTCTTGGGAATTCACCAACGATGGGAGCTGATAAAAATAACCTTGCCCAAAGGGGCACCAAAGGGGCAAAAAAAGCGCGTTGAGAAAGCATTTCTGCCAATTACGGTTAGGATGAACGCCTTTTTCTTCGAAGAAGCATCGGAATGAGGGAAAATGTGACCGGAAAAGTGTCAGTATTATGGCTTTTCCTGTCGATTTAATTTGATTTCACTCGGGAAAAAGGCGTCAAAGCGGATCGGCTTTGGGGACGGGACGAATTAAATCTGTTCTTTTACGGTTGAATTAGTTTTGGATCAACTTTCATATGGGAAGATTTTAAGGGAAAATTACAATTATTCTTTATTTGTGATCATCAATATTGGCTTTTGAAAAAACATTTCTATATCAACAAACCGTCATGACATCTGTTGCCAACCAATTAAAATACATGATACCTTTAAAACTAATCAGACAGTCTATGAATACGTTCATTGCCCGAAGTGGTGAATAAATTAAACTTAATTAAACTTTATTATAAGAATGCGTAGATGACTAAAACTCATATAAAATTGCAAAAATCAAAAAATTTAAAACAAGTTTTCAAAGCATAAACATAAGCATACAACATTAACCAATTATATTCATTTTTTCGACTTTTGCTCAAAAACAAGCTTAAAGTAAGCAATCAAAGAACACACGCGTCGAAATTTGTAAACAACAGTAAAAAATTGACAACAACTGTCAAGTGAGAAACTTTCTGTCATAGAGCAATTCCAGCTCTAATCAGGATTTTTTTGGTACTTTTGTACCCGACCCTCTCCGATTTCAATGAAACTTTGTAGACATGTTATCCTAGGCCTATAAAAGCCATTTTTGTGCATATGGAGCAAATAGTACTCGAAAATAACATTTGAGAAGGGCGTAAGGTATTTAAATATTTTTGTATTCTGTAATTTAAAAATTACTGTATCTCGAAGCCGTTGCGTCGTATCAAAAAGTGGTCAAAGACAAACTTGTAGGAAATTGGACGGGCTTTCTGATAAAAATACACTGAAACAAAAATAAACGCCACTTTTATGTCGTTTTTCAATTTTTAAGTTTAAAAGTTAAATTTGAAGGTGATGTCACGATTTTTTTGCTCAAAATTTTTGAGGAAATACCCTAAGATGTTACCAAAGACTGACGAAAAATGCAGGATGGTATGTCTCTCCTAAAAAAATACAAAAATCATTTACTAAAACTTTTTTTTTTTGAAAAGTGGTCTAAACGTCCAAATTTTTAAATACCGGTAGTGGGAATCGATTCCCCAGATAATTTTACATAAAAGTCTCCATATTGACCATTGTCCTATATCCAATCCTTGGGAAGATACAGCGGTTTCAAAAATAAAAATGTTGAAAAAACGGGATTTTTTGTGGTTTTTGGCATTTTCTATATGACAGACTTGGTTTTTCAGTCTCGTAAATATTTTTACCGGAAAGCTCGTCCAATTTCCCATAAGTTTGCCTTTGACTTTTAGGAGAGACATACCATCCTGCATTTTTCGTCAGTCTTTTGGTAACATCTTAGGGTATTTCCTCAAAAATGTTGAGCGAAAAAAAATCGTGACATCACCTTCAAATTTAACTTTTAAACTTAAAAATTGAAAAACGACATAAAAGTGGCGTGTATTTTTGTTTCAGTGTATTTTTATCAGAAAGTCCGTCCAATTTCCTACAAGTTTGTCTTTGACCACTTTTTGATACGACGCAACGGCTTCGAGATACAGTAATTTTTATATTACAGAATACAAAAATATTTAAATACCTTACGCCCTTCTCAAATGTTATTTTCGAGTACTATTTGCTCCATATGCACAAAAATGGATTTTATAGGCCTACGATAACATGTCTACAAAGTTTCATTGAAATCGGAGAGGGTCGGGTACAAAAGTATCAGAAAAATTCCTGATTTGAAATCATAAGTCTTGGTGGTCTCTTTGTCAAGATTTCTCAGGGGGGCGACATCTATATCTCACTACAGGCAGCTCGCCCGTAGCCACCACAAGCTGTCAACTTCGGCTCCAGCACAAAAGAACAGCTGTTCGTTACGGAACCAAAACAAAGCAACTGCGCACTGTAAATAAAAGTACAAAAACTGCAGGCATAAAATGGAAATAAAGTAATTATTGTTTTTATGTAAAATTTTATCGCAATGTACGTTTGAAAGATAGTGTATGTTTGTGAGGTGATTTTTATCAATTTAATTGCAAAATAAACTACTAAAGTTGGGATTATTAAGCACACATCGGGCCGATGACCACTTTTAAAGTTGTACTTTTATCACATGAAACGTTTAACTCAACTACTATGTAATTTGACTTTTAATACAGTAATTCTTATAACATAAATTGAATTATTAATAAAAGAAATATTTATATTTTCACTGTGCACAGTTTGCGCGCATTATCAATCTCAATCACCCAAGATGGCGGTCTTTAGCATTTTCCTGATATTTCTACTCGAACCTAAACATTCGAGTAATTGAATGGCATCCAAACTTAAATCTAGGATGCTGGAAAAACGCAATTACGTTTATTTCTGCAAGAATTAAACTAATGCTGATGTGTTATTTGAAGAAAATATTTTGTGAACTCTTTTCTAAATTCTGATTTAATCGTTAAAGTCTATAAACGCTTAAGTTCAATCGGACAAAAGGATTTTTTTTCAAAGATCTGTAAACTATTCAGTAGATTTTTGGTAATATTTTACAAATAATGCAATTTGAAATGTTCAAATTCGTATTCTGATAATACTTTAGTGTACAATAGGGTGGGTACGTTTTTCAAAAAGTTCTCAGATCCAGTTTTAGTATGGTTCCCCTTGTAGGGCATGCCCATAGGGACTTTCATGCCAAATATCAGCTCATTTGGTTGTAAACTGGCTGCGCGCATCAGGGTTGAAGTTTACATGGGAATTACTATGGGATATTGTAACTTTTTGTTCAAACGCTCCTACAGGACTGGGAAAATCACGCTCCAACTTCTGGTATGGTCAGGCCTATGGGGAATGGTCTGGAGAACACTTTTCCCGAAGAGAGCATATGGATTCGTTGTCCCTAGACCTGGCGCATCGGCAAACAATCCGATGTCTCCGGAATCAACGGTTTTCCCTCGAAAAGCATCAAATTTTCCTTAGCATGCTATGAAAGCTTGATGAACACCGCGACGCCATACGTCAGACAGCTACCACGTGGGTGAGAAACGGCTGGAATATTCAATTGCAAACCTTTTTTTAACAAGAAATTGATTATTTCGAGCAATCCTGACATTATTTAGTCAAATTCAGAATCTTTGCATAGCAAATTTGTATTTTTTTTGCAAATATTTCAACCACGTGGTAGCTGCCTGAAGTATGGCGTCGCGGTGTTCATCAAGCTTTCATAGCATGCTAAGGAAAATTTGATGCTTTTTGAGGGAAAACCGTTGAGTCCGGAGACATCGGATTGTTTGCCGATGCGCCAGGTCTAGGGACAACGAATCCATATGCTCTCTTCGGGAAAAGTGTTCTCCAGACCATTCCCCATAGGCCTGACCATACCAGAAGTTGGCGCGTGATTTTCCCAGTCCTGTAGGAGCGTTTGAACAAAAAGTTACAATATACCATAGTAATTCCCATGTAAACTTTAACCTCGATGCGCGCAGCCAGTTTACAACCAAATGAGCTGATATTTGGCATGAAAGTCCCTATGGGCATGCCCTACAAGGGGAACCATACTAAAACTGGATCTGAGAACTTTTTGAAAAACGTACCCACCCTAGTGTACAATCAGTTGTACAATGATTTTTTTTTTTCATTTTGTTTAGACAATCATAAACTTTTGAGATAAATTTTTATTAGCATTGAAATATTTGAAATTGCATTTTCAATTCTCATAAACAAATTTAAAACTATTTTTTTTAAATTCAATAAATTATATTTATAGCATAAATCATGCCATCTTGAAACGGTTCTTTCAAAAGACCGAAGTTTAAAAAGAACCGCGGTTCTTTTTTTCTAAGCCACGGTTCGTTCGCTCTTTTTAGTGAACCGGCTCTTTGAGCGGCTCGCTCTTTTTTTGCCCACCTCTATTTGAAACCCTTTATGGTAGCTTTGTACTCAGCTTTATCGTTGTCCACGTAGTTTATGCATGATTCCTTCAAATTCCCGCAACTTTGACGAAAATTCGCAAAATGCCCAGCTTTTTTCTGATTATTTCTGTTTTCTTCCGATTTCGACTTATGCGGCTACCTGAATGAAGTGGACTTTTTTTTTTTAAACTTCATCATCCCGGTACCAGAATCGAACTCACGACCTCTGGATTGGAAACCCAGCACGCCGCTAGTCGAAACCCATCCCCTACCGGTCAGTATTCCCAGTGAGCATATTTACTCTTTTAAGGGATCTGACTTTGCCGAGCCAGACAGGAATCGAACCCATCACCTTCCGCATACAAAGTGAAACCCGTAACCTCACGGCCACGGAATCTCGGCGACTTTATAGCTGTCGGTCACCATTGCTAGTACCAACCACTAGTGTCTTCCTTTTTATCTACAAGAACTTCGCCGCCCTGGGCTCCTAAGTGTATGAAAGTATGGCACGGAGCGACGGCGCCGAATGCCCATATTTACACAAATAATTTTAGAGCGCCCGCCGCGGGATTCGAACCAAAGACCTCTGGATTGTGAGTCCGGTGCGCGGTCCGATTGATCCACCTCCTGAATATATATATATATTTTAATTTCAAGGATATTTCAAGAATTTCATTCCTCCATTAAACATCCATTCAACTGTAGAAAGACTTTTTTCGGAAAAAATGTCAAACTTTGAAGATCTGTACTCCAAATTTCCAAATTTTAATATTATTTATACCAAAAGATGTGCAAGAATCTAGCCTACACGAAAATGATGTTGAAAATAAACGCGTCAGTGGCCAAAATGCCTCAAAAAGTAACTTTTTTGAAAAAATCTTTTTTACGGGTTAAACACCATTTAAAATTCAAATGCAAAGCGCCAGCTCCTTCCAAGTAACTTTTTTAAACCAACTAGCCACCAACAAGTTTAATTGTAGCATCTTGATTGCTTCATAGTTTTATTTGGGCATTTGGGCATGTAAAAAGCTCACTTAAAACCATAAGCTCCCGAAAGAGCATTTATCGCGGCCAAATTGCAGTGCATAAATATGGCGCTAAACGCGTGCTCTGATTGAATATGATTGACCGCCATCTTGATTGAAAATCGAAAACTGAAAAATTTGATTTAAATTTGATGAAAACACACATTTATGCTGAATTTCTGGTATGATTAATATAGCGATAGATGTTTTAAAATATTTTGAACATTTTTTTCAAAGAATTGCAATAAAATATTTTTTAACATTAAACACTCTGATTATAAAATATTGATTTTTAATGAAGCTAGTTGAATCTCCCCTACATTTATCAATAAAATTTCAACTGCAGCTGAATTTGAGCCACCATTTGCGAGAAATCAGCTTTCAAATTATTTTGATTACCTTCAATATCTATTATTTATCATCGCCATTTCTGCAAACCATCTCCATTCTATCATTTGGCAAGACAAAAACTTATTCTTTGCCAAAATAAAACCTGTTTGGCATAAGACGTTTGAAGACGTATGAAATGTCATGTTTCCTTAACTCCTGACTAGGTTTTAACAAAGGTTTTATCAAGGCTTTGAGGATGTTGTTAGGATTAAGTTGTAAAGCCTTGAACTCCTATGTAGGTTTTATAAATAGGCCGCAACCTCCGCAACCTTTTGCGGAGGTCCTTTTGGGTTTTAAGTGGGGATTATCAAGGTTCTGGGGAGTTTGTTACGACTAAGGGGTTTTAATGTTGGTTTTGGCTGATAGGTTTTATAGCGGTTGTGGCAGCTTTGATAAAGCCTAAAATGTTACTTGGGCTGTTACGTGCAATCAAGCATTCAAAGTCATTTTTGTTACATCCTAGAAGAACGGAATTGCAACTTTTTTTTGCCTGCGGTCGCCACAATAGACATGTCCTAATTTTTTTCGGCTAGTTTTTATTACGATGGCTTTATTACATCAATCCTGACTGTTGATTTTTGTTTTAAAAAAGAAAATAAACAAAAAATGAAGATTTTTTGAAAAAAATTTCCAAAATTTATGCAATTAATGTTCTCTAAAACCCGAATGAATGCAAAACCACACAAATATTTATTTTTGAATGTTGCTCAGGTTTAAAATAATAAAACAGTAATATCATACAAAAAAGGTTTATTTAAAAAACCAAACCTGACAAAAATCGAAAAATAAAACACGAGAAAATTCTCCATCTTTTTATATTATTAAAAACTATTTTTTAATGTGAAAACTCTAGAAGTGGGCAAAAGAGAGCGAGTTGGAATAATTTTTAAATGTGTTATAAATATAATCTATTGAATTTGCAAAAATTCTAGAGTTAAAATTGTTTTTGGGAATTGAAAAAAACAAATTTCAAATATTTTGATGCTGATAAAAAAAAATAATTCCAACATTGTCCCTTGGTGTACTTTTTCAAGTACTTTAGGATAAAAAACGGCAGGTTAAAAAGGGAGTATTTCTCGACACGTTCAGAGCTGAATCGTCACATTTCAGTGGGGTGTCCGTAGCAACATTCACATCAATATATATTGAAAGACTCCTAATGGCATTGATGTCAATATTTGAAAACCACTTAATAGTTTTTAAGCTTATATTTTCAGTATTCAACTTTTTTTTATTCCAACGAAGAAAATGATTTTCTAATCTTCATTCCATAATTATAAATGATTTTGGTTCTATCTTTCCACAGTCGGCTGTCTAAGATTAAACCATTTCATTTAAAATTCAACAACCAATAAACGGGAAAAGTCTCATCCGCCGCATCCGATTGCTTGCCTTGAGAATAATATATAATACCTTTCAACAAACACTATGAATTTGGGTCGCATCATCATCTTCTATGGTGAATCCTGACCAACCACCTTATCCTACTAACAAGTTTTCAGGTTCCTGGCGCTCGTGGGGTGTAAGCACAGAGTAAATCAGCTGCCCTAGTAGCAACCTGCGCTAACTAACATTCCCGTCTCTTAAAATCGAGGTCTACAAACTGACATGGCGGGCGCCGTTGGTGGCCAATGACTGTTACCTATTCGCAACTGATCTAGTTTTAGCTATTATGGTGTTTTATCTTTTCGGCGCATTCATACATGCTATTGATAAGGGAAATACCACTAGATCGTCGAAGCCTATGATCAGTAGTGCTGAAAGGATATTACGGTTCTGTTCAGCAACGGAGGGGCAACCATGGGTGATCTCTCATGCTCATGCTCCAACGATTTTCTAAACGAAAATGAAGAAACTTTTCATTGTACTGATCGTACATTAAAGTATTACCCGAATATAATTTTGAGTATTTCGAATTGCTTAACTAGTAAATTATTACGAAACTTAGAGATTTTTCCTATTGCCCGAATAAACTTCAGCGTTATAGACTTTATCGATCAAATCAGAATGTAGTAAAGAGTTAACAGAATATTTTCTCTAATAAAAATATCAGCATTAGTCCAATTTCGGCAGAAATAAACGCAATTTTAAAATTGATAGCAATTTCTCCAAAATCTCAGATTTTAGTTTGAATGCCATTCAATTATTCGAACGATTAGGTTCGAGTAGCAATGTTGACATAGAGACCGCCAAGGACTATGGTTTTTAAGGGTTTCTTCTCGTTTTTAGTTAATTTGTTTCATATAATTTTTATAATTCCAATGTGAAATAGGTTTAAACATCATTTTCATCCATATTTTAAAAAGGGCGAAGGAGTTGAGCGAATGAAAAAGAGCGGTTTGCCCACCTCTAGAAAACTCACATGATTTTTTAAATAAAATTTAGTACATAAATGTCCCATATGCAAAAACAAAAAGTTGAGAAAATCGCAAGGCAAGTTTGTCGCAAACATAAGGTTACGTGTTAAGTTTAAAGGAAAAACTGGATTTCCTCCTGATTTGTAGGACAATGTACTGGATGTTTTAGGCTTTTCAATAACATAAAAGTAAAGAAAATGCATATGGGACATTAATGCGATCATGGGTATTACATGTCATTTTTGAAAACAAGAACAAAAATATTTACGAACTGATCATGTTTCATTTGTCAATTGAATGCTTAGGTTGGAGAGCACAAAATCACAGATATGATTTAAAATATCATTCAAAAATTTATATTAAAAAACAGTTCAAAGAATTATTTATTACTGCACCGGACTTAGTCCGTGCGACCTACCCTAACTTAAATTATAGCAAAGACCCTCACTTGAGTTGGGCACAGTGGGCAGCACACGGCCAGCTTTGCTGATGTGGGCTTTTGGGTTTCCCCTGGGGACATCGAGTGTCTTACCAGGGAATTGATTCCATTATTAAGTGCTAGGCCGCGGTAGTGGTAACGTCGATGTCAATAATTATTTAGAAACATAATATAGTTGTTAGAGATAAACTTTGATCTTTAAATTACTTTAATATCACATCATATGCGCCAATCCTTACCGCTCGGCGGCGCATTACGTTGACAAACCCTCCCCCCCGCACTTACAGCTATTTTTAGGGTGTGTCAAAATATAGCATGATCGAATTTCGATCCTCCGGATTAGGAGTCTAGTGCGTGGTCCGATTGATCAACACGGGCGGCAAGTTCTACTACGTACCTACGCTGCCCATGTTCGCATAAATGTCCCATATGCATTTTTGTCGATTTTGACTTAGATATTGGAATAGCTTCGTTTGTTGTGTTACTTTAACCTACACTAATAATATTTACCACTTTGTTCCAAAAATTCAGTAATCAACGACACATTTGTTTGTCCCATCTGAAAAAAGTTCAAATATGAGTCCCATCGTGATAATGTTCACAAACCTGTTCCTACAAAATATTATGTCCTGAACATACCTTTCGGATTCTCCAATCTTTTAAATATAGTCAGAAAATATACAGTCAGCAAATATACAGATATTTCATCCACTTCACGGTCACACAAATCTTACAAATAACTGATGAATTCATTTAAAAAATCTAATTTTCTCCATTTTCTTCTGAAAAGTTTGTTTACTACTGGGGTTACCTAGGCAGCATGCTGCGATCAGGCTGGTTTGCGAACATATTGATGCACTATGTAGAAAATGTTCACATACCAGGTCCCATCCTGCATACTTTTTCAAATTAAAAGAGAAAAATCAAGACTAATTTGAATGCTAACTTATCAAAAGCATAAACAAGAGCATGTTTGAGAACTATGTTGAATGAATTTTTAGTATAATGATTGTATTTTTAAAGTAAATGAGAAAATGTTTTTTAAACTTCCAAGCCCGATTTCTCAACTTGTTTAAAATGCATATGGGACATTTATGCGAACATGGGCAGTACGTACGTTGTACATAATATCAAGAAGTGTTCATATCGCCACTCCAATTGACTTATGATTGATGAAGAGAGAAAGCATGCCACACTGCTGGAATCGATTTCTTCGGCACTTCGAGGAGCAGTATCATAAAGGAAGGAGGTTTCTCCCCCCGAGCCATGCTTGATTCGGGTAAATTGACCATGATGACCACGACAAAGCACCATTTATCACAGCAGGGCAAGCAAGCTTTCACTTTTCCCTAACATCGTTCTCCGAAGTGGTCGACCTCCTAATGGGAGAGCCAGTTAAATGGAGTATTCCGACCACGTGACTCCTGCCGGGCCATGTGGCACGTTACTTCCATTAGACTATACAGGTTCCGACTGTGACCGGATCAGATTCCGAGGCGGGGAAGAACCCCAAACCGCATGGCATCCTGTGGTGCTGGGAAAACTTGTCCATTTTCCTTCCCGGGTGGAAAACTGCCAGCGAATTTCAAAGTTTTGCGCGTCAATCTTCGGTTTGGCCTTGGCGTTTGTGTGTGTGTGTGAGCGGTTTTGGAAACCCCGAACGGAGTGCCGGCAAATTACACAGGACGAGTAAACACTTCCCAGAAGCTTGTAAGTTTAAGAGTAAACCTCTTAACGATGATGATGCGTAAAATTGTTGGGGTCGTTGGAATATTTTTCCGCAAAATAAAAAAAAAAATCACTTAATTTTTGTTTTGTATTTATTTAGTTTTTTGAAAACCTTTTCCTACTTCTCGTTTAGTCAAATTTAATATATTCAATAAATTATGTGCACCTTGTTTGCTAAGCTCCTCCAAACATTTTATCACGCAAGAACAAACATGACCGATTTTCTCCAGCTTCCCCAATGCAATGTGGTTACGCGAATTTTCTGCAATGTTTGGAAAATCCGACTTTTTACCACCCTTTTCTTTCCATGAAGCTCTTGGGGTGTACTTGTTTCGAGTTTACCTTCTTTTTTTTTATTTGGAGCACTCAAAATCCAACAAGGAGAATCGTTTATATTTAATGTGGTGGTGGTATTTGTACATTTATTTATTTCACTTGGATTGATGTGCTGATTTTGATGTGGTTTTGGAAGCTTTGCAGGTTTGTGTCCTTTTGGGAGTGTTGACAGAGTGACATTTGTGAATGAATGAATTTTCATAATCTGGCTTCGTCATGCAAACTGGATAAATTTTGAGAGGCTTCACTCCAAATTTGGTACTATCTAGTTTTGAAATATCGTGACATTCGTGCATAATCTAAAAAACTAAAAACTAAAAACTAAAAACTAAAAACTAAAAACTAAAAACTAAAAACTAAAAACTAAAAACTAAAAACTAAAAACTAAAAACTAAAAACTAAAAACTAAAAACTAAAAACTAAAAACTAAAAACTAAAAACTAAAAACTAAAAACTAAAAACTAAAAACTAAAAACTAAAAACTAAAAACTAAAAACTAAAAACTAAAAACTAAAAACTAAAAACTAAAAACTAAAAACTAAAACTAAAAACTAAAAACTAAAAACTAAAAACTAAAAACTAAAAACTAAAAACTAAAACTAAAAACTAAAACTAAAAACTAAAAACTAAAAACTAAAAACTAAAAACTAAAAACTAAAAACTAAAAACTAAAAACTAAAAACTAAAAACTAAAAACTAAAAACTAAAAACTAAAAACTAAAAACTAAAAACTAAAAACTAAAAACTAAAAACTAAAAGCTCTTAACTAGAACAAAAAAAAAAACAAAAAAATACATATTTTTTTATGGAATTGCAGCATAAAATGGATGGTGGAAAAACACTAGGTGTCACCTAGGATTATCCAAAATCTCCCATATTTTCATTTCATTCTAGTCATGGTTGGTCAATACAATGTCCCGTTAAGAATTTCAGCAAAATCAATGCAGACTTACTAATTTTGTTACACGTGCGCTTCCAAGTGAGCTTCCCACTCACGGACTTCAACATCAAGTACGGAGCACCCGCAGTGAAAAGCTCTCTTTTTCGATAATGTGGATAACGTGGAGCTAGAAGCCAGAAGGCATCAAGTAACACAGCACACGGAACACGAAATGATGCCGATGTTCTACACCATTCAGTAATGCATCCTAAACTTTAGCATGTATATGGCCCTTCCCATCCAACGTACCCTGGTTGAACTTCCAGCTTTCCAAAATCAAATGTGGATCTCAGCATCTTAAATAGGATATGAAAGTAATAACAGTCGTTGCTCAAAAAATGGTTTTGATCTAACGGCTCCAGCATTGATTTGAATTCGTCTTGAGGTCTATATGCTTGAGAAGTAGTTTAGGGTTATGGAGGCGATAAGCAGGAATTCAATAGTTGTGATCAACGATTGCCTTTACTACAGGCAAGGTTGTCTTCTAATTGCATTATGCGGTAGCATTTTTCCATCCCTGTGGATCGTTAGAGGTACATTCGTTTTGAATTCTTACTTTATTTAGGGCAGCAACAGTTACAACTCTAGCGAAGTCAGGCTTGACTGATCAAATTTTAATCCAAAAAATCATTAGTTTTTTCACATTTTTTTTTCTTTTGCTCTGCAGAATTCATTAACATTACTTTTTCCTGGTTTTTCCCCTTGCCTCAGACTCGACAAACCAACGACCCAAACAGCGCCGAGCAGCAACAACAGAGCGAACCCGAATCGAACCAAAGCAGCACGCACCAGAGCAGCAGCCACAGCTACCAGCAGCCGTCGTCAACGCAGCACCGGTTGGCCGGATCTCCGTCGAGCAGTGCCAACGCGAGTCCCGTGATCGGCCGGAACATGCCCCGCCACCAGCACCAGGACACCGCACCCAGTGACGATGGGACCTCGAGCAGTCTGGACGGGAGTGTCTTTGCCGCCGACGGAACTCCGACCGCTTCGGGGGCGTTGGCCAGGACGCGCCGCTCGCAGACCTCGGAATCGATCACCTCCAGCAACTTTAACTACAGTTTGAACCGGAGGTTCATCTCCAAAAACCAGATGAAGGAGTTCCGGGAGGCGTTCCGGCTGTTTGACAAGGACAACGACGGGTCGATCACGAAGGAGGAGCTGGGCACGGTGATGCGATCACTGGGGCAGTTTGCCCGTGTCGAGGAACTGCAGGAGATGCTGCTGGAGATTGACGTCGATGGTAGGTTCAAAAACTAGACGGCATGCTGTGATCATGAAACACATTTTTTTTTCTTTCCCCTTAGGTGATGGCAACGTCAGCTTCGAGGAGTTTGTCGACATCATGTCCAACATGACCGACACGGTGGCGGAGGCATCCGCCGACCAGGAGGAGCGCGAACTCCGGGATGCGTTCCGCGTGTTTGACAAGCACAACCGGGGCTACATCACGGCGTCGGATCTGCGGGCGGTTCTGCAGTGTCTGGGAGAAGATTTGGACGAGGAAGAAAGTTAGTTCGGAGATCTTTTACTCTACCAATGACTAATTTTGCCGTCTTTTCCAGTCGAAGACATGATCAAGGAGGTGGACGTCGACGGCGATGGACGGATCGACTTTTACGAGTTTGTGCACGCCCTCGGAGAGCCGGAAGATTCACAGGAGAACGACGACGAGGAGGACCCCCTGTCACCTCCGTCACTGTCGTGTGACGTAAACGCCTAAACGTCAGCATTCCTAATTCGAAAAAGGGTTAAATTTGATAGAAGAGAAAAAAAACAGCAACAAACAAACGATATCACATATTTACTATCTTGAGCAAATATTTCGCTTACTCGTAATTGTAATTCCTCTTGAAAGTTACAAACAAAAAAAAATCAAACAACATTTTGCTGATACGAGAGAATCAATATGATAAATTACCAAAACAAATCTAAGAAACGGTAGTATAGTGTATGCAAACATATCAAAGTTATCAACAGAAAAACCAAATCGCTAACCAATTTCGAACAGAATCCGCAAAATAAAAAACAATGCAATACACATGAACTTATCAGAATTTTAAGCGAACCAAATCCAGAACGAAACATTCATCAAATCAAAAAAGTAAGAAAAATAACTAAACCATAAACTAAGAACATTCAATACCACTATCAATGTTGTGAACTTGAAATTTTTAAATTATCGATTTTTGCAATCTTTAACTGTTTTTAAAAGTCAAAGTCATACGCTAGTAGAACACACACACATAGTGCGAGGGAATGTAATTTTTAGCTCGAGAAGGGATTGGAGAAGAAAAGGAGTGAAACCAAGCATTGCGGAGAAAAAATTTAACATCAACTTTTACAAACTCTTTAATATATTGTTACATAAGCGCCAGTGTACAATCTTTAAACATACCATGTTGGATAATAAACATTAAAACTATGTATTACTGTCAATGTTGGGTGGAAAATGTCTCAAAGCTAGTAGTATCACATTGCCTTTTTATATATACAAAATGATTTTTTTTCTAATATTTGATCACCGCCATCTTGAATTTAAAAATTCTAAATCACTTTATCGTAATTCAGTGGTCATACTGAGGCACGACAATCAAAAATATTAGAGCAAAAAAAAATGTTTTTCGTGACTCGGTTATTCGAAGTGAAGCCGTTGCATTTTTTTTTAAGTTATTGAAGTATGCTGAAAAAGGCATGAAATTGGAACAAATTGGGAAAATGTTTCTCTAAAAATAAGCTAGTCAACGACAAATACTCTTCCATAATTTCATTGCTTATTTATTACTTCACATTAAATGCTTTCAAATCTTCACTTCCTAACCTCAAAATAAATTCAAACCCTCCAACACCCCCTGCACTTACCGACTGAGCAGCTCCTTGGGCATGTGGCCGGTTTCGCCGAGCGTCCGCAGCGTCACCCTCCCGTCGTCCATGACTGAAATCCACAAACTTCGCAGCTTCCTAATTTTTTCATATTTTTTTCATTTTAAAGTTTTTCTAAATTCAAGATGCTATAAAATTTGTAATTAATATTTTTTTTAATATATTCGAAATTTGATATTTGATTTGCCTTGGTTCAACAGCTGTGGAGACACCCTAATAAAACCGCCAAGGAGAGAAGCTGCCCTAACGATTCAACATACCTGCAACGGTTCGTTCTCGAGCACAAACGCTCCGGCAACGCCATGTGATCCGTGTCCGTGACCATGACCGCGACCCCACCTCCAACTTGCGACGCCTGATAGTGGTGGTGCGGCCCTCCGTGATGCACGTGGTGATGCCCTCCGCCAACCAATCCGTGACTAATCACATGGTGCCCACGGTGATGATTCTGGACGCCACTTCCGGCACCTCCACCAGCACCACTCGAGCTCCACTGGTTGCTGCCGTACGAATCGTTAAACAGCGAGTACTCGTGCGCCTGCGCATTCGCGTGAAGGTTGTTGTTGATCCGATTGGGGCTGGGGTAGTTGGACTGCGTTGACAGAGTGTTGCTGGCCGTTGGCGTTGTTCGTGTTGTTTATTTTGCGTCACTTTCTATTCCGTTTATCAACAGAGCATCTTTTACATACTCTTTGAATATTTCGCAACCACTGCCTTCCCAACCTGGATGCGGTTTGACGAAATAGTCAAATGTGGTGGAATTCGTTGGGGGTGTTTTATTTTCCATTATCCAGTAATTTAACACTGTACACTGCTTACCAACGAAGGACGCGGTGGCTTTCCAAAAGGCAGTATAGGTACTGCTACATTGTTGGGCCCGTTGACGTCGTAATGGACATATTTTGAAGATCCATCTGCCGCTGTCAACAAAACGTGCATTCTCCCCTTCAAAACGATTGTGTAGTCACATTTCATGGCTATTTATCTGATGAACATTTCTTTGTTCTTATTGATTGTTCTATTCAAAACTGACTTTCGATGTAAATATTGATAAGGTCGTTCGCCTTAGGATCAAATCCTACGTCTACAGCCGTAACTGAATGTCCCAGATCATGACCCGGTCGCTGGTTACCTTTCAGGGATGATCTGAACATTTTTTTACAGCTTTTGCTCCGGTATAACTGTTTGATCTTGACAAACCTTGCACCCTATCCCACAGCATTCCGCTTGGTGTCAACACATGGCGCGTTATAATTGGTGATTTGTCGACCGTGCTGTATATTGTCCGTTTCTTTCAAACGTACACGCCGCAGTACCCGCATAGTCAACAACCATACAGTCACCATTTGTCGAATGATTTTTCCTAAATGATCTTAATAATACACCAAATAGGGTGCAACCGTACATTTTCCATTCCCCAAACAATCCTACAATTTATTAAATAGGTCGTTAGGTAATGTTACAATACATTTTTACAAGGGATTTTTTTCGTGGATCATAGTCATACCCTACCCCAAACTGTTCAATTCTTATTTTATGTGAACCGTACCACAAATTAATAAAATATGATTTTAAATGGTGAACTGCTTTACCGACACTTACCGACACCATTTGAAAAGGGAGGAGCCAAAAATAATCACGCAAGTGAATGCTCAAGACTTTTTGGCAGCACTGCCATACATTTTGTTTTGAATATTACTTTCGGCAAAACTGCCAACACTGCTGCACAAAACGTCATCAAATCAAAACAGTTCAAAACGAAAACTTGCCAGTTTCATTTTTTCTAAAGCAGTTTGGTTTGGTTTTTCGAAATTTAAAGAAACAGCGATTTACGGTACGGTAATTTTAAACAGTTATAATTTAAATTTGATTTTGATTGTGATTTTAACAGCTTTCAGCAAAATGGAAACCTACGAAGACTACACGGACGAGGAACGTCTGGAATGTTTCGACAACGACGAGACCGATGCCCAGGTCAACGACCAGAACGCGATTGATTATGATCTTGATCTAGGAGATACACAAATGGAGGAGGACCCGATTGCAACCGGAAGTGATGGTGACGTTGCCTCTGCTGGTGAGGAGGACGTGAATGCCACCTTAGAAGAAGGGACGCACAAATTTAGATTTCTGGCCAATTTCTTCGTGAAAAACTATACACGTCAGAAAAATGGGATTTGCATTAATGCAAAAAAAACATTCCAGAGATCGTTGCTGGAAACTCGGTTCCGGAGGTGGTGCAATGTATATGGGATGTTGTGAAACCATATTTGCGTCGTGAGGTTGACGTGGCTGAGGCCAACGGAATCGAAGTGAGCTGGTCCGCCAAGTTGGAACCAGACCTACGTGACATAGAAAAGTTTGTGTGGCTCAAGGACGTCAAGCGAAAGAGCGTGATTAGGATCGATGCATTGGGGGAGGGACGCATGCTGCTAAATTGGCGCGACAAAACGATGCTCGTTTTTGCTTTCGCGTACTCTACGTCGATCAATTCGCTGGCAATTTGGGAAAAAATGAATAAGCATCTCCTCCAGCCATCGGACTGCGATCGGTCTGGCGCTCCGTCAAACGTTGAGCTCAACGAACTTGTGCAGGAACTGATGGAAAAAAATCAACACCTTGAAGCACATCACTCAGCCTGGATCCAGTGGGCTACATCAATCCAGAGTTCGCCAGCAGATGAGCAACAAGAACTCAAGGAACGGCTGCCGCCAGCCTCGATGCGGGGAATGTTCTTCTCACTGCCAACCTCCGAAGGCAGTCGCCTTGAAAGTACGCGTCAGGGATTGATCGTGGCCGAGAACATTCTTGACAACCTGGAGCCAACTGTCAAGATCCTCGAAGATCACGGCAACCATCTCATGAGTGTGGCGTTCGAGATAAAGAACTCAGCACATGCTCTGGCTGAAAAGTTCAGTTTGTGTCGTGCTATGCTGCAGGGTATGAAAATGACCACGGCCCCGGAGGAGACGACACTGAGCCAGTCTCACCGTGATGCAGTTGGAGATATGCTGGATTTCGAGCACGGTCGAAAGAAGTAACTCAACTGGCTCAACTCGGAATCTTGCTATTTTTCGTTTTTCTCATTTTTATTGTCCATTGTTATTCGATATTACTGAATAAATAACTACACAAAAGTGCTTTAATCTTTTTATTGATGATATCAAATCCAACATTGCTTATCAGAAAATAATCTTAATCTTATTTGTCAATAGTATCAAATCCATATTCACTCAATGGCTGTTTCAATGCGACAGTCGGGTCAAATGTTCCTCCATACAAATAACCGCATTTTTTGAACAAATTAGTGCAATCAAAGCGAGCAAATCTGGTCAAGCTTTCGGTGACGGTAATAGATAGTGGTTTTTTTGAGTTCTCGATGTAGTACCTTTAAAGGTCTCGTTTTGCCAGGCCGAAAACCACTTCTATCGGATTAAACATGGGACAATAAGCGGGAAGAAAAACTGGTAAAATTCCCAACGACCTCAAATACATGATAATATGTTTGTCACAATGAATCCTGGCGCCATCCATTATCCAAATGGAATGGCGGCCAGGATATTGTGAAACTTTACCACTGTGCGCAAACTTTTGAATACAATCGAAAAATTTTTGACGTGTGAATGTTCCCTCTGTTCGATACGACTCCAGCATTCCGGTTTGCCCAAGAAAACATAAGTAGGATTCTCTTGGACGTCTCTTAAATTCTCCTTTAACAATAACCTAGAAAGAAACATTTTTTTAAAATAATTATAAAAATAGATAGATAAAAGATGATAAGTCGTACCTTTTTCCCTTTAACACCATAACCCTTATTGCGCAGCATGTCTCGAGAATCGTAGGACACTTCATCGAGGAATACGAGCTGATGGAAGTGCCATTGGAAAGAGTCCATCTCGTCCGCAAACTTTTGTATGTTAGATTTTCGAATTTGTATTGCTCTGCGTTCGATTGTTTTCCAGGTCAATCCAGATGCGTGTAAAATTTTTACTACCGACGCCCGGCTGATTGAATAATTGAAGTGTCTCTGGAATCGACGGCACGCCTCGTCTAAGTACAAAACCGGTTCCTTGTAGTACAAATCCAGCAACCACTGCCGCTGGCGTGCACCAAACCGTCGATAAACCTGCTTCCTCTGCTTCCTCGTGAAAGTTCCCTCACTGTTATACTTCCGGATCCATTTGCATACAACCGATTTGGACTTTCCAAAAATCTTGGCCAGAGTGGAACGATCAAATCCAAGAAAAAAAAGGCGTACAGGCAGTGAAAGATTGTATTTACACTGGCTTGCCGGTGCCGCACATTATTAAACACTTCAGAGTGGTCCATTTTCAACAATTAATCTAATTTATTAAACAAAAATTGTAAATTTTGATCGAGAAAACAAACCGCGGAAAAAATACCTCTACTACTTTGCTCTGCGCGACATTTAATTTGACAGATCGTAGAAAACTAGAACTGTCAAACGCAGCCACGCATTTGGTCAAAGTGCGGCGCGTCGTTTCGAGGCTGGTATGCCGCGTGTCTTTTTCGGGAATACGCGCAATAACACGTCGTATAGTCCTTTTGCTACGAACTGGTATGGCAGTGGAAACTCGTGCCCCAAAACAACGTGATCTGCTCTACAGAAAACATTTGGTGATGGGAGCGTAACTGTTGGTCTCGTGGAACTTGGTTGATTTTAACATCAATCCCTTCCCTACTAACCCCGAGTAGGCCGCGGGTAATCGGCTCCCCTCCCACTAACATTTACACACAAGATCCTCTGTAATTATTAAGTTTTTTGTAATTACAAAAGCCGACTCGGTCCTAACCAGGTCCCAGTACCGAAAAGGACCTAATAAAAATAATTTTATGAAAAAAAAAAAAACTTGGTTGATATATCTTAACGGTCGGTTGTTGACATAGAAGATTCATATTGGTGAGATCCGGCAACGGTGGCAATTTTGTCAATGGTAGCATATCCGGAATGGTGTCTTCATCTATATGCTTAAAGTAATTTCCTACAAGTTTGTCTTGGACCACAGTAATTTTTAAATTGCAAAATACAAAAATATTTAAATACCTTACGCCCTTCTCAAATGTTATTTTCGAGTACTATTGGCTCCATATACACAAAAATGGCTTATATAGGCCTAGGATAACATGTCTAAAAACTTTCATTGAAATCGGAGAGGGTCGGGTACAAAAGTACCAGAAAAATTCCTGATTTGAGCTGGAATTGCTCTAAAATCAAACTTTCGGTGGCTATATCTTGTAAACGGAGCCCTTTATCAAAAAATCTGTAAAGTACTTTTCGATTGCAAATTCAATTTTGCATTAAAAAATAATGTCAAACTTGTTTTTGCGTGAAACTTCATTTTTTCGTTCGTTCGGCAAATGTTCCTCCATCGGAACACCCTGTTACGTAATAAAAGAAAGCTCCTTTCGTGGATTTTTCGTGCAATCTGTGCAAAATTTTACACAGATCTTTGTTATCTGGATTTTGCGTGTAGAAAAAGCACATTGTGTATTCTTTTTCTCAAACGTACGAAACGCTCTCGATTTTCCTTCGGAAGGTTTCGGTTCCGTGGCCGTTCCGGACATGGATAACGTGGACCAAGTTGTAGGCGGACCGGCGGAGGCTTCGCAACCGATACCGGTGGTTGAGAAGGAGGCTGAAAAGCTGTGAGTTAATTCTAAACAGAATTTGAACGAACTTTTGACGTAGGTGCCGCAGGGGGTAATAAATCGATTATTGTATTGCGAATTTTGCACTTTACTAGAGTCTTGCGCAATTATTTTCATCACAGTATTTTTTCATCACAGTGATTTTTCTTCACAGTGATGACGAAGATATCCGTTGCTATGGCAGGCTGTTTATTTATTTATTTTTGGAAGTTCAGAAAGCTCGTCCAGCCCAGAGAAAGTGTTTGGGACCGTCTAAGTAATTAAAGAGTCAACGAATTGTTCCGACCGTGGAATCGTGGTCTTCGGTGTCGGGATGCAGCGGTGATGCGCCGGCATCTTGGCCTACGGTGGATCTTTGCAGTCAAAAACGGCTGATGGCAGTTGTTGCTGCTTCGGGCAGGATTCCGCTGCCGGATGTCGAGCGGGCGTAGCTGGATTTTCACGCGGCTAGGCGTCTTTCCTCAGTGACGGTATCGGCCAACCCAGCACCTGGCTGATCCGGTTGAACCGAGAGGGAACTTCCTTTACGATGATGGCGCGTTTCGCGCCAGAGTTGAAGATGGTCCTTGACGTTCGATGCATGCAATGACCACTGCGCACTCACATGCCTGGACCGACCAAAAACCGTAGGTTGCAGAGGTCCTACGGATTAATTTCTTACGCCGGGACACTTTCTCTTCCATAATGCAGAGCGTGACCAGTACGAAAACAGGACTGACACTGGGACACTCGACTAACCACACGGACGCCTGAATGGCCTAAGACTCCGATCTTTGGAATCGGTGATAAAACTCCGCATCTCTCTCCTAATCTATCCAGAGGGAAACATGCAATCTCGACACAGCGCTGTCGAGCCTGTCTTAATTGCAGCGGTACGCAAATCCCTTCGCTGCTAGTGTAGGGTGTAATGTGTAATGAGGAATTAAGTTAAAAAGTAAAGGTTCGTTCAAGAAATGTGACTAACGGTTACAAGATGGCCGATATAATTGTGCCCTCGAGCTAATTAGAAAAAATAACCAGTAAAAAAAACCCAAAAGTGTCAACTACAAGAATCGATCCAAGGACCTTAAACAGACCATCTCTATGACTTAACTGCCTCGGCCACCACATCTTGATGACTAGATTGTGGTCAGACGTCGATGTATTGCACTTGTTTTGTTTTGATGGTGTGATGAAAATTCGGTTTGCCAACTGTGATGAAAATTATCCCGCAGCACTCTAGCGCGGTGCAAAGTGCGCAAAGTTGACAGTTCTCTGTCCTGCAAAGCAGTGTGATGAAAAAATCTAGGCCTAGCACGATTGACACAAAACTCTAGAAATTGCTGCAAGGCGCAATAATTAAGAATAACTCTTTCGTAACCAATCCGAGCCCTGAAAAGGGCTATTTAATGTTTGATGTTGACCAAAATCTCAAAGAATTGCTCTGAGGGTTTGTTCAAATATTACGTCCAGAGATTTTCGGAATTTTAGACCCCCCCCCCCTCCTCCCCCCTGTCACGCACTTTTCCTTTACGTTCAACATGGGCTGTTACAAAGTCCAGACCCCCCCCCCCCCTCCCCTATTTATGGACGTAATTTTTGAACGAACCCTGAAGCTTTAAACATTTTTCAAAGTTGGTGGTCTTTAAAGTGATAGGTTTTTAATTATTTTTAATCCCAGAGCAAATGGTGGTTCATTTTGAACCCCCGCTCTCTTTCCTTCAATCAATCTAATAGATTAAGAGTTTGCATTTTATTGGATTATTTTTATGTTCCAGTGACGCTGATGATGAACAACTGCCGGGTTGCGTAAACGAACTGTCCACGGAAAGAGTATTGCTCGTTATCACGACATTGTTCGAAAACGTTGACGGCAATGTTGGTGTAATAGTTAATGAAAATGAGTAAGTATTTTGAAAGCATGGGAAATTCAAAATAACAGCGCAATTTGTTAAAGCCTAGTTGACGTCATTGATTAATGACGATTTCCATAACTTTACAAGGAATGGGAACTCAATATTTTCCTCCCAGACCTTTTTCAAAACTCATGTAGATCGTGCAGCACTCGTTCCCCTCTGTACTTCGGGTATTCTTCAATTGGGTACTAAAGCCCTATGTCAATTTTTATGTACAACGGTAAAAAACACGATTAAAAACCATTTCTGATCACTTTTTTGAGCATGAGCATGCGCATGAGAGATCACCCATGGTTGCCCCTCCGTTGCTGAACAGAACCGTAATATCCTTTCAGCACTACTGATTATAGGCTTCGACGATCTAATGGTGTTTCCCTTATCAACAGCATGTATGAATGCGCTGAAAAGATAAAACACCATGATTGCTAAAGCTAGATCAGTTGCGAATAGGTAACAGTCATTGGCCACCAACGGCGCCCGCCATGTCAGTTTGTAGACCTCGATTTTAAGGGACGGGAATGTTAGTTAGCGCAGGTTGCTACTAGGGCAGCTGATTTACTCTGTGCTTACACCCCACGAGCGCCAGGAACCTGAAAACTTGTTAGTAGGATAGGGTGTTTGGTCAGGATTCATCATAGAGGATGATGATGCGACCCAAAATCATAGTGTTTGTGTAACGGTATTTTGTTTTATTCTCAAGGCAAGCAATCGGATGCTGCGGATGAGACATTTCCCGTTTAACTGTTGTTAAATTTTAAATGAAATGGTTTAGTCTTAGACAGCCGGCTGTGGAAAGATAGAACCAAAATCATATGAAATTAATGAATGAAGGATTGAACAGTGCAATTTTTAACTTGAGATGATTTAACGAGTTTTAAATGATTGATGTTTAGTGAGGTACTGGTTAACGATGCGAACGACGAGTTACAATGTTTATCGAACTGAAATGGTATGATAAGGTTTTGTTGTTGTTGCACACCGACAACGGACGCAAAAAATTTTGCGACCCAACGAAAAGGCATCGCAAATCGAACTGGCTAACTGTCATCGGGACAGCCAGAGCCAGCCGGACCTTCACACGCACGCGAAAGGAAGCATAGCATAGCATAGAGTTATCTACGTGCGCATGTATTGCGTGTACGTACACGAAAAAAAGTGAGGTTAAATTTTGTACCCGACAGCAAAACAAATGGCGTGCTAGTGTTCGTGAGAACGGGCTTAGATAACTCTATTGGTGTCTACCCGTAGCTGCTACTTCGTTATTGACCAGGACCCCCAAACATTGCTCCGTGGACCACAGATGAAAAGTAGGAACCAATTATCACCCCTTCGCAATTTTCAAAGGTCCCTATCGTGCTGATCAATACCGACGCCGGCCACGACCAGTGGTAAGAACACGGGGAATTCGACCGCGATTCTCCAGAAATACTCCGTCGGCGTGCCTTCCGATCAACGGTGATGTAGGAAGGGCTTCATTCATTAAAATTATTTTATATAAGCCTTAAAACATATCCGTCGACGTACCTTCCGATCCTCGATGATATGGAAAGGACTTAATCCAGCAATACGACTTGCTTGTCTCAAAAAACAAAAATCGGATCGATTCTATCGAAAACTATATAAAGAGAACAAAAATAAAATTCATTGGCCAACGAACGCGCGAACAAAAAATAAATGAAAAAAGAAGAAGAAGAAATCCAATCACCCCATGCACTCGAACAGCGACACAAAAGAGACGGAAAATAACACGAAAAAACAGGACTGAGCGTCCACACAGGCACCGCACTACTGAATCAGAGCTGAAAATGTCAGGGGTCCTGACGCGAAAATCGGCGACGCATACACGATTTTTTCAGATCCATTCACTGAACCGCAAAACCGTGACATAAACAAACCCGACTCAGTCGTGAGTGCCCTAGCTCACTGAGCAGCTGCAATGCGAGGCAGTAGTCGACCAACGCTCATTCGACGTTGCACGCACACACATAAAGAAACAAGTTTTTACACAAAAAGTTGGTATTTATGCGTGGAAATGTAATTTTAAATATAAGTTATGGTTGTTTTAAGTGTTTTGCACAGTCTAGAACCATTCAATTGTTTAAAAATAGTCAAAATAGTGTTTAGAGAGGATTTTACGAGTCAGTCATACGACACGAATTGAGTGAGTGTAGCTCATTTTTTCACGTCTCTCATTCTCCAGCAGCCGACCGGCACGAGTCAGGCGGCAGTGGTTGAACGGACACAGGCTTACAGTCAGATGCTAGCAGTGAACTGAGATTTTGGTTTGCTTCATGTGTACGCTGGGTTGGAAACATTTTGCAGGCCTGCTACTGATGCCATTGTTTAATTATAATGACCAATCACCATGCACTCGAACAGCGACACAAAAGAGACGGAAAATAACACGAAAAAACAGGACTGAGCGTCCACACAGGCACCGCACTACTGATGCCATTTCTGATCACTTTTTTTTCATTTTAACGCAAAATTTTTTTTTGACGAGACAACTTTTTTTCGATGGATCAACTATGGTCCCCTTGGAACGAGCTGTCAAGTAGGAGCTTTTGTGTCAAGAAGGACCGCGAGGTTAATTTTTCAAAATTGATTTAAAAATCAATTTTAAACTTTTTGTGGTCGTACAAAGGGTCATTGTACTCAGAAAAATAAGCTTTATCGCTGTAATCAATAATATCACCAATCTAAGCTTCATTTTAGGACCCAATTCAATTCAATTCATTTTATTTACCGAAATGACAATTTTACATCTTGTGTAATTGGCTGGTTCATAGAGATTTGGTGTTCCTTGCAACTATTTCTTTTACATTTACCGCTTGGTTACAGAAGGTTCTTTAAATGCAATTAAACAAAACCTAGGGAAAATTTGGCCAAAAAACCTAGTGAGATCGAAAGTTGGGGTTCCTTGAAACTAATATCACAGACGAGTGGTGGGGTTGAGTTCCGCTCCATTACAGGGGAAGGATGGCTTCTATCAGTTCTATGAAATGAATTGATTTTCAAAATTAGCAATCTAACCTCAATCTCGCGTTTTTAATCCGGATCTCAGAATTGCAATGCAACTTAGCAAAAAATAAATAAAAAAAAGTCAATCGATAAAAGTTTTTATTTATTACCTCCTGTTAACTTTATTTTAATCCAAAAGATCAATTTTTATTTAAAAAAAAATCATAAAATAGTTTTACTCCCATTTGCACTAATCGCGCAAAAACGTAAACGTAACCTTATGGCGTAGATGGCGCATCAAGTTTTTAGCTTTGGGTTTGGGATCCTATTCTTATTATTTTGGCTCCAAGATTGTCACAGCCGGCTGTCTAAGATTGAATCATTTATGCTAAACTCAACACAAAATAACCGGGAATAGTCTCATTCGCATTGGTTTTGAACGCCTAATACAGACCTGCCCAACGTCCGGCCCGTGAAGTTATTTCGTCCGGCCCGCGAAGGCTTTTTAAAATATTTCTATGGGCTGGTCAGCTGGTCAGGTTGTTCATGAAGTATTAAATTAATAAAATTATTGTCTGAATTAAACAAATAAGCTTAAGATCAATTTGAATCTTCATATTTGAATTTCATTCTTATAATTTTTATATTGATTTTTTTAACTGAAAAAATTGTGCAGGAAAACAAAATAATCCATTTCGTAAAATTGTGAAATTGATGTAAAAACTTGGATTGTTGTCTTAAAATTAACAAAAAGAGACTAAATGTTATTTGTTTCAGTTTTGACTGTGTTTACTTGAATTTGAAGTTTTTTTTCTATTTTCTTTTTTTTTAATAAATAAGTAAGCAAAATTAATGTATTTTTTATGTTTTTCAAATATTGAGAAATGTATCAAAAACTTGAAAAAATTACAACGATCATTTAAATTTTTAAAATCAAGGTATATGAATCTTATTAGCAACACTAGTTCTTTTATGTATTTGCTTTAAAATTGAAAAAATGTGTTTACTTTTTCAACTTTTATCAAATATTAATTCCGGGCCGTCACTGCTTCAGAAAAATCAGTACTTGCCCGCTGGGCCAAAAGGTTGGGCACCCCTGAGTAGGTAAATAGTAGTATTGGACCTTTTTCGTGGACTGACCACAAACCGAACGGCCCGAGTTCCCCCTGGGATGTTCCGGGACACAGTGTGACGTGTAGCCCTCGGAACTTTCCAACTGTCGCGGCTTGCAACAGGCTTTGACAGGTTGCGCTCGTATTGTAGAGTAGTTGTCATCATTAAACATTTTCATTTTTAGACTCGAAAATCACCAGGGCCATAAAGAAAAAGGATCGTTGTGGAGTGGGGTGAAAAATTGGGCAAATGTGCTAAAATTCCCAGATTTTATTGAAGCCATTTGTCCAATGGACCGAGTAGCCGTGGCGGAGCAGCAGCGCACTGATGTAAGGATGTTCCAGAGCTTTACAAACATGACATATTGCAGATACTGTCCGCATGCAGTAATTCGTTCCCGAATCCATTCGGAAGTTTTTCCGAAAAAAAATGTATGCACAGAGACCTCTGCACCAGGTGCAACAAAGTGTTTACCTGCGAGCAGTGATCGAGATGATCGATCCGACCAAAAGAGCTGCAATACAATTTGCTTCACTTCTACCTACAAACAAACTGCTGGACCGTGTTTGGAAGGCTACTACTATGATAAACCTCAGCAACCACACCCGCGACATTAACTGGAAAGATGTTCGAGCAGGGACTATCTTCGTTGCCATCATGCCTTGCTGCATGAATCAGGAAAAAAAAAATTCCAAGGCTTGATTTGTATGAGAAGTTGGAGTACAAAAATTGCGTCAACGACTTCTTTGCATCCGGATATAAATGTGTTTGGACCGGGGATACTAAGAAGGTTATTGCAATAATCTTTCCGAAATGCTCAGTAGTGATGGAAACTAATCCAGAAGCTGGCGGAATCCAGGAAGACTACCAGGAGTTCAAGAAGTTCGATGGAGAATACCTATGTCCTGACTGCCCGTACCGAACAATCACAAGAAGAGATACAAAAATTGTGCAACAATACCAAGCTGCTCAATCTGCAATCAACTTCTTCCAGGCAGAGCTCTTCATACCTGTAGAAAACTACCTGACAAACGTAGAGATTGTGAGCGATGTGGCTATGTTTTTGCTAATAGCCATGAACGAAAACGACATCTGAGACGCAATGGAAAAATGTGTAGTTTAAACAGCAACATTTTACACTACACTAAATTAGTCGAGCAGAAGCAGCGAGAAGACGAGGGGCAGGTTATATTTGAATTTGAAATTCCATCATTGCCTGATTGCTTCGAGAATGCGCTACTCCCCAGCCCTGCTTGGCAGAACCAGGACGCGGCCGATGATGGTCATCCCGAGGTGGCGGACGAGAGCGAGGAGCAGGAACTGCAGGAAGTGGCAGAGTCCATGGAAAACCTGCTGAGTCTGAGGCAGAAGCGGATCAGGGCAAGCAGGACCAGGACGAGGCCGAAAACCTGCAGCCCCTCAGCTCGTACTCCTGTTGTGAAAAGTACCCCTGGTACCATGGCTCAATCTCGCTAAACGCATCTGTACGACTGCTCAGCTCTGGCATCAACGGAAGCTTCCTAGTGCGCGATACTGAAAGCTCACCTGGTCAGCGCAGTATCAGCCTGCGGTACGAAGGACGCGTCTACCACTACCGTATATCTGAGGACTCGAATAGAAAAGTGTACCTAAATGCAGAAGCTAAATTCAACACACTCGCTGAGCTAGTCCATTACTACAGCGTCCTGCACAAGGGCCAGGGACTGATTACGGCCTTTCTATACCCGGTACCAAAGGAACAACATCCCACGGTGTTCCCCTTGAGTCCCGAGCCGGACGAGTGGGAAATATGCCGGACGGACTTCATGATAAAGCAGAAGATAGGCGGTGCTCAGTACGGTAAGGTGTTCGAAGCAATGTGAAAACGGTGCGGTAAAACGGTGGCGGTCAAGACGTCGAAGGACCCAAAGGCGCTGATAAACTTCCTCAAGGAAGCGGCCATAATGAAGGATTTGAAGCATCCAAACCTTGTACAGCTGATGTTCACCTTTGCTCGAAACTGTAGCAACTGTAGTCTCTCTTGTTTAATTACAGGTGTGTGCACGTGCGAACCTCCGTATTACCTTATCATCGAGTTGATGAGCCACGGTAACCTAGTCGACTTCTTGCGCTCGGCGGCGGCGGCCGTGCCACTGTTGTACACTCAGATCGCGTCCGGTATGAACTACCAGGAGAACCGCAAAATTATCCACCTCGATCTAGCGGCACGAAATTGTCTTGTTGGCGATAACTACCTTGTCAAGGTGGCCGACTTCGGACTGGCCGTACTGATGCAAGACGACTCGTACTCGGCCCATACCGGCGATAAGTTTGCGATCAAGTGGACCGCCCGGAGGGCTTAGCGCATAACAAATTCAGCCCTAAATCGGATGTGTGGGCGTTTGGTGTGCTGCTGTGGGAGATTGCAACGTACGGAATGTTGCCGTACCCAGGGATCGATCGGACCGAATTGTACCACCAGCTGGAATCGGGCTATCGGATGGAGCGACCACAGGGATGCACGCAAGAAGTATACGAGCTGATGCGAAAGTGCTGGCAGTGGAACTTTCAGGACAGGCCAACCTTCAAAACCATACTCCACGACTTAGAACACATGTTAATGTCGAGGTCAAGGTGGTTGATAAGCAGGTTCAAGTAGAACAACAATTGAACAGTTGGGTCAGAAGTAGTGTTCCGACGCGGCGCAGCAAATGTCGCCGTAGCAACCCCCCGGCTGGGTCGGTCATCAGCAGGGATGCCACTTGTTTTTTTTAAATGTCTGTAAAAAAGTCTGTGTATGTCTGTGCATTTGTCTAAAATTTAAATTTTTCAATTCACAGTCATTGAAATCCATCAGAAATTGCGTTTTTATGAATTTGAAGACTATAAAATAAGTTTCGACAAAAAAGATTACAAAATAATAATTTAATGAAGTTTTTTAAAAGTCTGTGCACCTCAAAAAATGTCTGACACAAGCTCAAAAGTCTGTGAAACACAGACAAATCTGTGTATCTGGCATCCCTGGTCATCAGCTCCCTTAAGGCATCTCCAGCGCTGGGGTGCAAATCAAATTTGCACCCGGCTCATGAATACCGAGATCAAATTTGCCACCTTGAAAAAACTCCGTCATCCCCACCGCTAGGGTAGCATGTTTGCCACCGAAACAAGCCCACCGCGGGGGGCAAAAATGGGTTTTTATCATTTTTTGCTCTCGTTAACCTTCAAAATCAAAAATTATGTGTTGATTCATGCCTAGAAATGTTAAAAGTTTATTAAACTTTTTAATCCTATTGAAAATTTCAAAGAATTTCATTTTTCGAAAATGTCGAAAGTTTAACTATTTGCTACCCGATTTGATTCCCACCAAATTTGCTCTCGAGTTTGCCCCCGAGTCTCCCACCGCGCGTAGCAAAGCAGGTATCAAATTTGATCTCTAGTTCATCTGTAGAAGAAAAATATGTGTCGGTACATTCCTTTATCCTACCCTTCCCCTATACTACATATGATCAAATTGCAAAATCTCACGACACTTACAAAAATTGCACATACAAAACACACACCACATCAAAACTGATCCGGAGCGTTTGGTACGGTATGTCCACGCATCCTTCCTCCCCTGTAGATTCTGTGAAACGTGATCCGTTCACAGAATCCTCTCTGCGGTTAATGCAACGCAGTAGGCCTGGCCGCTTTTATGAGTGTAATACGTTTCGGGGATGCTCAAATGTACTACAATCATTAATATTGACAAGAAAGAACATGTGGCGTAATCTAATCACATGTTCTTCCAGGATGCTTTCTTCGGACTGGCTGCGCTTGTGTTTGATTAGATTAGATAGATTAGAAGAAAAATATGTGTCGGTACCTGTCGGGTACTCATTTTCTGATACCGACAAGTACCGGCAAGCCGGGGGGCAAAGTTTTGAATGCGTGTTTCGGAGATTTTTATATGTCTGCTTCATGTATGATATGTATAATGTATGATTCAAAAATTCAAAAATTCAAAAAAAAAATCAAAAATTTCAAAAATTCAAAAAATCAAAAATTCCAAAATTCAAAAATTCAAAATTCAAAAATTCAAAAATTCAAAAATTCAAAAGAAAATCAAAATTTTAGAATTTTTTGAAATTTTTGAAATTTTTGAAATTTTTAAAATTTTTAAAATTTTTGAAATTTTTGAAATTTTTGAAATTTTTGAAATTTTTGAAATTTTTGAAATTTTTGAAATTTTTGAAATTTTTGAAATTTTTGAAATTTTTGAAATTTTGAAATTTTGAAATTTTGAAATTTTGAAATTTTGAAATTTTGAAATTTTAAAATTTTGAAATTTTGAAATTTTGAAATTTCTGAAATTTTGAAATTTTGAAATTTTGAAATTTTGAAATTTTGAAATTTTGAAATTTTGAAATTTTGAAATTTTGAAATTTTGAAATTTTGAAATTTTGAAATTTTGAAATTTTGAAATTTTGAAATTTTGAAATTTTGAAATTTTGAAATTTTGAAATTTTGAAATTTTGAAATTTTGAAATTTTGAAATTTTGAAATTTTGAAATTTTGAAAATTTTGAAATTTTGAAATTTTGAAATTTTGAAATTTTGAAATTTTGAAATTTTGAAATTTTGAAATTTTGAAATTTTGAAATTTTGAAATTTTGAAATTTTGAAATTTCTGAAATTTTGAAATTTTTAAAATTTTTGAATTTTGAAATTTTGAAATTTTGAAATTTAAAAAAATTTAAAATTTTGAATTTTGAATTTTTTGAAATTTTTGAAATTTTTGAATTTTTGAATTTTTGAAATTTTTGAAATTTTTGATTTTTTTGGAATTTTTGAATTTTTTTGAAATTTTTTGAATTTTTTTGAATTTTTTTTAAATGTTTTTGAAATTTTTGGAATTTTTTTTAAAATTTTTTGAAACCTTTTGATTTTTTTTTGAAATTTTTGGATTTTTTTTTTAATTTTTTGAAATTTTTTGTAATTTTTGGATTTTTTTTTAAATTCTTTGAATTTTTTTGAAATTTTTTGAAATTTTTTAAAAAAATTTGAAATTTTTTGAAATTTTTGGAATTTTTTGAAATTTTTGAAATTTTTTGAATTTTTTTAAAACAATTTGAAATTTTTGAAATTTTTGAATTTTTTTTTTCCGTGCTTGATTTGATTTTTCCGTGCATAATTCCATTTGAAGCGGTAGCAAACAGACTGAATAACGGGTAGCAAAGTGAAATCCCGAAGAACTGAGAGCAAATTTGCTACCGCGACAGGTACCGCGATGGGGTTGACGTCGGGTGCAAATTAGCTTTGCTTCGATGTTTGCACCCAGCGCTGGAGATGCACTTAGGAATGATGACAGCCGCGCAACCAGCTCTCGGATGTGTGTTGACAGCTAGGGGAGGAAACGTCATAGGGAGCGTTCTTTTATTTCGTAACGCAAAAAATCGGACTGTTAGATCCCCTCCCCCCCCCCCTCGTTACAAAATTTCCATACAAATTTTAAAAATGTTATATGGAGCGTAACACGGCCTCCGTCCCCCCTCCCCCCCTACTGCGTTACGTAATAAAAGAACGCTTCCATACGAAATGATGTGGGCAAAAGTTTGTTTACGAAGAAAAAAGTAGAAGGTTGCGATACCGTGTGTGAAGGAGAAAATTCCTGCGATTGACTGGATCAAGGCTGAAAGGGTTAATTTGACTGCTTTATTTCGCAACGGAAGTTGTAAGTACGGTGACAAAAAAGGAATATTTAAAACTAATCCTAAAACTATTTAAAACTAGGAGGTCCGTGGGGTAAAACCCCTTGTGTCATCGGCTGCTCTGTGAAGTAGTTGTAAAGTTGCCTGTGTGTGAGTTAATGTAAATAAGGAAATGTAAACAATAAGTTAATTTAACTACCTACCTGTTCTAGTTGCCCGCAAACTACGGTGTTAAATTCTCTTTGGGAGTTTGTCGAATTGAAGAGTAAAACTAAGGTGACCGATGTGAGTAGGAACAAAACGGAATTTGGTACTTAAAATTAATAAAATATTTTTAGCTTTTAGCAAGCATTACACTAGAAACCGACGGTGTTTATTTGCTGAAAAGAGCCCGAAAACTCGTCCCAACAAGTAGCGGTAAACGAGAACATGTATGTGAGTGTGGAGTTACAATGAAAAAAAAAGAGAACTTGAACGAACATATAAGAAACGTCCATTTAGGCATAAAATCATACGTTTGTTCGGTGTGCGGACTAGCAGTAGACTATAGAACCAGCCTAAATCATCATTTAAAAACCCACACAAAACCATACGCGTGTGAATGGCCCAGATGTGGACGAAAGTTCAGCCAGCTGCAACAGAAACGCCGGCATAAAAAAGTGCACGTGAAAGGCGAGGAGGACGACACGGACATGGATGATGAGGAGGACTAAACCACTAATTAGCAAACTCAACTAATATTTCAATCCGGACCAAAATCAATCTATCAATTCATGGATGAGCCTTAGCCAGTCTCTCCGTATTGCATCGCTAACTATCGACTCTGCAGTTCCGGCGGAATGTGACTCGCTTCGCCGAGCGACCGCAGCGACACCCTACCGGTGTGCCCAATCGCGATCCACGTCAGCGAGGCATGCTGCAGCGACATCCGGAGCCACGCTTCCGGCGGAATCTGCAACGCTCGACACACCAGATAGCGAATGACGTTGGCGTGACAAACCACCGGCGTGTACGTGTCGCCCTGCTTCTGGACTGCCCGGTGGAAGTACTTCCGGAAGGCGGCCTCGATCCGTGCGTGGGTGGTGGCGATCTTGGAGATTTAAATTACGGAAAAGTCTATCCGGGCTTAAAGTGTTCGAAACTAACCTCACTGTCGGAATGCCGACTGGACGATGGCGGATCCGGTCGAATCGGGGTTCCCTCCATCAGCAGGGGTTCGTCAAGGAGTTTCAGGCCGGGAAACGATCCGGAAATTATTTTCGCCGACTCCCGGGCACGTGTCATCGTGGAGCGAACGATCCTGTCAAATTTGACGCCTAACCGCTTGAGATAGTCTGCCGTGAAGGCGACCTGCTTTTGGCCCACCTCGGTCAGATACCTTTCGAAATCGTTTCGTCCGTCCAGGTTGTACTGGCCGTGACGGATGAGGATCAAATTTCGGGTGCCTCGAGCTTTTGTTTGGTTGCTTGGACTGAAATAAAAGTGTGGTGTGTTAAGGCGCCTAAAATATTTCAAATTGCACAGATGTCAAATGAAATATTTCAGGCGCCCAAGTACTTACTAGTCCCAATTGTGATCCCATTTGCCACATTTGGCTACATTTTGTTTGCCGTAGGTTCCTTGCAGTGACCACTGCAATGTAGTCAAGAAACATAAAGCTGCCACAATACTGTTGAACACTGCCATTCTGTTCTAAAATCAACAGTTGATTGAAATATTTCACTACTTTCGCTTGAACTTTTTACAGTTTCGGAACGAATCAAATTTTGTATGCTGAAAAGGGCATGAAATTGGAACAAATTGGGAAAATATTTCTCTTATAAATAAGCTAGTCAACGACAAATACTCTTCCATAATTTCATTGCTTATTTATTACTTCACATTAAATGCTTTCAAATCTTCACTTCCTAACCTCAACATAAATTCAAACCCTCCAACGCCCCCACTTCCTCTCACTTACCGACTGAGCAGCTCCTTGGGCATGTGGCCGGTTTCGCCGAGCGTCCGCAGCGTCACCCGCCCGTCGTCCATGACCGAAATCCACGTGATGGACGCGTGCCCCAGCGAAATACGCAACCAGGCCTCCGGCGGGAACTGCAGCGCGCGGCACACGAAGTACCGGATGACGTTGGCGTGGCAAACCACCAGCGTGTACGTGTCCTGCTTCTGGTCCGGTTCGGCCCGGTGGAAGTACTTGCGGAAGGCGGCCTCGATGCGGGCGCCGTCTTCGAAGAACTGCTGCAAAAGGAGGGAAGACCGGAGCGGGGAGAGAGATATTGTGTTTAGAGTTAGGGCCTTCAACAAAAACATTGAATTACGGCATATCGAAATAGTCCAAATCGGTGTTGAAAGTGATAGAAAAAACTATCATTTGATGATTCCACCAAAACATTAGAAGGTATAGCGACCGTCATTAAATTTAGCTTATAAGTGTTCTCTTTTATCACGTAAATTCCAGCATGAGCATTCTCTTTCTATCACTGCTTCTCGTTTCCTCGTTCACGAACACTCGCCGAAGATGTTTTTGTTTTCTCAGGAAACCGCAAAGAAAGAACACAAGAGGAGGATTGGGAACCGACCACGCGTAACGTCCCGTTGAGACCAAATTTATTTAGAACCCCGATCGTACAGGACTTCAAGTTAAACACGGGGTTCCAAATTACTGTGGGCTTAAACTGCGTTGGCAAATTTTGTTTCGAGGGGGAATGGTTGTGAATCCGGGAATGAAAGAGTAAACGGAATGTCACACATCTGGAGTTTTTTTTGAAAAGGACCAATAAACCAAATTTCCAGTTTTTGCTTTTTGGGTGTTTTTTAATACCCCTGACTCAAGGCGGTTCTAAAAACACCCAAAAAGCAAAAACTGGAAATTTGGTTGATTGGTCCTTTTCAAAAAAAACTCCAGACATGATTGTGAAAACACGAGGTAAAGATCGTTAATTCTTTTTGCTGAAAATAATGCGACTAGTGCCGAGGATTCCCGAATCCCGGGATTTTTTTTATAATTTGTTCCGGAAATTCACGAAATTGAACAAAAGAAAATCAAATTTTGCTCTGGAAATTCATATTTGGTTGTGGAAATAGATAAACAGTTCAATGCGTGTTTTTGCGTTTCATACAAATGCCCTTACAAAGTGTGTACAAAGTACATGTATGCGATTGCCGGTGGGTCAAGGAGCTATTAGACCATGGCAAGCAAACAAACAAACTCGAACTTTTTGTGTTAGACAGTTTGCCAAACTCACAACCTTGGTTGCGGGTAGAGGGTGACGAGCGGGAATTCCCGGGAAATCGTCCATTTTTGGACCTCTCGATTTCCGGGAAATTCACTCGAGACTCCCGGGAAATTTCATACTTATAAATTTCGAAGCAAAATTATATAAACTAGGTAATCAGAAAATTATTTGAAAAATTCTAAATTGTTTAGAATATTGGAAGTTCAATGTTCGATGTCCAAGTTCGAATAAACCAATGCTTCTCTGATCTTCTTATTCAAAAAGTTTGAAATTTGACTTGTCGAAAATTCCAATAACTATAATTGGGTACTAAAGCCCTATGTCAATTTGTATGTACAACGGTAAAAAACACGATTAAAAACCATTTCTGATCACTTTTTTTCATTTTAATGCAAATTTTTTTTTTTTTTGACAAGACAACATTTTTTCGATGGATCAACTATGGTCCCCTTGGAACGAGCTTTTCTGTCAAGAAGGACCGCGACGTTATTTTTTCAAAATTGATTTAAAAATCCATTTTAAACTCTTTGTGGTCGTTCAAAGGGTCATTGTACTCAGAAAAATAAGCGTTATCGCTGTAAACAATAATATCGGCAATCTAAGCTTCATTTTAGGACCCAATTGAGAGAAGCAAAAAAAAAAAGAATTTGGACCCCAGAATTTATCTTGAAGCATAGGGTATTTTAACCATTAGTGGACCCCCTAGTAGAGCCGAAGCACATTTTTTACAAATTTTCAATATTTTAAGCACATTTTCATAACCCTTTGTACAAAACAATGAAATCTGAAGTCTTTTGAACAATATTGACTATTTGTTTCATCAGTTATTTGTTTTTGAACAGAAAAATTGCCATTTGAAAAAAAAGTTTTTTTACCTTGTTATGGACCCCCTTTTCCTATAGTGGACCCGGGTCCATAATCCGATTGTGGACCCGGGTCTACTATAGGCAAACTGTTATTTTGATACCAAATTTAACCGATATTTGATGTTTTGATGCATGGTGTAGGTCTAATGATAGATATAATGAGTAAATGATGGATTTTGCTCACTTTTCATTATAAACAAATATGTTTTGTTAACAAATTTGGCTTTGAACAACAAAAAACCTAACAAACATTTAAACACATTTATTTCCAAAAAAGATCAGAGAAAACGTTTCAAAAACCACTATAAACATAAAAATAATTTAAAAAAAGTAATCTTGAAGCATTTTTTTCCATATTAATTACATAAATGGTTGACCGAAACTAAATAATAAATTTGTTTTCAGTTGCTGATAAAACCACGCATGTTTATTTAAAAAAATGTTTTGTTATTGATTTATTTTTATAAAATATCATTTCAAACTGCAATTATGATGCTTCAGTTAAATACAATTAACTATAGTTTTGATTAATTATAAATTCTGACGGCTTCAGCATTTTTGGTACTTTTAACATGAAAACAGCTATATTTATACTCATAATTGAAAAAATATGCTTTTAGGTTGATAACAACAAGCATTTATTGTATGTTTTAGAGAAACTTTTGCTTGAATACACAGTTTTCTTCATTTTTGAAGGTTAAATTAACAGGGGTCCACTTTTGGAAAAGTTAGGATTTTCGTTGTCCTATACTGCCGTTCTACGCAGAATTGTCCCATGTCATTTTTGGACAATTTTGACTTTTTGACATTTTTAAGTTTAGTTTGTCGTATATTTTAAGAAAAACACATAAAATCTTTTACTTTGTTCGGAAACTCATTAAAAACAACACCAAGTCTGTTTGTCCCATCGTTACACTTCTACGCATAATTGTCCCACCAAGTATTTTCATTCACGGAATCATTAGTTTAACGAAGCATTAGGTCTATTCCCGTACTTGCAGAATTGCCGAATTTCTGCAGCTTCTGCAGAATTCTGCAGCCAGCATAAGTCACTTTTTTGCAGCACGTTCCCGTACTTTTCAGCTCGCTCTCTGCATCTCTCTCTTTTGCAAAAGTTCTGCAAGGAGAGAAGCCGCAAAACTTTTGCCTGGGTAGCGCGTTCCAGTACTTTTTCTGCAATATTGTACACAGTTGAGTGGATTTACTCAAATTGGGTATTGAAGTTTTTTTTTTAATTATTTCAAAACAATTAAAAAAATGGATTGACATAAATTGTAATTGAAAGAAGTTTACCTCTAGAACGGGGACTTATTTTTTATGCAAATCAACATTTTATCTAAAAAATCAAGCATGTACCATTTATTAAACTAGAAATTAATAATGCTTAGGTAGACATTTTATATTAGAAACAACTCAAAACTTTACATTAGGTAAACAATTTAAGAAATGAGAATGGCAGGTACGTTAAAAAAAAACATAATTTAAAGAAGAAAAAAGTTTAATATAGAAGGTATATTTATATAGACCATAAATACATGTTTTAATAGCAAAATGTTTGAAAGATAACATAAATAAATTATGATTGGATTTCACATCGAAGCACAACGTTGACGCAGCGAAATTGACAAATAAAAAAAAATGAATCACAAACTCTACAATTTTGAAACTCAAAAATTTATAAATCTGAAAATTAAGAAATTCGTGATTAAAAATATAAAAAGAACTATTTTCAAATTGAGGAACTTGAAAAAAATAAATCAGATATTAGAGAAATTTAAAAATTGCAAATATTTATTTCAGAAAAAAAACAATAAATCAGAAATGAAAATTCAAATAATTAAAAATTAAACATTGCAAATTTCAAAAAAATCTTAATTTTAAAATTCGAAATAAAAAAATAAAGGTTTCTAACTTAAAAGTTCCTAAACTTAAAAATTCGAATATTTATAAATTCGAAATAAATGAATCAAAAGTTTGAATATTTCAAAGTTCAGAACACCAAAAATTCAAAAGTTACAGTTTAAAAAATAATAATAAAAAATAAAGAAACTAAAAAGAACAAAAATAAGTAAAATTTTAAAATTCTGTACATAAAAAAATGAAAACTCAAATATTAAAAAATAGAAACAGTTCGTACTCTATTTTCCGAAGAACTCGTCAAAATGTTCAATCTCTAAATCCTCTAAACCTGATTTTCTAACGACTCCAAAAAAATGTACTTTTTGTGATTCAAGATGGCGCATTTAAGAATTTCCGAATTTTAGAATTTGAACTTCCTAAAATTTAAGAATTCGACTAAATTACATCACATTTTCTGGTTCAAATAAGAATACAAATTGGTAGCACCGTTAAAGGTACAATTTATTATTTGGCAATTAAATTTACCTATTATTTAAACACACATATTTAGTCTTTTAAAAAAGTTATCATTTTAACACTAAAAAATATCGCTATTTCATTTACATTAATGAACTAAGCATGAAATCGATAACACAAAAAAATCGTTCTCAATAAAACCAGACATAAAAAAAACTAACTACCCAAAAAATCCATCAATTCAAAGTATACAAACGTCTCTTCAAAAGACTAATTCAATTTAGTAATAATAAAACAAAAAAAATATTACAACTAATAATAAAATGCTTGATTTCACCCAAATTGCAATCTTTATGTAAGCGTGTACTCAACATCCATCACACCAACTTGCAGTCACTTTTCAACAAGAAAGAGAAGAGAGAGCTTGCAGAAAAGTACGGGAACGGTTTTGCTGCAACTTCTGTCTCTCTCATTGCAGAAGTTCTGCCTGGGAAAAAAGTTACTTATGTTGCAGAAAAGTACGGGAACGCTCTGCTGCCGATTTCGTGCAGAATTGCAGAATTCTGCAGTACGGGAATAGACCTATTATGTCGTGTTTTCGCATTGTATAGCAAGAGGATCATAAATAAGAGTGATATATTACTAACTGGGGCGATTAGGGACACATAGGGTGGATAGGAACTCACGGGACAATTATGCGTAGAAACACAGAAATCTGTCGAAAAATTTCAACTGCGTTTTTCTCAGTTGCACTTTTTTGAACATGGGACAATTATGCGTAGAACGGCAGTATATTGGACCCCCTAATTTTTGCTCGAAAATGAGCAGTTCATCGCTTTATTTTAGTAAAGTTACTTAAACTTACATTATTTCGACATGCTGAAGTTAAATATTCAGTCAAAAAATGATTGGATAGTTAATTCAATCATTAAATATAAAAGCAGTTTTGTTGTGAAAATGCTAGTGGCCATGGCTGATTTCAGATGCCGAACTTAAAACACTTATTTTGGTAAAAAGGACAATTCAATATCAGTCAACATTAATTTAAATGATGCTGAACATGCCAAATAAATGATTTGTAGACAACAACACGCTTGAAATTGTGATTTTATTGAATTTTTCATCAAAAACCCTTCAGAGGGTCCACTATAGGAAAGGGGTCCACTAATGGATAACGTACCCTACTTAGCAGTCACACCCCAGATATGAAATCTAAGTTTTTTTTTAAATTATTTTTATTTATTATTTCTAAGAAGGAAAAGCTTTTTCAAAATAAGTTCAATTTCCATATCCTCTATCGAGCATAGCAGTCCTCATAATCTGTTTTTTTTTTTTTTAATTCTAAATCCCTAGGATAATTTCGCTGTATCAAGGAAATTTCCCTTTTTTGATGTCTAAAAGTGATTTTGTGTTTAGCTACTTTTTTTACTTCTAATTCTAAATCTAAATCTAATTAGTAGTTAATGCAACCAGCTTATGAAACTTTTGAGAAATTACTCTGTGCGAATAAAGATTCGTTAACATTTTAGACTACAATTTTGAGGCCCAAATAGCACAAGAAACGATCTTGTATTTGCAGACTCAGAAAAAAAATATATCTAAAGGTAGATATTGTTCCTAAGATAAAAAGGATACCGAAGTTAACGTTCCATAGAATAAGTATGAATTAAATGTAACTTAATTGATTGAAAAGAAACAATATTATTATTGATTTTGACATTTTTATGCCCGCATCTGGCCCGCCGCCTATTTCGTCGGTCACTGAGTCGCCGGTCGTTTCCAGTGACCGAGTCCAGCTAGGAACTGATCGTACAATATAAAATCACTCGCTTCTCAATTAGATCTCCTAGACCCACCTTCATGTATTGTACGATCAGTTCCTAGCTGGACTCGGTCACTGGAAACGACCGGCGACTCAGTGACCGACGAAATAGGCGGCGGGCCAGATGCGGGCATAAAAATGTCAAAATCTCTTCCCCCCTCACTTCGTCTCACCATCCAGCTGCAGCTTTGTTGACAAACAAACGGAGCACGCGGTCGCATGATGGCGGCATCGAGCCATAATTAGGGGTGATCAAGTGATTAAAAATGAAAGTTTTTTCAAGAAAAATAATATTTTTTCGACCGAATAAAAAAATTGCGAGCATGTTCAAACAATTATTCCTGATGTCGGAGAAATGATAAAAAAGCAAAATTATAATCCATAATTTTTCTATAAATTGATTTTTTTCACTCCAACTGGGAACCCCTAGGTCTATCCACGACCGTTTCCAATGATCGTGAGAAGATGCCAGAAAATCCAGCTACGAGCTAAATCCACAATATACCTATCGACTCAGAATCAAATTCTGAGCAAATGTCTGTGTGTGTGGTGAGATGTTGATCAAAAAATTGTCACTCGATTATCTCGACATTGGCTGAACCGATTTTGTCCGTTTTGGCATCATTCGATCCGTCTTGGGGTCCCATAAGTCGCTATCAAAAATTATGCAGTTTAGTTAAGTGCTTAAAAAGTTATGCTAAAAAACGATTTTAACAAAAGTCCGAAAGATTGTAAAAAGGGTAGTTTTTGTAAGAAAACCCGTCATGCTATACATACAGAGAGGTATTAAAAAGACCTTTCTAACGAGTCCAAGACATTGAAGATCTGACAAATCTATCAAAAGTTATAAGCACTTAAGTGTTATTTATACGCTTTTTAGAGGCTGAATCTCAGATATGTTGATGAAAACGTTTTCCGGATCTCTCATGCTCTCATATTGTTGGATAGGTATTCAAAAGATCTTTCCAACGCGTCCAAAACATTGAAGATCTGACAACCCTATCAAAAGTTATGAACACTTAAGTGTTATTTACGCACTTTTTGCATTTTGGATAGCACTCTTTAAATGTGAGGAAGGCGCCAACCACCTAAGGGTGGATTCAGTAACGTTTTTTTGTTTGCGATGGGACGGACAAGACTCGAGCGGCAGTCCAGGAAGAATAAAAAAAAGCGTAAAAACAGACAAAAACAAAAGTTCAGGTCTTTTATCGTCGTAAACAATCAAAGTTATCTGGACAGGTTTATTGTTTCAAATCTGCACAAACTCAACCAAAATATTCCACGACGAACATATGATAAAGCTGACTATCTTTTTTTAAATTACAAGTTTGTCCACATATTGTTTTCAATCGCGTATAATTTGCGATTGAAGAATGTCCAAATAAATGTTCACATTTGTCCCCAATACATACCGAAACCTCCGGCCGCCAGTGGCCCACGGGTGGCTCCGGCGGAATCGGCGCTCCCTCCTCGAGCATCGCATCGTCGTGCAGCTTGAGCTCGGGCAGCGAACCGGAAATAATCTTGGCCGTTTCCTGCGCCCGCGTCATCGTCGAGCGAATGATTTTGTCGAAATCAAAGCCCAGCTGCTTCAGCCGTTCCCCACTGCAGGCGGCCTGCTTCCGGCCCTTCTCGGTGAGGTAACGCTCGGCATCGGTGCGGCCGTCCATGTTGTACTGACCGTGGCGGACCAAAATCAGATGGCGTGTAACTCTGGTGCGCTTTTTGTCCAACTTTTCGTTGTACCGGTTCTGGACCACCGGGTCGACATTGTCCCCCACCGGTTCGACCAGGCTGCGCGGGTCGCGGCTGCTTGCGACGGAACAATCCCGTTAAACCCATTTAAAACGAATTAGAAAAAAGATCGAAACTTACTGATCCCAGTTGTAGTCCCACTTGCCGCACTTGGACACCTCAAAGTTGGTAGTCCACGAGGCGTACACCTGCCGTTGGTTCCACTGGCGGGACGCGTACCAAAATCCGGCCGCTCCCCCCACGGCACCCACCGTCAGGCTGACCATTCGCTGCATCCTGGTCCACGATCCCATGATTGACTTTAGTGACAAAATTGATAATACTGAGCAGTTGAGATTTAAATGCAACCGAACACAGCTTTTTGGCACAATGGATTGAACACAGAAATTATAAAATTACAATAAAATGAGAAAATAAGTTAAAAATGACGATTCACGATGCGAAGAGGTCGGAGCGAAACAGAAACCGGCAAAACGCGAAAACGATTTGTTTTGACTTTTGCAAAGTGACAGAGCTGCAGGGTTGTGAAAAGTGCGAATCGCGGAATGCCTAGTGAGTGTGAGCGTTCACGAATAAATGCAAGTAATTTGTTGTTTTACTGGGTACGATAACTTTTTAGTTAAACTATGTATCAGGTCAAGGAGGGAACTAGCCGGAAATTGGGTACTAAAGCCCTATGTCAATTTTTATGTACAACGGTAAAAAACACGATTAAAAACCATTTCTCTTCAGTTTTTTTTTCATTTTAATGCAAAAAAAATATTGAAAAGACAACATTTTTTCGATGGATCAACTACGTTCCCCTTGGAACGAGCTGTCAAGTAGGAACTTTTCTGTCAAGAAGGACCGCGAGGTTAATTTTTCGAAATTGATTTAAAAATCCATTTTAAACTCTTTGGAATCGTACAAAAGGTCGTTGTACTCAGAAAAATAAGCTTTATCGCGGTAAACAATAATATCAGCAATCTAAGCTTCATTTTAGGACCCAATTTACATTTGATCCAAAAGTTGCAAGTTTCCTTCAGCGTTACGTAAAATTGTTTGAGGAATCGGAAAACCAAAAAAAAAAAAATACAAATTATTCGCTCATACAGCATTGCCTTGGCGTTCTCGATTGCGAGATTCCTACTCGAAACTAGGTGTCCGAAAGGATTGATTGTTGAGGCAATTGCCGTTCAAGAGCCAAACGACATGCGACACCTAGTGTTGAGTAGCAGAACAGAACGAAGAATGTCGATTGAAATTTCCGCCCTTTGAGGTTATGTATGCGAATTCTGTTTTGTTAAATTCCAGCGTTCAAAACAACTTTTGAGAAAAAATTCGAGCTGATACTTTGTTAACTTTTGATGCTCTATCATTTTAAACAATATTATTTTTTCAAAATTATTTTTTTTTTCAATTTTTTTTATTGCGTTAATTTATAGAGGGCAAAGAGTTAACAATCGTACTACTTGAATTTTTTCTCAAAAGTTGTTCTATGAGCTGTTAATTCAATTTTAAGTTTGCATTCCTATGTAACCGAACAGCGAAAATCTGAATCGTCATTCTTCGATGCATTGCGCCATCTGTCGGAATTTTTGAGCTTTTGATCGCGAATAGGCCCCCAAAACCAAAGCTAAAAACACAATACGCCATCTACATTCAAGTAGGAGAACTTTGGTGGAAGGTTACGTTTACGTTTTTGCGCGATAATTGCAAAGGGGAGCTAAAACTTTTTAAAGATTTTTTCATGAAAAATGATCTTTTGGATTGAAATAAAGTTAAGGTAAGAAATAAAAAGTATTATCGATTGACTTTTTGAATTTTTTGCTAAGTTGACATTTTCATTGAAAATTCTGAGATCCGGATTGAAAACGCGAGAGTGAGGTTAGATTGCTAATTTTTAAAATGACTCCAATTTAAATTTCTGAGACAGACTTTTGCTTTTATGTTAAAAGTGACTTAAAAAAACATTAGTCTACTTGAATAACTAACGAGTCCGTTTCGCGGTGCCTGTCCGTCGGGACGCATTTTTTTTCGCATTCCGGTTTCGTCGATCGTCGTCGGTGTGTATTTCGGGTGAGTGCGTGCGCGTGTGTGTGAAGGTGCGGCTAGCTCTGGTTGTCACGATGACAGCAGAGCTGTGCCAGTCCGTTTCGCGGTGCCTGTCCGTCGGGACGCATTTTTTTTTCGCGTTCCGGTTTCGTCGATCGTCGTCGGTGTGTATTTCGGGTGAGTGCGTGCGCGTGAGTGTGAAGGTGCGGCTAGCTCTGGTTGTCACGATGACAGCAGAGCTGAGCCAGTCCGTTTCGCGGTGCCTGTCCGTCGGGACGCATTTTTTTTCGCGTTCCGGTTTCGTCGATCGTCGTCGGTGTGTATTTCGGGTGAGTGCGTGCGCGTGAGTGTGAAGGTGCGGCAAGCTCTGGTTGTCACGATGACAGCAGAGCTGAGCCAGTCCGTTTCGCGGTGCCTGTCCGTCGGGACGCATTTTTTTTTCGCGTTCCGGTTTCGTCGATCGTCGTCGGTGTGTATTTCGGGTGAGTGCGTGCGCGTGAGTGTGAAGGTGCGGCTAGCTCTGGTTGTCACGATGACAGCAGAGCTGAGCCAGTCCGTTTCGCGGTGCCTGTCCGTCGGGACGCATTTTTTTTCGCGTTCCGGTTTCGTCGATCGTCGTCGGTGTGTATTTCGGGTGAGTGCGTGCGCGTGAGTGTGAAGGTGCGGCAAGCTCTGGTTGTCACGATGACAGCAGAGCTGAGCCAGTCCGTTTCGCGGTGCCTGTCCGTCGGGACGCATTTTTTTTCGCGTTCCGGTTTCGTCGATCTTCGTCAGTGTGTTTTTCTCGTTAGTGATGTATTTGATACACATCACAGCCGGGGTTCTATGATTTGTAATTGTTTTACGAGAAGATTCGTTTTAAATTGCGTTAGCCAAATATAAATTATCATTCAATTCGACTATTCGTTTTTCGCGAATCGTGGCGACAAATCTTGTTTCAACGTGATTGTTCAAGTCCTTCAGATAACATCATAACTTATCAGTCATTTATTGGTCTTTCATATTATAATAATTTAAAAGTATAAATAGTCTCAGGTCAACTCTACGTAAATATGTAACGCTGAGTTTAATATTTCACCTTTTAAACACACATAATTTTGATTCTATCTTTCCACAGCCGGCTGTCTAAGATTGAATCATTTATGCTAAACTCAACACCAAATAACCGGGAATGGTCTCATCCGCATTGTTTGCCTTGAGAATACATAATACATCACCTTATTTAACGAAATTCATTGATTATTGGGCCACATCATCATCCTCTATGATGAATCCTGGCCATTACCCTTTCCCACTAACAAAATCCCAAGTAGAAGTAGTTTTCCGGCACACGCGGGGGTGTGGATATCGTATAGAACCCACCCTTGGAAGCAGCCTGTGCTAACTAACATTCCCGTCCCATCCCCTCGAGATCTACAAACTGACATGGCGGGCGCCGTTGGTGGCCAACGACTGTTTCCTGTTCGCACCGACTCTAGTTTTGATGATCGTGATGTTTTATCTTTTCAGCGCATTCATGCATGCTGTTGATAAGGGAAACATCATTTGATCGTTGAAGCGTGTGACCGGTTGTGCTGATGGGATATTACGGTCCTGTTCAGCAACGGAGAAGGACAACCATGGGTGGTCTCTCATGCTCATGCTCATTAGTCTACTTGAATAACTAACTTTCTCAACTAATTAAGTTTTTGTTGATTGTAAAATTTCTCTAATTTTGAATCAAATAATGAACAGGTAAAATCGGCCATCACAAAAATATTTTTGTTTGTACCAATTAAGCTCTTTATTTCTTACCTTAGAATGGTATAATGTTTTACAAATTTCGTATTGACGATAAAATAAATCAATTTCAAATTTTAAGCCGATTTGCTCTCTTTAGGATATAATGTAAACATCACCCCAAGTTTCAGCGCCCTCTAGTGGAGGGTAATTTTGACGTTTGATCACCTATTGCAAACCCGTGTGCAAACCTCTTTTTACACCTTAGCTTGCATCCACCCCTGATGACCTTTGGATTGTTAGTCCAACTGCTAACTAGCGACATGGCTTTCTACCTAAGGTACTCGCGATGGGTCTAGCTCATTTCCCCGAATGACATTTCCCCGAATGCCATTTCCCCGAAAATCATTTCCCCTAATTGGTCACATCCCCGAATACCACTTCCCCTAATCATCCACATCCCCGAATGCCATTTCCCCGAATATCATTTCCCCTAATCGGCTATATCCCCGAATGCCATTTCCCCTAATCGGCCATTTCCCCGAATGCCATTTCCCCGAAGTGACACTTACGCCAATTGGGTCCTAAAATGAAGCTTAGATTGCTGATATTATTGTTCACAGCGATAAAGCTTATTTTTCTGAGTACAATGACCCTTTGTACGACCATAAAGAGCTTAAAATGGATTTTTAAATCAATTTTGAAAAATTAACCTCGCGGTCCTTCTTGACAGAAAAGCTCCTACTTGACAGGTCGTTCCAAGGGGACCATAGTTGATCCATCGAAAAAATGTTGTCTAGTCAAAAAAAAAATTTGCATTAAAATGAAAAAAAGTGATCAGAAATGGTTTTTAATCGTGTTTTTTACCGTTGTACATAAAAATTGGCATAGGGCTTTAGTACCCAATTGCCGTTAATTTAAATTTAAAATTACCCGAATTTGCATATCCCCTAATCATCATTTTCGCTAAAGCCTTTTTCCATGACTAACAGTTATTTTCTTTCTCAATTTTCCGAACAAACAGCTTTTTCGGGTATGCTGTTGATTAAATGTTGTAAATTGGGTAGTAAAGCCCTTTGTAAATTTTTATGAACAACGGTAAGAAACACGATTAAAAACCATTTCTGATAACTTTTTTTTCTTCATTTTTATGCAAAAAAGTTATTGACAAGACAACATTTTTCGATGGATCAACTATGGCCCCCTGGATCGAGCTGTCAAGTAGGAGCTTTTCTGCCAAGAAGGGCCGTGAAGTGAATTTTTAGAAATTGAATTAAAAATCCATTTTAAATCCTTTGCGATCGTTCAAAGGGTCATTGTACTTAGTAAAGCTTATTTTTCTTGTGAACAATAATATCACAAATTTAAGCTTAATTTTAGGGCCCAATTACTAAATTTTTTGTTGTTAAATTAACATTTGTGTTCAACCGCATGATTAGATGTTGTTTTTGAGAAATTTGCAAGGATTTTTTTTTCGAATTTGCAAAAAATCGAACAAATAGTTACATAAGGCTGGTACAAATTTTTGTTGATTATACTTTTCACCAAATCCCAAACCAGCAATGTGAATAAAATGATCAGTGTGAACTGGGTTCTACTGATACGGGGTACTACGAAAATCGCACGGTATGTTTTTGAATCATAAAAAATAACAAAACTTCTATTGCATTATTATTATCATGTCTATAAGAAAAAGGTATTTGTTTTGAGAATATATAAAAAAAAACTGTAACAATATTCATTGTATTTGAATGAATAGTACCAAACCTTCTAACACCACTTCCCCCCTAAAATGCTACGTCTGTTCTGAGTGAAGCCAAAAAGAAAGTTGATCATTCAAGGCCAATACGAACCTTTCAAGAAATATTATATGTAGTTTGATGTGATAAAAAGTGCCATCATTTTTTTTTTTTTCTTATAGAGCTGTCGATCTTCTAGATATCAATAATTCTCCGAGGGGAATGTCACTCCGCGATAACACACGAAAACGCACAAAAACTGGCTCGAAAAGCATCAACGCTACTCATCGTGCCGAGTTTTCACATAACGCCACCTTAAAGCAAGTTATCGCAAGTTAACGCGCGTTAAAGCGAGTTAAAGCGATCAGTTTCTGCTCGACTTTTGAACCAGGGAAATTTATCTTGCAACCTTGCCGTCGAGCAGTTTTTGGTCATGTTTGGCAACTCGGTAATTGTTTTTGTTTTTTCATGCAGTTTTGACAGATAGAAACATTCAAAGCAAAACTTTGCTTTTTTGTCAACGGCCAGAAAAATTGCTCCGCAGGAGAAAAGTTTCCGGGTAATTTTGTTGTTTAGCAGTGATTTTAATTATGATTTTTATTGTTGTTTGTGATTGTTATCTTTCCCCAGCGAATCACCGAAACGTTTGCCGAGGAGGAGAAGGGGGAAATAGCCCGGCTATCCTCGTTTGCGGGGGCAATCGCGATCGGCGACCTGGTCAAGAGCACACTCGGCCCGAAGGGAAAGGACATTATTCTGGTGGCGCACGGCCGCAGCGCCGGATAGGTTGAGGTCACCATGGACGGAGCGACGATTCTGAAGGCGGTCGGCGTAAAAAATCCGGCGGCGAAGATCCTCGAGGACATGAATCGCTTCTTTGACAACGAGGTTGGTGATAGAACGACTTCCGCGACGGTGCTGGCGTCGGAGTTGCTGCGTGAGCCGGAAAAGCTGAACGAACAAATGTTGCACCCGCAGACGATTATCGCCGGGTGGAGAGCGTCCACGCAGGCGGCACGTCCGGTGCTGATTGTCGTAGCTCAGGACAATTCGAAGGATGCAGAAAAGTTCATGGAAGAATTTGATGAACATTGCCTGGACGACGCTCAGCTCGTAGATTCGGTCCCAGCAAAAGTAGTACTTGGCCAAGCTGGTCGTCGATGCCGTGAAGCGGTTGAAGTGATCCGGGAAATTGACCGCGATTCAGCGCATAAAAAAGACCGGTGGTTGCTTTGAGAAGTCGTTTCTGAACGAGAGTTTCCTGTTGGACAAGCGCGGTGTGCAGTGCACCAGTCGAAACGCATCGAGAACGCAAAGATCTTGATCGCCAACACGCCAATGGACACGGTCAAGTTCAAGGTTATTGCATAGAGCATCAAGATGGATTCGATAGCTAAGATTGCAGAGCTGGAGGTCACCGAGTAGGACAAAATTAAGGACATGGTGACAACCCGGACCAACCCGGTTCGTCTCAATCAGATCTGGCAGGTCATGATCGGCGAGGACACGCTGCTGCGCTTCGAGAGTTCCCTTAGGAGGATTTGTACCGTCGTAATCCGTGGGACAACCCAGCAGATCACCGACGAAGCGGATCGTTCGCTGCACGACGCCCTTTGCATGCTGGCCGCTACCGTCAAAGAGGTCCGTATCGTGTACGGCGGAGGTTGCCCCAAAACGCTGATGGCCTGTGCCGTGTTCAAACTGGCCGCGGAAACGACTGGTAAGAAATCGATGGCCATTGGAAGCGTTCGGTAGCGTTCTGCTCCAGCTGCGGATGAGGATCGCCGACAACGAAGGGTATGAATCCGTTTGTAACGCTTAGCTAAACGAAGAGTACCTGATGCGGCTAACGATCAGCGACGACGATGAGCGCAGCATAATTGGAGGACGCAGACGGACCCCGAAAGCATTGAAACACTGGATGAGGAAGAAGTGAACGTGGATTTGGAATGCCTTCCGGAAGACGATCGGCACAAGCTGGAGGCGCAATACATTTATTTTTATTTAATACATAACTTTCATCGCTAAATAAATATATGAAAATATATATTTAAAAATTCAAATATGATTAAATGATTTAACAATTTTCTCTCCTCGCACATTCCATCCGGAAGCTGCTAACTCGCTTAAGCCGGATCAGCAAGTGTTCAGCCAGGTTTGTGATGGCGTTAGATGCTGTTGTTTTGAAAGGGTATCGTGCAACCTTGTAGGAGGGTTGATTGTGTTTTGCAGGATCGTCCTGGTCCACTTTTCGCTTCTTGAACTTGTTGACAAGTGCCTATCGATGAATGCATCCGTGTATGGTCCATCATCACGTTGTACGTGGAACACATTAAATCCCTCGCTGCCCGGATCAAAGTGAAGCGTCCCTTCTGGATGTTGCCTGACCCGCATTTCACACGACACGTACGACGAAACCTTCCTCAATGTGCTCTCCACCTTCTTCACGCTCCGCCACGAACGAAACTTTCTTTTTGACCTTCCCTGACGCCTTCGCTTCTACCTTCCTCCATAAACTCTTCAAGTGCTCCTGCGCCTTCCACTGGAATGGAATGATGGAACCTTTCCGGGTGTGGTCCATCACGACGTTGCACCGGGTGCAAACCAACTTCCCGAAACCGCATCCAGGTGGTTGCGTGTCTCCTTCGGCTATTAGCGCTCTAGGTCCTTGCAGGTCGTATTAACGGCGGCTTTGGCGAATTTGTTCAGGTACTTAACCTTTAGATGGAAGGTGGAAGATGATGAAAAGAAGGCTCTACATCATTTTCGTGGTCGTCGCAGTTCTCCGGTGACGGGAACCGGTCTAAAATTCCGATGGCAGACGATCGGTTCCAGCAAAACAAACTGCTCGATTGATTTGACAACGAGAACTGTCATATGCGTTTGACAGTTCTCGCTGTCAAAAAAATCGAGCAGTCTGATGCGTGAAAGCAACAAAAGGTAAGCCAAAAAGCAAGTTATCGCGGTTAACGCGAGTTAAAGCAACATAAAGCGGAAAAGCAAAAGATAGTGCTGCGAAGGTTAGAGAAGGGAGCTTTATCGCTCGATGAACGCAGGAGTGACGTCCCCCTCGTAATTCTCCATCTATCGATGAATTCTTCAGTCCCTGTTTGCTTTAAAAATCTCTTCCGGTTGTCAATAATTTCAGTTTTCATGGCTTGCACAGACATTTTGCTTGGCGAAACGAAGCTTTAAAGGGTGTTTGAAATTTGTGTGTTTTTGTTTGATGGACGTTGCCATGATTCTCTCCCATAGCTGGGTATCAAGAAAAAAATATTTTCAATCGAGTCTTCATTTTGCATCGTTCTGTAATCTGATGATTCTCTTCCTCGACGGTCCCTTGGATATTGACAAGCAGAGAGTCGACTGTAAAATGCGATTTCCCCGAACGCGGTCAAGCCGAAATGCCCGGTGCCCAGGAGCGCGCGCGCTCCGGGGCACCGGGCATTTTGGCTTGACCGCGTTCGGGGAAATGGCGTTCAGGGAAATGACTATTCAGGGATATGACTAATCGGGTAAGTGGCATTCGGGATTGTGGCCCATTCGGGAAAATGGCATTCAGGAATGTGGACGATTAGGGGAAATGGGAAATTCGGGTAAATGGAATTCGGGGAAATGACTATTAGAGGAAGTGTATTTTCGGGGAAGTGGCATTCGGGGAAATGTCCCTTCGGTAATATGGGTTTCGGGGAAATGTCATAGATTCCCTATCGTTAGTTAGATAATCAAAAGACCTTTCAAATTAGCCTAAAACATCGAGGATCTGACAACCCTATCAAAAGTTATCAGCCCTTAAGTGTTATTTATACACTTTTTGGAGGCCGGATTTCAGAAATTGTGATAGAAATATTGTCTGAATCTTCCATGTGGACTATCGTTGGAAAGGTTTTTTATCAGACCTTGCTGATGAGCCAGAAATATTGAAGGTCTGCGAACCCTATCAAAAGAAATGAGTGATAAAGTTAATTTGTTAGACATGTTAAGAGGGAATGATGCTATTCTGAATGTATTGACTTTATGGATATGAGGAAGGCAACAACCACCTAAAGGTGGATTAAGTAACGTTTTTATTTTTGTATTCAGGCCGAGATTCAGGCCTTTGAAAAACAAAAATTTGTCCGAAAAATCAGGAAGCAAAAAAAATATTTTTTCAAAAAAATTCAATAAATATTTTAATGAAAATAGAAAATAGAAATCCACCCGCCCCCAACCAGCCCGGGAGCATGTTGACAGCTCCCATACAAACTGAGCGTACCTCTTTTTGTGAGCCCAGTGGGCCTAAGATGGCGGCCTTTGATATTATCTAGCCAAACTTTTGAAAATGGCGAATAGTTTAAATAAATATAGTTTCTGTCTTGTTTCGGTTTAAAACGACAAAATAAGCAGTCTGGAATCATTTTCATGAAAAACTTGTTTAGAGATACGCCACGTTCAAATATTAGTCTAGAATAGTTGAAGTGAGCGTGCCGCGAAAGCCGTCACGAAAACAAAGAATCTCATGCAAATTTTGAGTTGCGTATTTATTGGGCGGACTCTGACGAGGCCCACTGGCCATCTATCGGTGAATACGCGCAACTCACGAAAACTGTCATCTTAGTGTCCGGCTGCCCCCAACCCCCACCTCGACTTTGGTCAGAGACGAAGGACATAAATTTCAAAACATATTTGCAACGGCCAAAAAGTTAAAAAAAAGGTGCAGGTGGTTATGTTACACATGACCAGTATGACAAAGAACTTTGCAAGATGGTTGTTGAAATTTTCGATTACATTGTCCGGTTCAAATTTCCCCAAGATTCACTGATAATTACGCAAGACAACTCTTTTGTGATCAATTTCGTGGCCCTGAAACAAAAACGAACTCAGCTTAGTGCGAATTTCAGTTACAGTGTAAGGGTGTAAGCCTAACAACCCAATTTTGAGTATGTGGCTATGTGAGCCAAATCTGAGCTAGTTTTGCAGGCCGTTTCGATTCTCACAAACTCACTGGGCACAAACTTTGACAGCTGCAGCTGATTTTTGTCGCGTTCGCTTTTGTGGTGATGTTTCGCACTTTTGAAGGAAGCTAAAAAGTGACTAGACAGAAATTTTTTTGGCTCATCTTTTTCGGACGCGCGCTGGTCAGGTCCGGTGACTGCGCGATTTTGTTGCGGTGGAAAGTCGGATTGTTTTGACTGTCGAGTGCGGGGAAGCCAATCCGGAACGTGAAACCTGGAAGTGGTGCGTGTGTAGGTGGAGAAAGACAATCCGTTTGGGCGACAAAGCAAGCCATTTTTCCTCTGTTGTGAGTGTGTGTGGTGTTACGACGACGACAACGACGAAGAAGACCAGAAGGAGGAGGAACGCGAGACGTCGCTACGGGTGACGTTTCCAACTTTGGCCAACGCGCAGCAGAAGGGAAAATCGCGGCCAACTTTTTTTTTTTCTTCTCTGTGCCAGAGTGAAATTTGCAAAACAAAAGCCTTTGTGTTTGGTTGTCGTCGTCAGCGCCAACTTTGTCATTGTTTTGAAGCAGCTTCCCTTCGTTCCTCGTGAGCTGAGCGGAACAAAAACGGCTTCAAAAGTGGAAGTGTCTCAAGCGAAGAGGAAGCAATCCGAGATGGAGCTCACCCCGGAGGAAATCAGGGCCAGGCGGCTGCGGAAGCTGGAGACCAGCTCGACGGCGACGGCAGTCGTGACTGCGGTGGACCAGCTGGCGGCCACATCCGGCAGCGCCGGAGACGGCAAGGAAGCGGGGGAAGAAGGTAACTTTTTTTTTGGGTCCAAGGCCGCGTGACCTAGATTCGAGCAGGAGGGTTTCGATTAAACATGCGAAAAAGATTCTGTGTCAACTTCGGCTTCGCTACGGTGGGAGTATTTCGCAGCGCGCTGAGAGGAGACGAAATTTGCGACGTCGTTGGTTTTGCGAAAGTCTCGAACTTTTCACCTCGCTTCTTCTCGAGCGCTGATGGGTGAAAAGTTTAATGACGGGGAAACTACGCAGATAAAAGTGCGTTGAACTTGTTTTCTTTTTTTCGGGGAAGATTGGCTTTAATTACGCATTGTAGGTTAATGTTGAAAAGTCATCACTTTTGCTTTCGTTTGAGTTTGTTTTGTTGGTTTCAACACAGCGTTGGCTTCACAATTTTCCAAAGCTCCTCCAGTTTCTAGACATGTTGAGGATTTTTAATTGCTAACTTCTTAAATGATAGATTATGAAGTTAAAAGTAATAATTTCTTAGACAATAAAAAATAATAAAATACCTCCTCGATTTACTGAAAAAGTAACTTTTTTGAACAAATTTGCTAAAAATCGCTTGGCATCAATACAAAAACTGTTTCAATCATGTGTGTATTGTCTTTGAACGAAAGGTTTTTGACCATAGATTATGTTTGGCTTCTCCCAGGCGGATTTATGTCAACAAAAATTCCATACTTTTTTTCTGAAATGCTCATTTAATTGACGGCAGTCCATTGTCGAGCAAAAAAGAGAAAAAAAAAGGAAAGCCAATTTTGACACTCGAGAGCCGAGATATTTGAGATTAAGTGAAAAAATCTAACCTCAGGTTTATTGAATTTTCACGTGAACATTACATCATATTAATTTTTGTTTCTGTTAGTGTAAGCTGTCACATTCATCATGTACGCCGGTTTGAACCCTTTCCTGAATGTTGCCACCTCACCCCTCCAAAAGGCGTGCGCAACCTGGGGATCTGCTCCGGCCTCAACCGGCTTTTTCCCTCCGGCAGCCACGACGGCCATCAGGCAGGCAAGGATGAGAGCGAGTTTCATTAGGGTTGTGTTGGGTGGTTTCGCACACCGTTCTTACTGAAGCAGGAGCAAAGCGAAAACAGCTTTTATACAATGGTTTTGTTGCTTTCAACACAGTTTGAAGCTATCAGATTTTGTTTATTTGTCTTTTGAATCAATATTGTTGATATTTGTTTTTAATTTTTCAAATGCGAATCAATATGTTTAAACAGTTTGTTTCAGCCCAAAGGAAAAAAACAGTTTGTTTTAATGTTATTCAACACTAAGGGTAAATATTTTTGTGGTACCGTCATCTGGGGCGAATTGCAGGCCAAGGGTGAATGATGCTGATGATACCTCTTCAGTTGACGCTCAGGCGAGGAACATCCTCGAAGGAGCGTCACTGACTACGTCCGTAGTCCTGTTAGATCATTCTTGATCAGGACAGTATAGCTCTGGTTCCTTGCAATTGTCCTATTTTCTTACCTCCACGTTGGCTTGGTTTCGTCATCATGATGACAAAGTGTGACCTTGCTGGTGGCCTGTGGAAACGGCTCGTAAACCTTTGACCGTCGCGGGTCAGAATCGAGACGGCTAAAAGAAAGGGGCACGCCAATGTGGGACAGGGAAGTAATTTGTGCCAAGAAAGCCCGCAAACAGCAGAAGGAAAAGGTGGTGACGCCGTCGAAGAAATTCCACCGGCGGTATCTCATCGATATCAGACCAGCTCAACGAACATCGGCCTCTGACCCAACCCGGGAGGTCTTCCGGGGGATTCCCGACGGCGAATCATTTCGAGATGCTCGACTTCGACATCTCCGGCGATGAGGTGGAAAACGTAAACAATGGCGGCGGTGGTGGAACTTTTGCCGTTGGTGATGGTGCTGCTGGTGGTGATGCTGCTGGTAGTAATGTGAAAAATCCGCCTCCTGCTCCCGCAAAAATACGCTGTCCGCCGATCTTCGTCCACGGTTCCAGTGTTCCAGCGCTCAACCGGCTGATGTCAACGACCCAGCTGGGCGCCGACGATTACCACTTGCGGGTAAACAAAGGGTACATCCAGATCAGGGTGTCGACTAAACCCCACTTAACCTCTGTGGTGAGTACTTTGAAGCAGGCAAATGTCCAGTTCTACACCCATGGGACCAGTGACGAAACCCCGGTGAAAATCGTCCTTTCTGGATTACCAGTGTTTCCGGTAGAAGACGTCAGGCGGGAACTCGAAGATGTGTTTCTTCGTCCCACAAGTGTGCGCCAGATGGGGAAATCGAAGCACGGCGATTACGCGCTGTACCTGCTGCAGTTTGAGAATGGAACCGTGAAACTTCAGGAGCTGCAACAAATCAAGGCGCTGTTCAACGTGATCGTCCGTTGGAGGCACTATTCCAAGAAGAAGTCGGACGTCGTCCAGTGTTTCCGGTGCCAGCAGTACGGCCACGGGATGAGAAACTGCCATCTGGAGGCCAAGTGCGTGAAGTGTGGTGAGCGCCACCAGACGACCGCATGCGCACTCCCCGCGCGAGCCGACGTCGTGGTCAACGACGACCGCTCACAAATCCGTTGTGCTAACTGCAGCCAAAACCACACAGCGAACTACAAGGGTTGCCCCACCCGCCTCAAGTAAACGCGCGACATAGGATGTGGAACTGTGCCAGGGCCAACAAAGCAGGGCAAATCCTGCACCAAGAGTACGAGTCCAAGGACATCTACATACACGCTCCGGATACTCCAACCCGCTGCCCCGCTGGACGAGGGAGGCCTTCCACGTTGGACCTGGTCATTTCAAACAACCAGGTGCAGATGTCGCAGCCGATAACGCACGTTGAACTGTCGTCGGACCATCTGCCGGTCACCTTTACGATCGACGTTGATGTTCCAGTCGCCCCGGCTGGAAGACTCGTCTGATGCTTCGACAGAGCGAACTGGAGCACTTTTGCTCGCTCGATCGAACGGGAGGTCGACCTTAACGCTAGCTGGATCAACACTCTAGATCGCTCGGAGAAAATCGACGATGCCATCGACAGGTTCACCGCCATCCTCAAAGCTGCTGAGGAAGCCGCTGTCCCTTCGCGTAGGTTCCTACCTCAGAAGAAGGACATTCCCGACGAGCTGAAGCTGCTAATCCGGCTGAGGAACGTGCGGCGTAGACAGTTCATCCGAAGACGGGACCCGCTCATCGGAGCGGTGGTGACCCACCTGAACAACGTCATCAGCACCAAAAGCGCCGAACACCGCTACAAAAACTTCGGCTCCTTGCTAAGGACACTGGACAACGGCAGCAACAAGTTCTGGAAGCTTACCCGCAACCTCCGGAACACGGTCAAGTACAGCCCCCCGCTGAACGTCAACGGAGACCTCGTAGTGAGCCCTTCAGCGAAAGCCGAAGCGCTCGCGAGTGCGTTCGCCGCTGCCCACAACAACGAGCAACCAGGTGATCCCGAAACATCGGCTGCTGTGGAGAACGCGCTTGGCCACATCCGAGCGACAACTCATCCCGTGCCTCCGGCCGCCCTTGTCAAACCGAAAGAGGTCAAGGCGATCATCCGCACGCTCAAAAACCGGAAGTCTCCTGGGAAAGACGGAATCCGGAATACGTGCCTAAAGCAGCTGCCAAGAAAAGGGTTGGTCGTCCTGACCAAAATCTTCAACGCTTGCCTGGCCTTGGGCTACTTTCCGGCCGGCTGGAAACACGCGAACGTGATCGCCATCCCAAAGGCGAACAAGGACATAACCAATCCAGGTAACTACCGCCCGATCAGCCTTTTGAGCAGCCTGAGCAAACTCCTGGAACGGGTGATCCTCGTCCGGATAAACCGTCACCTGGAGACGGAGCAACTCATTCCACACGAGCAGTTCGGCTTCAAGCCGGGGCACTCAACGGTGCACCAACTCACCCGTATCTCGGAGATGGTGAAGCGCGGTTTCCTGGCGGGGAAGTCAACCGGCATGATCCTTCTCGACGTCGAAAAAGCCTACGACTCCGTGTGGCAGGACGCCGTGGTCTACAAGCTCTTCCGCTCGAACCTCCAGCCATTCCTGGTCAAGATCGTCGAGTCGTTCCTGACAAATCGTTCGTTTACGGTGACGGTGAATGGCGAGCGTTCTTCCGTCCACAACATCCCCTTCGGCGTGCCCCAAGGATCAGTGCTGAGCCCGACTCTCTACAACATCCTCACCTCCGACGTGCCGATGATCGATGGAGTGTCGTACGCATTCTTTGCGGATGACACTGCATACTTGGCATCGGACAAGGACCCGAAGATCGTCGTCACCCACCTACAAGCGGCACAGAACAACCTCGAGGAGTTTCAGCGGAAGTGGCGCATCAAGCTGAACGCTGGGAAAACCCAGTCCACCCAGTCACGTACCTGGGAGTGGTGCATGACAAGAAGCTAAAGTACGACAAGCACGTGAACTACATCATCGGGAAGGTGGATCGGTCCACCAAAGCGCTCTACTCCCTGCTGAATCTGCGGTCGAAGCTGAGCATCAAGAACAAGTCGCTGGTGGTCAAGTGCATCATCCGTCCAATGCTGACCTACGCTGCTGCGGTCTGGGGCAACTGCGCCAAATCGCACCGTAAGCGACTCCAGGTGAAGCAGAATAAGCTGCTCAAGATGGTGCACAACCTGGACCCGTGGTACCCGACCGACGATCTACACAAGCTGGCCGGCGTCGACACCGTTGACGCAAGCATCGAAAGGGCAACGAGAACTTCGTGTGGGATGTCAACGAATCCGCTCATCGAAGCACTCCTCCGCCAACAACTGTGATATTAGTTTTTAAGCCAAACATAGATCTAGGGTTTTTTCTCAAAAATTATTTTCCCTAAAAGAACACCCAGTTAGCAAAATCTAAACGTATAAATATGTATCCTCCCTGCAAAGGCTTATGAATTGATCTCAGTTGAAAGGTTCTCCAAATCTCTGAATTGCAAATGTAACATCCTGGAGCAGAACAGTTAAATTCTAATAAAAACACTATTGAATTGAATTAAATCAACAAAACGTTTTGTTGATTCAAATATGCCTTATTTTTCTGCGTGTACCTTTACCTTGACCTATACAATCAAATTTAAATATCAAATTGACATTTGAAAAAAGTATTAAGTTTGTAAACAAAATCCCTTTCTCTCTCCGCAGGTTGCAGCACCAAATCCGGCGACACGCCCAAACCTCCGCTGGAGAGTCCAACCAAACCAGCAGTCGAGAGTTGTTCGGACAAACCTCCAAAACCCGCAGCCGCAGTAGCAACAGTTGTGGTGGAACCCACCAAGATGGACCAAGAGGACGACTCGTCGTCCAAGTCGCCCGAGGACCGAGCGCGCGACGAGGCCGCCACCCGCGAGGAGTTGCAGCAGATCGTGTTCCGCATCATGAACATCAACAGCCAGATCCGGTACTCAGAGGCACGCTTCAGCGTCGATCCGGCCGTGCTGGAGAGTGCGCTGGAGGCGTTGGAGGGGCGGAGGTATCGGGAGTTTTGCGCGGAGATTATAACGGAGGTGGTGAAGGAGTTTTACGAGGGGCGGTTGATTGATTCGAGTGGGGGCGGGGGTGGAGGAAGTGGTGGACTTTCGGACAGCTGGAGCAGCATTCCGTCGAAGAAGGTGAAGCCAATCGAGGAGATTGAGGAGGTGTTGGAGGGTGGGAGTACGGCGATGGAGATTGATGACACGACGCCGCTGTGTTCGTCCAAGCCGAGCATGAAGGCGTTCAGCTCGAATCGGGTGGCGGCGTTGGATTATCTGATCAACTGTTACTGCCGGGCGAACGACGAGGTGTACAGCTACACGAAGATCAAGAAGAGCAAGAAGATGTACTTGGTGGAGATTTTGCCGGATGTGGCGGCGGTGATTCGGCAGCAAGCGCTCAAGTATGCGATCCTGCTGACGAAGAATCGCTTCCAGAACTTTGCCCAGATTGACGATCCTGCCAAGTTAATCTTGGAGAAGTCGCCGCTGCTAACGTTGATGTACGAGAACAAGGTTCCGTCGGATTTCCTCGCCAGCTTGATGGCGGAGGCGCGCAAGCAGGAGTCGGATTTTGACGAGATCTTCACGATCGTGCTGGACGATTTGTACGTGGACATGCAGAACGCGATCTGCAACGAAAACATCATCGGCGATCCGTTAAACCGACTGAAGGAACTGGTTGAGATAAAAGTTGAGAATACCAATCCGATCTGCAAATTGATCGTGAAGCACGTTGTGTTCCTGCCAAGACTGACCCTAGACAAGTACGCTGCCCGGGAAATTTCCAAGGTGTCCTTCCTGGCGCCGTTCCTCTCGCTGTCCGTTCTTCTCGACGAGAACCCAAAATTCGCCACGCACCACTTCCTGGACAACGCCTGCGATCGGACGCTGTCCGCTTCGTTCCAGACGCTGCTCGGAAACACCCGCAAGGTGCTGCACCAGATCTTCCTGTCCCTGCTAACCAACCTGGACAGCCGGCAGGAGGTGCTCAAGTACGTCTCGGAGATCCTCCGGACGAACCACAAGCGAATCCAGTACAACGCCGACGATCGCTTCCTCGCCAAGGACGGCTTCATGCTGAACTTCATGTCGATCCTCCAGCTGCTCTCCCTCAAAATCAACATGTCCCGCATCGACCCGTTCTACCCGCACCACCCGGAAGCCCTCATCGACATCGAGGACGAAACCAAGCTCAAGTGCTCCTCCCAAGAGTACACCGACTGGCTGGAGACGACCCGCGCCAACCGCAAGTGGGAAACGCCAAAATTCGTCACCCACTGCTGGTTCCTGACGCTGCACGCCCACCACCTCGGCATCATCCCGGCCATCCAGCGCTACAACAAGCTGCTGCGCGCCACCAAGGAACTGCAGCGCATGGTCGACGAACTCAACAACAGCAAGGCCCAGTGGGAGAACACACCGCTCGCGCGCCGCAACAAACAGGTCCGCGACCGCTGCGTCAACCAGATCAGCAAACTCTCCAAGGCCAAACTCAGCTGCGACATTGCGATCGTCGATCCGAACGTCCTCGGCGCTTGCACCCAGTTCTACTCGAGCGTGTGCGAGTACATGCTGTACCAGATCGAGAACCGCCCCATCGAGGGTCTGTTCGTGAACAAGCACCCGCCGATGTCGCTCGTGCCGAGCGAGAACTTTTGCGCCCTGCCCGAGTGGTACATCGAGGACATTGCCGACTTTATTCTGTTCTGCATGCAGCACAGCAGCATCACCGGTGAGTCGTTTGTAATTTCTGTTTAAAAACAATTGACACTGACCTCTGCATTCCTCCGCCGTAGACTACGTGGACAACTCGATCATCACGTGGATCCTGACGCTGGTTTGCGCGCCGCACCTCATCAAGAATCCGTACATCACTGCCAAGCTGATTGAGGTAGGTTTTCCTTAGCTAAGACAACAAACAGGAAACATTAACTAGATTTGTGTTGGTAAAATTGGTAACAGAATCAAACTGCCGATTGCGGACGTAATAATCAAGTACCTAGGACGAAAAACTGGTTCACTCGTACGAATCATCAGATCAAAGCTACTTTTCTTTTCGCAACCATATTGCATTTTTTTAGTACTTCAATCGAATTGATCATGGCAAAGTTTTTCCTTTTTAATATAAAAGCTATCAGTTCTTGCGTCAGTGCCTTTTGTCGTGTCCGCTTGGCGTCGCCGTGCTGTCCACCGAACGTAACCTCAATTTTACCCGGAACCATCCTTCCGTGCCCGTATTCTTGGCGTTGGGTTGGGCTGTGAAGAAAAGTGCCAACATTGCTGCCGATTGCGTGCTCCCACAACCAAAGACTTCAGGTGCTAACAAATCATGCTCTGGAATCTATACGAAGATTTGGCAAGCGATCAAGTAGGGGAAATCTACCCTTTCCAATCAAACACCTATCTTCGTCATATGGAGAGTTTGATGCTCGATTAAAGCTCCAAAAATACTATTTGGGCTATAAACTTACCAGCAACAGCACCGCCTCGAGTAAGCACTCAAATGAATGCCACTTACTGGCCAAAAAGATCACATTTAATGCACTTTTGATCATAATTTGTATTTTGCGAGACCACTTCTCATCATTTTGTTGGCACACACAGTGACACACACGAGAATCCCTCAAACGCTTAATGAATATTGCCAAAATTAACTATTCACTTTCGCTTACTTTTTCACGGCGCTTAAGATATGAAATTGCTTCCAACTACCGGCAACATGTTCTTTTGATCATTAGTAAGGCACTCACTTGAAGAATAATCCCGAAAAATGTAATAAATTAGCAAGCGCCATCAAAAAAACAAACGCGCCAAGTCGTTTGACGTTTCAATTTTCACTTTGCATTCCAATCGAAGGCTGAAGAAAACCGAGCGAGAGACGAAGGCAAAAAAGAACAAAGGCTGGCCGTCAACACCACCTGCAGCACAGCCAGCGATGCCAGGAAACTTTCCCTATAAATGCCACTTTTCGTGAGTGTTCGTTTGAACTGTCAGCGCAAATGGCAACACTCGACAGAGTGTTGGAAGAAAAAAGAACTAAGCCGATATTAGAAAAATGGGCGTGGCCCAATGCATTCGCCTCGATTAGAATACCCTTGGGAATTTTTTTTTGTTAAATGCTTGGTAAAGAAAATAGAATAACTTTTAGTGAAAGTGAAAGATTATCCAGCATCATTCAAACACGACCGCTTATTAGGATTAAAATGGGTAGATTTCCCCTAGGTATAAGTGAGCAATTGAGCGGATGAGGCTGTCAAATAAGCCCGGGTATATTTGTTTTCATACAGCATTATGTCGTATCCACGTAGGTACTTGATATTTACGTCGGCGTTTGGGAAGTGCTCGTATTGCCTACTTATTTTGATTTGTACTATATGAGCAATTCTCTGAGATTTCGGTCATTCGATTTTTTTTGTTTCCATTCAAATTTGGCTGCTGTCCATACAAAAATTATTGGGGTCTTCGGCAAAGTTGTACAGGGTAATTTTTTTTGATGATTTTTTTAAACTTTTTGTCACTAAAACTTGTTTTGCAAAAAAAAAACACTTTTTTATGTGTTTTAGGGGACATCAAATGCCAACTTACAGGTTGTGCAAAAAATCTTCAACCGAGTTATGATTTTTGAATCAATACTGTTTTTTTTTTCTAAAAATCGAAATATTGGTCGCAATTTTTTTTAATGTCATTTTTCGATGTAAAATTTGCAATCAAAAAGTACTTTAGTGAAATTTTGATAAAGTGCACCGTTTTCAAGTTATAGCCATTTTAGGGTAACTTTTTTGAAAATAGTCTCAGTTTTTCATTTTTTTTTAATTAATGCACATGTTTGCCAACTTTTGTAAAAAATAGTTTTGAAAAGCTGAGAAAATTCTCTATATTTTACTTTTTTGAACTTTGTTGATACGACCTTTAGTTGCGGAGATATTGGCATGTAAAGGTTTAAAAACAGAAAAAAATGATGTTTTTTAAGTCCCATCCAAACAACACACCATTTTTAACGTCGATATCTCAGCAACTAATGGTCCGATTTACAATGTTAAAATATGAAACATTTCAAATTTTCCGATCTTTTCAAAAATTATATTATCAAAATTTTCAAATCAAGACTTACTTGATTCAATATTACGCCCTTTTGAAATGTTAGTCTTTGATTTAAAAAAATGAAAATATTGTTTTCGAAAAGACCGGAAAATTTTACCATTTTTTTGCGTGTATAATTTTTTGGGTGTAGTTTCTTGTACCTACAACATTGCCGAAGACACGAAATCAATCAAAAAAATCCTTCAAAAGATACAGTTTTTTGAATTTTCATACATCATTGTTGTGTGGACACCTTTGGGAATACCGAAGGCATCAAAACAGTTTCAGCTTGATAAAAATATACAAAAAAATAAAATTCAAAAAAAGATCGATTTCGTCATTTTCTCCATGTATGTAACCCCTTAAATTAAATAAAGGATTTCAATCCTTGACAACGAGTAGAAATGATGGACAAAAACATTGAATAAAATTTGTACCACCCTAAGTCTAGAATTCAAAAAATTGATTCACAAATATTAAACTGTCAAAATTGTAGAAAAAATTAAAATAAATTTTTAAATTGTAGGTTTTTAGAATTCTTTTGAATTTGAAAAAAACAACCGTGAGATTCGAACCATCAACCTCTGGATTGTGCGCGGTCTGATTTATCCACAGGGGCGGGTCAGTCGGATAATTGTTCGAAAAATTTATTTGCTTACAAATGGCGCTTAGGGCCTACTGAAAAGTAACCAGAGAATTGAAAAATTTTGAAACTAAAAAAAATAAACTTCTATAATTCTAAACTTTTTTAATTCTTTAATTTTTTTTATTCAAAAATTGTAGAATTCAACATTTTAAGGAAGTTAATATATTATTAAGTTTTAGAATTCTGAAATAACGATAATTCTAGAATTTTCAAATAATCGAATTAATAAATACATTCTCAAGTTCTGAACTTCTTCAATCATAAAATTCCAGAATTCGGAAATAATAATTTCTATACTTCTATAAATCTAGAATTTTAGAGTTTTTTTTTTGAATAGGTTCTATAAACATATGAAAGAGCCTTTAAAAAAATCCAAAATGATGTGTGTGTGCAACCAACCAAACGGGACCACGTGGCCAAGGCAAAGGGTCAACATTTGGGGAGGGGGTGGTCAAAAGGACCCGTGGATCATTAGTTTGACGAAAATGTAATTTTTTGCAAAAAAAAAGTTTTTGCGATACTGTGCATTGGAATTCCAGAAAAATTCTAAATATTTTCCAGGTCAAACATGCTAAATATGATATCAATGCAGAAAAATGCATTTTAATCTGTTTTCAGTTGACTTCTATTTTCATAAAAAAAAAAAATATTTTTTTTGAGAAACATTTTTTTGCCCTCGGATTTTTCGAACCAATTATGAAGGAACATAAACTTTGAAAAAGATTTGCAACGGCCTAACGCTTGCAATAATCCGGTGTACAATCTGCTATAAAATAACGCTACTATACCTTGTCTTTTGCAGGTTCTCTTCGTGACCTCGCCGACCATCCAGACGTCCTCGCAGCGCCTCTACCTGCAGATCATCAACCACGAGCTGGCCCAGACCGCTCTGGTAAGTGCCCTTATGAAGTTTTACACCGACATCGAGACGACCGGCCAGAGCACGGAGTTTTACGACAAGTTCACCATCCGGTACCACATCAGCCACCTGTTCAAGGGCCTGTGGGACAGCGTCGTGCACCGGCAGGCGATCGTCAACGAGTCCAAGATTGGCAAGCAGTTTGTGAAGTTTGTAAACTTTTTCCTGAACGACACGACCTATCTGCTGGACGAGTGCCTGGAGTATCTGAAGCGAATCCACGAAACGCAGGTGCTGATGATGGACGACGCGGCCTGGGGCGAGCTGGGCACGGAGGCACAGTCGAGTCGTCAGCGGCAGCTCGTTCAGGATGAGCGGCAGTGCCGGTCGTATCTGACGCTGGCCCGCGAAACCGTGGACATGTTCCACTATCTGACGATCGACATTAAGGAGCCGTTCCTGCGGCCGGAACTGATCGACCGGTTAAGCTCGATGCTCAACTACAATCTGCAGCAGCTGTGCGGACCCAAGTGCAATGATCTGCGCGTGAGAAATCCGATGAAGTACGGCTGGGAGCCACGCCGGCTGCTCGGCCAGCTGATCGACATCTATCTGCATCTGAGCTGTGATGAATTTGCCGCCGCACTAGCCGCGGACGAGCGATCCTTCGAGAAGAACTTGTTCGAGGACGCCGCGAACCGTGTCGAACGAATTGGCATCCGAACGCCGATGGAGGTTGAGGAGTTCCGCAAGTTGATCCACCAAGCGTCGGAAATCTTCATCCAGAACCAGCAGAACGCGGACGAGTTCGCTGAGGCGCCGGACGATTTTAAGGATCCGCTGATGGACACGCTGATGACCGATCCGGTGATTTTGCCGTCCGGCACCGTCATGGACCGTTCGATCATCACGCGGCACCTGCTCAACAGCAGCACCGACCCGTTCAACCGGCAACCGCTCACCGAGGACATGCTGAAGCCGGACACCGAACTGAAGCACCGCATCGAGCAGTGGATCAAAGATTATCGCGCCAAGAAGAAACAATAAGACTACCCTTTTTGTGTGTGTCGACGACGAACGCCGTGACAGAGAGGACAAACACTCAAAAACTGAATTTACTATTATAACAATACACACACACACACACACACGCATATACATATAGACGTATTTATATTAAAAGAAAGTATAGTGCTAAGCTAGGACTTACCTTCCCTCCCTCTCCCCCCCAATTTCGATCCGCAAATCCCCAAAACCCCACCTCCTTCCCCCTTCCATCTATCGGTGCTGAAAATTTGAAAGAAACAGGAAACTGGTTGTCACAACACACACTTATCAATCGCGTTGAGTCGCGCGTTATCGTTAGCTATTGTTCTCCCCCCACACCCCGCTGCTAAGATATGAGACCGTACAATAAACCCCAAGAGAGTAGAACAAATCAATCCTTCCATATTTGTGCTCTTTGTGATGGAAACAAAAAAAAAACGAAAAAGGTTATTAGAGGAAAATTTCAAAAAACACGAGAAGCGAATAATCTCAAACATGATTTAAAGGCGACGACGACGGCCACTTGGAAAGAAAACAATAAGTAAAATTAACGCATCTTTACTCACTCTCTCTTGTTTTTCTCAACCTGGAATAGAAAAATAATAAAGTTTTACCCTCACCAGTGCAAAGGATCGGCGCGAGAGCAGTGATGGATTCTGGGCTGGGATGGCGATGGCCATTGGGTATCTTTCCTCTTTTCTAAATCTGTACCGTGCATTAAGCTAGTTCTTTAAATAAAATTTAAAAAGCTCATATTGGTAAAAGGTTGCTTGTTTTGATGAGGGAACTGAAAAGAAACTTAGTGTAAACCGGGGGTGCTCACAGTTTTTGAATGGTGGCGGGCGGAAATGAAATAAAACCAAAAAAAAAAAAGCATTTCTCGGGTGAGTTTTCAAAAAGCCGTAAAAGCCACCGTGACCTTCGACACTAATTTTCGTTTTTCTTCAAATTGCAACAATATTGCATTTGTTTTTCGTTTACTGCACTTTAACGGCGTGTAGATGAACAATCTCTAGAATTTTTTAAATTGGTTTATCGTAAGTTGATCGAATACCGATGCAAAAAGGGCTTTGTTTACCAATGGCTCTTACGGCTTTTGGAAAATTCGCCCGATATTTAGAGAGCCGATTATTACGTAACGCAATTTTTTGGGTTTTTTTGAATATATTTTGAAGTTTATGTCCTGGGTGCTGAATAGTAGTTCGCAAAACGGCCTCAATTTTGAACTGTCAAAGTGGAACTTATTTACTGTTCGCCAAAAGTAGATAGTATTGCTATCGATAATTTAAAATTGTTTTTTTTGCAAGAATGAAAAAAGTTTGGTATTCAACCTTCAAAAATTTTTTTTGAAAATATTGTTTTAACATTCTAAATTGGATTATCAGTCAGTAAAGCAAAATATAGAGAATTTTCTCAGCTTTAAAAAAATATTTTTTTCAAAGGTGGGCAAAATGAAAAACTACGACTATTTTGAAAAAGTTACCTAAAAATGGCTGAATTGCAAATTCGATTTTACATCAAAAAATAAAATTGAAAAATTGTTGCGACCAATATTTCGATTTTTTTTAAATCTGTATTGTTTCAAAAAATCATAACTCGATCAAAGATTTTTTGCCTATTCTGGAAATTTGAATTAAAAAAAATAATTAAAATCAAGTTTTAATGACAAAAAGTGTTATTAAAAATCACTAATTTTTTTTACCAGAAGCTGTCGTGGCTGAATGGTTACGATGTTCGCTTAAGAAGCGAATGGTCCTGAGTTTGATACCCATCTGCTCCCAACGAGAATGTTCTGGACTCATTAAAATTTGAATTAAATGAAAAACTTGGGGTCCTGTCCTTAGGATTGACAAGCAAAATACTTTCCACTTAACCGTGGAGCATTGGTAGCTTGAGGAGGACTGAGACTGATATAGGGGAGCTGGGGGTAATACGGCCACCCCACTGCTTTACTAAGTATACTAATGAATATTACAAAAATGTTTAGCAATACTGTTCCTCATGCTAAATTATGGAGTTGAGTTGGAGAATTTGAACGGTGTGCGTCGCGGTCCTCGCGCAGGATTTTCGTTGCCGTTTCCGTCTTTGTTGTCCCCCCGATTGTGTGTGTGTTTCGATCCGGGCGGTTTCGCGTTTTCGCATTTTAGTTGGTTTTATCTTTCCACAGCCGGCTGTCTAAGATTAAATCATTTATGCTAAACTCAACACCAAATAACCGGGAATAGTCTCATCCGCATACTCCGACTGTTTGCCTTGAGAATGCATAATACATCACACCATTGAACAAAATTTATTGATTATTGGGTCGCATCATCATCCTCTATGTTGAATCCTGGCCATTACCCTTACCCACTAACAAAATCCCAAGTAGAAGTAGTTTTCCGGCACACGCGGTGTGGATATCGTATACACTCAAACCCCGATGGTTTGACACCAACTGTTGTCAAACGAACGGGGTAACTTTTTAATTTGACACCCCTTTTACACGGAGTTCACGCACACTATCAAACGTTTGTTTTGATAGTGTGCGTGAGCGCCGTGTAGAAAGTGACAGTTCGTCACTTTTTAGTTTGACTTTGACCAACCAACGGGGTACAAACTAAAAAAGTGTCAAACGAAAAAGTGACCAACCACCGGGGGTTGAGTGTAGAACCCACCCTTGGTAGCAGCCTGTGCTAACTAACATTCCCGTCCCATTCCCTCGAGATCTACAAACTGACATGGCGGGCGCCGTTGGTGGCCAACGACTGTTTCCTATTCGCACCGGCTCTAGTTTTGATGATCGTGATGTTTTATCTTTTCAGCGCATTCATGCATGCTGTTGATAAGGGAAACATCATTTGATCGTTGAAGCGTGTGACCGGTTGTGCTGATGGGATATTATGGTCCTGTTCAGCAACGGAGAAGGACAACCATGGGTGGTCTCTCATGCTCATGCTCATGCTCACTGTTCCTCATGCTAAATTATGCATTTGCCAAACCTATTGTTTGAAATAGTTTAAAAATAGCTTAAAATAAACAAATATTTTTTCAACTTGAAACTGGATGTAATTTTCATGATTTACAACTTAAGCACTTTTGTTAGGTAACAATATGTAATCCATTCTTTAAATATTTTTTCATGGTAAATTGAAGTTTGCCCAAGATTATTAAACGTTTAAAAAATGAGATGAGCTATTTGCAAAAAAAGTTTTATAAAATAAGTAATTTGGGGGCAAGATGGCCACCTCCACGGGGGGTAAGACGGCCACCCGTAATTTGTAAATTTGATTGGATAAAGGTTATATTTTTGAAGGATTTTTGACTGTTAAGACATATTTAAGACATATTTGACATATTTTCGATGAAACTATCAATTTTTAATCAAAATGCTGTTATCTGCCGGTTCGAAAATATTCCTTACTGTGATATAGCAAAATTCATTGAATAGTATGAAATCCTTTCAAACAAATAATAAAAGTCGCTAATTTAATATTGTTTACATAATTTTGATTTACTGATTCTAATCGAAATACACAAACCAGTTAATTTGCATTAAATTGGACATATGTCCGTGAGGAGCGGTCGTGGCTGAATGGTTACGATGTTCGCTTTATAAGCGAATGGTTCTGGGTTCGATACCCATCTGCTGGACTCATTGAATTTGGAATTAATGAAAAAACATGAAACTCACGGGCGGGGTTCGATCCCCTGTCCTTAGGATTGTCAAGCAAAGGAAATAATAAGTATACTAACATATATTTTGATATACTGGTTGACATAATAATTATAGCTCTAAGAGTTTCCAACCCCTTGCTCCAAGCGAAAACTTACTTGAGGATACCGTGGAGATTTTCCCTTAATACTCTGAAAAAAGTGGAGCATCAACACTTCCCGTCTTCCAAATCCCCTATCCTTGTGGAGATGGGAGCGGTCGGCAATGGACCGCTGCCATGGTGGTGAGAATCTAGTTCAGGTTGAATTGGTTCTATTCCCAATTATCGAATCCTAGGCAACTTGGGTTTAGAAAATCATCACATCACATGGCGAAAATCCAGTCTGCAATCCGCTAAAATCACCGTCTCCTAGCGAAGCGAAGCATTGAAAATTCAGCAAGATATTGAGAAGCGAGACCAAGTCCGCCGTTTCAGTTCAACTCTGATTCCAAGCCGTGTGTCAATCCCGCCGCTGCTGCACAAAAGATAAAAAGAAACCGCTACAGGTAAAACAAAATATCTTTTGAAAATCGTCTTTTAAATTGAATCGAATATGCTTAAGTATTGGCAACCAGATTGAGCTAGTTGCTAATGAATTGCGTGATTGATAACATTTAGGAAAATTTGTTCAATGATTTACGAATGGATACAACAGTATGAAATGAGGAAAATATCAGATCAACGAAAACATATTATGCGTGGCAAGATAATTTAACATTTTGCGGTTCTGGCTACTGTGCACAGTGCGGTTGTCTGTTCTGAACTGTAGGCGGCGGCGACTAAATCGCGCAGTTTCAAAAACCGCAAACGTTGTTCAAGTGTCAAACACTTCGGAAAAATGAAATCAACTAAAAAACGGAAGGCATCCGTTACATCGGATTCTAGCGATTCAGGAGATGAATAATCCCGGAAGGTATACGATAAAGAGGACACAGCTGAAAATTAATTACCCATTTTTTGAAATTTTCAGCGCATTCAAAGGTCTGCGCCTGATGAAGTCTTGTTTAGACTTTAAGCATCTGTTCAGGAAAAGAACTTCATGGGTCAAAAGTCCAGTGAAAAACGTGGATCCTTGAAAATTTGTTTAAACAGCGTCGAGGACATTTTCGTTCTGTTTGGGATAACTGCGTCCAGTTTGTTTTCAAGGGCGCCACTTAAAAAAGAAAATGAACGAAACGCATTCGAAGCTACGAGGAGGGAAAAGGACCAGAAATATGCAAATATAGACCTTTTTATCACCTTTCATCATGAAAACTGTAAGAGATTGCAGATTGTTTGCAAATAAAACAAATAATCAACATGTTTACAATGGTTTCTTTATTTCAAACATCAAACACGCTTAAATCATTTTTTTGGATAGCCCTTTGCTTGGATTGAAAGACCCACCAGTTAAATAACAACACTTTCAAACAAACTTGTCGGAATGAATGCGAGTACCATCTAAAACCCACACGGAATTGACCCCTGAGTGGCGCTGGATACGGTTCAAATTGGCGCAGTACTGGGCTGAACTGCAAGAACACTTTTTCCTTTCTGTGATGTTGAAAACGCTATCCCGCTCGTAACGGTTGATCCAGTTCGAGACAATTCGCAACAGCGGTACACTGTATCAATTGAGGCGTATTGCTTGAAAACGGCAGTGCAAATCTCGGACATTTTACCACTAAAATTTCAATAAATATTATTTTGAAAACTCAACAATAATAAAAACTAGAGAAAACTACCTACCAGATGTTGATAGAAAATAGACTGACATGAGCTAAAGAATGCACTGAAAGGCCTACTTAGGGGCCGTTGCGATATTCGCAGCTGCGGGATACACTCGCAGCAGAATGAAAATTTATCTATCCACCCGCAATAATATCTGTCACTTAAAAGCGGTGCACACAGATCTCACTTATATCAACATCAACATCTTAGGATTTTATAGATGGTAGAATCACTTTTCTTTAGTGTGATTTTATCATGGTTACGACACGACTGTCTTCCACATACAAAGCGAGTGAAGTCAAAATCGAACCAAGATCGAACCAAGTTTTTAGCGCGTGGCATTTGAAAAGGTCGTATGCGCATCGGACATAAATTACATAAATAAAAACTTTTTTCGGGTTTTTTTATTCTTTAGAAAGATTTATGTTTAATCTAGAATTTGATCTAGGGGAACAGCATATAAGCATATCATCGAGAACCTAATGTTGACATACTAGCACTTTGGTGTTCAGTTACAGTTAGTTTAAAGCATTTTCGACAGAAATTTAGTTAGTATTCTGAAAGCGTAATTAATTTTAATACAACGGACAGGAAATATCAAACAAATTTTATTTTGTTTCAAGGAAACTGAAGCTATCCAGTTTTTAGTTCAGTTCAGCGAGTTCGGTTGTTTTTCTTGAATGGCCAAGTAGAACTTTGTTTTATTGATCTAATAAAAGTTAAAAATAAAAAAATAACGTAATGCTTGTAATCATCTCGCATATATACAAAAAAAAAGTAAAAACCGAGGTAGAAACTTACAAAAAAAACATAATTTGGGAAAAAATTATGAATTTATTTCATACGACCATTTCAAAAACCATACTAAACAATATTGACAGCACCTCTGGTGGGGACTTCAGGAAACTGCATGCGTGTCAGATTCCTGGATTTTATTGACTTAAGAACTAAGGAATAGTTGATGAAAGGCAAGGTGCAATCAATCTAACTCGTACTTTAATTTAACAGAGAAGGTAACCTAACTAAGGCAGGTCTATTCTTTAACAACATCTGGACTGGATTGATGTGAAGTCTGTAATTGAGGAATAACCTATATCGAATTATTTATAGTAAAGTAAGTAACTCGTCGCTAACATTTTAGAAAGCGTGAGACAAATCGCTCTAATTTTAGCAACGACGAAACCATTTCAAATCGAAAGCTTTGTTTAAATAATCGAATGCCTCTAATAAAACAGCCCCGATAATAAACATCTCTCTTCTGTTTTCAACCGCCTCGCAAGTTTATCTGCGCCCTGCAGGTCTGCAACCCACGATGACGTGACGCTGGTTGGTACTGCCTTTTGCCTACTCACCAGGCGTAATCGGCGTTGCATGTTCGACTTGCGAGAAACTCTTTAGCAGGGACACACATCAATCGATTCATTTTACGTTGCAATTAGGTTTTATGCCGACTCGGTTTTTAGGTTAGAAATTTTACAGCTTGGCTGCACTGTTTACATTTTTTGCACGTGTGTCTCAGCAAAAATGTGTGTGCGTGTGCGCTCGTGACGTCACGCTGTAAAACATAAAAACCGAGTCGGCGTAAAATCTAATGACACAATCCGAATCATTTTTTTAGCTGTTTTGTTATTTTTGAAGGATTTTTTTGTAAGTTAAATTATTTCTATTAGGTTTTTTTCGGTACTGGGACCTGGTTAGGACCGAATCGGCCTTTGTAATTTCATTTTTTTAAAGTTAAGAGTAATTACAGCGGATCTTGTGTAGAGCGTCCAATTTCCCGGGGTTACAAAATTCCCGGGAAACGGGAAATTTTCAACAAATTTCCCGGGAAATCCCGGGAATTCCCGGGAAATTTGAAATTCAACGAAAATCATTCTGACCCTGTTTCTGATCAATATTTTGCAACACATTTGTATAGAACAGCAACTTTAATGATCAAAATAAGTGTTAGGATCAATTAATTGCTTGACTGCTTGTAAAAAAAATCATCCAGCTTTGAGAAAATATATAAATTTTATAATTTTTTAGGCTGTCTTTAAATCGTACCAAATCGAAAACAAAATCAGAATTTTTTGTTGAGAAGTAGTAGTTTATATTTTTTTAATCAAAAAGTAAAAATCTATGGCAACATACAGTTGCTTTTAAATTTTTCTCAGTGACCATAAATTGAAATGAAAAAAAAAATCATGCAGAAATATTGTTTATCATGGCAAATAACTTCTAACAGAATAAGTATTTTCTACATGTGAATAAATAGATAATCATTGAATTTGCCTTAAAAATCTAATTTCTGGCGCTTTTTAACTTGAAACACTATTTCATGAAACCACAACTCAAAGTTTTCAAATATATGAAGCGAGGTTTGAAAATATGGTTGCATTCTTTGGGTTGAATTTGTTTTTAACGATTTTTCATGGTTTCATTTATGGTATGATTTTTGTTAAGTTATGTTAAGTTAAGTGTAGAAGTGGTTGAAATTAATCGATATTTTTTATATTTAACCCTCGTACGCCCTTGGTAGCTCACGTGCTTCATAAATTTATAACTTCAAACTGTAATTTCTCGAATACTTTTAAACAAATTCGTCACGCAGAACCCTTTTTGAAAAATTTAATTATGTCAATTCAAATTCAATTCAAAAATAAATATTCGGTATCTGAAGTAAACCTTGACATGAAATTTACAGCATTTCGGGAATTCCCTGGAAATTTACAAATTTCCCGGGAAACGGGAAAATTTTTTTCCGGGAATTCCCGAGATTACCCGGGAATTTTTTTTACCGGGTCGGGAAATTGGACGCTCTAATCTTGTGTGTAAATATTAGTATAAGGGGAGACGATTCTAAAGGATTGGTAAAAAAGTGAGATTTTCGGGAGGGTAAAAATAAAACACAAAGTTTCTCTTCTAAATCTTTATTTTTAAATAATAACTTATCCAAAAAAAAGAAGAAATAAAAAAACACATAATAAAGTGGTAGCAAGTATAAAACCGGGGTAGACAAAACATTGCAAACCGTGTGGCGTACGGATAATGGTCTCTGTTCACAACGCAAAAAATACAAATATCAATTAGCGAAATGCATCCAATTGGTACGAGGGGGAGACTGCAAAACAAACGAATACTGATATCAAAAATATATAATTTAAGAACTTTTTTTTATTATTTGTTCGATTACTCTAAGGCCATCTTTTCACGTCATTTCTTTTTTCCTGTTTTTGATTCTGTTCTTTGCTCGCTTGATGGCACCAAAATATTCACCTTCTTTTTGCTTAAATTTGGCATAAATATTGTTTAGTGGATATTGAAGAACTCTTCTAGTACAACTCTAACTCTTTAACTGACGCTACCGTTTTGGAATGGGGAATGAAACTTCTATTGTTTTGTGGAATTCTCAGTTACTGGAATGTATTGTATATTTATATTGTTCGTAACAAGTTTGTAAGGCGCTATCAAAGGTGTTTAAATAGTTCTACATTTATTTGTTTTGTTTGTGTGTTTTAAGAGCACTCTAATTTTGTTTCATTTAACCTCTCGCTAATAGGGAGGAAGACTACCATATTTAACTTGCTAGAGTTGGAACGTTTTCACTTCTCCTGCTCGACTTGGCTGCCCGCTTTTTTTTGTTCGTTGTCTTTGACACTTTCGAATGATTGTGTGGCATCTTAAACTTTTAAGTCCTAACTCGCACCGCGTTCAAGAAATGATAAAAAAAAACGTGGAAATTATAAAACAAACCCAAGCTTTCTCTCATCATTTACATATGTCTAGTGTTGCCAAAGTTGATGCCGCTCTGGGTCGCGCCCTTGTTCGATCCGTACTGCAGCGAGATGACGGTTTGGCCGGCCCGCAGCTGCTCGTCCGAGAACTGGCGCTCGTTCTTGTCCGCCTCCTTCGGCCCAATCGACGGCTTGCCGTACTTGCCGGCCTTGCGACCGAGCGACTGCAGGCAGATCACCACCGAGTTGAGGTTCTGGCGCTCCCACAGGTCCACCGTCTGGAAGGTTTCCTGCGGCGGCACGCCAAACTTCTTCGCGCACTCCAGGAACGCCGAGATGTTCTCCATGCACTTGAACGCCATCTTGCTCGTGTTGATCTTCTTGACCGAGCCGGTCTCGATCGCGTTCGACAGGTTGCACAGCAGAACGCCGTCCTTGAGCACCTCGTAGAAGTTGTCCATCTCGCCGCTCGTGTTGATCGGCTCCCCGGTGACCTCCTTGATCCACTCCAAACACTCGGCGGCCAGCTCTTCGCTGTACTTGGAGTTGATCTGCGGGGATAAACAGAAAGACAAATGTTTTAGAAAACTTAGAAGCAGCACTTGCGTGTATCTATACTAATTCGATAAAACTTTGCAAAAACGCCTTGCTAAATGGATTGAGATGGTAATACTCTTAATAACAGTCATCATCGTGAACCAGTTTCGTGGTCACGTTGGACAAAACGTCTTTTCCGAAAATGGACATGACCGCTGACCACCCTGACTGACTGACTGATCTGGCGAATGCATGAGATAAGAAGGTTTCCCGCATAAAATTATATGATGATTTGCACTGTTAAAACCATGCAGTTACAATAGATATTATAATATCTATAGTAAGTTTATTGTTGACTTTTTCGATCTTTATTGGAATGACGGTAGAGCTACCTTAAAATTCATGATTACAGCAAGTTGGATGGTTTTGTTATATGTAATCTTATACAGTCTCAAAAAATAAGCTATCGTAAAATGTATCGGTACAGTAAATTGCGTGGTTTTGATAGAGAAAATACGATGATGTATTTTTTGACATTTTTTTTCACAGTAAGTTCAATTTTAGTTACGTAATGAAAAATTGTTATCCTTTGAAATATAAAATACGCAAGCTTCAAACGGATTCAATATTTGAATGAAAAAAGTGTTTTAAAATGCATTTTACACCAGTTCAATTGTTTTGCAATCTTTAGTTTTCAAAATATTTAAGTATTTCAGAAATTATGTTCTTTCGCAAAAAAAAGTTTGTTTTTAAATATATTTTTAGACGCGCTCAATCATGCTAAATATGTTTATCAACGCAGGAAATGCATTTGAAATTGTTATCAGTTGATTAGACTTCTAATTCCATAAAAAGTTAAGCTGCTGATTTTTATACCTCCTGATTTTTCGAGCCGATTTTGAAGAGGGGGACATAAAGTTTGAAAAATATTTGCAAGGTTCTAAGGATTCAAGATTGTCCTTCCGTGTGGATTTATCGGACCGCGCACTTAATTCACATACCAGAGATCGCCGGTTCAGATCCCGCAGCGGGCACCCTGAAATTCTAAGTGTCAGTATGGGGTTTCGGTGCCTTCGCTCCGTGACATACTCTCGTACACATAGGAGCCCAGGGTGGCGAAGTCCTTGTAGATAAAAGGAAGACACTAGTGGTTGGTACTAGCAATTGTGGCCGACAGCTAAAGTCAAATTCGTTTTCGTTTCGTTCTAAGGATAAAAAAAAAGTTAAACTCGGTAAGTATTGAGAATTAATTTTAAAATACCAGAAATAAAATTTCAATGCCAAATTGAATTTTTAACAGTCATATGTGATATTTTGATAAAGTGCACTGTTTTAATGTGAACACTCAACCACAGACAAGTTTTGTGTCTCAACCCTCAGTGTTTAAAGTTTATTTTGCGTTTGCTTCTTTTAGGTTTTTATAGGTTAGGTGTCCACACACTTTTTTTGTATGGAGCGTAAACAATTGCCAACACGCCCAACCGTGAAAAAAATAAATATAATAATTTTTAAAATTCAAGATCATAAAAAATCAAAATGCCATTTTACATTTTTACATTTTGAAATGTCGAAGTTTTTACATTTTTACATTTTCACCATTCTACATTTTTTTACATTTTAACATTTTCCGGTTTGTACACCTCCTTACCCTGATAAAAAGTCTGACTAACATGATATCGTTGCCAAATAAAATTACAATTACATTTAAACATTTAAACATTTAAACATTTAAACATTTAAACATTTAAACATTTAAACATTTAAACATTTAAACATTTAAACATTTAAACATTTAAACATTTAAACATTTAAACATTTAAACATTTAAACATTTAAACATTTAAACATTTAAACATTTAAACATTTAAACATTTAAACATTTAAACATTTAAACATTTAAACATTTAAACATTTAAACATTTAAACATTTAAACATTTAAACATTTAAACATTTAAACATTATTGCGAAATAAATTTAAAAAAACTCGTAAAAAAGCAATAAATAAGAATCATAAAACGAACGCACCATTATACAGAAACTGTGCAGCCGACGCTCTTGAAACGAACGCACCATGATTGAGCGAGCTGCGAGCTGTCAAACTTTTTCTCTCGCGCGTGTTCATTCATGTTTCGTGTTGGCCGTGTTGGCTGCAGTTTCGAATCGAAATCAAGTTTTACTCGCGTGTGCTTATGAAAAATAACTTCCGTCATCAAATCCGCCGGGTGAACGAACCGGAACATCTCCGGGATGGCGGATTTTTCTCACATTTGGGTAAGTTTTTGGAGTTTTATTAATTTTGGAGAGGGCGGAATCCCCCTGAAGCAACAGCAGGTTGTTGCCATGACCTGCTTCGAAAAATTGTCAAGCTTTTTTTTTGTATTATTTGTGTCTTTCAGTGGGCGTGTGGAGCTGTTCGGTTACGGGACAAAACCCGCAGTGGAAACGCAGACCCGGCGCATATTGCGGACATTTCCGGCCACCGTCAATAATCCATTCCGAATGGAGGCCTCCAAGATGCCAAGTGCTCGATCTGGAAAAGCTACGAGGAGTTCGAACATCTTCGTGTGAGTATTTGACATTTTATTCTATTGGAAAAGGATAGAGCCACGGGGCGGAATCCCACTCCGCAGTAGGCAAGAAAACTGTGACGTAGCAAATGAGCTCAAAGAACTCAGTGGTTTGACAGGTGTCGTTTTCACGACTTAGCATTTCTTTTTTGAATTTGAATTTGCTTCCGATTGCGCGAAACGTCAAAACCCGATTTTTTTTTCGGATAAGTGTGCATCTGTCCGTGTTCGTGTACGCGCAACTGACCACGTAGTTGTCGTTCCCGTGGCCGTGCTCTAGGCTGTGTCCTTGTCCGAACTCCTGACCGTGTTCGTGTCTGTGCTTCTGGCCGTTTTCGTGTCCCTGGCCGTGTAGGTGCCTGTTCCTGGCCATTCCCGTGGCCGTGTCCTTGTCGTGCTCCTAACCGTGTTTGTGTCCATGCGAAACGGAACAACCGGAACAAAGTTTTGAGTCCCGGCACTGACACCTGTCAAAAAAGTTCATTTGGTTTATTTATGTTGTATTTCGTGAGAGCTAAATTTATTTGATTCTTGCTTGTTCGAGTGTCAGAAGTAGAATGGTGAATGAATGCTTGCATGATTGATGGTTGCTTCGATTGCTTGAATGGGTTGCTTCGTTAGTCCAACAATTTACCTTTGAGGTTAAGTTCCGAGCTTTTCTCCTTTGTAGCAGCAGACATTTTCCGTGGCTTGCTTGGGCAGGCCGATGTGTTTTCTTTTAGGTTACCTATTTTTAACGTATTGCTTTTTTTTCGATTACAGAGTCTACTAGTTCCAACGCGGATGCACGTAGACGTGAAATGCGGACATTCCAGTTTGCCATCATATTTCCTTTCTTGGTGGCAACGTTAACTCCTGAAGCAGCAGGACATTTGAAGATGAAGAAGTGGGCGTAAGTTGTGTGGGATGCAGGCTGTGTAATTTGATTCTAATTGTGTTTTTTTTACATTTGCAGTCTCGACAAAACGGAGCTTTTGGCCGACAGCTTGAAGCGGAATTACGAAAGAAAACGTCGGAAGGAGCCCAACGACAGTTTCAACTCGACCGCGACCGTGAAGGAAACCCTTCCTGAATGGCGAGATGCTGGACGGACTTCTCGTGACGAAAATCCTGACGGGAGTTGTGAGTGATGAGTAATAAGAAAAGCTTGCTTTGTTTCTAATAAATTGTTTCATTTCTGAAGTTCAATTAAAAAAAAACAGTGTAAATGAAACTAAAATAAAATAAAACATACTTTTAATTTAAGGAAAATACCGTAAAACATACCATAAATAAAATTAAAGTACAATAAAACTTGCTGTAGTTATTATTTATTTCAATGTACGAATATAGTTTAAACAGTACTATTTAGCAGGGAAAAAATCTTGAAGAACTATACATTTACTGTGAAATCCATTGTAATGGTTACTGTATTTGTTGTAAATGTATGATGTTTTCTATAGTCAGGGCAAGTTTTTGAATGAAAAATGCAACATTAGATTAACAGTAAAATGCGTCGTATTTGGAAAAAATGTATGGAAAAATTCGAAATTTTTATGGTACCGGTGCATAACAACCCCCCTTTTTTATGGTAAAATCCCAAAATACGACGCAAATTATCTTAAAAAACGATGCTGTCTACTGTTAAAACACTGTCAAAATGACAATATATTTTATCGTTTTGTAACGTTAAAATTTACTGTAAGTTCATCAGAAATCTTTATGCGGGTTGCCCAACCAACAACAACAACAAACAACTAAATCAATGGAAGACAACAATCGCGGGGACCTTGCAACAAGAGTTTGTTATTGTGAAAAATGCAAAACTTTTATTGTTGTCGCATTCCATAAATTTAAGAGTTGGGTTTAAAAAGATCTTGAATTTTAAACCACCAGTAGACTACATACAAGGATAAATTTGATCGGTTTGGTCGAGTTGTAGCATAGATCTGATTTTCAAAAACAGAATAGCCTGCATTAGCCTACATGTTAACCCTCTACAATCCAACTCCGCCTCTAAGCGGGTTTCGATCTAAAATATCGCCAAAAAACAATTTTTCAACCAATTTTTGATCGTAAAAAAGCATTGGAAAGAAAAAAGAAAGCGATACTTGTTTAATGTGACTTTGCCAATGTTTTAAAAAACTTTAGATTTGTAGAAAATGGAAAAAAACAAACAATAAATTGAAAAGGTGACTGTTAAAAACACGATTAATCTAGATAGGCAAAAGGTAATGGTGATGGTTAAGTAAGCCAGATACTATCAAAAATAATCGTAAACAAAACAAGATAAAAGCAATTTAAAGTACTAAACAAAAAACAAGAAATATATAAAACAAAGAATAAAAGTTTTTCGTAGGACAAAAGTGGCTCAAAATGACCTCCTAAACACGGGGGAAAAAATTGACCAGTAGAGGGTTAAGTTTTCGCCAACCAGAATGGCAGAATGGCAGAAATTTATGAATTCAGTGTAGTAGGCTTATGCTTTGGGATGTTCCCTTCAATGTTGTTGGTTTATGAAAAATTTTAGCTTAAAACTGTTCTTGAGCCACTTTAAAAAAAAAGTTTTTTTCGGCTACTTTTCCAGGGTGCTGGGCAGAATGGGCCACCTTAGAAAACAAGCCATTTTGTCTAATAAAACGTTGAAGGGAGATAATAAATGATTAAAGGGACTTTTCTAACATAGTTTCCATGAGAGAACCAGGTTGCCCATCTTCGTTTTCTTTCGAGATCTACAGGAAGCCAACAAACACCAGAAGAACAATCCCAGCCACGTCAAACCATTCATTCCAACATAAGATGGCAGCATATCATTATTTTATACATAGGATGACAACTTTACCCCTCAGCGAAGCAGGAAAACAGAAAGAATTGGAGTACATATTTGAAACAGCGGAAATCAACGGTTACAGCAGAACAACTATCCAAGCAATCATCGATAAGAAGGAAAGAAAACTGCACAGAACTTCACTCACAACCCTTACGCCATCAGCAGAGCCACTGCGAAGAGCAGCAGTAGAATTCGACTACAGGATAACACGCCCATTACGACAAAAACTGGCTAAATTTGGCATCGATTTAGTGTTCAGCAGTAGAAACAGCCAGTTGGAATCCATCTTAGGTTCAACGAAAGACCCCATACCGACTTTAGGCAAACCCGGCATCTACGAGGTATCCTGCGGCCACTGTGATATGAGCTACATTGGACAAACTAAGAGATTGCTGCAAACCAGGTTGGATGAGCATATACACACATATGTCAAAATTGCCATGGAGGAAAAACGGAAAGGATTTGTCCCCATTTCAAGTCAGCAGTAACCGAACACATCATCGAGGAAAAACATAACATCACAGCTAGCGACGCGGTCATCTTAAGACACATCACTAACCCATCGAAGCTGGCTGTCGCTGAAAGTTTGGAAATCTTCAAGGCAGGCAACAAACGTTTACTCAACAAGGATTCAGGTAACGGCTCAACGTGGCTGTTTAAGCTGTTACCTATACAGGCACAAAAGAAGAACGAGGAGGTAGTACCTACAGTAACTACAAATATGGATACACCAGCGATGAACCTTCAGTCGAGAACAGAACACTGATGAAGTCTGCAAGTAGTAGACGAAATACGTATCTGTCAAGATATTAAAATATATAGCGGAATTAAAAGGAACAACTCGTCTCTTTGTATTCACAGTAATGCATTCTGCTAAAACGCTCAACCAAACCACAAAGTTTCCATGAAGTTAGACCACTTTTATTAAAATAGTCACTTACGGTTCGACATCGCCAACTTTTTGATATTATATGTGAAATTTTCCGAGGAATCCGATAAAAATATTTTCAGACATAGGCTCTTTGGTCCAGACACGGTCAAAACGCCATTTTAAGTTTCCATGCGACTTTTTCAAATGTTAAGCTAGATTTGTAGGTACACTGGACGATAACGTTCCCAAGACACAATGATGTTGAAAAATTCCCGAACTGCTTTCAGCTCAGACGGCGTTGTCAATCCTTTCTCGAGATGAACCAGGTACAGTTGATCACGATACTTGATGTCCTTGTTGTGTCTCGTCATCTTGAAGACTTCGATCACGTTCAACTTAAGAGATTTGAGCTCTTCTTTCAGCACACTCACATCCATGTCGTACAGGCCTCGGAGGACCTGTTTCATGGGGCGTTTACCTGGATCGGCATGGCTGTAGTATTCAATCTTTGTGTTGTTCAGGAAATCCCGAACGTAGTTGTAATCCTTTCTGGTAGGTAGCAGAATTTTGAGTCCATCAGCACACAAGCGAATGGAAGCTCGTAAGCACCAGATTTGATAAACCCGGTCAGCCACTTTCGCACCGAATCCGATGACGATGTTTTCACAAAAATAGGTGGCACCTTTTCCCGTCGTTCAAATTCTTCCTTCTCGCTCACGCCCACAGGGAGGGAAGCGAACTGGTTTCCAGACGAATTTTGAGCGCCCTTGCTCAAACTGCCTGGCTTTGCAGGTAGTGCATCAGCATTCTTTAACTTCTGCAATTCTGCCGATCCTGCTGGCGAGGACCGCCTCTTTTTTTTGCCGTGAGGCATTTTTTGCACTTATTTGGTGTTGGAGGGACGCACGTCTGACTCGCTGCTCTGTCAATCGCAGACTCGATGCGGAGATATGATTTTTTGAAAAAAAAGTGGTTTTTGCGAAAAATTACGAAAATTGCCATTTTTCGAACCACCCTAGCACAGTGTAGGTCACCCTAATGGCCAAACAAAACTATTTTGGCCAAGGAACCTCCAGAAAAATGTTGAGCAAGATCGGAGAAGGTTTAGGCTCTTTTCAAATGGAATCGCTGTATGGGACTCCGAAGCCGCTAACCACCGCGCCACGAGGCCCTCTCCAAGAGGAATCGAATAAGGTCAAAACCGAAAAAATCGGTTCAGCCATTGCTGAGACAATCGAGTGCATATCATTTCTGAATCGATATGTATACGTGAAGGTGAGTCTAGTAAATCAAATTAGGAAGTTCATTTTTCAAGTGAAGATTTTCCTACAATATTTAAACTTCTTTACTGTGGAAAGGCTGTTAAGAATCATAGAATGATTGAATTCCAACGACTACCGAGCTAACGCAAAATTCAATTTTCCACTGTTCTCGATAAATGCTGTTGATTTTCTCGATAAATGCGAAAATCTACAAATGTGGCAGAAAGAAGAGGGTAGTTCAATTTGGATGTAAATCGGGATTCTTCCAGGTTTCGATATTCGATATACAAACTTTGACTTCTGCCAACAGTTGGATTCATGCTAACTAAGATAAAGCTTCTAATAGAAAACTGTATCCCAACTGTATCCAAGATCCAAGATATCATAGCAAAATTTGTTCCGAATGCTTATAAATCAAACTTGTTTTTAAAATATTTTTACATTCGAGAGCAATTCCAGCTCAAATCAGGAATTTTTCTGGTACTTTTGTACCCGACCCTCTCCGATTTCAATGAAACTTTGTAGACATGTTATCCTGGGCCTATATGAGCCATTTTTGTGTATATGGAGCCAATAGTACTTGAAAATAACATTTGAAGAGGGCGCAAATCCTCAAAAATTTTGAACGAAAAAAAATCGCGACATCACCTTTAAATTTAAGTTTTAGACTTAAAAATCAAAAAATCTCATAGATGTGACGTGTATTTTTGTTTCAGTGTATTTTTTCCCGAAAGCCCGTCCAATTTCCTACAAGTTTGTGTTTGACCACTTTTTGATCATGGTGTCGATCCAAATCCCAAAATAAAATTCCCTGACTTTTCCCTGACCTCTCCAGACCACCAACATATTGTTTAGAGCGTTTTTATGGTTTCATGCATTTTCCTTTTTGAATATAGCAAATTTAAAATATTGAAAAAAATCAACGACCATTTTATTTTGATTTTTTTAACCATGAATTCTGCAAAAACTTAAAAACTTTTTTTTATTTTGTTAATCATTTTTTTCTAATCGAACATCCAAAATGAGCAACCATAAAATCTAGAGGGTTTTTTGTTTTTTTTTTTTTTTGACTGGGTCCTATAGACACAATAGCTTAGGGTCCTTAAAAAATTGAAATAATTAATAATTTCAACAGTTGCACTTCATTTCCTAAAAAAAATTTAAAGTTAAAAGTTTTCAAAAAATCAATTGAAAATTTGAATTAAAGTAAGAAGTCATGTTTAATTTTAAAATTGTTGCCTTTTGCGGAATTTTCAAACGAATTAAGCCAATGCCATTTTTGATTGTGTTTTTATAAAAAAACTACAGGTTTTGGAGACAAAAACTTGAAAAATATGTTATTTTGTAGAACCTTAAGAAAGATTAAAACAAAACTGAAAAACTAAGAAAATGTACAATTAAATTTTTTTTTTTCAAGTAAATGTTAACGGTTTTAAAAAAGATTTAGATATTTTTCAACAAGGATTGTATTTAAAGCAGGCCTGCCCAACGTCCGGCCCGCGGGCCGGATCCGGCCCGTGAAGCCATTTCATCCGGCCCGCGACGGCTTTTTAAAATATTTCTATGACCGGCCCTTACGACTGTTCATGAAGTATTAAATAAATAAAATTATTGTCTGAATTAAAAAAACAAGCTTGATATCAAATCTTAATATATTATAAGAACATTCTTCATGTTTGAATTTAATTCTTATAATTTTTATATTGATATTTTTTAACTGAAAAAAATGTACAAGAACACAAAATTATCTATTTCGTAAAATTGTGAAATTTATGAAAAAACTTGGATTGTTGTCTTAAAATTTGCAAAAAGAGACTAAATGTTATTTCTTTCAGTTTTGACTGGGTTTACTTCAATTTGAAGTTTTTTTCTATTTTCTTTTTTTAAATAAATAAGTAAGCAAAACTAATGTATTTTTCCAGAACAACTTTTTAGTGATAATTTTTTTTTTAAGCTTAAAAATCAAATTATTCATACTGAAAATAGATCGCTGGAAATATTTTTAAAATATTGAAAAATGTAATATTTAAAAAAATCCAGCGATCTATTTTTAGTATGAATAATTTGATTTTTAAGCTTTTTTAAAAAAAAAAAAAATTTATTGAAATTTGAATGATATTTTTTATAAAAAAGTATATATCAAGGTATTTAATCATAAACAATATCTATACAATTTTAAACAAGCAAAAATTAAAATAAGTCGAATAAACACATTTTTCAATGTTATCTTTGTTTTCATTTTTAAAATAAAGGTATATGAATCATATTTGCATCACTAGTTCTTTTATGTATTTGCTTTAAAAGAACCCAATCATAAGAAAATTGAAAAAATGTGTTTACTTTTTTCTACTTTTATCAAATAATAATTCCGGCCCGCCACTGCTTCAGAAAAATCAGATCTGGATCAGAAAGGTTGGGCACCCCTGATTTAAAGTAAACGGTTTTCTGAAAAACATCTTCTTAAAAAATTAAAAAAAAATTTTTGCTGTAAAATTAAAAAAAATGGTTTCTACCTTGATCAGAACCTATAGACGATCATTTACACGATCAATACATTTTATAAAAATAAAAACAAAATACAACCTGCTCGAGCTTTTCAAAAAGTCATTATTTATCAAACTTAGATATTTGGGTGTTTTGGAATAGATTCCAAATTTAAGCTCGATCTGATCACGGGAACTCCTTCTTGTAACCCCTTGAATGTTGTTTGGGGAAAATATGTAAAATGTAGTTGTACAATCCCTATGAAATTTCGGATGCTGGAAACAACTCTTCCGAAGAGACCATATTTTATAAATTCTTTAACTCTCAAATACCTTTATTCAGAATTGGTAAGGAGAAACCAAAAAAATCCGCGCCATCCCAAAACCTAATCCGCGCGAAATCCGCGTCATTTTATGAAAAATAATTTTGCGACAAACAGACAAAAGAGTTTCATAATAAATTCAATTTTGTAATCTCAGAACGCAGAATCTTGAAACGCTGAAAATGTATTTTTGCTAGGATTAGGTTAACTAGAGGAAAAAGCCAAAACAAACATTTTAGCAAAAAAAAAATCAAAAATTACAACAGTTTGAAATTAAGATCTAAAAACTCAATGAAATCCTAATAAAAAAAAATAAAATTTAAAAAAAAAATGTAATAAATTCTCGATCTTGAGGTATTAAATTTAAGAAACAGTTCATACTCGATGATCTTACCAAAGCGTAGCTCAGAAAAATCAAAGCAAATTTTCCTACATCTTCTTCTTAAAATTTTAGAAGAATTTAAGAAATTGAGAATTTAAGAATTTAAGAATTTAAGAATTTAAGAATTTAAGAATTTGAGAATTTAAGAATTTAAAAATAATATTTTTTTGTTCTCTAGATTGTTCTTATTTTAGTTTAATTTTTTGAATATTGGTATCTCTGATTTTTGTTTTCAGATTTTTTAATTTTTTTATTTAAAAATTTCGGATCTTTTAATTTCTTTTTTAATATGATTTTTTTTTTGGGTTTTTTAATACTATTTTTTTATTTATTTTTTCTAATTTCTGAATAATCCAATTTTGAAAGTTGAAGCTGTAATTTTTGAATGTTTTGATTTTTTTTATTTTTCTTCAAGAATGTTCAAATTTAAAAAAAATATTTCTTCTGGTTGAATCCCATCTAAAATTCAAAGGCGGAGAAGCTTCTGTTACATCCAATCAAGCTCATATTTGGGAAAGAAGCACAGTACACCCACTGGAACATGCCCAATAATATTTTTTGTTACATCCAAATGTCTGTATCTTCAGGAAAAGTTTGAAATATGATTAAGATTCACAAGATTAAAATTGAATGTATCCAGTATAAAAGAATAATAATAAGGATAAAAACCATTACTCAATACTTTAAAGAAATTAAATATTCAGAGTCAGTATGTTTAAAAATAAGATGAGTCCGTAAAAACCCTGTTTTTTCCATAAGTTTTAATATTATTTCTTTAATTCTTGAATTTAATTCTTTAATTCTATTTCACCATCACTATTTTGCTTACATTTAAGATTACACAAATTTAGATTACTTTGGATCATTTTTAAATCATAGTCCAGTTTAATTTTGAGAATTACAATTTTTGTTAGAATTTTAGAATAAGAATTTAAAAAATTAAGAAATCAACAATTCCAAAATACCAGAACTTCAAAATTTTTAAAATTTAGAATCTTTATGCTTTAGAATTTTAGATTTTTTTTTCAAATGTTCGAATTTTTTAACTTTGGATTTTTTAAAGCATTCAATTTTTCTGACAAAATGTATAATTTTCTCTATGGTCCCTCAGTTTTAAAACAAATCTCTGAGGATGGTGGGGCAACTGCCTCATATTGTCCCACCCTGTGTGCGCTAGTAATTTGTAAAATTCAGTTGAACGGAAATCCAAATCAAATCCAAATTATTTGATTTTTAAACCTAAACATTGCAAACAAGCTGCGCGCTTTTCATCGTGACCATTTTCTTAAGCATTTTTTATATGAAGTTCTGCGTTCCTTCCGGACTGACCAATTTAAAAATTAAATATTATCAATGTTGCAAAGTTTGGCTTGGAAGAAATTCCCTGACCCAGCATAAAATTCCCTGACTTTCCCTGACTTTTCCAGGTCAAATAAAATTCCCTGACAATTCCAGGTTTTCCCTGACTTTTCCAGAAATCGACACCATGTTGATACGACGCAACGGCTTCGAGATACAGTAATTTTTAAATTACAAAATACAAAAATATTTAAATACCTTGCGTCCTCCTCAAATGTTATTTTCAAGTACTATTGGCTCCATATACACAAAAATGGCTCAAATAGGCCCAGGATAACATGTCTACAAAATTTCATTGAAATCGGAGAGGGACGTTCAAAAACATTTATGTTATCCCATTTTAATGTATAGACATCGTCTGCAACAAATTATATTTCCCGCCAGCTGCAGCCATAGTGATCCCTCGAACAAGTTTGACCATTGCGTCAACGACCTTGTCTCCGGCCGGACACCACGAGAAGAAACCTAAGCCGCACGGTTGACCACCGCCGAGATCCTGCCAAATATGGCGCTTCGTGGCCAGAAATACAAGTGTTCATGACGGACGACGCCACCACCACTATCCGAGGATCTATGATTCATCACCTGGTGGTGGGATCAAGATCAAGTGCCCAAACTGGTTGTCCGTAATTGGACAGGGGCGCGCGTGTGTGATCGATTGAATTGTTTGAGCAGCGCAAGTCCGTCTCTTAATTTGTACAGAGAAAGCTGGAACCAGAGCTGAGGAAGTCTCGAGCGTGTAATTGTTAGGTTTCGCGAGATGATATCGCCAAAAACGGACTGATATGCCTACCCGCGTGACGTCACCTGTTGACTTGACTTGACTTAGCCTCGTTAGCTATTCACATCCTCTCGTCTCGATCGGAATCGAATTCCGGCGCTGAACGAGACTTGTTTTATTTTTTTCGGGGAGGGTTTCTTGTACGTGACCGCCAAACGTAAACATAGGGTTATGGTGTTTGCAAATCATTTGATCACTTGTGGCTTTGCTGGACGTTTTTTTTTCTGCTGAATTTGTTTCAAATAGGACGTAGGTCGGTGAGGCAGGTTGTTGCTACCCCCGCCAGGGTGAGTCTCCGGGTGTTGGATGAAGTAATTGGTGGACGTGCAGTGAATAGGGGAGTCCTCGTGAATTGCGACATCTCGTCAGGTTGAAGCGATTTCGTAAGATTCACTTTTCAAGGGATGGTAGGAGAAAAGCATGTGTTCCCATACTTAGTCTGGAATTCGTCAATCATCACGACACGTGTCGTATATTTCCTAACTTCCAGCACTCTCCTTATCCATATACATGTATATCAATCATCATTGCCCGGCAAAATCCGAACTCCTACAGTATTATTCTTGGGATCTCCCAAAAAAGTCAGCCCAATGTCAATGTGGCCAACATCCGCCGCCGCTAAGGCCATTCGTCATCACATTTGGCTTCGATTATTTATTCTGTTCTACAGCCTCTGTTGGCTGCGCTTGAACAAACATATTTAACGAATATTCCCTCCTCAGACGACGACGACGACAACTTGTATGTACTAACACCACCAACAACATCATCTTGTCCCAAGCCCAACCAAGTTGAGTACAGACAAGAATCTGGTTTGTTTGTCTCTGAGTGCGTCAAGTACACCCTCTCCCCTGCCTCCCTCCCTTTAACCATTTGTGGGTGTATGCGTTTCGTTCGTTCGTTTGCTCATTTATTAATTTCAATTTAACAGAATCTTCCATATTTGGCTTTAAACTTTTGCCAACCCGTTTGCCTCCACCGCACCAAACCGAACGCCGCGGAGAGACTTGATTCGAGCTCGAGCTCTCCTCCATTGAAGGATTGAGCGCGGCTCTTATATCATCGAGCACAGCACTTTTTCTCGTCGATTCAGCTGCTGCAGTCCTCAAACTTGTTCTGGGTGGCTGGACGAGCGATCGGGCTGAGCTGAGCCGGGTTACGAATTGGCTCGTCTGGGATCAGGAGTTCAAATTTTGGCTGTATTTTTTTTTTAATTTCAAGTCTTTAAAATGTTCTCAATAAATACGGAAGCAAAACAAATGTTTTGTGCTATATTGATTACACCTGATTTTCTTAGTAATAACAGAAAATTTCGTAAATTCATAAAAATTTTAAAAAAAATATTTGTAGAGGGTCAACCTCGTTGGCGATACTGTTTGCTTCAATATGTTGACTGTGCTGAAGGGAAAATCCTTTATGAAACATGCAAAAGCAAATATCAAAAGGCGTAGTAAAAAAATGCATAAACTACTACACGGTTAAAAAATAGTATTACATCGGGAATGTTGACAGTGTTACAAAAACTATCAAATCAAAATCAAATTATTCGCTCTACAGCATTGCCTTTACTCTCGATTGCGAGATTCCTACTCGAAACTAAGTGTCCGAAGGCTTGATTGTTGAGGCAATTGCAAACCTCTTTTTACATCTAAGCTTCCATCCACCCCGGGATTCGAACTGACGACCTTTGGACTGTTAGTCCAACTGCCTGCCTGCGACTCCATCGAGGCAGGACCCAGGGAGACGACTCCTACCACCTGGATTGAGCTAAAGACCTAACCCTCTAGGATAGACCGGGGCCAACATTCACTTCTCCGTCCGACCGAAGGCGTGGCCAGACAAATCTCGTCTGAAAAATTGCCAGCGGGACCTTCTGGGTGAGAGGCAATCATGCTTACCCCTACACCATGGTCCCGTCAAGTACGACGTTCAAATAGTTAACAAATAATTAGTTCTTAGAACAGGTCGAAAAAGTCGAAGTACGGGTCTGCTAAAACAATTTTTGAGATGTATTGTTGTAAATTAATTGTTGTAGCTGATGGTAAAGTACTTAAATATTTCAAAAACTTTTTATAGCCATCTTTTATATGATACAGTCGACTCTCTGGCTGTCGATCTTCTCGATATCAATATTGCTCCATCTATCGATGAATTCTTCAGTCCCTTCAAACTGCATACTTCGATTGGCTTTATTCCTCGATATTTTCTCTTGCTTGAAGGATCTCTTCCTCGACGGTCCCTTGGATTCTGTTTGCTTTAAAAATCTCTTCCGGTTGTCAATATCGTCACTATCTCATGGCTTGCATAGACATTTTTCTTTGCGAAACGAAGCTTTGAAGGGTGTTTGACATTAGTTTGTTTTTGTTTGCTGGACGTTGCCATGATTCTCTTCCATAGCTGGGTACCAAGAAAAACATATTTTCAATCGAGTCTTCATTTTGCATCATTCTGTAAACTGATGATTCTCTTCCTCGACGGTCCCTTGGATATTGACAACCAGAGAGTCGACTGTAGTACAGTCTAGACTCGATTTCACTTCGGATAATCGAATCAAGAAAAGCATTTTTTTTCGTTTTCTTATTTTTGATTGCTGAGCTTTATCACGACCCTTAAACTGCCGTTCTACGCATAATTGTCCCATGTTCAGAAAAGGGCAACTGAGAAAAACGCGATTGATTTTTTTCCATCGATTTCTGTGTTTCTACGCATAATTGTCCCGTGGGTCCCTATTCGCCCTATATGTCCCTAATCACCCCGGTTAATCCTCCTCAACAAGATAAAATGCTTCGTAAAACTAATGATTTCGTGATAGAAAATACTTGGCGGGACAATTATGCGTAGAAGTTCAACGATGTGACAAACAGAATTGGTGTTGTTTTCAATGATTTTGTGAACAAAGCACTAGATTTTAAGTGTTTTTCTGAAAGTATACATAAAACTGAACTTAAAAATGATAAAAAGTCAGAATCGTCAAAAAATACATGGGACAATTATGCGTAGAATGGCAGTAAACTATTCTGAAGTGATTTAGAATTTTTAAATCCAAGATGGCGGCCAAATGGCAATTATGAAATATTGAAAAAATGTAATTTTTTATTTTACAGGCAATCAACCATTCAAATTGCACTAACATGCGGTCACAGAACTCGAATTTGATGTTTAAAACAAGTAAATTAAAAATACACAAAGATTTTTTTTTGTTCGTGATTGTTGTTTTATTTTTTTCTTTTTTCCAATTCTTGTAATTTTATTTGAATTCATCTTGACTATTTTTTCAGATTTTTTTTTTTCAAAACTTTCGATTTCCAGAAAAAAAATTTAAACTCTGGTCTAGACGTAATATGAACAAAATAAAAATTACTTGACTCGCAATAAAACCTCTCGAAATAGTAGTTTTTGCAATTCCGCTTTGAAACTGTCAACTTTTCCTGTCCTTCTGAAGAAATGAAACGGCCTACTTTTTCCTACCAAAAATAACAGAATCGAATAGCAACACTTTTCAAAATAAATGACTGAAATGAGTGCTGAAAAGTTGAACTTTTCAGCACTTGTTTCGAAAAGTAAAACTTTTCAACATTTTTTTTATTTAAACGATTTATTGGAAAAATACATGAAAATTTTACTTAAAATTTCACTCAATGGGTGTTTTTCGGAATTGCAAAAAATATTGTATGGAACTGTTGCAAAACTTGATTTTTTCAACACTCGTCGTATTTATCCAACTCGGTGAACCTCGTTGGATAAATGTACGACTCGTGCTGAAAAAATCCTCTTTTTGCAACTTGTTGCATAAACTACTATTATGCAACAAGTTGCAAAAAGAAGATTTTTTCAGCACGAGTTGTACATTTATCCAAAATCAAGTTTTGCAACGAGTTCCATACAACATTTTTTGCAATTCCGATAAACACCCTTTGAGTGGAACCATAAGTCAAATGATCATGTATTTTGTCAATTAGCCGTTTAAATAAAAAAAAATTGAATAGTATTACTTTTCGAAACGAGTGCTGAACAGTTCAACTTCTCAGCATCCATTTCAGTGCTGAAAAGTTGGACTTTTCAGCATTTATTTTGAAAAGTGTTACTTTGCGATTCTGTTATTTTTGGTTTAGAAAAGAAGTCTTTTTCATCGTTCATGAATGACAGTTTAAAGTAGCTCACCGTGTTTGATTTCCTCCGGAACTCTCCAGAGTGATAAGCCCTCATCCGAACGGAATTGCAAAAATAGTTCGAAGCCCGTCTAGGTTTGATTTTCAAGTTATCTCTGTTTCAATCCTCTCAGACACAACCCCGTCTCAAGCTTGGCTTCAAGCTTCAATCAATTCTAATCAAATAATATTTTAAAAGCATACTTGTTTCATGTGACTTTACTAATGCTTTAAAAAAAGTATTTTTCTGGGTTCAACTTTGGCCGTGTTTCCAACTAGTTATTATTCCATACTCTTTATGTCATCAAAAATGTACAGTAATTTTTGTTATGCCTCAGATTATGTTTTGAAACATTTTTTTGCGACTTTAAAGTTAATGGTTGATGTTTCCATATAAAACGAATAGAAAAGTATATAAAAAAACAGGTAATAGGCAAAAGATAATCATTGGAGTATGTTGAATAAACCTGGATAAAAAAAATTAAACACGATAAAAGCAAATTTAATACTTAAAACTATATACATTATATATTTTTCAGACAACAAGTAAAGTTTAAAAAAAGCAATTGAGTAGTAGAGGGTTTATGGTTTTACTATCTTACAGTATCTATTTTTTTGCAATTCTGGTGTAAAAAATACAGATTTTTTTTCAAGTTTCCGAAAACGCCGAAAATTATCTAATCCCAAGATCTTCACGACTTAAAAGTCATATTTCAAAATATTGAAAAAGTCACATGAAACATGTCAAACCACTAACCCAACAAATACATTGTTTGTAAGTTTAGATTTCTTCTATCCAATACACAGGGAAAGTTCTTTTATTACGTAACGCAAAATTTGGGATTTTTGACCCCCCTCCCCCCCTTCGTAACAAATCGTAATAGATGAGCGATTTCTCCCTACCCCCTGTAACGTGTAACACAAGGTCTTTATTACGAGTAGTTGTATGAAAATTTGCGTTACGTAACATAATTATTCATCAGCCCCCCCCCTCTAACAATTTTAGTAACATTTTGTAACAGACGCCGACACCCCCTCTCCCCCCTAACTGCGTTACTTTTATTAAAAGAACTCTCCCACAGTGAGCTTAAGGGGTTACATACATGTAGAAAATCGCAAAATTTGGTAATACAGAAAATTCAACTAATCCACTAAAAAGATGATTTTCAATCATTCCAGAAAGTTTTATGAAGATGTTTCGCAACTGAACTGATTTAGAGACGATTTATGTTCAAAATTTTGCCATGTGCAAAGCGAACTGTCAAACTTTGTGAACGTTTTTCTCGAAACACCGAGTTGATTTACGGGTGCCACGATATCTCGAGATGGGGTGGACTTAATTGGCTGAGATTTTGAAATTTTGCTTAAAAAAAAATACAAAAATCATAAACTTTCGATTTTTTTTTATAAAAAAAACATGAAAAATATTTTCTTAAAAATATCTTTTTAAAAAAAAACTTTTTGAAAATCGGCCTTCGTCATGCACACAGGACTTGTTTAATTTGTCTTCATCAAAATTTTGAGCCGATTTGGTCAAAGCAGTGTTGAGTAGGGTGCCCAGAAAAAATGACCCCCTGCTCCACAAGCGGAAAACGGTTTTTTGGGTTATTTTAAGCATCTGTGTAAATTTTGAGCGACATTGGATGAGATTAACCCATTGATACCCGAGCCTAAAGTTGGTGTAAAAAATGTTTTTCATACAAAAATGACTTTTTTAAATCGCTAATAACTTTTCAGGATCGAGTTTTACAGCTTTGGTATGTTCTACACAGTTGTAGAGCATTAAGTTTCCAATAAGAATCTCACTTTTTAGAATATTTGGATGGAAGTAGCGCACCGTGCAGGCCAAACCGTAAGAAACTTGGATTTTCCATACATTTTTTCGATTATTCCCATGCAAACTTCACCTCCGAGCATTTACCAATGGGTAAATGATGACCGATTTTGCTCATATTTGGTCCAGAGTCCTAGAATAGGTCAAGGAACAATATTCAGCTTGTGGAGCGAGGTTTTGAGAAAAAGTCCCATATTCTGGGCACCCTAGTGTTGAGATATCGTAGTACCCGTTTTTAGAAACAGCTAACTTCAAATAGCTATATCTCGGCAATGATTCAACCAAATGTCTTTAAACTTGTTTTGGCAATAGATAAAAATGTATATTTTAATGCCCTGAAAACAGATTTAAAAAAAGTTTAAATTTGTGCCCATACCAACCTCTGAGATCTTTGCCGATTTACATGTATGTAACCCTTTAAATGGATATTTTAACGCTCCAGGGGCCTGTCTTTCAAAAATGTCTTTTTGATTGCAAATTACATATCACGATAGAAAAATAGGCTTCTGATATCGTTTGTCGTCACTAAGAATTTCAACCATCGATTTCTCGCATTTCAGCGCAAAATAAGATTCATATGAAATGCTTTGTAAAGAAAGAAAAATGTGAAAGGTTGATTTGAGGTTTTTTGAAGCACATCAGATTTTTACCGAATGATTAATGAACAATCGCACTATAAACTGTTCCCCTAACCTTGATTCGGCAGTTTTGGCACAGCAGCAGTACTAATATAGAAATCAGCTGATGATAATACGCTGATTGTGTGTTAAAATTGAATTCAGACAAGCCTGGAGAGCAAAAGAGAAAAAAACATCCGTGCATTTTATGGACACCTTGGGATATCTATTGTCCGAATCGGGTGCGAATTTTCCCCGCCAATCTCGCTTATCCAAAAAGTACTTGTTCAAAGAAAAACCCGCGCTGACATGCCGCGAATTGCCGGCAGGTTTAACAAACAAAAAAGAAAAGAGGTAGTTTACGGTTAGCCGAACTATATGGCTCTTTAGTTCCATGGTTAATAAAGTTTGCACATTTTTTTGTTGTTCGCACTGTTGATCGAATCAATTAGCCGACCAGCAGTGGACGAGTCTTTGGCGGGATGATCGAATTTGGGCCGCAAATTTTTTCTTGGAAGATGCCTCAATTGTATGCCCAAATTGCTGGTCCACAGTGAAAGCGTCTCTAACTGTACTAAGGTTTTACGGGTGGGTCATTACTCTTGTTTGCAGTCGTTTTATATCGGGTTATTAGCTGAAAACGGTCGACGATATCGCGAAAGTTAAATTACCTCTCTGTGTTAACAGTTATCTGTTATCTGCGATCATGATCTAATAAAATCGATGATTACCTGAAATTAAAAAAGAAAAAAAGTATTGATTAGTATTGTGTGTATTGATGGTTGCTGAAAATACCTCAAATTATTTTTTTTTTTCAATTTTCAACCCAATAAAGCCCCAACTGCTTTTCACCGCTTACCAAAAAACGACTCATCTTTCCAAGTGACAATATTATCACGATGATTGTGCAGGAATGCAATCTCTTTTTTAACACTCCTTCAAATTCAGAGAAGCTTCGCACTGCTCAAAGTGGAGAAAAAAGAGAAAAGAAAGATTCCGCGGTTGCGGGTGTTCGACTGGGGCTGGAAGCTGCTGGAGTCTCGAGTTGGTGACCTGGTGACAGCAACCTCGGATCGAAGCGTAAACCCATACAAACTAACCGCAAGACCGGTTTCTCCCAAGTCAGGACCACGGCGAGACTTCACACATTGTTCTGGACGGTGGGCATGACACAGAAGATTGTGGTTGTGGATGAGACATAAAAACTCAGTTTGAAAAATTTAATGAGATGTTGAAAAGATGGTTTATTTGCAAATTTGTGTTTGAAGTTTCATAATTTTTGCTAAGATGCTGAGTACTGAGCCACCCTCAATCTCTACGAAGATGACGCCCTCTTGGAGGCCATTCACTATCTTGGGGGGATTTCCCCTCAGTTTCAGACTTTTGCCACTTTCACTAGCTCACTCTCACGACTTTGCGTTAAATATATAGGTCAAGCGGGCAGATATTGTCTGAAGACTTCTTGTCAATTGGATTCCATTAGAGGGGTGTCAATCTTTCTATGGTTATTGAGAAGAAGAATTCTTTGTCTCTAGTAAAAAAATATTTCAGCTGTCTGGTCGGTTTGATGACAAAGAAGTAAACGAAGAAAAGATTGTTGTCTGGGATTGTGTCATTATCGAATTAGTAAAAAAATCCAGTGACAGTACAAAATCTTTCCGTTTTGATGGTGATACAATGTAGGTTTTTGAACAATTTAAAAAAAACCTATAAAAAAATACAATTCTCGGGTTAGTTTGCAATACGTCATAACAGAAATAACGAAATCCGACACTCATTATATTTTTTCTCTTAAAGAAATCATTGTTTTTTTTTTAGCAAAAAGCATTAACCCTCTACTGTCCAATTTTTTTTCGAATTTATATATTTCCCGTGTTCAGGAGGTCATTTTGAGCAAGTTCTTTTCTACGAAAAACTTTTTTTTTCTTGTTTCATTTTTAGTATTTAATTTGCATTTATCTTGTTTAGTTTATGTTTGTTTCGGATAGTATTTTGCTTACTCTACCACCTCCTATCATTACCTTTTGTCTATCTAGTTTTTTTTTTAATTTCTGCTTGTTTTTCACACTTTCTATTATAGAAGGATACCATTATCATTTAAATTGTTTAAAAATGCATAGAGGCATAGCCTGGTACACTACAAAAATTATTGCATACATTCAGATAATATAAGGTAAATGTTAACAAGAAGCACAGCAAAAGTTTACCCAAGAAAAAATGATATTTTTTAAAAGATTAGCAAAGTCACACTTCCAACCTTATAATTTTCTTAAATTTTCAGAGTTATTCTTTCGAATGCCTTTTAGTGATCAAAAATTGGTTGAAAGGTAGATTTTTGGTGAATTTTTAGATCGAAGCCCGTCCATAGGCGGGGTGGTCCGGTTGAAAGCAAGAACGGGAGAGAAAAGCAAGAAAGAAGAATGGGGGGTGAAGTTCAATTTTGAGAAGAAGGAAGAATCTGTAGCAAACTGGAGTGAAAGGAAAAACGTTTGTAAGGAAGTGTTTCAAGATAATTTTGGAAATTTTGTGGATTTGCCAAATTGTTCTAGTGCTGGGAAGGTTAATTTTTTTATGTGTTTTGGTTTTACTTGGTTTTATTTTTTTTCTTTTTGCGAAAGTTTTAAGTTGTTTGGGGGTTGCTTAGCAACTTTATTTTTTCTAGTTTTGGTTTGTTATTGCAAGTGCCTACTGTTGGGATTGTTATTAACTCAAGCGTTCCTGGTTTTGAAGATGTTGAAGCAAAATTTTGGTGAGTTCGTTCCGATTATTGGGCTATATTTTTGATACAAGGTTGATACAAGGTTTTAAAGTTTTGGGTTTATGAACCGGCTCCGTGGCTCAATGGCTACGGCTTCTGTCTCACAAGCAGAAGGTTCAGGGATCAAATCCCGGTCGGTACCTTTGAAATTTTGAATCATGAATTTGAACTTTGAATATGAACAAAAACGAAAATGAATCAGGTGGGATTCGAACTCACACCTCTGGATTGGTGGACTGGGACGCTAAGCAGTCGGCCATCAGAAGGTTTACACTCTAGCAGAGTGAATTGATCCGTAGTGTTGAAACATGTTAATCTTCTCATATTAAATACGCGCTGATCCCTGATTTGCCTGAGGGGATTGGAAGTCTAAATATAGATCGAGTTTCCTTCAGATGCTTGCTTCTATGTTTAGGCGGGGCCGAACAATGCCCAGCGACCTCGGAATTGGACCGCAAGGAGCTCTGTCATTCTGAAACGGGTCGGTTGGAAGCAGCGGGAGGGCTATCACCACCTAATACCCGGGACTGAGATAAGTTGTATCAGCATTCGGTATATACAAAGTCTGATACAAACTATACTTTCCCATAATTTCGCTACCGGTTAGCGGGTATTGGATTGGACCACACACACACACACACACACGAAGCCCGTCCATAGGCGGGGTTGGGTTGTAGATGGTTAAAGAATGTGCAGATGAACAATTGAAAGCATTTTTGAAGTTAATGTTCGTGAATTGCACGAGAATAGTTTTGAAAGAACAGCAAGGAAAAAGAGATAGTTTACAATCGGAATGGAATGGAGGAATGGAACTTTTTAAAAAAAATAGTAGTTTTTGCAATTCCGTCGTGAAACTACTTACTTTTCCTGTCATTCTTGAACGACGAAATAGCCTACTTTTCTGTACCAAAAATAACAGAATCGAATAGCAACACTTTTCAAAATAAATGCTGAAAAGTTCTACTTTTCAGCACTCAAATGGGTGCAAAAAAAGTTAAACTTTTCAGCACTTGTTTCGAAAAGTAATACTTTTCAACATTTTTTTTTTATTTAAACGATTTATTTGCAAAAAATGTTGTATGGAACTCGTTGCAAATCTTGATTTTTTCAGCACTCTTCATATTTATCCAACTCGGTGAACCTCGTTGGATAAATGTACGACTCGTGCTGAAAAAATCCTCTTTTTACAACATGTTGCATAAGCTACTATTATGCAACAAGTTGCAAAAAAAAGGATTTTTTCAGCACGAGTCGTACATTTATCCAACAGGGTTCACCGAGTTGGATACATTCGACGAGTGCTGAAAAAATCAAGTTTTGCAACGAGTTCCATACAACATTTTTTTGCAAAACCGAAAACTTTGAGGGAAGTTATAAGTCAAAGGTTCATGTATTTTGTAAATAAATCGTTTAAATAAAAAAAAATGTTGAAAAGTGTTGCTATTCGATAATGTTATTTTTGGTACAGAAAAGTAAGTAGTTTCATGACGGAATTGCAAAAAATATTTTTTTTCGAGGGAACGGAAAAATGGTGTGAAGTTTAATTTTTTGACTTTGAAAATCAGAGGCATATTGGCTGGAATATCATCACTTTAAAAATCGACGCAATTTTGGTGATGTAAAAACATTTTTTTACCTGCCATTCTTGAAGTTCTTTCGGGGAATCATTGGTCATATCTTCAATGTTTCTCAAGCAAATTTAAAAAAAAATCTGATCATAGAAAACATTCAGAGATAGTTATGTTAAATCATGACTTTTACAGGTAAAATAGTCACGTTTTTAACAACAAAAAAAAAGATGTAACGTGGCTATAACTTGAACACGGCGCACGATATCAAATTTAATGAAAACACTCTTTGATTGCATATTTGATTTTACAACTTAAAATAAAGTCAAAGTGCTTTATATTTTTTTTGCAATTCCGTCGTGAAACTACTTACTTTTCCTGTCATTCTTGAACGACGAAATAGCCTACTTTTCTGTACCAAAAATAACAGAATCGAATAGCAACACTTTTCAACATTTTTTTCATTTAAACGATTTATTGACAAAATACATGAAAATTTGACATAAAATTTCAATCAGAGTGTGTTTTTTGGAATTGCAAAAAACGTTGTATGGAACTCGTTGCAAAACTTGATTTTTTCAGCACAAACAATTTTTTTTTCCTAAAAAAATCAAAATTTAAGTGAAAATAGAAGTCTAATCAACTGAAAACAACCTAAAATGCATTTTTTCTGCATTGATATTCATATTTAGCATGTTTGGGCTTGTTTAAACATGTTTGGAATTTTTATGAAATTCCAATGTACAGCACCGCAATAATTTTATTTTTCGCAAAAAAATTAATTTTCGTCAATACTTAGATATTTTGGAAACTAATGATGGCAAAGCAACTGGACAGGAGTATAATGCATTATAACACACTTTTTTCATTAACATGTCGAAACCATGGCTCGTAATTTAAATTTTTATACTTTTTTTATTTTTTCGCCCTCCCCTCCTTGACTTTGGTCAGAGTGGAGGGCCATAAACTTTAAAAAATATTTGCAACGGCCTAACATTCTCAAAAAACGAAACGGCCTACTTTTCTCTACCAAAAAATCTAACTCGAAAAGCAATACTTTTCGATACAAGGGCTTAAAAGTTAAACTTTTCAGCACTGAAATGGGCACAGAAAAGTTTTACTTTTCAGCCCTTGTATCGAAAAGTAATACTTCTCGAGTAAGTTTGGAAAAAATGTTGTGTGCAACTCGTAACAAAATTTGGTTTATTCAGCACCCGGCGTATTTATCCAACTTGGTGAACCGCGTTGGATAGATGTATGAACCGTGCTGAATTTTTCTATAAACTACAATATTAATATACATTGTCTCTACCCTCTTTATTTTTGTCTTAAAAAAAATCAAGAAGCAACAAATTTGTAAACTGTTCAGAAAACTTTTTTTGTAATGAAGCCTTTTTATTGTTTTTAAATTTAAAAACATATTTTGGAAAGGACGAAAAACATAAGCAATACAATTGCAATACAATATTTTTGTGAATTTAAAAGCTGGTTTATTTAAAGTTTTTGGTTTTTTTTTTCAAAAAACTTCAAAATTTCAGTGGAAATTTAAGTGCAATCAGCTGAAATCAATTTAAAATGCATTCACCTGCGTTTAGAATCATTCTCAGCATGTTTGGGTTAGTTCAAAAATATTTTTAATTTTTGAAAAAAAATATTTTGAGTGCCGCAAAAAGCGTTTTTTTCGGTATTTTTTTTGTTTTCGTCAAAGTTGTTTAATTTTTTTTGAAAACTAATGATTGCAATACAACTGAACTAAAGTAAAATGCATTTTTCAACACTTTTTTGATTCAAATGTTGAGACTTGTTATTTCAAGTTTTATATACAGCCATTCCACGTCAAACAGGAAGTCTCCAAATCAAAAGTGCTCCGATTTGGCTCAAATTTGGAGTAGGGGTTCTTTGACATATTCGTAATTGAAAGACGCAACTTTTGGTACCCAGACATGTATAGGTTATCGCTGAAATTTTCAAGTTATCGCAATTTTAGTGAAAAAAGTAGATTTTTACCCGTTTTCGCCATTTTCCCATTTTTGCGCGCGGCGCGTCGAAAACCCCAGTTTTTATATTTAAAAAAAAACATATCTCCGAAACATGTTAATGGATATTCGCAATTTTTTGATATGTTATGTAAAATATTACAAGAAATCAGGGAAACATATTTTCAGACATGGGCTCTTTTGTCCCGAGACCTTGAAATCGGCAAATGAAATTTTCATGGGACTTTTTCAAATATTCAGCTAGTTTTTTTTTGGACCACAACATATTTTTACTTAAAAGCCCAACTAATAACCTTTCATTTGAATTGTGGCGCTCAAAAATTGGTTCAGCCGTTCCGGAGATATGATTTTTTGAAAAATGTGTTTTTTTTTTTGCGAAAATCGACGAAAAACGCAATTTTATGGACCACCCTATTTGGGATAGGATTCTCTAATTATTTGGGCCAAATAACCCCCACTCTAATTTTGAGCCAAATCGGAGCACTTTTGATTTGGAAACTTTCTGTTTGACGTGGAATGGCTGTATATATTTTTTTGCATAGTTTCAAAGTTTTTTTTTTTTGAGAATTAGTGCTGTTCGCTACTCTTACATATTGCATGCTATTAATGTTTGTATGCAGCAGCGACGAACCGCTCAAATTCTCAATTCTCGTAAAATACCAATCTAATAAATAAATTAAGAAAATAATTTGCATGACCAAACACACGAATTGTTCATTAATATGCACGAGACCTTCAATCCGGTTAGAAACTGAATAGAGAAAAAATAAAGCAATAACAAAAAGGTTCACTAGAACAATACATCACCAAGCCAGAGAGTTTTGCGATAATTATGTCATTGGGCGCACCAAACTGGCATTGATTGTGTGCACCGAGACCGGGTCGTCGTAAACCAACAAAGTGCTCGGCTCACAATGTACGTGTCACTCACGTTCAATACAGATTAGAGCTAGAAAGCCATTTGAAGCAACACCACCCCCGCCCTACAGCTGCGTGGACAGCAAGTATCATCGTTTCCAATCTGCAGGCTTTATTGTTGGCGGTTTTATTGATTCAACGCGTTAACAAGGGTGGGGTATCTGCAGGGGATTTAAGGTAAATATATTGATTACTTTATTTATAAGGTGAAATATGCTGATTTTGAAGAAAAATATTTTTTTGTTTTTTTTTGTTTGTGCTAAAAATGAAAACGCTCGTAAATTTTCAACGAACAGCAATTGCCAATCAGCCTGAACGAATTGTACACCATCCACCCACCCTCTCTGCAAAAGTGTGATGATAAGTGATAAATGGAAAAACAAACAGCAATAATGACTTTGGTCGGCAATGACGCTCGAACCACATTCAAAAGTGAACAAGCGTAAATAGGTACACACAGTATTCCACCTATCGATACTCAATTTATTGCGGGGCTTGAGTGGATTGGACCATAAAAGTGCAACATTTGTGGTGGGCATGCTTACGAGAAAGAAAGAATGGTTCCAAATTTGTACTTTATGGCGTTGATAAGTAGTATGAAGTCTCTGCCTGAATTTGTTAGATTTAGAATGTTGGACAAGTTTAGGGCATGCAATGTTGAAAGAAATCATTGAAATGTACGTTTTTCACACCTCAATAAACCTTCACGAATTTGTTCTGAATCTGCCATCGTGAATCATTCGCCACCTCGTTTATTGTCTTGATTCGTCCCAATATGGACATAATGTGAGTACCACTCTAGGCTGCCCTTGAAGTATTGAATCTACCTTGTATTTTTGTAATTTTGTATTTTTGTAATTTTGTATTTTTGTATTTTTGTATTTTTGTATTTTTGTATTTTTGTATTTTTGTATTTTTGTATTTTTGTATTTTTGTATTTTTGTATTTTTGTATTTTTGTATTTTTGTATTTTTGTATTTTTGTATTTTTGTATTTTTGTATTTTTGTATTTTTGTATTTTTGTATTTTTGTATTTTTGTATTTTGTATTTTTGTATTTTGTATTTTTGTATTTTTGTATTTTTGTATTTTTGTATTTTTGTATTTTTGTATTTTTGTATTTTTGTATTTTTGTATTTTGTATTTTTGTATTTTTGTATTTTTGTATTTTTGTATTTTTGTATTTTTGTATTTTTGTATTTTTGTATTTTTGTATTTTTGTATTTTTGTATTTTTGTATTTTTGTATTTTTGTATTTTTGTATTGTTGTATTTTTGTAATTTTTGTATTTTTTTTTTCTTTTGTATTTTTGTATTTTTGTTTTTCTTTTGTATTTTTTATTTTTTGTATTTTTTTGAATTTTTTCTGTTAACCTGTTCTGCAGACCAATCAATTCATGTCCAACCCTCACTAATTTGTCCTCCTTCCAGCGACAATCCATCCACGGAGATAGACCAGCCTCAAAGCCAAAGATGAAGTCATACCGATAGGTCACGTACGTACAAATTGAGTAATGGTTTGATTGCTGCTGCTGCATTTCATCAGCCACGTTTGGTCTTCTAGCTCGACCGTGTCTCGAGATTGTACCGACCGTGCCGCGATGATGATGATTGAAGTGCGAGAAACTGCAATTAGTTGGGTGCTGATTGGGTTGGAATTTTTAATATATTTGGATAATGCGTCCATATTGAACAAACGATTTGAAATAAGATTTTTTTAAAGTAGCTTTTAACCTCTTTTAACTTGTAAATTACAAATTTGGTACACAAAAAAGTGATTTGAAATTCTAACCTCACAATTTTTATTTACAGTTTCACAGAACGAACTTTTTGAATGGATCGTAAAATGCTCACCAGAGTAGCATATATATTAGACTTGATGATGATCGCAGGGTGGGTTGCCTTGATTCCAAGATAGCAGCTTAATCATCCAGCTGCGCAGAAAACCGAGCAGAGCTGAGCTGACTGCATTTTATTACACCCGCATAACCACCAGGAAATCAAACATTCAAACTCGATTCTTCAAAGGCTGGCAAACATAACCTCAAGAGGGCACGGTGAAAAAATATCAACCACATTTTCCAAAAAATAATTTATGTCATTTCTCACAAAATTTAAAAAAAAACAAAAATTGCTATAAATTGCAATATCACAAAAACATTTCTGAAGTTTTTTTTTCATACAATGCAAAAATGACGCCTCTGACAGTATTTTTTTTTCCAACTCTGTCAGAGTATTATGCGCGCTCATCCAGCAATTAATTCGCTCTCGTTTCGACGCAGCAGCAGCAGAACAATAACATTTTCTCCCATTCCCAGCCGAATGAGCGCAATTAGCAGTCACTTGACGTCGACCGAATGAGTGGGCCAAAACCGTTGAAAACGAAAACATATGATTCTCTCATCATCGTTCATCGTCATCACGAGTTTAAGTCCAGTAAAAGTCAGTTCAAGTCAGGAGTCGAGATGCGTTTTGAAGAGCAATATAATAATAAATTTTGTCAAATATGACTATTGTAAAATACACAATAATTCTATCATCATCTTATAGTACTCAAAATTTCATAGTCATATAAAAAAAGCAGTAGAAACAAAGACTAAACTTCCCCTTAACCATGTTTTCAAACATCCAAATGCACCACTTCAGTTGCAACTGCCACCCGCATTTTGGCATCGTCACGACGACACGAGACGATAAAAGCAAATTGCAATAGTTTTTTTTTTCTCTGTAGAGTCCCGCTGGCGGTGTTGTCATGCAATACTAACTACAACTCCAAGTCGGTAGTGCCGGTGAAAATGGCGACTTCAAAGCTGTCAAGCGACTAGGAGAAAGGGCAAAATTCCGAAATTTGCTACAACGTTCAGTTGAATTTATGAGGATTTTATTTTAATATTTTGAATATTTGACTAATAAAGTGATGATTAGAGTAATAATTCTGTACAAGTTCTCTTAAACTTACATCGGTTCTACACTACTACACTATTTAACACTGTTTGAAATTGTTTGAAACTTCGTGAGTGAGAAAATGTTTACATACATTTTGCCTGTTGAATAGAGATTTATAGGAACCCAAGATGGATCGAATGAGACCAAAACGGTCAAAATTCGCTTTTTTGTCCACATACCTACAAACACCCACAAAGACATTTGTTTAGAACTTGATTCTGAGTCGTGAAGGTGGGTCTTGAAGGTCTTTTTTCGAGTGATTTTAAAGCAGGGTGATCAAAGTATGGCCCGCGGGACAATATGGCCCGCAAGATGATTTTTTGTGGCCCGCAGACCCGTTTTTAAAAATGTTCCCTTTTACCAATTAGTATTTTTAAAAGTTTCGAGTAGGAATCTCGCAATCGAGAACGCTACACTGAAAAAAAATCAATTCTCGAAATCGCGAATTAAATTCACGAATGCGAGAACCAAGAAGGAATATATTCATGTTTATGGTGCAAATGCACCATACTCATGTATAAATTCCTTCGTGGTTCTCACATTCGTGAACTTAATTCACGATAACGAGAATCCATTTATTTTTCTGTGTAGGGCAATGCTGTTTAGCAAACAATTTGATTTATTTGATTTTATTGTTTCATGAAATAAAGGATCACCTTTTTATTTTGGTTAATCATTTTATTATTTTGTATACCTACATAAACTTCTGATTTTTCCGTATTTTGGTCTCAATTATACGATAAAAATATGTTGATCACAAATCTATAGGATTCAAACTTCTTGCAAATATTTCTTTACAGGTTTAAATGTGATTGAAAATAGTTTATTTTCAACAAATATTTTCTGAAATGAGTATAACGGTACACATCAAGCAGAGCTTTTGCACCAAGATTTTGGTTACAGACATTTTAGTATCTTCAAAACTGCGGGAACTATCGATATAATTTTTAATTTCCCTAGAGTACTGTCTACAGAACAATTTAGAACAAAATTGTTTATTTTTACTATCAGGTTGTTGCAGGATTGGGTTCGTAAGTTTGTCAATTTTGGAACAAGAAGACAGCAACTTCCTTGGTTGCTGTGCACCCTTGAAAATTTCAATAAATAAGAATTCTCTATTTTTTTTAAGCAATGACTAAACATATTTTTATGTTTTTGGCCCCAAAATTATTTTGCATTTAAAGAACGCTTACCTCGGAAATCGAACCCATGACATTTGAATAACATTCAAATAAAAGATTTTTCTCATTTTCATTATATATGTGACCAAAAATATTCACAGCGGCCTAACCAGATTACATTGTTTGTTTTGAGATTAATTGGTTTGTTTGAATTTCAACTAACTGTTGGAAAAATCTTTTTTTTTGTTTTCTAATGGTAAAAGTGGCAAACTGTTGGATTTATTTCATAAGACTATGAAAAACTTTTTTTTTTGGAATAAGCAATTTTCCACATTTCCACAATTAAAAAACTTTGGGCACCCCTGTTTTGTAGCATTTCCTCAGGTGAGGAAATTAAAAAGTTGTTTTAAGGTGAAGCCGTTGATCATTTTCGAAGAAAATTGATCATCACTACACAGCAAAAAATCCGATGGTAAAATCGCATGCAAAAGCATGCACATCACCTTCGTCAAAATAAACACTTAATATTACACACTGCATGTACAATTTTTGCATACACAAAAAAAAGTTGCAACCGACGGGATTCAAACCCAGCACCAACAGTAAGGACTGGCGCGTTAGCACACTCGGCCATCAGACCGATGAAAAGCTGTAAGGATAAACGCATATATGAGCTTGACATTTGGGTCAAATAGGTTTCTCATACTGATGGGCTACATATTTCAGGGCGTAAAATTACATAAAATTGCATAACATAATGCAATATATACACGCAGCTGGATTACTACTTTTTTAGCTGTGTATAAAATATTCTGTATTAAATTCAATTTAACGAGTTTCAGCACCAAAAGGAATCAGCATGTGCCGGTTGTTGCCTTCTTAAAGCCACTGAAGGAATTTTTGATCTAAATCAATTGTGCTTCAAAATTTATAAAATTTTGTGGCACAGTCATTGACGTCCTAGTTGACAATCATTGATTAATGACGATTTTTATAACTTTACAAGGAATGGGATAATCGTTACCAAAAGGAATCAGCATGTGTAGGGCACTATTCTAAACAACTGAAGGAATTTTGTAAAAATATTGAAAACGACGCAAAATTTATATCTTTGAACGAAAAATCATTACAATGATGAAAGTCTTCACGTTAACTTCAAATGTTGGACCATCATAGTTTGCACTTCTTTTTTCATGTTTATGAACAGAAATTTTCTGATCGATATGATGTCTTCTGTAAAAATGTACACAGAAAAAAATGGTGGTAATAGTACATCTGGGAATGGTGACAGATTTTGTGTCGAAATAAATGTTATTTTACATCAGGAACTGGTGAAGTTTTCATCAGAATTTGTTGAATTTCACATTTTTACACCTTTTATACATTGTTTAGTAGTAAAATTACTCAGAAAAACTAACTTAATCCACCTATGTGGTTGATGCCTTCCTCATTTTTAATATAAGTGGTTTGCTAGCTATTTTTTTTAGATCCAGAAAAATAAGAACACAGATATAACTTAAGTGGTCATAACTTGTGACAAGGTTGCCAGATCTTCAATTTTGTGGACTCGTTGGAAAGGTCTCTCGATTACCTAACCAACGATGGGTCGGATGATGGATCCGGACATCGTTTACATGCATATAAATGAGATCCAGATATATGTGAAAACACATTTTTATATATAACTTTTGAACTACTTATCGGATCTTCAAACAATTCAATAGTGCAGTATGGGGCACCAAAACAAATCGAATGCAACTTGTTTGACTCAAATCGGATCAGCCAGTGCCGAGAAAACTTGGCAAGAATTTTGAGCACCAAAGGGAATACGCACACACATACGCACACACACACAGACATTTGTTCAGTTTTCGATTCTGAGTCGATAGGTATACATGAATATAGGTCTACGAGCTGTTTTTCAAAAGTTCATTTTTCGAGCAGGATTATAGCCTTACCTCAGTGAGGAAGGCAAAAGGTAACATTTGACAAACCAAACTTTCAGCCTTTCAATTTTTTTTTTCTGTATAGCTTATGATTAGAACAATTGGGATAAAAATGACGCTTAAAAATCTTTTATCCAAACCTTCTCCCCCCATACCCTTTTTTATTTATTAAAATTTTTTTGGTGGACAAAATTTTTAGTTTTTGAGCCTGGTTTCGAATGTTTAGAAAATAAAGATTTTTAAAATCCATCAAAAAAACGATTTTACAATCGATTTTTTTTTAATTTTGACAAATTCATTTTTAATGAATTTTACCATTTTGTCTTCTGGATTTAAATGATAATTTTACATGGAAACTCAAAATATGACCGAAATCGATTTTTGACACTTTGGCTCAATTCTGAGGGCAGATTCAGTTTCAACGGCCAAAATTACATGAAAAATCATTTATTTGGACAATTTTCAAATTTCGTTAGGATATATGGCTTTCCCTTGAAAATTAGACTTTTTCAAACGAAGATATCTCGAGTTTTAAGAAAAACACCCCTGATATTTTTTCAGCGTTTGTAGTGCTCTCTTCTTTCAAATGCAACCAAACACTTAAAAGTGGACTTGCGTCTTTTCGAGATATTTAGGTTTTAAATGTGCATCTTTTTTACTTCAAAATGGCTGTAACTTTTGACCCTCAAGTCCAAATTGAAATATAAAAAAAATGTTCGTTTTTCAGAGCTCTAAATGTGCTCCAAATATCACTTTTCTCTCAAACTTAACCCTGAATTGCCACGTTCAAAAACTGATTCTTGAAGGTTTGCTCAGATGCTTTCTATAAATTTGGTCGTAGAAGGCGTAGATTACGAGATACAATGTTAGTGTCTTGGAAAAAGTTGCTTGAATTGGCAAGCCCAGCAACAGGAAGATGAAACGATTCCCAAAAATATTCCTGAAAAGTTAGATTTTCAAAATCACAATGATCGTGAACCACCCTAATTTTCACATCAAATCTCGTAAACTTGACATTTTTTCGGAAAATCAATTTTCCACTTAAAAAATCGTTTTTTATATGGAATCCATGCGCTGGATAACACTCAGAAAAATCTATTGTTTTAAGTTTCATGATTTTTTTTCTCCCATTGCCTTTATTTTTGTAAGAGGCTTTTTCCGAAAAAAAAGTATTTCAAAATCATGATTCAATTTAAAAACGGTCAAAATGAGAAGATTTTTGCAAATTTTAGGTGTTAGATAAATTTATAAAATGTCGAAAATATCGCTGTGAAAGTAACAGGTAAACTATTACTATTTGTGTCGTAGACATAACTAGAATGGAGTTTAATAACATAGTTCAGGTCAGTTTCTAGAGGTACTAAAAAAATAAACTATGTGTTATGTAACATTTGTTATTTTTTTTTCTAAAAATAAAGGCATTCCAGATATTTCAATTTCACATCTATGTTAAAAACAGTAGTTATCAATAAGTTGCGAAACGTTGAGTGTTTCAAACGGAGATTTATCCAACGAGGTCAACCGAGTTTTGCTATTATAAAAACACCCTTTAAATGGAAGTTTAAGTCAAATGTCCATGTGTTTTGTCGTGAAACTCAAGGGTTTCCAGCAAGGCCTAAGACTGGCAAGTAATTAATAATTACTTTGATTTTAAGCTGGTAATTAGGTAATTCATTAATTACTTAGTAATTCATGGTTATTAGAGCAATTTAAAGTAATTATTTGGTAATTAAAGTAATTTTGAGTAATTAAAGTAATCTTTTTTAAATTGTACTTCTTCAACGAAACTTTTTGATTTTTTTGATATAATCTATTAGAACAGTATTTCTTCTTCATTTCAAATAAGAGGGTCACACATAGATTGAAAAAAGACTGGTTCTGTATGTAGAAGGCCTTATTCACCATAGTTCTCTCCTAAAACTTTCCTAAAATTTATTTTCAACATGTTGTTCAGCGAAGCTGATTAACAACAAAAGGCAACGCCATGATATATTACCCAGTGAAAAATGTTTCATGAATCCAAAATCTATTTTTTTATTAAATAATTTAAAAATCCAGAGTTTTTTTTCTTTGAAGGACCTAAAAGTCGAAAAATATGATTTTTTTTGCAACAACTACATTAGAGTTGGTTATTTTTTTCTATGTTTTTCCTTGTAATAGACAGTCAAATTTATTTGATGTTTATGTGGATCAAATATTTAAAACCAAAATTTACTTAATTATCATTGATAAAAGCGAAGTTTTTAAGTGAAAGTCATTTAAAAATCAATTAAAATAAAAATAAGTTTTTTTTATATATTTTTCAGCTTACTACAGTAGTTGACAGTCCTGTAATATCTCTTTTTTAAGAGCTGAACTATATTCTTGAAACATATCCAAATATTTTATTTTCATTGTTAAAAATCAAACTCAGTGAAATTGGAATTGACTAATCAGATGGCGAAATTAAATCCAATGTAAATGACACATAATATTATTTGTATTTTGGTGACGTTTTTTTTTAATATACTTGAGAAAAAAAAACAAACGAAATAATGTCAAACCAACGTTCGAAAAACATTTTAAAACATTAAGTTATTTTGAAGAATTTCACAGTTTCCATAAAGAGCCGCTGCAAATATTTTTCAATGTTTAAGTTTGGCACGAAAATCTGGGGGCCTTTTTTCAAAAAACTTTAAACAACAATATTTCAATGGCATTCGACTTGCCAAGTTTCAGCACCCTCTAGTGGGAGAAAATTTTCAATGTGTAAACATGAAACTATTGTGAAATATTCTGCTATTTTCAATAAAAATTATACAAAAAATCTCAATATCCAGATTGGCACAAAAAAAAAATAAAAATAAAAAAGCATAATTTTAGACTTTGAACAAAACAATACTGTTTGAACTTTGCTTGATATTGAGTGTTTTTATTTTATTTCATTAAATTTATTTTTGAAAGAGCTATCGAATGAGCTATTAATAAATATTCAAAATTAGAACCGTAGAAATAAATACTTAAATCTATTTAATATAAAATCATATATTTTTTCATCATAGTGAAAAGTAATAAAGTAATTCATGTAATTAATTAATTTGGACCAGTAATTTGAGTAATTAATTGGCAGACTGGCAAGTAATAAACGCTTCTGGAAACCCTTGGTGAAACTATAACAAAACATTTTTCGATTTTTTTTATCATTTGCATACAAGACCAACAGCTAAAAACTCCAAAATCCATGCAGAGTTCATGGAAAATCCATCCATTTATGCGAAATGAATCGACCACTAAATGTTCAGATAAATCCGAGGAACTTTTTGCAAAACGGATCACGCTATTCTGGTAGTTTGAATATTTTAAAATAATACAAATATCTTGGTGCAAAAAGCTCGGGCACATACGACTGCTCAACGCCGTGATGTCGTCGTCCTGATGAAATTGCAAAAAATTGGAGAGGGGTCATTTTGGCTACGTTGTTGCAGAATTATGGAGACCGTCAAACTGGCGACTGCCCTGAGTTATATTATGCACTTTTTTATGTCACTGACATGCACGCATGTCGTAAACACCATTTGTGTAAAAAAAACGCAACTATTTGTTATGGTTCAAGATTGCAAAGAAAAAACTCTATGAAGCAATTTTTGTCATTGTCTTATCTTTTGGGTGTACGTTCTCTCTCGTTTCATTCTGCAATATTGTAAAAACAAAAAATGTGTTTGCCCCTGCCTGTCTGTGATTGTGCAACCCCTCGCGTAATATATGACAACGCCAAGTCGTCGTCGTCGTCGATTGATTCAACTCACCAACCGACCAGCACGACCGGCCCAGCCCGGGCTTGTGCCGTCCGGTATATTTGCCCCAAACGAGAGACTTTCTAATAACGGTTCTAACATTTTTTCGCCCCTCAACCCACCAGAGACTTATCGCGCAAAAAGTCAAACCCCGGCAGTGAAGACTGTAGGAAGGAAAGTTATGATACGCGCTCGAGGGGTTCAGCCGTGTCACGTCATTCGGGAAGGCTCCCCTTCTCTTCATCAATCAACAATCAGCCAACCAACCGGCGACTAAACAGCGACTTCCTCTTCCTTAATATGAAGCAATTTGATCGAAAAATTTGTGCGACCAAGTCCATGCTGGGTAAAAAAATAATAGAAACATTTGGAAAAGGGAAAAAACAAAATCAAATGTAAGGAAATCTACAATCCATCTAGACGATACGCCCTTTTCAAATATGATCATCAATTTGTAGTGTGGCTGATCGAGAATGTGTGTCATTTCGATGTTTATATGATGCGTGCGTGCCTGCATGCGGTTTATGGAAATGGATGAGCAGCATAAACGCGATTAGATTAATATGTTCGACACAAATCCATTAACCGTCATCGCTGGCATTGGATGGTGATGGGGGAGGGGTCGCATGAATGGTCGCTCTTTTAATCAGTCATCATAAGTTATGTTTGGGATCGATGGTGGCGGTGAGGAATTTCGGACCTGCCGGCACGCGATTCGTGGAATGCAATTGTGCCCCGAAGAATCAAATTATTGCTCTTCAAATTGTAATCGATTTTTTTTAGGCTTCGTACTATTTATTTTTCCTGTCATTCTTGAACGACGAAAAAGCCTACTTTTCGGTACCAGAAATAACAGAATCGAATAGCAACACTTTTCAAAATAAATGCTTAAATGTTCTACTTTTCAGCACTCAAGTGGATGCCGAAAAGTTGAACTTTTCAGCACTTGTTTCGAAACGTAATACTTTTAAATTTTTTTTTTGATTTGAACTATTTACTGACAAAATACATGAACATTTGACTTATAATTTCACTCAAAGGGTGTTTTTTGGAATTGCAAAAAATGTTGTATGGAACTCGTTGCAAAACTTGATTTTTTTCAGCACTCGTCGTATCTATCCAACTCAGTGAACCTCGTTGGATAAATGCACGACACGTGCTGAAAAAATCTTCTTTTTGCAACTTGTTGCATAAACTACTATTTCGATCACTCTTAAAAGTTCCATGAAGATATTTCAAGATTAAACTGAGTACGAGACGATTTAAGCCTAACATTTTGCCATACGCAAAGCCTCAAGCTTTGTGAAACTTTGTGAGCATTTTGCTTCAAACACCGAGTTGATTGACGGGTGCCACAATATCTCGAGATGGAATCGATGGAATGGCCCAAATTGGTTGAAATTTGAGGTAAAGAATCTCAAGACACATCCCGTGTGCATGACGAAGCCCGATTAAAAAAATTGCTTTATGAAAATAATACAGAAATTAAAAAAAAACTGACGTTTTTTTATATGAAAACATAAAAAAAATCTTTTTTCATAAACTTTTTGCACACGGAACCGGTTTTAACGAGTCTTTATCAAAATGTTGAGCCGATTTGGTCAAAGCAGTGTTGAGTTATCGTGGCACCCGTATTTTAAAACCGCTAACTTCAAAAAGCTATATCTCGGCAATGATACATTCAAATGTCCTCAAATTTGTTTTGTTAATAGATAAAAATGTATATGAAAAAAATGTCTGCACATACCAACCTCTGACATTTCAGCCAATTTATATTAATGTTAAACTCGAAAAAATGCGTATTTCAGGATTTTAACTTTAACTTCGGCTTTAGTATTAATAAAAAGTTAAATAAAAATATTGGATTTTTTCCCGTGTACTTATTTTTTGCCAAAAAGTCCTAATCATAACCCACAACTTTGCCGAAGACACCAAATCGATAAGCAAATTCCGTAATGCCGTAGGCTTCTAGTCTACGAAATTGTCTAACTTTCGACCTAAGAGAGTAAGGGTGTTGGAGGTTGTCGTAAAAAAAATATGTTAAGGTTTTAAAAATATACAGCAATTCCATTTGAAAAGAGCCTAAACCGACAAAAAGTTCTCCGATCGGGCTCAAAATTTTCCTGGGGGTTCCTTGGCCAAAATAATTAGACCCGTATTTTTTTGTTTGGCCATAAGGGTGACTTACAGCGTGTTAGGGTGGTTTGGAAAATGGCAATTTTCGTCATTTTTCGCAAAAACCACTTTTTTTTAAATCATATCTTTGCGTCATTTCATCCGATTTTAGCTGTCTTAGACGCAAAAGAAAGGTGATTGGTTTGGCTATTTGAGAAAAATAGTAAGAAGTTTCAAAAATGTAGCCTAACAATTGAAAAGGTCGTGTGAAAACTTAAAATGGCGTTTTGACCGTGTCTGGACCAAAGTGCCTATGTCTTAAAATATTGCCATTTTTCGAACCACCCTAATACGATGTAGGTCACCCTGATGGCCTAACAAAAAAAAATACGGATCTAATTATTTTAGCCAAGGAACTTCCAGAAAAATTTAAAGCCCGATCGGAGAACGGTTTAGACTCTTTTCAAATGGATTTGTTGTATAACTGATTTGCAAAAATCTGCAAAAGCTGTGAGAAAAAGTCAAGCCAATCCAGGATTTTTTTTCTTCTTTTTTGGACCTCAATCTTCAAAGTTTCATCTAAATCGGAGCATCTTGATGCGACATATTGTAAAAAAACACGCTCTAAATCAATTTCTAAATGTTTATGAATATGATCTGCTCAATAAAAACATAAAATTTTGAAATCAAGAGACTTTTCTGTTTTTGGTGGATTTTTTCGGGTTTTTGGTGGTTTGGTATGTATTGACAACTTTTTTTTTTCATTGTTTGCCAATGACCGCGTAAAATTTCTCGTGGTCATCACCAACCCTCAAAACTAGTCGGTTACGGCCACACAACGGACCCACATTGTCAAAAACATAGAAAGATATTCACATTAAAAACGTCACACGACTTGACTCTGTACTCTCACTTTCGACATAAGTGCGCTGATGAGTCGAACTCATAAGTAGGTCCCAGTTCCGTGCGGGCTGCCCAAACCAACCATTCTAGTACCACAGTTCGCCTCGGTGGGGCTTTCCCATGAGAGTATCCCTCGACAGCCTCCTCGAGTCCGAATACGGCTTTTCCGCAACCCTCGCGAATACCACGTTTTTATAATTATCGCACCCAAATGCACAAATATAGGTTGAATGAGGGCACGATGAAACATTAGCAATCAGCTGGCTCAGCACACAGACACACTCACACGGAGGTTTGGGGGTGCTACGAAAGCATAATTTTATGCCCTTATATGTCCAGCACCCGTGATCGCAACAATCCAAGCAATCGTCGCGGGGCTTAGTCCGGTTAAGGTGGCACTGCGCGCGCCAACGATTCATCGATCACCGCGCAGTAAGCCACGGTTGATTCTCAGGTGGTTTGGTTGAAGTCGCAGCCCGAATCGTCGCCGTGGACTACTTGATGACTAATCTAGTGCAGTGCGCGCCCAAGTCAGCAATTTTGAGCGGTCGTCGTGTTTGTTCAACAGTTTGAGGGTTCAAATATCTATTGAAATGTGGCGCTCTTCAAGAGTTCACGATTTCGAGTCGAAGAAGAGGGTGACCATTTTTATGGGCTGTTTACGATATTTTTTAGTTTCTTTACTACTATTATTCACATTTTGTTTTTCAGGCAAATTGACAAACGCACGTTCATCTGTAGTGCACACAAACACCATCGCACTGAATGCATGCATGAATTCCATAAAAACGACGTCGTTAAAGTCAGCTTTTATGGGGCATTGCGCCCGGCCTTGCTGATTGAAATATTAATTGAATTCAATGGAGCCCCCGAGGGGGGGGGGGGGGGGAAGGGATGTAGTTCGAGTCATCGGTTTCGTTGCAGTCCCAAGCGGAATATGATGGCATCACTGCATAAACAAATTGGTGCAATGATAAATTTATTTTTGACTCAAAAAATTAATAAATATCAACTAAAAAGTGTGAAAACTACGAGTTCTAGTTTCAAAATTAACAGTTTCGTAGAGCAAACTCTCAAAACAATTTTAATCCAAAGATTTTGTTATTTTGTTTTAGGAGTGAAAAAAAAGAAATCAACTATTAACTGTTTTTACCATCAAAAACAATATCACCTTACGTTTCCAAACTGCATTTAGGCCGTTGCGAATATTTTTGAAGTTTTTGTCCCTCAACTCTGGCCAAAGTCGTGAGAGGGAGGGGGGGGGGGGCAGCAAACATATAAAAAAATATAAAAATTGAAACTCCAAGCCATGGTTTTCTACAATGCATTTTACAACTGCGCAGATGTTTTGCAATCTTTAGTTTTCAAAAAATCAAAGTATTGGCGAAATATTTTTTTTGTCGAAAAAAGACTTTTTGCAGTAGAAGCAATTTAATTCTCTATGAATCGGTCTTTTTTTAGAATTTTAATTTCTGTATTTTTTTATCCGAACGAAACTTTTTTGGTACCTTCGGTATGCCCAAAGATGCCATTTTGCATCATTAGTTTGTCCATATAATTTTCCATGCAAATTTGGCAGCTGTCCATACAAAAATAATGTATGAAAATTAAAAAATCTGTTTCTTTTGAAGGAATTTTTTGATCGATTTGGTTTCTTCGGCAAAGTTGCAGGTATGGATATGGACTACACTGAAAAAAAAATGATACACGGTAAAAAAAAATTAGTGATTATTTATTTAACTTTTTGTTACTAAAACTTGATTTGCATAAAAAACACAATTTTTATTATTTTATATTTTATATGTTTTAGAGGACATCAAATGCCAACTTTTCAGAAATTTCCAGGATGTGCAAAAAATCTTTGACCGAGTTATGAATTTTTTAATCAATACGGTCGCAAAATTTTTTCAACTTTAAATTCGATGTAAAATCAAATTTGCAATCAAAAAGTACTCCGGTGAAATTTTCATAAAGTGCACCGTTTTCAAGTTAGGGCCGGTTTTGGTAACTTTTTTGAAAATAGTCGCACTTTTTAATTTTTTTAAATAAGTGCACATGTTTGCCCAATTTTGAAAAAAAAAATATTTTTGAAAGGCTGAGAAAATTCTCTATGTTTTGCTTTTTTGAACTTTGTTGATACAACCCTTAGTTGCTGAGATATTGCCATGCAAATGTTTAAAAACATGAAAATTGATGTTTTCCAAGTCTCACCCAAACAACCCACCATTTTCTAACGTCGATATCTCAGCAACTAATGGTCCGATTTACAATGTTAAAGTATGAAACATTCGTAAAATTCCGATCTTTTCAAAAAAAAAAATATTTTCAAAATTTTTGAATCAAGACTAACATTTCAAATGGGCCAAATATTCAATATTACGCCCCTTTAAAATGTTAATATAGGTTTAAAAATTAAAAATATTTTTTTCGAAAAGATCGGAAAATTTCACGAATGTTTTATATTTTAACATTGTAAATCGGACCATTAGTTGCTGAGATAACGACGTTTGGAAAACGGTGGGTTGTTTGAGTGAGACTTTGAAAACATCAATTTCCTGTTTTTAAACACTTGCATGGCAATATCTCAGCAATTAAGGGTCGTATCAACAATGTTCAAAAAAGCAAAATATAGAGAATTTTCTCAGCTCTTCAAAAATATTTTTTTCAAGGGTGGGCAATCATGTGCACTAATTTAAAAAAAATGAAAAAGTGCGACTATTTTCAAAAAAATTACTTAAAAATGGCTTTAACTTAAAAACGGTGCACTTTATGAAAATTTCACTGAAGTACTTTTGATTGCAAATTTGATTTTACATTGAAAAATAAAGTTGAAAAATTTTTGCGACCAACATTTCGATTTTTTGAAAAAATCAGTATTGATTAAAAAAATCATAAATCGGTCAAAGATTTTTTGCACAACCTGGAAATTTCTGAAAAGTTGGCATTTGATGTCCTCTAAAACATTTAAAAAATATAAAAATAAAAATAGTGTTTTTTTTGCAAATCAAGTTTTAGTTACAAAAAGTTAAATAAAAAATCACCAATTATTTTTTACCGTGTATCATTTTTTTCAGTTTAGTCCATATCCATACCTACAACTTTGCCGAAGACACCAAATCGATCAATAAATTCCTTCAAAAGATACAGATTTTTGAATTTTCATACATCGTTATTGTATGGATAGCTGCCAAATTTATATGAAAAATTATATGGACAAACTAATGATGCAAAATGGCATCTTTGGGCATACCGAAGGCACCAAAATGTTTCAGTCGGATTAAAAAATACAAAAAAAATCGAATGATTGAAATCTGAATTTCACAAAAAAAATAAATAAATATTGTTGATCGATCTCAAACATGCTAAATATGATTTTATTCGCAGAAAAATGCATTTCAATTTATTTTCAGTTTATTAGACTTCTATTTCCATTAAAATTTTGAAGTTATTTGAATAAATAAAATCTCTTAAATTTAAAGTTATTCAAATATTTCTACTGAGTCGAATTTTCGGCCCATTCCACATGCCACAACGTAAACCTTTATTTCACCCTGAGGATCCGTCCCAAATTTAGTAAAGTGATTCCAAACATGTAACTCTTATTCAACTCTACTTTTTTTTGCAACCATCCGACCGAGTGCTGCGCTCCTGACATGAATATCCATTTTTGACCCCGCGCAAGTTCCACACGGCGTCGCCGCGAGGTGAAATCCGCGCAAACCTCCGAGAGACCCTCGTCATTATTAGGATAAGGGGGTCCAAAAATGAGAAATTTGCTAGATGAACCCCGCATCGAACTGCCGCTGGTTGATTTTTACAAGGGGAGAGAAACACCCCAGGAAAGTTGAATCGAAAAAAGAAAACCACACTCCATATCGGCGAGTTCAGGAGAAGTCAGGAAAAAAAAAACTGCTCAACAAAAGCAAAAGGGAACCAGTTTTGCAGCTGAAAAGTGAAATGCCAAAAGTCGTAAAAAAACATGAACTGAGAAAGGTGTTTGGATACGGGTTATTTTTGTTTCGTGGAGTGGTGGTGCATGGACGAAAAACGGGACGGAGGTCTTGGGCTGAATTCCTGACGGCTCATGACCACATCGTCGATGGGCTCTTAAATTGAAATTATTTTAATGACGATTAAGGGGGGCTTGAAGGTGTGGTCATTCTATATCATGTGTGTTTTAACACAGGTGAAATTGCTCATTGACGTGATAATTATAAGAAAATTGATCTTTTTAACAGTGTTAACAAGTTTCGAAAATAATCATCATTAAAAGTGTTTTTTACTTACTTAAAGTAACTGTTAACCTACTGCTTCGATGCATTAAAGTTTGGAACGTACCTGAAAATAAATAACAGAAAATAACATTAGTGATTCGTGGCTCATATCAGCAATTAATAACTCTCAAAATATGGCTTCTATAGCAAAGTCAATTGAATCTTGAAAAATATATATCAATATAGGATTAAAAGTAAATCTTTCCCAGTTCCTGAGGGGAACACTCTTGAAGAGTAACGTCATGATTCCAATTCCCGGACGCTTCGAACCTGGACACCTCGTCTTGTTTTATCAATTATTTGGATATAAGTTCGCATTATAAATGTCAAAAATGGGTTATTTGATGAATTCTAATATCAACTTTCATTTAAAGTTTGTTTGAACGCTGTAGTTAATGTCAAAACAATTAAATGAAATAAAATTATAAGATCAACAAAAATGCGAAAAATTTCACGTGAAATATTTCATAGGCGTCCGAAGCACCGGGAAGGCAAAGCAGAAAATTATGGTTTTGATTTCCTTAAATTCAAGCAAATTTTTATATAAAATATCGATTGTTTTGATGTTAACAGCTTATTTGAGACCTAAAGAATGCCATTTGCTAACATTTCAGTTAAAATTTGTTCGATTCATAAGCAAAATCGAGTGTCCGGGATTCGAAGCAAAAGTGTCCGGATTTCGAATCAGCTTAAATCAGTGTCCGGGATTCGAAGCACAACAAGACATTTTAATTTTCAAATTCTGATGAAAAATTGTTAGAAAAGACATATTTTGCATGCATCTTCTTAAAACTGACTGTTATCACTACATCCTGATGATATTTCTTCATTTCCAACTTATTAGATGATTTTTTGTCAGCTATAACAAAAATGATATGCTACTAAGTGTCCGGATTTCAAATCATGACGTTATCGGGGCCGGCATTTACAAAGCGGATTCAGTGGCAGTTTCATTCTCAACATAATGTTAACATGTCCCTAAGGTGTCGTGATAAGGTCCAGTTTGTGACGATACATTACCTTCCCTTTACTAAGCAATCGATTCCAGAAGGGAAAAGATCACCAGTTGTGTTGGTCCGAGCCGGGATTTGAACCCCGATCTACCGCTTACGAGGCGGAAGCGTTACCGCTGGGCTACGTGGCTCGTTCGGTTTGCTTACATTATTTATAAAATTTGTGATTGATTTTTTTTGTCTCTTTTAATCATCTAGTTATTCAATTTTCGTTTGATTTTTATCTTCATAAATTGATAATTGCATTAAAATTGCTACAAATTGCAGTCTGAGACACACAAAGTTTGTTTTTTTTTGTGAAACCACGACCAGATTGACTTCTCAAACCAGGGACATTATTCAAATCATTGACAAATCACATGGAACAAACCTGGGGTACCCCTGACTCAAGGCGGTTTCAAAATTACCTAAAAAGGAAAAACTTAAAATTTGGTTTATTGGATCTTTTAACACTGGAACGCCCAACGCATGTCCAACTTACACGGACGCCCAAGCCTCCCAAAAAAGATGGATCGGTAACTTCAACTCGCTGGTTCTCGGGCCTAACTCAACCAATCAAGATGATTCTTCTTTCCAGTGATTTGTTAGGATGTCTAGATCACTCTAGGACTTTGCAGAACTTAATTTGAACAAATCTGTAATTTCTGCGACCGAAAACATCGTTCCACCTTTTTAAAAAGACTGCCTCCGCGGAATTTTCGGCGAATTTTTTTTTCACACGCAAAAAAAAAGTTGGAACGATGTTTTCGATCGCAAAAATTACAGATTTGATCAAATTAGGTTCTGCAAAGTTCTAGAATGATCTAGACATCCTAACAAATCACTGGAAAGAAGAATCATCTTGATTGGGTGAGTTAGGCCCGAGAACCAGCGAGTTGCGCCTTGGGCGTTGGAATGTTAAAAAAAACTCCACAAATCAAAATCACAAATTTATCATTATTTATTTGTTTTAACAAGCATGAGCATGAGCATGAGAAACCACCCATGGTTGTCCTTCTCCGTTGCTGAACAGAACCGTAATATCCTTTCAGCACTACTGATCATTGGCTTCGACTATCAAGTGGTATTTCCCTTATCAACAGCATGTATGAATGCGCTGAAAAGATAAAACACCATGATTGCCAAAACAAGATCAGTTGCGAATAGGTAACAGTCATTGGCCACCAACGGCGCCCGCCATGTCAGTTTGTAGATCTCGAGTTTAAAGGACGGGAATGTTAGTTAGCGCAGGTTGCTACTAGGGTAGCTGATTTACTCTGTGCTTACACCCCACGCATTATTTATTTGTTTTAACAATCTGAAAATCAAGGAAATATATATTAAACATAGTTTAAAGCATGCAATACGATTTGACGAAATTTGCAGAGTTTAAATTTAATCTAATTTTAAGATTATGCTTCCTGCGAGCCTGACCTTGATCTATTGTGAATTTGAAGAAAGTCAATAAGGCCGTTGCAAATATTTGTCAAAGTTTATTTTTTTTCTCTTGCCACAAAAATCGTCAATACAGTGATTCCACGTCAAAAAGGAAGTATCCAAATCTAAAGTGCTCCGAATTGGCATGGGAGTTCCTTGGCCAAAATAATAAGACCCGTATTTTTTTTGTTTGGCAATTAGGATGCTCCTAACCGAAATAGGGTGGTCTAAAAAAATGCGTTTTCGTCGATTTTCGCAAAATCCACTTTAAAAAAAATCTCCGGAAAAGCTCATATCAGAAAATATTATTCCACGATTCCTTGTAATATTTTACATACCTTATCCAAAAATTGCGAATGTTCATTAGAAAGATTCGGACATATGATTTTTTGAAAATAAAAACTGAGTTTTTCGACGCGCCGAGCGTAAAAACGGGAAAATGAAGAAAACGAAATAAAATCAACTTTTTTCACTGAAACTGCAATATCTTGAAAATTCAAACGATGACCTATGGGTAATTCTCTTCCAACTCACACGAAATCGGGAAAAGTTGCCCCAACCCCTTTTCGATTTGCGTGAAACTTTGTCCTAAAGGGTAACTTTTGTCCCTGATCACGAATCCGAGGTCCGTTTTTTGATATCTCGGTACGACCCCTTCCATTTTTGAACATGCGAAAAAAGAGGTGTTTTTCAATAATTTTCAGCCTGAAACGGTGATGAGATAGAAATTTGGCGTCAAAGGGACTTTTATGTAAAATTAGACGCCCGATTTGATGGCGTACTCAGAATTCCGAAAAAAACGTATTTTTCATCGAAAAAAATACTAAAAAAGTAAACTCTCCCATTTTCCGTTACTCGACTGTAAAAATTTTTGGAACATGTCATTTTATGGGAAATTCAATGTACTTTTCGAATCTACATAGACCCAGAAGGGTCATTTTTTCATTTAGAACAAAATTTTTCATTTTTAAATTTCGTGTTTTTTTTAACTTTGCAGGGTTATTTTTTAGAATGTAACAATGTTCTACAAAGTTGTAGAGCAGACAATTACAAAAATTTAGATATATAGACATAAGGGGTTTGTTTATAAACATCACGAGTTATCGCGATTTTACGAAAAAAGTGAAATTTTAAAGTTAACACAGTCGAAAAATCCAGTTTTTATTAAAAAACGTTACTTAATTCACCGATGGTGGTTGGTGCCTTCGTCACAATTATGTACATATTTGTTTCTGTAGTAAGAATGTCAAACCTACAAATTTTATCTAAATTTTACTTCTTACAACATATCTACATGGAGTATGGGGTCTAGAATCCCAAAAATCATTGGACGTAATATTAAAACAACACCTACGTGGCTGTTTCATGAAAATTTTTATATTACTTAAAGTTATACATATTACTTTAAAGTTTTTTAAGCCTTAAGGCAGTAAAAAAATATATCTGTTCATTTTTCCCGGGAGTTTCAAATCAACAAAATCCCGGGAGACAGATCTCCGGATAGATCCGAACAACTTTTTCATCAAAATATTTGAGATCCGGCCTCTAAAATGTGTACAAATGACACTTAGGTGCTCATAACTTTTGATAGGGTTCTCAGATCTTCAATGTTTTGGGCTCATTAGAAAGGTCTTTCAAATACCTTTCTAAAAATGTATGATCAGACGGGTTATCTTACAAAAACCACCCTTTTTTACAATCTTTCAAACTTTAGCCAGAATCGTTTTTTTAGCATAACTTTTGAAATACTTAACAAAACTTCATAATAGTTAATATAGGTCTTGTGGGACCCTAAGACGGATCGAATGAGACCAGAATGGCCCAAATCGGTTCAGCCAGTCCGGAGATAATCGAGTGCATTTTTTCGGTGCACGGACTTACAGACATACACACGCACAGACATTTGCTTAGAATTTGATTCTGAGTCGATAGGTATACGTGAAGGTAGGTCTACGAGGTCGAATTAAGAAGTTCATTTTTCGAGTGATTTTATAGCCTTTCCTCAGTATGGTGAGGAAGGACAAAATATGTTTCGGAAATGTACGCTTCGACATCGCCAATTTTTTAACATGTTATGTGAAATTTTCCGAGGAATCTGACAAAAATATTTTCAGACATATGCTCTTTGGTTCAAACACGGTCAAAACGTCATTTTAAGTTTTCATACGACTTTTTGAAATGTTTGGCTGTTTTTTTTTTTCGAGTCTCAAATTATTTTTCCTTGAAAGGCAAACTCGGTTGAAACGGAGTTATGATTTTTTGAAAATGTGGTTTTTGCGAAAATATACCAAAATATCCGTTTTTGGGACCACCCTAGGTGTAGGTCACCCTAACGGCTAAACAAAAAAAAATATCTTATTATTTCGGCTAAGGAACCCCCAGAAAAAAAATTGAACCCGATCAGTGATTTTTTTTCGGTTTAGGTTCTTTTCAAATGGAATTGCTGAATATCTACTTTTCTTCAGACATTTTGAAGATTTTTGCTATACAAAATTGTAGGGCTCAGAAGTTAGATCGAGCTCAAATTTGGAATTTTCTCAAGTGATGTCTCAAACTTTGATATCAAGAGAAGTAACAGGATTAAGATCACCCAAATGTTTATACATTGCCTATCATTTTTACCCTTGATGGGTTTGGTTGTGTACCAAATTTAAAGTCTAACAAAATAGACAATTTCGTTGAATTTTAGAACAGAAAAAAAATACCAATTAAAACCATTTTGAACGCGATTCTAGCAAGTTTATGCAACAAATCATCGTGCCTTATGTTTATAATGAGTAGTGCGGTGCCTGTGTGGACGCCAGTCCTGTTTTTTTCGTTTTTTTTCCGTCTCTTTTGTGTCGCTATTTGTGTACAGGGGGTGATTGGATTTCTTCTTCTTCTTTTTTCATTTATTTTTTGTTCGCGCGTTCGTTGGCCGATGAATTTTATTTTTGTTCTCTTTATAAAGTTTTCGATAGAAACGATCCGATTTTTGTTTTTTGAGACAAGCAAGTCGTATTGCTGGATTAAGTCCTTTCCATATCATCGAGGATCGGAAGGCACGTCGACGGATATGTTTTAAGGCTTATGAGCAATTCTCTACGAAATCGGTCTTTTTTCTTCAATTTTAATTTTTGTATTTTTTAATCCGACTGAAACTTTTTTGGTGCCTTCGGTATGCCCAAAGAAGCCATTTTGCATCATTAGTTTGTCCATATAATTTTCCATACAAATTTGGCAGCTGTCCATACAAAAATGATGTATGAAAATTCAAAAATCTGTATCTTTTGAAGGAATTTTTGATCGATTTGGTGTCTTCGGCAAAGTTGTAGGTATGGATACGGACTACACTGGAAAAAATAATACACGGTAAAAAAATTTGGTGATTTTTTATTTAACTTTTATCACTAAAACTTGATTTACAAAAAAACACTATTTTTAATTTTTTTATTTTTGATATGTTTTAGAGGACATAAAATGCCAACTTTTCAGAAATTTCTAGGTTGTGCAAAAATCATTGACCGAGTTATGAATTTTTAATCAATACTGATTTTTCAAAAATCGAAATTTTGGTCGTAAAATTTTCAACTTCATTTTTCGATGTAAAATCAAATTTGCAATCAAAAGTACTTTAGTGAAATTTTGATAAAGTGCACCGTTTTCAAGTTATAGCCATATTTAAGTGACTTTTTGAAAATAGTCGCAGTTTTTATTTTTAAAATTAGTGCACATGTTTGCCCAGTTTTGAAAAAATATTTTTGAAAAGCTGAGAAAATTCTCTATATTTTGCTTATTCGGACTTTGTTGATACGACCTTTAGTTGCTGAGATATTGCAATGCAAAGGTTTAAAAACAGGAAAATTGATGTTTTCTAAGTTTCACCCAAACAACCCACCATTTTCTATCGTCAATATCTCAGCAACTAATGGTCCGATTTTCAATGTTAATATATGAAACAATTGTGAAATTTTCCGATCTTTTCGAAAAAAATATTTTCAAAATTTTCAAATCAAGACTAACATTTTAAAAGGGCGTAATATTGAATGTTTGGCCTTTTTGAAATGTTAGTCTTGATTTGAAAATTTTGAAAATATTTTTTTCGAAAAGATCGGAAAATTTCACAATTGTTTCATATATTAACATTGAAAATCGGACCATTAGTTGCTAAGATATTGACGATAGAAAATGGTGGGTTGTTTGGGTGAGACTTAGAAATCATCAATTTTCCTGTTTTTAAACCTTTGCATTGCAATATCTCAGCAACTAAAGGTCGTATCAACAAAGTCCGAATAAGCAAAATATAGAGAATTTTCTCAGCTTTTCAAAAATATTTTTTCAAAACTGGGCAAACATGTGCACTAATTTTAAAAATGAAAACTGCGACTATTTTCAAAAAAGTCCCTTAAATATGGCTATAACTTGAAAACGGTGCACTTTATCAAAATTTCACTAAAGTACTTTTGATTGCAAATTTAATTTTACATCGAAAATGAAGTTGAAAATTTACGACCAAAATTTCGATTTTTGAAAAATCAGTATTGATTAAAAATTCATAACTCGGTCAATGATTTTTGCACAACCTGAAATTTCTGAAAAGTTGGCATTTTATGTCCTCTAAAACATATCAAAAATAAAAAAATAAAAATAGTGTTTTTTGTAAATCAAGTTTTAGTGACAAAAGTTAAATAAAAAATCACCAAATTTTTTTACCGTGTATTATTTTTAGTGTAGTCCGTATCCATACCTACAACTTTGCCGAAGACACCAAATCGATCAAAAAATTCCTTCAAAAGATACAGATTTTTGAATTTTCATACATCATTTTTGTATGACAGCTGCCAAATTTGTATGGAAAATTATATGGACAAACTAATGATGCAAAATGGCTTCTTTGGGCATACCGAAGGCACCAAAAAAGTTTCAGTCGGATTAAAAAATACAAAAAAAATCGAATGACCGAAATCCTAGAGAACTGCTCTTATGATATAAAATAATTTTAATGAATGAAGCCCTTCCTACATCACCGTTGATCGGAAGGCACACCGACGGAGAATTTCTGGAGAATCGCGGTCGAATTAATACTATATTTAAATCCCTAGATAGGTATCTTTCCGCAGCCGGCTGCCTAAGATTTTTAAAATTTCAACCGATAAACAAATTGCTCATGGTCGCATCACCTACCACAGTGAATCCTGACCTCATACCCATCTTACTAACCCCTCAAAACTCATGTGATACTTTGTCGGAGACGCAGTTGATTTGGCGGTCCCATCACTCAAGTATCGGCTAACATTCCCATCCACTTCCCCGTGTCTTACCACTGGTCGTGGCCGGCGTCGGTATTGATCAGCACGATAGGGACCTTTGAAAATTGTGAAGGGGTGATGATTGGTTCCTACTTTTCATCTGTGGTCCACGGAGCAATGTTTGGGGGTCCTGGTCAATAACGAAGTAGCAGCTACGGGTAGACACAAATGCTATGCTATGCTATGCAAATCATCGTGCCTTATGTTTATAATTTGTTTTCAAACAGGTTTGCTGTAGATTTGTCTTTAAATTTTGAAATTTAGCAAAAATTAAAATAATTTGCAGAATTGCCAACATCAGCCATGTGCAACAATTGCGACTTTAGTCGGGCGGGAAACTGATAATGGGGTAATTCGTGCGTTCCAGACTGTCAAAATTCCAAAACGTTATTGCCAATCTCCGATTCGTTCGGTTCGACTCTGTCAGTAACCAAATTTAAAACAATTTTAGGACAGTGCACGGAACTGTTAGCCATACTAAAATAGTTTGTTATTGTTTACATTGCGTGCTCTTGTTTATTTTGATTAATTCTCAAAACGCCAAAAACCGACGTGCGACAAGAAAGCGCGATCACGTCAAATTGAAAACATGAAAATTCGATTTTTTTGGTAAATGTTCAAGATCGATCCGTGGAACTTTTAGAAAATTTTTTGCAAATTTTTCGAAAGAAGACAAATCTCATCAAATCAAGAATGAATCCAAATACCATTAACTCAAACGAATCCTAACCGGAACCACGAGACCCATCATCTAACGAGTTAGATTCACATATTCCACATCAGACAAAAAAGAAGGTACAAAAAACACTCATCAACACCTCTTTTCATGACGGTATCTCGGCACATCAATCTTTCACCTCATACTCTATGATTATTACTAGCGAGAAGGACTTTTCGCAAACCGCATGACTACTAACTCATCCATTGTAGACTCGCAACATTCCAAATTTCAACCTGTCAGGAAATCGAAATCAAACGAGGATATCGAGAAAAGGAAGAGTTTGAAAAGAAAAAAAAAGAATGATGACTCACCACGTGTCGTCACCGAGTTGAAATGCCCAAATTCCAACCGAAAAAAAAAGAGACGCAGGTTTGGTCAAGGTGCCGCACAAAGCTAAATGGTGATTATTTGGAATGACCCTTGAGAGGGTGAGACCAAAGTGGTGGGGGCTCTTGGCAAATGGTTGAACAAATTCGCGCGAAATTTAAAGTGCGTTTATGGTTTTTTTGGTGAGGTGAGCAATGATTTATTAGTATCGGATGTTCAGGGGGGGGACGTATGGTCAAGGTAGGGTAAAATGAGGTTATTTAATAGAAAAACTGGTGAATATTTAAATATTTTGGCACGGAATTCACTTTTAAAAACAGCCACCCTAGTCCACTTGCACCAAGTACTCTCTCACACGAGAATTATATAAAAATGGAAGTTTCACAGTCAACCTTTTTTCTGCGCTGTCGTCCTCTGCCGGGTCTGACCTTCGTAAATTAATGATGAAGCAATGAAGGACTGCCTCCATACGTATAAGGCTCTTCACCGGGGAGCTTGTTTTGTGAGCTTGATTTTACAGTCTGGGAGACCAGTAAAGATTGTCACTTTATCTTACTTGTGAGTTGAATTCTCGTGGGATTTTTATCTTGAGTTTTGCTTTTGTTCAGAATATATCAAAATCGATTGAGACAATTTCATAACTTTGAAAATAAAATATCTGCTATCTGATTTTGATAGGTGAATATCAAATTTGATATCACACTATCAAGCTTCAACATGACACGCCACAACTTTCAAACAAGGTTTAGGATTTCTGCTAGAACCATACCTCACAGTACATCACAGGTTAGCTAGAACGGAGTGGCTCAAATTGATTATGCTGACGTTGCTCACAGGAAATGACTTCATATTCTTGGGCACCACATCGCAACGAAAAAAGCAAACACAGTGTGACGTCAGACCGCGAAAGTGCAAACTTTGACGGTGATGTGATGGTGATGGTAACCATAACCGAGGATGCCGGTGGATTGATTAGAGAAGCTGAATCATGTGTTATAAATAGAAAGCAATGTTTTTTTTTTTTTGCGAAACAACCTGTGTACTAACCTAGCCTAACATTCATCAAAGTTATCAGCCGCCTTTTTTTGTTGATCAGAATTTCCTTTAAAAAAAATCCAAACTTGCAATGACTCAACTTACACACTGAGCAAACATCAATTTGATTTATTTGTTTAATACTTTAGATTGGTTAATTTTTGTTTTGGCCGAAATCAGCCACGCTCCATACTTTTTTCCCTATTTTCGCTCGGCTCTGGTTGAGGTGAGGCAAACCCGAGCAGACGGAAATCACTTGGGTTTAACATTAAAAGCTTTAAAGTGACAAATTCATTAAAAAAGGCTGCCATCAATGTTACACGTTGTATTCCAAATAGAGGAGAAATTCTCTGAGATTTCGGTCATTCGATTTTTTTTCTGTATTTTTTAATCCGGCTGAAACTTTTTTGGTGCCTTCGGTATGCCCAAAGAAGCCATTTTGCATCATTAGTTTTTCCATATAATTTTCCATACAAGCAGCTGGCCATACAAAAATGATGTATGAAAATTCAAAAATCTGTATCTTTTGAAGGAATTTTTTCATCGATTTGGTGTCTTCGGCAAAGTTGTAGGTATGGATATGGACTACCGTTAGTGGGGGTGACTATCTAATCTAATCTAATCTAATCGAACACAAGCGCAGCCAGTCCGAAGAAAGCATCCGGGAAGGACTTATGGTTAGATTACGCCTCAAGTTCTTTCTTGTCATTATTAATGATTGCAGTACTTTCGAGAACCCCCGAAATGTATTACACTCACTAAAGCGGCCCGGCCTACTGCGTTGCATTAACCGCAATAGACAGATTCTATGAACGGAACCCACATTTCATGGAATCATCAGGGGAAGAAGAAGAAGTGAGGACATACCGTACCATCCACTTAGAGTTATTTATAGAAAATGGTGTGTAGTGTGTGTATGGGAATCGTTGGGAAAGGGATTGTTGTATTTATATAGTAAATGACCTTGTGACATTATTTCACCACTACGGATTAATTCGCTCAAGGGGTGTCAACCCCTCGATGGCCGAGTGGCTAAAGCATCTGATTACCAATCCAAAGGTGTGAGTTCGAATCTCACCGGATTCCATGCGTTTTTTGTTCATATTCAAAGTTCAATTATAGTCGAATAATTTCAAGGAGACCGGTCGGGAATCGAACCCGGAACCTTCCGCTTATGAGGCGGGAGCCGTAGCCATTAAGCCACGGGCCGGTCTTCCTACCGTTAGTGGGGGTGACTATGGGTCAAAAAACGATACACCTCTCGTAATTTCTTAATAACAAAAACAATTTAAATAACATCGGAAATCTTTCAACGTAGATTTGTTCCTAGATAGTTTACTAACATTTTCCCAAAATATGGTGGATTTTGGATTCCTCACCCCTTAGAGGGGATGACATTAGGTCAAATAAAACTGGTAAAAACAAGTCATCCAACAGTGTTTCTTGTTCGAGGGAATCGTATTGACACGCTACAATGTTTGAAGTGGAGATTTTTAAACATTTGGGTAGTTTTCGAGCAATTCTAACAAAAATATTGGAAAAATGCTTTTTTGAGAGGTCATTTTTGGCCAAAAACGTACCCTAACTTTAGACAGCTGCCAAAATAACTATAATAATTCTAGGAACGAGATTTTTTCAGCGAAGTCATCTTAAGATGTCCCCTACACAACCCTTTAAACAGAATTCAGTTTCGTTGAGAAGAACCTGAGAAATGCTAAAATCCGTAATAAATCACTTTGACCCAATTTCACCTTCCACTGACGGTACACTGAAAAAAATGATACACGGTAATTTTTTTTGGTGATTTGCAAAAAAACACTATTTTTATTTTTTGATATGTTTTAGAGGACATCAAATGCCAATTTTTCAGAAATTTCCAGAATGGGCAAAAAATCTTTGACCGAGTTATGATTTTTTGAATCAATACAATTTTTTTCAAAAAATCGAAATATTGGTCGCAATTTTTTTTTTTAAATTTCATTTTTCGATGTAAAGTTTAATTTGCAATCAAAAACTACTGTAGTGAAATTTTGATAAAATGCACCGTTTTCAAGTTATAGCCATTTTTATGTAACTTTTTTCAAAATAGTCGCAGTTATTGATTTTTCAAAAATAGTGCCCATGTCTGCCGACCTTTGAAAAAATATTTTTGAAAAGCTAAGAAAATTCTCTATGTTTTGCTTTTTTGAACTTTGTGATATGACCCTCAGTTGCTGAGATATTGCCATGCAAAGGTTTAAAAACAAGAAAATTTATGTTTTGTAAGTCTCACCCAAGCAAAATATTTTTTTTTATCTTTTCGAAAAAAATATTTTCAATTTTTTTAAATCAGGACTAACATTTAAAAAATAGACCAAAAATTCAATATTACGCCCTTTTGATAGGTTTTTTTTTCTTAACTTATTTTTATTAGGACCTTTTAGGTGCTGTGACCAGGTTGGGACCGAAGATCAGTAAAACAATATATAATAACAAAAAAAAAACTCCTCAAATTCCATACTTGGAGATCATGTAACTGACGAGGGTTACTTGGTCCAAGCGGGTCTTGCAGGTCTTGAACCTGCCGATGTACTCGGAGAAAATCCCCCACAGCTCAGCCGAACTGTAGAGTACCTCCCCGGCTTCCTTCTCCGTGGCTCCACCGTCTCGGGGGCCACCTTGGCTGCTTCCTGCGGGACGAGGACGATCCTTGGATTTTCCGTCCGGAACTGCGCCCGGCAGCGGAGGGAACTCCGCCGGCGTAAACGCTGGAACTGCTGGACTCTGCTTCTCCGCCTTCCTTGCCGGCAGTTTCGGTTTCGACGTCTGCTGGCGCCTCCGGATGAAGTCCGCACGCTTAGGGCAGCTGCGGTCCGTGGCTTCGTGGGCTCCAGAGCAGTTGGCACACCGCTTCGGCTCGGCTTCTTGGACTTTGCACTCGTCCGTCTTGTGGGGACCCCCACAGTTGTTGCACCTCCCTTTCAGGTGACAGTTCCTGGTTCCATGACCCAGCTGCAAGCAGTTCCTGCACTGGGTCACGTTCGGCCGCTTGTTCCGGTAGGCCTCCCACCGGATGATAGTTCTTGCCACAACTTTCATTGCAGAGAGCTTCTTCAGATTGGTGTATCCCTTGGGGAAGACCACAATGTACGGAGTTTCGCCAACGGTAGACTTTTCCTTCCGTTTGATGATATTCACCTCCAGCGCGTCCAGCTTGAGATCCCTCTTCAGAAGGTACTTGACCTCGTCCGGTTTCAGTTCATCAGAAAAACCACGAAGAACCACCCGATGATTTCGTTCGCTCCGCCGATCGTGGGTGTAGAATTCCACTTTCTTCTTCTTGAGTAGCTCTTGCAACTTGTCAAAATCTTTGACAGAGAAGCAGGTCACCTTCATTCCAAATCGGGTTAGTTTGAAAATCGGTTTGAAACCTAATTTACAACTTTCCACTATCGCCCGGGGCTTTCCCTCCTCCTGCTGGGCTGGCATTGTTGTTATTTTTGTTATCCGCTAGCGGGCTGAACTTCTTGTTGTTGAGCAGGGTCTTCTCAACTTTTTCTCCTTCGATGCCGATTCCAGTGACCTCGGACTTCTTCCGCTTCCGATTCCCGCTGACGGGACGAAAGCCTTCCTCCTCGGAGGATTCCTCCACCTCCATCTGTCAAAAACTTCCAAGCACGCGAGATGACAACACGAGCAAAACACGTCTTAACTTGTCGCTGGCTGACGACTGAGAGTGACATTTGCACAATTGATTAAGGTAAGTTTTTTAATTCCGAAGCTTTTTAGCCTACTAATTTTTGGCTAAAAAGCTTCGGAAATCATGGCACAAATACATTTTTTTCTCAGTGTTATAGAATAAGAAACCATTAGGTTTTACAGCGTGAAGTCACGAGCGCACACGCACACACATTTTTACAGAGACACACGTGCAAAAAATGTAAACAGTGCAGTCAAGCTGTCAAATTTCTAACCTCCAAATCGAGTCAGCGTAAAACCTAATTGAGCGTATCCAATCACCCATATCGCGCTCCCTATCAGTTATCGATAAAGGGTGTTTCCTGTGATAAAAAGAATGCGTATCACCAGCTGGAGGAATTGCCCAACATTGAAAAATACTAAACTGAGAGATAACTGTGCAACGACTTTTGTGAATCGATGTTATCGCAAAAGAACTTGATCACAAAAACGATAAAACGTGCTTTGATTTTGATTAAAGTTCAAACTGGATCTGAAAGGGTTCATCAAACCAGCGAAAGCCCGCGAAACCACCCCCTGTTGGAACAACGATCACGCGTCCTCTCCCAGTAACCCACTGACGATATAATGATGTAGAGCTCTTCGCACACACTTTGAACAACTTACATGGACAAACACACACAGTCAGACTTGCCGGTCCGGCTTCCACAGCCGATGACATCATCGTCGTGCCCGGTGCCAGAGCTTCGGAGAACAACGCCGCAGTGCTTTCTCAGACCTGGCCAAAAGGCCGCCTCATCATCTCGCACATAATCAAATGAATGAATATGGAGGGACACGAACAAGCCGCAAAACGCTCTTTCGAGTGTGCAGCTTGCGTGAGCGCGGGATAGGGTAACGGGAGAGGAACTTGGATTGGAGTGAGACAAAGTGAGAGTGATCAAAAGAGGAGTGGAGAATTATCGTGAGTGAGCAATCTTTTTCATAAATGAAATTTGTATTTTCTATCACAACATTATTTTTCTGGGTTTTAGTAGATTTGTTTATTTTTGAGGATTTTTACAGTAAAAAATAAAAAAAAATTAAAATTTATGGATATTTTTTTTCGCAGAGTCGAAGTTATCACCCTCAACCCTCTAGTATTCCTCGGAGAAATACCCGATAATGCAATATGGTGGAACGGAAAACAACTCAACAATGGGGAATTTAGGAGTGGTCCCCAACACAACTGTTGCTGCTGTTTCTTGGAGCCATAATGAGTGTTGGGTGTGTGCTGAGAGCGGGTGAAAAATTAGCTGGAATCCCCTTTGAAAGATAGACCAGCAAATGTCACGACGATATTGGACGCAGATAGTAAAACAAGCATCCTAAAACTTGTCAAATGTGTAGAATGATGCAAGCAAACACAAGCTTTGATGTCAACGGGGAATGCCTTCCAGGAATAGATCAAAATGAAGGTTACTAATAAAGTAATTATTATTGAGTTTTGTAACGGAAATCACGATTGCAACATTGGGAGGTTTTGTAAATTACAGATTTTGATTTAAATCAAAAATTAAAGATTTTTGTATTTTTTATTGGTTTTTTTCGGGGAATCCCCGGGACCCGAAATTAAAGGTTTTTTTTTTCAAAATTTTTGTGGCATCTTGCAAATGTTTGAACATTATGTAATTTTGCATATATTTTTATAAGTTTCAAAATTCCTGGTAGTCTCGACCACATTTCTCTGGAATCTAGAGATTAGAAAATAGCCAATTGATCGGACATTTCCTCTCTCCATCCTCATCACTTGAACATCAATAATGTATGTTCAATTTTAAAATTCGACGCTTTCTGAATATTAAATATTTTATAGCAACTACTAACTGATACATTAATCTGAATCAAATTCTTCTCAATAAATAGTTTATTTTTAATAATTTTTCATAACCTTCTAATGATAACCAAACTCACGATTCTTAAACAAAAATAAAATTATGATTTTATTTGAAAACTTATTTGGGTAATTCTCTACCAACTCACACGAATTCGGGAAAATTTGTCCCGACCCCTCTTCGATTTGCGTGAAACTTTGTCCCTGGTCACGAATTCGAGGTCCGTTTTTTGATATCTCGTGACGGAGGGGCGGTACGACCCCTTCAATTTTTGAACATGCGAAAAAAGAGGTATTTTTCAATAATTTGCAGCCTGAAACGGTGATGAGATAGAAATTTGGTGTCAAAGGGACTTTTATGTAAAATTAGACGCCCGATTTGATGGCGTGCTCAGAATTCCGAAAAAAACGTATTTTTCATCGAAAAAAACACTAAAAAAGTTTTAATAACTCTGCCATTTTTGTTACTCGACTGTTAAAATTTTTGGAACATGTCATTTTAAGGGAAATTTAATGTACTTTACGAATCTACATTGACCCAGAAGGGTAATTTTTTCATTTAAAACAAAAATTTTCATTTTAAAATTTCGTGTTTTTTTTCTAACTTTGCAGGGTTATTTTTTAGAGTAAAACAATGTTCTACAAAGTTGTAGAGCAGACAATTACAAAAAATTTGATTTATAAACATAAGTGGTTTGCTTATAAACATCACGAGTTATCGCGATATTACGAAAAAAAAGTTTTTAAAAAGTTGGTCGTCGTTGATCATGGCCGTTCATGGTCACCCGACACGGACGACAAAACAAAGAAAAACGCAAAATGTAACTTTTTCAAAACTTTTTTGACATAGGACTATGTCTTTACTTACTATATTGGGGGGCCAGTTCAGAAATTCGATCCAAAGCGTCACTTTTAAGCGTTAAAAAAGGGGACATTTTAAACGCTTATATCTTTTTTCCCTGTGAATCAATCCAGATGGTTGGACCACCAATCGAAAGAGGAAGACTTCAGCTATTGTTTAACTACATAGATAGTCTGACTAAACATAGTTAAAGCACTTAAAACATGCAATCAAAATGAGTAATTTTTCAGTGCAAATCGGACAGATGACCAATCAGAGCGAGCGTATGCATTCGAGACCGCGCCCCTTTGTGCCGTTCTCCGGCTGTGCCGCTATTTAAGCAGAAAATTTCGCAAAAGCAAGTCACTTTGGAACGAGCACTCGAACTGTGCACGTCGGGCCGGCGCGGAGCAGCAGCAGCAGCAGCGGCCAATAGAAGAAGAGGACCAGCAACCAGAAGGAAGAACCACCGGCAGCAGAAGGAGGAAATTCAAGCGAAGCGGACGGCGTGGAAGTCGCTATGATGCGGCGGTTCTCATGAAAAATGGCCATTTCGACAGTAGTGGCCACAACCTGGAGTGGCCGGTGCCCTCAAAGAAGGTTCCCCCGGGGCCTGGGGGGACATTTACAGAAACATACGAGTTGTGGCAATATGGGTATCAAAATTCATGGTTTTTTATACTGGACATAATAATGGCCATTTCGACAGTAGTGGCCACAACCTGGAGTGGCCGGTGCCCTCAAAGAAGGTTCCCCCGGGGCCTGGGGGGACATTTACAGAAACATACGAGTTGTGGCAATATGGGTATCAAAATTCATGGTTTTTTATACTGGACATAATAATGGCCATTTCGACAGTAGTGGCCACAACCTGGAGTGGCCGGTGCCCTCAAAGAAGGTTCCCCCGGGGCCTGGGGGGACATTTACAGAAACATACGAGTTGTGGCAATATGGGTATCAAAATTCATGGTTTTTGATACTGAACATAATAATGGCTATTTCGACAGTAGTGGCCACAACCTGGAGTGGCCGGTGCCCTCAAAGAAGGTTCCCCCGGGGCCTGGGGGGACATTTACAGAAACATACGAGTTGTGGCAATATGGGTATCAAAATTCATGGTTTTGATACTGAACATAATAATGGCCATTTTGACAGTAGTGGCCACAACCTGGAGTGGCCGGTGCCCTCAAAGAAGGTTCCCCCGGGGCCTGGGGGGACATTTACAGAAACATACGAGTTGTGGCAATATGGGTATCAAAATTCATGGTTTTTTATACTGGACATAATAATGGCCATTTCGACAGTAGTGGCCACAACCTGGAGTGGCCGGTGCCCTCAAAGAAGGTTCCCCCGGGGCCTGGGGGGACATTTACAGAAACATACGAGTTGTGGCAATATGGGTATCAAAATTCATGGTTTTTTATACTGGACATAATAATGGCCATTTCGACAGTAGTGGCCACAACCTGGAGTGGCCGGTGCCCTCAAAGAAGGTTCCCCCGGGGCCTGGGGGGACATTTACAGAAACATACGAGTTGTGGCAATATGGGTATCAAAATTCATGGTTTTTGATACTGAACATAATAATGGCTATTTCGACAGTAGTGGCCACAACCTGGAGTGGCCGGTGCCCTCAAAGAAGGTTCCCCCGGGGCCTGGGGGGACATTTACAGAAACATACGAGTTGTGGCAATATGGGTATCAAAATTCATGGTTTTGATACTGAACATAATAATGGCCATTTTGACAGTAGTGGCCACAACCTGGAGTGGCCGGTGCCCTCAAAGAAGGTTCCCCCGGGGCCTGGGGGGACATTTACAGAAACATACGAGTTGTGGCAATATGGGTATCAAAATTCATGGTTTTTTATACTGGACATAATAATGGCCATTTCGACAGTAGTGGCCACAACCTGGAGTGGCCGGTGCCCTCAAAGAAGGTTCCCCCGGGGCCTGGGGGGACATTTACAGAAACATACGAGTTGTGGCAATATGGGTATCAAAATTCATGGTTTTTTATACTGGACATAATAATGGCCATTTCGACAGTAGTGGCCACAACCTGGAGTGGCCGGTGCCCTCAAAGAAGGTTCCCGGGGCCTGGGGGACATTTACAGAAACATACGAGTTGTGGCAATATGGGTATCAAAATTCATGGTTTTTTATACTGGACATAATAATGGCCATTTCGACAGTAGTGGCCACAACCTGGAGTGGCCGGTGCCCTCAAAGAAGGTTCCCCCGGGGCCTGGGGGGACATTTACAGAAACATACGAGTTGTGGCAATATGGGTATCAAAATTCATGGTTTTTTATACTGGACATAATAATGGCCATTTCGACAGTAGTGGCCACAACCTGGAGTGGCCGGTGCCCTCAAAGAAGGTTCCCCCGGGGCCTGGGGGGACATTTACAGAAACATACGAGTTGTGGCAATATGGGTATCAAAATTCATGGTTTTGATACTGAACATAATAATGGCTATTTCGACAGTAGTGGCCACAACCTGGAGTGGCCGGTGCCCTCAAAGAAGGTTCCCCCGGGGCCTGGGGGGACATTTACAGAAACATACGAGTTGTGGCAATATGGGTATCAAAATTCATGGTTTTTGATACTGAACATAATAATGGCCATTTTGACAGTAGTGGCCACAACCTGGAGTGGCCGGTGCCCTCAAAGAAGGTTCCCCCGGGGCCTGGGGGGACATTTACAGAAACATACGAGTTGTGGCAATATGGGTATCAAAATTCATGGTTTTTTATACTGGACATAATAATGGCCATTTCGACAGTAGTGGCCACAACCTGGAGTGGCCGGTGCCCTCAAAGAAGGTTCCCCCGGGGCCTGGGGGGACATTTACAGAAACATACGAGTTGTGGCAATATGGGTATCGAAATTCATGGTTTTTGATACTGAACATAATAATGGCTATTTCGACAGTAGTGGCCACAACCTGGAGTGGCCGGTGCCCTCAAAGAAGGTTCCCCCGGGGCCTGGGGGGACATTTACAGAAACATACGAGTTGTGGCAATATGGGTATCAAAATTCATGGTTTTTGATACTGAACATAATAATGGCCATTTTGACAGTAGTGGCCACAACCTGGAGTGGCCGGTGCCCTCAAAGAAGGTTCCCCCGGGGCCTGGGGGGACATTTACAGAAACATACGAGTTGTGGCAATATGGGTATCAAAATTCATGGTTTTTATACTGACATAATAATGGCCATTTCGACAGTAGTGGCCACAACCTGGAGTGGCCGGTGCCCTCAAAGAAGGTTCCCCCGGGGCCTGGGGGGACATTTACAGAAACATACGAGTTGTGGCAATATGGGTATCAAAATTCATGGTTTTTGATACTGAACATAATAATGGCTATTTCGACAGTAGTGGCCACAACCTGGAGTGGCCGGTGCCCTCAAAGAAGGTTCCCCCGGGGCCTGGGGGGACATTTACAGAAACATACGAGTTGTGGCAATATGGGTATCAAAATTCATGGTTTTTTATACTGGACATAATAATGGCCATTTCGACAGTAGTGGCCACAACCTGGAGTGGCCGGTGCCCTCAAAGAAGGTTCCCCCGGGGCCTGGGGGGACATTTACAGAAACATACGAGTTGTGGCAATATGGGTATCAAAATTCATGGTTTTTTATACTGGACATAATAATGGCCATTTCGACAGTAGTGGCCACAACCTGGAGTGGCCGGTGCCCTCAAAGAAGGTTCCCCCGGGGCCTGGGGGGACATTTACAGAAACATACGAGTTGTGGCAATATGGGTATCAAAATTCATGGTTTTTGATACTGAACATAATAATGGCTATTTCGACAGTAGTGGCCACAACCTGGAGTGGCCGGTGCCCTCAAAGAAGGTTCCCCCGGGGCCTGGGGGGACATTTACAGAAACATACGAGTTGTGGCAATATGGGTATCAAAATTCATGGTTTTTATACTGACATAATAATGGCCATTTCGACAGTAGTGGCCACAACCTGGAGTGGCCGGTGCCCTCAAAGAAGGTTCCCCCGGGGCCTGGGGGGACATTTACAGAAACATACGAGTTGTGGCAATATGGGTATCAAAATTCATGGTTTTTGATACTGAACATAATAATGGCTATTTCGACAGTAGTGGCCACAACCTGGAGTGGCCGGTGCCCTCAAAGAAGACATACGAGTTGTGGCAATATGGGTATCAAAATTCATGGTTTTTGATACTGAACATAATAATGGCCATTTTGACAGTAGTGGCCACAACCTGGAGTGGCCGGTGCCCTCAAAGAAGGTTCCCCCGGGGCCTGGGGGGACATTTACAGAAACATACGAGTTGTGGCAATATGGGTATCAAAATTCATGGTTTTTTATACTGGACATAATAATGGCCATTTCGACAGTAGTGGCCACAACCTGGAGTGGCCGGTGCCCTCAAAGAAGGTTCCCCCGGGGCCTGGGGGGACATTTACAGAAACATACGAGTTGTGGCAATATGGGTATCGAAATTCATGGTTTTTGATACTGAACATAATAATGGCTATTTCGACAGTAGTGGCCACAACCTGGAGTGGCCGGTGCCCTCAAAGAAGGTTCCCCGGGGCCTGGGGGGACATTTACAGAAACATACGAGTTGTGGCAATATGGGTATCAAAATTCATGGTTTTTTATACTGGACATAATAATGGCCATTTCGACAGTAGTGGCCACAACCTGGAGTGGCCGGTGCCCTCAAAGAAGGTTCCCGGGGCCTGGGGGACATTTACAGAAACATACGAGTTGTGGCAATATGGGTATCAAAATTCATGGTTTTTATACTGACATAATAATGGCCATTTCGACAGTAGTGGCCACAACCTGGAGTGGCCGGTGCCCTCAAAGAAGGTTCCCCGGGGCCTGGGGGGACATTTACAGAAACATACGAGTTGTGGCAATATGGGTATCGAAATTCATGGTTTTTGATACTGAACATAATAATGGCTATTTCGACAGTAGTGGCCACAACCTGGAGTGGCCGGTGCCCTCAAAGAAGGTTCCCCGGGGCCTGGGGGACATTTACAGAAACATACGAGTTGTGGCAATATGGGTATCAAAATTCATGGTTTTGATACTGAACATAATAATGGCCATTTTGACAGTAGTGGCCACAACCTGGAGTGGCCGGTGCCCTCAAAGAAGGTTCCCGGGGCCTGGGGGACATTTACAGAAACATACGAGTTGTGGCAATATGGGTATCAAAATTCATGGTTTTTTATACTGGACATAATAATGGCCATTTCGACAGTAGTGGCCACAACCTGGAGTGGCCGGTGCCCTCAAAGAAGGTTCCCCCGGGGCCTGGGGGGACATTTACAGAAACATACGAGTTGTGGCAATATGGGTATCGAAATTCATGGTTTTTGATACTGAACATAATAATGGCTATTTCGACAGTAGTGGCCACAACCTGGAGTGGCCGGTGCCCTCAAAGAAGGTTCCCCCGGGGCCTGGGGGGACATTTACAGAAACATACGAGTTGTGGCAATATGGGTATCAAAATTCATGGTTTTTTATACTGGACATAATAATGGCCATTTCGACAGTAGTGGCCACAACCTGGAGTGGCCGGTGCCCTCAAAGAAGGTTCCCCCGGGGCCTGGGGGGACATTTACAGAAACATACGAGTTGTGGCAATATGGGTATCAAAATTCATGGTTTTGATACTGAACATAATAATGGCCATTTTGACAGTAGTGGCCACAACCTGGAGTGGCCGGTGCCCTCAAAGAAGGTTCCCCCGGGGCCTGGGGGGACATTTACAGAAACATACGAGTTGTGGCAATATGGGTATCAAAATTCATGGTTTTTTATACTGGACATAATAATGGCCATTTCGACAGTAGTGGCCACAACCTGGAGTGGCCGGTGCCCTCAAAGAAGGTTCCCCCGGGGCCTGGGGGGACATTTACAGAAACATACGAGTTGTGGCAATATGGGTATCAAAATTCATGGTTTTTTATACTGGACATAATAATGGCCATTTCGACAGTAGTGGCCACAACCTGGAGTGGCCGGTGCCCTCAAAGAAGGTTCCCCCGGGGCCTGGGGGGACATTTACAGAAACATACGAGTTGTGGCAATATGGGTATCAAAATTCATGGTTTTGATACTGAACATAATAATGGCCATTTTGACAGTAGTGGCCACAACCTGGAGTGGCCGGTGCCCTCAAAGAAGGTTCCCGGGGCCTGGGGGGACATTTACAGAAACATACGAGTTGTGGCAATATGGGTATCAAAATTCATGGTTTTTTATACTGGACATAATAATGGCCATTTCGACAGTAGTGGCCACAACCTGGAGTGGCCGGTGCCCTCAAAGAAGGTTCCCCCGGGGCCTGGGGGACATTTACAGAAACATACGAGTTGTGGCAATATGGGTATCAAAATTCATGGTTTTGATACTGAACATAATAATGGCTATTTCGACAGTAGTGGCCACAACCTGGAGTGGCCGGTGCCCTCAAAGAAGACATACGAGTTGTGGCAATATGGGTATCAAAATTCATGGTTTTGATACTGAACATAATAATGGCCATTTTGACAGTAGTGGCCACAACCTGGAGTGGCCGGTGCCCTCAAAGAAGGTTCCCCGGGGCCTGGGGGACATTTACAGAAACATACGAGTTGTGGCAATATGGGTATCAAAATTCATGGTTTTTTATACTGGACATAATAATGGCCATTTCGACAGTAGTGGCCACAACCTGGAGTGGCCGGTGCCCTCAAAGAAGGTTCCCCCGGGGCCTGGGGGGACATTTACAGAAACATACGAGTTGTGGCAATATGGGTATCAAAATTCATGGTTTTTGATACTGAACATAATAATGGCTATTTCGACAGTAGTGGCCACAACCTGGAGTGGCCGGTGCCCTCAAAGAAGGTTCCCCCGGGGCCTGGGGGGACATTTACAGAAACATACGAGTTGTGGCAATATGGGTATCAAAATTCATGGTTTTTGATACTGAACATAATAATGGCCATTTTGACAGTAGTGGCCACAACCTGGAGTGGCCGGTGCCCTCAAAGAAGGTTCCCCCGGGGCCTGGGGGGACATTTACAGAAACATACGAGTTGTGGCAATATGGGTATCAAAATTCATGGTTTTTTATACTGGACATAATAATGGCCATTTCGACAGTAGTGGCCACAACCTGGAGTGGCCGGTGCCCTCAAAGAAGGTTCCCCCGGGGCCTGGGGGGACATTTACAGAAACATACGAGTTGTGGCAATATGGGTATCAAAATTCATGGTTTTTGATACTGAACATAATAATGGCTATTTCGACAGTAGTGGCCACAACCTGGAGTGGCCGGTGCCCTCAAAGAAGGTTCCCCCGGGGCCTGGGGGGACATTTACAGAAACATACGAGTTGTGGCAATATGGGTATCAAAATTCATGGTTTTTGATACTGAACATAATAATGGCCATTTTGACAGTAGTGGCCACAACCTGGAGTGGCCGGTGCCCTCAAAGAAGGTTCCCCCGGGGCCTGGGGGGACATTTACAGAAACATACGAGTTGTGGCAATATGGGTATCAAAATTCATGGTTTTTTATACTGGACATAATAATGGCCATTTCGACAGTAGTGGCCACAACCTGGAGTGGCCGGTGCCCTCAAAGAAGGTTCCCCGGGGCCTGGGGGACATTTACAGAAACATACGAGTTGTGGCAATATGGGTATCAAAATTCATGGTTTTTATACTGACATAATAATGGCCATTTCGACAGTAGTGGCCACAACCTGGAGTGGCCGGTGCCCTCAAAGAAGGTTCCCGGGGCCTGGGGGACATTTACAGAAACATACGAGTTGTGGCAATATGGGTATCAAAATTCATGGTTTTGATACTGAACATAATAATGGCTATTTCGACAGTAGTGGCCACAACCTGGAGTGGCCGGTGCCCTCAAAGAAGGTTCCCCGGGGCCTGGGGGACATTTACAGAAACATACGAGTTGTGGCAATATGGGTATCAAAATTCATGGTTTTTATACTGGACATAATAATGGCCATTTCGACAGTAGTGGCCACAACCTGGAGTGGCCGGTGCCCTCAAAGAAGGTTCCCCGGGGCCTGGGGGACATTTACAGAAACATACGAGTTGTGGCAATATGGGTATCAAAATTCATGGTTTTGATACTGAACATAATAATGGCTATTTCGACAGTAGTGGCCACAACCTGGAGTGGCCGGTGCCCTCAAAGAAGGTTCCCCCGGGGCCTGGGGGAACATTTACAGAAACATACGAGTTGTGGCAATATGGGTATCAAAATTCATGGTTTTTGATACTGAACATAATAATGGCCATTTTGACAGTAGTGGCCACAACCTGGAGTGGCCGGTGCCCTCAAAGAAGGTTCCCCCGGGGCCTGGGGGGACATTTACAGAAACATACGAGTTGTGGCAATATGGGTATCAAAATTCATGGTTTTTTATACTGGACATAATAATGGCCATTTCGACAGTAGTGGCCACAACCTGGAGTGGCCGGTGCCCTCAAAGAAGGTTCCCCGGGGCCTGGGGGACATTTACAGAAACATACGAGTTGTGGCAATATGGGTATCAAAATTCATGGTTTTGATACTGAACATAATAATGGCCATTTTGACAGTAGTGGCCACAACCTGGAGTGGCCGGTGCCCTCAAAGAAGGTTCCCCGGGGCCTGGGGGACATTTACAGAAACATACGAGTTGTGGCAATATGGGTATCAAAATTCATGGTTTTTATACTGAACATAATAATGGCCATTTCGACAGTAGTGGCCACAACCTGGAGTGGCCGGTGCCCTCAAAGAAGGTTCCCCGGGGCCTGGGGGGACATTTACAGAAACATACGAGTTGTGGCAATATGGGTATCAAAATTCATGGTTTTTTATACTGGACATAATAATGGCCATTTCGACAGTAGTGGCCACAACCTGGAGTGGCCGGTGCCCTCAAAGAAGGTTCCCCCGGGGCCTGGGGGGACATTTACAGAAACATACGAGTTGTGGCAATATGGGTATCAAAATTCATGGTTTTTGATACTGAACATAATAATGGCTATTTCGACAGTAGTGGCCACAACCTGGAGTGGCCGGTGCCCTCAAAGAAGGTTCCCCCGGGGCCTGGGGGGACATTTACAGAAACATACGAGTTGTGGCAATATGGGTATCAAAATTCATGGTTTTTGATACTGAACATAATAATGGCCATTTTGACAGTAGTGGCCACAACCTGGAGTGGCCGGTGCCCTCAAAGAAGGTTCCCCCGGGGCCTGGGGGGACATTTACAGAAACATACGAGTTGTGGCAATATGGGTATCAAAATTCATGGTTTTTGATACTGAACATAATAATGGCTATTTCGACAGTAGTGGCCACAACCTGGAGTGGCCGGTGCCCTCAAAGAAGGTTCCCCCGGGGCCTGGGGGGACATTTACAGAAACATACGAGTTGTGGCAATATGGGTATCAAAATTCATGGTTTTTATACTGAACATAATAATGGCCATTTCGACAGTAGTGGCCACAACCTGGAGTGGCCGGTGCCCTCAAAGAAGGTTCCCCCGGGGCCTGGGGGGACATTTACAGAAACATACGAGTTGTGGCAATATGGGTATCAAAATTCATGGTTTTTGATACTGAACATAATAATGGCTATTTCGACAGTAGTGGCCACAACCTGGAGTGGCCGGTGCCCTCAAAGAAGGTTCCCCCGGGGCCTGGGGGGACATTTACAGAAACATACGAGTTGTGGCAATATGGGTATCAAAATTCATGGTTTTTTATACTGGACATAATAATGGCCATTTCGACAGTAGTGGCCACAACCTGGAGTGGCCGGTGCCCTCAAAGAAGGTTCCCCCGGGGCCTGGGGGGACATTTACAGAAACATACGAGTTGTGGCAATATGGGTATCAAAATTCATGGTTTTTGATACTGAACATAATAATGGCTATTTCGACAGTAGTGGCCACAACCTGGAGTGGCCGGTGCCCTCAAAGAAGGTTCCCCCGGGGCCTGGGGGGACATTTACAGAAACATACGAGTTGTGGCAATATGGGTATCAAAATTCATGGTTTTTTATACTGGACATAATAATGGCCATTTCGACAGTAGTGGCCACAACCTGGAGTGGCCGGTGCCCTCAAAGAAGGTTCCCCCGGGGCCTGGGGGGACATTTACAGAAACATACGAGTTGTGGCAATATGGGTATCAAAATTCATGGTTTTTTATACTGGACATAATAATGGCCATTTCGACAGTAGTGGCCACAACCTGGAGTGGCCGGTGCCCTCAAAGAAGGTTCCCCCGGGGCCTGGGGGGACATTTACAGAAACATACGAGTTGTGGCAATATGGGTATCAAAATTCATGGTTTTTGATACTGAACATAATAATGGCTATTTCGACAGTAGTGGCCACAACCTGGAGTGGCCGGTGCCCTCAAAGAAGGTTCCCCCGGGGCCTGGGGGGACATTTACAGAAACATACGAGTTGTGGCAATATGGGTATCAAAATTCATGGTTTTTTATACTGGACATAATAATGGCCATTTCGACAGTAGTGGCCACAACCTGGAGTGGCCGGTGCCCTCAAAGAAGGTTCCCCCGGGGCCTGGGGGGACATTTACAGAAACATACGAGTTGTGGCAATATGGGTATCAAAATTCATGGTTTTTGATACTGAACATAATAATGGCTATTTCGACAGTAGTGGCCACAACCTGGAGTGGCCGGTGCCCTCAAAGAAGACATACGAGTTGTGGCAATATGGGTATCAAAATTCATGGTTTTGATACTGAACATAATAATGGCCATTTTGACAGTAGTGGCCACAACCTGGAGTGGCCGGTGCCCTCAAAGAAGGTTCCCCGGGGCCTGGGGGACATTTACAGAAACATACGAGTTGTGGCAATATGGGTATCAAAATTCATGGTTTTTTATACTGGACATAATAATGGCCATTTCGACAGTAGTGGCCACAACCTGGAGTGGCCGGTGCCCTCAAAGAAGGTTCCCCCGGGGCCTGGGGGGACATTTACAGAAACATACGAGTTGTGGCAATATGGGTATCGAAATTCATGGTTTTTGATACTGAACATAATAATGGCTATTTCGACAGTAGTGGCCACAACCTGGAGTGGCCGGTGCCCTCAAAGAAGGTTCCCCCGGGGCCTGGGGGGACATTTACAGAAACATACGAGTTGTGGCAATATGGGTATCAAAATTCATGGTTTTTTATACTGGACATAATAATGGCCATTTCGACAGTAGTGGCCACAACCTGGAGTGGCCGGTGCCCTCAAAGAAGGTTCCCCCGGGGCCTGGGGGGACATTTACAGAAACATACGAGTTGTGGCAATATGGGTATCAAAATTCATGGTTTTTTATACTGGACATAATAATGGCCATTTCGACAGTAGTGGCCACAACCTGGAGTGGCCGGTGCCCTCAAAGAAGGTTCCCCCGGGGCCTGGGGGGACATTTACAGAAACATACGAGTTGTGGCAATATGGGTATCGAAATTCATGGTTTTTGATACTGAACATAATAATGGCTATTTCGACAGTAGTGGCCACAACCTGGAGTGGCCGGTGCCCTCAAAGAAGGTTCCCCCGGGGCCTGGGGGGACATTTACAGAAACATACGAGTTGTGGCAATATGGGTATCAAAATTCATGGTTTTTGATACTGAACATAATAATGGCCATTTTGACAGTAGTGGCCACAACCTGGAGTGGCCGGTGCCCTCAAAGAAGGTTCCCCCGGGGCCTGGGGGGACATTTACAGAAACATACGAGTTGTGGCAATATGGGTATCAAAATTCATGGTTTTTTATACTGGACATAATAATGGCCATTTCGACAGTAGTGGCCACAACCTGGAGTGGCCGGTGCCCTCAAAGAAGGTTCCCCCGGGGCCTGGGGGGACATTTACAGAAACATACGAGTTGTGGCAATATGGGTATCGAAATTCATGGTTTTTGATACTGAACATAATAATGGCTATTTCGACAGTAGTGGCCACAACCTGGAGTGGCCGGTGCCCTCAAAGAAGGTTCCCCCGGGGCCTGGGGGGACATTTACAGAAACATACGAGTTGTGGCAATATGGGTATCAAAATTCATGGTTTTTTATACTGGACATAATAATGGCCATTTCGACAGTAGTGGCCACAACCTGGAGTGGCCGGTGCCCTCAAAGAAGGTTCCCCCGGGGCCTGGGGGGACATTTACAGAAACATACGAGTTGTGGCAATATGGGTATCAAAATTCATGGTTTTGATACTGAACATAATAATGGCCATTTTGACAGTAGTGGCCACAACCTGGAGTGGCCGGTGCCCTCAAAGAAGGTTCCCCCGGGGCCTGGGGGGACATTTACAGAAACATACGAGTTGTGGCAATATGGGTATCAAAATTCATGGTTTTTTATACTGGACATAATAATGGCCATTTCGACAGTAGTGGCCACAACCTGGAGTGGCCGGTGCCCTCAAAGAAGGTTCCCCCGGGGCCTGGGGGGACATTTACAGAAACATACGAGTTGTGGCAATATGGGTATCAAAATTCATGGTTTTTTATACTGGACATAATAATGGCCATTTCGACAGTAGTGGCCACAACCTGGAGTGGCCGGTGCCCTCAAAGAAGGTTCCCCGGGGCCTGGGGGACATTTACAGAAACATACGAGTTGTGGCAATATGGGTATCAAAATTCATGGTTTTGATACTGAACATAATAATGGCCATTTTGACAGTAGTGGCCACAACCTGGAGTGGCCGGTGCCCTCAAAGAAGGTTCCCCGGGGCCTGGGGGGACATTTACAGAAACATACGAGTTGTGGCAATATGGGTATCAAAATTCATGGTTTTTTATACTGGACATAATAATGGCCATTTCGACAGTAGTGGCCACAACCTGGAGTGGCCGGTGCCCTCAAAGAAGGTTCCCCCGGGGCCTGGGGGGACATTTACAGAAACATACGAGTTGTGGCAATATGGGTATCAAAATTCATGGTTTTTGATACTGAACATAATAATGGCTATTTCGACAGTAGTGGCCACAACCTGGAGTGGCCGGTGCCCTCAAAGAAGACATACGAGTTGTGGCAATATGGGTATCAAAATTCATGGTTTTTGATACTGAACATAATAATGGCCATTTTGACAGTAGTGGCCACAACCTGGAGTGGCCGGTGCCCTCAAAGAAGGTTCCCCGGGGCCTGGGGGACATTTACAGAAACATACGAGTTGTGGCAATATGGGTATCAAAATTCATGGTTTTTATACTGGACATAATAATGGCCATTTCGACAGTAGTGGCCACAACCTGGAGTGGCCGGTGCCCTCAAAGAAGGTTCCCCCGGGGCCTGGGGGGACATTTACAGAAACATACGAGTTGTGGCAATATGGGTATCGAAATTCATGGTTTTTGATACTGAACATAATAATGGCTATTTCGACAGTAGTGGCCACAACCTGGAGTGGCCGGTGCCCTCAAAGAAGGTTCCCCGGGGCCTGGGGGACATTTACAGAAACATACGAGTTGTGGCAATATGGGTATCAAAATTCATGGTTTTGATACTGAACATAATAATGGCCATTTTGACAGTAGTGGCCACAACCTGGAGTGGCCGGTGCCCTCAAAGAAGGTTCCCCGGGGCCTGGGGGACATTTACAGAAACATACGAGTTGTGGCAATATGGGTATCAAAATTCATGGTTTTTATACTGGACATAATAATGGCCATTTCGACAGTAGTGGCCACAACCTGGAGTGGCCGGTGCCCTCAAAGAAGGTTCCCCGGGGCCTGGGGGACATTTACAGAAACATACGAGTTGTGGCAATATGGGTATCAAAATTCATGGTTTTGATACTGAACATAATAATGGCTATTTCGACAGTAGTGGCCACAACCTGGAGTGGCCGGTGCCCTCAAAGAAGGTTCCCCGGGGCCTGGGGGACATTTACAGAAACATACGAGTTGTGGCAATATGGGTATCAAAATTCATGGTTTTGATACTGAACATAATAATGGCCATTTTGACAGTAGTGGCCACAACCTGGAGTGGCCGGTGCCCTCAAAGAAGGTTCCCCGGGGCCTGGGGGACATTTACAGAAACATACGAGTTGTGGCAATATGGGTATCAAAATTCATGGTTTTTATACTGGACATAATAATGGCCATTTCGACAGTAGTGGCCACAACCTGGAGTGGCCGGTGCCCTCAAAGAAGGTTCCCCGGGGCCTGGGGGACATTTACAGAAACATACGAGTTGTGGCAATATGGGTATCAAAATTCATGGTTTTTATACTGACATAATAATGGCCATTTCGACAGTAGTGGCCACAACCTGGAGTGGCCGGTGCCCTCAAAGAAGGTTCCCCCGGGGCCTGGGGGGACATTTACAGAAACATACGAGTTGTGGCAATATGGGTATCAAAATTCATGGTTTTTGATACTGAACATAATAATGGCTATTTCGACAGTAGTGGCCACAACCTGGAGTGGCCGGTGCCCTCAAAGAAGGTTCCCCCGGGGCCTGGGGGGACATTTACAGAAACATACGAGTTGTGGCAATATGGGTATCAAAATTCATGGTTTTTTATACTGGACATAATAATGGCCATTTCGACAGTAGTGGCCACAACCTGGAGTGGCCGGTGCCCTCAAAGAAGGTTCCCCCGGGGCCTGGGGGGACATTTACAGAAACATACGAGTTGTGGCAATATGGGTATCAAAATTCATGGTTTTTGATACTGAACATAATAATGGCTATTTCGACAGTAGTGGCCACAACCTGGAGTGGCCGGTGCCCTCAAAGAAGGTTCCCCCGGGGCCTGGGGGAACATTTACAGAAACATACGAGTTGTGGCAATATGGGTATCAAAATTCATGGTTTTTGATACTGAACATAATAATGGCCATTTTGACAGTAGTGGCCACAACCTGGAGTGGCCGGTGCCCTCAAAGAAGGTTCCCCCGGGGCCTGGGGGGACATTTACAGAAACATACGAGTTGTGGCAATATGGGTATCAAAATTCATGGTTTTTTATACTGGACATAATAATGGCCATTTCGACAGTAGTGGCCACAACCTGGAGTGGCCGGTGCCCTCAAAGAAGGTTCCCCGGGCCTGGGGGACATTTACAGAAACATACGAGTTGTGGCAATATGGGTATCAAAATTCATGGTTTTGATACTGAACATAATAATGGCCATTTTGACAGTAGTGGCCACAACCTGGAGTGGCCGGTGCCCTCAAAGAAGGTTCCCCCGGGGCCTGGGGGGACATTTACAGAAACATACGAGTTGTGGCAATATGGGTATCAAAATTCATGGTTTTTTATACTGGACATAATAATGGCCATTTCGACAGTAGTGGCCACAACCTGGAGTGGCCGGTGCCCTCAAAGAAGGTTCCCCGGGGCCTGGGGGACATTTACAGAAACATACGAGTTGTGGCAATATGGGTATCAAAATTCATGGTTTTGATACTGAACATAATAATGGCTATTTCGACAGTAGTGGCCACAACCTGGAGTGGCCGGTGCCCTCAAAGAAGGTTCCCCGGGGCCTGGGGGACATTTACAGAAACATACGAGTTGTGGCAATATGGGTATCAAAATTCATGGTTTTGATACTGAACATAATAATGGCCATTTTGACAGTAGTGGCCACAACCTGGAGTGGCCGGTGCCCTCAAAGAAGGTTCCCCGGGGCCTGGGGGACATTTACAGAAACATACGAGTTGTGGCAATATGGGTATCAAAATTCATGGTTTTGATACTGAACATAATAATGGCTATTTCGACAGTAGTGGCCACAACCTGGAGTGGCCGGTGCCCTCAAAGAAGGTTCCCCGGGGCCTGGGGGACATTTACAGAAACATACGAGTTGTGGCAATATGGGTATCAAAATTCATGGTTTTGATACTGAACATAATAATGGCCATTTTGACAGTAGTGGCCACAACCTGGAGTGGCCGGTGCCCTCAAAGAAGGTTCCCCGGGGCCTGGGGGACATTTACAGAAACATACGAGTTGTGGCAATATGGGTATCAAAATTCATGGTTTTGATACTGAACATAATAATGGCCATTTTGACAGTAGTGGCCACAACCTGGAGTGGCCGGTGCCCTCAAAGAAGGTTCCCCGGGGCCTGGGGGACATTTACAGAAACATACGAGTTGTGGCAATATGGGTATCAAAATTCATGGTTTTTTATACTGGACATAATAATGGCCATTTCGACAGTAGTGGCCACAACCTGGAGTGGCCGGTGCCCTCAAAGAAGGTTCCCCCGGGGCCTGGGGGGACATTTACAGAAACATACGAGTTGTGGCAATATGGGTATCAAAATTCATGGTTTTTGATACTGAACATAATAATGGCTATTTCGACAGTAGTGGCCACAACCTGGAGTGGCCGGTGCCCTCAAAGAAGGTTCCCCCGGGGCCTGGGGGGACATTTACAGAAACATACGAGTTGTGGCAATATGGGTATCAAAATTCATGGTTTTGATACTGAACATAATAATGGCCATTTTGACAGTAGTGGCCACAACCTGGAGTGGCCGGTGCCCTCAAAGAAGGTTCCCCCGGGGCCTGGGGGGACATTTACAGAAACATACGAGTTGTGGCAATATGGGTATCAAAATTCATGGTTTTTTATACTGGACATAATAATGGCCATTTCGACAGTAGTGGCCACAACCTGGAGTGGCCGGTGCCCTCAAAGAAGGTTCCCCCGGGGCCTGGGGGGACATTTACAGAAACATACGAGTTGTGGCAATATGGGTATCAAAATTCATGGTTTTTTATACTGGACATAATAATGGCCATTTCGACAGTAGTGGCCACAACCTGGAGTGGCCGGTGCCCTCAAAGAAGGTTCCCCCGGGGCCTGGGGGGACATTTACAGAAACATACGAGTTGTGGCAATATGGGTATCAAAATTCATGGTTTTTGATACTGAACATAATAATGGCTAGGCTTAGTGATTTTTCACGCTTAAAAATGGCATATTTCACGGGGACCATAATTTCAAAACACCAAATTTCACGGAAATTTCGCGGAACGTGAAAAATGTTCAAATAACCCTTAAAAACTTATGTTTACATCACAGAAACTACTTTTTATGTTTCATTATATATTAACCTTCAATAATCTAAAACAAAACTTTACTGAAAAAAAAACCTTTTCACGTGTCTTATCACCTAAACTGTCAAGCTCGAGAAAAAGGGGGAATTTGTAATGAAATTTCCCCTTTTTCTCGAGCTCGGGAGTTTAGGTGTTAAGGAAGGCTCTATATACATTTTGAAACGAAATGTAGGGCATACTTATTTTCATTTACTGAACTGCTTTCCCGGACAGACGGTAATAACAAAATGCATGCCATTTCAATAACAAATACTGTTAAAATAACAGAAAATGTAATGGAATCTTCCTGAAAAAAACATTTTTGCATAAGAGTTAAATAACAGTTTTTGTTATCATAACAAAATGTGTTATTGGTCCGATATTGGTTGAAAGCCAAAACAACTTGGGAATAACATTTTTTGTTATGGAAGAATACCGCCAACTGTTATTGGGATGATCGGATTAGTTGTTAAAATAACAAAAAAATAATAACAAAGATTTGTTCGAAGAATAACTAAAAAAGTGATTAGTCTGTTATTACAATAACAATCCAATAACAAAAAAAAAATCATAACGGCGAATAACAAATCTTGTTATAAATAACATAAAATGTTATTGACCTAGTATTATGTTATTCCTAAGTTATTCCCGTCTGCTCGAGTTTTATTATTCGACTAACAGAGCTATTAAATCCCTGGTTTGCATCTTTTTTATCTTTTACATTTTATTGAATATCATATCAGATTGGAATAATTTGAATTTTCTGCGACATTTTGCACTGTTAAAAATATGTTTTAAATTTTCATCACCTTTTCAAAAACTAAATTAAAAATCAATAGGCAAAATTAATTTGATCAGCAACGAAATCTCCAAAATTTTATTCAAAATCAGAACAGCAAACAAAAAAGTGGTATTTTTAACATCAACGTGAAGCAATGCTGAAGCATCCACCCAAATAAACAAATATTGTTTAAATAAAACAGAACTCAGAAAAATCTTAAATTTCCAAAATCAATTCAATTTAAATAAATCAAAAATGTATCACAATATATTTGTTTAGACGATTTTAACAAGTTTTGGTTGAAAAAGTCAACATTTGTACAAATTTAAACTTTTTGGTATGAGAATAACTGAAATCAAAAAGTTGATGTTATCTTTCTTGTGATAACTTGATGATTCCGAGAATATGTTTTTTTTACTTTGAGTGATTTTTGTTAATATGATTTATGTATTCACAGCATTCACTTCTCATTAAATGTATCCAAAATTTATGTTAATTTGCTAACAATTCTCCAAATGGTTAATAGCACGGTTTTCCATTAAAAACTAATAAAGTTCACTATATAGATGAAATATTTATTATTGAGAAAATTGATAAATTTCACGGGATTTCACGGAAATCTTCAAATTTCACGAATTTCACACTGTCCGCGAAATCGTGAAAATTCACTAACCCTAATAATGGCTATTTCGACAGTAGTGGCCACAACCTGGAGTGGCCGGTGCCCTCAAAGAAGACATACGAGTTGTGGCAATATGGGTATCAAAATTCATGGTTTTTGATACTGAACATAATAATGGCCATTTTGACAGTAGTGGCCACAACCTGGAGTGGCCGGTGCCCTCAAAGAAGGTTCCCCCGGGGCCTGGGGGGACATTTACAGAAACATACGAGTTGTGGCAATATGGGTATCAAAATTCATGGTTTTTTATACTGGACATAATAATGGCCATTTCGACAGTAGTGGCCACAACCTGGAGTGGCCGGTGCCCTCAAAGAAGGTTCCCCGGGGCCTGGGGGACATTTACAGAAACATACGAGTTGTGGCAATATGGGTATCAAAATTCATGGTTTTGATACTGAACATAATAATGGCTATTTCGACAGTAGTGGCCACAACCTGGAGTGGCCGGTGCCCTCAAAGAAGGTTCCCCGGGGCCTGGGGGACATTTACAGAAACATACGAGTTGTGGCAATATGGGTATCAAAATTCATGGTTTTGATACTGAACATAATAATGGCCATTTTGACAGTAGTGGCCACAACCTGGAGTGGCCGGTGCCCTCAAAGAAGGTTCCCCGGGGCCTGGGGGACATTTACAGAAACATACGAGTTGTGGCAATATGGGTATCAAAATTCATGGTTTTGATACTGAACATAATAATGGCTATTTCGACAGTAGTGGCCACAACCTGGAGTGGCCGGTGCCCTCAAAGAAGGTTCCCCGGGGCCTGGGGGGACATTTACAGAAACATACGAGTTGTGGCAATATGGGTATCAAAATTCATGGTTTTTGATACTGAACATAATAATGGCCATTTTGACAGTAGTGGCCACAACCTGGAGTGGCCGGTGCCCTCAAAGAAGGTTCCCCCGGGGCCTGGGGGGACATTTACAGAAACATACGAGTTGTGGCAATATGGGTATCAAAATTCATGGTTTTTGATACTGAACATAATAATGGCCATTTTGACAGTAGTGGCCACAACCTGGAGTGGCCGGTGCCCTCAAAGAAGGTTCCCCCGGGGCCTGGGGGGACATTTACAGAAACATACGAGTTGTGGCAATATGGGTATCAAAATTCATGGTTTTTATACTGGACATAATAATGGCCATTTCGACAGTAGTGGCCACAACCTGGAGTGGCCGGTGCCCTCAAAGAAGGTTCCCCCGGGGCCTGGGGGGACATTTACAGAAACATACGAGTTGTGGCAATATGGGTATCAAAATTCATGGTTTTTGATACTGAACATAATAATGGCTATTTCGACAGTAGTGGCCACAACCTGGAGTGGCCGGTGCCCTCAAAGAAGGTTCCCCCGGGGCCTGGGGGGACATTTACAGAAACATACGAGTTGTGGCAATATGGGTATCAAAATTCATGGTTTTTGATACTGAACATAATAATGGCCATTTTGACAGTAGTGGCCACAACCTGGAGTGGCCGGTGCCCTCAAAGAAGGTTCCCCCGGGGCCTGGGGGGACATTTACAGAAACATACGAGTTGTGGCAATATGGGTATCAAAATTCATGGTTTTTTATACTGGACATAATAATGGCCATTTCGACAGTAGTGGCCACAACCTGGAGTGGCCGGTGCCCTCAAAGAAGGTTCCCCCGGGGCCTGGGGGGACATTTACAGAAACATACGAGTTGTGGCAATATGGGTATCAAAATTCATGGTTTTTTATACTGGACATAATAATGGCCATTTCGACAGTAGTGGCCACAACCTGGAGTGGCCGGTGCCCTCAAAGAAGGTTCCCCCGGGGCCTGGGGGACATTTACAGAAACATACGAGTTGTGGCAATATGGGTATCAAAATTCATGGTTTTGATACTGAACATAATAATGGCTATTTCGACAGTAGTGGCCACAACCTGGAGTGGCCGGTGCCCTCAAAGAAGACATACGAGTTGTGGCAATATGGGTATCAAAATTCATGGTTTTTGATACTGAACATAATAATGGCCATTTTGACAGTAGTGGCCACAACCTGGAGTGGCCGGTGCCCTCAAAGAAGGTTCCCCCGGGGCCTGGGGGGACATTTACAGAAACATACGAGTTGTGGCAATATGGGTATCAAAATTCATGGTTTTTGATACTGAACATAATAATGGCCATTTTGACAGTAGTGGCCACAACCTGGAGTGGCCGGTGCCCTCAAAGAAGGTTCCCCCGGGGCCTGGGGGGACATTTACAGAAACATACGAGTTGTGGCAATATGGGTATCAAAATTCATGGTTTTTGATACTGAACATAATAATGGCTATTTCGACAGTAGTGGCCACAACCTGGAGTGGCCGGTGCCCTCAAAGAAGGTTCCCCCGGGGCCTGGGGGGACATTTACAGAAACATACGAGTTGTGGCAATATGGGTATCAAAATTCATGGTTTTTGATACTGAACATAATAATGGCCATTTTGACAGTAGTGGCCACAACCTGGAGTGGCCGGTGCCCTCAAAGAAGGTTCCCCGGGGCCTGGGGGACATTTACAGAAACATACGAGTTGTGGCAATATGGGTATCAAAATTCATGGTTTTTTATACTGGACATAATAATGGCCATTTCGACAGTAGTAGCCACAACCTGGAGTGGCCGGTGCCCTCAAAGAAGGTTCCCCCGGGGCCTGGGGGGACATTTACAGAAACATACGAGTTGTGGCAATATGGGTATCAAAATTCATGGTTTTTGATACTGAACATAATAATGGCTATTTCGACAGTAGTGGCCACAACCTGGAGTGGCCGGTGCCCTCAAAGAAGGTTCCCCCGGGGCCTGGGGGGACATTTACAGAAACATACGAGTTGTGGCAATATGGGTATCAAAATTCATGGTTTTTGATACTGAACATAATAATGGCCATTTTGACAGTAGTGGCCACAACCTGGAGTGGCCGGTGCCCTCAAAGAAGGTTCCCCCGGGGCCTGGGGGGACATTTACAGAAACATACGAGTTGTGGCAATATGGGTATCAAAATTCATGGTTTTTTATACTGGACATAATAATGGCCATTTCGACAGTAGTGGCCACAACCTGGAGTGGCCGGTGCCCTCAAAGAAGGTTCCCCCGGGGCCTGGGGGGACATTTACAGAAACATACGAGTTGTGGCAATATGGGTATCAAAATTCATGGTTTTTTATACTGGACATAATAATGGCCATTTCGACAGTAGTGGCCACAACCTGGAGTGGCCGGTGCCCTCAAAGAAGGTTCCCCCGGGGCCTGGGGGGACATTTACAGAAACATACGAGTTGTGGCAATATGGGTATCAAAATTCATGGTTTTTGATACTGAACATAATAATGGCTATTTCGACAGTAGTGGCCACAACCTGGAGTGGCCGGTGCCCTCAAAGAAGGTTCCCCCGGGGCCTGGGGGGACATTTACAGAAACATACGAGTTGTGGCAATATGGGTATCAAAATTCATGGTTTTTTATACTGGACATAATAATGGCCATTTCGACAGTAGTGGCCACAACCTGGAGTGGCCGGTGCCCTCAAAGAAGGTTCCCCCGGGGCCTGGGGGGACATTTACAGAAACATACGAGTTGTGGCAATATGGGTATCAAAATTCATGGTTTTTGATACTGAACATAATAATGGCTATTTCGACAGTAGTGGCCACAACCTGGAGTGGCCGGTGCCCTCAAAGAAGGTTCCCCCGGGGCCTGGGGGAACATTTACAGAAACATACGAGTTGTGGCAATATGGGTATCAAAATTCATGGTTTTTGATACTGAACATAATAATGGCCATTTTGACAGTAGTGGCCACAACCTGGAGTGGCCGGTGCCCTCAAAGAAGGTTCCCCCGGGGCCTGGGGGGACATTTACAGAAACATACGAGTTGTGGCAATATGGGTATCAAAATTCATGGTTTTTTATACTGGACATAATAATGGCCATTTCGACAGTAGTGGCCACAACCTGGAGTGGCCGGTGCCCTCAAAGAAGGTTCCCCCGGGGCCTGGGGGACATTTACAGAAACATACGAGTTGTGGCAATATGGGTATCAAAATTCATGGTTTTTGATACTGAACATAATAATGGCCATTTTGACAGTAGTGGCCACAACCTGGAGTGGCCGGTGCCCTCAAAGAAGGTTCCCCCGGGGCCTGGGGGGACATTTACAGAAACATACGAGTTGTGGCAATATGGGTATCAAAATTCATGGTTTTTTATACTGGACATAATAATGGCCATTTCGACAGTAGTGGCCACAACCTGGAGTGGCCGGTGCCCTCAAAGAAGGTTCCCCCGGGGCCTGGGGGACATTTACAGAAACATACGAGTTGTGGCAATATGGGTATCAAAATTCATGGTTTTGATACTGAACATAATAATGGCTATTTCGACAGTAGTGGCCACAACCTGGAGTGGCCGGTGCCCTCAAAGAAGGTTCCCCGGGGCCTGGGGGACATTTACAGAAACATACGAGTTGTGGCAATATGGGTATCAAAATTCATGGTTTTGATACTGAACATAATAATGGCCATTTTGACAGTAGTGGCCACAACCTGGAGTGGCCGGTGCCCTCAAAGAAGGTTCCCCGGGGCCTGGGGGACATTTACAGAAACATACGAGTTGTGGCAATATGGGTATCAAAATTCATGGTTTTTATACTGGACATAATAATGGCCATTTCGACAGTAGTGGCCACAACCTGGAGTGGCCGGTGCCCTCAAAGAAGGTTCCCCCGGGGCCTGGGGGGACATTTACAGAAACATACGAGTTGTGGCAATATGGGTATCAAAATTCATGGTTTTTGATACTGAACATAAAAATGGCTATTTCGACAGTAGTGGCCACAACCTGGAGTCGCCGGTGCCCTCAAAGAAGGTTCCCCCGGGGCCTGGGGGGACATTTACAGAAACATACGAGTTGTGGCAATATGGGTATCAAAATTCATGGTTTTTGATACTGAACATAAAAATGGCTATTTCGACAGTAGTGGCCACAACCTGGAGTCGCCGGTGCCCTCAAAGAAGGTTCCCCCGGGGCCTGGGGGGACATTTACAGAAACATACGAGTTGTGGCAATATGGGTATCAAAATTCATGGTTTTTGATACTGAACATAAAAATGGCTATTTCGACAGTAGTGGCCACAACCTGGAGTCGCCGGTGCCCTCAAAGAAGGTTCCCCCGGGGCCTGGGGGGACATTTACAGAAACATACGAGTTGTGGCAATATGGGTATCAAAATTCATGGTTTTTGATACTGAACATAATAATGGCCATTTCGACAGTAGTGGCCACAACCTGGAGTGGCCGGTGCCCTCAAAGAAGGTTCTCCCGGGGCCTGGGGGGACATTTACAGAAACATACGAGTTGTGGCAATATGGGTATCAAAATTCATGGTTTTTTATACTGAACATAATAATGGCCATTTCGACAGTAGTGGCCACAACCTGGAGTGGCTGGTGCCCTCAAAGAAGGTTCCCCCGGGGCCTGGGGGGACATTTACAGAAACATACGAGTTGTGGCAATATGGGTATCAAAATTCATGGTTTTTAATACTGAACATAATGGCCATTTCAACAGTAGTGGCCACAACCTGGAGTGGCCGGTGCCCTTAAAGCAGGTTCCCCCGGGGCCCGGAGGACTTTTTACAGAACCATACGAGTTGTGGCATATTGGTATCAAAATTCATGGTTTTTGATACTGTACATGAAAATTGACATTCCGACAGTAGTGGCCACAACCTTGAGTGACCGGTGATCTCAAAGCAGGTTTCCCGGGGCCCGGAGGGTCTTTAACAGAACCATACGAGTTGTGGCAATATGGATATCAAAATTCATGGTTTTTGATACTGAACATGAAAATTGACATTTCGACCGTAGTGGCCACAACCTGGAGTTGCCGGTGCCCTTATAGAAGGTTCACCTTGGGAGAACATTTATGACAATTTTGCCGACAAATCTATGAAACAAAATAAAATAATCTTATTTCAGATTTCACTAGCAATCCAAAAACACATTCAAATTGTTTGGTCCTATGTCTTTCGGTTATGTCTCTGACATACCATCTTGAACTTTTTCGTAAAATTGCGATAACTCGTGATGTTTATAAGCAACCCCTTATGTCTATAAATCAAATTTTTTGTAATTGTCTGCTCTACAACTTTGTAGAACATTGTTACACTCTTAAAAATAACCCTGCAAAGTTAGAAAAAAACACGAAATTTTAAAATGAAAAATTTTGTTCTAAATGAAAAAATGACCCTTCTGGGTCAATGCAGATTCGTAAAGAACATTGAATTTCCCTTAAAATTACATGTTTAAAAAATTTTACAGTCGGGTAACGGAAAATGGGAGAATTTAAAAAAAAATTAGTGTTTTTTTCGATGAAAATACGTTTTTTTCTGAATTCTGAATACGCCATCAAATCGGGCGTCTAATTTTACATAAAAGTCCCTTTGACACCAAAATTTTATCTCATCGACGTTTCAGGCTGCAAATTTTTGAAAAACACCTTTTTTTGGCATGCTCAAAAATGGAAGGGGTCGTACCGCCCCTCCGTCACGAGATATAAAAAACGGACCTCGGATTCATGATCAGGGACAAACGTTACCCCTTAGGACAGAGTTTCACGCAAATCGAAGAGGGGTAGGGGCAACTGCTGTGTGAGTTGGTGGAGAATTAACTTTACTTTTAAATTAAAACAAATTTACAGCAAATTATTTTTTTTAATGAAATCCAAAATAAAATAAATTAGTTTATGATAAACCCTTAATAAAATAATTCCAGCTAAACACAGATTTGTTTTCAGAACTATTTTTGTAAACTTTTAGTGTTATAAAATTAACCAATAAACTAATGACAATAAAAACAACCCAACGTCAAATGTCTAGTGATAACACAAATCTTGAATCTGTTTGATAACAGCCCTAGGGCAGCGATAGCGAATCACACCCACTTGATCTTGTCTATCGTTTCGCAAGTGCATTGTTCATTGTGTAAGACTGCAATAAAACATGCTATCACCAGCTTGGAATTTGTTTTGAGCTACTTTCATAGAATTGAAGAAAAGGTTTATTGAATTGCTAAATTCAACCCTGTTTGATTTGCTTGCTTTTTTAAGTTCAAAAAAGTCTAATTAAAAAAAATTGGAAACCAATGGGTTCACCGAGTTTAAGCTGGACAACGCCATCGAAGCAAAAACTCAATTTTGGGCTGAGTACCGCCGGCCTAAAGAAACAGAAGAAGCAGAGAACCTCCAAGTATAGAAAGAAGGAATGCGTGTCCGCGCAGATAAAAAAAAAAGAGCCACACACTTTAACGCTGACCGGTCGGTGGACGTGGCCGGCCAAGACCAAGAGACCAAATTGATTGTGTCTTGGTGAGTAAAGAGGTACCCTTTGCGTTTGGCTTGCCGAGGCCTCACCTTAAACATTACCGGCCGCTTCGTCTTGGCGCAGTGTGTCACAAGGTAAATGGGGGAGACGACGACGATGACGACGAACGACCGAACACGTTCTGAACATTGGATAATAAATAGGTAAGGCTAGGGGAGGGATGGGTTTCGTTTTGAGATCATTCTATGGAAATGATTTTTCTGTAAGAAATTTGCATTTTAGAAGGAATTTGGTAAATGTTCTGACAAAATTGCTTAATGTTAAAACATTTCATTGCAATGGGAAGGGATTTTATTTTCAACTGATATCTGTAGTCCAAATTTACTGCCATTTTCAATTGTTACCATTTTCATAAGGAATTCATACATTTTTAAACTTATGTTTTATTCTTCATACCCAATAAATAGTATTGTTTTTTCGCTAATACCAATCTATTTTTTTATTTTTTATTTAAATAAAAAGAAAATAAACCCTTAATGTAGAGTCTACCATAAACCGAATCACAATAAACATAGACCAAAATTTAGTTTTGAATATAAATCGTGGTTTGGTAATTTTCCTGACACACTAGCAACAGTTGTCAAAATGTTTATAAGCCCTCCCGGGCAGACGGTAATAACAAATTGAATAATTTTTCAATAACAAATCCTGTTAAAATAACAACAAGTGTTATTATTTTATACTGAAGTTCAACTTCAAGAAGAACAAATAATAACAGTTTCTGATAAAATACAAAATTTGGTATTGAAGTGATATTATATTGAAAATGTTTAATAACACGCTAATAAGAGGAAATGTTATACATTTCAAAAGCTCTCCTAATAACAAAATTTGTTATTCGTTCGGTATACTGACTTAGAAATAAAATTACCATAATTCGCACAAATGGAAAAGTTTTTAAGTGTCCATAACACAATCTTTTATTATTTTTTCTTTTGTTAAATATGTTTAGATCTTTGGGATAATTTTGTCTAATTTCGTCGGGATCATTATTTTGGCCATGAAATGGGGCCCTTAAGCTAAAATTATTCTGAAAAGTTGAAATTTTGGAAGTTGATTTTTTTTATATCCCCTAAGGAACTTTGCTCAAATTGGCTAGAACTATGGGATAATTTTGACCAATTTCGTCAGGGTCATTATTTTGGCCATGAAATGGGGTCCTTAAGCTAAAATTATTCTTAAAAGATGAAATTTTGAAAGTTGATTTTTTTAATTATTTGATATACCCCCTAAGGGACTTTGCTAAAATTGGCTAGAACTATGGGATAATTTTGACCAATTTCGTCGGGATCATTATTTTGGCCATGAAATGGGGTCCTTTAGCTAAAATTATTCTGAAAAGTTGAAATTTTGAAAGTTGATTTTTTTAATTATTTGATATACCCCCTAAGGGATTTTACTAAAATTGGCTAGAACTATGAAATAATTTTGACCAATTTCATCGGGGTCATTTATTTCACCATGAAATGGGCTTTCAAGCTAAAATTAATCCGATAAAATTAACTTTGGAGAGTTAATTTTTTTTAATTTTGTTATATTCCCTAACGAAATTGATTTATTTATTGAGAATGAGAATAACAAAAACTGTTATTATTTTCACAGAGCCAGGAAGTCGGAGCTGACGTTGAAGTTCGAGCTGGAGTGAGACCTCGGAGACTGCATCGGATTCAGCTTATTTTCAGCAACTTTTACTTGGAGTCGGAATTTGTGAAGTCGGGTTTTTTTTTTTGGAGAGCTGAAGTCGTCGTTGACGTCACATCCTGCATCTAGAGTCGGAGTTGTCTTCAAAGTATGGATTCAAAGTCGCTTGGAGGAACCCGACTCTGCAGCCCTGACTAGTACAGAACTGCAGGTTTATTTGCAAATTACAAATAAACCAAAACAATAACTTTTTTTGTTATGGAGACATACCAGTCCAATAACATTTTTCGTTATTATGCTGCTCCACCTCTCCGCATTAAATAACAAATTATGTTATTCCTTCATGATTCCTTCTGTGTTATTGGTTTGTTATTGCAATAACAACATAATAACAGTTTAAGTTATTCTTCGAACAAATCTTTGTTATTGATTTATGTTATTTTAACAACTAATCCGATCATCCGAATAACATATTTCGATCTCCTCACAATATCAAAAACTGACCTTCCCAAGTTATTTCCGTCTGCTCGGGCTGTTACAATTATTGCAGCAGATTTTTTTAAAGTAGATACAGTGTTATTGTTCATTATTATTTTCATAATTGTTGGACCTGAAACAAATATTACATTTTCATGATCACTTTATTCGCAATTCAAAGGTTTTGAGAGAGAGATAACAGATAGGATCTTGGATATTCATTTCTAAACTTTTGTGAAAAATATAATATCCAGCTATCTTTGTCATATTGTTGTCCTCCACTAGCGTGCCCAGCTCTTTGAGGAAGGTGGGGCAATAATATGGACGTTTTAAAAAATACGTCATTTGTGGACACCCCCTGACCAAATTTAGAACAAATTTCTGTGGATGGTAGGGTAGTTGCACCATGTTACCCCACCCTGTGCACGCTAGTGTTGTCCTCTACAACCAAACTTCTCTACTTAGCATCAAATTCAGGAAATATTGGTCCTTGGTGTTACACCCTTAAAAAAAACTCGTTGAAAAATTGCAAATTAGGCTTGTAAAATTTGTATTTGAAATTTTTGTCCCTCAGCCTTGGTCGAGTGTGACGGAGAAGGGCAAAAACATTAAAAAACTAAATTTTGAATTTTGTTCGTAATTTTTAAAAATTTAGAAGCCAAAAGTATCACAAAATGCCTCATAGACTGCAGTTCTGTAACTGTCAGATTTTCAAGTTTTCTTAGAATCCATGAAATGTTTTTTATTATTTATCTATTTTTTCTTATTTTTATTTTTGTTAAAGTAAACACTTTAACACGTTAAAGTAAACACTTTAACACGTTAAAGTAAACACTCTGAACTGTGAAATTTGTAAAAAGATTTTAACCCCAAATTTGATTTAAAAAAAAACAAAAGGGAACGCTATACATTCTGGGCACTATTTCCAAGGCCATCATTTACAATGTTTGATCTAATAGTGACTGACACCATCAGGTTTTTTGAATGACTATTTTCCATTTTTAACAATAATATTTTTTGCTCTTTGATTTTTGGGGAAATTAAGAAGGGGGGGTAAAAAGTTAAACATGATGGATGAAAAAATCTGGAAAACGGAAAATTAAATGTGGATAATACTAAAGTTGCGAAAAAAGACAAAGCCTAAATATTTGATGAAGAAATGATTTTGAGTTGTTTTCTTTTAAGTCTTCAAAAGCAAATATTTACAAAAAAGACCATTCCTAAATATAACGAAAAAAAAATCGAGGGGAATAATTTAAGAAATAAATTAAATGAAAATCTTAGTTTTGATTACTCAGACAACTAATCCGATTCCTCGTCGATTTTTTTCCCAGATTTGTCACGATTTTTTGCACAGTTCACTTTAACAAATGTGATCATTTTTCGAAGAATTGGCGAAAAATCGCTGACAATTTATTAACTAAAACTTTTCCGCCAAAACGAATTGAAGCATGCATCATATTTGTTTTGTTAAGAAGTATTTATTTTTAGAAAATTGTCATATTTGTTTAGAAACTCCACAAGGCCAAAATGGGCATTTGCTTTGTATTTGGTCTCAATAATTGATCAATATATTAAAAAAAATTTTTTTTTTTTTTTTGGAAGATCAAAGTTCGAAACTTTTGAAGATTTGGCGCAAATCGCAGCTTTTGGATTGGTGGAAAATAATCTTTGTACAAGGATCACTCTTTTTGTTCTCAAAGAAACAAGATATAGGTTTTTTTGTATGTCTATTGAACTGTTGTTTTTTTTTTTTACTTTTAAAAACAATATTTTTAAACGTGCCCAAATATGTTAAAAATGATTATCAATGCAGAAAAATGCATTTCAGAGAGTTTTCAGTTTTTTAGCCTGCTATTTCTTTGAAATTTTTAAGTTAAAAAAACAATGTTTTTGCCCCCTGATTTTTCAAACCAAGTTTGGCAAAATAAATTTAAAAAAATATTTGCAATGGTCTCAAAAACAGAATTAAGAATTTCAACATTGCTAATTTCCATCTAAATAAATCATTTAAGATTGTTAAAGGATCATCAAAATCTACTTCTTGTGCTTTTTCAGCACAATTTGCTAACATATTGCCGACCTCTTTTCATCTACCGGAAAATCCCCAACATTCTCCGAAACACATTCGTCGGCAAAAAAACACAACATTCTGGTATCGGGCACTATCAGCAAACAGCACCCAGCCTGCATTCAATTAAGCCCCCTCAAGTCACCCGCGCTACTAACTAATAGTCCTATCAACGTAGTAGCTCCAACTACCAATACCACAACGGCAAAGAGGTAACAACAGCCCTTATCTCTTATACGGGAGGGAGGAGCGGTTTGAAACTCACCTTTCTCTGGGCTTCGGCGGCAAATCCGGATTTCGGGGCACGGTTGGTCGACATGATTGAAGTTGGGTTTGTGTTGTTGTTGTTTAAACTTAGTGGAAAGTGGGATTTAAGACAGAAGCACTTTAAACCGAAAGAGAAATTAAAAACGTTTACGGTTAGAGCAATGCAAGGATTTCGAGTCACTTCTAGTCCTTTTCCCTTCAACCCTTCAACGCAGAGTACACACGAGATGACAGATCAAGGCAAACAGAACAAGGTAACAAAACAAGATTAATTACTGTGGAGAAGAGCGATGCAAAACATGTAACAAGAAAGGAATCTCCTTTTTGCTCCTGGATCTGTCCTCTCTGTATCACGGTGAAGGAATGTTGGTCAAGGATTGATCGTTGTTTTTTTTGAGAAATCGCGGCACACTTCGAACACTTTGGATTCGAGCAACAAATATCACAAAACTGCACAAGTAAGACTAGCAACCAGAGAGAACTTACACTTTTACGTCTTTACGCGAGCACGGCACTTGAAGAACTAAACTGAACTGGAGCTGGAGCTGGAAATCAAGAGAGCCGGGCATGAGTTTTAAAAATAGAAGAAAAAGTTCACGAAGATGCAAGCTTTGATACAGTGCCACCTGATGGAAAACATTGACAAAAGTTGAATTTACCGCACTTACACTCTCTCGTTGGATTTTTGTGGTGTGCGTAGAAAGCATGGAGCATGGAGCTGCCGCCATCTGTGATGTTGGATGGTAAATATCATGAAATATTTCTTCAATGCTCAGTTTGAAAGTAGGGGTTTTCAAATTTTCCTTTTTTTGACGTTGAATAACGTCTTAGGATCATTCTCTGCCAACTCACAAGAAATCGGAATGACATGTTTCAAGAGTTTTTAACGTTGAGTAACGAAAAAGAGCAGAGGTTTTAAAACTATTGAATTTGATAGCAAAATGAGCCCCTCCCTAACACCGACGGGAAGATCAAGTAGAATTCATAAAATTTGTCACCGAAAAAGCGCTTCCCTAACACGAATTGAAACCTCAGGTACCGTAAACTGGGGTGACTTTGATAGCCCGGGGTGATAATAAGCTATCCCTTAATGTTTCCACACTCAAAATTCTCAAAAATGTTTGGATAATAATTTGACAGGCATTTGAAAACCCTATCAAAGTCACCCCGGGCTATCAAAGTCACCCCAGTTTACGGTACCTAAAATGCATAAAAGATCGAAGAAAATGTAGCATTTATGTATTTCTAGTACCTCTCAGTGAACAAAACTAACATGAACTACCACGGTGTGTTTTCTAGAACAACCTTTTCAGGAAAAAATAGTCATCGCTACTTTCAAATGTGTCTTATAGGAAATTTTCTCAGCTTTCCAATGCTTCTAAGAGCGAAATGTTTCATCGAGAAATTTCTGAGATATTTTTATTTGAAGTTTTGCCTTCCTCACCTTACTGAGGAAAGGCTATAAAATCACTCGAAAACTGAACTTCTCAATTAGACCTCCTAGACCCACCTTCATGTATACCTCCTATCGACTCAGAATCGAATTCTGAGCAAATGTCTGTGTGTGTGTGTGTAGGGATGTGGGTCTGTGCACCAAAAAATATGCACTCGATTATCTCAGCTCTGGCTTAACCGTTTTGGACCGTTTTGGTCTCATTCGATTCGTCTTGGGGTCCCATAAGTCGCTATTGAAAATTATGAAGTTTAGTAAAGTACTTCAAAAGTTATGCTAAAAAAACGATTTTGACTAAAGTCCGGAAGATTGTAAAAAGGGTGGTTTTGTAAGAAACCCCAGCATGTTATACATTTTTAGAAAGGTATTTAAAAGACCTTTCCAACGCGACCAATACATTGAAGATCTGACAACCCTATCAAAAGTTATTCGCTTCGCTTCGCTTCGCTTCGCTAGGAGACGGTGATTTTAGCGGATTGCAGACTGGATTTTCGCCATGTGATGTGATGATTGTCTAAGCCCAAGTTGCCTAGGAATCGATAATTAGGAATAGAACCAATTCCACCTGAACCAGATTCTCACCACCATGGCAGCCGTCCATTGCCGGCCGCTCCCATCTCCACCGCGCACCAGGGACAAGGAAAGGGATTTGGAAGACGGGAAGTGTTGATGCTCCACTTTTTTTTTTAAAGTATTAAGGGAAAATCTCCACGGTATCCTCAAGTAAGTTTCGCTTGGAGTTGGACGGTTTTTGGGAAGGTGAATGGTCTGAGGAGCCACCCTAGGCGAGTGGTAACGACCTTTGGCATTGTTGTTCGAATTCTTCGTGTGTTCTCATTTCTAATGGGAATGCTTTCAATTCTTCTCATCTCTTACTGGATGAATTCTATCAGTCGCCCAGGCTATTTATAGCGAGGTATTTTTAGATTCAATTTCAACTGCGCTTGCAATCTTGCATGCAATCTTGTTTGAGTTCTGATGTTCAACTTGCATTCAATTTGACTCTTTGTCCGATTCTTGGATTCAACTATACCAGTCTAATTCCTCTTCAAGCTACCAATACTCCACGGTTAAGTGGAAAGCATTTTTGCTTGCCCATCCTAAGGACAGGGGATCGAACCCCGCCGTGAGCTTGAAGTTTTTTCATTAATTCCAAATTCAATGAGTCCAGAACTTTCTCGTTGGGAGCAGATGGGTATCGAACCCAGAACCATTCGCTTATAAAGCGAACATCGTAACCATTCAGCCACGACCGCTCCTGACAACCCTATCAAAAGTTATTAGCAATTAAGTGTTATTTATGCACTTTTTGGAAGCCGGATCTCAGATATCACGATGAAAACGTTGTCCGGATCTATCATGCAACCCGTCGTTGAACAGGTAATCAAAAGACCTTTCCAACGCGTCCAACACATTGAAGATCTGACAACCCTATCAAATGTTATAAGCACTTAAGAGTTATTTATACACTTTTTGGAGGCTAGTTCTCAGATATTTAGATGAAAACGTATTCCAAATATATCATGCGACCTATCTTTGGATAGGTAATTTAAAGACCTTCCCACGAGCGTGTCTATTTTGGATAGCATTACCTTTTGAATGAGAGGAAGGCACCAACCACCTAAGGGTGGATTAAGTAACGTTTTTGTTTTAAATTCCTTTATTGGAAACTTTTTAACAACATGTTACAAAACTAGTCAAATGATGTGTTTTATGTGTCATTTACTCATCAAAATGTGCTAAATAAGACAAGAAACAAACTTGTAGAAGGTTGCAAGTCGCTAAACATTTTGAAAATTATATTTTTAACTGATTTTTTTTAATTTGCGGGATTCATTCAGTAATTAGAAGCATATAATAAAAAAAATACTAACATTACTGGATTCTTACATAATTTTTGTGTACATATATCAAGTGCCTACTCTGATTAAGCTGATACAACCAACATTTTTGCAGGTGTTAGATTGGTAAGGGTGTTATTGGATTTTTTGCTTTGGATTTTGAATAAATATGATATTTCCTTAAACAAAAATGAACCAGGAACAAAGATACGAAACGTGATTTAAAATCGAAAGTGTACTACAAATAACTGTTGCAAGCTTCAAAAGTAATACTTTCAAGAGCATGAAGTAAACATAAAACATTAAAAACATGTTTTACTGTTCAAAATGCATATAAAAGTAGCAATAAAATTCGTGTGTTTCAACTGAGAATGTAGAAAACAACTTCAAAAACTTTTTTTTTTTGGTTCAAACGAAAATAAAATATTATTTTAACAAAAAATCAGAAAGAAGCAATTTGAACAAAACTCATGGTACTTTTAAAATGTTTAAAAAAAGATAAAACTTCTAGAATATTGCTGATTCCTTGATCATTCATACAAAAAAAAAAAAAAAAAAAAACCTTTCATACTCGTGAAAACTATTTTTCCCCAATCTCTGTACTGCAATTTGTAGTTCAATTTCGAGAAAATAATATGTTTTGGTATCCATGGAACTGGTTTTGTTTGGTTAAGGAAATATCATATGTATTCATAAATATCTAGTAATACCCTTAACAATCTCAAACCAGCAAATATTTCGGTTATATCAGCTAAATCCAAGCTTAATCAGAGCAGACAGCTGATATTTGTACACAAAAATTATGTAATAATCTATTAATTATTGTAAACATATATTTTAATACGGTTTTATGATTTTAATTTCAAAATAAATCCTACATATTCACATTTTAAAAATGTTTAGCGATTTGCAACCTTTGACAAAGTTGTTTCTTCTCTTACTTAACACATTTTGATGAGTAAATAACACATAAAATACATCTTTTGACAAGTTTCCTGAATTGTTATTGAAAAGTTTCCAATCAATGATGAAGGAATTTAAAACAAAAAATTCAAATAAAGATATCTCAGAAATTTCTCGATGAATCATTTCTCTCTTAGAAGCATTGGAAAGCTGAGAAAATTTTCTATAAGACACATTTAAAAGTAGCGATGACTATTTTTTCTCCTTAAGGTTGCCCAGAAAACACGCCTTGCTACGTTATCCAACGCCATTCCGGTGATGTCTAGGACATAACTACTTTGACTTTTTGTTTCTTGTTTTGTAGAAACAAGTTTGCTGACTCGCAATAAAGCTACGGAACTGCAAGTTTGAACGTCTAAGGCAAATTTCTTAAAAAGTCTGAAAGGGCTCAAAAATGCAGAAAAATGATGGGTGATTAGAGTGACAATTAAAAAAATCAAAATCAGGAGTACCCTCTGACTCGGTTAAGGTTTAAGGGTCACTTTTATCGTTGAAGTTTATATCTCGGATTAGTTTTCAAAAAGCCGTAAGAGCCATTGGTAAACAGAGTCCTTTTTGCATCGGTATTCGACCTACTTACGAAAAACCAATATCAAAAATGCTTGAGATTGTTCATCTAAACGTCCTTCAAGTGCCCCAAATTTAAGATACATGAAATTTTGTTTCATTTTGGAGAAAAACGAAAACTAGTGTCAGAGGTCACGGTGGCTCTTACGGCTTTTTGAAAACTCACCCGAGATATGGAGAAAATTGCGAAAACGTGTGAGGAAAACCACCGTTTCAGTATTTTTCTGCCAGGTGGCCCAGTTCTCGCCCAAAATTGTCCAACTGTGAGATTCTTATAGGAAATTTAATTCCCTGCAGCTTTGTCGAAGGGTGCAAAACGATCCGAATTTATCTAGATTTTTTGGTGATTTTTTTAGTAAAAAGTTTTTTTTGTGTGCGTCTTATATACTGCCGTTCTACGCATAATTGTCCCATGTTCAAAAAAGTGCATCTGAGAAAAACGCGATTGAAATTTATCGATCGATTTCTGTGTTTCTACGCATAATTGTCCCGTAGGTCTCTATTCGCCCTATATGTCCCTAATCACCCCGGTTAACATTTTATCGCCCTTATTTGTAATCCTCTCGAAGGTAAACAGGTAGACATAATGAAATACTTCGTAAAATTCATGATTTCGTGATAGAAAATACTTGGTTCAACGATGGGACAAACAGACTTGGTGTTGATTTTGGTGAGTTTCCTAACAAAGTACTAGATTTTATGTGTTTTTCTGAAAGTATACGTAAAACTAAGTTTAAAAATGATAAAAAGTCAAAATCGTCCAAAAATGACAAGGGACAATTATGTGTAGAACGGCAGTATACCCCTTATATATTTTTAAGCATATAAGCCGGTTTGTTTTCGTCGCATTGCTCATAAGTAAAATATGTTCTCAAATGGTTCATAAAAAACCGTATTTTTAGAAAGTACTCAAATTTTCATAATTTGCAATATGGGTATCAAACGAAGCAAAATTTTGTATGGGTTTTCAATTTACCATAGTTTTTTTTAATTTAAAAAAATTCACAAATTCCCGTATTTTTTTTAAATACTCTAATTTTCATAATATTCATTGTGGGTATCAAACGAAGCGAAATGCTGCATGCTTATCATTTTATTAGAATTTTTTTAAATACTAAAAATTTCCGCAAATATTCGTATTGTTTCGAACCCAAGCAACACACTTTGTCAGATAAACGTATTTCCTAACTGGTTGTATAACCGAACGGCCTCGTTACCACAACTTGTTCGACAACTCCTGTGCATTGGAAAAGGCGCACTTTTTTCTGTTGTATAACTTGCCAGAATAAGATGCAAGTTATAGAGTAAGTTGTTGTATTTGACAACACTGTGCTAGCTAACAAGAGATTCAACGAAAAAAGGGGCGTGGTTAACGGCTGTGCTGTCAAATCAAAGCGCACACTGAAAAGGAAAGATAGATTGAAAACAGTTGTCTAACCGTTACCCAACTTACATGTAAACAAACAGTTCTTATTAGAATTTCAATCAACGACGAAGCCAATATGAATAGTATCTCTGACTATTTTGGCACGCTTGTTTCTGGCCGATTTATTTAGAAAAAAATTGAAATTGCATGAAAAAAAAAAATATTTTCGCGCTCTCTAACTGTGATTCATGTGAAACCCTCTTCATGGCGAACTTTTAGATTTTCATTTTTTTGATAAACTTCGTCTTTCCCAAGATTCGATCCGATGACTTCGACGACTTGTTGTTATCTCCAGGCAGGTCCAGGCGCGCTTCCACATCTATCCACGAGGCTTCATAGTAAACAAGCTGGCCTAAACGTCAATAAGAAGGCTGCTGTCAGCTTTGTTATACTGCAGTGAGCTTAACTCCAGAAAAGGCTGTCATTGGAAATAAAGTTATATAAGTTTGTTTCAAGTCAGTTTTTATAACTCCATTATGTAACTTTGTTATAACAAACCGTTTCAACTGTCATTTTGATTACCGTACCACGGAGTAACATTGAAAATTGGTGTGATTTTAATTTGTTGTTTTCTCTATCAGGAATTCCGTAAGCTGATATTTTTTGTAGCTTTTACCGGCGATATTTTTATAAATAATCGGTCAACAATCAAAATTATTGCAATCTTCGATAAATAAACATCATTGAAACTCTAAATACCTCACGTACAAATTTACACCACCTAACAACACGCAATGTCAAGTTGAATATGTTTGTTGAATATCAGTTATATAACCTGTTCTCCGATAACATTTGTGTAACAAAACGAGAAAACCTAAGGTTATTTATAGAATGGTTGGCCACGCCCATTTTTCAGAAGATGCCGTCACATGACTATGTTAGATAAGCAGTGAAACAAACAGTGCAATATTATTCATATTCAACAAACTGTTTTCGAGGAAAACAATGCAGATGAGGGAACAGCATCATGGCATATCAGGATTTTGACGTTTAATTACAGCTCATAAAAAGCGTTTTCGACTGAAATCAAGTGATAAATACCTCAAACGGAAGTGAGCAAGCAAGTTTCTATCGAAGGTGTTCCAAAATAAGTTGTTTAAACAGTGTAAATCAGCAAATTGGATGGAACCCCCAAATAGGTGAGAATTTTTCCTATGTTGTGTTTTGTTGGAAAAGAGTGAAGTTGACTGTGTTTTAACACTTTTGTGGCACAAAACACGATAGTTACACAAGTCAGTTATACAAGCAGTGAAACAAACTGTTATTTAAGTTATGTTCAGATTTTTTCTCGTATGTTTATCAAAAACAATTGTCTAACTATTATTCAACAGTCGACAAGTTATGAGTGCTACTTGGGGAAATTACTCAAATTTTCAAAATATGCAATATGGGCATCAAATGAAGTAAAATTTTGTATGCTTTTTCACTTTTTTTTGAAAATACTCAATTTTTTATAATTTGCAATATGTGTATCATACGAAGCGAAATTTTGCATGTTTTTCACTCTATTACTGTTTTTTTTGAAAATTTCACAAATTACCGTATTTTTTCGAAAATACTCAAAATTTCAAAATATGCAATAGTTGATACCCCTAGCAACGAAGCAAAATTTTGTATGCTTTTTCAGCTGATCAGAGTGTTTTTTTTTTTTGAAAATACTATATTTTTTTGGGTTCGATTCCCGCCTTATCCTCTTGGCTTTCTATCGGATGGGAAAGTAAAACGTCGGTCCATTTGCGTAAAAGAGGTTTTGGGCGACTCACCACACATAACTTTCGAACGTCTAGAAATGAGCAGAAACTTGCAACAGAGACCACAAAAGACCCGGGGGTCGTTAAAGTGGATTGCTTTGCTTTTTATATTTTTTTTACTAATCACCGTATTGTTTCGAAAATACTAAAATTTTCTAATTAATTTTGTATGTTTCTTCACTTTATTTAAGCTTCTTTTTGGAGCAAATACTTTTTTACAAAATACATTTTTTTCGAAAATACTCTTTTTTTTTAATTTGCAATTGGATTTCTGAAATTGTTGTGGGACCATCCACAAACCACGTGGACACTTTTTTGGAAATCTCGCTTCACTTTTTTTTACCCATATATTGATATTTTGAGTATTTTCGAAAAAATACGGTATTTTGTTAACAATTTTGAGAACATATTTTTGCCTTCCTCACCTTACTGAGGAAATGCTATAAAATCACTCGAAAACTGAACTTCTCAATTAGACCTCCTAGACCCACCGTCATGTATACCTATCGACTCAGAATCGAATTCTGAGCAAATGTCTGTGTGTGTGTGTGTGTGTGTGTGTGTGTGTGTGTGTGTGTGTGTGTAGGGATGTGGGTCTGTGCACCAAAAAATATGCACTCGATTATCTCAGCACTGGCTTAACCGATTTGGACCGTTTTGGTCTCATTCGATTCGTCTTGGGGTCCCATAAGTCCCTATTGAAAATTATGAAGTTTAGTAAAGTACTTCAAAAGTTATGCTAAAAAAACGATTTTTACTAAAGTCCGGAAGATTGTAAAAAGGGTGGTTTTGTAAGAAACCCCAGCATGTTATACATTTTTAGAAAGGTATTTAAAAGACCTTTCCAACGCGACCAATACATTGAAGATCTGACAACCCTATCAAAAGTTATAAGCACTTAAGAGTTATTTATACACTTTTTGGAGGCTAGTTCTCAGATATTTAGATGAAAACGTATTCCAAATATATCATGCGACCTATCTTTGGATAGGTAATTTAAAGACCTTCCCACGAGCGTGTCTATTTTGGATAGCATTACCCTTTGAATGAGAGGAAGGCACCAACCACCTAAGGGTGGATTACTACATTTTCAAAAACTATTATCTTAAAGAAAACAATGAAAATTTAATATGATATTAGTTGAATTAATCGATTTTAGAAAGATTTTTTAAAAAAAATGAGTTATCGTCCGTTATCGGCGATAAGATTATCGCCGATTTAATTATCAAATTAAGATAGCGATAACCATTATCGTTATCGTCAGACGATAATATTATCGACTCTAATTTTATCGATTAACAACCTTTTTTATTACGTTTAAATTTACGTCCTTTTGAAATTTTAACTTGGTACTAAATGGGTCCTAAAATTAAGCTAATATTTGCAATACTATTGTTCACAGCGATAAAGCTTATTTTTCTGATTATGACCCTTTGTACGACCGCAAGCTGGATTTACAAATCAATTCCAAAAAAATAACTTCGCGGCCCTTCTTGACAGAAAAGGTCCTACTTGACAGCTGGTTCGAAGGGGACCATAGTTGATCCATCGAAAAAATGTTGTCTTGTCAATTATTTTTTTACAATAAAATGAAAACAAAAATGTGAACAGAAATGGTTTATAATCGCGTTGTTTACCGTTGACATTAAAATTGACATAGGACTTTAGGACCCTATTATAAAAGTGACAAGTCAATGTACTAAAACTTTGAAAATTGCTTATTTTTATCGCGATGTGATATTTTTTTTTGAATTTCGGATGCACTAAAACAACAACAAAAAATTTCGTTTAAATATTTTTATTGATTTTATATATTTTATATATAAAGCATTTATTACAAGCATTAATAGAGTTATTAATCTTCTTTTCTGTTCACTTTATCATCTTTGTTTTCTTCTCAGCTTTCATTACTTCATACCTACTATCATCTACACAGATGCGTCATCATCATCGTATTCAATAATCATTCCAGTCTACACTCTTATCGTCATCATCCTGCCATATTTTCACTGTCTTCTAGCATTGTTTGTTTTGTTTTTTTCTTCATCTTCTTTAAATATGTGTTTGTTTGTTTTCCTTTCTCATCTCAACATTTCAATCCCTTCCTTATCATTGCCATCTAACGATTTTCTCTCTCTTTTTCGATTGCATCGAATCTTTTTATTTTGTTACGTATTCCACAAGCTCAAATTATTGTTTGCCGGATTGCGATCTCTGTATTTGTGTAACTTTTGTTTTAGACAACCTGATTTTACTTTAGCTTTTTAACTCGCGATCAAAATGTGTGTTTGTGTGTGGAGTAAATACTGGATTTGACAAATCGATTTATTATATTTTTTTTAGATACAGATACGTTCTACTACCGTAACAAGTTTCATCAGCAAAAAAACGTAAACAAAAAACAATCTAGTACCACGCGCGCGCGCGCGAACCTTGCACGCAAGTTTGCATCCAACAAGAAGGAAGGAATCGAAAGGAAATGTTTATTTTTTTGTTTTGCTTTTGTTTTGAGAGAAAACAATACGAAAATCGTACGCAAAAAAAAAGTTGATATAATTTAAGATTAATAGTAGGTTTTGCCTTTTTTGATGCACTTTTCTCTGTTTTCTTTTTTTTATTAGCAAAAAGGGATATTTGATTTTTCTTGAATTTTAATGACTCTTTTAAATCGTGATTTTCATCTTCTCGCTAGCTTACCTCTTCGTGTCAAAGTGTTTTCAGTGTTCGTGTGTTAGTGTGTGTGTGTGTTTGTGTATAGATTAATCATTAAATTACACCTATTTAATGGTTCATTTTTGCGTCAGCAATTTTTTTTCAGTGTTTATTTTATACATAATTTAACAGATTAGAATACTAGGTTTTTTTTTCTTCAATTTAAACAATTCTATTATTTTCGCATTTTAACGTCCCAGCGACACAATGCACTGCGCCGAGGGGAAAGTTTGAAACAAGTCAAACTAAACTGAATTCTGACTGATTTCAGTAATTTATTTTTTAATTTTATTTTTTCGATTACCTCAAGACTAAAACAAAGCCAGAAGTAATAAGGGCGCGCTTGCACAATTGGTAGTAATTTAATGGTTATAATAATAGTCAATCAATTGGATAGTTGTGTTTTGTGTGTCTGTGTGTGTGTTTGTTTTTAAATGTATCAACATTGAATATATAATGATATATTTTGCTTTAATTTCAATAGTTTCCTTTTTTAGTCAGTGTTTGCCGCTTGTTAAGCAGTAGTCAATATTCTGGAATCTAGTACAACACTGCGCAAATCTGGTTGAATTTTGACAGGCTTGAAATGAAAAGACTTTTTTTCGCTTAGTAGCTATTGATTTTTGATTACATTACGCGAAACAGAGTTTCCGCAGCTAGCGCGCTGTCCATTCATCCTCAAAACATCTGTTAATAAATAGCACCTACCGCAAGAGAAGATTGAGCCGCGCTGGCGGAGACCACCAACGGCGCCGGCCTAGCCAATGTGAAGATCTCTCAATTTTAAACTTGTTTTTGGAAATCAAACCAATTTTTCGGTAAATTTTTAATTGACATAAACCAAGACTACATAAAATCACAAAAAATAAATTGTTTTTACAAAGTTTTCACAGACAATCAGCTGCTACATTTAGAATCGCTCGCACGGAAAATATTTTTCTAAAAAAAATAATCGCCCTCCCCACAAGCCCGGCTCAACGCCCTTCTCTCGCCCACCCTTTCCCGGGGGGTTTTTGATTCACCCCCAGCTCCAAACCATCACTCTTTGAATAAAAACTAGCTACTTTTGAACAGCACAGATCATCGTTACTCACCTTCAGGATGCGCCCTCTGTTTCCGGTTATTCCATCTGCTTTTTGCGTGTAACTGTGAGTGTGTTTGTGTGTTCTAGTACTTTCTTCTAGTTTTTTTTGTTATAATGTTTTATATATAATATATATGCAAATAGTCGAATCAACTCGCGCGCGCTTTCTTCGTTCACTCCTGACAATCATGCTAACCTCATGCTCCTGAAACAACTCACTATATTAGTTTCCCTCTAGTTAGTATCTGTGTGTTTTTTTTCTGTTTTGTGTTTTTATATGCTTTTAATCTTCTTTTTTTTCATCATAATTTTCTGCTGCTGCTGGTGAAACTGTGTCTATTTGTCTGTGAACGCGCGCGCGCGCACGCGCACGAATAAGCACAAAATCGGCGCGAGAATCAATTAATCGTAGTAGTTTAGTTATTAAGGGGTAGTATCACTAGCGCGTGTGTGTTTTTTATGTGTATGTGTGGTGCAGTACTAGAGCAACTTTTTTCTCCCTTTTCTCGCTCGCATTTCACGACGGGGGGGCCCCGCGAGAGCCGTGGGCGAAATGACTCTCCTCCACACCGTGTCTGGTTGGTGTGAGTGCGTGTGGTGCTGCCTCTGCCTAGCATGTTTTGCTTTGTTTATTCGTTCACAAGAGCGACAAGTCTGGAATGGATGGGTTGGAAAAGATTATTAGGATGGTTTTAAAGACATAGAATCGAAAGATGAAAGGAAGGAAACACTCCACGATAAAATAAAACACCAAAAACAGAGAACACACGCTGAAAATGGCATTGTACCGTTTGAAGAGATTTGTGATAGCATTTGAAGAGAGTGAAGGGACCCAAAAAATAATTAACACGTGTATGTACAGAAGTGTAGAAAACGAGAAACAATCATGAAACATTGAAACTGAGTACTAAACACGCCAATCTAGTACTTCACATCAAGTGACTCATTCGAGCAATTCTCTCAGTTTTCGGTCATTCGTTTTTTTTTGTTATTTTTTAATCATGCTGAAACTTTTTTGGTGCCTTCGGTATGCCCAAAGAAGCCATTTTGCGTCATTAGTTTGTCCATTTAATTTTCCATACAAATTTGGCAGCTGTCCATACAAAAATGATGTATGAAGATTCAAAAATCAGTATTTTTTGTAGGACATTTTTTATCGATTTGGTGTCTTCGGCAAAGTTGTAGGTATGGATAAGAACTACACCAATGATACAAGGTAAATATTTTTTGGTCACTTAAACATGATTTGCAAAAAAAAAAACACTATTTTTATTTTTTTTATATTTTTAGGAGACATCAAATGCCAACTTTTCAGAAAGTTTTTACGAAGTTATGAATTTTTGAATCAATACTGATTTTTTTTGAAAAATCGAAATATCGTTCGCAAAAATTTTTCAACTTCATTTTTCAAATAAAATCATATTTGCAATCAAAAAGTACTTTAGTGAAATTTGGCAAAGTGCACCGTTTTCAAGTTACGGCCATTTTTAGGTAACTTTTTTGAAAATTGTCGAAGTTTTCCATTTTTTTTAAATTAGTGCACATGTTTGCCCACTTTTGAAACAATATTTTCAAAATTTTTAAATCAAGAATAACATTTCAAAGGGGAGCAGTTTTCTCAGATTTCGGTCATTCATTTTTTTTGTATTTTTTAATCCGACTGAAACGTTTTTGGTGCATTCGGTATGCCCAAAGAAGCCATTTTGCATCATTAAATTCTCCATATAATTTTCCATACAAATTTGGCAGCTGTCCATACAAAAATGATTTATGAAAATTCAAAAATCTGTATCTTTTGAAGGAATTTTTTGATCGTATTGGTGTCTTCGGCAAAGTTGTAGGTATGGATATGGACTACACTGAAAAAAATGATACACGGTAAAAATTTTTTTGGTGATTTTTTCTTTAACTTTTTGTCACTAAAACTTGATTTGCAAAAAATCTTTTTTTTTTTTTTTTGATACACGGTAAACATTTTTTTGGTGATTTTTTCTTTAACTTTTTGTCACTAAAACTTGATTTGCAAACAAACTTTTTTTTTTTTTTTGATATGTTTTAGAGGACATCAAATGCCAACTTTTCAGAAATTTCCAGGTTGTGCAAAAAATCTTTGACCGAATTATGAATTTTTTAATTAATACTGATTTTTTCAAAAAATCTAAATATTGCTCGTAAAAAAATTTCAACTTCATTTTTCGATGTAAAATCAAATTTACAATCAAAAAGTACTTTTGTAAAATTTTGATAAAGTGCACCGTTTTAAAGTTAAATACATTTTTAGGTAACTTTTTTGAAAATAGTCGCAGTTTTTAATTTTTTTAAATTAGTGCACATGTTTGCCCACTTTAAAAAAAATATTTTTGAAAAGCTGAGAAAATTCTCTATATTTTGCTTTTTTGAACTTTGTTGATACGACTCTTAGTTGCTGAGATATTGCCATGCAAGTGTTTGAAAACAGGAAAATTCTGGAGTTTTTTTTTGAAAAGGTCAAATAAACCAAATTTTCAGTTTTTGCTTTTTGGGTGTTTTTCAAGACCCTTGACTCAAGGCGGTTTCAAAAACACCCAAAAAGCAAAAACTGAAAATTTGGTTTATTGGACCTTTTCAAAAAAAAAACTCCAGAATTGATGTTTTCTAAGTCTCACCCTAACAGCCCACTATTTTCTAATGTCGATATCTCTGCAACTAATGGTCCGATTTACAATGTTGAAATATGAAACATTCGTGAAATTTTCCGATCTCTTCGAAAAAAATATTTAAAAAAAATTTAAACCAAAACAAACATTTCAAAAGGGCGTAATATAGAATTTTTGGCCTTTTTAAAATGTTAGTCTTGATTTAAAATTTTTGAAAGTATTTATTTCGAAAAGATCGGAAAATTTCACGAATATTTCATATTTTAACATTGTAAATCGGACCATTAGTTGCTGAGATATCGACATTAGAAAATGGTTGGTTGTTTGGGTGAGACTTAGAAAACATCAATTTTCATGTTTTTAAACCTTTGCATTGCAATATCTCAGCAACTCAGGGTCGTATCAACAAAGTTCAAAAAAGCAAAATATAAAGAATTTTCTCATCTTTCCAAAAATATTTATTTCAAAAGTGAGCAAACATGTGAACTAATTTTCAAAAATGAAAAACTGCGATTATTTTCAAAAAAGTCACCTAAAAATGGATTTAACTTGAAAACGGTGCACTTTATCAAAATTTCACTAAAGTACTTTGTGATTGCAAATTTGATTTAACATCAAAAAATGAAGTTGAAATTTTTTTACGAGCAATATTTCGATTTTTTGAAATAATCAGTATTGATTAAAAAAATTTATAATTCGGTCAAAGATTTTTTGCACAACTTGGAAATTTCTGAAAAGTTGGCATTTGATGTCCTCTAAAACATATCAAAAAAAAAAAAATAGTGTTTTTTTGCAAATCAAGTTTTAGTGACAAAAAGTTAAATAAAAAATCACCAAAAAATTTTTTAACGTGTATCATTTTTTTTTCAGTGTAGTCCATATCCATACCTATAACTTTGCCGAAGACACCAAATCGATCAAAAAATTCCTCCAAAAGATACAGATTTTTGAATTTTTATACATCATTTTTGTATGGACAGCTGCCAAATTTGTATGGACAAATATATGGAGAATCTAATGATGCAAAATGGCTTTTTTGGGCATACCGAAGGCACCAAAAACGTTTCAATCGGATTAAAAAATACAAAAATTTAAATTCCAAAAAAAGACCGATTTCGTGGAGAATTGCTCAATATGTAAGGGAACTTTACCTTTTCTCACCCTATTTCTATTATCGGCCTATCAGCATCAGCACTTTGATAATGAATTACAGCTTTCATGAAGTGTTTTTGACTGTTCCAAAGTAATAAATTGCTCAAATAAAAGTGAGCAAGCAACTCTCGATTGTTAATGCATCTGAAAATGTTGATTTAATAGCGGAAAACAATAAAAGTGATGAGAACTGATCGAACGGCTTAAAGTGATTAAAATGGGTATATTTCCCCTACCATAAAAATATCTCAGCTTTTCGATTTTGTTTTGTCGTGATGATTTTCCATCGAACATTATTTTTCACTGCACAGTAAAAAATGCGTAAATCCCTCCCAAGGTTTGAAATTACCTATCTTATGAAGTAATACAACCCCAATTTTGCCTAAAAAAGAGGCATACAACGGAATATTGGAAATTTTACAAATTTTTAGAAGGACAATTACACTTTTAATTCAGACATAAAAAAGTCTATTAAAAAAAAATATTTTAGCTCTGGTAACAGCTTTTGCACCATTAAAACTTTGATGCAAAAGATGCCCAGTATCCCAAAACATATAAAAAATGGAAAAAACGTATTTTGGGAATCATTTTTTGTGATAAAAAGTTGAATAAACAAAATTCCTCTCAGGATACAGATGTTCAAATGTTCCCATATAAGTTTGTATGACAAGCTCATAAACTTGTATGGATTTTTTTTGCAATAGTTTAAAAATGTTTAATTTTAATAAAAAAAAATCAAAATCTAAAATCCACAAAAATGTCAAATTTATAAATATTCACATTTTTTTTTGTAAGACCTGAAAATTCTCAACCCTACTATTAATCACCCTAAAAATCACTCAGATAATAAATACACCTGTTGAACCTGAAAATCTTGAGCAAAAAACACACACAATTGATCAAATCACTCAAAAGTACACATCAAATTCCCAACCAATTAAGACGAATTCCCTTCCTCAAAAGCCCCTTACTAACCCCTTAACTAACATTCTTACATTCTCTCTCAATCGGCCGACCGGATGGCCGCCATCAGGCAACCATAAATAAATGCGAAGACGTACAGTACCAGTGCCGATTGTTTGTAGGTGAGGTCTTTTTTTTTTTCAAGGATTTCAACCAATAGTGGAGGAGGTGGTGGTGGTGGTAGTTTGTGTTACAGGAAAGATGCACCGCGCAGCAGGATGTGAGTGAGAGCAGGAGGTAGGATCAGGATGTTTGTTTGTGGTTGTGAGTTTTATTTTGTGGGTGTACACAGTAGTAGGGGAGCGGGGGAAAGAAAGAGAGAAAAGCAGAGGTGAGATAAGCTGGGTCGGTTGGTTGGTTGGTGGTGGGGAAATGGTGACAAGTGTAGTACTAGAATAATTTGATTGGTTTTTTAAGTCGTTTAATGTAATTCTAGTACTACAAAGTAATAAGAGAACTTAAATTTAAAAGTGCAACGTAATTACGACCTGATCGTGAAAGCAAAAGAAGTTTGCGATAGCTATGATACAAAACGGAAACTAACTAGATTTCACACACCAGCAAGTTTGGCGTACTAGAATGAGAAACCAAATAAAAAAAAGAAAAACTCAAACTACGGATTTACCTCGGTTATCTTGACTGTCGGATGTCGCGACTAGCCTCGTGGAATTGTTATTCAAGAAATTGCTATTACTGATCAGATTTGCGTCGCTGCCGGTAAACAGGGAGGTGGTGTTGGTGGAGAAGGAGGTAGTAGAGCCGGTCACGACGAGACTACTACTATCATCATCGAAAGGGTTAACGCTACTGGAGTTGTTGATGTTAGTGTTGTTGTTGTTGTTGATACTGTTGATGTTAAGATTGAACGGGTCTTGGTCGTCGGCGGGTTGCTGCGGCGGTTGCTCCGACTGCTCGGCCGTCAACGATTGGAAACTACTGAAATCGATCAACTGGCTCGTGGGTGGTGGCACCACCAAGTCGTCGTTGGCAGCGTCCAACGGGTTAGTAAGACTGTCGGTGGCGTCCGACGGCGGCAGGACCGGGGCCAGCTCGTCGGTGTCGTCGAAGTGCGTTAGGAATTTTGCATCAACAGTCGGCGGATTTTGTGTACTGGATTGGGTTACGTTTTTTTTTTGTTTTTTTTTTTTGTAAGTAAAGTAAACAAACGAAAAGTAGATTAATCAAACTGATCAAAGCCAGCAAGAGAAGCGGCACAAAAGCCACTAGTAGTGTTTGGATCGATGAGAGGGAACATACAAGCTAATCTAGTACGTCAGCACATCAAACAGAAGCATCTATTCTATTACCGCAATCGGATCTAAGCGGAAAGCTCGTAAAGCGAGCAATTGCAGTACCAGCTCATCAAGCTAGTACTGCCTTTATTTTGTCTGTCAACTGTTTCTATGTGTATGTGTGTGAGTGAGTTCAGAACTAAAAGACACTAAGTTGTAAAACACAGCTGATGGATGGTTTCAAGGGACATTTTTGTGTGTGTGAATGTGAATGGGGGTCAAGGGGGTAAACACTTTGAGGTTAGACAATTTTGAGTGGGACGCTTTATTTATGGTTACACAACAGATGTTCAACACGACGAAATACACACACAAATGGTGGTTAGAGAGAAGCCACAGCGGAGAAACTCACTCTAGATTCGTTTTTTTTTCTGTGTGCGTGTAGTTGTGTCTCTCTAGTACCTCATCATTGTGTCTCGTGGAAATTTCTTTGTAAATTTTGTACTCGTTTTTTCGACCCCCAAAACATCACTCTCTAAATGTCCGCCACACGTAATCTAGAAGAGACGGTTAGTATCAAAGTTTGGACGCTTGAACACTTGAAGAGAGACGCACACGCAGGTACAGGAAGAAAGGGGACACTTCTAGCGCAGTACTAGATTAGTGGCAAGCGGAGCTTCTATAACATCGCTTGGTACAAAATGTAATCCCAACAAAAACAACAAACAAATTGACGCTACTTACAACACATTATCAATACTGCCGTTCTTGTGGCCGTTGGTTTGGCCGCTCATGATCGCGTCCTCGATGATCAGCTCCGTCGTTTCGGCGATCGTCGTCGCGCCGGGCGTCGACTTGCCGTTGGTGGTGGCACCGGGCGTGGTCGAGCTCGACTCGAGCGACGAGGGCTGCTGGCTGCCGGCCGACGAGCCGTTGTTGTCGTGGCCGTTGTTGTTGAACGCACCGAGCAGCAGGTTCTCCTTCTCCGTTACGGAGCGCTCGTAGTCGCCGTTGTTGTTGTTGTGGTTGCCGTTGCTGGTGGCGTTGCTGTTGGTGTTGTTGTTGTTCTCCAGCGAGAGCGACTGGACGGCTTGCTCGAGCGATTCCGCGCCGGAGGAGGGCGCCTGGTCCTGCTCTTGTGACTGCTGCTGCTGAGGCTGGTCTACGGATCCGAGCATCGATTCCGTCATCGACATGGTCGTGTCGGCCGTCACGGCCGGTGTGCTGGACATGACGATGTGGCTCTTGCTCATGGCGTTATCCTTCTCGTCGGATTGCTGCGGGGGGAGACGGGAGAACGTTAGCAATATAATATCAAACATTGAATTGATGCGGTTAAGGTGGCAAACACCGACATTAACTTCAGGGAGATCTTGGAATACCCAGGACCTCCCAACAAATCAAAAAAGTAGTCTACCATACTTAATGATGATATGCGCGTATGATTCGGGGTCAAAATCCACCAACCTTTTTGCTTTTCATGGCTGTAGACTCAAAGGTATTAACTCCAGGGAGTCCTGGATGCCCCAGGACTTCCCAATATAGCAACAAAGTGTCTATTATAGTCACTGAAGCTTTGCGAATATGATCCGGGGTCGAGATCCGCCGAACTCTCGCTTGTTACGGCGATAGACTCAAAGGTCTTTACTCCTGGGAGTCCTTGGATGACCCAGGACAACCCAAAATATCAACAAGGTATTCTAACATACTCACTGAAGCTATGCGAGTCTGATTCAGGGTCAAAATCCAGCGACCTCCCGCTTGTTACGGTGGTAGACGTACAGATCTTAACTCCAGGGAGTACTTTGATGACTCAGGCCATCCCAAAATATCAAAAAAGTAATCTACCATACTCAATGAAGCTATGCGAGTCTGATTAAGGGTCAAATCTGGCGACCTCTCGCTTGTTACGGCTACAGACTCGAAGATCTTAACTCCAGGAAGTCCTTGGATGACCCAGGACAACTCTAAATATCAACAAAGTATTCTACCATACTCAATAAAGCTATGCGAGTCTGATTAAGGGACAAAATCCGGCGACCTCACTCTTTTTAGGGCGGTAGACCCAAAGGTCTTAACTCCAGAGAGTCCTTGGATGACACAGGACTTCCCAATATAGCAACAAAGAAGTCTACCATACTCACTGAAGCTATATGAGTTGGGTCCGGGGAGAAAATCCGACGACCTCTTGCAAGTAACGGCGGTAGACGTACAGATATTAACTCTAAAGAGTCCTTGGATAGCTCAGGCCATCCCAAAATATCAGCAAATTAATCTATCATACTCAATGAAGCTATGCGAGTATAATCCGGGGTCAAAATCCACCGACCTCTCACTTGTTACGGCGGTAGACGTAAATGTCTTAACTCTTAAAATATCAACAAAGTAGTCTACTATACTCACTGAAGCTATGTGAGTATGATCCGTGGAGAAAATCCGACGACCTCTTGCAAGTTACGGCGGTAAACCTTCAAATCTTAGGGATTCTACAGAGAACTCAAAAAAATCGGTACTCACCTTCGTCGGCGTGTTCGTCGCACTGCCACCCTTTGCCCGGGTGCGCGACATGATTGCCTCCACCCGCTTCCGTCGCTCCTCGCGCTCCTTCTCCTCCTTCTTAAGTCGTTCGGCCATCTCGATGCGCTGACGTTCCGCTTCCTCGCGGGCCTTTCGCTCCGACTCTTCCCGCTCGATCTTCTGGCGGGCTTCCTCTTCACGGCGCAGTTTTTCCTCCTCTTCGCGCTTGGTCGCCTCCTCGATGGCCTGCTGCAGACGTTCCTCCTCCAGGCGGCGGGCTTCCTCGGCCAGCCGGATCGATTCCTCCTCGAGCTTGCGCAGCCGCTCCTCCTCCTCGTACTGACGCTGCGCTTCGGCTTCCTCTTCGGCGGCGATGCGCTGACGCTCCAGCTCGGCCTGACGTTCGGCTTCCTCGCGGGCCAGCCGACGACGCTCGGCCAGCGCAGCCTTGGCTTCCTCCTCGGTGGTGATGCGCTTCGCGATCATCGAAGCCGTCATCAGATCTCCGTTGGAGCCGTCCTGGGCGTCGAGCAGGTTGGTGACGGCAGCTGGCATTGGCGGCGCCACGGTACTATCCTTCATGTCATCTTTCTTCTCCTCGTGACTGTTGGCCACCTGGTCCGGTTCAACCAGCTGGGGTTGTTCCTTAACGGGTTCCGGCTCGGCAACGACCTCCGCTTCCGTCTTGCTTTCGGTCACAATGATCTGCTGCTCCTGGACAACGCTCTCCACCGTTGTGACGGTCTCCGTCAGCTGTTCCTCTTGCTTCTGTTCCACGACCTCAGCCGGCTTCTCGTCGGTGCTCTTGGCACTGACCGAGGAGCCCTCCTTGGGCAGTGGTGTCGCCAGCTGTTCCTGGCTGGCTTGCTTCTTGCCCGTCTTGACCAGCGAATCGTGCAGCGTACGGTTGGCCTTTTCCGGTCCCGGTGACTGCAGCGGCGTGGACGACGCCTTCGGAGTGCCGCGAGCGCTTGCACTGTTGCTGCCGCCGCCAACGCGATGTGGCCGCTCGGCGCTCGAGTGCTTGCGGGCCGGAGTGTCCGGAGCGGCCGGCTTGGCCGGTGTGCTGGTGCCGCTCTGGGATCGCTTGCGCTCCAGGCTGGTCGAGCTGGTGTTACCCGTGGACGATTTCGGAAGTGGCGGTTTCTCTGTTTTTTGAGGGTGGGTTGGGGGAGGGATTAAAAGATCAGTTAGATTTGTTTGGAATGACCTAGGGATTATTCTGGGTCAATGCCAGCAGTTTGCTGGGTATGTTGAAGCGATTTAGGAGCGTTGGGTGGTACTAGATTGGAGCCAATATAATGAATATGGCGAGGTTTTATGGCAGCAAATGCAAAACGGGTCATCGAAACCACTTATTGAACCGAACACATGAATGCAGATGATCAAATGTGACGACTTAGCCCTTAATCTAGTACTGCACCACGATCACTTCAGCAAACCCAGACCTGCCGCAACGCCCGGAATCGCGCTGAAATGGTAGAAACTTAGGTGACGGTGTTAGTAAGTGATACGATCGAACCGTTTAGCTTACACCAATTGCCTTAGGCACAAATCTGGTACTACATCATTTCACACATCATGGTGTGAGAGTACCCAAGTTACAAACAAAAAAAACATATTTATAGGTGGGATACGGTACAGTTGAACCCATAAAAATCAAGAATTTCAAAGAACAACAGAAAAAACGTAAAAGCTACATAGAAATGAAAGTAAAACAACAAATAAAAATAAACTTTACATCGAAAGGTAGCGGGCTTTTGGACGAGCATTCCAGATGCCGTTCGAAAGTTGTTTTTGTACAAAAGATAAAATTCAGTTTACAGGTGTTTACAGGTTTCAGTACAGGGAGAGATGTAGCGTTCCTCGGTGGTCGGATACGTGCTTCTTGTTCTAGTACCTCATTTTTTTCAAGTGTAAGCTTACAGTCTACATCGGGGAGAGTTCAACGGGGGAAATCAACGAGGGATGCAAGGAACCAGGGAAAAGGGGGAGGTGGGGGTCACATTCGGAAACTCTTTTTCATTCTTAGAATCAACGTCGATGGTGAGACTTCATGATGCTTGCGAATGATAGTGTGAGTGAGTGTGTGTGTGTGAGTGAGAGGGAGAGTAGTGATGGGTGTAGATAATGGTGAAGTACTAGAATAGCAAACCTTCTTTCGCGAGGCCCGACACTCCGGTGACGGCGATCGAGATGGGGCGGGGCTTGCGCTGGCTTCCGGCGGACGCCGGCAGGGACCGCCGGTAGACGACGCCGGACGCGGTCGTCGAGCTGGACATGGCACTGCCCGGCCGGGACGTGTTCAGACTGTTCGGGGTGATTTCGCCGGAACGCAAACCTGTACACAACGCAAACACAGGGCAGCGAACAGAGATCGCAGCAGCAGTTGCGAAGGAAAAATACAGAGACGATAATGGTAATGGTGTAAAACGTAATGGGGGTTGTTTTTTTTTTTGTTTTTGGATGGGTAGAAATAGTTATGAATGATGAGTTGAGGTATGGTGATGAATTTGTTGGGGTTGGAGTGCGGGATGGTTTTTTGGGAAGACTGGTGGAAACGCATACTGCGATTGGGAAGACTGGTGGGATTCGAGAGCAAAGGTTGGGTAGGAACTACGGAAGGATACTGGATTTGATCAGCTGAAGGGAAGTTGGATATATTTCTTATAACTAATAATATTATGAATATGGATAAAACAAAATCAAACAAAGCGATAGTAGAATCGATATGATACGAGTTGAAGCGCATTCCCATTGTTTGCAGCGAGTAGTACTAGATTAGAACATTCCACTACGGTCATCTCTATTTACATCGAGGTAGTATTAAGGGCCAAGCTAGCGAAGCTTCCGATTTGGAGAATCCCACCCGCTCGAAGAAGCGCGAACCATTACGGTGAATCCAAACCTTCACCATTACGTGATATTGTCATTGTGTTGCGTTGATATCTACCAAAATCTACTGAAAAGGGTACCATCACCAATACATAGAAAGTTCATGCGACTACGAATACTTAAAAGCTAGATTGTACCATTACCCTACAAAAATAAAAACGATAACCCAATTTGACCCAAATCATGCAAAAAGTTTAAAGAAGATCAGAGTTAAAGCAACTCTCAGAATGTGAAAGAATAGTAAAAGTAAGAAAAAGTTCAGAAAGAAAATAAATAATTCAGTGATTTTTTGACTATTCCCGAGTCTAAACTGCTTATGAGCCTTTTTTTCTTGTGAGCAGCGATGCGCTCGAAGTAAGGATGTATTGGTGACTAGCCTTAACGTCAAATCTATCTATGAGGTTGTGTTTTTCTTATTTTTTTGACTTCTTCGAATTGACCACCGTAAAAAAATATTGTCGTCATTTTTTCTAAACTTCACCCAATAAGGATTCTTTGACAACGATAACGATAAAATTATCATCAACGCTATCGACCTTTTCTATACTTTTTATTCACTTTTGTTTTATCGATTTCTGCGAAACTCCTAGTAAAATTAACTAGTCAAAACGAACTTATTCAAACAAAAAACTCTTAGACGTAACAGTAATTAATAAAGTTATATTTTTGTTAATAAAAAAGATAAAAAGTATTTGCTCAAAAACTTAGTATTTTGAAAGGTTGTTAACGATAAAATTATCGAGGCTCGATAACGATAACGGTAACGAAAATCTTTCTAAAATCGACTTCATTCAACCTTACCATGTTAAATTTTCAATGCTTTCACTAAAAATATTTTTTTTAATGTAGTAAGTTTCAAAGTATAAATATTCAAAATTGTTCACAAAATACATTTTTTCCTGAATGTATTCAAGTTTTCATAATGTGCAAAATCAAATGAAACGATTTTTTTGTGATTTTTCACTTTATTAGAGTTTTATTTTAAATACTAAAACATTCATAAAATGCCGTATTTTTTCGAAAATACTCAAAATTTCAATATTGGCACTATGCTTTTCAAACGAAACGAATTTTTGTTGCATTTTCACATTATCAGGTTTAAAAAAAACTATTTTTTTACAAAATACCGTATTTTCGAAAGTACCGTAAACCGGGGTGACTTTGATAGGATTTCAATTTGTTTTTAGAATATTTTCCAACAGGTAAGGTTTTTCTCAAGATTATTATTTTTTAAACATGTACTGGAGTAGGCCACACAAAGTCCATGCACTATTTTGGAAAAAAAAGTTTTTTCAATAGTGTTTAGATAAATAGTTACGTTAAAAATTCTTGGTTTTAATTCCGGGGTGACTTTGATAGTCATAGTTTTTCTTTTTAAAATCATATTTAAGATGTTCAAACTTTATTTGTACGCTAAATGTACCATCACTAAAGTAGCTGATATAGTTTTTAAGCAAAAAAATCAATGTTTATATTTAGTTAACTAAGTGTATAAGCTTTTTAGCAAACTACATATAAATTTCAGGTAAAATTGTTAAAAAGTCGGAATTTCACTTAAAATTTGTTAAAACTAGTCCTGTTTATAAAATTATCGATTTATATTGCATTGTATACTAATTTTGAAGCACAAATCACAAGTTTTCACATTTTACATGGAATTTGTTCAACTGAATTTGCCTATAAATTTGGAGATTTTTTTAAATTGTGTTTCAAAAACACATATTATTTATTATTTACAAACTTATTTAACCTTCTCCTAGTGGAAAATTGTCCAAAGAATCCGAAAATGCATTTCGTTTTCCGATTAAAAATCATGTTCATTGAGAAAATCATGACACTTTGAGAAGTTTAAAATAATGACTTTCATCCACATTTTCTTAACTATAGTTAACTAACTTTATAAACTTTTCAAAAATTTATGAAAATTTCTTCATGAGGTACTTTGAACACTTCTCTACCACGGTCAGTATGTTTCTGAACCATTCCTTACGTATTTTAATTGTACTCTTCATTTTGCGGAAAAATCGCAAACCTATCAAAGTCACCCCGGCTATCAAAGTCACCCCGTTTTACGGTACTCTATGATGCACTGAAAACTATCACAAATTACGTTTTTATTTCGAAAATATCAAAATGTTCGTAATTTGCAACATGGGTTAGATACCGATTTATGCAATACATTTTCCCATTTTTAAACTTTTTCATAAAAAAACTCGATTTTGCACAAAATACCGTAATTTTTGGAATGTTTTTCATAATTTGCAACATGGGTATCAAACGAAGCACTATACTTTTTTTTGCAAACGCTGAAATTTTCAAAAAATACCGTGATTTTTTATAAAAAAACACTCAAATTTCCATAATTTGAAATATGGGTATCAAACGAATTCAACTTTTTGTAAAGCATACAAAAATAGTATGTAGCATGCAAAATTTCGCTTCGTTTGATACCCAGATGTTTTGTAAATCAAAATATTTTCGAAAAATACGGTATTTTTGAAAATGACAGTATTTTCCAAAAAAAAAACATTAGTAAAAACATTCAAAATTTCGCTTCCTTTAATACCCATATTGCAAATTTTGAAAATTTGAGTATTTTTGAAAAAAATACGATTTTTGTGAAAATTTTAGTATTAGAATAATAGGATTTTAGTATTTTCAAAAAAACTCTATAATTTTTAATTATTTGCAACATTTTTCAAAAATGCCAATAAATGAATGGACTCTATAAACATTAGATATGGCGGTATGAAAAACTCAAATTAAAACAAACACATTCATCGAAATATTTTCATACTTTGCTAAATGACTGTCAAACGACGCAAACATTGAATTAATTTGTGTGACATTAGAGTAATTTCATAATATGCAACTGAAATGAAAATGTTACAATATATTCAAAATTAATAATGTTCCGTAAAACACATGAATTTTCACAGAATACTGTAAATTATCATTATTTGCGGCTTGGGTGAAAAAATGTAAAAATTTTAATTTATTTTCAAATTGGATTATAATAATAAAATTTTCTTAACACTGTCTGTCAAAAAAATACTAATCTGGCGTAAAAAAGTGAATCTTTTGAAATATAGTAATTGGAATTTTTGTGTTTCAATTGCTTAAAAACGCAAATGTTTTAATTGATTTTCACAACATTGGAGACGGAATAAAATACAAACATTTTCACAAAAACCATGTTTTATATATTTTTAATTTTCATAACTGCATCACAAGTTTCAAACAACGCGATTTTTTTATTTATTCCACGACATTTGAGGTTTTGGTGTTTGATTCTAATATTTTCACAATGTATTTTTTTAAATACTTAAAACAGTAATATTTGATTTTTAAATGATTTTAGTTTTCACAACATTAAAGTTTTTGAAGTAAAATACTAAAATTTTCATAATTCATAACATGGTTAGAAAAAACAAAATTTTGATAATTTTCACATAAAGTCATTTTCTAATCACAATTTAAAATATTTGCAGTTTAGGTATCAAATACTAAAATCATCACAAAATGCTGGATTGACACAAAAGCATTTTTGAAAAATTCTGTTAATTTTTAAGACAACTATTTGGATTGTTAGAAAATTTTGAATCTTATTTTTTTAACTAAAAAAACTTAATTTTGCTAAAATCCATCTAAAATTTAAATTCGTTGATTTTCATGAGTTCTTACTCGTTTAATGTTATTACATTATTGAAAAATAAGACTAAGAGAGTTTTGTTTCAATAAGTACCTACGCTTCAATTATTTGTTTAAATATAAAGTTAAAAATTAAAAAAAAAAACAGTGCAGTTATATATCACATAAATCACATAAATTATTCGAAAAAATCAATCTCATGCTGCACAAAAAAATAGAAATTCTTCAAGCATGAAAAATAACATTGCTTCAACAAAAACCTAATAAAGATACTTGCTTATCAATGATAGAGTACCAATCTAGTACTTCAAAATAATTAAAATTTCTCCAAAGTGCTTTGAATTTGTTCGTAGTGCTAAACTGTCACAGTAAAGGTTCTTCAGTCTAACTTCTCTAACTTAAGCTAACGTCTGAAACCTGTAAATCTAGTACTACACTGTTTCTTTTTCAAACAAAAGTACTCCCTGTGCAACCGTAATCAAACCCAATAACCCGTCCACCAAACCACACCGCTTGTGTCAGTTTTCGAGGTGAGTATTCCTAGAAGAGTTAGAGTGGGAGAGAAATCAAACAATAATCTACGAACAGCGCCGCCTACTACGCCGCACGCGCTAGAAGTACGTGTGTATTGGTGCTAGCCGTGTATGTGTTTTGTTCGCACTTTCGTAGTACTAGAATGCGCGGAACGCTGCGACCCGACCCGCCAGGTTTTGAAGAAGACAGTTCTAGCCTAAACGTTGTATGTGTGTGTGTTAGCCGGTTGACCACCTTACGAGAGACAGAGGGGTTACGAGGTTTCCAACGATTAATTACCAAAACGAAAAATTTAGATTACTGAGTGTGTGTTTTGTGATCTTAGGTTAAACCAAGAATTTCCCGAAGTTTTTCTTTTTTTGCTTTTGACGCAATCGCTCGCACCTGTTGCGGTCGTGGAAACCAGCGTGGAAGTCTGGTGGGAGCCGTTCAGCTGTTCCCGGACCTGCTGGCGGAGGCGCTCGGTTCTGGAGAGCCGCGTGGACGCGTGGTGCCGGCCGGCCGTGTTCAGCTGGGACATGCTCTTGGAGGTGTCCGCCCGTCCCATCGGCGAGTCCGAGTGGGACGACGGCGCGTTGAACGAGGACTTGCGGGCACCACGGCCGCCGACGGACGAGGACGACGAGTCGTGGAACCGGAATTTGCCACTGTGGTGGTGGCCGGCCGTCGCCAGCTGGGACATGCTGCGGGACATCCGCTTGCCGTCCGCCGTCGGGGACGACCGGGACGAGGACAGCGACAGCCGCGTCATGTTCTCCAGCTCCAGGGCCTGGCGGCGCTCGCGCTCCAGGATTGCACTGATGTGTTCGCCGTTACGGCGCCGCGGCTGGGCCAGCTGGTCCAAGCGTGTCATCGAGAAGGCTCGACCTGGGTGCCCAAGTTTTGTTTTTTTTTTTGCATTGCAGTGGCGCGCACGCGGTGGAAAGAGGGTAAAAACAAAATCACGATGCAAAAGAAAATTAAAAATCGAAAGAAATAAGGTGTGTACACTGTGGTGAGACATGCAGTTTGAGCAAAGGGGACGTTCTCAACTTAAGGAATACTTAAACTGTAGTACTAGAGTATAAAGGAAGACAAAGGGGACAGTTCGCGTCTAACGCCAGACGCGAACACACTCATGCAGTTTGCGCTAAAACGGCCACAAGCAGGTACAAGACACGCTCACAGTTTTGGCACAAAACAGTACACGAGACAACATTGACATAAAAACGATAAAAAACGATAGATAACTAAACTAACTGGGGACAACACAGTTCTGCTACACTACTACTGGATGAGTTGTTGAGGTGGTATTAGTGAAAAGGGGGGGAGAGGGGGACGTTTACTAATGTGAGTGATTTCTTTTTTTTTGTTAAAAGTCGGCATTTTTTTCGGGGAAACGAGGGCTTGTTAGATTTGTAAACAAAAAATGGAAAATAAAATGTGAAAACAAATAAAAGAATACTACCTGGTGTTCTGGGGGTGTGAGTGCCGAGAGATGATCTAGAGCTATCGCGAGGACTAGGAATGGTGGGCATAAGATCGGTTTTGCGACGATTCACGGTACGCTGGTAGCTCATGTCAGCCGAATCGTCTGCACACATCGAAATCGGAGTTTGGTTTCGTTTTGGTGGTATTGGTTTCATTTCGGCAAAGACAAGAGACCACAAAATCGACGACGCGCGAATGTTTGTGTGTGTGAGTGAGAGAATTTATTTTTTTGATTTGTTTTGTTTCGTTGGTTCGCAGGAAAAAGAGAAGAGAAAAAAGAAGAAAAATTTATTCGTTTTAAATTTTGCACTACAAATCAGGGAGGGGTTAACTCTTTGCTTTAGTGTGGCTTTTGAAAGGAAAAAAATCGTTTCAAAAAAAATTGCGGTAAAAATCGAGTCGAAATCCAAAAACAAACAACTGGCAACAAATGTGTAGTAGACGAAAACTCTGTTAGGGGCGAAAAACGGAACAAAAATCAATCTCAAGAAGCGAACAAATCCGAGCAGCAATAACATTCCTCAATGCGCGCAGCGGGAATTTGGACGGGGGGGAGGGGTCGTTTTGGGAGGTTCGGAGGGACACGTTTTTTTTTACATTGATGAGTTTGGACAAATGTTTGGGGGGCACAGACGAACGGCTAACGTCACTAACACTCATGCAGGCGGGCTTGAGACTGTTGGCAGGAACATGCACAAAATGTTTTTGTTTTGGGTTATTTTTTTCTACGGATTATGGCTTTAAGGTAATTTGTAGTACTAGAATATGAATCCAAAGACACTCACTTAAATTCAAATCGGTTGAACATGAAATTCCTAGTTGTTAACGAAACAGTAATTATTTTTTTCTATAATTATATTTTTACATAATTTTGTAGCCGGCCTAAGGATATTGAGTTTGTTGAGCACCCATTCATACAAAGGGAAATTTTAGTTACGTATTTTCAGAGTGAAATTGAGAAACTGATGGATTAACTTTACTTTCAAAAGCATTTGGATAATAAAAGCTAAAATTTACATCAAACATGTGTAGGTGTTGTTGCAAATAAATAAAAAAAATGTAAGTAAATTTGTGACACATTTTAATTCAAAGAATTTTGAAAAAAATGCCGTAACTTGTTGCAAATAAATAAAGAAATAAATTTTAGTAATTTTGTGACACATTTTTAAGCCAAAGACTTAAAAAAATGCCGTTAATTTCAACGTGTGATAATTACTAATCAAATTGGAAGCAGTAACTGTTGATTATATTTAACCATAATTTCGCAGCCGGCCCACGACTATTGAACTGGTTGGGTCAATTTCTCAACTAATCTATGTGGTATTTATTAATTGATATTTTAAAATATTTTAAAACGCTTTGTTAGATGCAAGCCAAGTTAAAAGCGCCATGTTGCATTTGAAAGAGGAGATCCAGCACTACAAACGCTGAAAAAATCTAAGAGGTTTACACTCAGTCTTTACACTCGAGATATCTTCATTTGAAAAAGTCCAATTTTCAAGGGAAAACCATATGGGACCACCCTAACAAAATCCGAAAATTGTGTTCCATGCAATTTTTACTTGCTGAATCTGGCTCTTCCCTCAGAATTGAGCCAAAGTGTCGAAAAATAGATTTTTGGTCATATTTTGGGTTTCCATGTAAAATTAACATTAAAACCCAAAATATGACCAAAAATCGATCAGTTGGCGTTTAAAATTTGGCTTGCGCCTTTTCGAGATATTTATGTTTTAAATTTGCATCTTTTTTACTTTAAAATTGCTGTGACTTTTGACTCTTAAGACCAAATCGACTTGTCAAATTATAAAAAGTCGTTTTTTAGAGCTCTGATTTTTGATGGTTTGCTCAGATGATATTTATAAATTTGGTCGTAGAAGGCGTAGAGAGCAATTCCAGCTCAAATCAGGAATTTTTTCTGATACTTTTGTACCCGACCCTCTCCGATTTCAATGAAACTTTGTAGACATGTTATCCTAGGCCTATAAAAGCCATTTTTGTGCATATGGAGCAAATAGTACTCGAGAATAACATTTGAGAAGGGCGTAAGGTATTTAAATATTTTTGTATTCTGTAATTTAAAATTACTGTATCTCGAAGCCGTTGCGTCGTATCAAAAGTGGTCAAAGACAAACTTGTAGGAAATTGGACGGGCTTTCTGAAAAAAATACACTGAAACAAAAATACACGCCACATCTATGAGATTTTTTGATTTTTAAGTCTAAAACTTAAATTTGAAGGTGATTTCACGATTTTTTTTCGTTCAAAATTTTTGAGGAAATAGCCTAAAATGTTACTAAAAGACTGACGAAAAATGCAGGATGGTATGTCTCTCCTAAAAAATTACAATAATCATTTACTAAAACTGTTTTTTTGAAAAGTGGTCTAAACGTCAAAATCAGGCGGGCTTGAGACTGTTGGCAGGAACATGCACAAAATGTTTTTGTTTTGGGTTATTTTTTTCTACGGATTATGGCTTTAAGGTAATTTGTAGTACTAGAATATGAATCCGAAAACACTCACTTAAATTCAAATCGGTTGAACATGAAATTCCTAGTTGTTAACGAAACAGTAATTATTTTTTTCTATAATTATATTTTTACATAATTTTGTAGCCGGCCTAAGGATATTGAGTTTGTTGAGCACCCATTCATACAAAGGGAAATTTTAGTTACGTATTTTCAGAGTGAAATTGAGAAACTGATGGATTAACTTTACTTTCAAAAGCATTTGGATAATAAAAGCTAAAATTTACATCAAACATGTGTAGGTGTTGTTGCAAATAAATAAAAAAAATGTAAGTAAATTTGTGACACATTTTTAATTCAAAGAATTTTGAAAAAAATGCCGTAACTTGTTGCAAATAAATAAAGAAATAAATTTTAGTAATTTTGTGACACATTTTTAAGTCAAAGACTTAAAAAAATGCCGTTAATTTCAACGTGTGATAATTACTAATCAAATTGGAAGCAGTAACTGTTGATTATATTTAACCATAATTTCGCAGCCGGCCCACGACTATTGAACTGGTTGGGTCAATTTCTCAACTAATCTATGTAGTATTTATTAATTGATATTTTAAAATATTTTAAAACGCTTTGTTAGATGCAAGCCAAGTTAAAAGCGCCAGGTTGCATTTGAAAGAGGAGATCCAGCACTACAAACGCTGAAAAAATCTAAGAGGTTTACACTCAGTCTTTACACTCGAGATATCTTCATTTGAAAAAGTCCAATTTTCAAGGGAAAACCATATGGGACCACCCTAACAAAATCCGAAAATTGTGTTCCATGCAATTTTTACTTGCTGAATCTGGCTCTTCCCTCAGAATTGAGCCAAAGTGTCGAAAAATAGATTTTTGGTCATATTTTGGGTTTCCATGTAAAATTAACATTGAAACCGAAAATATGACCAAAAATCGATCAGTTGGCGTTTAAAATTTGGCTTGCGCCTTTTCGAGATATTTATGTTTTAAATTTGCATCTTTTTTACTTTAAAATTGCTGTGACTTTTGACTCTTAAGACCAAATCGACTTGTCAAATTATAAAAAGTCGTTTTTTAGAGCTCTGATTTTTGATGGTTTGCTCAGATGATATTTATAAATTTGGTCGTAGAAGGCGTAGAGAGCAATTCCAGCTCAAATCAGGAATTTTTTCTGATACTTTTGTACCCGACCCTCTCCGATTTCAATGAAACTTTGTAGACATGTTATCCTAGGCCTATAAAAGCCATTTTTGTGCATATGGAGCAAATAGTACTCGAGAATAACATTTGAGAAGGGCGTAAGGTATTTAAATATTTTTGTATTCTGTAATTTAAAAATTACTGTATCTCGAAGCCGTTGCGTCGTATCAAAAAGTGGTCAAAGACAAACTTGTAGGAAATTGGACGGGCTTTCTGAAAAAATACACTGAAACAAAAATACACGCCACATCTATGAGATTTTTTGATTTTTAAGTCTAAAACTTAAATTTGAAGGTGATTTCACGATTTTTTTTCGTTCAAAATTTTTGAGGAAATAGCCTAAAATGTTACTAAAAGACTGACGAAAAATGCAGGATGGTATGTCTCTCCTAAAAAAATACAATAATCATTTACTAAAACTGTTTTTTTGAAAAGTGGTCTAAACGTCAAAATTTTTAAAAACCGGTAGTGGGAATCGATTCTCCAGATAATTTTACATAAAAGTCTCCGTATTGACCATTGTCCTATGTCCAATCCTTGGGAAGATACAGCGGTTTTAAAAATAAAAATGTTGAAAAAACGGGATTTTTGGTGGTTTTTGACAATTTCTACATGACAGACTTGGTTTTTCAGTCTCGTAAATATTTTTAACGGAAAGCTCGTCCAATTTCCCATAAGTTTGCATTTGACAGCATTTCAATTGGATGTAAGGGCTTACAGATCTCATAGATGTGGCGTGTATTTTTGTTTCGGTGTATTTTTTTTTTCAGAAAGCCCGTTCAATTTCCTACAAGTTTGTCTTTGACCACTTTTTGATACGATGCAACGGCTTCGAGATACAGTAATTTTTAAATTGCAAAATACTAAAATATTTAAATACCTTACGCCCTTCTCAAATGTTATTCTCGAGTACTATTGGATCCATATACACAAAAATGACTTATATAGGCCTAGGATAACATGTCTACAAAGTTTCATTGAAATCGGTGAGGGTCGGGTACAAAAGTATCAGAAAAAATCCTGATTTGAGCTGGAATTGCTCTAGATTAGAAGATAAAATTTTGGTGTCTTCGACAAAGTTGCTTGGATTGGCAGCAAGCCCAACAACTTTCTAGAAGACAAAAAAAAATCGAAAATAATTCCTGAAAAGTTAGATTTTCAAAATCACTCTTATCGTGAACCACACTAATTTTCAACCAAACCAAAAGCTCCAAACTTCATATTTTTCGTAAAATAAATTGTCCACTTAATTTTGAGATCTGGACCACTGTGCACTGTTTGGAGCTATCGTCACTTCAGCCAGATATTAAAAGTTAGATGAAAATATCATCTAGATCATGTAAAATCTTGATTGATTGATAATTGGCAAGACATCCTGACGATCTGGGAACACTGCCAAGTATTGAAAATGTGGTGAAAAACCAAATTCATTTTTTTTTTTGGAAAAAAAATCAAATTTTGTTTTAGGGGGTTTTGGGTTTTTTTTCTTTTTTTTTCCTAAAGAACATTTTTCATGTTTCCTTATTCATACATTTTTGAAGGCGCAAATTAAAATAAAATTTAACTAGTTCTATATTAACCCAAAACAATAAAAATATACTGAAAAATAAACTTCATGTTTCACTCAATTGAAAAAAGGCATGTTCAACCGTTTAATTAAAAATTTCAACCTCATTTCCAAGAAAAATCTGCTGCAATGTAGCACTGATTTCTAGCCTAATCTTGTCATCTGAACACTTAGCTCGTACGATAATTCTCAAAATATAGTCAAACCGAAAAAAAGAAGAATTAAAAAAGAAAATCATTCTCAAGCAGAACAGAAACAGCAAAAAGCGAGAGTAAAGGAAAGGAAAAAAAAGCAAGAAGAAAGTTGAAAGCAAAAAAAAAAGCAGTAAAATATTCAACGAGTAAAAGAGATAACAGAATTACACTTGATATATGAAAGAAGAGGAAAACAACTCGAAAAACACAACACAAGTAGCAAATATCGTAAACACAACAACTCGATATAACTCGGCGACAAAACCAGCATCATTCCACAGCTCGAACAAAGTAGAAAGAGAGAGACAGCTCTCAGTAAGAGAAGATGTGGTGGAACAGCGCAAAATTTACAAAATGTTTACAAAAAATGTTTTTTTTTTTCATGAGTAAAATTGTACAAAAAGACACAAACTCGAAGTAAAAAGTTGAGCGCGCAGAAAAACGTTAGTCGAAGAAAAAAACAAACGAAACGAACAAGGTGAAACAGGTCAAACAAAAACGATTAGAAGAAAAGAACAAAACGCATTTTTTCTGTTTGTTTGTTTTGGCTCCGCCCTCTGTCGTGTTTGACTGTGTCTGTTCATTAGTTGCAGTACTAGAACGCAGGCAGGTTCTGTTTACCCTTTCTGGCCGCGACGGCCGCCGCCGCTCGTTCCGCCCGGGACGGTGGCTCGTCAATGTTGATGCCGGCACCGGCCAGCGACAGGGTCAACTTCTTGGGGCACTCGGCGCCGGAGCTGGCCCAGTTGAAGACCTCGTACATCGAGCTGGACATGCGTCTCATGTCTTCACGGGTGATGATGGTGTAGGTGGTGCAAAAGTGTGTGCCGCACACAGTGTTGTAGTTGTGGTGGTGTTGGTTTGGATTTTTTTTTTCGATTTTTCGATTAATTATTTCGGTTTTAGCACAGGTTCAACGGAAACGGAAAACGAGGCCAAGGGGAGGGGAGAAGAGAAAAAGAATGAGAGAAAGCCAATCGATGAGATTTGTGGGGGCAATTTTGAGTGGACATTTTTTTTTTGTTTCACGAAAAACACATTCAATCAGTATCGGTTGAAGAGGGTAAAGAAGAAAAGAAAACATAAATTAATAAAAACTAAGGTTAAAAGGGGTAGAGAATGTACGGTTATTGACTGAGGGTTGATGTAATGACTAGTTTGGTTTTAGCGAACAAATGAGATTACTATAACGATCGAACTCATTCCGTAGAGAATGCAGAACTTCCTAAGGGCCTAACTAGAACTGGTTTCGGAAACTCAGAATTTCAGAACTAAATTTGAGCAATCTTGTCTAAAACTAGATCGGGACAGAGTAACCTAGCTATTCGAAAAAATACCTTTAAAAACTTAAATTTCAGGAGAGTGTAATAAACTAAGAAATACCTAACATAAAACGCTTCAAAAAATAAATCAACAACTAAAGCTAGGATATTTGGTCGCACAACACAAAAGGGGAAAAAACTGCAGCAATACACTCTAAATCAAGAGTATACACACGGAACGCTTTTCTTTCTCTTGAAGAGAAAAACTAAAGACGAATCCTAGAATAAACCAGCTGAAATCGAAGGGTGCGCGCGCTAGCCGAGGGGCAGCCAAAGTAAGGAACCTACCGTCGGTCGATCTGTCCAGGCCGCTGGCGGAGGTAGCACGCTTTTTCGAGCTTCCGTCGGTCAGTTCCCGCTCGGAACTGCGGCGCGTCAGCGGTGCCCCCGTGTACGCCACGTTCGTGATGGAGGTGGCCCTGAAAAGAGAGTTAAAAAGCTGTATTACTTTATTTCCCAAGCAACAATTTAGGTATTATCCTAATTGTTACAACCTCTGTTAAACTTATCAGACAAAACCAACATTGAAACCACTTAGCCGAAACAACCTCCCCAGAACCCCGATAAACCCCTCTTTAAACCCAAAAGGACCTCCGCAAAATGTTTTTACGACCAATTTATAGAACCTTCAAAGGAATTGAAAGCTTTACAATTGAATATCAACAACCTCCTCAAAGCCTTAACAAAACCTTTGTTAAAACCTAGTCAGGAGTTACGAAAAAAAATGACATTTCATACGTCTTCAAACGTCTTATGCCAAACAGGTTTTATTGTAGCAAAAAATGAGTCTTAACGTCTTGCCCAATGATAAAATGGAGATGGTTTCCAAAAACGGCGATGATGAAATAAAAGATGTTGGAGGTAGTTATATAAATTTAAGAGCTTATTTCTCGCAAGATTTAATCGAGTTTCGAAGTGCGGATAAGGCAACATTTTAAATCCTTTTAAAATATTTGCTTTTCCCCTAGATTTTTACATAATTTTTCACGATTTGCATTTTTTTTAACAAACAATTGCATGGAACAGTAGGGTGGAATCGAAATCAGCAACATATTTTTTGAATTCAGAGTGGGAGTTAGTCTGGGCATAAGTTTTTTTTGTTGTATTTTGATTTTTATAATTTTTAACCATAACCTTAAAGTTGAGAATAAGCTCTACAACTCTCCTGAAGAAAGTATGGTAATATTTTATTCGTAAGCAGTTCTCTCAGATTTCGGTCATTCGATTTTTTCTGTATTTTTTAATCCGCCTGAAACTTTTTTGATGAATTCTATATGCCCAAAGAAGACATTTTGCATCATTAGTTTGTCAATATAATTTATCATACAAATTTGGCAGCTGTTCATACAAAAATGATGTATGAAAATTAAAAAATCGGTATCTTTTGAAAGAATTTTTTGATCGATTTGGTGTCTTCGGCAAAGTTGTAGGTATGGATATAGACTACATTGAAAAAAAATGATACACGGTAAAACAAATTTTGGTGATTTTTTATTTAACTTTTTGTCACTACAACTTGATTTGCAAAAAACCACTATTTTTATATTTTTTTCATTTTTTATATGTTTTAGAGGACATCAAATGCCAACATTTCAGAAAATTCCAGGTTGTTCAAAAAATCTTTGACCGAGTTATGAATTTTTTAATCAATACTGATTTTTTTCAAAAAATCGAAATTTTGGTCGCAAAAATATTTTAACTTCATTTTTCGATGTAAAATCAAATTTGCAATCAAAAAGTACTTAAGTGAAATTTTGATAAAGTGCACCGTTTTCAAGTTAAGGCCATGTTTAGGTAACTTTTTTTTTAAAGTCGCAGTTTTTCATTTTTTAAAATTAGTGTACATGTTTGCCCACTTTTGAAAAAATATTTTTGACAGAGTTCAAAAATGCAAAATTTAGAGAATTTTCTCAGCTTTTCAAAAATATTTTTTCAAAAGTGGGCAAATATGTGCACTAATTTAAAAAAATGAAAAACTGCAATCGAAAAATGAAGTTGAAAAAATTTTGCGACCGATATTTCGATTTTTTGAAAAAATCAGCATTGATTATAAAATCATAACTCGGTCAAAGATTTTTTGCACAACCTGAAAATTTCTGAAAAGTTGGCATTTTATGTCCCCTAAAACATATCAAAAAATAAAAAAAATAAAAATAGTGTTTTTTTGCAAATCAAGTTTCAGTGACAAAAAGTTAAATCAACAATCACAAAAAAATTGTTTACATTGTATCATTTTTTTCCAGTGTAGTCCATATCCATACCTACAACTTTACCCAAGACATCAAATCGATCAAAAAATTCCTTCAAAAGATACAGAATTTTGAATTTTCATAAATCGTTTTTAAATGGACAGCTGCCAAATTTGTATGGAAAATTATATAGACAAACAAATGATGGCTTATTTGGGCATACCAAAGTCACTAAAAAAGTTTCAGTCGAATTAAAAAATACAAAAATTAAAATTCTAAAAAAAGACCGATTTCGTAGAGAATTGCTCTCCTGTCAGAAGATACGGCTTTGTAAGCATGAATAGTACATAAGAATCTGGGGAAAATTACACGGTCGAGGTGTAATTTTCATCCTTTTCTTTGTAGTTTCAATTTAACACATCAATTCAGGAATAAATTCAAACAAAACAGCGATAAATCAACACTGCATTGTATGTTTGCAACTGTGCTCTTTTCAAAAGGCAAAAATCCTTTTCGATGCAAAATTGTATAATCTATCTAAAATTGTTTTGCTAAGCTTAATTCGAATAAAAAGGAATATTCATACTAAGATTTCGCACTTCAGGCTTTAGAAAGTTTCTTAAGGAGTTACGTACATGTAAATCAGCAAAAATGTCAGAGGTTGTTTTGAGCAGTCATTTAAATTTTTTAAAATCTGTTTTCAGGGTTTTAAAATATTCATTTTCATTTATTAAAAAAACAAAAAATTTAAGACATTTGGTTGTACTATTGCCGAGATAAAGCTATTTGAAGTTAGCTGTTTCAAACACGGTTGCCACAATATCTCAACAATGCTCTGACCAGATCGGCTCCAAATTTTGTGAAGACTCGTTTAAATGGCCAATTTTTGAAAAGTTTATTTAAAAAAAGATAAAAATATGTTTATGATTTTCATATAAAAATCACTAGTTTTTGATTTTTGTTAATTTAAAGCAAAATTTCAAAATCAGGCCTCGTCATGCACACGGGATATGGCTTGGGAGTCTTGACCCCAAATTTCAGCCAATTTGGTCCATCCCATCTCGAGATATCGTAGCAACCGTAAATCAACCCATTCAGAGAAAAACGCTCACAAAGGCATGGCAAAATTTTGAGCGTAAATCGTCTCTTACTCAGTTTAACATTCCAACGAACAAGGCTCCAAAAAAGTTGGAACGGTAACTTCAACTCGATATTTCTCGGGCATAACTCAACCAATCAAGATGATTCTTCTTTCCAGTGATTTGTTAGGATGTCTAGATGATTCTAGAACTTTGCAGAACTTAATTTGATCAAATCTGTAATTTTTGCGATCAAAAACATCGTTCCAACTATTTTTTTTTTCGCGTGTAAAAAAAATCACCAGATATTCCGCGGAGGCAGTCGTTTTGAAAAAGGTGGAATGATGTTTGCGGTCGCAGAAGTTACATATTTGTTCAAATCAAGTTTTGCAAAATTTTAGGATCATCTAGACATTCTTACAAATCACTGTTACCGTTTCACCTTTTTTGGGAGACTTGGGCGTCCGTGTAAGTTGGACATGCGTTGGGCGTTCCAGTGTTAATCATGAAATATCTTCATGAAACTTTCAGAAGAGATTGAAAATCATCTTTCAAGTGGATTTAATAAATTTTATGAAATAAGAAATTTTGTGTTTTTCATATAAAAATTACCAGTTTTTGATTTTTGGGTTTAAAAAAAGCAAAATTTCAAAATCGGGCTACGTCATGCACTTGGGAGTCTTGACCGCAAATTTGGAGAAAAACGCGCTCGTCAGAAAACAAAAATTAAGGATGGTCATGGTCATGGTATGGAAACCTGTGTGACCGTAATAGTTGCATGCAGTATTTGTCCACACGATACACGATAAATCATTCAATTTCACGATGGAAGCGATAAAAAGGTTTATTTATAACTTCTGAACGATGGAATGTAAACAATATCTTGTACGACCTGTGTTGTTTGGCGGTATTTAATATTGAAATTTAAAATTATTTTTTGTCCATGCATTTACATCACTAATTCCAAAAGAAAGTTCATCAACGTTCCGACAAAACTCACCTCCGGTGCGCCCAGAACGAGCTGCACATGCCGCTGTCGCTGGTTTCGATCATGCGCGGCGTGCTCGACCCGAACGCGAACTGGATCGAGCTGCGCTCGTTGCGCCGCTTGGCGTCCATCCGCTGGTCCCGCTCCTGGTTCTTCTGCAGGATGTACTGGCGGCGTTCGTTTTCCGCTTCCTGTATCGCGCGGCGCCGCTCCTCGACCTGTGACCGCCGGTCGTTCTCCCGCCGCCGCAGGTCCTCCATCCGACGTCGGCGCTCCTCCTCTTTTTGCTCGCGGAACTTTTGCGCCGCCAGTGCTTGTGCCTTGAGTTCCTCTAGTTTGCGCTGCCGTTCCTCATTCTGGCGCTCCTTCGTTTGCTTTATTCGCTCCTCGCGTTCCCGCTGGAGCTCGTCTGCGTGTGCGTTGGAGAGGGGAGCAAATGGGACGGGAGAAAAAGTTCATTATCAAATTCAACCTCACTAGGGTTAGTTAATAGGGCATGATTAGTGAAAACAAAGTGATTAAATTCATTAGGAGGACCACTAATTGTTACTGCAAACGGTTATGCCAACCATAAAGTCCAACTCTGGTTAAAAATGTTAAATTGCTACAAATTTAGACCCTCCTAAATCTTAAACAATTCACCTGTTGAATTGCATCGGCTAACCTAACCTCAAAAAACCGGTAGCCGCCTCCATTACCTTGCGTCTTACGAAAAGGCCAGGTTGGTGTTAGAAGATGACAGAGGGTCGTAACGACACCGGCGGGTTCACACCTTAACCTACACAAGTCTTCTTTTATTTGGACTTCCGCACTGTGCCGAGCTGCGAAGAGCCCCACCCGCGAGGGTGTAAAGTTGATGGTTAATTCATTAGCAGAACCGATTCCCATGCCAAATTGAGTTGCTCGAGCTGAGGTTGACACAGTAAACAAATCTTGAAAATCCTCCACATTTTCTTAATCTAAAAAGATTCTAGATTTTTTTTCCATAATTTTGCTTCTCAAAAGATTTCTGTCTTTGTTTACAATACAATCTCTATTGAGAAAAAGTAAAAAAATCCATAAAGAGGATTTAATCCACCCCCGCCGACCGGGGGCCAGGCCGTCACTTGCCGATCATAAATTAATAAAATTTTCTCGACCAGGCAATTCTTTGCCGGGAGGGAGGATGGAGCTTTGCACAATTGTGCTGCGCGGCGAATTATTTATGACTCAGTCGTGGAGAGAGGAATAATTGTGCTCCAGTAGATTTGGGTAAGCAATTTGAAAAAAAAAATGATTAGTTGAAAATACTATAAAGAATAATAAACGAATCTTTTCCAAACAAACAGAGACTATAGAGTGCATTTTGAAATTCCAGCTTTTTAGTGTTAAAACATCATAGAGGAAATATGCCCATTTTAGTCACTCTAAGCCGTTCGACCAATTCTCATCACTTTTGCCGTTTTCCGCTATTAAATCAATATTTCAGATGTATCAACAATGGAGAGTTGCTTGCTCACTTTTGTTTGAGCTATTCATTACTTTGGAACAGTCAAAAACACTTTATTAAAGCTGTAATTCATGATCAAAGTGCTGATAGGCCGATAATAGAAATAGGCTGAGAAAGGGTATAGTTCCCCTAATTCAGGTTGGGTCAGCTTAAATTCAGATTTAGATAAAGCTAGTTTTGTTTGTTGAGTAAAAGTAATTTTTTTTTTCAAGAAAAAGAATTAAGACAAAGATTTAACATTTATACACGTAGATGAACATGAAAATAGTGACAGAACATTCTGAGTTCAAGGAGCAGAATAAACAAGAAGTTCCCACGAATCACATGCAATTTGATTTTATCCAAAAGTGATTGGTGATTTTTTTTTTATTAATTTCCGGCTTTTTATTGACATTGTCAATAAAAATAAATATTCAAACAAAACTTCTAACAAAATTTAAAGGAAAATTCCGTAACCATGTTGGAAATGGAAATTTATTGAATTTATTTTGTCATTTTCCTATCATATTTTCAAAAAGTAATGTACTCAATTTTGAACGAAAAACTATTGAATTTTATTATCCGATCGATGAAAATTATTTTTCATAAAAAATTGTTAACGGGGATTTAAACTTTAGAAAATATGTCTCCCAAAACAATAAACTAAGTTTATAAAACTAGATAAATTTAGTTTATAAGACCTAAAATATTATCTCCAACGAAAAACCATGTAGTACTAAACTCAAATATTTAAACAATGTGACAAAATAAGGCAGAGCAATAATTTAACGCTGTATTAAAAACGGGCTATTTTTTCAAATAAGGTTTTCAACAGCTTTTTCACTGTATCAAAAATCTCAAAAACGATTCAAACCTTTCAAATGATTATTTTTCGGTTGATTTTTTCTGCATTTTTATTGAAGTAGAAATTGGTAATTTCATGTTTTCAACAACAAATTGAATCTTAAAATGTCGTTAGAATTAGAATAATCCGACCTGTTAAATGTAGTATTTGCATCAATAAATCGAATTACAATTTTCTGCAAAGTTTATTCAAAAAGTTTCCATATTAAATTGATAAAAATATTTATGTATTCAAACTGAAATTTGATACACTGTTTTTTTTTTTCTTAATTTCCTCACTGAAAAAATAACTGACACATTCCGGCGTTGCAACGTCACGAAATTGTTCACTTTTTTCGAAATATGTCTCGTTTTCGGATTGGAAATTGAATTTTCTACAAAAAAAAGTGACCATGGAAAACTAATTTTAAGTCCAACTAATCATTTGCCACATTGGATACTCCGTGACGTCGGCAACGGAGTGAGAAATAGCGAAATTTGACCCTTTTTGGTTCCACACAAATTAATAAGTCATGTTTTACTTTTTATAAACATTTCTAATGGTTAATCCAGCTGCGATTGATGATAGGCCCATAAAACAACAAAAAAATAATTAAAATGTCGTTTTTGTCAACTGTGTTTAATTCTCAGTTGATTTTGAAAATATTGTTTTTTTTTGTCGACTTTATTCAATTATTCAATATTCAAACCAGAAACTGAACAAAAATATTCAGAAAAATCATGTATCCCTTGTAGAACTTTTTTTTCAAAAAAAAAAACTGTTTTTTGTTTGTTGAGAGCTCAAGTACATTTATCATGTTTTTTGAAAACTATATTTTTGCTCCTAATTGTTGGTGAAGTATGTTTGAAGATAGTAGCGACATGGCCATTGGACAACATTTGTTATGAACTGGTTTAAGCTCGAATTATCAGTTATAAAGGTGCCCAAAGCTTTTAAATGTAATGATAACTTCAAAAAACTTTTCTGTTTTTACCATTGTTAGTTGAGATAGTTGCCTTAACCCTTTCAGGCCTGACGGGTCATGTATGACCCAAGAATCAAAATATCCAAAATTCAGGTCTGAAAGGGTTTATAAAGAATGAAACTTGTGAAAAAGGTTCTATACAAGTTGCTTTGCTTTGCTATTAAGTTTCCATTATAAAATTTTAATAATTCTTAGATATTTTGGAAACAACTTAATCGATTTTTCAAACAATATTTCAAACAAATCAAAACTCTTGGTACGGTATGTCCACGCATCCTTCCGCCCCTGTAGATTCTGTGGAAATGTGTTCTGTTTACAGAATCATCTCCGCGGTTAATACAATGCAGTAGACCGCTTTAACGAGTGTAATACAGCTCGAGGATGCTTGAATGTACTATAATCAATAATATGGGCCAAATATCTTCAGATTTGAACAAGTTTTTTTTAAACGCATATCATTATAAATAATATATTTGTTCTTTATAAGTCTTTTTAGAATTCCCACTGCATAAACTAAATGATAATTCACAACAATTACATATCATTTTAGGATAGCAGACAGTTATTTTTCTTACTTTAAATTTTGTGGGGAAGTGTTAGTTGAAGGGAATATTGCTGAGTTGGAGTTGATTTTATATTTATTAGACAAGTCCAGGAATCTGTGTTAAAATCGTCCATTTTCTCATAGCAGAACAATTCATTCAGCAATCAAAAAGGTGTTAATTTTCCAATCTATTCTAACAGGTACACACTCTGCCAAACACATCCACAAACACACATGCAGCTGTTGCCGGTGTATGTGTGTGTACCTTCGTTCCCATAACCATTAGTAGCAGTGGCGGGGGTAGCACTGTCCAGGTCCTCGCCCACGCAGGCGAACCAGTGCAGTGTATGATTTACAGAATGTGGACGTTGGTGCCTGTCTGTGAAGAAGTGTGGTGAGTTAGGCGATAAATGGTTTGGTAAATAGTTGGTGTAGTGCGAACGGAAATTTAGAAGAGAATCTCCCACAGCCTCCCGGATGATGAGTCTCCCAATGGTGACCTTAAGAAGAGTGATAGACGATGGTTTTTAAGAAAATCATAAAATTGGCACCAACCTTTATTGGCTGAAGATGGCCTTGTCTGTTTTTGTACGCTTGCATCCCTGTTTCCAGCTGAAAGTAGACGAAAAAAGAAAGATTTCTTAGTATGAAGATTCTTCAAACAGCGAAATGTGTAGGACTCATGATTGACTGACTTGTTGACGATGGGATAGAGTTGCCAGATTTAGCGATGATTCAATCCCACCGCTAATCACCATTTATCGCGCGCTTCAACCTCCCCCAGCCTACAAATGTGAACGTGCGAGTGCGACAACAAAAGCTTCCCAAAGAGTTGCTGCCTACCCACATGTTCTTATTCAGAATGACAGCGAAACGGGAAGACAGATGTGTGTGGAGAGTTTGAAGAATTTTTATCTGAGCGGTGCTCGATCAATAAAAGCTGAACAAATAACGTTCCATTACCACCTCGCGAATCGTTGAGATGTATTTAAATTGTACTTGGATTGTATTGACGAAAATGTGTTCGAAAAGCTTTCGCAGTTTTTAGAAGATGAATTTAACCTTTTGAACTGAAAATATCAAAACAAACTTTTTGGTCACGTAACTTTTCTATTTGTCTGTTGTCAAAACTACTTATTTATCCCTATTATGATAAAATAGTTCCCACCCACACCATCTGGCAACACTGCCACTGGTCACTTTACCGTATCTTGCGTTTCTTGCTACAGCCCGCCACTGTGATTTACCACCCGCTGGAACTATTTTGACGCACCCACGCAGTTTACACCGCCGGATTCCGCAGGGGGTAGCGCAGCTTAATGGGGTGTGCCACCAAACGCCATCCAGTTATCTAACTTTAAGGCCATTCACAAATAATGTTACACGAATCTCCAGTATAAATTTTCTACATTTTACCTGAAATGTTACGAAGTAATTGAACGAACCCCAATTTCTAGAATTTACTACTGCCACAAAACCACCACACCCGGAGGCGCCAATTTGCAACCCACTCACCACACCGTGACTTTGGACTTTGGTGAGATCGCTGCCAATCTTGAGCTCAGGTACCCCCGCTCAAAGTGGACCACAGAGTGTGTGTGTGCAAATAGCCATCATAATCAAGTGCAATAAACATTACTGTCAATTTAACGAGCCTGCTGAGAGCTGCGCCGCGATGTCCCACTCCACAGGTCGTGATTTGAGCAAGCTTGGTGATCCATGATCAGTTTGATTTGGTCAGTCGTTTAGGGGGTCTCGGGATCAAGGACGACCAGTGCATTGGATTAGTTGATCATATTGCAAGGTGACTAGTATCAACCATTCTCAAAACTATTTAAATTTAGTTTTAATGTTTGTTATATTGGCAAAGTTTAAATGGACAGATCTTTACTGCATTTTTTTTAAAATATTTTAACAAATTATTTTAGAAGATCTTATAAAAAATATTTGGCAACACTGTTTTATGATATGTGTACCTGAGTAAAGTTTATTTGATACGCCGGGTATCTCAAATCGCAATGAAAATGACTTCTGTTCAAAATGGCATCGATTTTCGCAAAAACTACATTTTTCAACAAAAAAAAATCAAAAATCCGTTTCTATCATTGATAGCTCTCTTCAAAATGCTTTCAAGGAAAAACAGTTTGAAGCTTCAATATTTTTAACATTTTTAAATGTCATAAGAAATCCGAAAATTCTGTTTTTAAGGTCTCGGGACCTAAGAGCCTATGTTTGAAAATATTTCTATTGAGAAGATTCTATTTAAAAAAGATTCTTTTAAACATTCTAAATCAAACCGATACCGAGACACCGTCAGTTGAAGGATTTGGGCTTTTACATTTTTTATTTTACTAGGCACGTTTTCAATAATTTGCAGCCTAAAACGGTGATGAGATAGAAATTTTGTGTTAAAAGGACTTTTGTGTAAAATTAGACGCCCAATTTGATGGCTTACTCTAAATTCCGAAAAAAAAAGTATTTTTCTTTAAAAAATTTAAAAAATAGTTTTGAAATCGCTGCCATTTCCCGTTACGCAACTGTCAAAAATCGAGAGACATGTCATTTTATGGAAAAATTTAATGTATTTTTCGAATCTGAAGTAACCCAGAAGGGTCATTTTTTCATTTAGAACAAAATTTTTCATTTTGAAATTTCGTGTTTTTCTAACTTTGCAGAGTTGCATTTTAGAGTGTAACAATGTTGTACAAAGTTGTAGAGCAGACAAAAACAAAAATTTTGATATATAGAAATAAGGAGTTTGCATGTATTCTTCACGAGTTATCAGAATTTAACGAAAAAGTTATGATTTTGACCATTTTTGACCAGTTTGTCGAATTTTTAACCCCTTAAACTCAATCGTGTGCTTTAGAAAGTATTTTTTTCGGAAAGTTCAGCTAATTTTGAATGACCCCTTGGACGATTGTTGTGACTCGCGCATGGCGAGAATCAGATTTTTTTTTCAAAAAAAAAAAAAAAAATTGTGATTGGTGAGTGTATCCGGCTTGTTTTATATTGTATTTTCGAAAAATCATCACATACACGCAGTGCATAAGCCACAACAACCGTCCAAGGGGTCATTCTATTGCAAAATTAGCTGAACTTTCCGAAAAAAGAGTAACAAGAATGCGATTTCAAAACTATTTTTTAAATTTTTATGAAAAATACGTTTTTTTCGGAATTTACAGTACGCCATCAAATCGGGTCTAATTTTACACAAAAGTTCTTTTGACACCAAATTTCTATCTCTTCACGGTTGCGAGCTACAAATCGCCGAAAAACGTGTCTTAGTAAAAAACCAGAAAAATGAAAGGGATCGTACCGCCCCACCGTCACGAGATATCGAAAAAAGGACCTCGGATTCGTGATCAGGGACCAAAATTACCTCTTAGAGCAAAGTTTCACGTAAATCTAAGAGGGGTCGGGGCAACTTTTTCCGATTTCGTGTTAGTTGGTGGATATTTTTTTAACTTTAATTTTTGTATTTTTTAATTCGTCGAAACTTTTATGGTTCTTTCGGTATACCCAAAGAAGCCATTTTGCATCATTAGTTTGCCCAAATAATTTTCCATTGAAGGTATTTTTTGATCGATTTGGTGTCTTCGGCAAAGTTGTAGGTATGGATAAGCTACACTGAAAAAAATGATACACGGTAAAAAAAAATGATGATTTTTAATTTAACTTTTTGTCACTTAAACTTAATTTGCAAAAAACACTATTTTTTTGATATGTTTTAAGGGACATCAAATGCCAACTTTTCCGAAATGTCCAGGTTGCGCAAAAAATCGTGGAACGAGTTATGAATTTTTGAATCAATAGTGTTTTTTTTTTCTAAAAATCGAAATATTGATCGCCAAATTTTTTTAACTTCATTTTTCGATGTAACATCAATTTTGCAATCAAAAAGTACTGTAGTGAAATGTTGATAAAGTGCATCGTTTTCAAGTTATTTTTAGGTAACTTTTTTGAAAATTGTAGCAGTTCTTCATTTTTTTTGTTTAATTTTTGCCGTGTTTCATTTTTTTCAATGCAGTCCTTATCCATACCTACAATTTTGCCGAAGACACCAAATCGATCAAAAAATACCTTCAAAAGATACAGATCTTTGAATTTTCATACATCATTTTTGTGTGGACAGATGTCAAATTTATATGGAATATTATATGGACAATAGGGTATAATATCAAAATCGATTTTCCAGCACAGCATTTTTTCAGTCCCTTTTGGGGTCCTAAACAACTACTCAAATTTTAGGACCGATTGGTTTAGTCCTCACTGTGTGCAAAACGATTCAATTTTCCATATAAATTGGTATGGGGAAAACCATTGTTTTGGATTATGATATTTATCAAATCCACGTTTCATGCTATATCAAAACCGGACACATATTCAGATGCTCTGGAATATGCTCGGTGAAACTCTTTCAATGAAGATCGCTAATCCTTACCATCTCTGAACGACACGTGCCGATCCGCCGGCTTTCGGGACATCAGGTGCTGATCAGTCAGGCTGAGGTTCTCACGGGACAACGATTTGACTAGAATCCCGCGCAGCACCGCCAGCGCACTGCTCGAGATTTCGCTCGAGACGCCCAGATCGACTCCCATTTTTTGGCTTTAACTTTTACTATAAACTTTTTGAATAATTACTAAAAGATTCCACTTTGGCGCGTCGAAAGAAGATATCGTCGGATCATCAGTTGATCCGGTCCATCGTAATTGATCGCTGCTACTCGCCGTTGTTCAGCACGTTCAGCAGCTATTCCACCTGACTTTCGATTGACTAATTTCTAATTTGCATTTGCACAGCGCGTCACCACAACTACCACTACTGTGTAACACTGCTACTGCTGTCAACACGTTGACGTTGAACCCCTCTCTGTACTGAACAAGGTGCTAATTTATGCCACCTGAGCCATGACTTCTGTGTCGCGAGAGAGCTGTGCCAACTGCAAGCTGGCTCTAGCTTTCCATGGTAATTTTTCCTGTACACTCTAATCACCACGTAGATCTACGTTGAACTCTCACTTTGCACCGAGCGCGCGAAAAAAGTAAACAAAACTACCTTTGAACTCGCGCGAGATTCAATACGTGGTTGACGAGCTCGCCTGTACTGGGAAGTACGACAAAACAATATTATTTATTGCTGGCAATGATCACACCACTCCGTCATGACTAGACTCTCTACTCTTCTCACGTAGATCAGCACACTGTGTTACGCAAAACTCCCCAAGAGGTAACGATCTTCAAAACGATTCACTACTTTTCACAACGATCGAATCGAATCGGCCAACCTTGGATTACTTCCCACCCCAAAACCAGATCTCGACCAACTATTGGACTACCGCAACCTCAACTGCATCCAATCTCTTCGGAAGACGCTTTGGTAAGCCAACCCCGAACGCGATTCGAGAAGCCTGTCCAGTGTCACGCGTCAGCAACACCTGCGAAGCAAAACTTTTTCGGACAACCGGCCCCGCGACACTTCCAGAACTGACTAAACTCAACCTCCCGATTGATGACAACAAAACCAGCGTTACGTCACGTCACGTCTTGGTTCTTCTTAGGTAGAAGAGGTACGTACACTGGCGCTGCTGATAGAGAGAGGCTCTGACTCTCCGGTGTGCCTTGGTAGTTGAACTCGCACACACAGAGGTTTGGGAAGCTGTAGCGAAACGCAGGCAGTAGACACGGGCAGCGGGAGGAAAGAAGGAAGCGTGGGTATACGGGTTTCTTTGACTAAACGAGAGACTAAGGGGGCTGTAGAAGAGAAATGACTGTTTTGTTTAAGTCTGGTTGAAGATTGAAGGTATGGATTAAGGTGGCATACGACAAGTTGTCCTTTGTAAGCATTACTCATTTTGACAGTCTACACTTCTTTCTATACACAGGTTCCCTACAGAAGTCGGACACGCTGTCGAACACTGCTGCTGCAGTCGAAGTGATAGAATGGAACAAAAAGTGTGAAGTGATGGTGGACACCGGCTAGGGATGCCCCACCGAGTTGATAGGGTATATGTGTTACCAGTCACGAACTGATCAGGTGATCACCGGCGGAGAGTGCCTCAATCACACTCATGTGGGAATTAGTAAACAGATGGAGCTTAACTGTGGTTGAGACGGGTTTTGTGGATTCTTGAAGTTTTTCAAAGTGAGATTTTCAACGAGAGAGATGCAAATAAAATTGACCAAAAATTCTATGTTCACTCACGCTTTAGCATTTTTAACACAAGTAGAAAATCTATTCTTATGACTTAAAAGAGCATTTAAGATTTTTCTTAATGAAAAAGTCTTAACCAAATAGATCTGAAGCGTAGCAATTGAGTAAAATATTGTTCCTTAGGCAAAAATAAGTAGGTATCTGTGCTTCTTTAAGACAAATCAGTTATGGTTTAGGGGTCGCTTTTTATCGTTGAAGTTTATATGAGGAAAATCGCAAAATATATTTCTCGAAGGGTGCAAGTCGATCCTAGTTGATCCTGATTTTTAGTAATTATTTTAGTAAAAAGTTTTTTGTTGTATACTTCCTATATACGTCTTATATACTTTCAAGTATATGAGCGAATTTCTTTCCATCGCATTGCTAATATTTATCAGGATCAACTCAGATGTTCCTGCACCCTTCGACAAAGTTGTAGGAAATTAAATTTCCTACAATTCTGAAGCGATGTTTTTCCCCATACATTTTTGAGATTTTTCCCATATAAACTTCAACAATGAAAGCGACCCCTTAACCTCAACCGATTTGGCTCAAAATTGGCACAGTTACTTATTACAGTCGACTCTCTGGCTGTCGATCTTCTCGATATCAATATTGCTCCATCTATCGATGAATTCTTCAGTCCCTTCAATCTGCATACTTCGATTGGCTTTATTCTTCGATATTTTCTCTTGCTTGAAGGATCTCTTCCTCGACGGTCCCTTGGATTCTGTTTGCTTTAAAATTCTCTTCCGGTTGTCAATATCGTCACTATCTCATGGCTTGCATAGACATTTTTCTTTGCGAAACGAAGCTTTGAAGGGTGTGTTTGACATTAGTTTGTTTTTGTTTGCTGGACGTTGCCATGATTCTCTTCCATAGCTGGGTACCAAGAAAAACATATTTTCAATCGAGTCTTCATTTTGCATCGTTCTGTAAACTGACGATTCTCTTCCTCGACGGTCCCTTGGATATTGACAACCAGTGAGTCGACTGTATTTCCTAAAAAAACGATTCAGGGGGTATCTCTTCAGATTTAACAGAATTTTCAATTTTTCTTGTCACCCTAACGGGCTAGCGCATTATAATTTGCTGAATTGAATTATTATTACTTTTTTTTCATAATATCAGACTTTCAATGTTTTGAATTGTCTCTAACCGGCATCTATTTTAACTCATTTACATTTCCATTCCACTTAAAAAAAGTTTTATACATATCAAAACAAGACTCAACAGTCTTGTCAGGAGAAAATGATCAATATTATTCGAATTTTCCCAGTGAAAATAGTTTCAAAAGTTTCGTTAAAAAAATCAAGAAGCAAAAATATAACCTGTTACAAAATCAAGTTTCGAGGAATAGGACTCGAAAAAAAATCAGATTTGACCCTATTTTTAAGGGGAAACAAATAAAACGGCAACATTAATCAAAAATTGAACGATGTTTGCTAGAAAATTAACTTCAATTTGTGATAACTTCATGATTCCGAAGTAAGTAAATGTTGTAAGTCCAATATCCCGTCCCGGGAATTCCCGGGATTTCCTGGAAAAAAAAATTCCGGGAATTCCCGAAATATAAGCGGAAGTATCCATTTTCCCACCTTTTTTGCACGAACATTTTGAAATTATACAAAAAAAAAAAAATAACTAGAAGCTTGTCTGCAAATTTCATGTCAAGGTTTAATTTAAATAGTATGTAATACTGAAGCATTCACAACTAGGAATATTGTTTGCTTATATGTTGTGCAACAAAAATGGAATAAAAATTGCCTTTTTTATTTTTTACAACCAAATTTAACGAATTTTTTTGTTAAATTATTTGAAAATAAGATATTTACCTCTTCTGGCCAAGAAATTGAGATATGTTTAACATTTTTGTTTACCTTGACTAAATCGGATGAAAATTGAATTGATATAAATAAATCTTTTAAACAAGGTTGTGCGAGAAGAATTTTTTGAAAAGTATTTGAAAAATTAAAGTTTGAAGTTATAAATTTATGAAGCACTTGAGCAACAATGGAAAAGTCCAGGGTTAAATATGAAAAAAATATCGTTTAATTTTACCATGAAAATTATTTGAATCTTATTAATGTATTAGTCCATGTTACCATATAACTGAAAGCATGAAAAATCATTAAAAACAACTTCGTATCATATGAAATTTACCCAAAGAATGCAACCATATTTCAAAACTCGCTTTAAATATTTGATAACTTTGAATTGTGATTACATAAAACAGTGTTTCAAGGTAAAAAGCGCTAGAAATTGGATTTTTAATGCAAATTCGATGTTTATCTATTTATTCACAACTTAAAATTACTTGATCTGCAAAAAGTTAGGCCGTTGCAAATATTTTCCAAAGTTTATGTCAACTCTCCCTTCAAAGTCGGCCTAAATAATCAGGGGGCAAAAAAAAGTATTTTTTCGAAAAACTTCAAAATTTTAATGAAAATTGAAGTTTAATCAACCGAAAACCAGTTAAAATGCATTTTCCTGCGTTTAGAATCATATTTAGCATGTTTAAACTCCTTTAAAGACATTTTAAATTTTAATAAAAAAAAACGATGTCCCACCAGTCCCACGAAAAAAAAGTGAAAATTAGAGTTCAGGGGTAAAAAAAGGTAATGGTAAAGTAAGATGCCAAGATCTTTAGTAAAATGAATTTTAGTCAAGGTTAGTCATCGACAGGGTTGTCAAAATATCAAAATATCAGCTCTCAGCAACTACAACTATCCCGCCTGAATATTCATGCCTCAAATACAAGTTCTCTTCTCTCCTTATTGAAACTCTCAGCGCCGAACATAGCCGAACACGTTTTCGTGTTCACCCACTCGTGATTGACATTTTCCTTTTCTCTCTCATTCCCACTTCCACGATCATCCTACCGCACACAGCGGTCAACCACAAAAACCGCCACAAAACCAATTTCGCAAACGCAGTTTAATGGGACGTCATGCGTGGCCGGCTCCTAATCGCTATTCTCTCATTGCAGTTTTTGGAGAGATTGAGAGACTCAGCGGTGAGAGCGCATTGTCGAGGAAAAGGGTAGGAGTGATAGAGCGAGAGAATGACATCGCTGGGAATCACGAGACACAAGAAGAGATCTCACAATCTATAGTGGCGGCTGCTATACTCTCGGATGTTTTTGGTGCAGAGATAATCAATTGATAGCTTTTCTATCACTCATTTGCAACACTGGTCATCGACTTTCTTGTTTGAAAAATTAAATCAAAATTAATAAAGAAAAAAATTGGGGGAGAAAAATTACGGGAATCGCAGTGCAGGAGTAGCCGAAATGTCGCTAACAAAAATCCTCAACAAACAAATAAAGTCTGAAAAAGATAGGGCAGATTTTTCGGTAACTTAAGATTTTTTAGGTGAGTCGCCGACTAACCAATTCCCCAGATGGTTCAATCAAAACCCAACATAAGCATCCCCAAATCTCTTCACAGAACATCTCTTCTCTTACATTGATTGGTTTCCCATTGTCCCGCAAGTATACGTGCCCCCTCCCATCGATGAGACACCAACGCAAAAAGTGCACAAAAGAGAGTGTGTCACTCTCTTGTGTGCACTTTTGCGTCAAGGTCAGGTGAGCTTTCCCAACAAATCTCCCAGTGGAGAGAAATTCTACCTAAATATAGTCGTCACCACGTGATAACACCTCGCTTTCGTTGGAACTTCCTGTGAGAGATTTGCGAGAGATTCTTATCAGCCGACGGCACGACTTAACGGCGGTGTCTGATAAGCCGATCTACGATGAGCAAGGTCGGCACACGCTAAAAATGGGTTATGTTTACCTGCCCGTTTAAAACGGTGTGAATCACAACCTCACAAAACGTGTTGAATCATAATTGAGCCATGACGGCAACATGCCTCAACTAGGCTCGGCTATCCTTGACGGGCGCCACCACCGCCGTATGATGTGGAGATTGTAGAACGGTAATCATATGCTTTGGGGTGAAGCTGTTGACCACGCTCAACACTGCGATTTCGAGCGCGCTTAAGGGTCTACCGCATAAACACATTAGTGGCGGAGAAGAACCAGACGCACTTTTAAGGTTGCGGTTTGCGGCCTGACATCCAAATAATTCCAATTGAATCTCCGTTGCGACGAACTCGTGGAGAATCATTAATCTTCGTTGACCACCATCAATCTCGCGCTGAAACTGAAACTGTATCGCTCACTTAACAGCAGAGGAGAAAACATGACGAAAATCGGTCAGTAAGTCGAGATTACCAACCGATTTAATGCTTAATGGGAAAATGATGACATGTCTTGTATCGCTGTGATCATCTGGCTTGGATCAAACCGGACAGCATGTAAAACTTGTCCGACACTATCAACCATCTGAAGTTCTGCAACATTGTGGTAATTCAACACCCCCTGCTTCGCGAGTTGTCCACGGAAACAGGTTGCGCCGCCGCCAAAGATTACGTCACTTGGCAATTGTCGACTTGACGAATCGATTCGACACTCAATATCTGCGGAAATTCGATCCGATCTCTGGGTGTTCAAATCTGCGCGGACGGTTGATCGCGCTTGACCAGCGCGCGCGCGCGCTCAGGTGTCTTTGGAGGGGTTCTAATTATAGCTGTTCTATGGTGTTGAAAGGTGCAAAATTTTCCGCTTTCCAATTCAGCTGAATATGGGAGAAAGTGTTACTTTCGCGACATCCAGACTTGGAGAACGGGTGACGACATCGTCCGGTGTAAGCAAACACCAGTTTGAATGGGCAATTTTGTAACCGGTTGGAACGTGACTGGAATTGGCCGACTTGGAAGAACGCCTCGATCAAATTGTAAAAGGAAAGGAACAATTGGATACCTCTTGAATGGTCATTGATTTATGTTCGATATTGGTCAATTGGCATTAACGACAGTGATTAAACTTTCTTGATCGACCTACCTACAAATGAGGTGGTAATCTTTGGTAAAAGCTATTCATGAATAACCAACAAACGGTAAAACTAGTCCGTAACATGTAACTCTTACAATTTCATACAAATCAAGGACCAGGGATCGATGTCACCTGCTATAGCTGTAGATCCTCGAATTTCAAGGCAGATTGCAAGATCTACAATAACTACGAATCGATAGCCTATGGCAGGGGTGCTCAAAGTTTTTGGAGGCCGGGCCAAATTTGAAGCTCCAATGAGGTTGCGGGCCAAATTTACAAAAAAGGTTATTAAAAAAATTAAGTTACGTTATTTTGATTTAAAATATTTAATTATTCAGCAATTCCCCACGAAAACAGCATGGAAAAAAACAAAAGTGCTCGGATCGGGCTCCAAAATTTTCTGGGGGTTCCTTGGTCGAAATAATTAGACCCGTATTTTTTTGTTTGGTCATTAGGGTGACCTACGTCGTGTTAGGAGGGTCTGAAAAATGGTCATTTTCGTCGATTTACGCAAAAACCACTTTTTTCGAAAAATCATAACTCCTCGCCATTTTAACCGATTTCAATTGTCTTATACGCAAATGAAAGGTGATAAGTTGGCCTTTAAAATAAAAATAGTAAGAAGTTTTAAAAATCTAGCCTTACATATGAAAAGGGCGTATAAAACTTTAAAATGCCGTTTTGACGGTGTCTGGACCAAAGAGCCTATGTCTGGAAATATTTTTATCGGATTCCCCGGACATTTTTGCATAACATTCTTAAAAATGGGAGGAGTTCATTAACAAGATTCCGAGATATGATTTTTTGAAAATAAAATCCGTGTTTTTCGACGCGCCGCGCGCAAAAACTGGAGAATGGCGAAATTGGCAAAAAAATTACTTTTTTCACTAAAACTGCGATAACTTTAAAATTTCAGCGATAACCTATAAATGTTTGGGTACCAAAATTTTCGTAATTAAAAGACGCAACTTTTGGTACCCATTTATGTATAGGACATCGCTGAAATTTTGAAGTTATCGCAGTTTTAGTGAAAAAAGTTGATGTTTTGCCAATTTCGAATCCTGTTAATGAACTCCTCCCATATTTTAGTGTGTTATGTAAAAATGTCCGGGAAATCCGATTAAAATATTTCCAGACATAGGCTCTTTGGTCCAGACACCGTCAAAACGTTATTTTAAAGTTTCATACGTCCTTTGCATATGTTAGGCTAGATTTTTAAAACTTCTTACTACTTTAATTTTAAAGGCCAACTTATCACCTTTCATTTGCGTATAAGACAATTGAAATCGGTTAAAATGGCGAGGAGTTATGATTTTTCCAAAAAGTGGTTTTTGCGTAAATCGACGAAAATGGCCATTTTTCAGACCACCCTAACACGGCGTATGTCACCCTAATGGCCAAACAAAAAAATACGGGTCTAATTATTTCGGCCAGGAAACCCCCAGAAAAATTTTGAGCCCGATCCAAGCACTTTTGTTTTTTTCCATGCTGTTTTCGTGGGGAATTGCTGTATTGTTATATAAAAAAAATTCAATTCAAAATAATAGAAAAAACAAACTAACGGTTTTGTATCGGTATTGTTGATTTTATTGCTATAGGTATTTGAAGAAAAGTTTTTAGCTGAATGTACTTGTGTTTTCAAAAAAAAGTTTTGTTTTTATATTTCGAAAATGGTGACATAGCATGTTGAACAATTTATCTAAAGGCGTTATTTTATCTATAAGTTTAGTGTGGCTTATGAAAAATCGTTGAGAGTCAGAATTTCAACATTTCAATGAAAAAAATGTAAGCTTCCGTATGGTTAAACTGCAATCATTATTTTCAAAAAAAAAAAAAAAAGATTCGAAAAAAAAAACATTTAACAAAAATTCATTTATATATTTCAACGAAAATAAACTTAAATTTAAATTTTTTTTCATAAACCTAAACATGTTCAAATGATTCTAAATGCAAAGGAATGCATATTTAATTAATTTCAGCTGATTGCACCTAAATTTCATTTTTTTAAGTTTTAAAGTTTTTAGGAAATATATTTTTGCTCCTTGTTTCCGAGCCAATTTTTTAAAAATGGTAGAAGGGTGGGTTGATTTTCATCGACGAAAGCTTTGAAAAATATTTGCAACAAACTTGATCCTCAAATTTCCACAACTTGTCTGCCTGAATCAGTTGGTAGTCAATCAGATACGTTATCTAACCCAAGTAACATTTTTTTCCAGGAGTTCTACAAGAGCTCTTCAAGATAGCTACAGCATAGCAATTTGGACCGTGGTAGGATAAAACTCTCTTCAAGTACTCTTCCAAACTCCTGAAGGAGTTTTGAAGAGAATTTTATCCTACCGCGGTCCAAATTGCTATGCTGTAGCTATCTTGAAGAGCTCTTGTAGAACTCCTAGAAAAAAATGTTACTTGGGTAACTGTAATGAGTTCAAACTCCAAAGGAAGTGCTATGTTTGTTTCAGAGTCAGTTCATAAAAGGGTTATTATGACTTGCAAATTAATAAAGAAAACTTATATTTTGGCAAATATTACAAAATTCTACCTAAGTCAAACTTTAATTTTTTTAATGTTTCTAAAAATGTTTGATGAAAGTTTTGACGATATTTACTAGTTTCACTCACATTGAAACCTGTGACATTGTTTTAATTATAAAATATTATGAACAAATTTTTTGTATCCTAAAAAGGGGATCAAAATATTAATAAATCATAAGTTTTGTTTTATTAACAAAAAATAAAAAAGATTAGCATATAAAAGTTTTAAATAAACCTTAACTTTGAAAAAGTAAAAAATAACTTTACAAGTGGTCAACGGGCCATTTTACATGATCATTCAAAATGGGCCCGCGGGCCACAAAATATCACCTCGCGGGCCACGTTTGGCCCGCGGGCCATACTTTGGTCACCCCTGGCCTATGGTATACCTCTTCCAGAGTTAGGTCATGACTTCACGGAGTTTCAAAATCTCTTCAAAGAACTCATAATTACAACAAATCGCTTCATGACACAACAGCCAGGACGACTACCCCTCACAAATGCCAATCCGTCGATAATGCCACACTCCTCATGGACGCAATAAATCAACCCAGTGAACTACAGTAGAGTGTGTCTACCCAACAACAACCCCCCAAGGACACGACCAACCGCGCGTTTCTTTAGTCGGCCAAGTTGCCAAGTCCGTCCGCTGAAACCTGTACCGCCACCGCACACATTCCGATAAAGGCCGCGCCGCCGCTGCCATCATCTAGCAAGTTCTGCCCGGCCATGCAAATACTACGAGGCACATAGAAGTTTGCCCAACGCAATCAACCAAGTTCGCCTACGGTACCCTGAGCTAAACTTCATTCATACGAGCGCGACTCGACTACCAAAGATGGAAGCTTGACGCGCGCGTCGACGAACTCACCTAGCAGTGCCAACGAGCGTTCGAACAGATCGATTTCAAGACTTCTTTTTCTTCAGAAAAGAACTCGCCAAATTCCAAAATCGCACTCGTGTGACTAATTGTCAATCGTTGATCGTCGAACCTCGGCACACCTTCAGCGCGAGTCCTTCCCACATCACTGTGTTGTTGTTATCGCCAGCCAAATGTTTACCCACAGCTGAGCAGATATTGAAGAATTCGGAGCCATAAATGGAGAGACACACTGCACGATCGCGAGCCGCTCGTGACCTAAGGTAAACGCGGAACCACTTCTACCTTCTGATCATAATTGCGTCACATCGCGTCGGCAGCAGCGAAGGGAGGTCCCCGCAGCTAATTGTTATTGCTGTAATCTTTTGGAACACCTGTAACCGCGCAGCGCAAGTCTGCGCCGCCGTAGGCTTTTATCACCCGCTTTGAGCACAACTTACAAAGCTGGCCTGTAGATCTGCGCGAACATTAAGACATTAAGAGATTTACAACCAGAGTCCGACTGCCGCTACTAACTGTCCCCGATGATGCTTTGTGTTGTCTCGGAAAGAGTTATGATCAACACGGAGCCCGGGTTTCTGTAAGGGTTATCGACGGTAGTTTCACTTTTGCTTTTACAACGAAACGGGGCAAGATAAACGGTGCCACCGTGTAATCTGGATGGATTGCAGCAGCAGTAGCAGTAGGGCTGTGCGACACTTTGAGTGGTACACAGTGATTTGTACAGCTGAACGGTCGTAAAGTACAGTTAAATTCGTTCTGGGATATAAGCGTACAGGGCAGCAAGTATTGACATATGTTCACAGCTAAAGATCATCGTAACGGGCTAGTTGAACATCATTGGGAATCATAAGTCATGAAAAATTACAGTTTTGACCCAGAAGAAGATCCACCGGGATAGAAACGTCAGTAGGAGATACAAATTTGGTTATCAGAAATTTCTTGTAGTCCTAGTACTGAAGGTTTATGTTCGTTACAGTATTTCTTTTTTTATTGATCTTAAATTAAAAACAAAACCTTAAAATAAACTTTTTATGAAAAGCACCATCAAATTGACAACATAAACAACATTATCATGAAAAGCTAATGACAAACATTGTTAAACGAAAATTATCACCGATAATGTTATCTCCAACGATAACGACAAGGTAAGCGTTATCGCCGGGTATCGTTATCGAAAAACGATAATTTTCTCGACGATAACCGACGATAACTCAAGTCACTTCTTAAGATGAAAAAAAAAACTAAATTCGAACCGGTGACCTCTGGATTGTGAGTACAATGCGCGGTCCGATTGATCCACACGGGCGGGGCGAAACATTAATCTAATCCAGTGTTTCTCAACCTTTTGCGATCCATTCCCCCCTTGACTGATTTGCAAGAACTTCATTCCCCCCCTTATTTTTAATTTACTGGTATCAATGTACAAACATAATTTTTTTTAGGTTTGCAAAAAGATTACAGTTTTTATAACAAAACTATAGAAGGTATTTGAAAACGTTTTATTTTAATTTAAAAAAAATGAAAAGCCACTATTTTGCGCTTTTTTTCGTTTAAATTACAATAAAAAAAAAACAATTATAAAATATGTACAAATATTTAATAAAATTAATAATTATCTGCGGCAAAAGACAGATTACTCTAAAAAATGTGAAAAATTCAAACAAACTTAAATAATATTTGAAAAACTTTTTGTCAACTGCCAATTATTTAATAAAACATTCTTGTTAAAAAGTGTACAAAAATCTCACAGAAACCAGCAAATCTGTCACAAAAAAAATCTGCTTGAGTCCAAAAAAATACAAATACCTCAGAAATATTTAAAAAAAATCATTTTATTGTTTCAAGAAATATCAAAATTCACAGAAATTGAAACTTTAATAACTATTATTTGGGAAAAAACAAATGTTGTTATTACTTATCAAAGAAACTGGAAGTTGCAAAGAATGATTCAAATAATTCAAGTCATTGAATTTCTATTGAACCCTCATTCCCCCCCTAGAATGGCCAAATTCCCCCTCCCCCCCCCCCAGGGGGGAATTCCTCACCGGTTGAGAAACACTGATCTAATCCAATAAGATCTTCTCACAATTTGAAATCATCTACTAAAACATATTATTTTTTACCTAATAAAAAACTTTTTCAATAACAACGCCCAATTTTGAACGGATTTACACCAATTAATATTTTTGGTGTCATTTTTGTGAAAATATAAGTACAAAAAATGCAAAAATGGTAAAATTTATTAAAAATTTTGCGTTGATTGAAACACAAAACATTGGTAAATAATAAAAATTTTCAAGTTTTAAAATATGTTTTTTTTTAAACAAAAGTTTACACTAAAAAAATTTATAAAGTGGAAAACTATGCCGAAAATTGATTCGTTTGATACCCATAATGGAAGTAATGAAAATTTTAGTATTAAAAAAATGTAATTTACACTTGGAATTGTATCACAGAGAAAACCTTTTAAAAAATTTACGTCGTTTGATACCCATATTAAAAATTATTAAAAATTTGAACAATAATTGTTTAATTTATATCATTTTTTAATTAAAAAAAATGTTTTTTTTTGTGAAAATTAGAAAACTCCACCCTAAAAATTATAATATAGTAGACATCTACGAACAAATTTGTTTGTTTCAGAATTTAAAAAATATATATTTTGAGAAAATTTGAGTGTTTTACACTTCAAATTGTAAACCAACTCAAAAAACATTAAACATTTGGCATAATTTAATATTGCAAATTTGCAAAAATTTAAAGTGTTTTTCAAAAATTTGAAAGTGTCACACAAAAAATTGAGAGACAGTGTAAACAATACAAAATATTACTTCGTTTGATATTCATATCACAAAGAAAGTATCCTCGAAGAACATGTCTTTTCTTGACAAAATATCTGACCTCAGTTTACCAAGAAAACGTCTTAAAAGCATTAACCTTCTACTGCCCAAATTTTTTTTCGAAAATTTTTATTTTTCCTGTGTTCAGGAGTGTCATCTTGAGCAACTTTTGTTCGACGAAAAACTACACTTGTCTTGTTTGATGTTTCACTTCTTTCTATTTTAGTATTTTAATTTGCATTTATCTTGTTTAGTTTATGTTTATTTTTGGTAGTATTCGGCCTATTCTACCACCTCCTATCATTACGTTTTGCCTATCTATTTTTTCATGTTATTACAGTCACTTTTTAAATTTGTTACTTGATTTTCACACCATTAGCATTTAAATTGTAAAAAAAGTGCGTCGAGGCATAGTCTGGGACACTAAAAAATTACTGCATACTTCTTTTTTCTTAAAATAAAGGAAATGTTAGAAAAAAACACAGCCAAAGTTGACCCCTAAAATAACTACATTTTTTAAAACATTGGCAAAGTCAGATAAAACAAGTCAAACTTCCAACCCAGATATTTCTAAAAATTTAAGAGTTCTTCTTTCCAAAAATTGGATGAAATCGAAGTCGGGGTTGGGTTGTAGAGGGTTAAAGCCGCCAGGCCTATTGCTTTGCATTTACCGCAGAGACAGATTCCGTGAATGGATCACAACTCACAGAATCAACAGGAGAAGAAGGATGCGTGGACATACCGTACCAAATGCAATTGAAAAACATCATCGTCGTATTTTAAAGGTGACATTTAAAAATCAGAAATGTCTAATCTAATCTAACACAAACGCAGCACCCGAACGGAACACCCGAAAATGTAAAACAAAAATTAAAGCGGCCAGCCCTACTGCGTTGTGTTTACCGCAGAGAGGATTCTGAGAACGGATCACATTTCACAGAATCGACAGAGGAGGAAGGATGCGCGGACATACCGTACCAAACGCTCCGGGTGACATTTAAAAATCAGAAATGTAAATAAAAATAAAAATATTGTTAATGTTTTTGATTTATTATTGGTATTTTCCCTTGGAAAACTGAAACTAAAACGCTTAAATCATCCTAGGCTTATCCCCTTATATCAATCCGTACGCTGTACTGTTTTAAAACTACATTTTCATCTCGGTTGGGTGCTGCGTTTACTTGGGTGTCTATGATATTAATTTTGTTGACATCAAATAAATTGAATTATTAAATTAAGGAGATCTCAATACTCTAGAATATTCTAGAAGGATCTTTTAGTGTAGACTTGCAACGTAACAAACCAGCTCATATAGCGAAAAACTGAAATTGTTTGTCAAATATCGTGCTCAGCTCTGACTTTACAACCTCAAATCACGTCACATTCCTCTGTCATAACCGCTCGAAATTCCTCAATCTGAGCGTTATCCCTAGTCCAACGTGCTGTTGACATTCAAACTCCGCTCAGGACACACTTAAAAATAGACCAGTGAGAGAAAGAGAGGAACGAGAAAGAGAGAGTGTGATCCACAACGCTGAAGGTTTCGTACGGGACGCGTACGTGCCGGTACAATTGACAAATTGAGATTCCCTAACGCTCAATTACACATTCCACAATGTTTTACGGTCGTTATCTTATCGTGTGTTCACATACAGTTTACAGCTGACTACGTGAGAGGAAGTGAGAAGGAGAGAGAGAACGAGCCAAAACGAAGTAAAGCCCGAAGGGCTCCGAATGTCCGAACACTTCTTCGTTCACGTGCGTGACTCATAATGGTCTTTTCAAATTGTCACACTGGAACTTGTTCTACGAAATTGCTGCACGTACTTTTTTGAAAACAACCACACAAAAAACCGAAACCGAAACAAAAACAAAACACGAGCAACGCGTGATTCGACACCGACGACGACCTAGTCCGACCGCTGTTAGTTTGCGTACTGACTTAACCGCTCGTAATTAAAGACCGCGCGCGGCCGATCTTGGACTCCGCGACCTGGAGATTTACACACACCAACTAACGCTTTAGTATGCGCAACCTGCGTTCGTGTGTTGGTAGCAGCCTAGGCTCCAACGATCCCCAACTTTTTCCGTGCCCAGATGCTGATTTGCTGTTTGTTTTGTTTAGCGCCGGCTTAGAGTTGTCCGGTCGTTGTAGTTGTGAGGTAGCGACTAGTTAGTCTCCCGCTAAGCGGTGCAACTAAGCACTCGCTTCTCCCAACTTAGATCGGAATGTGGCCAAAAACGATGCTCACGAGAGTAGGAATACTATTTGGAGGTGCACTGCACACTCGTAATAAGAGTTGGTGTCAAGTGCGACGAGAAGAAGTTTGGGGCAACGAGTCATTTTTTTCAGATGCTGAGAGAGGACAATTTTCATAACTTTATGGATCGTATCGTAACAAAAGAAGCATTGTAACTACATTGTCGGTAGGTGCCTGTTGGTGGGGAACGTGAGTTGCAATTCAAATTTGTCGAGTACGTTGAGACACGATCTGGAAATAGAAGTTCTGGGGCGTGTGAGTTAACGTGCAGGACAGTTGAAGATGATCTTAGTATTTTTTTTCTGAGTCATTCAAATTAAGCTTAAAATTGTTGCTTAATAAGTCATTGCAGACCGAAAATTTTCAATATTTTCATAAATAAAAATAAACTATTGATATACTGAAAACAGTTAAAACTTTTCATCCTCTACTGCCCAAATTTTTTTCGAAAATTTTTATTTCATTTTGAGCAACTTTTGTTCTACAAAAATCTTTACTTTTCATGGTTTATGTTTTTCTTGTTTCGTTTCTAGTATTTTAATTTGCATTTATCTTGTTTAGTTTATGTTTGTTTTCGGCAGTATTTGGCCTATGCTACCTCCTCCCATCATTACATTTTGCCTATCTAATTTTTTCATGTTTTTACAGTCATTTTTTCTTTTGCTTGTTGTTCACATTGTCTGCTATAAAATGGCACCCTTATCATTTAAATTGTAAAAAAATGCGTAGATGCATAGTCTGGGACACTAGAAAAATTACTGCATACTGCTTTTTACTTAAAACATAGAAAATGTTAGTAAAAAACACAGCCAAAGTTGACCCCTAAAAAATGACATTTTTAAAAACATTGTCAAAGTCACATAAAACAAGTAAAACTTCCTAACCATAAATTTTCTAAAATTTTAAGAGTTTTTCTTCCCAATGCTTTTTAAGATAAAAAAAAATGGTCGAAAAATAAATTTATGGTGATTTTTTAAATCGTCTTAAGGCTGGTTCTGAGAAGAAAAGCTTCCGAAAATCTGTATGGATAAATGAGAGCGAGTGACCACCGGATTTCGACTGTAAAATTCACGATATTTCCTGATAATCTCCCGAGACTAGAAGAAATTTACCCGGAAAGTTTTTACATCAAATTTTGGTTTTGTGTATACTTGTTTAATGTTTTCATTTCACAGAATAGCCGGAAAATTTAAAAGTTGTAATTCGTTTTTGATCGACTTTCAATCCAAAATGATTTTTTTATAAATCATGGGATATTTCATCTTCGTGCCCTTAAATTTTTGAATCTCAAAATTATTATAACAACCCGTTTGTTTTAGGGAAGTTGAAAAAAAAAATCAGAAAAAACTTAGTTTGCAATAAATAAAAAAACTCGTGGTAATTCATGAAGAGAAATTCTTTTAAGATTCAGCAATTTTAGTGAATGTTTTTGTTGTACTTTTTAATTGGCTGGAATTTTGATAGTACTTTATTTTGGGCAAAAACCCCCTTTTTGAATCATAAGTTCATCCATATAATTTTGTATACAACTTTGGGAGTTGTCCATACTAAAGTGCTATACAAATGTTCAACAATCGTTAGTATAGAGGGGATGAATTTAAAAAAAAAATGTCTTAAAAAGGTTGCAGTTATTCGCATGAAAGAGGAATATTACAAAACAAACATTCTTTTATCTTTGCAATTTACTGAAAATTTCCTTTTTTACACAAGACAGCTACAAAAATGTTTTGGCTTCGCTGCAGTTTAATGAACAACTCGTATTTTTTCAAAAACGTCAAAAGTATTGTCAAACTTTGTTTTGCTTAATTTTCAAATGAGGATCAAATTCAAAACAACAAGATCCAATTTATTAGTTTCCAGTGCTTGTTTGCATAGAAAATGACTTTTTTTGTTTACCTAAAATTTAAATTTTATTGTCAAAAATAAAACATAAAAATTACACAAAATCAAACAAGTTTTCCTGAATCATTCATAAAGAATTATTAAAATAATATTCTTTTAAAAAAACATGTTTCATTCATTAAAGAGAAGTTTGGCAAATTACAACTTGAAATATTTTCTTAGATTTTCTGTCTTATTCCAGAGTTTTTTTTTCCCGTTTTTCCTGGTGAAATTGAAATTACGTTTTTTTTCAGTTTTTTCAGAGCTCACCACCCTGCTTTCTTCATTATCACAGTTAAGTGACTAGACAAACATAACAAAACGAGCCCTATCCTTATATTTAAAAATACAAAAAAATATTATAAAATGTGTTTTAAATAGTTCACAATCAATTGAACATGTTTTTTTTTCTAAATGAATGTACAAAGTTCAATCAAAATAAAAAAATATCAAATATAATCGTTTTTCGAAGTCTCAGAGAATAACTTTAGACTAACGGGGGCAAAACGAAAATTACGCGCAGGCGTTACGCTTTTTATTTGGTTGATTTCTTGAAAACAGCGATGCGTTACGTTTTACTAATTTGTCGATTTCTCTGGAACGACGCCACAATTTTGCAATGTTTTAAAAGTAACAGAGGCGACTCGTGCCCGAATGAAGTACCTGTTCAATGTTAAAACATTTTTTACAAGCTTTTTTTCTTTCCAATGGCTTTTATTTTTACGTTTTATTATTTTTATACTATTATAATTTTCTGTTTATGCAAAAAAATAATAAAAATTATGATTAAGACTTTTTTATCTCGTTAAAATGTATTTTTAAGACTTAATCATTAGCGTGGGGAATGAGGAAAAATAGAGCAATCGCTCTGCCATCCTTATCGAAATTCAAGGGAAGTTATTGAATATTATACTGAATTTTAAAAGTATTCATCAGGATGTTCAGAAAAAAACATATCCTTAACAAAAGAAAACTGTTTGTTGGGCTTTTTTAAGCTAACTTGGTTACTATTTAAAAATTAAATTGACATTTTACTTTATACTTTTTAGAACCAGGTCGTATCGCTTTTGATCCTTTGTCAAATTTTTAGAGAATCGAATTTACTCACTTTTATGTCCTCATGGTTTTGGAATTCAATTTCCGAATAAAAAGAAGGGCTTTTGATGTTAAAAACAAAACTATATTGACATGAATCCGAGATAATTAAAATATTTGTTTTTAGCATCAGTGAAAAAAATTTTTCAGAACAAATTCATGCTACAATATATGATAATAATATATACAACTAGAGTGAACCGGGACTACAGTCTCAATAAACACAGTCGTGTTTGGAGCATTTAATGGCATCAAATCTTAAACTTTTTAGGACTGCATCCGCTTTAAATAGAACCATCCGAAAAATAAAATAACGATCATGGTTGAATCTACTCAGTAGCACAGCACCTTTGATATTATGCAAAACAAGGTGCTTAAATCCCTTCCCTGATCTACTGTCATAATTCTTCTAATGTGTCCCGATTCTGGAAAAAGCACAGTACTTTTTTTTCAATTGTTTCAATTCAATTTATCAATCACACGATCTTAACTTAACATTACATCACTTTCCAGTAGAGCAAGAATCCACTTGTAACCAAGAAGATCGAAGAGGTTCAACGCGCGCAGTTGAACATTCCAGTTCTAAAACAAGCCATCACCAGTCTGCGCAAAACAGCTTGATGCCTAAAAGTGCGCCAAATATAGAGCAATAGGGACGTGGCGTTACATCGTGCTGCCACCTGGTTTTTTTAAGCGCAAGAGTGGAAAAGTGCTGAGTCATCGTCTAAAAATAGACGGCGTCCTATCTCGCCCAGCAAAATGAAGTCGATAAAGTAGTCGGTTTCGATGAGAAAAAGTGGAAAACGTGGTCTATAAATAGCGACGCCATCCCCCTATATCTGTCGTGCTCTCGCGCTCTCTCATTTATACATGCTCGCAACGTGCTGTCAACGCGCTGGCTTGTTTACTTTTTGCATGCAGCTCCCTGGAGAGCTGAGCGAGCTAAGTCGGCTGGGGGCTGGGGGTGGCATTTCGCTCTCTCCCAAAAATGCTGTCAGTTCACGCTCTCAGATTGAACCTGATTTACCAACACATCGATACTGCCGCTGCGTATGAATAGGAAGCTCTTTACATGTGTTGATTTTTTTCTGTATGGAGATTTTTTCCCCAACGTTCAAAGGGTCGGTGTTGAACGCGACGAGCATTTGCGCGTGGCCCGCTAGGCTGGCTCGCTTTGGTATTGGTGGGTTGTAAAGAGAGGTAACGAGTAAAGGGTGGCGGGCCAAAGCTTTTTCGGTGCATGCAGCGCTGCTGAACATAGGGCGTTGATTTTATTAACGTATATTCAAACAAAAAATGTAATTGTATGTTGCTGGTTTAAAAAGCACCACGGCACATAAATAAAAAAAATATCCACTTGAAATCGGCTACCTGTTCAATGAACAGGTTGAACAGGTGGACGAGTCGCCTCTGAAAAGTAATTTGTAGGTTTTGTTCGGATCTACAGAACGCTTTATGCGGCTTACAAAAAATCTTCGGTTTAAGAGAAATCGAAGAAATAAAAAGCGTAACGTCTCCGTGTAAAAAGTGGTTTCACTGTAGATTCAGAGAAACCTCTTTTTACGCGGTGGCGTTACGCTTTTTATTTCGTCGATTTCTCTGGAACGACGAAACATTTTTGCAATCTTTTAAAAGCAATTTGTAGGTTTTGTTCAGTTCTACAAAATACTTTTTGAAGCTTGCAAAAATATTGAGTAGTTTAAGAGCAATCGACGAAACAAAAAGCGTAACGCCACCACGTAAAACGAGGTTTCTCTGTATGTATAACAAACTCACGTACGCGTCGCCAACACCCAAATCAATCCACACACGCGTTCCTTTCGCTATCCGTAACGCATGGCCCCGCGCGTAAAACGCCTACAGTTAGACAACCGCACGATGTAGAAGGAAGCACGATCTCATTCAAAAACGTGTGTCTGCACAACTCCCATGTGTGTTGTGTACGTACAAAGCCGGCACTACTAAACACATAAACATGACGACAGTTTTGTTCAATTACACGTCCACGGCTCGTCAGCTGTCTCGTGTCGGTTGTCTGTGTCTGACAGGCCTTTTTAGGGTGAAGGCTTCAATAGTTGGATTGTTGTTAGGTGAGGTTAGGTTCCTTTAATCGATCAATAATCGCTCTCCAATGATTTGCTCAGCGCTAATGGATTTGCCATCCGAGAAATGGAACGGATTAAGTTTTATTTATGACCAACACGCGACCGTCCGTCCAGCAACCTGACCTCTTTTGTGGATTTTTGCGTTGTAGCTCGTTGACGAACTACCGGGTATTCACACGAATGAGAGAACCGTTTCTGATGAGATCACCTCCCTTCTCCAGAAAGAGGGTGAAATCGATAGCCACAAATGCGGACTACAAAAGAGTCGAGAGAAAATCGCAAACGCGCAATCAATCTCAATAAACTTTACGAAGAATTGCGCAAAAAAATTGGTTAAAAATGACCGAGCGCAAACAAAAAAAAAGCTGGCAAATTTGAACACAGTTACTTGTGGTGGCCGCATACACTTGACAAGCCCCGCAAAAGTCTCCCGAACGAGGAGTTGAATGAATGGGGTATCTCGGATGGATGCATCACACCTGAGGCGCCGCCGCAGTACAAACAACAACAAAAAAACTGCTCATGATGGTCTTCACAGCAGCGACGGCATGCGAAGCGAATAATTAATGAGGCACCATTCTTCCTCTTTGTCTTCGTTTTTCGCGCATTATCGCGATGTCTGTGTGTGCAAAAAAGTTCGATAATTGAACGCGAAAAAGCGGTTCGATCATCGCACCTATCGCGATGAAAGTGGACGAACACCGTTGTAGCGGTGGTAGCGAGGAGATTGGTACTGCAAATTGACAGCTGTCAAATAGTAACGCTAACGCTTCAAGCGAAGCGTTCGTTTTTGACATTTGCCAGTTATACGAATACAGTTCAGTATATCGTTGGAAATACTGCAATTGACTAAAAGAACTGTCACTTGGAAACGCTAACGCTTCAATCGAAGCGTTCGTATTGACATTACGCTACAACTGCGCTCGCCATGAAATTTTGAAGTGCTGCCAATAAAACGGAATTTCTCCATCACGACAAAAGTTGGCAAACTTTCAAATCCGCCAACCAATTCCGCAAAGGATGTACCCAATTTAAACCCAATTGGTTATCGTAGAAAACGAACTGCCCCTCAAAACCCCCGTCTTACATCATTTTCACACGACCCCCTCGCCTTGAGAGAGGTGCAAAAGTCATCAAAAATAAATATACGACCGCCGCCGGCGGTGAACTCATTAATCATCCGATGAAACGGATCACATCTGGATCGCCGGACTCACCGGAACAGCTACCAGCGTCAAAACAAACGAGAGCATACGCGGCTGTAGATTCGGAACCATTAGCCGGCGGTGACCGGCGGCGGTCTTTCAAATTTCAGAGCTCAGTGAAATGCCACTCTTTTGATTAATGAATTGGCGAACGCGGTGCTCCGTGCTGAGGAGGAGGAGGAGGTGAGGATGTGATATAATTGCCACCCAATCGACGTCAATGCGGACGATATGTCGATAATGATTTGCTGATTGCAGCGCGCTACGACGCGGTTATGTTAGCTGGTTAAGTTGCAATTTTTGGCAAGATTAAAAGGCTGGAACTTCCGGTTTTTAAGCCGTTTTGCAAACAACTGTTGTTTGGCAAACTGTTTAGAAAGGTCGACATGATTAAGTCACTGTAACGGCTCCTGTTTGAAACCAATTCGATCTTGGAATCCGATCTTCGTCAGGGAGAAAGTTTAACTTCGGATTCGAGAGATTCAGAAAATCAACAAAAAAAAGCCGCGAGTCTTCTAGAGATAGAGCTACAACATCTGTAAAAAAAACCTAGATATTGACTCCCGTTGAGCAGGTTGACACCCTGGTCAACATTCCTCAGCGTTCATGGGTGATCCATACGAGGTATTTTCACACAAAAAGGCACGACACCAATGTCAGCCGCGCAAATCGTCATTACATGTGTCAAATCGACGCCAATTATCGGTGTCAATTTTACGCCAATCATGTGTATTACCCAAAAAGATCGCGCGCGACTTGGAATGCCGTAATCGACCTTCTCCTCTTCGTCGATCATCACCAACTTTCGATTTCGTCTTCTGTTCGCGATATGACCCTGAGGGGTCTTTTGCTGGCCGGACTTACTGTTCACTCTAGGCAAAGAAGGTTGCGCAATTGCATAGCTTTAACCTTTAACCACGGTAGCCAGGGTCATGTAGATTGTCGGGATGTACGCCAGGAACCAGGCGACCATCCGCGCCGGTTGGCGCACCACCACCACGGCGTACACCAAGGTGTGAACAATCCGGGCGATTCCGACGAGCCGGAACAGAGTCACGGCCAGCGTTACGTCGGGCCCGGTCAGCAGGTACAGGAATCCGATCGCCACAAACAGCGGGATGTTCTCGACGTCGTTCTGATGGGCGCGGCGTACCCGCTCCACCTCCGGATCCGTGCGCACCTCCCTGGCGCCGGTCATGGCGGCGTCCTCCGGGTTGGCGAACACCTTCCGGCCGAAGCGCTTGCGCCCGGTCAGGTAGGACATCATGAGCATCTTGAACACGAGAACCGCGGACCAGAACACGTACGAGCGGAAGGCGCGCGGGTCGATGGCGTCGAAAAGGGTGGTCATGGTTTGGCTGTGGTTACACTTTGAACGTTCGGACGTAACTGGACGGAGTTGGTGGTCGCCAGCGGTGTCGATGCGTTGCCTTATCTGCATTATCAGATAAGATTTATTTTGGGAAGGTACCTCGTAATATCTACGAGTCTTATCGATTTCAAATTGCCTAGGTCACTGCTTGGTAGCCTAGATAATCTTTTGAATGACAAAAGGTCGAATAGACCAAAGGTCGAGTAGACCAAAGGTCGAGTAGACCCAAGGTCGAGTAGACCAAAGGTCGAGTAGACCCAAGGTCGAACAGATCAATGGTCGAATAGATCAAAGGTCGAGAAGAGCAAAGGTCGAGTAGACCAAAAGTCAAGTAGACTAAAGGTCGATTAGAATTTCAACTTGAATGTTTTGAGTCCTATTGAAAATCAAATTTCAATAGAATTTCAGAATATTGTTGAACAAGAATTTTCATCAGATGAAGTTTTTAATACGGATCTGAATGAAATAAAATCTATTATCAAAAAATTTAAAAATATGAAAGCCCCTGGTGAGGATGGCATTTTTTACATTTTAATTAAAAAATTACCAGAAGCAACTTTAAGTTGCTTGGTCAAAATTTTCAACAAATGTTTTGATTTGGCATATTTTCCCAGTAGTTGGAAAAATGCCAAAGTAATTCCGATTTTGAAACCGGATAAAAATCCTGCTGAAGCCTCAAGCTATCGGCCCATTAGTTTGCTTTCATCTATTAGTAAATTATTCGAAAGAATAATTCTTAATAGAATGATGACGCACATTAATGAAAATTCAATTTTCGCTGATGAGCAGTTTGGATTTCGCCTTGGGCATTCAACTACTCATCAGTTGTTGAGAGTTTCAAATTTAATTCGAAGCAACAAATCTGAGGGCTATTCTACTGGCGCTGCTCTTCTAGACATAGAAAAAGCATTTGACAGTGTTTGGCATAAAGGTTTGATTGCGAAATTGAAAAGGTTTAATTTTCCGATTTATATCGTGAAAATTATTCAAAATTATTTGACGGATCGTACTCTGCAGGTATGTTATCAGAATAGCAAATCTGATCAACTACCTGTACGTGCTGGCGTCCCTCAAGGAAGCATTTTGGGTCCAATTTTATACAATATTTTTACTTCTGACTTGCCTGATTTGCCCCAGGATGTCAGAAATCACTTTTGCTGATGACACAAGCATCTCCGCCAAAGGCAGAAGCCTTCGTGTCATCACAAGAAGATTACAAAAAGCTTGGATATTTTCAATTCTTATTTGAAAGAATGGAAAATTACTCCAAATGCTGCAAAACTCAACTTATTATTTTCCCTCACAAACCAAGGGCTGATTTTCTTAAACCAAAAGTCATCACATTATAAAGATGAATGAGGTAAATTTAAAGTGGGAGGATCAAGTGAAATATCTTGGACTTGGTTTTGACAAAAACCTTACTTACAAGGATCACATTGAAAGTATCCAGGTTAAATGTAACAAATATATTAAATGTTTGTATCCACTTATAAACAGGAATTCTAGACTTTGTCTTAAGAATAAACTGTTAATTTATAAACAAATTTTCAGACCTGCCATGCTTTATGCTGTGCCGATCTGGACAAGCTGTTGCTTAACCAGGAAGAAAAAACTTCAGAGGATTCAGAACAAAATTCTGAAAATGATTCTGAAACTTCCTCCCTGGTTCAGCACCAGTGAACTTCATCAATTAGCCGAAGTTGACACTTTGGATGTTATGTCCAATAAGATAATTGATGCATTTCGACAAAAATCATTGCAGTCTTCAGCTGCATTGATCCGCTCTTTATATAGTTTATAAGTTAGTTTTAAGGTATCCCTTTTCCCTTTTGTACATGTAGGACCTCCTACATTTGAAATCACTGAATAGCGAAAGCTACAATATTTCATGAATAAATGAAAGTTGCTAGTATTTAAAATTGAGGTGAAAAGTCATCGTTTGTGATTGGACACTCAATAATATTTTAACTGAATGAATGTACATGGAAAAGAAAATTGAATAAATATAAATTAAAAAAAAATAAAAAAAAAAAAAAAAAAAAGGTCGATTAGACCAAAGGTCAAGTAGACCAAAGATCGGGTAGACCAAAGGTCGAGTAGACCAAAAGTCGAGTAGACGAAAGGTCGAGTAGACCAAAGGTCCAGTAGACCAAAGGTCGAATAAACCAAAGGTCGAATAAACCAAATATCGAGTTGACCAAAAGTCAAGTAGACCAAAGATCGAGTAGACCAAAGGTCGAGTAGACGAAAGGTCGAGTAGACCAAAGGTCGAGTAGACCAAAGGTCGAGTAGACTAAAGTTCGAGTAGACTAAAGTTCGAGTAGACCAAAGGTCAAGTAGACCAAAGATCGAGTAGACCAAAGGTCGAGTAGACCAAAGGTCGAGTAGACCAAAGGTCGAGTAGACCAAAGGTCGAGTAGACCAAAGGTCGAGTAGACCAAAGGTCGAGTAGACCAAAGGTCGAGTAGACCAAAGGTCGAGTAGATCAAAGGTCGAGTAGACCAAAGGTCGAGTAGACCAAAGGTCGAGTAGACCAAAAATCGAGCAGACCAAAGGTCGAGTAGACCAAAGTTCGAATATGTCGAGTAGACCAATGGTCGAGTAGACCAAAGGTCGAGAAGACCAAAGGTCGAGTAGATCAAAGGTCGAATAGACCAAAGGTCGAGTAGACCAAAGGTCGAGTAGACCAAAGGTCCAGTAGACCAAAGGTCCAGTAGACCAAAGGTCGAGTAGACCAAATTTCAAATAGACCAAAGGTCAAGTGACCAAAGGTCGAGTTACCAAAGGTCGAGTGACCAAAGGTCGAGTTACCCAAGGTCGAGTGACCAAAGGTCGAGTTACCAAAGGTCGAGTGACCAAAGATCGAGTAGACCAATGGTAGAGTAGACCAAAGGTCGAGTAGACCAAAGGTCGAGTAGACCAAAGGTCGAGTAGACCAAAGTTGAGTAGATCAAAGGTCGAGTAGACCAAAGATCGAGTAGACCAAAGGTCGATTATCTCAGATACCCCAGATCCCTGCTAGGTGTCCAACCTCCCTCAAAGCTTATCGATTTCCCTTGGAAGAGTAATCTCAAGATCCACTACTCCACAATGCAGCAGTCCGAACGCGCGCATCAATGGCGGTCTTTCATCGGTAATCACCCTCGTACAATCACTATTATCAGCTCTCGCACCATGCGGTGATCTCGCATTCCGCCTCCCTTCAGCAAAGTCGATTCATCTGCGTTCATACAAATTGGCCAATTAACCGCGGACACTTGAGAGTTGAACGATCCGCAAATATATGTGGAGGGCGGGGACAATGACGGGGCTGGGAGTCATCGTCCGAAACTGCGAGTCCACGGATATTTTGGCAAGCAGGTCTGAACCCGGGAGGGATCACCACAAACTGCGAGGTAATCGATTGGCCCCAACGCTGGGAGGCTAACGGACCCAGTGAATCAGGCGATCTTCGATTTTCCCAAGTGATCAAGTGTTTGAGGAATGTTAACACAGATAAAAAAATGAAAAATTACAGTAAATGACAGACAATGCAAACAAACATGAGTCCTCAACATCACCTTCCACGATCGGAACAGCTTCAGTCTGGTCCAGTTGTTTCACTTACCTGGAAAGCAAAAGAGAAAAGAAAGGCATGAATTAGCTATTGATTGCAACATAAAAAAAATCATCAAACAAGAGAAGCTACATAATCAACACATGTTCGAGGGTTTCACCGGAGTCAATTAATCAACGCAGCGACGTTAATTGATACCCTGCACAGTAGCTGCAGATAAGAATTCAAATCATGTCCCCCCGTCTCAGGACACTGTGACGACCGGGGAGACCCCCATTACCGCGCTGCATAATTACACTACAGACTTGACGTCGCGCTAAATTCCTATAATTTCCACTAATTCCATCAACACATTGCTGAATTATGCAACCCGATCCGAGCCGGCAGGTTCAACCGGTCTAGTATCATAGACGGTCGCACTCAGACATCACAGGAAACGGGAAATTTTTACATCACGTCGTACCAGATTCTTCGAGAGTGCGCGCCCGCACGTGTAGCAGCCGGCTTTGACGGATTGGCTGACCCTTTCTGCTGGACGTTATGAGTTGTGTGTCTTGAGCGCAGACGATTTTGTCTGTGGCCACGATAAAAGTTGTTTCAAAGCGGTGGAAGATTCAGTATCGCACTAACATTCCTACCCATCCTTCGAACTGCTTTACCAATTGAGAGGGCGCCGGTAATGACCAATAAATGAAATTCTTTAGAGTTTTCACCGATTGTCCAAATTTAGTCGTGTCCAGCGAACCCTTCCCGCACCATGTCAAGCGGGTCGTGCGCGCGTAGACGCGCCAAGAATCCATCAAATCATCGCGCAGCAAGTTGACTTGCTTGTTGTTGTTGATAGCCGGGCCAAGTCCATTACACGGCCGGACGCGCCGCAACGACTTCATAACAGGGGGTCGGCTGGGGTATCTCTTTAAAGGAAGACCTATTAAAAAATTCATCACCAAGGCCCGGCTGTGCGATACCAGCAGTCAGCTTTCAAGCTTTCGGTAAGGCTCTTAAGGTGAAATTATTGTTATTACCTTCAAGTCGCGACAACGACGACGGTTGAGGCCAACAATCTTGATAATGGGACGCCCGGTCGAGGGCGTCGGAGTGCGAAAATCGCACACTTTGAAGGTGTTAATGGGCTTCGGGAAGTTAGAATCGCGTAATATATGTTTCATTCACAAGTTCGCCGAATGATGCGTGGGTCAGGATACCCTCAAGGGGCAACTTAAGTGAGTATAATGGATGACTTAGTCGTTTCGTGTCAACGTTCGGGAAGAAGCATTTCTTCGACATTTAAACGCCCAAATTTGTTTGCAGAACAGTTGAAGACGATATACGTCAAGAGATCTCCAAGACTAGCGACAAATTGAAGAGTGTTGACGTCTCTTGCTCCAAAACTTCCGACAACTTTTTTCTTCAGAGACATCTCCACACAACAGGCTTAATGAAGTGGCAAAATTCCATTTTGGCGCTATTGCTCAAGCGCAAACGAGTCGTTGTAATGGTTCATTCACATCACCCCGCAACTCCGGCACACTGTTTGTGAAGAGTTCAAACCATTTAATGACATTTTAATTGAAGCTCGTCGTCGATTGCGCGATTTGCTGATTTGCGCTTTCCCGCCGGCGGACGGGTACGTGTTGGTTGTGCACCGCATTTTCGCCATTCCAACCCCACTTGGACACGTATGTTTGGTCCACTGGGACGAAAATAGGTACAATTACCCACAAACCCGTCCTCGGATCGGATATTTAATGCTTCGTATACAAAAGAGACTCTTTCGACTAAAAAAGGGACTCCGCCGCACTCCACCATACACGCTCTTGTTGGAGTTGAGTTTTGCGCACAGCAAAAAGTCGGCGAAGAGGAGTTCATTATCCATTCCAAGGAGTTGGTGGATCGCGAAAAATGAAGCACGTGAGACGTCAACCGGCTAGACTTTCTCCTTCCTTTTCTTGTTGGAGACAGTTTTGTAGAGGAGGAGATTTTGGGGTTTTGGTGATGTTAATGTGGTGTCAGACTGAAGGTGTCCTAGCAGGGTGGATTTCTTCGAATGTCTCGAAAAGGTTTGAAATTTTAATTTTGATAATTAAATTTTGAAGAATAAGGTATTACACATTTTTAAAGTTGTTTTTGCAGTTATACAAAAGCTATCATTTGATGATTCCTGCACCAAAATATCAGAAAGCATTACACTCAAAGTTAAAAAAACGAGGGGATAGTCCTCACGAAAAGAAACGTGAGGAAAGTGTTATTTTGCGAGAGTATAGTCCTCTCGCGTGTTCATTCGTTCATTGGAACAATACATCCTATTGAGTGGCCTGGACATATGACCGCCACTTAGGCACCGAACCATGGTGGCCCATACGGCAAAGGCACGGTTCAATATGCCGAAGGTCTTGAGTTCGAGTCTCGGTACCGGTACTTTTTTTGATAGATGAACTTTTTTTTTGAAGATGAACCCATGAGTAAAGTACTCTCTGTAGTTTCGGGATTTATCCTCTCAGTCCGCACACAGTACCATATTACTACCGAATCGTGCTCTTTATCCTCTCGTATGCCGATTTCCAGTTATGGGTGTAGAGGTGGGCAAAACCGCTCTTTTTAGAAGCCGCTCATTTCCGTTCACTCATAAAAAGAGCGGCTCCTCTGAACGGCTCTTTCGCTCTTAAAAAAAAATGATGAAAGGCTATTTCTAAGAATGGCGTGATTTTTTCATTTATTTATCTATGTCAAGATTTGTACTCAAACCTAAACGTTCGAATAATTGAATGGCACCCAAACTCATGTTTTGGATTTTGGAGAAAGTTGCTAGTAATTTTGCAAAATTGCATTTATTTCTACCAAAAGTGAACAAATGCTGATATGCAATTTAGAGCAAATATTCTGTGAACTCTTTGCTACATTCTGATTTAATCAATAAAGTCTTTAAATGCTTAAGTTTAATCGAGCAAGTGGAGTTAATTTTGTTCCAAAGTCTTGTGAGCTATTTAGTAGAGATTAGGGTAAAATTTTCCAAGTGAAGTAATTTGAAATGCTCAAAATTGTATATGGCTGCATTTTTCGCACAAACAAACATAACACTACAATTTGTTGAAAATTCAGTGTGAGTCATGTTTTTTTTTGTGAGCCATGGTTCGTTCGCTCTTTTCAGGGAACCGGCTCTTTGAGCAACTCGCTCTTTTTTGCCCACCTCTAGAGAGCGTAGTGACCGTCACTATAGCTCGTGATTGCCAGCGAGAGCATTCTCTTTGTATCACTTTTTCTCTTTTCCTCTCTCACAAACACCCATCTTAGATTCTTTTGTTTGCTCAAAAATTGCATTGAAAGAGCGTGAGAGGGGAGTTGGGAGCCGACCACACATTACGTTGCGTTGGCAAATATTGCTGGCCACAAGTTTTGAAAATATCTAAGAATTCATGTAAAACATATTTATCTAAAGTTTTTCGTCTTTTTTTTTTACTAAAAGCACCTTTAAGTCCCATTTAATTAAAAAAATGTAAAAAAAACTAACTTAATCCACCTATGTGGTTGGTGCCTTCCTCACTTTTTTCCAAAAATGGGTTTGGACACAAATTTCGTCTAATTTCGTTAAGTTTCGGAATACAAAAAACACACATACTACTCAAGGGCTCATAAGTGGCATCTTAGGTGGTCATAGCTTGAGGCAGGGTTACCTGATCTTCAATATTTTAGACTCGTTGGTGAGGTCTTTCGATTACCTAACCAACGCTGGGTCGGATGATGGATCCGGACATTGTTTACATACATTTAAGTGAGATCCGGCTACAAAAAAGTACATAAATATCACTAAAGTGGTCAGAACTCGAGACAGGGTTGCCAGATCTTCAATGTTTTAGACTCGTTGGAAAGGTCTATCGATTACCTAACCAACGATGGGTCGGATGATGGATCCGGACATTGTTTACATACATTTAAGTGAGATCCGGCTACAAAAAAGTACATAAATATCACTAAAGTGGTCAGAACTCGAGACAGGGTTGCCAGATCTTCAATGTTTTAGACTCGTTGGTGAGGTCTTTCGATTACCTAACCAACGCTGGGTCGGATGATGGATCCGGACATTGTTTACATACATTTAAGTGAGATCCGGCTACAAAAAAGTACATAAATACCACTAATGTGGTCAGAACTCGAGACAGGGTTGCCAGATCTTCAATGTTTTAGACTCGTTGGAAAGGTTTTTCGATTACCTAACCAACGATGGGTCGGATGATGGATCCGGACATTGTTTACATACATTTAAGTGAGATCCGGCTACAAAAAAGGTACATAAATACCCAAAGTGGTCAGAACTCGAAACAAGGTTGCCAGATCTTCAATGTTTTAGACTCGTTGGGAAGGTCTTTCGATTACCTAACCAACGCTGGGTCGGATGATGGATCCGGACATTGTTTACATACATTTAAGTGAGATCCGGCTACAAAAAAGTACATAAATATCACTAAAGTGGTCAGAACTCGAGACAGGGTTGCCAGATCTTCAATGTTTTAGACTCGTTGGAAAGGTCTATCGATTACCTAACCAACGATGGGTTGGATGATGGATCCGGACATTGTTTACATACATTTAAGTGAGATCCGGCTACAAAAAAGTACATAAATATCACTAAAGTGGTCAGAACTCGAGACAGGGTTGCCAGATCTTCAATGTTTTAGACTCGTTGGAAAGGTCTTTCGATTACCTAACCAACGATGGGTTGGATGATGGATCCCGACATTGTTTACATACATTTAAGTGAGATCCGGCTACAAAAAAGTACATAAATATCACTAATGTGGTCAGAACTCGAGACAGGGTTGCCAGATCTTCAATGTTTTAAACTCGTTGAAAAGGTCTTTCAATTACCTATTCAACGATGTATATAATGATGATGTTTGGTTCAGTTTACTGCCATTTATTCAACTTCCAAAAATATGCGAAAACACATTTTTATACATAACTTTTGAACTACTTATCGAAACTTCAAACAATTCAATAGCACCGTATGGGACCCTAAACCAAGTCGAATGCAACTGGTTTGGTCAAAATCGGTTCAGCCAGTGCTGAGAAAACTGCGTGACATTATTGGTCACATACACACACACATACACACAGACATTTGTTCAGTTTTCGATTCTGAGTCGATATGTATACATCATGGTGGGTTTTCGAGCTTTAAATAAAAAGTTCAATTTTAGAGCAGGATTATAGCCTTACCTCAGTGAGGAAGGCAAAAAACCGAACCGATTTTGATCGAACCAGTTGCATTCGACTTGGTTAGGAGCGGCCGTGGCTGACTGGTCACGGTGTTCGCTTTGTAAGCGAATGGTCCTGGGTTCGATTCCCATCTGCTCCCAACGAGAAAAGTATAGGAAATATAAATCTTGAAACTCTGAACATGAACGAAAAAATCAAAGTCGCTCGAGTCGGGGTTCGATCCCCCGTCCTTTGGATTGGTAAGCAAAAACGCTAACCACTATGACTTCGCGACTTGGTGAACTATGACTGGAATTAGGAATACTGTTACTATCAACTATATACGCGCTGGGTCCTTGTCCATTTGACAAGGGTTCGGAAGTTCTAAATAACGTTTGAATCCGATTGGTCCAAACGTTCTTCAGGGCGGGGCTTGTCGATAAAGCTGAAGTACCTCGCGCTCGGCTAGCCAGCGTAGAAATGGGTCACCGAAGCTCGGCAGAGCTAACACCTTCCAAATGCCTATGCGAGTTATTTGCATGTATAGAATGTAGATCTAAGAATACATGGAAACAACTCAATTTGTAAGAAGCGACCGCGTGGTCTCGTTTGGTTGGTTGCACACACACACACACACACCAGTTGCATTCGACTTGGTTTAGGGTCCCATACATCGCTATTGAATTGTTTGAAACTTCGATAATTAGTTCAAATGTTATGTATAAAAATGTGATTTCACAAATATCCGGATCTCAATTATATGCATGTAAACGATGTCCGAATCCATCATCCGACCCATCGTTGGTTAGGTCATTGAAAGGCCTTTCCAATGAGTCCAAAACATTGAAGATCTAGCAACCCTGTCTCGAGTTATTACCACATAAGTTATATCTGTTTTTTTCTGGATCTAAAAAAAGCTGAAATGTGTGTCCAAACCACTCATATTACCCATTTTTGGTAAAAAGTGAGGAAAGCATCAACCACATAGGTGGATTAGGTTAGTTTTTTTCTAAAAAACATCAAAGAAAATTTGAATTATTTTTATTTTCAAAAATCTTAAAATTATATGGATATTCAGAAAAAAAAATAAGTACGAAATTCTTTAATTTTGATGATAAAAACTAGAGCGTTCAATTTCCCGTCTCGGGAAAAAAATCCCGGGAATTCCCGGGATTTCCCGAAAAAAAATATTTCCCGTTTCCCGGGTAATTTGTAAATTTCCCGGGAATTCCCGAAATTCAAGCGGTAGTATAAATTTTATTGAATTTTTTGAACTATTTTTTGAAAATGCTCCGAAAAAATAATAAATGAACAAACTCAACATGATTTTGTTAAATTAAATGTATTTAAAAATATAAATGTTTTAATATGGGTAATTCTCCGCCAACTCACACAGCAGTTGCCCCGACCCCTCTTCAATTTGCATGAAACTTTGTCCTAAGGGGTAACTTTTGTCCCTGATCACGAATCCGAGGACCGTTTTTTGATATCTCGTGACGGAGGGGCGGTACGACCCCTTCCATTTTGAACATGCGAAAAAGAGGTGTTTTTCAATAATTTGCAGCCTGAAACGGTGATGAGATAGAAATTTGGTGTCAAAGGGACTTTTATGTAAAATTAGACGCCCGATTTGATGGCGTACTCAGAATTCGAATAAACGTATTTTCATCGAAAAACACTAAAAAGTTTTAAAATTCTCCCATTTTCCGTTACTCGACTTTAAAAATTTTGGAACATGCCATTTTATGGGAAATTTAATGTACTTTTCGAATCTACATTGACCCAGAAGGGTCATTTTTCATTAGAACAAAATTTTTCATTTTAAAATTTCGTGTTTTTCTAACTTTGCAGGGTTATTTTTTAGAGTGTAACAATGTTCTACAAAGTTGTAGAGCAGACAATTACAAAAATTTTGATATATAGACATAAGGGGTTTGCTTATAAATATCACGAGTTATCGCGATTTCACGAAAAAAAGTTTTGAAAAAGTTGGTCGTCATCGATCATGGCCGTTCATGGTCACTCGCGACAGACACGGACGACGAAACAAAGAGAAATGCAAAAAGTAACTTTTTCAAAACTTTTTTTTCGTAAAATCGCGATAACTCGTGATGTTTATAAGCAAACCCCTTATGTCTATATATCAACATTTTTGTAATTGTCTGCTCTACAACTTTGTAGAACATTGTTACACTCTAAAAAATAACCCTGCAAAGTTAGAAAAAACACGAAATTTTAAAATGAAAAATTTTGTTCTAAATGAAAAAATGACCCTTCTGGGTCAATGCAGATTCAAAAAGTACATTAAATTTCCCATAAAATGACATGTTCCAAAATTTTTTACAGTCGAGTAACGGAAAATGGGAGAATTTTTAAAACTTTTTTAGTGTTTTTTTCGATGAAAAATACGTTTATTCGGAATTCTGAGTACGCCATCAAATCGGGCGTCTAATTTTACATAAAAGTCCCTTTGACACCAAATTTCTATCTCATCACCGTTTCAGGCTGCAAATTATTGAAAAACACCTCTTTTTCGCATGTTCAAAATGGAAGGGTCGTACCGCCCTCCGTCACGAGATATCAAAAAACGGACCTCGGATTCGTGATCAGGGACAAAAGTTACCCCTTAGGACAAAGTTTCACGCAAATCGAAGAGGGGTCGGGGCAACTTTTCCCGATTTCGTGTGAGTTGGTAGAGAATTACCCATATATAATTAATCAGATTATCGGAAATTATGATATCAGAATTATTTCTGGTAATATTAAGTTTTGAAGCAACTGGGAATAGATCTTGCTTAATGAGTATAAAATTATTACAATTATGTAAGTTTTTAACAGATTGATGTTATTTCGTCAAAACAATATAAACTCTTTACCTCCATGCATGTGTGTAAATGTGTGTACACGGTGGGTAAGAAGAGGATTATTATGCAACTTGCATGCACCTCGGAAATTCTTTCTGGAGGTTGTTGGGGGGACTATTCTGAGTCAGAAAAATCAACTCCCAAAATATTCTGTCGGTGAAAACTGATTTTATCTCGGTTTGAATTTAAAAAACCTAATATATCACCTAAAAACTCAAAAATATGTTTAAAAACTCGGTATATCTCTGGACAAAGATGTACATTTTCGTCAAGATATAAATTTTTAGTTCACAAAATATATTCCTGACGTAGTACACCTTAAATCGATCCATTACTTGAGTCCCAGCGTCATCAGGATGTGTAAAATAATGTTATTTATAAAAAAAATATTTTCAATTTGCTTTGGTAAATAAACTGTCATGTCTGAATTCAAAAACTAATGTTTTAGCATTGTTGAAAACGAAATAAAGAACAATTTTGCAGAAAAAAGTATGACATTTTATCCATTTACAGTAAAGTTATGTCTATTTTGGTGGAAAAATTTCTGCCAATATTCAAAATTCTTCGATATTTAACTCATTTCTGTTATAAACAGCTACTATGATCATACTCAGGAGGATGTAACAAAAATTATAATTTGGCGGTCATTCAGGGGCTGGTTACGGTGGGCATACTGAGCTTAAATTCCAAATATGAGCTTGATTGAACTTAACAGGAGCTGGCGCTTTGCATTTGAATTTTGAATGAGATTTAACCCGTAGAAAACACTTTTTTCAAAAATGTAGATTTTTTAGTCACTTTGGTCACTGAAGCGTTTATTTTAAACATTATTGGCGTGTAGGACAGATCCTTACGGATGTTTTGACCTATATAACATTGTATGATCAACAACAACAGAAATGAGTTAAATATCGAAGAATTCTGAAAATTGGCAGAAATTTTTCCACTAAAATAGACATAACTTTACTGTAAATGGATAAAATGTCATACTTTTTTCTGCAAAATTGTTCTTTATTTCATTTTCAACAATGCTACAACATTAGTTTTTGAATTCAGACATGACAGTTTATTTACCAAATCAAATTGATTTTTTTTATAAATAACATTATTTTACACCTCCTGATGACGCTGGGACTCAAGTAATGGATCGATTTAAGGTGTACTACGTCAGGAATATATTTTGTGAACTAAAAATTTATATCTAGACGAAAATGTACATCTTTGTCCAGAGATAGACCGAGTTTTTAGACGTATTTTTGAGTTTTTAGGTGATATATTAGGTTTTTTAAATTCAAACCGAGATAAAATCAGTTTTCACCGACAGAATATTTTGGGAGTTGATTTTTCTGACTCAGAATAGTCCCCCCAACAACCTCCAGAAAGAATTTCCGAGGTGCATACAAGTTGCATAATAATCCCCTTCTTACCCACCGTGGTGTGAGACTGATTACAGAGCCTAAGGCCGGCTACGCAAAAAATGAGAAAAAAATATCAATTCAATGGAACAACAGAAACAGCTGATGAAGGTTTGTGTATTTAACGTTATGGTATTAACACGAAATTTTAAAATTAATTTTTGTTTTCTGTTTAAATTTGTCTAAATAGAAAGTACTTCGCAGGTTCCTCCACTGATTTTCAAGCTCAGAGGGATTAAAATGGCAAAACAAGTAAAACAGAATTACCATACAGTTTGCAATACCCGAGCTCAAATCCCGCCAACCCAACAATAAACCTGCATATTGTGATTTTTTGCATCGTTTTTTATTGTTATTTTCAAAGATTCTCCCCATCATCTCATAAGGAAGTCAGGCGAATGACTCCATCGAAGAAGAGACTACCACCACCTACGCTCATGACGGTAGTGGCTCTTTGTGATGGTGGTGGTGCAGATTTATGCCACATGTGTGGGAGGATATGCGCAACCATTCCAGCAACCAACCAGCATGACCAGACTGTGTTCCTTGGAGTTTTGCAAAATAAAGAAGATAAAAAAGGTGTCTGTCTGGGATGAAAATCGATTTAATCGTCAACGAAGGTTGTACCTTTGCTCGGTGAAGATTAAATATTTATCGGTAATAAAAGCAGACTTCTTTCCGGAATTGCTCGGAGCGAAATTGAACTCCCTCCGGTTGAAGGCTGAGCCCGTCTGGTATCAATTATGAGTGTAGAACATCAGACTGTAAAAGCACAACTCTTGACATGACTCAGAGGCAAAAACGTGCCACTTTTCAAAACAACAACAGCCACGCAGAAGCAGTCAGCTTTAGCTAATTAGCATCCTAAAGATCAACAACCATTACCATCACGACGATGGCGGTAATGAGACTTTGCGCGACCGCGAGGTTCAAAACCAATAACAACCAGTGCAAAACGGAGCAGTTTTCTTCCAGCTTTACCGCGCGGTTGCACCAGCTAATGACAGCTCTGTCAGGCACTTCATCTTCTCTAAACACACGCACAAAATCACAAACACGCGTGTCCACCTCAATCGTGGTGGTAAACACACATTTGCACCAGGCAGGGGTTGCAAATTATGCAACAATCAGCGTAATTATGTTCTGTCTTCTTTGAAGGGAGAGACTCCGAGAAGTAGCAACTCTGAGAAGAAAACATCATCCAGTGCATCGATTTGGTGGGGTAAATTGTCAGTAAATGCGCGAATATAAGCAAGGTCGACAGCGTCCGCAACTTGTCGACTAGCGACTACGTCGCTTTGTTCGGAGATCTTCAAGAGTATAATCCTCGTAAAATGTTCTCGATTTATGTTGAGAGAATGATGTTGTTCCACAACTGCCAAATCACCCTCACTCTTCACAGTCTCCGCGCTGGAGACTTATGAGAAAATGACTCTCACTCGGCGGCGGAGGCCACCGTGCCGTGGAAGTCACGTTAATTCTAGGTCATCACAATTACCCGTCATCAGTCGAGTTAGTCAGACGTTGATCGCGAGCGCTCGCGCAAATTGGAACAATGTGGCTTACTCTTTCTGCCCGAGACCTGCGCGATTTTTAACGGTATGACCACACAGAGCAATTGTGTGAGTAATAGAGGCAAATCGAACTCAACAATTGCAAATAGATCCTCCAGCTGCGGCCAGGAGAGCAGGGGGCTATTTGTGCACTTCTCAAAGGGTAGTTCTGGGCCTTCCCGTACTGCTAGTTGCTGTCATTTTGTAAGCGATGCAATCATAGCAATTTTGAGTCGAACTAGGTTGAGGAATGTGGAGTCTGGGAAAAGCATGGTGCAGCAATGACAGATGGTAATCGTTAAATTGAAGCTGAGATCTTGATTTGTGTGCGAGCTGCAGCAGATTTAATGTGGTAATTGTTCTTACTTACCACTTTTCCTCTGTGCTCTCTTATGCTAACTAGATAGAAATCCCTACATGTTTATCACAAGAGAGCACAGAGGAATCGAATTACATAATTTAAAAAAATAAAACTGTAGACATCTATATTTTAAATCCGAAAACAAGACTTCTGCTCAATCCGCCTTGTTTGGAGCTGTTTCAAAAACATATCCAATTTATCTTGAGAAGAGTTTTTCAATCTGTAATGACTTAAAAGAGAGTAAGAATTAAAAAAACATTATTTATTACAGTTTTTATTCCAGGAAGTTAAATACCAATTTTTTTTTTATTTATTTTCAATTTATTAAACGTAGATCTATTTCATCAATTTATTAAACGTAGATCTTTTTTATCTACACAGTACATTAATGCATACTTGTTCATGTAAAAATTGATCATTTTGAAGATTTTTGAACCAAAATACTTAATTTATTATAAAGTTTCCAAGACATTCAAACAATGTTGACCCTCGAGTAGAATTTAAAAAAAATTAAGGGGTTACATACATGTAAATCGATAAAAAAGTCAGAGGTTGGTGTGAGCACACACTTAATTTTATTTAAAATCTGTTTTCAGGCATTAAAATATACATTTTTGCAATTCCGTCGTGAAACTACTTACTTTTGCTGTCATTCTTAAACGACGAAATAGCCTACTTTTCTGTACCAAAAATAACAGAATCAAATAGCAACACTTTTCAAAATAAATGCTGAAAAGTTCTACTTTTCCATGCCAAGTTTTAGCCAATTTGGTCCATCCCATCTCAAGATATTGTGGCACCCGTAAATCAACTCGGTGTTTCGAGAAAAATGCTTAGAAAGTTGGACAGTCCGCTTTGCGCACGGCAAAATGTTGAGCTTAAAATCGTCTCTAACTCAGTTTAATCATGTCATATCTTTATAAAACATTCAGGATTTATTGAAATTTTTTTTGAAAATCATCTTTTTAGATTCAATAAATTTTCTCTAATATGATTTTTTTTTCGATTTTCTACATGTATGTAACCCCTTAAGGGAAATCGTCCCTTATGCAGTACAACTGTCCCATTCCATCTAATTGACAATAAGATAAGACGGGTGGAACAAAATACAAAATTCTATTCAAAATCGGCCAATTTCAACGATTTTTTTTTTGTATTTTATTTATATTTATGAGGGCTGTCTGACAAAATGTGAAGTACCTTGGCTAACAAAGCGTGACATAATTTTGGCCGATTTTTGCGTGACATACTTTATGGATGACGCCTTATTATGAATAAAAATAGGCAATTAACACCTCTGAGCAAAAAATGAAAACATTCGCTGATGTAGTTTTCAAGATGCAGCCCTTTTAAGATGTTACATCAGATTTTCAATAAGAAAACCGAAACAATCTATACAATTTCAGCATTTTAAATCATATGCATTTTGAGATGATGATGGATTGTGCTTCATATGACTTTCAAGTATCTCTAGGCCAAGTTTTGGAAGGTTTGCTTTTATTGAATTTTTTGGTTGTAAATTTTTGAAGGGAATTTTATCATATTCGTGTTCCTTAGACGATTTCACAATAGAAACATGTATAAAATAGCCTATTTTCATCCATTTTAACCCTTTTAAAAAATGAAAGTTAAAAAAAATCTTCAATTCACATTTATTGAAAATCGTGGTTCGTGGTTCCCATTTTCATGAACACATATTCACGATTTTGGGAACTCTTTTTTCTCCGTGTAGATGACACCAGAAAAAAGCAGCTTCCTAATTTTTTTTAACTTTAATTTTTCAAAGAGTTTAAATGAATTAAAATAAACATTTTTGCATATGTTTCTATTGTGAAATTGAATATGATGAAATTATCACCGGAAAATTTTATCTTAGGGGTCCCCCGAGCAACCAAAAAAATCACTAAAAATAAAAGTGTCTATTAAAACTGCCTCACTAAAAATAAAAGTGTCTATTTAAACTGCCTTACGCAAAGCGTTCTCATTCTCAGATGGTAGTCCCAGATGTTGCTTATTTTATTTGAGTTTGAAAATTATGCTATTTTTTAACCAAAATGTCAATAACTCCCTTTAGATTTCACCAATTGGGATGCTTTTCCCTGAAATTTGTTGTATTTTTTAAGCTCTTTCAGATGTTTTTTTTCATTTCATTTTATTAGGTTGCTTTAACAATTACATTGCTGGGTGTACCCCATTTGGCGTAATGGACATTTGGCATAACGGGTTTTCAAGAAGGACGTTTGGCATAATGGACGTTTGGCATAACTCGTTCCAAAACAATCAAGGACGTTTGGCATAATGGACATTTGGCATAATAAACGTTTGACGTAATGGACGTTGGGCATAATTATTACTAGATTATTTTTGTTTTATTTTTCCCCAATAGTAAATAGTTTCCTTTTTGAATAATTCACAATAAATCTTTTTAATGAAATTTTGATATTTTTATTGAAAATTTAGTTTAAAGAAGGAAATATCTCTTGTTAGCTTTACATTTTTCCCCAATCAATATACAGTATGTAAAAAAAGTATTTACACCCCTTGGGCACTATGCACATTTTGTGATGAAACATGTAAAAAAAATTTAAGTTTGACTGGAACCTAGTACTACGTTTTGTTCAGAAACTCATGCCAAACATTTTGCTACAAAAAGCGCATGAAAAGATGATTTCTATAAAAAGTTATATAACAAATACTATTACGAAAATAAAAATGGTGCAAAAAAAGTTTGTACACCTTTCGAAAAATTAAAATAAATAATGTTATTTGTTGACAAATCACCATAAATCCAGTCTCCCAACTCCAAATAGGCATCCTTGACTGATTAAAAAAATAATTTGGATTGAATATAAAGTTTACTAACTACTTAGTATAAAAGTTTATATAACACTGGAAATTATATATAAAACTTATCTAAACCTAATTTTGCAAACTTTTAATTCAAATAAGTGTCAATATATTACCATAGAATTGCAAAATAAACATTTTGGAGTGGGTATAACACCGTTTTGGGGTTATTTGTATCGATAGAAAAGATTTTTCGTTGGAATTTCGTACCAACCCGGAATTAAGTCGTCGGAGAATCCGCCGGCATCTGAACCGGTCCACAATTCACAAGTCAACCTATGTGACATCAGAAAGGGCATAAAATTTCCGATCTTTTGATACCCTAATCCAGGTTTTCTATAAAACCCACGTTTTTAAATACCTAAGCAAAAACGTTGTTATGGTTTCGTTTGAGCAACCTGCCAAAAATGTATGGAATTTCGTAATTTTTGTTCTCGTGGATCAAACTTACTTTTTGCCGTGGGTTTTATAGAAAACCTAGTATATGGGTATCAAAAGATCGGAAATTTTATGCCCTTTTTTTATGCAACATAGGTTGACTTGTGAATTGTGGACCGGTTCGGATGCCGGCGGATTTTCCTACGACGTAATTCCGGGTTGGTACGAAATTCCAACGAAAAATCTATTCTATCGATACAAATACCGCCAAAACGGTGTTATACCCACTCCAAAATGTTTATTTTGCAATTCTATGGTAATATATTGACATTTAGTTGAATTAAAAGTTTGCAAAATTAAGTTTAGATAAGTTTTATATAGAATTTCCAGAGTTATATAAACTTTTATACTAAGTAATTAGTAAACTTTATATTCAATCCACATTATTTTTTTAATCAGTCAAGGATGCCTATTTTGGAGTTGGGAGACTGGATTTATGGTGATTTGTCAACAAATAACTTTATTTATGTTAATTTTTCGAAAGGTGTACAAACTTTTTTTGCACCTTTTTTTATTTTTGTAATAGTATTTGTTATATAACTTTTTATAGAAAACATCTTTTCATGAGCTTTTTATAGCAAAATGTTTGGCATGAGTTTCTGAGCAAAACGTAGTACTAGGTTCCAGTCAAACTTAATTTTTTTTACATGTTTCATCACAAAATGTGCATAGTGCCCAAGGGGTGTAAATACTTTTTTTACATACTGTAATTAGCAATGATTTTTTTTTAAATAAAATTTTCTCTTCTTTTATATGAAATTCATCTTAAAGATGAAAAACCTCTTCAAATCTTTGACAATTAAGCTGTTATAATGTAATTTCCCCTTATTTTGACCATAATTTAACTTGAAGAAAGAAAAATCTCTAAATAAATTCACATGTTTCCCTTATTTTTTTCGAATTCAATCTAGTTATTTAGATTGAATTCGAAAAAAATAAGGGAAACATGTGAAGAACTGGACAGCACTCGTCCGACAAGAGAGTAGCGGTAAGATTTACAGACACAGAGAACACAGTTGTAGATGACCGAGAAAACTATGCCATCGTGTCCATTTCAAGGAAAAGTTCATCCATCAAAACAAAATGTGTAGTCTACGGGAATTGAACCAGGGACCTTTACTAGAATAACTCAATGACTAAACTGCCTTGGCCACCACAGCTTGGTGACACAAGGGTAGTCAGATGTCGATGTATGACTCTTGTTGCAGATTACTGTTTTTATTAATTAATGAAATTGATTGTTTTGCAGGTGTGAGTTGGTAACATTATTTTATAGAGTTTAGCATTGAGCTCTTTATAAATGTTGATGGAACTATAATCTCAACCCTGTATTTTTGGTGAAGGGATGTCGATTTAGTCTTTCTTTAAATATTTTGCAATAATGTTTTTTTAATGCAATTTTCCCATCTTTTTTATATTCAACTTGAAGAAGGGAGATTCTCTTATAGATGTTCTCTTTAAACATTTCTATCATTTTTGCACATTTTTTGTCTGTTGCTTTATTTTTTGCAATAAAGTTGTTTATACAATTCCAGTTTATTTTACATTCTAGAACATAAAAATTGAATTCTTAAAATATAGTTTTTTATTCTATACAAAATTTTCGAAAAGAGTATAATTTAATTTTCAATTTAAACATATTTCATGAAGAAAAATATGCCGAACAGAGTAAACCAGATAAAATATCGTATATTTTTTCTTTTAAAACTTGTTGATCGAATAACTGTTTTTTTTTCAGTGTGTTCAAACAGACAGATTTTTTAAATTTCTTGGCAAACTTTTAATTCGATTGTCAATTTCAGAAAAATGAATCCCTTGTGAAATCTGCTTTTTTTGTTGACATATTTCATTATATTTTATAAACAAATTTTCAAATCATGTCTAACATGTAAAAAGACCAAAAACAACTTATTTTGGTCATTGTTCTATAAATATATATCTGAAAATATATGTTTTCCAAAAAATAGCCCTTGTTTAAATTTTTCGAATCGGTGTAGATAAGTTGATTTTTTAATCCTTGTTTTGAATAAAAAAAGGGATTTTAAATCGAAAATCACAAACATAATTTTGCTCTACAAAATCGAAAATTTGCAAACTCGAAACACCTCCTTAGAGTGGAGATTAAAACCATCGCACCAGATATTTAGATCAAACTGTACAAAGTTTTACAAAACGGATAGTGTTTTGGTGAAATGAAGCACTCCTTTTTTTAGAGAGATAAACTGAGTCCTCACAGAGAGAAAAAGTCGTAAGAGAGCGATAAGGTTTTCTCTCTGTTGTGAAAGATCTATTAAATAAAGTCTGAAGGAATAAATTTCAAGATTTTTGGAAACAATTTCGTTCTTAATGAAACGGAAATATCGTCGTCCCATTGATCATCTTGATGAAGGGTGAGTTTCAATTTCATTAAAAAAAATATTTGTTAATATTTCAAAGTTTACAAGTGAAATTGGCTTCAAATTAATTCAACAAACAATAATATCTAGCACAAATCAATTTTCTGAAAAAAGTTGTCCTAGTACACCGACGATACCAAAACACGTATTTTCCACCTGTATTGGTGCTGATCAAACACTGCACAAGTTTCGCTCAAAAACAAACCGGTCCGATAAATTGACCGGCATCATTCAATTTCACGCCAAAAATTAGCACTTCGTTTCTCATCCAAAACCTCGGACGGTCGGTCGGTCGATCGGTCACAAGCCGCTATGACTAAGTAGAAACACGGCCAGCTGGCCAACCACAATCATCATCTTGTGTGAGAGAGCCACACAACATATCGCTGTATTTGTGTGCATTTGTGCGCTGTGATTAGTCCGAGCTTACCTACCACCAGATGAAATCAAACTTCTTCTTAATTTTCCTCACTGCTTTCCTTTTTCTTCTTCTTTTTATTCTTCAAACATAAAATGAAAAACAAACTAATAAAATAAGTACGAGCTTCGGTAATTTCCGCTCCACCAACCGTCACTAGTCACTGCTGCTAAGCACGACTATCAGCCACACACACAATGGAAAATTAACAATCTAATAACAATCGAAAGAAAAAAAACTCCTTCAGTGGAAAATACGCGCGCCGGTAAGTGAGGCTCGCCTCGTGTGCACTGTTGGAAAATGCTGGAAAATGACTAATCCAGTTCGATACGGTTTCGTGGATTTGTGAGACACAGACACACACACACAGTCGAACGGAGAAAGAGTGAAAGAGAATGTGTTGATAGCGCGGTTGCGGTTGGTCGGCTGGTGGTCTTCGGGAAAGAAGGCTTTTCCTCCTCCTACTGCTGCTACGTCAAACCGTACCAACAGTTGCCAATCAACAATCGTGGTAGCAAAATGCTCGGTGACGGAGTTTTGAAATTGAAAGTTGACAAGATGCCCCGTTAAAAAAGGGTACTTCTGAGTGAGATGTAGTGGCGAAGTTGTTTTATTTTCTTAAACACGTGTTTATTTGTTTTTAAGCTGGGTAATTCTCCGCCAACTCACACAGCAGTTGCCCCGACCCCTCTTCGATTAGCGTAGAACTTTGTCCTAAGGGGTAACTTTTGTCCCTGATCACGAATCCTAGGTCCGTTTTTTTATATCTCGTGACGGAGGGGCGGTACGACCCCTTCCATTTTTGAACATGCGAAAAAGAGGTGTTTTTGCAAATTTGTAGCCTGAAACGGTGATGAGATAGAAACTTGGTGTCAAAGGGACTTTTATGTAAAATTGTACGCCCGATTTAATGGCGTACTCAGAATTCCGAAAAAACGTATTTTTCATCAAAAAAAAAAAACACTAAAAAAGTTTTAAAAACTCTGCCATTTTCCGTTACTTGACTTTTTTTGGAATTTTTAAGGGAAATTTAATGTACTTTCCGAATTCGTGATCAGGGACAAAAGTTACACCTTAGGACATAGTTTCACGCAAATCGAAGAGGGGTCGGGGCAACTTTTCCCGATTTCGTGTGAGTTGGTAGAGAATTACCCGTACTGTTAATGCGATTAGGATTTACTCGTTAAAGTTACCTTAATGCTATGAAGTTAAAGTTACCTTAATCATATGTTAAAGTCACCATAACCCTATGAACAACAAGATGTACGTTTTTCAGGGATGGAATAATCGCAAAAGTATCCATTTTGCTTGTGAACTTTCTACACCCCCAAAAGAAAATCGCTCCCAAAATTCTCCAAGAAAATCAATCTGCTTATGATTTTTTGTGAATTTCCTTGTCAGCACCGCATAAAATCGTTTATTTCACTTTGTTTACACACATTGCCCATCTACAAAATGTGACAGGTCATTTTGCGGCGTGTGAAGGAGCTATTACACTACGGCAAACAAACAAACAAACTAGAACTTTTTGACACTTTGTGGCCTGCTTTGTTTGTTTGCCTTGTTTGCGAGTTTGGCAAAACACGAACAAGTTTGTTAGTTTGTTTGCGGTAGTGTAATGGCTCCTTGACGTTATACTTGCAAGTGTACTAGTGGAAATGATGTTCCGCCGAACAATCAAGATGATGATTTTTTTGGATTCCTTTTACCGATCTTTCGTGCGCGAGAGAGGAGAGCCATGCCCCTTCGGATTTTTTTTCTCTTGATGATAGATTTTCTTTTGATGATGATTATTCCATCGCAGACGTTCAGCCTGGCAAATAACATTTCACGATCAAGTCTTATCACTTAAAGCTCTCCGACAAAATTGAAAACTAGCACTTGGCCTTTTAAATACTTCAAATGCGTTTAAATTGAATGTTTTGGTTAAATCACAATGAAATAATATTTCTACATATTTTTTTGAAATAAAACTTCATCCTTGGTTCATATATTTTCAACATCTGGCGTTTGAGCACCCGATAGACTGTTTTCTGTTAATTTCTAAGTATCTGATTCTTTCATTTAACATATTTTCTTAACACATAAAAACATTTTTAATTTGCCTTGATTTGCTAGATGATCCTAAAACTTTGCAGAACTTGATTTGAACAAATCTGTAATTTCTGCGACCGAAAACATCGTTGCACCTTTTTTCGCGAATTTATTTTAAACGCGAAAAAAAAGCTGGAACGATGTTTTTGATCGCAAAAATTACAGATTTGGTCAAATTAAGTTCTTCAAAGTTCTAGAATCATCTAGACATCCTAACAAATCACTGGAAAGAAGAATCATTGGTTGATTGGTTGAGTTATGTCCGAGAACCAGCGAGTTTAAGTTACCGTGCCAACTTTTTTGGAGCCTTGGGTGTTGGAATGTTAAAAAAGATAAATTGGACACTTCAGATCCCTCAAAAATTTTTGTAGAAAATACCAAATTGATTTTCTCTGGTATTTATCATGTAGATTTAAAAATGGTGTAGTTGCAAACCTGCACAGCAAATGCTGATGTTCGTTATCAGTGAATATTTACTTAAAAGTTCACTACTGAAAATTTCAGTTAATGTTTCGCTGAACTTCAGTTAAAATTTGTATGGAGCTGTCAAAGTTTGCTGAAATTTCAGCAAGTTTTCATTTACTGAAAATTTCAGTGGTGCAGATCTCAATAAATTTAACTGAATTCAGTAATGAGAAATTGGTGTGTAAGTTCCAATAACAAAATTAAAAAAAATGTATGACTCAGAAAAAATGCCAAATTTAACAATAAAAACGTTACTTAATCCACCCTTAGGTGGTTGGCACCTTCCTCACATTTAAAGGATGCTATCCAAAATTCAAAAAGTGCGTAAATAACACTTAAGTGCTTATAACTTTTGATAGGGTTGTCAGATCTTCAATGTTTTGGACGCGTTGGAAAGGACTTTTGAATACCTATCCAACGATAGGTCGCATGAGAGATCCGGATAGCATTTTCATCAAAATATCTGAGATCCAGCCTCGAAAAAGTGCTTAAATAACACTTAAGTGCTTATAACTTTTGATAGGGTTGTCAGATCTTCAATGTTTTGGACGCATTGGAAAGCTCTTTTGAATACCTATCCAACGATAGGTCACATGAGAGATCCGGACAACGTTTTCATCAACATATCTGAGATCCGGCCTCCAAAAAGCGTATAAATAGCACTTAAGTGCTTATAACTTTTGATAGGATGGTCAGATCTTCAATGTCTTGGACGCGTTGGAAAGATCTTTTAAATACCTTTCTGAAAATGTATAGCATGACGGGTTTTCTTACAAAAGCCATCCTTTTTACAATCTTCCGGACTTTTGCTAAAATCGTTTTTTTAGCATAGCTTTTGAAGTAATTAACTAAACTGCATAATTTTTAATAGCGATTTATAAGACCCCAAGACGGATCGAATGACGCCAAAACGAACAAAATCGGTTCAGTCAATGTCGAGATAATCGAGTGACAATTTTTTGATCAACATCCCACCACACACACAGACATTTGCTCAGAATTTGATTCTGAGTCGATAGGTATACATGAAGGTGGGTCTAGGAGGTCTAATTGAGAAGTTCATTTTTCGAGTGATTTTAAAGCCTTTCCTCAGTAACGTGAGGAAGGCAAAAAGAGTTAAAGCAAACTCAACTTTTTTCAACTTTTTGGTTGTAGTGGCACAATAAATGGAGAAATCCCCCAATGTGTTTACACATCTAGAAAGATAATTGATTTTTCTGCATAGAAATTTCATGTGGAATGAACAGTGTTGTAACTGTGAATCCTCTGAAATAAAAATGTAACGTGACGGAAAAACATCGTAAAACAGGACTCAACTCACCTTGCAGACCTTTTTTGGACAATATTTTTGGTGTTTGAGGTAAGCAAACGCATCTTTAGCATATTACACTTATTGAATCATAATAAAAATGAAATCACATTAAAAAATTAAAAAGTGACATTTTGGTGTAGCTTTGCTAAGAATCGGTCATCAAGACATAACATAAATTGAATTTGACAATGTGGAGGCCAACTTTAATCCTATTTTACATTTGGCGTAAAATTTGCCACTTTATGTTTTTATTTCTTTTAATTTACGAGTGCCGTAAAAAACTATACCTAAAACTGACAGCTTCGGTGCAACAGCATGACACTTTAACCAACATTTAAATTTAATTTCCTTGCAAGTACACAAGCCAAGTGCTCGCAGGCAGTCATTCAGCCACAAGGCTCATTTGCACCGTAATGACACGGTGCCAAAAGACCTCCATTATGTTGACAACGTCGGTGAGCATAAAACCACCGTACACAACATCACTTCCCCTCCCTTTCCCTCCCCCTTCCCCTGTGCAACCCATTGGAAATATGCCTAAAACGGGGTTAACACTGAACTCGAATAGTTTGAAACTGTGCTACTTTTTTATTGCCTCTCTTTACTATTTAGACGTTTGTTTTTTTTTCTTCTTCTCTCGGTGCGACAAGATTACACGAACCGCTTTCATTGCGCTATTCGAATAATTATGATTGTCTTTGTTTTTTTTTCTGTGAATTTATGTTTTCTTCCCTTCGGGTTATGCTGTCAGCACAAAATCACCAGAAGAAGAAGAAGCAATAAGAAAAATGGACGGAAATTTAAGACAATATAAACGAACACGCATAAAAACGGTGTAATTAACAGGTGGTTGCGCCATTTTTTTTTTATTTGCAAATTTTGCATATGATGTGCGGACCACCTGATGGCAGCGTGAAGAGGTTCTTTGTGAGGGTCACACTAGGCCACCAGGCGGCATGTCGGCTTAGGGCTTTAATTAAAGGTACTTCTCACAAGTGCAACATCGGAGGATTTTTCATGGTTTCTTGATTTCATACCATGAAACCACGACCGTCTCTGTCTGTGTTGTTTTATAAAGATTTTTCAAGGGAATAGACAGAAAGATATACCAAGTTTAGTTCTAATGTGTTTTGAAAACGAAACGGAAACAAAGCAGTTTTTTACTAGATCTTGAAAAAATGTTTTGTTAAATCTATTCGTCTTTGGCACGTCTTAGATTCATCCGAGAACTCTCGACAATGTATTACAAAATTTAAAACGGCCAGCCCTACTGTGTTATGTTTAACGCAGAAAGGATTCTGAAATGGCTGAAATGTGGTGATGCCCTCAACAATCAAACACGATCAAGATGACATCACCTCGTTTCACACGATTTGCAAGCGCATATGCCGCAATCGTATGGTTTAATCTGCGCACAGCATTTCATCAAATTGGAGAAAAACAGCCCGGCTTCGAGCAGTTCGTTAACATCCGATCATCATCATCATTCCGAAACGGAAACTTACGCAACGGCACATCACACTCCGCCGCGATGGCAATCGCCGGCCAAGTAAGCAGAAGAGTTAAGAGTTAAGTGTTTTGGCGCGTAACCGGTAAACTCGAAACGAAACGATGTGATTAAAAACAACAACAAAAGAAATACCCCGCAAATGTGCGGCAAAATATTTGTTTAAAGTGAATCTTCTCCACCATCATCGCGCTCTCGAGTGGATATGATACTGTACTCAATGGGTTGAGCCCCATACAGAAGCGAAAATCCGCTCCAAAAAACCAACACAAGCCAGGCTCGTCACGAATGGTAAATTGTAATGAATTATCACCTCTTAAGATTTCCGCCCGATTTTCCACGGCAGCGCCAGAGTGTGCCAACCATTCGCGAATCAGACACCGCCCCTCGATGATTGTAGACAACTGCGATGGGAAAGAGGGGTGGTAAAACGGCTCTGGACCATTCAGGCATTCAAGTGAATGAATGAAGCAAATGAAGTGGTGATGAAGGTGGCAGGTACTTCAAACCAAGCGATAATTACGTTGGAAGTATTGTTTTCTAATAGGATAAATTTGAAAATTGGTCGAACTTCTACTTGGTAGGTCTGCACAAGTAACATTTTACAGTCTTTAGACTTTCCGATTGGTTAGATCGATAAACATGGTAACTCGTCGTTCGCTTCGTTAATCAATACCCCACTAAAAACAATCATTTAAAACTCCAGAAATCATCTCAAATTACAAGATACATTGTTTAATCCTTCATTCTTTAATAACAAATGATTTTGGTTCTATCTTTCCACAGCCGGCTGTCTAAGATTAAACCATTTCATTTAAAATTTAACAACCGATAGACGGGAAATGTCTCATCCGCAGCATACGATTGCTTGCCTTGAGAATAATATATAATACCTTTCAACAAACACTATGATTTTGGGTCACATCATCATCTTCTATGATGAATTCTGACCAAGCACCCTATCCTACTAACAAATTTTCAGGTTCCTGGCGCTTGTGGGGTGTAAGCACAGAGTAAACAAGCTGCCCTAGTAGCAACCTGCGTTAACTAACATTCCCGTCTCTTAAAATCGAGATCTACAAACTGACATGGCGGGCGCCGTTGGTGGCCAATGACTGTTACCTATTCGCAACTGATCTAGTTTTAGCAATCATGGTTTTTTTATCTGTTCAGCGCATTCATACATGCTGTTGATAAGGGAAACACCACTAGATCGTCGAAGCCTATGATCAGTAGTGCTGAAAGGATATTACGGTTCTGTTCAGCAACGGAGGGGCAACCATGGGTGGTCTCTCATGCTCATGCTCATGCTTAAGACTTTCCGATTGGTTAAATGTTTTTGGCTAAGTTTTAGGTATTGATAAGGGCTTTTCAGAACAAAACTGTTTCACCTTTAAAAAAAATATTTATTTTACACTCAAAGCAGTCCAGCCCATGTGAATCAATCAGACCGGGTGATCTGGTCTGACAATCCAAAGGTCGCCGGCTCGAATACTGCGGTGGGCGCCCTAATATTCTAAGTGTCAAAGTATCATAACAAGTGACCAATAGTCACTAATCATATAGTGGATTCTCATGCAAAATGAGGATTTTTGATATAAATATTCACGGGGTTTGTTCTGCACTAAAAAAAAACATTACCCGGAATCGTGAATTGTGTTCATGAATGTGGAAAACACGAAGGAATATATTCACATGTATAGTGCAAATTCATCATACCCATGAACTGCCCCTGATCGCATAAATGTCCCATATGCATTTTCATCGATTTCGAGTTTTTGATGCAGTTTGGTTCTAAATCGTGTGCTCTTTCAAAAGAGCCTATAACATCCAGTAGTTCCAGTAGTTTTTTCGCGAAAACTTAACACGTAGCCTTACGTATGGGACAAACTTCAAATGCGTTTTTCTCAGCTTGCTGTTTTTGCATATTGGATATTTATGCGAATATGTTCCTTTGTGGTTCTCACATTCACAAACTACAATTCACGATTACGAGAATTGGTATTTTTGCCTTCCTCACCTCGACTGAGGAAAGGCTATAAAATCATTCGATAAATGAACTTTTTAATTAAACCTCCTAGACCCACCTTTACGTATACAGATTGACTCAGAATCAAATTCTGAGCAAATGTCTGTGCGTGTCTGATCGTGCACCGATAAAAATGCACTAGATTATCTCCGAACTGGCTGAAACGATTTGGACCGTCCTGGTCTTATTCGATCCGTATTGAGGTTCCACAAGACCCTAGTTGATATTATGAAGTTTTTTAAAGTACTTAAAAAGTTATGCTAAAAAAAGAATTAAACTAAAGTCCGGAAGATTGTTAAAAAGAGTGGTTTTTGTAAGAAATCCGTCATGTAATACATTTTTAGAAAGGTTTGTATAACCTTTCTAATGAGTTCAAAAAATTGAAGATCTGACATCCCTATCAAAAGCAATAAGCACTGAAGTGTTATTTATACACTTTTTTGAGGCCGAATCTCAGATATTTTGATGATAGCGTTGTCCGAATCTACACAGTAAAAAAAATCATGGTAAAATTACATCTGAAAAGGGGTACATCTTTTATGTCAGAAAAAAAAGATTAAATTTGACCTCTAATAATGTGTTAATTTACATCTGGCAGCCAACCCGCACGGCCAGCTCATCGTTGTGAAAACTGACTGATCAAAGCCAATATGTAGCTCTATGTGTTCCGTACATTGTATACTGTATTTACTGCATATACGGTATGTATACGATGTATGAGATACGTAGAGCTACATCGGCTTTGATCGTTCAGTTTTTACATTGGCTAGTTGGCCGTGCTGGTTAGGGCGCGGACTTAGTAAGCTAGATGTAACTATCACCGGTTTGATAATTATTGAGTATTACAAATATTTTTACCTAGCGTCTGCCAGATGTAAATCTACACATTATTAGAGGTAAAATTAAACCTATTTTCTGACATAAAAGATGTTTCCCTTTTTAGATGCAATTATACCATGTTTTTGCCTTTCTTACTAAAGAAAGGTATAGGTTTAACTTTATGGTTGGACGTCATTTTCATCTTCGTAAATAAGACGATGCACTAGATTATCATTATCATCAGCATGAATATTAATCGGAAAAATCGCCAAAAAATCACACTGCATTGATTTTCGACGCATCGTCGCCAAGTCGACAAGTTGTCAAGTTGAGCTTCGAATACTGGCGCGAGAATGCTGGCGCATATATGTTTTGGCTCGACTTATACTCGTTTGTAGTAGCTTATCTACCGATGTTTCCTTCAACATGTACGATATCGTAGCTTTTCGGTTTCTTTTGCTCTGTCTTTTTGCGTAACTGTCCAATGTTTATGCAAAAACTTTTGTGACATAGGACATTCATCTGGGTACAAACAATTTGTTTCCCGTGTGCTCCTAAAATCGCCTTTAAGTAGGCTTAATTTTGTCGTGATTTCGTAAGTTTATTTAACAGAGTTCATTGGATTCCGATAGGAGCTTTCTAAGCTTCTAAGCTTTATATCGTTTTCAAAGTTTTCAATGTTCGCAACGCCAATGGCTATCCACCTAAGGTTCTCGCGGTTGAGTGTGTAGTGGTGCGGTTGTAAAAATGGCTATCTCTGACTCTCTCACTTTCGTAGATGCTGAATGGCAAGCTTCCCACTGTGCGGTTAACTCGGTTTTGCTTTGCGCTTGCTTTGTTCGGTTTTTGGGCTCGTACCAAAACTAGAAAACCAAAACCGCGGTGTGCGTCGTCACTGACGCATGGGGAGCTTGCCATGCTTGCGTTTGTCATAAACGCTTGTTTGATTAAGAATTTGTACGATTAAAAATATTCTATTGATGAAAATTACGTTTTCAATTTCTTTTGGAAAACACATCATTAATAATACCTTGCTTTCATCATAAGATTTTTTGTATCAAGTCGATGTTATGAATTGAAAGAAGTTAAATTCTTTAGTAAGAAAGGCTCTATCTCACCCCTGGTGGGATTTAATCGGTTTTTTTTTGCTGTGTATCGTGCAATCCATCGTTAGATAGGTAATCAAGAGACCTTTTCAACGTGCTAAAAGATTGAAGATCGGAAAACCCTATCAACAGTTACGAGATCTTAAGTATTATTTTAATAATTATCAGAGCTACACAGAAAAAAATATGTAAATTTACACAGCACGTAATTACTGTTTCTTATGTAAACTGACTCAATGTAATGTTGAAATATGGTGTAAAGAGTAAAAAGTCATGGAAATTACTCCAATGTAAATCTAAATCTGATGTAAATCATGAATCTAATGGAAACGTTGAGCATGGAAACTCAAATCTGATGAATTTCTACCCGTGTTCGGCTTCCTGTAAATTCCTATTTAATGGAAATCATATATCCAATGTATTTCTGCCAAACGTTGACTTCAAAACTACCCGAACTAAAAATAGTTATGTTTGGTTCTCTTTCTATCGCTCTCATACTTCGCAGGTCCACTGCCTGAGCCTCGCCCTGAACAGGTTGATGCTTTAGCCGCTCGTTTATAAAATGCGAAGATGGCTCAGTCGGTAGCGGGTAGCAGCAGTAACACCGAACATTCTACCCGTCGTCCGTTCGATTCCAGTCCAGCGTTATTCCACGTGGCCGTCGACTAGAAAGCGTCCCCTACCTGTGAAACAACTTTTTAAAATCATAATTTCCTTTTGCTGCCCGCTTCATTCATTTTAAAATAGAACATAGGCCACACCCTTTTCCTACTGCAATCCAAGTCGAGCTTCTCATTCCCTTTGGCCAATCAGAATTAGTTGATTTGAACTAATGTAAATTTCAAAACTAATGTAAATTCCAAAACTAATGTAAATTTTCAAAACTAATGTAAATTTCCAATGAATATAATGTAAATTTCCAATGAACCTAATGTAAATATACATCATTTATCATGATACCTTTTGGTACATGATAAATAATGTAAATTTACAGAAATATTTTTTTCTGTGTAGATCTTAGCTATTACGATGAAAACTTTGTCCGGATCTATTGTCCGGCCCATCGTTGGTGGGAAATCGGAAGACCTTTCCAACACCCCAAATGATTGAAGATCTAACAACCCTATTAAATGAAAAATATAACTATATCATTGCGAGGAAGGCTTCAACTAACTACCTTAGGGTGGATTAAGTAACGTTTTTTTTCATTATGATCTGACTTTAGACACGGTTCCCCGACATACATTTGGAATCGGCACCGGATTTGCAAATGACCATCAAAATATTAATTATACATTTGACAGATTTTTTTTTTTTAAACTTACACAGAAAAAAATATGTAAATTTACACAGCACGTAATTACTGTTTCTTATGTAAACTCACTCAATGTAATGTTGAAATATAATGTAAAGAGTAAAAAGTCATGGAAATTGCTCCAATGTAAATCTAAATCTAATGTAAATCATGAATATAATGGAAACGTTGAGCATGGAAACTCAAACCTGATGAATTTCTACCCGTGTTCGGTTTCCTGTAAATTCCTATTTAATGTAAATCATATATCCAATGTATTTCCGCCAAACGTTGACTTCAAAACTACCCGAACTAAAAATAGTTATATCTGGTTCTCTTTCTATCGCTCTCATACTTCGCCGGCCCACTGCCTGAGCCTCGACCTGAACAAGTTGATGCTTTTGCCGCTCGTTTATAAAATGCGAAGATGGCTCAGTCGGCAGCGGGTAGCAGCAGTAACACCGAACATCCTACCCGTCGTTCGATTCCAGTCCAGCGTAGCCGTCGACGAGAAAGCGTCCCCTACCTGCGAAACAACTTTTTAAAATCAGAATTTCCTTTTGCTGCCCGTTTCAATCATTTTAAAATAGAACATAGGCCACACCCTTTTCCTACTGCAATCCAAGTCGAGCTTCTCATTCCCTTTGGCTAATTAGAATTAGTTGATTTGAACTAATGTAAATTCCAAAAGTAATGTAAATTTTCAAAACTAATGTAAATTTCCAATGAATCTAATATAAATTTTCGATGAACCTAATGTAAATATACATCATTTATCATGATACCTCTTGGTACATGATAAATAATGTAAATTTACAGGAATATTTTTTTCTGTGTAAATTTTAAATAATGTGTGTAATTTTTCATGAAAATCATTCCTGTTTACGTAAATTGGTCAAATTTATATTTAAGATGCTGAACATCATGTGAAGCCTATTATTACCTACATCACAAATAACTTAACTTTATAATCAACCGAGGTTTTTTTTTCTTAGGGTTCATTCAGAAATTACGTTACGTAAATTCTCTAAACTTCAAGTCAAAGAAAACTGAAGTCTTTTGATTAAATTGAACACCAAAAGTCATATTATTTGCATTATCTGTTGCGCATCCCAGTGAATCATCTTTAAAAAAACATCCAGATCAACGATTAACTGACTCACAAACGTCGTATGTTTTCGTCCAGCAAAACTCGCTTCGCGATGACCTCAACCCAGAAGAATCCGTCACTTACCTAAAAAAAGAAAAGAAAGAGAGAAAAAACAGCTACAATTAGTAACTTTCCAGCTGACCTGCGCGGTTTTGACATTTAAATGACGACGACGCCGGGTACGCCACACGTAGGTACGTACGCGTAAATGGCAATTAAACGGACTCTCTCGGACGAGTACCTCCTCGTATAAAATGTCCAAATTTATGTGTGGGGAAGCGACAATGGCCTTCGGGGTGTTTACTTGAACCGTCCGGCCACGGAACGGTTGGGCGGTGTCCGCCGTCCATCAACTGGGATGGTTGAGGAGGTCGTCGAGGGCCTTCCCTCGAAAGAAAGCGAAATTTCTCGCTGGACATATGGGCATTTTACCCCTGGTTGGATTGACGGGGCCATCGCGCGTGGTATCATTGCACCCTGTGGTACGTATCCGGTGGAGGGGGCAACCCGTAAGGGAGGCGTGCTGCGGGAACGTACTCTTAAAGTATTACGCTGAATGACCGGAGGACATTCAGCGTTTGTGAGTGTTATGGAGAGATGAATTAATCAAAAACAAGCAATTTGTTTTTAATGGTGATCCGGATATATAAGCGAAGTAACTTTTAGTAAACTACACAAAGAATTTGTTACCAGTACACGAAGAACCCGGGCAGACGGTAATAACAAAATTCATGCCATTTCAATAATAAATACTGTTAAAATAACAGAAAGTGTTATGGAATCGTCTTGAAAAATCCATTTTTGCATAAGGATTTAATAAAAGTTTATGTTATCATAACAAAATTTGTTATTGGTCTGATATTGGTTGAAAGCCAAAACAACTTTGGAATAACATTTTTTGTTAGGGAAGCATAACTCCAACTGTTATTGGGATGATCGGATTAGTTGTTAAAATAACAAAAAATAATAACAAAGATTTGTTCGTAGAATCATTAAAAATGTTATTAGTCTGTTATTACAATAACAATCCAATAACAAAAAAATCATAACGACGAATAACAAATCTTGTTATAAATAACATAAAATGTCATTTGCCTAGTATTTTCAAATATCAAAAAAAAATATTCCCAAGTTATTTCCGTCTGCTCGGGAATAAAGACTTTCCAAAATCTTGAACAAGTGTTCATGAGGTTGGGAACCACGAACAAAGTGTTCAGATGACATGGTGTTTTTTTCAAAAATGTTTGAAAACTTTGTTCTAGATTTGTCCGAGGGTCATTCACAAAAGCCGCAATCGAAAAAAATCTCATACAAGTCCGTTACCTTCTGTTAGGCTTCCAGAAAATATTGTGTGGCTAAATCTACCATCCTGAATTCGATCTATCTATTATTTTCACCGATTCTTATAGGGAGACGAGATATTTAAGATGGCTTCCAATATGGCGGTCGGGTACGTAAATCAACAAAAAAAAACTTATCTATGTAACCGACTACTCAATTTAAACTAATTTGAGGTTGCTGAACTCGAATTTGACTCTTAGAACAGCCAAAGAACTGCGAATGCGCAATCCAAGATGGCGGCCCATATGGAGGATCTGTGATATAGGAAATATTTTTCTGTAGGCTGGTAACTGGCAACGAGTAATTCCACTCATGTTATCAATGGTTACCCAAGGAAAAAACAGCACCAAAATTTCAGTAAGCACCAATAACCTAACTGCTCTCCATTACACAAATGCGCTCAGAGCACCAGTAGCTAATTAACTTTTGCCGCCTTTGTAATTGTGAATATCGCGCCCGCGCCGCCGCCACCACCAAGACCTGGCTAAATGATTGCGTTGAGCTGAAGTTTTGTCTGTTGGTGTGCAATTTTTTTCTGATTGTTGGTGTGTATTATAGCAGTAAATAATACAGGAAGCGCTCTTTCTCTCGCGCAAAAGGAAGCGCATTGCACGGTACTTTAATTGAATTCCAAGAAAATTATATTTGCTCTTTTCTCTCCGCGGCACAAATGGCACACTGTGCCGACTGTAAATGTGAGTGTGTGTGTCTGTGAGTTTTTCGTGTGCGTGGGTGGCTAGAAGCACAGGTCGCACTGCGAAGATCAAGGTATTTTTTTCGATTTTGTAAGACTCGAATTACGTTATCCTGAAATTTGAAGGTTTATAATAAAATTACCTCAATTTGAACTCAATAAGTGACATTACCTCGAAAAAGTGGTAAATTAACAAATTTTTAGATTAAAAATTACACATTTTTTCACAAATAAAAGATGTACTCTTTCCCAGATGTAATATAGCCATGATCTTTTTTACTGCTAAGTGTATTTAAATCGCATTATTTTATTTTTGTTCAAATTAACTAATTTAAAAAATATCAAACTTTGAGTGTAAGATTCTCATCTTCAAACACCCACCCACACAGGTGCTTGCCGTTGTGCCACCCAAAACGTCAATGTGGTAAACGTGGCCACTCTTCGTAAGTTTTCTGTGTTCGCAGTCGGAAGCCGAGCACGTCGAATCAGGTTCAGAAGAGCCTCGGCTAATCTTCCATTAATCGACCGATTTGGAGTAAGAGTTGAAAATAGGGTTCCAAATGAGAGCACTACTCCAATTAGGCTTTTACGATACATGGAACTGTGTGCGCGCAGTGTATGGAGAGATCGCTTTTTATAGAGGTGGTTGGAGAGAGAAATTTGAAGTTGAAATCTCTAACATTGAAATGGAATTAATTTTCTTGGGCTCACTTTAAGAAATGCTTCAAGTTTCTCTTATTACTTTTTGGGCCCTAAAAGGATGCTTAGACCAATCGGTTTTTAGTAAAAATTCTAAAGTGACAGCCAAAATGTCTAATGAATACTCAAGAAAATGAAAAAAACTGCATTTTTTAACATCCTAGTACATAATTTTAATATTTTCATGCTACACACATCGCCATACAATTAATATTTAATTCCTATTCCACATTTAGCAGTATTTTTTATACGATGCAAGACTTAGTTACACCATAAAACTATTCTGTTCAAGAATTTTTCATTTGCTTTGAACACTGGTAAAAAAAGTTGGAAATGCCTTTTTCATTGTAACTTAGGGTAGACGCATCTGTGTTGGGTCTTGTTGTAGCTGATTCTTGACATCCTTCCGAATCAAATGCAACAAGAATAATCCAAATCGGTTGAGTTTTCGCCGAGATACAGCCGTATGAAGTTGCATTTCCAACTTGTTTGACCCCGTTGGTGCTACAAGTGTTAACTATAGTTAAGAAAATTTTGATGAAAGTCATTATTTTAAACTTCTCAAAGTGTAATGTTTTTTTCAAGGAACATGATTTTGAAACGGAAAACGGAATGCATTTTCAGGTACATTTAACGAACAAATAAAGTTTGAACATCTTAAATATGATTTTAACAAGAAAAACTTTGACTATCAAAGTCACCCCGGAATTTAAACTAATAATTTATAGAACAATTCCAGCTCAAATCAAGATTTTTTCAGGTACTTTTGTACCCGACACTCTCCGATTTCAATGAAACTTTGTAGACATGTTATCCTAGGCCTATTTAAGCCATTTTTGTGTATATGGAGCCAATAGTACTCGAAAATAACATTTGAGAAGGGCGTAAAATATTTAAATATTTTTGTATTTTGTAATTTAAAAATTACTGTATCTCGAAGCCGTTGCGTCGTATCAAAAAGTGGGCAAAGACAAACTTGTAGGAAATTGGACGGGCATTTTGAAAAAAAAAAAAAAATACACTGAAACAAAAATAGTGGCGTGTATCTATGAGATTTTTTGATTTATAAGTCTGAAACTTAAATTTAAAGGTGATGTCACGATTTTTTTCCTTTAAAATTTTTGACGAAATAGCCTAAAACATAAACAAAAGACTGACGAAAAATTCAGGATGGTATGTCTCTCCTAAAAAAATACAAAAATCATTTACTGAAACTGTTTTTTTGAAAAGTGGTCTAAACATCAAAATTTTTGAAAACCGGTAGTGGGAATCAATTCTCCAGACAATTTTACATATTGACCATTGTCCTATGTCCAATCCTTGGAAAGATACAGCGGTTTTAAAAATGAAAATGTTGAAAAAACGGGGTTTTTGGTGGTTTTTGGCAATTTCTATATGACAGACTTGGTTTTTCAGTCTCGTAAATATTTTTACCGGAAAGCTCGTCAAATTTCCCATAATTTTGTAAATTTGATTACGTAAATATAAAAACGATATAAATCAAAAAGCTGTCAAAGGCAAAACTTATGGAAAATTGGACGAGCTTTCCGGTAAAAATATTTACGAGACTGAAAAACCAAGTCTGTCCTACAGAAATTGCCAAAAACCACAAAAAAACCCGTTTTTTTCAACATTTTCATTTTTAAAACCGCTGTATCTTCTCAAGGATTGGACATAGGACAATGGTCAATATGGAGACTTTTATGTAAAATTGTCTGGGAAATCGATTTCCACTACCGGTTTTCAAAAATTTTGACGTTTAGACCACTTTTCAAAAAAACAGTTTTAGTAAATGATTTTTGTATTTTTTTTAGGAGAGACATATCATTCTGCATTTTTCGTCAGTCTTTTGTTTATGTTTTAGGCTATTTCCTCAAAAATTTTAAAGGAAAAAAATCATGACAAAAAAAAATCAAACCACGTCCCCGGGTCTTTTGTGGTTTCTATTGCAAGTTTCTGCTCGAACCTAGGAGTCCGAAGGCTTTAAATGGGGAGAGCACTCAAACCTCTTTTTACTCCAAGGAACCTTCCACCCCAGTGTTTGAACTGACGACCTTTGGATTACGATGTTTTAGACTGTTTTCTCAAAAAAATTTAAGGAAAAAAATCGTGACATCACATTTAAATTTAAGTTTTAGACTTAAAAATCAAAAAATCTCATAGATGTGGCGTTTATTTTTGTTTCACTGTATTTTTTTCAGAAAGCCCGTCCAATTTCTTACAAGTTTGTCTTTGATCACTTTTTGATACGACGCAACGGCTTCGAAGTAATTTTTAAATTACAAAATACAAAAATATTTAAATATCTTACGCCCTTCTCTAATGTTATTTTCGAGTACAATTGGCTCCATATACACAAAAATGGCTTATATAGGCTTAGGATAACATCTCTACAAAGTTTCATTGAAATCGGAGAGGGTCGGGTACAAAAGTACCAGAAAAAAATCCTCATTTGAGCAGGAATTGCTCTATAACGTAACTATTATTCTAAACACTATTAAAAAAAAAACATTTTGTTTTCCAAAATAGTGCACGGACTTTGTGTGGCCTACCCCAGTACATGTTTTAAACTAGTAATCTTGAGAAAGCTCTTACCTATTGGAAAATATTCCAAAAACAAATTGAAATGCTATCAAAGTCACCGCGGTTTACGGTATTTTCAATCCTTCAATTCATTTTATTTGCCGAAATAACCATTTTACATCTTGTGGATTGGCTGGTTCATAGGGATTTGGTGTTACTTGCAACTATTTCTTTTTCATTTACCGCTTAGTATAAGAAGATTCTTTTAATGCAATTAAAAAAAACTAGGGAAAATTTGGCCAACAAGTTTAAATAATTTTTATATAGAGTTTCCAGAGTTATATAAACTTTTATACTAAGTATTTAGACAACTTTATATTCAATCCAAATTATTATTATTTTTTTTGAGTTGGGGGACTGGATTCATGGTGATTTGTCAACAAATAACATTATTTATGTTAATTTTTCGAAAGGTGTACACACTTTTTTTGCACGTTTTTTTTCTGTAATAGTATTTGTTATATAACTTTTTAAAGAAATCATCTTTTCATGAGTTTTTTGTAGCAAAATGTTCGGCATGAGTTTCTGAACAAAACGTAGTACTAGGTTTCTGCCAAACATTAAATTGTACACAGTGCCCAAGGGGTGTAAATCATTTTTTTGAATACTGTATACCTCTTTTTCCTATTTAGTGCATAATATTTTTTTTAAATGTCTCAAAATGTTCAATCTGGTAGAACAATTCTAAAAATATTGGAAAACACTGTAAACGTTTATTTTTAAATTTTATATCAAATAATGGTCATTCCATGTGAAGTGTGCAAGGAACAGTGTAAATTATAAAATTACCATCTCCGATCCTGCTCAAATTTGTCAGAGCTGTTGATACTATCAAAACATGCAAAGATCCCAAATTTCATCCAAATCGGACTGTCCCCTCAATTTTAGTAGACTTTTGCGCGATTTTTGAGAAAACCCTTATTTTTAAACGTCGTGAAAAAGGAATTGGGTTCTATGTCCAATTTCAAAATGAGTCAAAAAAGTCGATTCTTTAGGGAGGTACAAAAATGGAGGGGGTGCTCCGATTCGGATGAAATTTGGGATCTTTGCATGTTTTGATAGTATCAACAGCCCAAATTTGACCAGGTTCTTGTTGCAGTTTGGTTTAAAATCGTTTGCTGAAGTACTTTGTTCTAGAAATCTGTAGGAAATCCCATTTTTTCGCACAAACCTGACACGTAGCCTTACGTGTGGGAAGAAATTGCCTTGAGTTTTTCTCAGCTTGATGTTTTTGCATATGGGACATTTATGCGAACATGGGTAGTACAAATGTGAAAATAATAGCCAAACCAACCAAGCATTCAGGTTCTGAACGATTTACATCAGTTATATTTGGAAAAATGAATTGCATATCGAATTGACGTGTAGGTTTTTTTAACTGCCTGAAAAAAAGTTGCATTTGATTTCATAGCAAGAAGAAGAACTCTGAGTCACCGTTACTAAAATGAAGCTACAAAATAGATTATAATCCCCCTTTGCCCCAAGCACTTACATATCCACACGTTCCCCCGCGGGGTATCCTCCAGGATGCGGATGTTGAAGTCGTACGCGGCCAGGTCCTTCCGCAGGCTCATCGCCTTATCGTAGGTGAGCGCACATTTCGGCACCAGAAACAAACTGTCCAGCTCGTCGTAAATGTCACTACCCGCTTCGGACAGCCCACTGCGACTCTTGGTCGGCCCGAGCACGCTGCTGTTGCTGTAGTACAAACTGCCACCGTTCGCGATGATGGCCGGTCCTCCTCCGGGGCTCCCACCGGAAGAGTACCCCCCGCCGAGGTACGGACTGTTCCGGCTGCGGATCAGCCGGTTGTTGTTGTTGCTGCCGGTACTGCCGGAGACGGTGGTTCCGTTGGACTTTCCGGCGGTGCGACCTGCACTGAGGCTGCGTACTTGGACCGGCACGTGGTGACCGTTGTGGTGGTGGTGCTGCTGCTGATGATGATGATGGTGAGGAGTTGCACTGAGATTGGTAGCTGCGCAACGTTTCACTGATATCATAGCTCTACAGGGAGGAGTTGCCGGGGGCTGCTGCGGACGAGGAGGTAGAGCCAACGTTTTAGCTCCTCTTCTGCCGCGCACACTGCTGTTGGGAACACTGCTCTGAACACAATCGAAACACACTTTTTCCGTTTATTTTTTTTTCGGGCAGAGGTACCGCGTTGAAATCTTAGCTCATTGCTTCACCTTTTCCAGGTTATCACAGATGTATCATCGCACACAACACTTCTTCACCGTCTTCTTCGTCTTCGGCTGCACTTCTCTTCGGACTTTGGCTCAAGGCATTACCACCTCGGGTAAGTCGGTCATCTTCGTTTGAACACACACACTTTTCCTCCTGAACTGAGTTGCTGGTGCTGCTACCTTGCTTCAGCTGCACTTGAAGAAATCAAAACTCAAATCATTAGCACCTTCTTCGTACTTTTCTTCCTCTTGATGGCCGATTTGATTGGGAGAAAACACATTCCGCGCGTGGGCGGTCCAGGAAGCAGCCTAAATGTGCCACGGAATCGCCACGGGGACCTACGACCGCGAAGAACCAACCTCTACCAAGTGAACCGTTCAACTGGGTCCTCGGCGGCAGCACCCAAAAAAAAGCAGCAAAACTCTTCTTGGAGAGCAGCCAAAGCACTTCGGGGCTGTCGCGTGCACGCGCCGCCAGCCGAAAGTCGCGAGGATAATTTAGAGCGCTAATAACCATTTGGTGGCGAGCCGGCTGAACCTGTAATCACGCCTGCTGGCACAGACAAGCGGAGGGAAAACTTTGAGGGGAGGAAGCACGTGGGGCGGAATTTTGCTGTCCGCACGATTTAGTATTTACAATTTGGTAACGTTATTGGGCTATGCCATCGAAAATCTAAGAAATTTGAAAATTTCCAAAAATAGTGTCTATTTTTGTTTTTTTTTTCTGAAGCTAAATTTAGGTTGAAAAAAAAAAATCCTGCAGTTTGTTCTGTTTTTCAACATCGAAAATAAGCTTAATAAGCTGATATACCGGTATTTGAATATTTGACTTTATTTGGGTTACATCCAGAAAAACTAACTTTTCTTTCAGAGGCTGTATTATTAGAGTGTAACAAAAATGACTTTTTGGCGGGCATTCAAGGGTTTGTTCTGTTGGGCATACTAAGCTCAAATCCAAAATATGAGCTTGATTGGACGTAACAGGAGCTGGCGCTCCCCCTAAATTTTTAATGGGATTTAACCCGTAAAAAAAGATGTTTTCAAAAATGTCACTTTTTGAGGCATTTTGGCCACTGAAGCGTTTATTTTCAACATCATTGGCGTGTAGACCAGATCCTTGCGCATCTGTTGGTATATATAAAATTGAAATTTGGAACACCCTGGAGCTCGGTACTGACCTTGGCATTTTTTCGAAAAATTGACCCCAGCAAAATCAAATGGCGTCTGGGGCGTCGCGAGGCGAGACGCATATCTTTTTTGCCGGGGCCGATTTTTCGAAAAATGCCAAACTTTGAAGGTCTTACCGAGCTCCAGGGTGCTCCAAATTTCAATGTTATATATACCAAAAGATGCGCAAGGATCTGGCCTATACGCCAATGATGTTGAAAATAAACGCTTAAGTGGCCAAAATACCTCAAAAAGTGACATTTCTGAAAAAATCATTTTTTGCAGGTTAAATCACATTTTAAATTCAAATGCAAAGCGCCAGCTCCTGTTACGTCCAATCAAGCTCATATTTTGGATTTGGGCTTAGTATACCCACTGGAACAAACCCTTGAATGCCCGCCAAAAAGTCATTTTTGTTACATCCTACTGTATTATCTTACCAAATTATTACTGGTCAACTTATTAACCCTCTACAACCCAACCCCGTCTCTAGACGGGCTCGATCGAAAAAAAAACGAAAAAAATCTATTTTTCAACCAATTTGTGATCTTTTAAAAGCATTGGAAAGAAGAACTCTTAAAATTTTTAGAAAATTTAAGGGTAGCAAGTTTAACTTGTTCAACTATGGCTGTGTTTATTTATTACCATTCCTATATTTTAAGTAAAAAGAAGAATGCAGTAATGTTTTTAATGTCCCAAACTATGCCTCTACGCATTTTTTTTTAATTTAAATAGTGGCATTCTAGAGCATAAAATGAGAAAAACAAGCAAACAATTGAAAAAGGGACTGTAAGAAACATGAAAAAATAGAAAGGCAAAATGTAATAATTGGATGTGGTAGAATAGGCCAAATACTATCAAAAACAAACATAAAGTTAACAAGATAAATGCAAATTAAAATACTTAAAATTAGACAAGAAAAACATTAAACAAGAGAAGTAAAGTTTTTCGTAGGCGAAAGTGGCTCAAAATATGGAGTTTTTTTTTTAAATGTCCAATAAATCAAATTTCCAGTTTTAGCTTTTTGGGTGTTTTTGAAACCGCCTTGAGTCAGGGGTATTGAAAAACAACCAAAAAGCAAAAATTGAAAATTTGGTTTATTGGACCTTTTTAAAAAAAAACTCGTGAAATGACCTCCCCAACACGGGAAAAATAAAAACTTTCGATAAAAATGGGCAGTAGAGGGTTAATGTATTAGAAACAAATTTGGAGGACATTGCCTGATCTTCACACACAAAATATGTTCAAGAATAATGGAAGGTTGTGAATAATGAAAAAGTAGAAAATGACTATTTTTCTGAGAAAAAAAACATACCTAAAAAATTACTGCACACAGCAAAAAATTGTATAAATTTGGAAGGTTGAATATTACCTCTTTTAAGATGTAATTTTAACTCAATTTAGACTGAAAAAGTGACATTACAACAGAAAAGTGGTAAAATTACCAATTTTCAGAGGTAAAATTACACATTTTTTCTGAAAAAAATATACTCCTTCCCAGATGTAATATTACCATGATTTTTTTCTGTGCAGTTAAAAACGGTTTACTTTATATTATTTATTGCAAATTTTAATTTGAAACAAAAAATGAGATCAAATATAATTTTCGACGAAGGTACTATTTTTTTAAATCAATTTATTTTCAAAAACTACGTTGTACACAAAAAAAATAGTGATTTTCATCAGGGAATGAGACAGATTTTGTGTCAAATAAGTGTAATATTACATCAGGAACTGGTGATTTTTCTGGTAACATTACACCAGAAATTGGTAAAGTTTAGAGGTGGGCAAAAAAAGAGCGAACCGCTCAAAGAGCCGGTTCACTGAAAAGAGCGAACGAACCGTGGATCACAGAAATTGGTAAAGTTTAGAGGTGGGCAAAAAAAGAGCGAACCGCTCAAAGAGCCGGTTCACTGAAAAGAGCGAACGAACCGTGGCTCACAAAAAAAGAACCACGGTTCTTTTTTAAACTCCGGTCTTTTGAAAGAACCGTTTCAATATGGCATGATTTTTGTTATAAATCTAATTTATTGAATTTCCAAAAAAAAATAGTATTCAATTTGTTTTTGAGAATTGAAAATGCAATTTCAAAAATTTCAATGCTTATAAAAATGATTCCCAAAAGTAAATGTTTTTCTAAACAAAATGAAATAAACTTTTCAGTGTGCAACTGATTGTTCTTTAAAGTAAAATACTTTCAAATTTTAATAAAAATAGAAATCTTATCCACTGAAAACAAATCAAAAAGCATTTTGGGGTCGATCAAAAATATTTTGATTTTTGGTGAAATTCCGTTGTACAGTACTTAATACAAAAGTTTTTTTTTCGGTTTAAAAAAAAAAGTTCATCGATACTTCGATATTTTGAAAACCAATGCACAGTGGGCAAAAACGGGTGAAAAAACGAATCTTTTGATGCCGTCAGTTTCTGCCTGTCAAAAGTATCATTTTTAATGTAAAAAATTACGAGAAATCGATTGGTGGTACTCCCATTAGCGGCAAATGACGAAAAGTGGTCCATTTTACCCCTTTTTTTAGGGTGTTTCTCGAATATCTTCAACTGCCGTAGTTTGCCGCACCTCTAAAGTATCTTATTTTATGTAAAACATCACGAGAAATTGATTGGTGACACTCTCAATAGCGGCAAATGACGGGGGCCCATTTTTCATTTACCTTATTTATGTGTTTTTCATTAATATCTTGAATTACTGTAGTTTCTGTAGTTTTAAAGCATGTTATTTTATGTAGAAAATCGCGAAAAATCGATTTGTCACATTTTCATTGGCGGCAAATGACAGCATGGGCCCATTTTGCCCCGGTTACCCCATTTTATGTGTTTTTCGCGATTATCTTTAATTGCCATTGTTTTTACGTTTTGAAAGTATACTATTTTATGTAAAAAATCACAAGAAATCGATTGGTGACACTCCCATTGGTGGCAATTGTCAGCAAGGGCCCATTTCGCCCCATTTAACCCCTTTGTGTTTTTCGAAAATACCTTGAAATTACATTATTTCTTACAGTTTCAACGTATATTATTTTATGTAGAAAATCACGAGGAATCGATTGGTGGTGTTCTCATAAACGAAAAACGACGGCAAAGGCTCGTTTTGCCCCATTTACTCCATTTTATGTATTTTCTTTAATATCTTGAATTGCCGTGGTTTTCCAAACTTTAAATAAATGTTATTTTATGCAGAAAATCACGAGGAATCGATTGAGATTACTCTAATTAGCGGCAAATGGCGACAAGGGCCTATTTTTCCCATTTCATGTGTTTTAGACAATATATTAATCGTGTCGTGATGTCCAATACAGTTTACAAGAATGTTACTGTAGTATGCACAGTACGTTCAAGATATTCACGAAAAACATCTCAAGAGGGAGTAAATGGGGTAAAATTGGCCCTTGTCGCCATTTGCCGCAATTTAGAGTGTTCTAAATCGATTCCTCGTGATTTTCTGCATAAAATAACATTTATTTAAAGTTTGGAAAACCACGGCAATTCAAGATATTAAAGAAAATAGATAAAATGGGGTAAATGGGGTAAAACGAGCCATTGCCGTCGTTTGCCGCTTATGAGAACGCCGCCAATCGATTTCTCGTGATTTTCTACATAAAATAATATACGTTGAAACTGTAAGAAATAATGTAATTTCAAGGTATTTTCGAAAAACACATTAGAAAGGGGTTAAATGGGGTGAAATGGACCCTTGCTGACAATTGCCACCAATGGGAGTGTCACCAATCGATTTCTTGTGATTTTTTACATAAAATAGTATACTTTCAAAATGTAAAAACAATGGCAATTAAAGATATTCGCGAAAAACACATAAAATGGGGTAACCGGGGCAAAATGGGCCCATGCTGACATTTGCCACCAAAAAAAATGTAACAAATCGATTCCTCGCGATTTTCTATATAAAATAACATACTTTAAAACTACAGGAAATTACAGTAATTCAAGGTATTAATGAAAAACACATAAATAAGGGGTAAATGGGGCAAAATGGACCCTTGCCGTCATTTTCCGCTATGGAGAGTATCACCAATCGATTTCTCGTGATGTTTTACATAAAATAAGATACTTTAGAAGTGCGGCAAACTACGGCAGTTGAAGATATTCGAGAAAAACACCCTAAAAAAGGCAAAATGGGGTAAAATGGACCACTTCCCGTCATTTGCCGCTAATGAGAGTACCACCAATCGATTCCTCGTAATTTTTTACATTAAAAATGATACTTTTGACAGGCAGAAACTGACGGCATCAAAAGATCCGTTTTTTCACCCGTTTTTGCCCACTGTGCAATGATTGCAAAACAACTGGGGATGTGTAAAATGCATTTCAAAACTCTTTTTTCATAAAAATGTCTTGCAATAATTGTCTTGCTATATTTTTTTTGCGACTTTGGCCAGAGTTGAGCGACAAAAACTTCAAAAAATATTTGGTATGGCCAAATTTATAAAAGTCCAATGTGAAATAACTTACAAAATCACACGATTCTTGAAAAAACCCCTATTCATTCAAATTTTGAAAAAAGAGCGAAAGAGCCGTTCAAAAGAGCAGCTCTTTTTAAAGAGCGAACGAAAATGAGCGGCTCCTAAAAAAGAGCGGTTTTGCCCACCTCTAGTAAAGTTACACATTTTCAGAGGAAAAATTACACATTTTTTGTGTCATAAAAGATGTACCGTACCATGATCTATTTTGCTCAGAAAAAATGTGTAATTTTACCTCCGAAAATGTGTAACTTTACCACTCTTCTGGTGTTATGTCACTTTTTCAGTCTAAATTGAGGTAAAATTACAGAGGTAATATTCAACCTTCCAAAATTACACCTAAAAAAATAAAACATTTTTTTACTGTGTGGAATTGCCTTGGAATTGCAAAATGTTGATTCTAATCGTGGTCGAAGATAGAAGCTAAAAAAGAAAAAAAAAATCAACACATTTTTCAAGCCGAGACAAAACAATAACGTCCAAATATTCTTGAAATTGTTTAAATGTGTAAAAAAAAAGGTTTTGTAATTTTATAATTCTACAAAACGGTAAAAATTGAGCAATCAAATATTGATATTGGTCACGAGTCTTTTCATATTGTTGTCGCCGAAATTTATGATAGGAAGAACTATAACAGGTCTTTACACTGTATTGAACATTGCAAAGACTACTTCTTTTTACGCGATGCTATCGATACTTTTCGACAGGTTTCTTTCATCCAAGGGTTACGCGAGCGTTACCTCCGTTCAGTTACTTCATATACACAATGTCACACGAGAAACATGTAACTTTCATTCACGACCTTAGCACGTAATCGCGACGAGTCCCCGAGCGTTCTTTTCGTGTTGATGGATTACCTTCGACACCACTCAGTCCTAGCGCGCGAGAGTTCAATCACACAAACACTCTACCCCCCGACTACCACTACTAGCGCGAGCGCAAAATTAAAAAAGGACAGGTTCCTCCACACAAAGACCGCGCGCACGAGCCTTCAACCACGAAGCTCGCGATGTGCCGGTTAGGGGTGGAAAATTTCGAAACCTCAAAAAATCCCGCAAGACTGTGAGTGTGCCGGCACACGTACACACGCACGCACACACCCCGCCTTGCGGCGGAAAAGCGAACCTGAACTATTCAAAGTTGAACTTGAGAAAGGTTGTAAGGAGGAGAAAGAACAAGAAGCAGCGCCTCCAAGGTGTAAGATTCGTTGGAGTAGTTGTTTGGCTTTGTTTTCATTAAAACGGTCGGAATCTCAAACCCGAGAGGGGCCATTACCACCCTCGGACATCAGCTGTTGGCAGGCAGGCCGAAGAGGTGCGAGAACACCCAGCGTTGGGGAAGCAGATCATGATCAGCGAATCGATGCGAACAAAGAAGCAGACAGACCTGCGAAGAACAAAACGAGTAAGAAGCAAACACACAAAAAGCTGTTCCCAATTTCGGGTGATTATCGATTGCGCTCGCAGCACGTTCGGATTTTCGCAGCTTCTGAACACACACACACACACTCGGGTTGCGATTATTCCCATTATCTGCTCGTCTAGGTTCGGCTTCTTCTGTTTCTTCCGAGCGATCGCGAAACCGGTGAGTGAGCGAAAAAAACAAACATTCGCGCGAAGAAGCCAAACGTACACTTGTGTTAGTGTGTAGAAGATTAATTGAAAACAGTTCGCGCGGTGATCCCTCTTTCCATCAATCCGATTCACAATGTACTGTTAACAAAAGTTAATTGTTTTTGCAGCCTCCCGTGTACGGTTCTCAAATTACAGACCACTACAACTGGCTGCCTGTTTGGCTTATTCCAAAAGAAGTGCACTTTTTTCGGCGCGCACCAGTTGGGACCCGTTCGTTTCTTGGGGTGCCGAGTGCACACTATCATTAGGCGGGGGTGATGCCGTCAGAGAGATAACACAAAAAAAGTTGCAATCGAGAAGATTGACAAGAGCGTGAAACAATGTTTAATCCGGGAAGTGAGCGGTAGCTGCGAGGAAATAACTCAATCTTTGTTTAAAATATTTAAATATTCTGATTATCATAAAAAAATAATTAAAAACACAATTCAAAGGCATAGAAAACCCCAAATTAAAAATAAGTTGGTGCCTTTAGCGAATACAGCTGTAATGATCAGTGAGCGATACAGTTGAGTGAAAGGGAGAACAATACACAAATGATGACAGGTATCTAACTACAAACGATCACTTGCCATTGGTTGTGCTGGTTTCGTCCCATCGTTCCTCGGGTATCATGCCGAGTCCTGGTGATGGGAGAGAAAGTGTTGCGAGTGCTAGTATCAGGTCTTGTGGAACTCGCGATTCATTATGTGTATGCAGAGCTCAAAATATTTGTGAAGAAAGAAATATTAAATTATTGGAAGTCTCCGAATATTCAGAATTAAAAACAACCCAATTTTCAAATAAAAAAAACAATAAAAAGATTTTATTATAAAAATTATGAACCATGTTGTTTTTGTTCATTTCATTCCAAAATATAATAGAAATGTGAGAAAAAACTACGTTTTTCAATTCTTGTCATCAGTGTCGTTATTTTTTTTTTTTAATTATAATTAACCCCCAACAACCCAACCCCGCCTTTCGCCAAAAATCAATTTTCAACCAATTTTTTATCTTTAAAAAGCATGGAAAGAAGAACTCTCAAAATTTTAGAAAATGTAAGATTTGGAAGTTTAACTTGTTTTATGTGAACTTGCCAATGTTTTTACCAGAGGCGACTCGTGCCCGAATGTAGTACCTGTTCAATGTTATTTTTTTAATTCTTTATTATAGAGTTTTTCAGCCGGATGCTGGTTCAACTCTGTTGGATGATTTGACTTCGTGCTTGAAGTCGACCCGGTTACAATGTTGTTTTTAAAAAAATATTGATTATAATAATAGATCGTAGTTAATTTTTGAATCTTAATGTTAAAAAATGTTTTTGAAGCTTTTTTGTTTCCAATGGCTTTTATTTTTATGTTTTATTATTTTATACTATTATAATTTTCTGTTTATGCAAATAATTAATTACACTTATGATTAAGACTTTTTTATCTCGTTAAAATGTATTTTTAAGACTTAATCATTAGCGTGGCGAATGTGGAAAAATAGAGCAATCGCTCTGCCATCCTTATCGAAATTCAAGGGAAGTTATTGAACATTGTACTTCATCCACAACATCCTTCACAAAGGAAAACTGTTTGTTGGGCTTTTTAAGGCCCAACTAATATTGAGCTAACTTGGTTACTATTTAAAAATTCAATTGACATTTTACTTTATACTTTTTAGAACCAGGTCGTATCGCTTTTGATCCTTTGTCAATTTTTTAGAGAATTGAATTTACTCACTGTTATGTCCTCATGGTTTTGGAATTTAATTTCTGAATAAAAAGAAGAGCTTCAAAAACAAAACTATATTGACATGAATCCGAGATAATGAAAATATTTGTTTTTAGCATAAGTGAAAAAAAAGTTTTCAGAACAAATTCATGCTACAATATATGATAATAATATATTCAACTAGAGTGAACCGGACCAACAGTCTGAATAAACACAGTCGTTTTTGGAGCATTTAATGGCATCAAATCTTGCACTTTTTGGGACTGCATCCGCTTTAAATACAATCATTCTGAAAATAAAATAACGATCATGGTTGAATCTACGATCATAATTCTTCTCATGTGTCCCGAGTCTGGAAAAAACACAGTACTTTTTTGTTTCAATTGTTTCAATTCAATCTATCAATCACACTATCTAAACTTAACATTACATCACTTTCCAGTAGAGCAAGAATCCACTAGTTACCAAGAAGATCGAAGAGGTTCAACGCGCGCAGTTGAACATTCCAGTTTTAAAACAAGCCATCACCAGTCTGCGCAAAACAGCCTGTTGCCTAAAAGTGCGCCAAATATAGAGCAATATCTGTGGTGCTCGCGCGCTCTCTCATTTATTCATGCTCTCAACGTGCTGTCAACGCGCTGGCTTGTTTACCTTTTGCAAGCAGCTCCCTGCAGAGCTGAGCGAGCTAAGTCAGGCCTGGGGTGGCATTTCGCTCTCTCCCAAAAATGCTGTCAGTTCACGCTCTCAGATTGAACCAGATTTACCAACACATCGATAATGCCGCTGCGTATGAATAGGAAGCTTTTTACATGTGTTGATTTTTTTCTGTATGGAGATTTTTTCCCCGACGTTCAGGGGGTCGGTGTTGAACGCGACGAGCATTTGCGCGTGGCCCGCTATGCTGGCTCGCTTTAGTATTGGTGGGTTGTAAAGAGAGGTAAAGAGTAAAGGGTGGCGGGCCAATGCTTTTTTGGTGAATGCAGCGCTGCTGAACATAGGACGTCGATTTTGTTAACGAATATTCAAACAAAAATTGTAATTGTATGTTGCTGGTTGAAAAAGCACCGCGGTACTTAAATAAAAAAAAAATCCGCATGAAATCGGCTAGCTGTTCAATGAACAGGTTGAACAGGTGGACGAGTCGCCTCTGGTTTTTACAAATGTATTTTTTTAAGGGGTCAACTTTGGCTGTGTTTTTGCATAACATTTCCTATATTTCAATTAAAAAGAAGTATGCAGTAATTTTTGTAATGTACCAGATTATGCCTCTACGCATTTTTTACAATTTAAATGATAACGGTGCCATTTTATAGAAGAAAATGTGAAAAACAAGCAAAAAATTTAAAAAGTGACTGTAAAAACATGAAAAAATAGAAGCAAAATGTAATGATAGGAGGTGTATAATAGGTCAAATACTAACAAAAACAAACATGAGCTAAAAAAGATGAATGCAAATTAAAATATCATAAATGAAACAAGAAAAACATTAAACAAAAGAAGTAAAGTTTTTCGTAGAACAAAAGTTGCTCAAAATGACCTCCTAAACACGGGAAAAATAAAAAAAAATCTAAAAAAAATTGGCCAGTAGAGGGTTAAATCAAAACTAACATTTCAAAAGGGCCAAACATTCAATATTACGCCCATTGGAAATGTCAGTCTTGATTTCAAAATATTTTTTTTGAAAAGATCATAAAATTCCACAAATGTTTCGTTTTCCAACCTTGAAACTTGGACCAACTAATGAGATATTTGGATGAGACTTAAAAAACTTAAATTTTCTTTTTTCCTTTTCTTTTTCACTATTTAGGCTGGTACAAATATTTTTTAAAGTTTTTGTCACCCCCCCCCCCCTTCAAAATTGGCCCGAAAAATCAGGGGGCAAAAAAAAATATTTTTACAAAAACTTCAAAATTTCAATGAAAATTCAAGTGCAACCAGCTGAAATCAAATTAAAATACATTCTTCTGCGTTTAAAATCATTTTTAGCATGTTTGGGTTTATTAAAAAATCTTAAGATTTTTTGAAAATTTTCGATGCAAAATCTTTTTTTTTCGATACAATTTTTGGTTTTGTCAGATTTAGATTTTTTGAAAACTAATGATTGCAAAACAACTGAACTAGTGTAAAATGCATTTTAAAACACTTTTTTCATTTAAATGCGAAGACTACGACTTGTTATTTAAATTTTTATATTTTTTTATTTTTTTGCCCCCCCCCCCCTTGACCTCGGCCAGGGCCGAGGGACAAACACTTTTTTTTAATATTTGCATCGGCCTGCCTTAAAAAAACGAAAAACGGGAAATTTTCAGTTTAGATTAAACTTTAAGTGGCTTTTTATCAAAAAATCTGTTAATTACTTTTCGATTGCAAATTTGATTTTACAATAAAAGCTGAAGTAAAAAAAAAAAATAAAAATATTTTTATTTTTCACTCAACAATTGCAGTTTTTTTTTAAATAAAACATACGAAATTGATTTTTTATTAAAAAAAACTAAGGCCGTTGCAAATATTTTTCAATGTTTATGCCCCCTCTCAAAATTGGTCCGAAAAATCAGAGGGCAAAAAAATATTTTTTCAAAAAAATATCAAAATTTCAATTGAAATAGAAGTCTAATCAACTGAGAACAATCTTAAATGCCTTTTTCTGCATCATATTAACATGTTTGGACTCGTTTAAAAATGTTGTGAACTTTTATGAAATTACATTGTACAGCACAGCAATTTTTTTTCTCGCAAAAATAAAATTTTCGTCAGTATTTTGGAAATCAATGATGGCAAAACAACTGGGCAGGTGTATGATGCATTTTAAAACACTTTTTTCATTCAAATGTTGACACCGTGGCCTGTAATTTAAATTTTTAGCTTTTTTTATTTTTTTGCCCCCTCCCTCGACTTTGATCAGAATCAAGGGACATAAACTTCAAAAAATATTTACAACGGCCTAACTGAAAAATCAGCAAAATTTTCATGTGCCCATTTTTTCTGAATAGCCCTCATCAATACCTACAACTTTGCCGAAGACACCGAATCAATCAGCCTATTCCTACAAAAGTAACATAATTTCAAAAATTTACGTACCATTTTTGTATGAACAGCTGTCACAATTGGATAGACTTGTATGGGTGAACCAATGACACAAAATGGCTTCCCCCACAAATTAAGAATCAAATAAAAAAATAGTCGAAATCGTTCGATTTTGTAAAGAATTGCTAACTTGAGCTTAAAACTTTTGATAGGGTTGTCAGATTTTCAATCTTTAGATCTTTTCTAAAAATGTATAACTTGATGGGTTTTCTTGCAAAAACCTTTTTATAATTTTCCGGACTTAATTGAAAATTGTTTAATTAGCATAACTTTGAAGTTAAATTTCATAATTTACAATAGGGATTTATGGAACTCCAAGGCGGAACGAATGTAACCAAAACAGTCAAAATTGGTTCAGCAAGTGCCGAGAAAAGGCTCAATAATTTGAATGAAAGTAATATCAGAACCTTCAATGTGACTAATTGTTCAATAGGTTTTTGGAAGACCTTTCCAAAAAGTCAAAAACTTTAAAGATCGGGCAACCCTATTTCGAGATATAGCCACTTATGTTATGATTTAACTTGAAAAATAAGAGGGTTATTATTGTTAGCAGAAACGTTGATCGTTGATTTGGAACTCAATAAAACAATCTAAAATAACAAAAGTGAAAAGTTTTCATTCTTTATTCCACAAACTTTGAATTGCGTCACGCTTCCACCGGCAACGAATCTTGGCGGCATCATCGCATACAAACTTCCTACAATTCACAGAACAGCAGAGAAGACCATCCTCAGTTCCCGACTTGGTCGGCTCGACCTAGATTCCTGTTTTGGAGGAACGAGAAGCCAATTCGCTTGAAAAAAGAACCTATTTTTCGGTGCAAGGAAACGCCGAAGCAAAAAAAAAAAAAGTCGACACGCAGGCGTGAAATTGCGCGCGAGCTTAAATTTGTGCAAACTTCAACAAGTTGCAGAAAGAAGTGTGTTGCGGGGTAAAGAGAAAGTTCGCAGCTTCCTTTCGATTTGTATCAATCAACCGAGCTTAGATTTGGGTGTGACCCGTTGCTACTCCTCTTTGGAGGAGGTTTACTTCTTTGTTTTTCTTTCCACTATGACTGTGGAACCAGGAACTTGCCGGTTACGGAAGGGTTTAACTCGAGTTATTATTTATTGGCAACGTGCTCGCGAATCTACAGACCCAGTCTAAGCCGAAGTTAGTTCAAACACATAAATTGCTGCTCGCAAAAGGGGTTTTTTTTATTTAGTTTATAAACGTGCAAATTAAACAATCACGCCGAAGTCGGTGCAGCTGCAGTCTGTGCAGCTATCTCCTGCACTTTGCTCCAAAATAAATGGCTAATGTCTGTGCGGGATTTATGGCACAGTTGGGTGGGCCACCCAAAGTTTTGGACACCGTTGGGCACGCTTTGTACCGAGAATGAGAGAGTGAGGTACAATAAGGTAATATATGACCAGTCGAAGTTGAATGGAGCATAAATCAACGCTTTTGTGAAAGTAAATTGCACTCCGCTTACTTGATAAATCAAGACCAGACGCATTACTTGTAGATATCACACTCAGAACCTAGCAAACTGATCAGATTATTCAGATACCCCTCATTCTTAGTATATGGGAACTCTCTGGCTTATGGCTTCTTAGTGCAATTTATATCACTTGTCACTGTAAATTTGGTTTAAAATGTATTCGGAATCATAATTTTGGGTATCGTTGGAATGATTTTGTAGAATCTTTACATTAAGTCATGAAATTAAAAAATCTGGCAAAACTGTCTTGGACTCTCTCTCTCTCTCTCTCTCTCTCTCTCTCTCTCTCTCTCTCTCTCTCTCTCTCTCTCTCTCTCTCTCTCTCTCTCTCAACTCTCTTCAACTCTCTCTCTCAACTCTCTCTTCAACTCTCTCTTCAACTCTCTCTCTCAACTCTCTCTTCAACTCTCTCTTCAACTCTCTCTTCAACTCTCTCTTCAACTCTCTTCAACTCTCTCTTCAACTCTTCAACTCTCTTCAACTCTCTCTTCAACTCTCTTCAACTCTCTCTTCAACTCTCTCTTCAACTCTCTTCAACTCTCTCTTCAACTCTCTCTTCAACTCTCTCTTCAACTCTCTCTTCAACTCTCTCTTCAACTCTCTCTTTAACTCTCTCTCTCAACTCTCTTTCAACTCTCTCTTCAACTCTCTCTTCTCTCTCTCTTCAACTCTCTCTTCAACTCTCTCTCAACTCTCTCTTCAACTCTCTCTTCAACTCTCTCTTCAACTCTCTCTTCAACTCTCTTCAACTCTCTCTTCAACTCTCTTCAACTCTCTCTTCAACTCTCTCTCTCTTCAACTCTCTTCAACTCTCTCTTCAACTCTCTCTTCAACTCTCTTCAACTCTCTCTTCAACTCTCTCTTCAACTCTCTTCAACTCTCTCTTCAACTCTCTCTTCAACTCTCTCTTCAACTCTCTCTTCAACTCTCTCTTCAACTCTCTCTTCAACTCTCTCTTCAACTCTCTCTTCAACTCTCTCTTCAACTCTCTCTTCAACTCTCTCTTCAACTCTCTCTTCAACTCTCTCTTCAACTCTCTCTTCAACTCTCTCTTCAACTCTCTCTTCAACTCTCTTCAACTCTCTCTTCAACTCTCTCTTCAACTCTCTCTTCAACTCTCTCTTCAACTCTCTCTTCAACTCTCTCTTCAACTTTCTCTTCAACTCTCTCTTCAACTCTCTCTTCAACTTTCTCTTCAACTCTCTCTTCAACTCTCTCTTCAACTCTCTCTTCAACTCTCTCTTCAACTCTCTCTTCAACCCTCTCTTCAACTCTCAATCTCTCTCCAATCGGCCAGCATGTTTTCAAACGAGCGCTTACTAATGAACTCACTTTCATGAGCGATAAACTCCAATGCATGTAAAAAGTCACAAAGAGGAATAAGGGAGCGAAAATGGGACGCGAATGTCAAGAAAATGAATGAATTCGACGCTAACGGAAGAGAATTGAGCGAAAAGAGACCGGAAATGGACATTTGTGTCTCAATTCTCTCTTGTTTTGCACAAACGATGAACGTTTTGACCGAACGATGATCATTTTGCTTCGTGCGTGTTTGAAAAGATCTCAGTGAAATCGAGAATATTTTGCAAAGTATTCGTTTGCGTAACATCGAAGACACATTTGCTATTGACAACCACCATGCAAAATTAAAATTGACGCCTGACTGTAGTAGTGGAGGTCAAATAAGTGCCGCGCTTTTTGAGCATTTCTGTGTCGCCGACGAGCGAAGTACACGAAAAAAAAAACAAATTAAATTTTGTAATGTTGAAAATTTGGTAGGTTAAATATTACCTCTTTTTTGAGTAATATTACATAAAAATGTGAACCTGATGAATATTCATCAAAAACTGATGAAAATTAATCATTTTCTGGGGTAAAATCAATCATTTTTTGACACAAAATCTGTCACCATTTCCTGATGAATATTACCATCATTTTTTTTTCTATGTAAACGAAAAAACTCACCAATCACTGTATGAAGCAAATCGACCCAATCGCTTGCTTCTTTCGAATCGTGGTAGCTCACGATTGGTTGCTCGCTGACGTTTCCAACGATTGGATCGGTGACGAGTAAATGATTACTGATCATTGAACCGCCAATCGGGACTCTTGCCTACAACAAACAAATAACGAAACATGTTCAGTTTTAATTGTGACCGGTTTTCGGTCGCGTGCCTTGAACAATTATATTTTCTCTCTTTTTTTGTTTTGGCACGTCAAAATCACCTTGGAACACCGTCGTCCACCAATTTGGTGCGGCAAGCCGGCGAACAAACAATAATTAAGCCGGATAATTAGTATCAATTGTTTTTTTTTTATTTGCTCCAGCGGCAATCACCCGAAAATAGTCGTTTAACGAATGATTTGGCAATATTTTGCCAAAGACGTTTGAACCTCAACATTCGAAATGTCTTCAAGAATGCAACAATTCTTTAACGATCTTTTCGCGTGTCTCAAGCTTGCCCCCAAGGTTCAACTGAAATTCGATGCACGCTCAAACGGAAGCCAACATTCGGCGGGGTAAAACGATCCAGAGCTCCAAGATGCAAGAGCGTGGTATCAAATGACGCACCGACCTTGACTTTCGGAGATCATCGACCCGTTGTTGCACCAGAGATTGTGTCACACCCATCAACGCGCGATCATGACTTGGATCGTTGCCTAATCGATGGTCATTGATACTGTACGTCTACGTGATTGAATCTTGCAGTGATCACGAATTTGATTAGATAGAGCTCGATTAGCTCGGTGGGTTGATTTCGACCAGGGTTGCCAGTCAGAGGTTTTGTCATGACATGAAACGTTATGACGTTGTGACAAAACAACAAAACTGGCAGCTCTGACTACTGCTATCAAGAGTCCATTTCGATGGATGAATGCTGTTTATTTCAATTTTCAAGCTCATTTTTGCTGGCAGTCTCGCGCTGACATATACCGCGCGTGATTGCAATCGTCGTTACTCAATCTCTGGATGGTTGATTATTTTTTGCGCCCAGTCCGCGTACAGGCAACCCTCGTGTCATGATTGGAAGCAAGGAAATTAGTAATCTGGGCACGCAATAGAAGGGGTTGGGACTCGATTTGGAGCGTCAAGCGCGGCACAAATTGGCAAACATTGATTATGTTGCACCGCCGCGACTCCAACACGGGTGTAATTATAGGACTTTTCTCTCTCTATTGGTGCAACCGACAGTTCCATGTAAGGGCGAGGAGGTGCAGATTTACCCACTGCGATTATGTCACATTAATCAGTTTCGATACAGTTGTTGACAGTGAGGGGGGACACGACTTTGTTTCAATTTCTTTGAACTCGTTGTCAATCAGATGACGTTGACGTCAAAGCAAAGCCCGCCTCTCGTCAGGCCCCGACATCTTCGCATGTTTTCAATTTAGGTTGCTGATCAAAGTATCCCTTTGGGATACGAAAATTTAATCATCATCACGAAACTCGCGGCCCCTCTGCAAAAGCAAATCAATGTATTTCGATTTTGCCCACCGGCGAACTTTGGCCGGTTTCCAGGAACCTGTCCATCGATACCAATCGGTTGCGTGAAGCTCGTTCCCAACTTTGAATGACCCTGCCCCGGTTTGGTGGATACTTTACATGGCCCCGGCAGTTTAAGTTTATTAGGGCACGCACGGCGGCCTCTGGAAAGTTTACGTGTGGGAATCTGACGCATGTTGTTGTGTATTTCCCAGCGATGTGTTCATGGGAGACTTTTGAATCGAATACTCGTGAGTCGGACTAAGATTTAAAGAACAAAAAAAAATTGCTTCATGGAACAGTCTAATCCAATGGAATATCACATGTAAATTTACATTTGATTTGATGTAAATTTCTTTGCAACCTGCTTTAAAATTTACATTATTTATCATGATGAGCAACTCTCTACGAAATGGCTCAAACTTTGTGAGGGCCTTCTCTATGACCAAATAAGCTATTTTGCATTATTGGTTCACCCATTACAAGTTTCCATACAATTTTGGCTGCTCTCCATACAAAAATAAACATTCAAACAGCTGTTACTTTTGAGTGAATTTTTTGATCGATTTGGTGTCTTCGGCAAAGTTGTAGGTATTGTTGAGGACTTTTGAGAAAAAAAATAGGTACACGGAAAAAATTGCTTGATTTTTTGAAAAAATAATGATTTTTGGAAAAAATCGGAATTTCATTCTAAATCAAATTTGAAACAAACTACTTTACAGATTTTTTGATAAAGAGCTTCGTTTTCAAGATATAGCCACCGAAAGTTTGATTTTAGCGAAATATTTGCAGTTTTTCGATTTTTAAAAAAAGTGACCATGAGTGACCATTCCCAGAAATATTTTTTTTTAAGTTCAAAAAATTTGCTATAAAATTGTCAAAGAGACATTGAAGATTGGACCTCGGGTTGCTGAGATACAGCCGCTTTAAGAAAAAGAAACACGAAAATTGAAGTTTTCTAAGTCTCACCAAAACAACCCACCATTTTCTAATGTCGATATCTCAGCAACTAATGGTCCGATTTTCAATGTTAATATATAAAACATTTGTGAAATTTTTCGATCTTTTCGAAAACAATATTTTCAAAATTTTCAAATCAAGACTAACATTTTAAAAGGGCGTAATATTGAATATTACGCCCATTTAAAATGTTAGTCTTGATTAAAAAAAATTTCAAAATATTTTTTTTCGAAAAGATCGGATAATTTCAGGAATGTTTTATGTTTAAATATTGAAAATCGGACCATTAGTTGCTGAGATATCGACATTAAAAAATGGTGGGTTGTTTTGGTGAGACTTAGAAAACTTCAATTTTCGTGTTTCTTTTTCTTAATGCGGCTGTATCTCAGCAACCCGAGGTCCAATCTGCAATGTCTTTAGACAATGTTATAGCAAATTTTCTGAACTATTCAAAAAAAAAATTCTAGAAATGGTCACTCATGCAAAAACTGCTAATATTTCGCTAAAATCAAACTTTCGGTGGCTATATCTTGAAAACGGAGCTCTTTATCAAAAAATCTGTAAAGTAGTTTTCGATTGCAAATTCAATTTGGCATTAAAAAATAACGTCAAATTTGTTTTAGCATGAAATTCCGATTTATTCCAAAAATCATTATTTTTTTCAAAAATTCATAACTCGGCGGCAGATTTTTTGACCATGTTGCTCTATGGCTCAAAAGTTGCGGATTTTGTCCCCTAAAACATATCAAAAAATCTCGAAAATAAAAAAATACGTATTTTTGGAAATAGAGTTTTGGTAAAATAAGTTGATAAAAAATCTGCATTTTTTTTCCGTGTACCTTATTTTTTCTCAATAGTCCTCAACAATACCTACAACTTTGATCATCAGTGATCAGAAAATTCACTGAAAAGTTACAGCTGTTTGAATGTTTACATACCATTTTTGTATGGAGAGCAGCGAAAATTGTATGGAGACTTGTATGGGTGAACCAATGATACAAAATAACTTATTTGGTCATAGGGAAGGCCCCCACAAAGTTTGAGCCAAATCAAAAAATACAAATAAAATCCATTTCCGGTTTTGGTAGAGAATTGCTGATACCTTTTGGTACATGAATTATCATGTATTTTTTTTCTGTGTAGGTTTTATTACAAGTTTGATGCAAACTATACTTTCTCATAATTTCGCTACCGGCCAGCGGAAAAAAATCTGTTTGAAATTCTAGCAAATCTTTCTTTTAACGCGACGCGTGTGTAAGTATTGGGAACTTGCGTGACAATGATACTTTCGTGGAGGTCAGTTATAAACGGTTGGATAGAACTATGTTTAGCTGAAGGTCAACAACCGAGAAACATTCACATATTTTGGAACGTATCATCCAATGTGTATCCGAATATTGAAACTTCTTCAATGATTAGGGGCAATGTCACACGCAATGCGAAAGTCTCCAAAAGACTTTCAAGATCACTACAGTTCGAGTCTTAACTTCTACCTTTATCAACACCCTGTTAAACGCACACTTTTGCGTACAATTTTCACTCATTTTCGAACCCTAGAAGTCTTAATTTTTGCCTTCTTCTCTCGCAGCTCGTCTCGATCCGATGTGGCCCATTACGTCCCCACTCCCATTTTCCCCCCTAGCGACTCCCCAAATCTCTACTTCACCATCACCGGGGTTTGCTCGTGGGTGAGCCATTAATCTGTGGAAAAAATAGCCCTACTAAAATAAATTGCCAACCCATTACGGTCGATTATAGCGTTTTTAAGCGTGTACTTTTGCCCGGGCTACCCCGCCAGTTTGGTGGTGACCACGACGTTTCTTCACTGCCACAGCTGATCCATCAAATTCGACGAAAACATGCCGTCGTCGCCGCCCCTGGCAAGTGACCACCACCGGCGGCTGTTTGGCCGGCAGCGATCGGTCGCGAAAGATTAGACAAACTGACGACCCGCGACCGGGGCGGGCGATTTGAGGAGGGCCTAGGTTGGTTTTGAAAACAGGTAAACTCAGTCGCATTACTTCAAACAAATGCACAAAATTCACCTAGAGACTCAAAAAGTTGTTACTAACAGTTTGATCAAATAAGTTTATTTTTAACAATTCGAAACACCTTTTCCAAATGTTACGCCCCAAAACTCGCAGAGTTATGGGTTTTCGAGCGCGCTTTTAGCCTCGCGTCTAATTGGATTTGGGGAAACCGACAGAAGCAGGCAAAAACAGCATGGTAAACCAGCAAAAACCCTTGTCTTAACCAGCCGTTCGGGGGTCGTCATCCAACTCCTGGGACAAGAATATACTCCTCCAAAATTCCAAGGTGGCGTTGTATAGGTGTTGTGAAAAGACGGAGTAACAGGAAAAAAAAACTACAACAGAAAATCAATAACACTAATTGACAAAACTGGTAGGACGTTGTTTTTCGGACACAACCCGACACAAAGTTCAGTCGGTCAGGCAAGTTGGCCCAAGCTGGGCAAGAAACCTTGTCGACCTAGCAAAACAACCCCAAAATGCTGGCTTCATGTGCGTGACCTGGTTCGGCGTGTGGATGACATGATGAAGAAAAACAAAAATACGATCATGTTGGAAGTTTAACTCATTGCAAGTGCTTGGCACCCATCATGCGTCCTATCATCATTGCTCATTTCCACCTTATAAGGGCACAGCCGTAGGACTGCACCACACATCCCGAAGCACACCCGTATAACCACTAATTAAGCAGATATCAGCCAGAGTTCAAGCTCGGTGGCAAAAAAAAACGAGTTGTACTCGCCTCTAGGTGTGGTGACGACCCTCCATTTTCACCAGCCACCCATGCGTCGGGGAGGCTATTATGCGAATCAGCTGACGAGCTGGCCAAACCGGTGATATGAACCGAACCGGACAAGAAGCTATCATAGCCTTGGCGCCTCAAAAGCCAGCGTGCGCAAACTTACTACTTTTTAACGACGCTGTGCGCGAGTGTGAAAGAGAAAGTTTTGTTAAATCGACACAAAATTTGTTTGTTTGTTTGTTTTTTTTTCGTAACATGTCGAGTGTCATGGAACTTAAGCAAGTCATCCATTCTGAAAATATGTTTTCTAGAGGAAATGTAAAACTTTCAATTTATGACAATGAAAATCTGATAAATAGTTTCCTAGGTATCGACGATTAAAAAATTAGAGCCAATGCCTTTTCTCTATTTTTTTTAATTCCTCGAATAGTTATTTCAGCAACTAAAAGTCGGATCAACAGTTAAAAAAAGAAGATTGAGCCGTTCTGTAAAATAAACATTTTTAATAATTTTCTTAACCCTCAAATTTGATATCGTCAAAAATAAGTTTCAGAAAATTTTCAAACTTTACGGTTGATTTGTAAATTTAAACTGATATTTTACGATACACAGAAAAAAATATTCCTGTAAATTTACATTATTTATCATGTACCAAAATGAATCGTGATAAATGAAGTATGTTTACATTAGATTCATTAGAAATTAACATAGTTTTGTTGGAATAATTCAAACCAACTAATTCTGATTGGCTGATTGGCTATACAAAATCGGCCGATTTCGATCATTTTTATTTTTTGTACAGTAAAACCTCTTTTTACGCGGTGGCGTAACGTTTTTTATTTCGTCGTTTTCTCTTGAACCATACAATATTTTTGTATGGTTCAAAAAGCGTTTTGTACACGCAAACGAGAAATCCGTGAGGCTGGCCCTCCCAAATCGAATTGAACGGGACAACGCTCAAATCGTACGGAAAACCCTCACGCTCGAAACAAACTTTGTAGTTCACGCATACCATTACAAGAAAAGCTTTCAATTTTATTTCGCAAACACCATACACTCACGCTCAATTGCATCTAACAAGTCGGTGATGAGTTGATGTATGCGTGCCTGCTTGTTTCAGTCAATCGGCACAAATTCATCTATCAGGGAGGAGGAAATTCGACATGTTTAATTGTGTAATTGTGTAAAATTTGTGTAATTGTTTAATTGTTTAATTGTTCAATTGTTCAATTGTTCAATTGTTCAATTGTTCAATTGTTCAATTGTTTAATTGTAAAAATATTTAAATGTTTAATTGTTCAATTGTTCAATTGTTTAATTGTTTAATTGCTTAATTGTTTAATTGTTTAATTGTTTAATTGTTTAATTGTTTAATTGTTTAATTATTTCATTGTTTAATTGTTTAATTGTTCAATTGTTCAATTGTTCAATTGTTCAATTGTTCAATTGTTCAATTGTTCAATTGTTCAATTGTTTAATTGTTTAATTGTTTAATTGTTTAATTGTTTAATTGTTTAATTGTTTATTTGTTTAATTGTTTAATTGTTCAATTGTTTAATTGTTTAATTGTTTAATTCTTTAATTGTTTAATTGTTTAATTGTTTAATTGTTTAATTGTTGAATTGTTTAATTGTTTAATTGTTTAATTGTTTAATTGTTCAATTGTTTAATTGTTTAATTGTTTAATTGTTTAATTGTTTAATTGTTTAATTGTTTAATTGTTTAATTGTTTAATTGTTTAATTGTTTAATTGTTTAATTGTTTAATTGTTTAATTGTTTAATTGTTTAATTGTTTAATTGTTTAATTGTTTAATTGTTTAATTGTTTAATTGTTTAATTGTTTAATTGTTTAATTGTTTAATTGTTTAATTGTTTAATTGTTTAATTGTTTAATTGTTTAATTGTTTAATTGTTTAATTGTTTAATTGTTTAATTGTTTAATTGTTTAATTGTTTAATTGTTTAATTGTTTAATTGTTTAATTGAGAGCGAGTTGTGGCGCTATAACCACGGCAAATAGTGTCCAGGGCATTCGTGGAAATACAATGTCCCATCCCAGAGGGTCCCGGAGTACCAAACCTTCTTAGCATGGTGCTCCCAACGAATACAACCAAAATCTCGGAGCGTATGGTGGTGTGTCCCCACGCTTCTTCCTCCCTGTCGATTCAGAATTGTGTTGTTGTTCGAACACTCAGTGCTCAAACTCAACCCAATTACGAGTCATCTCTGCGATACGGCTTTACGCAGTAGGCCTGGCCGCTTTAACGCTTGTGATGTTTCAATGCATTTCGATGCAATGGCGCACTACAAATGTTAATAAATGACAAGAAGAGTGCTAGGCGTCATCTAACCTAAGGCACTCTCCAGGATCCCTTCGAAAGATTGGCTGCGCTAGGGTCTGATTAGATTAGATTAGATTAGAATTGTTTAATTGTTTAATTGTTTAATTGTTTAATTGTTTAATTGTTTAATTGTTTAATTGTTTAATTGTTTAATTGTTTAATTGTTTAATTGTTTAATTGTTTAATTGTTTAATTGTTTAATTGTTTAATTGTTTAATTGTTTAATTGTTTAATTGTTTAATTGTTTAATTGTTTAATTGTTTAATTGTTTAATTGTTTAATTGTTTAATTGTTTAATTGTTTAATTGTTTAATTGTTTAATTGTTTAATTGTTTAATTGTTTAATTGAGAGCGAGTTGTGGCGCTATAACCACGGCAAATAGTGTCCAGGGCATTCGTGGAAATACAATGTCCCATCCCAGAGGGTCCCGGAGTACCAAACCTTCTTAGCATGGTGCTCCCAACGAATACAACCAAAATCTCGGAGCGTATGGTGGTGTGTCCCCACGCTTCTTCCTCCTGTCGATTCAGAATTGTGTTGTTGTTCGAACACTCAGTGCTCAAACTCAACCCAATTACGAGTCATCTCTGCGATACGGCTTTACGCAGTAGGCCTGGCCGCTTTAACGCTTGTGATGTTTCAATGCATTTCGATGCAATGGCGCACTACAAATGTTAATAAATGACAAGAAGAGTGCTAGGCGTCATCTAACCTAAGGCACTCTCCAGGATCCCTTCGAAAGATTGGCTGCGCTAGGGTCTGATTAGATTAGATTAGATTAGAATTGTTTAATTGTTTAATTGTTTAATTGTTTAATTGTTTAATTGTTTAATTGTTTAATTGTTTAATTGTTTAATTGTTTAATTGTTTAATTGTTTAATTGTTTAATTGTTTAATTGTTTAATTGTTTAATTGTTTAATTGTTTAATTGTTTAATTGTTTAATTGTTTAATTGTTTAATTGTTTAATTGTTTAATTGCTCAATTGTTTAATTGTTTAATTGTTTAATTGTTTAATTGTTTAATTGTTTAATTGTTTAATTGTTTAATTGTTTAATTGTTTAATTGTTTAATTGTTTAATTGTTTAATTGTTTAATTGTTTAATTGTTTAATTGTTTAATTGTTTAATTGTTTAATTGTTTAATTGTTTAATTGTTTAATTGTTTAATTGTTTAATTGTTTAATTGTTTAATTGTTTAATTGTTTAATTGTTTAATTGTTTAATTGTTTAATTGCTCAATTGTTTAATTGTTTAATTGTTTAATTTAACAATTTGACAATTTGACAGTTTGACAATTAAACATTTTGAAATTGTGACATTTTGACATTTTGACATTTTACACTTTGACACTTTGACATTTTGACATTTTGACATTTTGACATTTTGACATTTTGACATTTTGACACTTTGACACTTTGACATTTTGACATTTTGACATTTTGACATTTTGACATTTTGACATTTTGACATTTTGACATTTTGTCATTTTGACATTTTGACATTTTGACATTTCGACATTTTGACATTTTGACATTTTGACATTTTGACATTTTGACATTTTGACATTTTGACATTTTGACATTTTGACATTTTGACATTTTGACATTTTGACATTTTGACATTTTGACATTTTGACATTTTGACATTTTGACATTTTGACATTTTGACATTTTGACATTTTGACATTTTGACATTTTGACATTTTGACATTTTGACATTTTGACATTTTGACATTTTGACATCACATTTAAATATTTTGACATACTCTCGGAAATGTTAACAGTTTGACAATGGCAATTCTTAAATATTCAGAAATTTAGACAAATTTTCATATTTGTCATATTTTTTTTTAAATATTTAGAAATTTGTCATATTTTTATTTTTTAAATTTTAAAATTTACCTTTTTTTGAAATTTTTAGATTTTGCCAAGTAAATATATAAAATAAATAAAACAAAGTGTGTACAAAGAGTCTATCCATCTTACTCAAGTTGACGTTTTCAAAACACACGTGCTAAATGGATTTCGTAACTATTATTTTTTATCCTTTTACATTGTTTTGATTTATTATATATCACCATATCTGCTAGATTATATTTTGCATAAATTAAAATATCAATTTTGAAGCATTTTTAATGCTTTTCTTGTTCTGAGAGAACAGTAATTATAGCTTGACGAATAGAATGGATAACTAAGGTATGGTGTTTTTTCCCGAGAAATAGTTATTATTCAAACGGATCAGAAAAGTACGATTTCTTTTTTGAGTAAATTTGTAAAAAAAATAATGAAATTATTCTCCAGTAAATGTGCTTCAAAGAATGCATTCGAATCTTGAATCTAACAGTTTTTTAAAAATTATTTTGATTTAATTTTTGTTGACATGTTATCCGACATACCCGGTATGATTTACGAACCTTGCGACCATGGCTTTCTTCCTACCTAGCCGACCTAGCCTTGCCATGCGACGAACAAAGAAAGTGACAGTTTGCCGATAACTACCACGCGAGAAAGTGTCATTTTTGTACGGCCGCCGCCGGCTGGCCGGTGCAGTCGGATTGAAAATCCCGAAATAAAACCGACCAGAGGACATCAAGAGAGGACATATTGGGGACCAAAACCAAACCTTCAAATCATGTAAGTATTTGCTTGCAGAAAGATTTAAGCGTAGTTTTTGTTGTGATGTTTTAATTATGTGGACTGAAACTTCCTTTTCCTTTGTTTTATTTCAGCTCCGGCAAAACAAGAATCTATTCAGAGATCGGCCGCGGCTGAAGGGGCTATGTTCCGGTGGCCACGTCGAGGCGTATGACGCAGGATGGCCAAAGCGTCGATCTGTCTGAAACCCAGAACCAGGCTGGATTTGATGCGGTTGGAGGTGGCTGCTTCGAATGTTCCCGATCATCAAAAAACTATTCTGTGACAAGTGAATCGTAACTAAAGTGATAAGCGTTGAAGTGGATGTATTGTATATTACAAAAATGTGAATAAATTACGTTTATTTCGTGAAATTTGATAATTTCACTTTTTTTTATTAATTTGGCGAGAATTTTTTTCCAGCTCATCTCACTAACACAGAGACAAACCTGATTCACCAATATACTCACATATACGATATGTCACCAATACATGTGAGAAGTTATGCATGTGTGGGTGTAAGTTCAGTTGCCGGCGTGAAGCTTTTTTTTGTGGATTTCCCTCACAAGCATCGTGCGGTAAAACTCGCCTGTCCGAGACCGGGAGGTTTTTTCCTTCGATTCGGGAGGGATCCCTCGCAATTTTCGGCCGATCTCGGTTGCGTGTAGATCTAGACAAAACCTACAAACTGCTTATAAAAGATTGCAAAAATGATGCGTCGTTCCAGAGAAATCGACGAAATAAAAAGCGTAAAGCCACCGCGTAAAAAGAGGTTTCACTGAATTTCAAACCTCAAACTAAAGAAAAACCCTATGACCAAAGAAGCTATTTTGTGTCATTGGTTCACCCATACAAGTCTCCATACAATTTTGGCAGCTGTCCATACAAAAATGGTACATAAATATTGAAACATTTGAGTGAATTTTCTGATCAATTTGGTGTCTTCGGAAAGGTTGTAGGTATTGTTGAGGACTATTTTGAAAATAATAGGTACACGGAAAAAAATTGCAGATTTCACAAAAACTCAATTTCCCAAAATACGTATTTTTTTATCTTCAAGATTTTTTGACATGTTTTAGGGGACAAAACCCGCAACTTCTGAGCCATAGAGAAACAATCTGCAACCGTGTTATGACTTTTTGAAAAAATAGGGATTTTTGGAAAAAATGGGTGCGCTGGAAGTGGGGACGCGAAGTCGTGATTATGCAGGTTAATTTTTTTGTGTGCTTTTGTGTCGCTGTTCGTTAGCGGTGAGTGATTGTGGTAATCGAATAATAGCATGACTTACTGAATTATTTGTGTCTTGAGCGTTATTTTCGTTGAGTAATTGGTGTTTTTTTGTGCTTTTTTTGTGGTCTTAATTAATTGTTTTGTGATTTTCAAAGCCCTTCCTATATCATCGTTGATCGGAAGGCACGGCGTCGGGTAAATTGTGTATATTTTTGCCTTCCTCACTGAGGTAAGGCTATAATCCTGCTCTAAAATTGAACTTTTTATTAAAAGCTCGAAAACCCACCTTCATGTATACATTTCGACTCAGAATCGAAAACTGAACAAATGTCTGTGTGTATGTGTGTGTGTATGTGTGTGTGTATGTGTGTGTGTATGTGACTAATAATGTCACTCAGTTTTCTCAGCACTGGCTGAACCGATTTTGACCAAACCAGTCGCATTCGACTTGGTTTAGGGTCCCATACGGTGCTATTGAATTGTTTGAAGTTTCGATAAGTAGTTCAAAAGTTATGTATAAAAATGTGTTTTCGCATTTTTTTGGATGTTGAATAAATGGCAGTAAACTGAACCAAACATCATCATGTTACACATCGTTAGTTAGGTAATTGAAAGACCTTTCCAACGAGTCCACAACATTGAAGATCTGGCAACCCTGTCTCGAGTTATAACCACTTAAGCGATATTTATGTACTTTTTTGTAGCCGGATCTCATTTAAATGTATGTAAACAATGTCCGGATCCTTCATCCGACCCATCGTTGGTTAGGTAATCGAGAGACCTTTCCAACGAGTCCACAACATTAAAGATCTGGCAACCCTGTCTCGAGTTATAACCACTTAAGTGATATTTATGTACTTTTTTGTAGCCGGATCTCATTTAAATGTATGTAAACAATGTCCGGATCCTTCATCCGACCCATCGTTGGTTAACATAAACAAACATTGAAACATTGAAGATCTGGCAACCCTGTCTCGAGTTTTGACCACTTAAGTGATATTTATGTACTTTTTTTGTAGCCGGATCTCACTCAAATGTATGTAAACAATGTCCGGATCCATCATCCGACCCATCGTTGGTTAGGTAATCAAGAGACCTTTCCAACGAGTCCACAACATTGAAGATCTGGGAACCCTGTCTCGAGTTATGACCACTTAAGTGATATTTATGTACTTTTTTGTAGCCGGATCTCATTTAAATGTATGTAAACAATGTCCGGATCCTTCATCCGACCCATCGTTGGTTAACATAAACAAACATTGAAACATTGAAGATCTGGCAACCCTGTCTCGAGTTATGACCACTTAAGTGATATTTATGTACTTTTTTGAAGCCGGATCTCACTTAAATGTATGTAAACTATGTTCGGATCCATCATCTGACCCATCGTTTGTTACGTAATTCAAAGGCTTTTCCAATGAGTCCAAAACATTGAAGATCTGGGAACCCTGTCTCGAGTTATGACCACTTAAGTGATATTTATGTACTTTTTTGTAGCCGGATCTCATTTAAATGTATGTAAACAATGTCCGGATCTTTCATCCGACCCATCGTTGGTTAGGTAATCGAGAGACCTTTCCAACGAATCCACAACATTGAAGATCTGGCAACCCTGTCTCGAGTTATAACCACTTAAGCGATATTTATGTACTTTTTTGTAGCCGGATCTCATTTAAATGTATGTAAACAATGTCCGGATCCTTCATCCGACCCATCGTTGGTTAGGTAATCGAGAGACCTTTCCAACGAGTCCACAACATTGAAGATCTGGCAACCCTGTCTCGAGTTATAACCACTCAAGCGATATTTATGTACTTTTTTGTAGCCGGATCTCATTTAAATGTATGTAAACAATGTCCGGATATATCATCCGACACATCGTTGGTTAGGTAATTGAAAGGCCTTTCCAATGAGTCCAAAACATTGAAGATCTGGCAACCCTGTCTCGAGTTATGACCACTTAAGTGATATTTATGTTCTTTTTTGAAGCCGGATCTCACTTAAATGTATGTAAATTATGTCCGGATCCATCATCCGACCCATTGTTGGTTAGGTAATTGAAAGACCTTTCTAATGAGTACAAAACATTGAAGATCTGGCAACCCTGTCTCGAGTTATGACCACTTAAGTGATATTTATGTACTTTTTTGAAGCCGGATCTCACTTATGTATGTTAAATATGTCCGGATCCATCATCTGACCCATCGTTTGTTAGGTAATTGAAAGGCCTTTCCAATGAGTCCACAACATTGAAGATCTGGGAACCCTGTCTCGAGTTATGACCACTTAAGTGATATTTATGTACTTTTTTGAAGCCGGATCTCACTTAAATGTATGTAAACTATGTCCGGATCCATCATCCGACCCATCGTTGGTAAGGTAATTGAAAGGCCTTTCCAATGAGTCCAAAACATTGAAGATCTGGCAACCCTGTCTCGAGTTATGACCACTTAAGTGATATTTATGTACTTTTTTGAAGCCGGATCTCACTTAAATGTATGTAAACTATGTTCGGATCCATCATCTGACCCATCGTTTGTTAGGTAATTGAAAGGCTTTTCCAATGAGTCCAAAACATTGAAGATCTGGGAACCCTGTCTCGAGTTATGACCACTTAAGTGATATTTATGTACTTTTTTGAAGCCGGATCTCAATTAAATGTATGTAAACTATGTCCGGATCCACCATTGGACCCATCGTTGGTTAGGTAATTGAAAGGCCTTTCCAATGAGTCCAAAACATTGAAGATCTGCGAACCCTGTTGAGTTATGACCACTTAAGTGATATTTATGTACTTTTTTGAAGCCGGATCTCACTTAAATGTATGTAAACTATGTCCGGATCCATCATCCGACCCATCGTTGGTAAGGTAATTGAAAGGCCTTTCCAATGAGTCCAAAACATTGAAGATCTGGCAACCCTGTCTCGAGTTATGACCACTTAAGTGATATTTATGTACTTTTTTGAAGCCGGATCTCACTTAAATGTATGTAAACTATGTTCGGATCCATCATCTGACCCATCGTTTGTTAGGTAATTGAAAGGCTTTTCCAATGAGTCCAAAACATTGAAGATCTGGCAACTCTGTCTCGAGTTATGACCACTTAAGTGATATTTATGTACTTTTTTGAAGCCGGATCTCACTTAAATATATGTAAACTATGTCCGGATCCACCATTCGACCCATCGTTGGTTAGGTAATTGAAAGGCCTTTCCAATGAGTCCAAAACATTGAAGATCTGGCAACCCTGTCTCGAGTTATGACCACTTAAGTGATATTTATGTACTTTTTTGAAGCCGGATCTCACTTAAATGTATGTAAACTATGCTCGGATCCATCATCTGACCCATCGTTTGTTAGGTAATTGAAAGGCCTTTCCAATGAGTCCAAAACATTGAAGATCTGGCAACCCTGTCTCGAGTTATGACCACATAAGTTATACATTGTGTTTTTTTTCTGGATCTAAAAATGATGAAACCACTCATATATCCATTTTTGGTAAAAAGTGAGGAAGGCATCAACCACATAGGTGGATTAAGTTTGTTTTTTGAATAAGGTTTTATTTTTTATGGTGAAAAAGCCATTTCTATATAAAGATCGAAAAACGCACTGACATTTTGGATTAATTAATAGTGGAGTGAAATAATTGTATGTGAGTAACTTTGTGTGTTAACCAAAAAGACCTTCCCGTAGCATCGTTGCTCGGGAGGCATCGAAAAGCCAATACCTATCCTACTAACCCAAAAAAATAATAATCACGTGATGCTTGAAGGAGATGCTGTGGATTCAACGGTCTCAAGCGGTATCAGCAAGTATATAGCGAAAAACTGTGTGCTTGATGAATGTTTCATGTTTTAACATTTTTTGGGGTCGTCAGTTAGAATCCCGGGGTGGATGAAAGCTTAGGTGTAAAAAGAGGTTTGCCTTTGGCAAATTTTCCACGGCAACCCTAGGACAGGTTTTTTTTTGGCTTCAAGCCAACTTCCAAGTTAAGTGACCCACTTCCGTTTGCAGCTCCACATCCTCCTAGACCATTTGGCGTGGTTGCCATTCGCTAATGACAGTGTCACGCAGCAGTATGGTGACCTGTCCTGCAATGCCGAGCCGAGGATTTCCAATTCTAATGTCGCTTTAATTTGCTCGAGAACCTTTTTTTTCCCAGAAAGTTGACCAGCCCGGGTGGTGACAGAAAATAAAAGAACCAAGACTTATCGCACTCCATCGCGAGTTAACCTCAATTGTTTGACCAAGAAGAGAGAGAGAAGGAGAGGTTAATGTATTCGTCGCTCTTCTTGACGGCGGCGTCCACCAGTCTAGCGACAAAAAGTGCCCTCGAATCGAACGATGACTATCACACGCCCCTCTCGAGCAAACCGAGCTAATTTCCTTCCCATAATGGACCGGACCTGACTGCTAGTCGACAAACTAGCAGTGTGGTGTGATGAGGGCAATAAAAATGTGAATAATCGCCACCATCGGTATTGTTCATCTAACGTGTATTCTTGGAATAAAACCACACCAAGAACCGGTTGTCAACCGCGGCGGCGGCAGCAGTAGCAGTAGCACTTCTCAAAGAATGAGAACTATTCCGGTTGTAGATTTTATGGACCTGACGACACGAAAAGGCACCGCCGCCACCGCACTACTTGGCAGTCCGAACCATGTTGTTCTGGCGATGTATAAACAGTAATCGGTGCAGGTTGGCCAAAGCAAACCAACGAACAACTCCGATGGCTGCGGGTTGATTGGATGTTCGGTGGCGCGTTAAGTTGTTATTAGTTTTTCCCCTCCACAAAACGAGAATCTATTTTTGAGGCACGTTAGAAGGTCGAAGATTTTCAGGTGTTATCAACCGATCTGGACTAGTTTGAGTTGGGCAGAAGTCTCGTTTTGTATTCTTCACCAGAAGTGCGATGTGAGACGTCGGCTTTTGAATACTGATGTAACTGTTCAACTGATGAATTCAAGGATAGTTGGCGTCAGCCAGGGACTAGCCTGTTGTCGGATTTGCATCAATTTCCTACAGATTTTTCAACTTGAGCAAACTTTTCAATCAACCCCAAAACATAACCTACAAAAACCTCCCCAAAAACGCAGTTCAATATCCTGCAATCGATTGCGCGAGGTCGGCTCGGCAAGTTACTCTGTGTAGCGTGTACTACACAACCTAGAATTCCCTCCTCACTTTGTGACGCAAGCGGCCACGAATGTGGCTCGTTGCCAGAGAGTTTGTAAATCGGCAGAAAAAAAAATACAAATTTAACCAACAAAAAACAGGGTCAACACCACGCCACATCAAGGTTGGTGCCTACCCCCTTCGGGCCGAATGTCGCGTGTGTTGACAAAAATGTAAAACTCCAGCAAACGACAACAACAACAACGAAAATCTTATCGAGTCAATAGAAAGGCATTTTCTAATTTCTGGAAGCATGCATGTGTTTGACAATTTCCCCCTATTTTTTGGAAAACACAAAGCAACGGATCAATTAAATTCCAATTACGGAACTGACTGGGAGATTCTTCATTCGTACATGGGCGGTTACCGCCTGGAGGAATCTGCCAGATGACCTACTTCTGTTTTTTAGCGTTTCTTTTTTTTTTTTTTTTGTCAACGCAATTTATAGGGGAGCATGCTTTTTTGTTGGTATTTAGAACCAAATTAAAGAATTTTAATTTTTTTAAGGAAGAACACGATAGGAAGTTCCAGAAAATTTAAAACTCTCAACAAATTTCAAAACATTCTTTGACTTAATTTTTTTAAAAAGGTAATAAATGTGACACACAATAAAAAAAAAAACTAGAAAAACGAAGTTGAAAATATTCAAGTGTAACTTAACCTCTTTCTATATAATTTTATTTAAGTGTACTGCCCATGATCGCATAAATGTCCCATATGCATTTTCATCACTTTTGAGTTATTGATGCAGTTTGGTTCAAAATCGTGTGCTCTTTCAAAAGAGCCTATAACATCCAGTACTTTGTTCTAGAAATCAGGAGGAAATCCAGTTTTTTCGTGAAAACTTAACACGTAGCCTTATGTGTGGGACAAAATTCAAATGCGTTTTTCTCAGCTTGCTGTTTTTGCATATGGGACATTTATGTGAACATGGGCAGTGTAGTACGATTAATTTCATGGAAAAATATAAAAACTGTACCAGTTTCAAAAACTGTTAAAATTTACTTCCACTTTTATGTAATTTTACTTTTTACACAGTAATTCACGTAAAATTACATCACCGTGTTTCTACTTTAAAAAATAAACTTAACTACAAAAATGTGAGAAAGATTCTTGTGATACAAAGATTAATATTCTCAACATGTTAAAACATTCAAAAATGACCACAATTAGTCACCTCCCCCTGGGACATCATTTGGGTACGGCGACCGCAGTATTCTGTTTGCTTTACGAAGTGCTGCGGTCTGCGACAAAAACAATGTTCCGCAAAACAACCCACGATGACTTCTGCTTTATGGCTTTATTGTGGTCAGTTTAACGTATTTCAAGAAGAGTTGAGAGTGCCTTTCAGTGTGCTTGATCATACGAAACCTTACAAAAGGTTTTGGTTACAAATTTGAATTTTATCAAAATTTCTTTTGCCAAAAACTGGCGGAACAATTCAAAACTCCGTATAGCACGAGTCCGATGTTTGAAATGAAATTTAAAGTGTATCAAATTAAGTCCTTTTCAAATGTTATCCCCCTTTCCAAAAACACACGCATAGCGTCGATTGTCAACGATACGTGTAATTATTGGATAATTATTCATTTCCTGGCCGTTTTGTTTTTTTTTATTCATACATGTAGAGTATCGTATGTCATACCTAAGTCGAATAGCCGAAACAAAAACAGTTTTCGCCTTTGACACACACGCAATGCCAGACACACCATCGATCGCTTATTTCATTTTCTATTTTAATTTCAAGGTGCGTGGAGGGAAATTGTTATTACTTTCGCCCATTATGAGATGCTGTCCCCGTAATTGGGTTAACTTTTTTTTCATTACTCTACCACCCAAAAGCGGCCTAGACAGATGTCGCATCTGCGTGACTTACGGTGTGTCGCCAAATTTGTTGACGTTTGATGGCAGCCACGTAATAAAATTACGCGTAATTAGTTACGTGAACGGGGTTAACATACCTGGAAAGAGAATGTGGATATTGCAGATTTACAGTATGAACAATAGCTATGTCTTTGTAGTAAATGGCAGCAACCCTCGAAAATGTATGAATTGTAGTCATAAAAATATTGCCAACACTTAAGGATTTGGGCAAACTATCATTGAAATGTACAAATAAGATCAGCTTTGCTACAAACTATATTTTCCTATAATTTCACTGCTGGCCAGCGGAGATTGGATTGGAACACACACAAAGAGACACATTTGAAAAGGACTGTTTAACTTTTTGAGCAAATATCTTAGATATCAATCGGTAAAATTGGTAAAAGACATTATTGCATGCACTTTTTTCAGTTAATTACTTAGCAAAAAGTAAATGAAAAAGCTAAAACATAACGTTGTTAACCAATTTGTCACCGTTTCTTGAAACTCGTAGAGTTCTCACGACATAGTTGTGCTATTAAATCTTATCCTTAGAGGACAAAGAAACACCCCCAATCAGGTGCAACAGTTTCGCCATGTATTATTCTGATATTGAACTACGTCTTCGAATTAATTCAACACTTCAAGCACCAAGCAGAGAATTTCTTCAAGATCTTTAAGGTGCCACCTGGTGCAATCAACGTTGTTTATCCCTTCGCTTGTTGGTAGCATCAAGTGCGACGAATTCCCATGGCCAAATGATCCAATTACCGGTGTCCTTTGAACACCTTCCGTACGGATGCATACGGCGGATTCGTCGCCACCTTCTGCTAGAAGGAATCGAAAGGCAATTTTGTTTTCCCACATTTTAGTGCAATTTACAATGTGCAATTTAATGTTTTGCTTTATTTCTACTTTGTAGGCACCAGGATGAGCGGAATTCCCACACCCAGAACTGGACATCGGCATACGAGAGGATAAAGAGCACGATTCGGTAGTAAAATGGTACTGCGTGCGGACTGAGAGGATAAATCCCGAAATTACCGAGAGTACTTTACTCATGGGTTCATCTTCAAAAAAAGTTCATCTATCAAAAAAAAAAAGTACCGGTTCCGAGACTCGAACCCAAGACCTTCGGCATATTCAACCGTGCCTTTGCCGTATGGGCCACCATGGTTCAGTGACTAAGTGGCGGTCATTTGTCCATATAAGCCACTCGATAGGATGAACTGTTCCAATGAACGAATGAACACGCGAGAGGATTATACTCTCGCAAAATAGCACTTTCCTCACGTTTCTTTTCGTGAGGACTATCCCCTCGTTCTTTAACTTTTCTAACTATTCGAAAAAATACACTAAAAGAAAAAAACACGCGACTTTTATGAGATTTTTTGATTTTTAAGTTTAAAAGTAAAATTTAAAAGTGAGCCCACGATTTTTTTCGTTCAAAATTTTTGTGAAAATTGTCTAAGATTTTACAAAAAGACTCACGAAAAATGCAGGATGTTTTGAAAATGTGTTTTTTTAAGAGCTCTAAACGTCAAAATTTTCAAAAACCGAAAACATAAAAGTCTCCAAATTGATCACTGTCCTTAGTCCAATCCTTGTAAACTTACACAGAAAAAAAAATTGGGTAAATTTACATCATTTATGATGTACCAAAAGTGCACGCCATTAATGATGCGAATTTACATCAAATTCATTTGAAATTTAAATGCCATCCGACGTAAACTTTTTGAACAAAACTGGTTCCAAAACATGTAAATTTCCGATGAAACTAACGTAAATTTACAAAAGTCAAAAAAAATTTTTGCTCCGTTGAATCTAGAATCTGATGTAATTTTCAAAAGCTTTCGTAAATACCAGTCCAGAAAGATTAAATTTTAACTTCAATTTTGATCGAAATAGGTTTTCTAGATTGACCTGGATTAAAACTAACCATTCTGTGAAGTGATAAAGAACAAAGCGTTTCAAAATTACATCAAACAATAGATTCAACGGAGTAATACACACATCTGTCTGAAAAAGGGTGATTTGTCAAAAGCGAGTGTTTTTTTAAAGAAAGTGATAACTTCAATGCGGAATGTACTCAACTGAAAATAACTGTTTAGGTTTAGCAGATGAATTTGAGCGGGCTTTCTCACACACTCCTGAAAACGACAACAACAGCCGCCAAGGGAAATGGATTACAGGAATCACAAACCTCAGACCCCCCCCCCCCCTCCCTTTATTCATGGACGTAATTTTCGACAAATCCTTATTGCAATTTTCCACGAAATGCAGCAGCTAACTGTTGTGTCGCGTCGCGGTGTCTCACCTGCCGTTGGCTTCCGTTGTTTACTACCGAATGGTGCTTATCGGGAACTTACCTCACAAATTTACAAATACCACGGTGACAGGCTTCTCTAACACGATCGTTCCGGTTTCCGCGATAGCGTTTTTTGCGCTTGATTCTAGCAGGAACGTAACAGATCATCAAAAACTAGATCATTGTTTGGGGTTCGTCATCCAACAGCCAGATTTGGGTTGCGCCAGTGGCCGCTGACTCAGCAACGAATTGCTAAAATACATTAGAAGAGGATTTTTTTAACTATTTGCAGAATGCTTTTTTTAAATTATCAATTTTACTTACGTCTGCAGTCATCCTAAGTCACTTTATGTTGGTTTCACTTTTCACAGAACGTCGAAAGTGGATTCTTCGGCATTTCACTGTTTTGCCTTCCTCATTTTGATAAATCAGTACAACGCACGCTGATCAAAATACATTATGCTGAAAAATGCAGCAAATTAGTACCAATCAGAAGAGATTAACTTTTAAAATACCTTAAATTCAAATTCAAATTATCGAAATCTTGTCCTCCAACTCGAATCAAAGCAAAATAATTGACAACTGCTGCCATGATCAAAACAAAACAAAACATTCAGTACACGCTACACGAGTACTACGGTGAACCAGCATAAATTCTTTATGAAAGAGGTACTAGAATAAGCAAGGCATCATCCAAAAAATACGTTACGGGCAAAGAGGAATGAAAGAGAAGGGCTGCGCAAATTCTAACAACACAATGTAAATGGGACAATGTGAGTTGGTAAGCAATATTGAATCCTGCCCACTTCTAATGTAAACATCCACTGACGTGTGCAGGACACACTATTTGTTTACAAACTCACATCGGATCATTTTCATTATTTGCTAGAAATCATGACTTATTTTAGTATGCTGTATTTTATTAATGCAATGTAACGATTTTGATCGGCGCGAGTTCACATCTGGAGTTTTTTTAAAAGGTCCAATAAACCAAATTCCCAGTTTTTGCTTTTTGGGTGTTTTTGAAACCGCCTTGAGTCATGGGTATAAAAAACCACCAAAAAGCAAAAACTGCAAATTTGGTTTATTTGACATTTAAAAAAAAAACTCCAGCCATGAAAATATACTAGAAACTTCAAACATTTTACCAGTTGAACTATAATCTAATTTATTTTCTAATCTCATGCAAACAACGGTATAAATAAAAAAATCCCACTGGCCGATGCAATTTTTTAAATGTTTTTGTCCCTTGATTATGGCAGAAGTCGGAGGAGAGCAAAAAATATAAATTTAAAAAATGAAATGATTTTAACAATTAAATTAAAATATTTTGTGAAATGCTTTATATACCAAATAAATTATTGTTCTGCCCTCTGATTTTATGCAGTACGCATATAAAATCTATGAAGATATTTATTGAAATTTATATATATTTATATATTTATTCAAATTTATATGTGGAGCATATGAGGTTCATTATGAAAGCTCAAAGTTATTATTACGCTGATTTGAGACACAGTTATGTGCAGTTGACATATAGAATCAATCATGATATTAGTTTCAGAGTAGTTTTGTTAGGGTGACATAAACTTTAAAAAATACTTGCAACGACAACAAGAAAAAAAGTGCATAATGAATTAACAAGTTAATAATCTGGTTAAAAAAGATTTGATTTTTTTTTAAATAAATAGTTAATTGATAAAAATATTTCAGTTCAATATTTTTAGAAAATATTTGAGTAAACATGTACAGATATTACCCCTAAGATCAATGTATAACAGTTGATTTTTTTTTGCCCCGAAGGAGCACAGGAGCTCCTCTCATAAAAGGCTGTAAAATAGATCAAACATGTTAGGATTTTGTATTCAACATATCGATGCCTAGAAGCAACATTATTTACAAAAAGGTCAAATCTAGCAAAACAATGTAAATGCCAATGTGAATTTGTAAATAAAGAGTGTATCCTGCTCACGTCAGTGGATGTTTACATTAGGATGCGCAGGATACACTTTTTGTTTACAAACTGGCCCATTAGCATTGTTTTGCTTGAAATTATACTGTAAAAAATATCCGAGTTAAAAAATAATTATTAAGTATGCAGACTGCAAACTCAAAAATAAGTACCTCTTGATTTGCGCGCATTGCCCCAGTAGGGTGTAGTATCAAAATCGATTTTCCAGCACAGCAATTTTTCAGTTCCTTTTGGGGTCCTAAACAACTCCCTAAAGTTTGGGCACGATTGGATTAGTCCTCACTTTGCGCAAAGCGATTCAATTTTCCATAGAAATTTGTATGGGAAAAACCATTTTTTTGAATTTTGATATTTATAAAATCCACGTTTCAAGCTGTACTAAAACCGGATTCATATTCAAATGCTCTGGAAGGTGCTCTACAACTTTCCCGAAGAGAGTATGGTGCTAGCATGTCCCTAAGAGAAGATACAGCGTCCTCAAAACTCGTCTAAAACGTGATTTTCGAGCAAAAAACATATTTTAGACGAGTTTTTAACACGCTGTATCTTTTTTTAGGAGCAAGTTAGCACCATACTCTCTTTGGGAAAGTTGTAGAGCACCTTCTAGAGCATCCGAATATGAATCCGGTTTTAGTACAGCGTGAAACGTGGATTTTATAAATATCGAAATCCAAAAAAATGGTTTTTCCCATACAAATTTATATGGAAAATTGAATCGCTTTGCGCAAAGTGAGGACTAAACCAATCGTTCCCAAACTTTGGGGAGTTGTTTAGGACCCCAAAAGGAACTGAAAAATTGCTGTGCTCGCTTAATTTGGACAACTTTATTTTTTTCCATACAACCATATTACACCCTATTGCCCCAGTTACGAAATATTCGAGCAGAACTGGTTCTTCCAGAATCCTGCTGGAATGGTAGAACATTTAAATGAATTCTACTTGAGCAATGTTAGAGTATCAAGCTCTGTTAGAACTCTGCCATAATCCTACTAGAACGCCGTGACTGGGTGAAATGATTGCGAGAAGTACTAGAATACACGGTAAAAAAGATACTTAGCGTAGATCTAGTATAACCCTTGGCTAAAACATTAAGAAGTTATTATTATTCCATCAGAGTGTCATCAAAGCAGTCATCAAACTTTTTGACCTGTTTGTTTTGATTTGAAATTCTTTCTATCGTTGAATCAATAACTATTTTTTAAAGCAAGCCGAATTTCAAAGCAAAGTTTCTAATCTTACAAAAAAGGTGAGCTCTCAACATAACTAGCCAACCAGATTATCTTACCGACTAGTTCTTGTTCGCATTAAGCTGCCAGGAAAGCTTTCACGGGAACAACCGGAACCGGAACGGATTTGCCAGTTACCATCTGAACAGCAGCTACCGCGACCGCCGATTCCTGTCAGCTTTCCTGCCAAAGGAGGCCGACGAGAATTCAGCCATTCCGGTCGTGTGGAACCAAACGTTGTTGTTCAGCAGTATGAGAATGCCTTCAAGAAGGAGGTGGCAGCTGCCGCAACTGAAGTGCTGCCGGAAGTCAAGGCCATCGACGAGACAGCTCCTGCTGCAAGTCTACGAATCAGGTTTAATGAATCATGTTATTTGTAAGTAATAATTGCATGCTTGTGAAAATTTACTTACCTGTGACTTATAAATTGCTGCATCATAACCAAAAAGAACAATCAATCCAAAGGTAGATCACCTGTAGATTGTTCCTGGAGCTAATTCCGACAAATTTGAGGCCGAAGCTATCGGCCCTGAACAATGTAAACAAACCTTGCGGATTGACTGCTCCTCTTGCAGACGTCTTCCGGAAGAAAAAATATGTTTGGTTTACAGCTGCAACAAAGAAACAAACATTTATGCCCTTAACATTTGCATATTGAACATTTTATCAACAAAACACTCCCGCAACACTCGCCACAATCGTTAGTTATGATGAACTGTCATAAACAACAACAGCCAATTTTTCGATTGAAATTTATGTGCTTACCTATTTACATAAAGCAAATTTTACATTGAATATCCATTTACATGCTATTTATAATTCATAATTTGCCAACTGACAACAAATTCATAATCATTTACATGTAAAACATGAATTACATTGAATCTCAGTTTACATAAACCCTGTTTATGTGTGATTCAACACTTTACGTTAGGTTTAAATTTTAAATTAGGCTACTTTACGTTAGAAACATCGATTCAGTGTCGAGTAAATTTACACTTTTTTTTCTGTGTACAGCGGTTTAAAAAAAAATGTCGAAAAAATGGTTTTTTGATGGTTTTTGACATTTTATATCTGACAGACTCGATCATTCAGTTTCGTGAATATTTTTATCGGAAAGCTCGTCCAATTTCTCATAAAATTGTCTTTGACCACCTTTCAAAATAACTCTTTTTTTTGATGTTTTAAGCTAATTTACTATTCAGGTTACTACCATCTACTGAAGTACACTGAAAAAAATATTCTGTTTTCAGTTATGAGCAGTGTAATTAACTTAAAATGTGTTCAAAGACAATCTTATAGGAAATTGGACGAGCTTTCCGGTAAAAATATTCACGAGACTGAAAAATCAAGCCTATCATTTGTCAAATTGTCAAAAACCATCAAAAAAACATTTTTTTCGACATTTTTATTTTTAAAACCGCTGTAACTTCACAAGTATTGAACTAAGGACAGTGGTCAATATGGAGAATTTTAGGTAAAATTGTCTGAATTCCTGTATTTGGTTTTTCAAAATTTTGACGTTTGAGTCCTTTAAAAAAACAGGTTCAGTAAATGATTTTTGTATTTTTTAGGTAAGTTGCTCCATCCTGAATTTTTCGTGAGTCTTTTTGTAACATCTTAGGCAATTTTCACAAAAAATCGTGGACTCACTTTTAAATTTGACTTTTAAACTTAAAAATCAAAAAATCTCATAAAAGTCAGTGTTTTTTTTTTCTTTCAGTGTATTCTTATCGGAAAGCCCGTCAAATTTTATACAAGTTAGTCTTTGACAACTTTTTGATACGATGCAAAGGCTTCGAGATACAGCAATATTTAAATTACGAAATACAATAATATTTAAAACACTTACGTACGCCCTTCTCAAATGTCATTATCGAATGAAACTGGTTCCATATACACAAAAATGGCTTACATAAGCGTAGGATAACATGTCTACAAAGTTTCATTGAAATCGGAGAGGGTCGAAAAAAAGTGCCTAAAAATTCCTGTTTTGGGCTGGAATGCTCAAATGTCTTTTTTTTATACGCCTGTTAGCTTATTCGAAAATTTACATAAAATTCGGGAACGTTCCGATTATTCTGTAACATCTGCAGCTTCTTTTTAAAAATAAGCAACGCATTGTTTCAGTAGCCAAAACAAACCGTTGCTAGCTGATTTGTCACAGTTGCATTAAATTTGCGGAATTCTCACGACAAAGTTGTGCTACTAAATCCTATTCTTAGAGGACAAAGAACCTCCTCCAGTCAGGTGTTTCCATTTCGCCAAGTATGATTATGTGATTGACGTCAGTCGAATTTAGAATCTTCTAAAGAATAATTAAGTTTTAAAAAATCGAGTAAACGATACTTTCATGGCCAAACTAACCTTTGAAGATCTGCTCTACAGAAACGTATGACGCATTTGTTACGATAAGTGTCACCATCTGCTTGAAGATGTCGAAAGGCGGTTTTGTTTTCCCACATTTTAGTACAATTTAGAATGTGTGATTTTCTGTAAAGCTGCTAGTTACTTCTCTGTAAGAACTAGGATAATCGAATTCCCACGGTCAAATTATCCACTTACTCGTATTCTTTGAACATCTCCGACACCGGAGTTGCTATTTTTGACACGTATGACGGATTCGTCCGATGTCACAATCTGCTAAAATGCATATGAACACAACTTTGTTTTCCCAAAAGTGTGAATGAAATGTGAAATTTAACTGCTTGTAACCAACAAGCCGGATTCAATTCAGTGGGCACCGTTGAACAACATGGAACCAACTCAAAAAGGTCGCTCCACAGCGATCGAAAAGTGGATCCGCAAGTTGGTGGAGTGCTCCCAGGATCCCTTCTGGTTGTTGGACAAGTTATTGGTTCTCGCCGGAGCTCCGTTCACACCCCGGAACCGTTCGCAACGCATCGTCTGGATTCTGTACCAAACAACGACCTATTTCCAACTGTCGATTTCCTTAGTTTGTTCGATCAGTTTTGTAATCTTCGAGGAAGATTCCGTGACAGTCATCCGCACTTTTCTGATGTTTCTTACGATGACTCTGAGTTTTGTCAAGCTACATTTGCTCTTGCAAAACAGTAGTGGAATCTCTAAGCTTCGAGATTTACTTGAAGCGCCCGGTTTCTGCTCTGGAGACCCGGACTTTGATGAATCCGTGCGGAAACGATTCAAGCGGACATCGCGAATGCTCATCATCACAATCGCTTGGATTGTAATGGTTCAACAAATTCTTTCTTGGATTCCCAGCGATACGCAAGGCATAATTTTCAAACTTCCTGCGTGGGTCGCTTGGTGCTTTGGAGATAGGGTGTCCTTAGTTATCAAAAACTGGTACATGTCCTTATGTTTTACAATTTGGTGTAACAAGCTGTATGCATGTACCATAACGGTAGTGGTTGTAATGCTTGGCCTCGAAGCAGAGCAAACTATTTTGGCTCACAAATTTGGCCGAATTCAGGATAGCTTGCAGAACCTCCGTCAAAGCTATTGGGACCGTGAGATTGCCAGGAAACAGTACTGGGAGCGTTTGAGAACTCTAATCAGGGTATCTTTTGACCAGCAGCAACTGCTTCTGAGGTATGTACAGATGATTTGTAAAGAAATCATTAAATTATCAAAGGTTTGTCCTGCAGACATCTCAAGGAGCTACAATCTCTCGTACAGAATCTCTTCTTCTATGTTTACTACTCTGCCTTGATTCTGTTTGGATCAGACATATTCATAGCTACGAGCAATCCTTCGGTTTTTATGTACGTCGCAGTGGCCGGAACGGTCCTTGTTAGTTCCTTGGAATGCTTCAGCCTGTGTTACCTGGTGGATTGTCTGAAGGATGCTGTATGTTTGAGTGACCCTTTCCACCATTCAATAATTAAACTACCTCCAATTTCCAGTTCGAATCGATATCCGAACACATGTTTTATCTGTGTGCCCGGCTTCCTTACTCGGAGGATCATCACAACGATTACTTGGACACGCGGGCCACCTTGCAGATCATCGCAAGGTGCTCTCGTAACGCCGTTACGTTTGGATGTGCTGGAGTTTCCGAAATTTCTATTGCCGTTTTCACGGACATGCTCAACATTTGCTACTCAGTGTTTACGTTTCTGCGTGAGACGATTTAAGGAAGCCGCCGCAAGCGGAAAAATTTCATATGTTTGTTAATAGAAGAAAACTAATAGGAGCACAATAAAGATTCACTAGATTCAGCACCTCCAAAAATATTTCGTTAGCATTTATTTTGACAGAATCTCGTATGAAATAAATCAAAGCAAAACATGTGTGGGAATTTAGGGCCAGCCATACTGGCCAGCCCTTGATGAGGGTGGTGATATTGAATGATGTGAACTCCGTCGATGCTCAGAACTAACTGCTTTTATTTTACTAAAACTATTCCAAGCGCGTTGATTCTTTACCTGCTTCGAACCCACGCACTGTTTATTGCTAAGACAAGACGAAAGAGGACGAGAGTAATAAAAACGAGACTCAAATAAGGACCTCATCGTTCCTTTTTCGTCTCTCTTTCTCCTCTTCTCAATGTGATCTTAGCATGTGGCCGTGATTGCCACATCACTCACCCCTATACTAAAAAAAGTTGTCAAACTTTTTTTTTTCACTAATTCCCTATTATTGAATTTATGTATTGATTTAACAAAATAAAACTGATTTGTAAATTTGAATTTTATCTGAATGCTGGATTATTTGATTTCTTATCTGCATTTCTTCCTTGTATATTTTTAATGTTTATTTCGATTACAACTCGTCTATGGTTAAATGCATTCCTTTTGTTTCATTATTATTTCCAATGAGTGTTTATTTTAATCTATTAATTTGTTTCCTTTCGATCAACGGTTTTGTTTAATGTTAACCTAACCTGAATTGCTTTCAAATTGAAATGAGAAGAAGACTCAGAGCAATCCTTGTTTGCAACATTGCTCTGATATCCCTTCCCCCATAATTAAGATTGAAGACCTCATTTCTGAAATCCAATAAAAAACAAAAAAAAAATAATATTCGAAGTTTTATGTCATCTTTAACAATGTTGAAATCAATTGATTTAAAGAGCTTTTTGTTTTATAACAAAACAACAAAAATGTATCCGAAAATTTTACCTCAGCAAAACATCAGCATACACTCCAACTCTATTTCTAGATGGTCAGGACATCATTTGTGAAAGCACACTAACCTCTACGGGTGTGTCTGCATTTAGCCAAGCAACTAGGGGAAATATACCCATTTTAATCACACTAAGCCGTTCGACCAATTCTCATCACTTTTGCCGTTTCTGCTATTAAATCAACATTTTCAGATGTTTCAACAATGGAGAGTTGCTTGCTCACTTTTATTTGAGCTATTTATTACTTTGGAACAGTCAAAAACACTTTATATAAGCTGTTATTCATGATCAAAGTGCTGATAGGCCGATAATAGAAATAGGCTGAGAAAGGGTATAGTTCCCCTACTTGTTCACAAACCTGCCTACCGTAACGACTGTCGTACATTGACGTTCAGTTTAAGTTTAAGGACTTTAGTCTTACGCAATTTTAACATGGAAGATCATTGACTCATTTTTAGAGTTTGACTGCCTTTAGCCGGAATTTACCCGTCCATGATTTGCTGCCTTGCCTTTTATTAATGAAAAATTGATTTCCAAAATTGTAAAAGAATCAATAGCTTCGTTGATGATTGAATGATTAAATTTGCTGAATTTACAAACAAAAATAGTTAATTCACTTTGAAAGCCCAATCAGAAAGTTTAAACTAAACACTCTCATACCTTAAATAGATCTTAAATTGTTTCCTGCCTTTGATGACTGACGCCAACGTTGTTGAAATGCTGTTCCGTTGAGAAATGTCCACGGCTCCGTGATGAAGTTGCAGACTCGATCTTCGGCTTTATTTGGTCCTTCTGGCTCCACCACGCTGATATCAACTTCCGTCGCCGGCGAAATACTTCTCAGGAACTCAGGAACACTTTCAAAATTACTTTAAAAAAACCTCGGTGTGGGTTTTTTCCGTTGCTGCCACCATTGTGGGTATTTAGGGCCAGCCATACTGGCCAGCCCTTGATGAGGGTGGTGATATTGAATGATGTGAACTCCGTCGATGCTCAGAACTAACTGCTTTTATTTTACTAAAACTATTCCAAGCGCGTTGATTCTTTACCTGCTTCGAACCCACGCACTGTTTATTGCTAAGACAAGACGAAAGAGGACGAGAGTAATAAAAACGAGACTCAAATAAGGACCTCATCGTTCCTTTTTCGTCTCTCTTTCTCCTCTTCTCAATGTGATCTTAGCATGTGGCCGTGATTGCCACACATGGTACAATACCTGTTGCACCTGCTTTGCCAGCAACATTGAGTGCGCCAAATCCCATGGCCAAATTATCCACTTACACGGGTCCTTTGAACATCTTCACTACGGAAACGTATGACGGATTCGTAAGCAGATGGTGAAGCATACCGGAACGCGATTTCATTTTCCCACATAACTAAACAGTCGCAAATGGAAAATTTCAATGATTTGCTACTTTTGCTACAAACTCAAGATTCAGTTCAGTGAACAACGTTGAACAAAATGGAACTATTCCGGAAGGCCCGTCTCGCCAAATCACGGCTCGACAAGTTGGTGGAGTGCTCCCAGGATCCCTTCTGGCTGTTGGACCGGTATTTGATTCTGGCCGGTGCACGTTTCACACCCCGGAACCGTTGGCAACGCATCGGCTGGCTTCTGTACCAATTCGTGACCTATTCGAACCTGAGGATTGCCTTGGTGTGTTTCATCAGTGCTGTCATCTTCGAGGAAGATTCCGTGAAAGTCATCCGAACTTTTCTAATTTTTGTTACGATGAGTCTGAGTTTGTACAAACAACATTGGCTGTTGCAAAACCGGGCTGGCATTGGCAGGCTTCGGAATTTACTTGAAACGCACGAATTCTGTTCGGGGGATGTGGACTTTGACGAATCCGCCCGAAAACGTTTCAAGCGAACATCACGAATGCTTATTATCACAATCTCCTGGATAATCACTTTGCAACAGATTCTTTCTTGGATTCCTAGCGATACGCAAGGCATAATTTTCGAAATTCCTTCGTGGATCGCTTGGTGTTGGGGAGAAAGAGTATCGTTAACAATTCAAGTATGGTACTTATCTATTTGTGTTACAATCTGGTGTTTCAAACTATATGGATGCACCGTTACGGCAGTGACTTTGATGGTTGGATACGAAGCTGAACAAAGAATTTTGGCTCACAAGTTTGGACAAATTCAAAACGACTTGCAAGAGCTTCGTCAAAATTATTGGGACTGTGAGCTTGCGAGAAAACAGTATTGGGAGCGTTTGGGGACTCTTGTCAGAGTATCTTTCAACCAGCAGCAGCTTCTTTTGAGGTATGTAAAAGTGATTTGCGTTGAAATAATTAAATTTCCACATGTTTGTCCTACAGACATCTCAAGGACCTACAGTCGCTGGTACAGACTCTCTTTGTTTCCATCTACTACATTGCCTTATTTCTGTACGGATCAGACCTATTCATAGTTATGAACCATCCATCGGTTGCAATGTACATTATCGTAGCCGGTACGGCCATTATTAGTTCCTTGGAATGCTTCAGCCTGTGTTACCTGGTGGATTCTCTGAAGGATGTTGTAGGTTTGGGTGTTCTTTTCTACTCACACCTATTTTAATTCTTATTTCATTTTCCAGTTCGAATCGATCTCCCGACACATGTTCTACCTCTGTGCCCGGCTCCCTTACTCAAAGGATCACCACAATGATTACTTGGACATGCGGGTCACCCTGCAGATTATCGCGATGTGCTCCCGTAAGGCCGTTACGTTTGGATGCGCCGGAGTTTCCGAAATTTCGATTGCCGTTTTCACCGACATGCTCAACACTTGCTACTCGGTGTTTACGTTTCTGCGGAAGATGGTGTAAGGAAGCTGCCGCAAGCAGAACAACAGATTGAAAGATAAAGTTATCATATGTTTGTCATAAAAAGTAGGACGAAAAAGTAGCACAATAAAGATTCACTAGATTCACCAAAAAACTAGCTTCGCGATAATTTCTACCAGATTCTCAAAACAGTCCTGGAAGTGCCAGTTGTTCTTGTAATGAGTTTGTTCTGACATGCAAAGCTATACAATCGTTAAACTAGTACACCCAGAACTGGACATCGGCATACGTGAGGATAAAGAGCACGATTCGGTAGTAAAATGGTACTGTGTGCGGACTGAGAGGATAAATCCCGAAATTACCGAGAGTACTTTACTCATGGGTTCATCTTCAAAAAAAGTTCATCTATCAAAAAAAAAAAAAGTACCGGTACCGAGACTCGAACCCAAGACCTTCGGCATATTGAACCGTGCCTTTGCCGTATGGGCCACCATGGTTCGGTGCCTAAGTGGCGGTCATTCGTCCATATAAGCTACTCAATAGGATGAACTGTTCCAATGAACGAATGAACACACGAGAGGACTATACTCTCGCAAAATAGCACATTCCTCACGTTTCTTTTCGTGAGGACTATCCCCTCGTTCTATAACTTTGGGTGTAGAATTCAATGTACATCCCTACGATCGTCCCAAGTGTGGCGTAGTTGACGTGCGTACGTAAATAGCCCATTCAAAGCTGCGTTTTTATTACACTACTCAAGTTAACCTGAACCGTAGCACACGAACTCTTCAACAAAAGCCAACTCATCTTCGTACAATTTGCGTTCCCGTCGGTAACTTTTGACATTTTGGGGCTACAGAACGACCCTTTTCCGCGGGGTGATGCCCACCTTGATGAGGGTGAAGAAGTTATGTATGGGGAAATACACCAGCACTGTTGGCCATTGTGTTTACTTCGGCGTATAGAATTCCGGGGTGCTTGCTTCCGCAATTTTCCCGCTGACGGAAGAACAGAATGCCTCGAACCAGGTTTGATGAGGATCCTAAAATTAGGTTTACGCCTTTTTGTGCTGAGGTCATTCGCGATTGAGGAATCACGTTAAGAAGTTTGGATGTAATTTGTTAGAGAATCCAAAACGTGGCAGCCAGAAAAGGACTTATCTCCAGAATGACTGCATTCTATATCTCAACTACCAGAGGAATATTTTTCATCATTAATCATTTTAATCGAAGTAAGACATCCGCACCATTTTACAGTTTACGACTTGTGGACAATTTAAAGCAAGCACCACTTACTATTACTCAAGGAAGTTGACCAACACCCACTCAAAACCATTAAACTGCGAATAGTGAGCATTACAACAGGTTCAACAAAAACCCCTTCAAACTTTACGACACCACCAGAGAAGATCCTTTCGATACTGCCGCGATTCGCTCCGATACCCACTTTAGGGGGTCGTCGTGACACCGAAACCACCGACCCCGTCCAACACGCAACACTTGGCGTGCGTAACCTTGAGCAACATTTTAAAACACCTTAAAAATTAAGTGTTTGCCTACTTGGAAAAATCTGCCTAAAACAAAGAACGCGTCAATTAAAGGTAGTCTTCGTCCCCAGACTAGATGTGCCAATCGGCTTGACTTCCTCATGTTTCGCGTGCTTTTCGGAGGAGCCCCTTCACTTCAAATTTTACGGACTTTTGGTAGAAAATTCAAGCTGGTTTCAACCTTGACCAGGCCAGACTGATGTGCTTGGTGAACCAAGAACTGAGCCGCGCTGTTGGTTGGTGGTTAAAAATTGAAAGTAGACAGACTGTGGTCACTGCTGCAGGTTCTCATTAAAAAGGCACAACTTTAATTACCGTCGTTAATCATCACACTATCGCACATGTGACCGAGCAGCAAAGTGCTTTGGTTGAGCTGCGCGTTACAAAACGGTGTCCTGTCCTGCGTGATTTGTTCAACCTTAAGAGCTGGATCGATTTGCACATTCGCCGGAATCTTGCGTTCTTCGGAAGCTCAGGTAACCTCCGTCGAGGATAAAGTAATTTGTAGCATGAAGATGTTCAAAAATTTAAGCTTTTGAGCTTTGTGCAAAGTTCTTTGTCAAAGTGGTCATGTGTAACATAACCCCTGCATTATTTTTAATAAGCTATTCGTTCTTGGCTCTGTGGCGATCAACCCCTTTTTACACATCTACACACCAAGCAAAGTAGTAATGCAGTGTGTGTTAAAGGCCTGGGTGTACAATATTTTTTCCATTATTTTATGAAATTTTATGTAATATTACACCATGAAATATGTAGCTCATCAGTATGGGAATCGTACTTGACCGAAATGTCAAACTCCTATATGCGTTTACCCATCTTTATTCTTCATCGGTCTGATGGCCGAGCGGGCTAAGGCACCAGTCCTTATTGTTGGTACTAGATATGAATCCTGTCGGTTGCAACTTTTTTTTCGTGTTTACAAAAAATTGTACATGCAGTGTGTCATAAGTGTCTTTTTTGACTAAGGTTATGTGCATGCTTTTTCATGCGATTTTAAATGTGTAGTAGTGCTGAATATTTCACGATTATCAGAATTACATTTTTATTTTGTTTAAATAAAGTTAGGAGAGCAATTCTCTGAGATTTCAGTCATTCGTTTTTTTGTATTTTTTTAATACGGCTTAAACTTCTTTGGTACATTTGGAATGACCAAAGAAGCCATTTTGCATCATTAGTTTGTCCATATAATTTTCCATACAAATTTGGCAGCTGTCCAAACAAAAATGATGCATGAAAATTCAAAAGTCTTTATCTTTTGAAGGAATTTTTCGATCAATTTGGTGTCTTCGGCAAAGTTGTAGGTATGAATAAGGGCTACACTGCAAAAAAATTATACACAGTAAAAAAATAGTAATTTTTTATTTCACTTTTAGTCACTAAAACTTGATTTGCAAAAAAAAACACAATTTTTAATTTTTTTGTATATGTTTTAAAGGACATCAAATGCCAACTTTTCAGAAATTCAGACCGAGTTATGATTTTTTTAATTAATACTGATTTTTTTCAAAAAATCGAAACATTGGCCGCAAAAAATTTTCAACATCAATTTTCGATGTAAAATCAAATTGGCAATCAAAAAGTATTTCAGCGAAATTTTGATAAGGCCGATGCAAATATTTAAAAAAGTTTTTGTCCCTCGGCCCTGGCCGAGGTCAAGGGGGGGGCAAAAAAATAAAAAAATGTAAAAATTTAAATAACAAGCCATAGTCTTCACATTTAAATGAAAAAAGTGTTTTAAAATGCATTTTACACTAGTTCAGTTGTTTTGCAATCATTAGTTTTCAAAAAATCTAAGATCTGACAAAAACAAAAAATGTATCGAAAAAAAAGATTTTGCATCGACAATTTTCAAAAAATCTTAAGATTTTTTAATAAACCCAAACATGCTAAAAATGATTTTAAACGCAGAAGAATGTATTTTAATTTGATTTCAGCTGGTTGCACTTGAATTTTCATTGAAATTTTGAAGTTTATTGTAAAAATATTTTTTTTGCCCCCTGATTTTTCGGGCCATTTTTGAAGGGAGGGGGGGTGACAAAAACTTTTAAAAATATTTGTACCAGCCTAAAGTGCACCGAAGAAATTTTTTGAGCGATTTGGTGTTTTTGGCAAAGTTGTATGTATGGATAAGGACCACACTGAAAAAAAATTGGTGACTTTTAATTTCACTTTTTGTCACTAAAACTTGATTTGCTTAAAAACACTATTTTAATTTTTTTTTTTTTCATTTTCTGTTCTGTTTTAGGGGACATCAAATGTCAACTTTTCTGAAATTTTCAGAATGGGCAAAAAATCTTCGACCGAGTAGTGAATTTTGGAATCAATACTAATTTTTTCAAAAAATCGAAATACTGGTCGCAAAAAAATTTCAACCACATTTTTCGATGTAAAATTGAATTTGCAATCAAAAGTACTTTAGTGAAATTTTGATAAAGTATACCGTTTTCAAGTTATAGCCATTTTCAAGTAACTTTTTTAAAATTTGTCTCAGTTATTTATTTTTTAAAATTAGTGTCCATGTTTGACACCTTTGAAAAAATATTTTTGGAAAGCAGAGAAAATTCTCTATATTTAGCTTTTTTGAACTTTGTTGAAACCCTTAGTGCTGAGATATATTTAGCATAGCATTGGTGTCTACCCGTAGTTGCTACTCTGTTATTGACTAGGACCTCTGTGGACCACAGATGAAGAGTAGGAACCAATCATCACCACTACGCAACTTTCAAATGTCCCTATCATGCTAGCCAATCACAGCGCCGGCCACGACCAGTGGTAAGACACGGGGAAGTGGATAGGAGTTTTAGTCCGATACTTGAGTGATGAAGACCGCTAAATCGGCTGCGTCTCCGACAAAGTATCACGTGAGGTTTGAGGGTGTTAGTAAGACGGGTGTGAAGCCAGGATTCACCGTGGTAAGTGATGCGGCCGGTCAAATCTATTTATAGTCCTTAATTCTTCGTTTGTTCTTGGATTCATCTTGGAAGCTTTTCCAATTCGGTTCACCAAGCTTTTTGTGGTGAATTCTGGTCGTGTTGAAAGTTCAATATTCAGCTAACGAGTATGCAGCCGAGTAAGTTCTTGAATTCAACTTTGCATTCAATATTGCATTGTCTGTTCTATGGTTCTCAGATTCCCATCAAGTTTCTTGGATTCTTATAGCATTCTTAATCCTTCTAATCAACTAAACCTCGATAGTCTGGTGGTTAGCATTTTTGTCTGCTGACTCAAAGGACGGGGGATCGAACCCCGCCGCGAGCTAATGAATTTTTCGTTCATATTCAAGTGTTCAGAATTCCTTCTTTCCATAATTTCTCGATAGGAGCAGATGGGAATCGAACCCAGAACCTTCCGCTTACAAAGCGAACAGCGTAACCATTCAGCCACGCCAACCCCTCTTAGTGCTGAGATATATTTAGTGACAAAAAGTGAAATTAAAAATCGCCAATCAGTGTAGTCCTTATCCATATCTACAACTTTGCCAAAGACACCAAATCGATCAAAAAATTCCTTCAAAAGATACAGATTTTTGAATTTTCATAAATCATTTTTGTATGGACAGCTGCCAAATTTGTATGGAAAATTATATGGACAAACTATTGATGCAAAATTTGGGCATACCAAAGGCACCAAAAAAGTTTCAACTTGTAAATAAAATTAATAAAATAAAGACCGATTTCCTATTCCTGTTCAGGAGTGAAGTGATTTGCTGAAACTCGGAGGAAGGTTGAGACGTTTTCGGATTTTGATGAAATGACTCAACGGTAGTTCTTTTTCTGCTATTTGTTTTTTAAACTTTATTATTAATAATAATTTTGCATGACAATATGAAAACAAACAAATCTTTTGGTGCAAATACCACTCCCACTTTACACAACTCAACCAAGTGTTTAACAGCATTCTCTGCTTCTAGCGTGACACCCCGTCTTCAACCAAGCATTTGATTTTTCAAAATGACATACACATGCAAGCAACAATCATCATCCATCTCTACTCCAAAGAATCTCAACCCACGGTCGCGGTACAACTGTGTTAAAAAGGTACTTCGAACCCATCGCCGCCACTACACAAATTGAAGGTTCGCCAATTTATTGCCTCACTATCGGGCGCCCCTCGAGGGAGTAGCACCACCTTGACATTTTTGTACCAGCTAACCTCAAAACCCTTGTCTGTACGGTAGCTCGCAACGGTCTGATCGTGGTTTCTGCGATCTTCAGATCAGATGATTTACGATCCCTTTGACCCCCGCGGGACGACGCGCCGGTTCAACAACAACGACTTCAGTTCGGCCTCTCAGCTTGATCACCGCGCATATCCCAGTTGATCGAGTCGAGGAAAGTGGAAAAGATGTTGTTTTTCTGTTACAAAGTTTCCGCTCAACTGCACAAGAAAGGCCGACACTTTGGGTGGAGGCTTCAACGAGCGTTCGACGAAAGTGAAACGATGATGAGCTGTCAGATCCATGGGGAGGTGATAACAAGAGAAATTCCCGAACTAACACGTTCGATGCATTCCTCAACGCAGAACTCCGGCTGAACACGTGTCGATCCGGAGACTCTTGAAAATGTAGTAGACGACGAACCCCAATATTTGACCGACTACAAACCAGTTCTAGCTCAAAGTGAAGAAGGCAGAACTCCGCAGGTCAACGAATCCATTATCAGCTGTCAGAGCTGGGCACATTTTACCACCCCTTCTTCTTCGAAATCACTGTGTTTCTTCAACAACACCGAGGTTCGTCGCTTCGCGCGCAAATCTTCTCGATAGGGCAATCTCTCTAGAGCGCGCGGGTGCGCGCGCGCGCAGGGCGGGTTTTCTCCTAATCAAATCAGCAATTCGAAATTCAACTGGGGGGCTTTCTTTTCCACTCGGTGGGCAGCAGCCGGCTGCCCTCACAAAACACGCACAAATTTCAACCATTTCGAACATGAGTTCGAACGCGCGCGCTTGATTGATTTCTCGCGCGAGAGAGTTCGCTCGAACAAAACTTGGACCGTTTTCACTTCATCACTAAACACTTTTTCGTTGAAATCCACAGCGGTCCCTCCCCGCTTCTGGTTGCTGCGCTTAACTAATTTAGTTAAAACTTTTAAATCATCTTCTCGCCATTAAGGCGCGTGGATCATCCGACCAAAAACAAACACCGAACGCGATGTCTGCTCGCTGCACGTGGATTTAAGGTTTCACTTGTTTCACGACTGATGAAATGGTCAGTTTTGGCGTTGCGTTGTGGAGCTGGCTGGAGATGGGAGGTTTCGCACAGAAATGGCATTACAGAAAAGGCTTCAGGGAGGTAGATGTGGGTTATTTAACCTGGGAAAGTACGGGTAAGATTCGGGGAAGCCCTTATTAGGATCTGCCCGAATTTGCAGCCGGAAATTGCAAAAGGATTTCGTAACTATAGCTGACGCAATGATGACGTTGGGATTTTAACGTGGATGTGGAAAGCCTCTTACAAGTTGTGTCATTTCGAAAATTACAACAAAAAGTTGCTGAAATAAAAATTTGCCTTTTCGACCTAAAAACGGTTGTTGCTTATCTTACATTTATGTGGTTCAAATTTCACCAAACAAAAAGCCTATATCTCTTAGCAAAATTTTCAGATTTCCATAAAAAAAACTTTCAGATATCAATCTTTTAATCCCAACTTCAAATTAATTCTAAATTCTTTCTAGCTTTGCAAAGAATGACATTTTCAGGAGTCAATAATTTCATAAAATTTCACCATTCGATTCCGGAAAGATAAAAGAAAATGTCATGAGCAGTGATAGCAGTGAAGGGGAGTTGACATACACTATGAAAAATATTTGCAACTTTTAACATAAAATTCGAGTCTACGACCCCATTTCAGTAAATAGTCGATTAGCTGTTGATTGTTTTCAATATTTCATTACCGCCATTTTGGCTGCCATCAAGGAATTGAAACATTCTAAATCACTTTAAGGTAGTTTCGTTCGACTAAAGCGTTTGGTACGGTATGTCCACGCATCCGTCCTCCCATATAGATTCTGTGAAATGTGATCCACTCTCGGATCCTTTCTGCGGTAAACATGGTGCAGTAGGGCTGGCCGCTTTAATGTTTGTAGTACATTTTTGAATGTATTGTAATTATAAATATTGTCAAGAAAAGTGCTTAGGGCAAAATCTACAAATACTTTTCAGCATGCTTTCATCGGACTGTCTTTATAAATAATGAATTGATAATAAGGGGAAATATACCCATTTTAATCACTCTAAACCGTTCAACCAATTCTCATCACTTTTGCCGTTTTCCTCTATCAAATCAATATTTTCAGATGTATCAACAATGGAGAGTTGCTTGCTCACTTTTATTTGAGCTATTTATTAATTTGGAACAGTCAAAAACACTTTATGAAAGCTGTAATTCATGATCAAAGTGCTGATACGACGATAATACAAATAGGCTGATGCACAAAAATATTTTTTTTAAATTTTAGCTCTAATTAAAACAAGCATGATTTTGAAAATAGTCCAATTTTTTTTCTATAGTTTAACTTACTTATTTTAAATCTCGTCCGGCTTTTCGCTTTAAAAAAAAACACATAAATTTTCTTAGGCCTTGAAATTTTAAAATTGATCACTTCTTCAATGCTCGAACAACGCCGAGGTTTTTTAATCTTAAAAACCATGTAAATTTCCTATAAACAAATAAAAAATCTTCGAAAGGTTACATCTTATGTGTCAGAACAAAATTTAAACCTTTTAAAGAAAAAAAATTACATCCTAAAAGAGGAAATATTACACTATAATAATTTAAACCAAAATACAAAAATTTTCACATTAGAACAATACTTATGTAATTATGCATCAATCAATTAATAATCAAAACTTATAATTAAGTGTTAATTGTAAATTTTCCCTAAATAAGAGAAAAGGCTCAATTTTTCCTACTCTTTGAGGCAAGGCTACACTGTAAAAAAATGGTGGGTCACATCTGGGAATAGTGACAGATGGCAGATTATGTTTAAAAAAAAGTGTAATTTTATATTAGGTCAAATTTTCAGCTTTTGTGGAGCTACTAATTTTTACACATTATTCTAGGTAACTCCCAGAAGAGGTAACACTCAACTAACAACATTTTCAGCCTTCCAAAAATCTACTTTTGTTTACTGTGTACAGAGCAAAAAATGGTAACATTTAATCTTGGAATGATGATAGATTGTAAGTCAGAAAAATGTGTAATATGACAACATGGACTGCACAGTAAAAAAAAATCATGGGATCTTTTTTTTCAGAAAAAAATAGTAATTTTACCTCTTTGCTGGTGTAATGTTACCTTTTCAGTCTAAATTGAGGCAAAATTACATCATACACAGTAAAAAAAATCTGTGTAAAATCGCATGCAAAAGCATGCACATCACCTTTGTGAGCGAAAGCATGTAATATTGTATGCGAAAAAGTGTACATAAAAAGCATGTACAAAAGGAAAATAAATAAATTTTGTACACCCCAAAAATAACATCAATCTGTTGAGAGTTATATCTAGATTACCAAGTCCGCGCCCCAACCATCTCGGCTATCTCGCCGCTGTGAAGTTAGCTGGATCAACACCGATGTAGCTGTATGTTCCCCATACATCGTATGCAGCTAATTCAGTATACGACGTACGGAAAACCTACTGGTACATCGGCATTGGACACATCATCTACAAGACGGTGAGATAACCGAGACGGTTGGGGCGCGGACTTGGTAATCGGGATATGACTCTCAACAGATTGATGTTATTTTTGGGGTGTGCAACATTAATTTATTTTTCTTTTGTACATGCTTATTATGTACACGTTTTCGCATACAATATTACATGCTTTTGCTCACAAAGGTGATGTGCATGCTTTTGCATGCGATTTTACCATCGGATTTTTTGCTGTGTAAAAGAGCTAAAATTCAACCTTCCAAATTTACACATTTTTTTTACTGTGTGGTGAAATTTTCACCAGTTCAAGCAAACACTGTAAATGGACCATTTGAAATGAGCAGGATAGACTGTTGTTTACAAATCCACATTTGCCCATTTACATTGTTTAGCATAATACAATTCAATTCAATTCATTTTATTTACCGAAATAACAATTTTACAACTTGTGTGAATGGCTGGTTCATAGAGATTTGGTGTTTCTTGCAACTATTTCCTTTTCATTAACCGCTTGGTAACAGAAGCTTCGAACTTCCAAAAGTAAGCTTTTTTGTGCTGTGTATACTCCTGCTCGAGCTCGAAGACGATGTATGAAATATTTTTCAAAAGAAGTTCCAATAAGTACACAGTAAAAAAAGGTAAGTATGCCAGAAAAAAAATGTATTTTTGTCTCTGAAAATATTTAATTTTACCACTTTTTTGGTGTAATGTCCCTTTTTCAGTCTAAATTGCGTTAAAATTACACCATAAAAGTGATAATATAGAAGCTTCCAAAACAACACCTTACAAAATTTACACAACTTTTTGCTGTATAGCTCAAAAGTCAAAAAAGTGATTTCAAGAACCGTAATATTACACATTGTTAGAAAGGTAATTGAAAACCCTTTCCAACAAAACAAAAAGTTTGCAAATCTGGCACCCCTGTCCCAAGTTATGGTCACTTAGGTGAAATTGACATCTTTTGAGGACGAATCTTAGTTGAACCATGTCTGGTACAACTGATTTTCCAAAGAGTTCATAAACAATTTTCGATCAGGAGTTATGATATAGGAGGATTAATCTAGTTTCCACACATATTTTAAAATTGCATTTAAACCTACAGCAGCATTTTAAACAAAGAAACATTAAAAAAAATACATTGCTAAGGTCAATGCAAATGAGTTGAAGTGTTTGTCCACAAATCTATGCCACCTAATTCAAGCTATAAATTCACTCCCAATTCATTTCCAAACCGAAACCGGGACCATCTCCAACAATCTCCCCCCACAACAATTAGCACCGATTTCGCAGAAATCGGTTGCCAACTGCACCGCACACTCATTGCGTGCATTTTCAGAGTACGCCTCCTCCACGCTCTCCTCCGTGCTCGAATAATTGTTAAACATTAATTTCAATTTGCAAATATTTATCCACTCTTCATCTTCTGCCGACCCCGCGTGCCTCTCTGTTACTAAGTAGTGATTCCCACCGTTTTTCTTCTTCTTCTTCTTGCATCTATTATGCTATCTTCAACCAGTTTTCTTCTTCTTTCTCATCTTCACTCGCAGCTTTGCTTATCTTTTCTGCACCAGTTTATGCACGATTTGTGTTGTTTTATGAAGAGAGGCACGCTTACGTCGCTTAGTTGTTTTGACTTTTGCTTAATCTGTCTGCCGCTTCTTCTTGTCGCTTCGTTTTCTTTTGCATCGTCTTCTTCCTGAACGCCTTCACGATCGCAGCAAAAAAAACGACGACGACGACGACGACCACTCTTCAATCTAATTACAATAATAAAGCACTGCTCAACACACTTACACACGCACAAGTTGGATTAGAGCACTTTTTGATGCGGTGTGTTATCCTAGTATGGTTCTACTTTGCATGTATTTAAGGCTGTTGATGACTTTGTGTGGTTTTGGTTGTTGATGTTGCTGATTACGGCAGGTGGGCGGTTTGCAAATCAACCAACAACAAAGCTCGCACAAACACACCCTCACATTCACACAAGTGATTGGTTTGTTGGTTTAAATTGCAAATTACGTTACGAATTCGATAACCACCTTCGTTTTCCAATAAATTGTATTCGTGTGTCAAACACGATGCATCGCGTCGCTAATGATATGCAACACACACACACACTCATACAAAAATCCACTTGATCGCTCGAGCAATTTAGAGCTAATTGCGCGTGACTCGCTTGTTTTGCTGTGTGTTGTTGTGCGACGGTTTCTCTTATCACAAGACCGTCTACGCGTGTGACTCAGACAGGGAGCGCGCGCGATCGCGATTCCGAAACTAAACTAAAACGAAGACGACGAACGACACAAGTCTGTTACGAGCAACTGTTAACGATGTACTAAATCACATTTTATCCAAGACGTCGTCGAGAGGTGCGGCGGCGGCGCCCGTTGAACGTACGAAGATCTCCGGCCATGCTTACAACGGCTCACACTACTACTAGTGGCAACAACAACAACAACAAGAAAAAGTTACACAAGTGAGAAACTATCCACCGCTGGAGAAGATGTGTGAGCGCTCTCATCTCTGCACAGACTCTCTCTCCTTTTAAGTTTATGTACACACGACGCATGGTAATGTTTTTATTGTAAATCCATTCAACCACGTACAAGTCGGTACACCATGAAAAAATCTTCGTGTAATCTTACATGCAAAAGCATGCAACTCAAACTCTTCAAAGTGCAACTTAAATTCGTTCCGCAAAAAAAGTTACACCGATTTTCACTGTGATTTCCCTCCTTCATCTCATGTGGGATTAAAACGTTGCATCTAAAGCTCACACACAAAGGGAGAGAGATGCATTCAGCATGCCACAACACTATAAGAAGAGTCACCACGCCGGTGGAGAAGCCCTGCCGGAAAGTGAGACCGTGCACGAACACGCGAAAGAGAAACTTTCGTGAGTCGCGAGCGCGAGCGAACGGGGTTTGGTTTGAGAGCGAGAGAAGAGCGAATAAAAACGTGTGTTTTTTTTACTCGCTCGCTTCGTGTAATATTTTTTTATATTAAAAAGAGAGTGGGAGAGCGATGCCGGTGTCGGGTTACTAAATACACGCAGACTTTTTGGAGGCGAGCAGTGAGTGTGTGTGTTTGTGGATTATAATGGAGAAATGTGTCACTCCTTATTTGGTTGAGTATTCAAATTTTCGATGCCGGCGAAAGCAGAAATGATTTAATTAGTTAGAACGATACAGAAAATTGAGTTCATTGCGTCCTCAAAGGTCGTTACACGGAATGAGAACGAAGAAGTAGACTAGCAGTTGAAAAATGAAAATAACAAATGGCATACGATTCTTGAAATTCTCTTTCTAACAAAAGGAATTGTTTCATAGTCTGTACTCCGAACTCCGAAAAGTTATATTTCATAAAGACTCGATTATCTGAAGGACATGAAAATATTTTTTCGTTGACTAATTTGTGATCGTCGAGCTGAGTGACCGCTATGCTATTCTAAACTGATTTAGTTTTGTTAATTTAAGATTGCGGTTAAAATGGCAGTTATGAAATATTAGGAAAATGTATTTAGTAATTTAATGAAGCAATGATAATTTAATTTTGTAATAAGTTATACACCCAAAACTGGCAGCGCTAGTACGAGAGAATGATGGTCTCGAGTCGAGAGAATAGTGGTACCATTCACGGACGCAGAGAACACAGCTCGAGATGGGCGATAGAACTATTCTCTCGAGGTTCATTTGCAAAAAAAGTTCATCCGTCAAACAAAAAACCAAAAGTGTCGACAACGGGAATCGAATCAGAGACCTTTGACAAACCAATCCAATGACTTGGCTGCCTCGGCCACCACAGCTTGGTGACCATGGAGAAGTCAGAAGTCGATGTATGACACTTGTTGGAGATTTATTGATTCAACTAACGAATGAACTCATTTGTTATGATGGTGTGAGTTGGTACCATTATTCTATCGATTCTGGCATTCAATAAATTTTGAGAGAACGATTATCTTGATTCTGAATTTTGGGTGAACGCATAGGAATTCAGTTTAAATCATTTTTTACTGATTGTACTTTAAAGTTTCATAGAAATTTCGGTGTTTTTTTTTAATTACTCCGTTTTTGAAGAGGAGAAAACATAAACAATGTAAAATATTTGCAACTGCCCTATCAGAAGATAAATCTCGCTTACTTTTTCAAAAGGTCCTATGTACATAGGAAACCCATGGCGCAAGCTCAAATTAAGGTCTATACAAATTTGATTTGACAAAACCCTAAGTCAAGCTATAAATTCACTCCCGATCCACTTTCAAACTGAAACCCGGACCATCTCCAACAATCTCCCCCCACAACAATTAGCACCGATTTCGCAGAAATTTGTTGCCAACTGCACCGCACACTCATTGCATGTATTTTCAGATTAAAAGCAAAACAATACATAGGAAACCCATGGCGCATTGGTAGTTTTGAAAAAGTAATCTAGAAATATAAACAAAACTTCTGATAATCGGGGCTTCGAATAATCGAGTCTGGACTGCAATGCCACCTAATAGTCAAATTTGATTATGTGGAGGTCAATAAGACTGTTGTAGTGCGTCCATCCCGGGGATTCCCGGGACAAAAATCCCGGGATTTTCCCTAAACCGGGAATTCCCGAATCCCGGGATTTTTTTTATATTTTGTCCCGTTGATAAAAAACAATTTTTGGTCTGGAAACTCAGATTTGGTTGTGGAAATAGATGAACAGTTAAATACTTAGTAATCGAAATAGTAGTTTATGCAACAAGTGGCAAAAAGAGGATTTTTTCAGCACGAGTCGTACATTTATCCAACGAGGTTCACCGAGTTGGATAAATACGAAGAGTGCTGAAAAAATCAAGTTTTGCAACGAGTTCCATACATCATTTTTTGCAATTCCAAAAAACACACATGAGTGAAATTTTATGTCGAATTTTCATGTATTTTGTCAATAAATCGTTTAAAACAAAAAAAAATTTTGAAAAGTGTTACTTTTCGAAACAAGTGCTGAAATGTTCAACTTTTCAGCACCCATTTGAGTGCTGAAAAGTAGAACTTTTCAGCATTTATTTTGAAAAGTGTTGCTATTCGATTCTGTTATTTTTGATACAGAAAAGTACACAGAAAAAAATATTCCTGTAAATTTACATTATTTATCATGTACCAAAAGGTATCATGATAAATGATGTATATTTACATTAGGTTCATTGGAAATTTACACTAGATTCATTGGAAATTTACATTAGTTTTGAAAATTTACATTAGTTTTGGAATTTACATTACTTTTGGAATTTACATTAGTTCAAATCAACTAATTCTGATTGGCCAATGGGAATAAGAAGCTCGACTTGGATTGCAGTAGGAAAGGGGTGTGGCCTATGTTCTATTTTAAAATGGTTGAAGCGGGCAGCAAAAGGAAAATCTGATTTTAAAAGATGTTTCACAGGTAGGGGACGCTTTCTCGTCGACGGCCAAGTGGAATAATGCTGGACTGGAATCGAACGGACGACGGGTAGGATGTTCGGTGTTACTGCTGCTACCCGCTGCCGACTGAGCCATCTTCGCATTTTATAAACGAGCGGCTAAAGCATCAACTTGTTCAGGTCGAGGCTCAGGCAGTGGGCAAGTGAAATATGAGAGCGATAGAAAGAGAACCAAATATAACTATTTTTAGTTCGGGTAGTCAACGTTTGGCAGAAATACATTGGATATATGATTTACATTAAATAGGAATTTACAGGAAGCCGAACACGGGTAGAATTCCATCAGATTTGAGTTTCCATGCTCAACGTTTCCATTCTATTCATGATTTACATTAGATTTAGATTTACATTGGAGTAATTTCCATGACTTTTTACTCTTTACATCATATTTCAACATTACATTGAGTGAGTTTACATAAGAAACAGTAATTACGTGCTGTGTAAATTTACATATTTTTTTCTGTGTAGGCTATTTCGTCGTTCATGAATGACAGGAAAAGTAAGTAGTTTCACGACGGAATTGCAAAAAGAATTTTAAAGCATTAGCAAATTTGTATTCACATATCAGCATTTATTTGGCTTATAAGGGGAAAATATTAAAATTTAAATTTAAGGGTCCGCAAATGCCTAGCGCTTTAAATACTTTCCATTAAATTTTATTTATTTTATAAATATTTACTAAACTTGAAAAAAATAATTATTTTTCATCAAACATCGGCATCTGGAGCAAATTGGGACAATAGTAACGACTTTAGACAGCTGTTTAAGCCAAGATTTTTTGCATAATGTTCTGATTTTTTAAATAAACAAAACAATTAGTACACCAATTTTCAAATTTATTGCTCTAAAATATCTTGTACCTATTCAGACTGCAGTCCCGATTACCCCAGTTGGCGGTAGTGGTTTAATGATAATTTGTAAAATATGTTTTATGTAAAACATGAAATTATAAACTTTTCTAAAACTTTACATTGGATAGTATCATTTTATTTGTTTTCGTTTCTTTTTTTTAAGTTCAATGAATTTTTTAAGCATTTGAAGTCATTTCATAAGAAAAATAAAAGAAATGATTAAGAATTTTTAAATGCACGGAAAAATATCAACTCTCGAAATCGTGAATTAAATTCACGAATGCGAGAACCACGAAGGAATATATTCACGTTTATAGTGCAAATGCACCATTCGTGAACCTAATTCACGATTAGGAGAATTGATTTTTTTCTGTGTGATGTATCTTTTCTAAATTCAGCCTTAACTTTTCACAACTCATTACAAGCTAGGACATAAGTTAATCGCAAAGCAAACAACTTCAAAACTCTTTATCACGACAGACGACAACTACACCTCTGTTTGTCTTTTTTATCACCTTCCCTTGACGTGTCGCGACCGAGCAAAACTAAAAACAAAACACGAGCGCTGGCTTTCCTCGCTCATTTACTCTCGCTCTCGCTCTCTCTCTCTCGCTCTCCCTAACAAGTACTTGAGTTGGTTACAACGTGGCCAAATGTAAACACACATTTGCATTCCGATGCGAACAGTGTGCTTGATTAAGGTTACGCTTGTAACGCTTATTATAACAATCAACAGTAATGAAATTTTGAAGCGTTTTTATTTTTATTTTCAGTTCTCTTTGATCTAATTCCAAAACAGTACCGAAAAGTATATCGTTTCGATACAAGTGTCGAAAAGTAGAATTTTTCAGCACTCAGTTAGATTATTTTTCGCAATGTAAAGTAGGTCGTTTCGTCATACGAGAAAGTCAGGAAAAGTGAAGAGTCTTACAACGGACTTGCAAAAATTAATGTTGAATTGCGTTCAAAATTTGTTTCTAAAACAACGCCAATTCTTCTCGTTTTCAAATCGTTCGTAATCGTTCCCTAAAAGGGGACTGTCTAGCCAGTTCATGTCTCCCAAAGAGGCATTTTATTTCTCCTGCAGACTAAACTAACATACATCGAGCAGTGTCGTTACAAGATGCACCGGAAAGTTGGTGCAGACAAATTAATCAAATAAACGAGGAAATAAAAGTGGATTTACACAGAATGAATGTGTCGCACGGGGGAAACTCTAACGATAGATGCTGGTGGCTTTTATGGGTTTTACAGCAGAATTTTATTCAAAGTAATGATTTTAGAAAATCGTTCATGGGTGCAGAGTGGAAGAAAGTAAAATTCGTTTCTGTCAAAAATCTGTGTTTAAAAATTCCGAAATATTTAATTTAAAAAAAAAATCAAATTATTCGCTCTACAGCATTGCCTTGGCGTTCTCGATTGCGAGATTCCTACTCGAAACTAGGTGTCCGAAGGCTTGATTGTCGAGGCAATTACAAACCTCTACACCTTAGCTTCCATCCACCCCGGGATTCGAACTGATGACCTTTGGATTGTTAGTCAAACTACCAGCGACTCCACCGAGGCACCGAGACCCAGAGAGACGACTCCTACACCTGGACTGAGCTATCGACCTAACCTCAAGGTTAGACCGGGGCAAACATTTACTTCCCCGTCCGACAGAAGGCGTGACCAGACAAATCTCGTCTCGAAAAACGCTACCGGGACCGTCTGGGATCGAACCCAGGCCGATTGGATGAGAGGCAGCCACGCTTACCCCTTTACCACGGGTCCCAAAAATTAAATAATTTAAATTGATTTAGATGGACTTTTTCACGAAATTTTGAGGAATTCTACAATATTTTGTGATTTACAATGTGATCAAGTTTGCTGCCACTTACGAGTCTTTGAATTCGATGATACATACCTGGAAACAAAAGAGATAAGTTTTTATTAGTATTGTACAATCAACAATTGTTACGTTTTATTGCATTGTATTTTTTTAACCAATTTTTAATGTTAATTCAAGGTAACAATTCAAGAGGGTATTTTATCTTATTTGGTCTAATCTAGCCAATGTTTCGAAGGGATTCTGGAGAAAACCTTAGGTTAGATTACGCCTAACCTTTTGGTCATTGATTAACATTTATAGTGCGCCAGTGCATTGAAACAACACACACGTTTAAGCGGCAAGCTCTACTGCCTGAAGTTTACCGCAGAGATGATTCGGTGAAGTGAGTTGAGTTTGAGCATGGAGTGTACAAATTGATTGAATAGTTTAAGAGTATTTTCTTCCAATTAGGTATACGAACGATAAGTATGACGTTATTTACTTTCAAATCATCACACATGGTTCCACCTTGATCGATTCTATCCAGGCATTCTTCCCCAACCGTAGATAATCCACCCCTCGTTTGCTGAGAGAGTGTTCTCCGCAAAAATGACACATTCGCTGTGCCCAAGTACAGCCATAGTAAAGATTCCAAGGTGAGCATTTCTTTTCCAAAAGACCAGCTCATGTCCATGTAGGAAACTCATCCCTCCGTGCCTACATCGCGACCTATTTCAAGAATTGCTCATCCATTCGGATCGATTGGACGACGACGTTCGATTCGCTCAAGATCCGCGAAGGTAATTAGTGCTGACCATCTTCTTCACCACCACTACAGAACAACATTCCATCACGTCCACGTCCTCCGTCCAGCCAGCGTCAACACAACACAAAGAAGTTGTTGCAGTTTGCACACCATCGACCGTGAAGATCAGCTTGGCGCGCGATAATTACCGTTGCGCAGCAGGTTCTTCCCCCAACAAAGAGGTGTCCGGTACGCCGTACAAGGACATCATTCCCGCGACGGCTGGACTGGACCTGGGACAAGAATCCGAGCAATGCCGGTACCGTGTTCCGTCGTCATCGTCGCAAGAAAAAACCTTAGAGAAAGTGGTTCAGATTGTCACAGCCGTTTGAGGCATTTCGCCGAATGGGTCATTTGATCGAAATCGGGTTTTTCGTGGAAAAAAAAGATTGATCTTGATCTCCAAAAAGTGGCCACTTTACCAAAATGACATTCACCGAATGCTAGACTATTCGTCAGGAGACAAGTTTAATCATAAGTCCATTTCACCGAAAGGTCGTTTTACCGAAAGAGAGAGAGAAAAGCACAAAAAATCTTCACTCAATTAGAACGTTCTCATAGATTTTCTTCGGTGAATTGACCCACAACACCTCTCGAGGACCTTACCGATCGTCAAGTTCAATGTCTTGCGCAACGATGGCGTTCGTCTTTGCGATTTTGGGTGCCCCCCCCCCCCTCCGTCACAGTTTCGGTTGGGTGACTCCGGCCGCGGGTCTTCGACCAAATTGTCCACCGGGTGGAGCCGCCAAGGTTGTTGGCGAGGTGGATCATGACGAATGAGTTGTCTTCTGGGCGAACAATTCGCGAACACCGCACTGAAGGTGGCAATTATTGCGCAGGTGAGCCAGCCAGGTCACGATTTTGCGCAACTTTATTTCTGGTGAACGAGGGCGAGAATCAATCGCCGGGATGTGTGTGCGTGTGTTGTCTGCTCAACGAGCAGAAAGTCGTAAAGCTAATGCGTTTTGGTAAACGTTTTCTAATGATTTGGCTTGTAGTGAATTGATTTTGCTTTTGAAATCAAAATATGTTGCTGTTGGCGGAAGTTTGTTGTAAAATTTTGGCAAATATTTTAACCATTTTTTTGGTGGCATCCAGGTGTTGCACACTCTCAATGAATCAAAGCTGGTAGCAGTTATTAAAAATGTCGTCATTATAAATTCTTGCCGCTGAATGCAGTCATTGCCGCGAATGATTCATTCCTTTGTTCGCTAGACAGGCATGACTTGCGGGGGATGTCCAATACGATATTGATGTTGATTATCTAGATGTTTTCATCAAATAAAAGAAAACTACAAGTTGCAACATGCCTGACTATGCTTATTTTTGTGAATTTAAGTGAAATATAGCTTGTCGTATCGCTAGAAGAAGTCCTTCCAGTGTCATCAACGCTTGGATGGCAGCCGACGGTAGAGCGTGTTAAGTAAGCCTGTGTAATAAGCCTGTACAGACAAAATTTTAGTTTGATTTTGCACAGCACTCTGTCCTATGAATTCAAATCCGAAATAGGTTTCTTATATATTAAAACCGAACTATGCGGGAATCATACCTTTTTGTTGAAAAGTACACCATGTACTTCCGAGTGCTTCGCAAAAACAATCTTTTTACAGTAAAATCGCTGTTTCTCGCCAATAGTTCATTTTAGTTTGAGGTTTACATTGATTATTATGTCAAATTGTCCGGGGAACACGATGGTGATAAAATAAAAAAAATATAAGGAATTGGTCAAAATTGAATTTTTAATACTTAAAACGTTAAAATAGAATATTAGGGGGCATTTAAGGGTTAACATTTTATTTTTATCGAATTCCTTGAACCATTTATCATAAAATGCAACCTGTAGAAAGTCTTCTTCTCAAATAGTTGCAAAATTATGATTGAAAAAGAAGTTTTTTTAGAAAATCGTCAAAAAAAAGAGGGTGGTGCCAAAAATAGAGGGATGACCCAATCAGCACCAAACTTTGGATTTCTGTTAACTATCGATAGATGAACGTTTCCTCCAAGTTTGGTTCAAATCGGTGAAGGTCGAGTCCAAAAGTGTACCCAGCTGGAATGACCTGGAATTTTGTTTTTTTATTGATTGATTTTCAATATCTTCAAAAAGAAATATGTTCACAAATATTTGCATAAATTAGTTTATTTTTTTATAATTTTAACGCTGAATTTTAATTATTTTGCGTGAAATTCAAAGTATGGCAAAAAACGTAAACGAACAATGTCATGGAAAATTTTGATGACTGGACGTCAAAATATCGAGACTGTCTTTGTCAAAAGACGAATTATCGAATTGTGGAAAAAAATTTATATGTAAGAAAAACGTTACTTAATCCACCTTTAGATGGTTGGTGTCTTCCTCACATTCATATAGTGATTACATTCAGTCAGAATTTCATCTCCCTCCAATCTTTCATCAGATTTCAACGGTTTCATCAGTATATCTAAGATCCGGCCTCTGATAAGTGTTAAATTGCTTGCTTGATTGCCCCCATCCCAGTTGCATGACAGATCCGGAAAATATTTTCATCAAAATATCTTAGTTCCGGCCTCTAAGCTGAATAAATAACACTTAATTATTTAAAACTTTTGATAGAATTGTCAGATCTTCAATGTTAGAAAAGTCTTTTGAATACCTTTTTGAAAATATATACACCCAACTGGCAGTCGCATGATTGTGATGCATGGCGGCATGAAAGTATATCAGAATCTGCATGAAATCTATCCTCATGCATTTTTTGCGATATAAGGGTATGACATTTTTGCCCGTTACCGACAATTATCGACATTACCGACGGCTTTTTGGTTGTATTTCACAAAAAAACCTTAACATAACGAGGAATGAACCACCAACTTCTTGGTTGTTGATCCGACACGCTAACACCGCGCCATGGACGCTTGATGAAATGTGAGTAAAAGAGCACCAACATATTCTTCTCTTTGGAGTGTTGCTCGGGGTCGGGCCAGCCTTATATGTGTTGGTGAGAACAGCAGATCGCTGAAATGTTTACACGCGGGCAAAAATGATCTACGGGCTTGCTGCAAAAAATGTTATAAAATATGACATTTTCTGCAGCAAATCCAATGTTGCAGATTTTGAGATATATTTTTCCTTTGGGTGTAGCATGACGGATTTTCTAACTAAAACAATCCTTTCTACAATCTTCCGGACTCTTCTCAAAATGGTTTTTAGCATAACTTTTGAAGTATTTTACCAAACATCTAATATTCAAAAGGGTTTTATGGGACCCAAAGACGGATCGAATGAAACCAGAATGGACAAAATCGGTTCAGCCAATGCCGAGATAATTGAGTGACATTTTTTCGGTGCATTTGTTCAGTTTTTGATTCTGAGTTGATAGGATCTAACGTCATGATTCGAATTCCCGGACGCTTCGAAACCCGGACACCTCATCATGTTTTATCAATGATTTGGATATAAGTTAGCATTATGAATGTCAAAACTGTATTATTTGATGAATTCCAACATCAACTTTCATTTTAAGTTTGTTTGAACGCTGTAGTTAATGTCAAAACAATTAAATAAAATAAAATTATAAGATTGCCAAAAATGCGAAACATTTCACGTGAAATATTTCATAGGCGTCCGAAGCACCGGGAAGGCAAAGCAGAAATTTATGGTTTTGATTTCCTTAAATTCAAGCAAATTTGTATATAAAATATCAATTGTTTTGATGTTAACAGTTTATTTGAGACTTTAAGAATGCCATTAACTAACATTTCAGTCCAAATTTGTGCGAATCATTAGCAAAAATGAGTGTCCGGAATTCGAAGCAAAAGTGTCCGGATTTCGAATCAGCTTTTATCAGTGTCCCAGATTCGAAGCACAACAAGTCATTTGAATAATATGCATGCATTCTCTTAAAACTGACTGTTAATACTACATCCTGATGATATTTCTTCATTTCCAACTTACTACATGATTTTTTGTCAGCTAAAACGAAAATGATATGCTACTAAGTGTCCGGATTTCGAATCATGACGTTAATCAGGAAGTTTTTTTTAGGAAGGAAGTTATTTTTTCAAGTGATTTTATATCCTTTCCTCAGTAAGGTGAAGATTGTAAAAAGTATTGCACAGTGTTTAGAATGAAAAATTAAGTGGAATAAATTGATAACTCCTTTTTTTGACGTCCTAGGCAAATGGTGTCTTCGGAAGAGTTGCTGTACTTGATAAGGGCTATATTTTGAAGTTATTGACATACAGGGTGACGACCTTCCAGGGTGTCAACGAAAAACTAACTTTGTTGGATGACGTTGTAGGGCTTTGATGTCTTCGGCAAAGTTGTAGAGGAGAAAATTACATGGAAGTTTGTTGAAGGCGTCTACTCGAGATATACACCATTTTTGCAAAAATGGTCAAAAAAGCGCTTTTTTGGTGATAACTCAAAATGTTAGCATTTTAGCGGCCTACTATGTTCTGAAGAGTTGTTTATGACATAAAATTACACATCTTTGCCAAAGACAGCAAAATGTTTTGAGCCTTTATTGAGGAGTTATAACCATCTTTAAGTGATTTTGAGCATATTTTCAAGTTGCTATGTTTTCAAAATGGCGCTTTTTGGCGCAAAACCGAACAATGCACCTTAAAGTACACACTTTCAACTACATGCCAAAAATGTTTCAGCCGAATAAAAAAAAAAGGATTTCCTTGAGAGAATAAAATTACATTCCAATTGCAAATTTAATTTTGCTTGAAAACTAAGTACATAATTTTTTTCTCAAAATTAAGAAAACAACTTGCAAAGCTTCTATTGCTAATTTGGAAAAAGATTCTTAAGAATTGTGAATAGTGATTGGATTCCCACTATAAAATTTAATGAAAATGCTCTCTTTATTAGACTGAAACCACGCAAAAAGAACTCCCTTTGAGTTCATATACTCAGGGCAATGGCCAGTTAGCAGAATTACTACGACGGAATTAAACCACATCTATTAAATCATTGATTTAATAGATGGCTTCTTTAGTACTTGTGTTTAAGTCAAGGATAAATTAAGTTGTAAGGTACTCGTCATGGCCCGGTTTGATCAACAATGCGCCGTTCTAGCTGATGATGCACAAATCGAAAAACAATAAAGTTCACAGCTAAGATTCAACCAGCCACAACACTTCAGCAGTTATGCAACAAGCAATTGCATTGCAAAATTGGATGCAGTTATGCTGTGTATGAGTTTGCACGAGGGTCCTCGTCGGATTGGCCTTACAGATTCCGACTAATGGCCACGCGGACGAGTTGTTTAGCAGAAGAAATATTACAGGCCACCCAGCAGCGCAGCAGCAGCGTCGCCATGGTGTGGTCTAAGAGGACTTCACCAGATCAGCTAGCTGCAATCCAAACCGTAATTGATTCGTAATTGCCTGGTGGTATTTTTTTTTATTGTATGACATAAGTGGATTTCGCACGAACTGCAATCGCAGCTGTTGAAACCTTTGGGTTGCGAAGCAGGGTCCGTTTGAGGTGTGTCCTCCCGGTCTTAAGAAGGTTCGTCGAGCGTTAGCAGAGCAGACCGGGTAATTTCTGCCACTGAACTAAGTTTAATTACAGCTAGACCTTATCAGTTTTCGCAATCGTGCCCGTGTGCAGATGATGCATTGCTCTTTTTATTCTCTAGTATTCAGGTGGTAACTCTGGGTGACGTTTTATGGGTCCTCTAATGCAATTTGCGCTAATAAATGGTGTGTTGCGAGGCGTTGTGACAAGCACCTTCAAGTCGGCAAAATGGCTTTATCTAGCGCTGTGTCCCATTGTTCGCCTAATGGCAATTTGGCTCATTCACCTTTTGCTGACGCTGGTATAGTTGTAATTACAAGCACTTTAGTTTAGTGTTTTGAGTAGGTTTGATGTAATCGTGTAATGTTTTATGACAGTTTTCAAGACTCGATACTGACATGTGAACCAATAACCAATTGGTGATCTTCAACTGAATGTAGTAAGAATCGGTAACATCTAGCTCATTGTTCTGTTGATACCCAAACTTGCAAAAACTACAAAAAATAACATAAAATATAATTGTCGGAAGGAGCGTATCGTACAACTGGGGTTAAAGTCTTTGATATTTATTGGAAAAGGCAAATCTCTGATTTGATCACTTGATTAGTTGACCTCCAGTAAAATTAAATTACCAATAAAAAAAACTCTAGAGGAATCAAAAAGTTTTATGTCATGTCACCAAAGAAATGCCTCTCAAGAGTTCCAAGCAACAAGCAATCTCTATCCACAACCTTTCGTCTTGAATACACTCCTTTGACCTTAATGCCAACAAGAATGCACGAGCCGTTTTCAATTTCGTGCAATATGCAACAGCAAGCCTGAAAAACAAAAACAACATAATAAGCACGTGCCACCAGTCAGCAGCCGTCAGTTTGGAGCTGTTTTTGTTTTGGTATGCCTCCCCCTGACGAGAGTCCTCCCGAAGGCAATTCGGACTACAACGTTGCGTTGCAAGATCAGCGCGCGCAATTACCCTTCCGGCCAATTTTGGCCTGCGTCGGATTTGGAGTCGGAGACACGGAGCCACAGCCAAATTTGGTCAAATTAAGTGCAGTTCGGGTAATAAAATAATCGCGGTGATCGTTATTAAACTAATAAACGAAATCGGGTGAATCGAACGTGGCGCGCAGCATGTTGAGCATGGAGGTCACATCCAAAAATTTCGCATGTCACAGGTCAAATAGTTGCATCTTGTCACAAGTCACAGACCAAATGTCATAGCATGATTCGCGCTGATCCATTCGCGTTTTGCCTTATGAGATTGGAAGTTCAAGATGGGTCTTCTTGCTCTATGACTGGGCGTAGCCAAATAATGACTGTAGCAGTAAACTGTAGCCCCCCGAGATTTTGGGGTCTACCGGTTCCATACACCATAGCGCACTCCTGAGCTAATAATACAAATATTCGCTGATGTAGTTTTCGAAATACAGACCTTTAAATATGTTTTATCCGATTTTTTCAAAGAAAATCTACAATTTCCTAACAATTTCGACATTTTAAAGAATATGCAATTCAAGATAATTATGTCATTTGCTTCTGATTACTGTTGAGCAGTTCTCTACGGAATCGGTCTTTTTTCATTATTATTATTTTTTTTTTAATCCGACTGACACTTTTTTGGTGCCTTCGGAATGCCCAAAGAAGCCATTTTGCATCATTAGTTCGTTCATGTAATTTACAAATTTGGCACCTGTCCATACAAAAATGATATGTGAAAATTCAAAAATCTGTATCTTTTGAAGGAATTTTTGATCGATTTGTTGTCTTCGGCAAAGTTGTAGGTATGTATATGGACTACACTGAAAAAAAATGATACACGGTAAAATTTTTTTTGGTGATTTTTAATTTAACTTTTTGTTACTAAACCTTGATTTGCAAAAAAAAAACACGTACTTCATTTTTAGATGTAAAATCGAATTTGCAATCAAAAAGTACTTTAGCGAATTTTTGATAAAGTGCACCGTTTTCAAGTTATAGGCATTTTTAGTTAACTTTTTTGAAAATTGTCGCAGTTTTATTTTTTTTAAATTAGTGCCCATGTTTGCTTACCTCTGATTTTTTTTTAAAAAAGCTGAGAAAATTCTCTATATTCTGCTTTTTTGAATTTTTTTGATACGACCATTAGTTGCTGAGATATTGCCATGCAAAGGTTAAAAAACAGGAAAATTGATGTTTTCTAAGTCTCACCCAAACAACCCACCATTTTCTAATGTCGATATCTCAGCAACTAATGGTCCGATTTACAATGTAAAACTTTGAAACATTCGTGAAATTTCCGATCTTTTCGAAAAAAATATTTTATTTTTTTTTAAATCAATACTAACATTTTAAAAGGGCGTAATATTGAATGTTTGGCCCGTTTGAAATGTAAGTCTTGATTTTATATTTTTGAAAATATTTTTTCGAACAGATCGGAAAATTTCAAGAATGTTTCATATTTTGACATTGTAAATCGGACCATTAGTTGCTGAGATATCGGCATTAGAAAATGGTGGGTTGTTTGGGTGAGACTTAGAAAACATAAATTTTCCTGTTTTTTAACCATTGCATGGCAATATATCAGCAACAAAGGGTCGTATCAACAAAGTTCAGTAAAGCAAAATATAGAGAATTTTCTCAGCTTTTCAAAAATATTTTTTTCAGAGGTGGGCAAACATGGGCACTAACTTAAAAAAATGGAAAACTGCGACTATTTTCAAAAAAGTTAGCTAAAAATTGATTTAACTTGAAAACGGTGCACTTTATCAAAATTTCACTTTAGTACTTTTTGATTGCAAATTTGATTTTACATCGAAAAATGAAGTTGAAAAATTTTTGCGACCTATTTTTCGATTTTTTGAAAAAATCAGTATTGATCAAAAATTCATAACTCTTTCAAAGATTTTTTGCACAACATGAAAATTTCTGAAAAGTTGGCATTTGATGTCCTCTAAAACATAACATAAAAAAATAAAAATACAGTCGACTTTCTGGCTGTCGATCTTCTCGATATCAATATTGCTCCATCTATCGATGAATTCTTCAGTCCTTTCAAACTGCATACTTCGATTGGCTTTATTCCTCGATATTTTCTCTTGCTTGAAGGATCTCTTCCTCGACGGTCCCTTGAATTCTGTTTGCTTCCGGTTGTCAATATTGCCACTAGCTCATGGCTTGCATAGACATTTTTCTTTGCGAAACGAAGTTTTGAAGGGTGTTTGACATTAGTTTGATTTTGTTTGCTGGACGTTGTCATGATTCTCTCCCATAGCTGGGTACCAAGAAAAACATATTTTCAATCGAGTCTTCATTTTGCATCGTTCTGTAAACTGATGATTCTCTTTCTCGACGGTCCCTTGGATATTGACAACCAGAGAATCGACTGTAGTGTTTTTTTTTTTTTGCAAATCAAGTTTTTGTGACAAAAAGTTAAATAAAAAATCACCAATTTTTTTTTACCATGCATCATTTTTTTTCAGTGTAGTCCATATCCATATCCAATTTACCGAAGACACAAAATCGATCAAAAAATTCCTTCAAAAGATACAGATTTTTGAATTTTCATACGTCATTTTTGTATGGCCAGCTGCCAAATTTGTATGGAAAATTATATGGTCAAACTAATGATGCAAAATGGCTTTTTTGGGCATACCGAAGGCACCAAAAAAGTTTCAGTAGGATTAAAATATACAAAAATTAAAATTTAAGAAAAAAGACCGATTTCGTAGAGAATTGCTCCTCTAGAAATGTGTAACTTTACCACTTTTCTAGTGTAATGCCACTTTATCAGTCTAAATTGAGGTAAAATTACATCATAAAAGAGGTACCTTCCAAAATTACAGCTTTCAATTTTACATTATTTTTTACTGTGTATCGGACTAACATTCCTCCCTTTCATTGAACTGCAGGCTTCTTGGGAGGGCTCCGGTATTGACTATATTGATACAAACTATACTTTCCAATAATGTCGCTGCCGGTGCCGGTACTGTTTTGGACCACATACACATAAGCATGATGTCAAGTCGAGTCACCAATCCAAGGGTCGCATGCCACAATTTTTAGAATTGCTGTTGAAAGTCTCCAATAAAGTTACATACTGTAAGTAATGTTGCAGCTCGTTGTGCTTCAAATGGTCGGAGATCAATTTCAGTGCAAAATTGACCAAAATCAGCAGTACACGAAATGCTACTTCAATCGTGCAGGCCACTTAAAACTCGCAGAAAAATGGGTCAGCCCCGGTTTAGCCGCCGGGCGATTATCTCGATTTTGCAATTTTCACCGCAACTCGGCAGGCACACGCCAAATCAACCTTACGCGCGAGTAACTAGTATAAGCATCACCCCGGAATCCGCGTCCGATTGTTATTCAATTTCGATCATCAGGTAAGCGTTCGGAGATGGTACACCTGTGCGAGGCTCGGGAAAAATATAGAAAATTGCACGCAGCGAAATCTGAATTAGCAGCGTGTTTAGGTTGATTGGGTTTTCGGTTTGGCTCGGACGATGATTGGCTCGGAAAACCAACAAACAGACCATAAATGCAGGTAATTTCGGATGCAAAAGCGAGTTATTGTGCGCACACTTGGCCTGCACGAAGCGATGTTGTGTCCAAGTTGACTCATGAACGGTTGGGCACGATTAAATCTGGAATCTCAATTTACAAGTCGCATGACGCCAGTCTTATGTCACATGTTGCAACTACAAAAAATCCGAAAACCAAGGATAAAGAACAGGGTTTGATCCCAGGTCGCTGGATTGCCACGCGATAGATATACCAACAAAGCTGTTGTACACAGAAAAAAAAATCATGGTAATATTACATCTGGGAAGGGGTACATCTTTTATGTCAGAAAAAAGGTGTAATTTTACCTCTGGAAATGTGTAATTTTACCACTATTTTGGTGTAATGTCACTTTTTCAGTCTAAATTGAGGTAAAATTACATCATAAAAGAGGTAATATTCAATCTTCCAAAATTACAGCTTCCAAATTTACATTATTTTTTTCTGTGTAGCTACATGGACCATATCGTCCAGATTTCAAAAGGAACAATCTTTCGCTTAAATCATCTGCACAGGTAATTTCGCTGCAATTTTTCTCTTTTCTTTTTCAATACTACTAGACCAACACCATCCGGCATATGCTGCCTTTGCCTTTCGTTGGGTGGGAAAATTTCCATTTCCAACAGCAGCTGATGCACACACGTGTGTGAGTGTTGGAAAATTAGAACAGACACACGCTTGCCTGATTAGGGCGTGCGTGTGTCTGTGTTTATTTATGCTTAAAAACCAATTGTAAACAGCGCGTTTTGGTTGCATGCTAGCCAAAACTCGAAGGGCCGTTATTAGTGGTGGACTTTCACGTGGTCTAGACTGGCACGCAATCCGGCAGAGCGTCCGGAACCGGGCTGGAAAGCCGGACAGGGAAATAATATATTTGTCGATTCTGGGCCAATTGTTTGAGGTGGAACATCTGCTGTCTGTATTTTTGGTGAGAAAATTGTTGAATCGTAATTTGAAGGCGAGAAAGATGTTCAAGTTGAATATTATAATACATACGTTAAGTTTTATGATTTCTTTTGTAGTGTTTATTTGGTTGATCATACCTTTTCCATGCATGGAAAATGATTATTTCCCTAAAGTTTCAAAATACATTAGAAAAGCACTCACCAACACCAAAGTAATTGAATTAAACAAAACATACCTTCATCATCTTGCATGGAGCTTATATAAAAATCTGAAAAGTGAAGAAAAAATAAAAAATATGAAACAAAAAAATTAAGCTTGATGAATGAAAATATATAATTACAAAATGCAATTAAATAAAACACAACTCATAAAACATCACTTCCCAACTGTCAAAAGCAGCGCACTAACCTCGCTCTACAGTTCACCTACCACGAGATGATACCGGTTTGATATCGCGGCGGCTTAATTTAATAACCGTCAGCGCGTCAATTTCCGGCAGTTGGCCATCATGACATTTTAATACTGCGACGCATCGCCAACGTGTTTGCAAAAACGAGCCGACAAAATGGGTTCCCATACCGGACTGGCGATTCAAAGTGACGCCTCTTTATAAACTAATATGCTACGATGTGGTTAGTCGATTGCACTGTTAAAAAATGTTTTCGTACGACAGAAACAAAAAAAAAGTTTTCCTTTCAAAATAAAATAAAACAAGAGATTAGAACATAATGTAAAAATAGAAAAAAATTAATATAAAAAAGCCAGTTACACAAAAATTTCAACTTCGCTTCGCTAGAAGACGGTGATTTGAGCGGATTGCAGACTGAATTTCGCCATGTTATGTGATGATTGTCTAAGCCCAAGTTGCCTAGGAATCGATAAGTGGGAATAAAACCAACTCCACCAGAACCAGATTCTCAACACCATGACAGCCGTCCATTGCCGGCCGCTCCCATCTCCACCGCGCACCAGGGTTTAATTCCCGTCGGTTGCAACTTTTTTTTGTGTTTGCGAAAATTGTACATGCGGTGTGTAAGTGACTTTTTTCCACAAAGGTGATTTGCATGCTTTTACATGCGATTTTACCATCGGTTTTTTTTTGCTGTGTAGGGTTGCTAGATCTTACAACTTTTAGACTAGACTATCCAACGACATACTGTCTAATGTGTTCGGGTTTCCAGATCTTGAAAGTTTTATATGTGTTTCACTTCGGATAATCGAAACGTCATATAGAGACTATTCATAAACCACGTGGACTCTTTTTTGAAAAATTAGACCCCCCCCCCCCTAGTGGTCAATTTAGCATAGCATAGCATAAACTCAGACCCCCCCCCTCCCCTAGTGGACAATTTCTAAACAAACAAAACATTCGCTGACCCCCCCCCCCCTCAGGGGGGGCTCAGGAGTCTACGTGGTTTATGGATGGTCCCATAATAGAATTAAGCAAAAATAATAATAATAATTACGCAAAAATAATTTTGTGGTTGTTGAGCTTAAGTGTGACCCCTAAACTACTTTAAAGTGTTTCTGAATTTTGAAATCCAAGATGAATGGCGGTGATGAAATATTCAAAAAATGCACTAAACTAAAATCAGGTCGAAGAACTCGAATTTTGTGTTAAACATAAAAAAATAATAAATACGAAAAAACTATTTTTTGATGTTAGTGATTCAATTTTCTGAGGTCTCATACAAACCTGCGGATAATCGAACTTCGGATAGTCGAGGGTTCGGATAATCGAGTCTGGACTGTACAACGATATTTCGAATGATGCTTCCAATTTTAAACTGTTAATTTGTCAATTTTATGTAGACTACTTACAATGCTGCTTACATGCTTATTTTTTTTAGCTTTACAGATATTTTTTTTCCAGATCGAATCTGGACATGGCACAATTTATGTTCTGTGGCCAGCGATGGAAGAATCGTCATCAAATGAAAATCTTTTGGCGCTCATCAAGAGAAAAAATCGGAAGGAAACATGGCTCTCCTCTCTCGCACACGAAAGATCGCTAAAAGAAACCTTAAAAAATTGCAGGTGTAATGTCACACGTCGAAAATTGACCTGTCGCTTTTTGTAAAAAAATTGAAAACTGGTGCTAACAAGTAAATTCATAAAAATCTTCAAATGATTGATTTTCTTCGAGAAATTCGGGAGCGATTTTCTTTTGCGTGTTTCACCTCCTCTCTCTCTCTCCCTCTCTCTCTCTATCTTTCGCGGATAAAGAAAGCCTGAGCAATTCTCAACGAAATCGGTCTTTTTTCTTCAATTTTAATTTTTGTATTTTTTAATCCGACTGAATTTTTTTTTTTGTGCCTTCGGTATGCCCAAAGAAGCCATTTTGCATCATTAGTACAAATTTCGCAGCTTTCCATACAAAAATGATGTCAAAAATCTGTATCTTTTGAAGGAATTTTTTGATCGATTTGGTGTCTTCGGCAAAGTTGTAGGTATGGATACGGACTACACTGGAAAAAACGATACACGGTAAAAAAAATTTGTGATTTTTTTATTTAACTTTTTCTTACTAAAACTTGATTTGCAAAAAAACACTATTTTTATTTTATTTTTATTTTTTGATATGTTTTAGAGGACATCAAATGCCAACTTTTCAGAAATTTCCAGGTTGTGCAAAAAATCGTTGACCGAGTTATGATTTTTTTAATCAATACTGATTTTTTCAAAAAATCGAAATATTGGTCGCAAAATTTTTTCAACTTCATTTTTCGATGTAAAATCAAATTTGCAATCAAAAAGTACTTTAGTGAAATTTTGATAAAGTGCACCGTTTTCAAGTTAAATCCATATTTAGGTGACTTTTTTAAAAATAGTCGCAGTTTTTCATTTTTTTAAATTAGTGCACATATTTGCACACTTTTGGAAAAAAATATGTTTGAAAAGCTGAGAAAATTCTCTATATTTTGCTTCTTCGGACTTTGTTGATACGACCTTTAGTTGCTGAGATATTGCAATGCAAAGGTTAAAAAACAAGAAAATTGATGTTTTCTAAGTCTCACCCAAACAGCCCACCATTTTTTAATATCGATATCTCAGCAACTAATGGTCCGATTTTCAATGTTAATATATGAAACATTTGTGAAATTTTGCGATGTTTTCGAGAAAAATATTTTCAAATTTTTTAAACCAAGACTAACATTTTAAAAGGGCGTAATATTAAATGTTTGGCCCTTTTGAAATGTTAGTCTTGATTTAAAATTTTTATAAATAATGTTTTCGAAAAGATCGGAAAATTTCACAAATGTTTCATATATTAACATTGAAAATCGGACCATTAGTTGCTGAGATATCGACATTAAAAAATGGTGGGCTGTTTGGGTGAGACTTAGAAAACATCAATTTTCCTGTTTTTTTAACCTTTGCCTAGCAATATCTCAGCAACTAAAGGTCGTATCCATAAAGTCCGAAGAAGCAAAATATAGAGAATTTTCTCAGCATTTCAAAAATATTTTTTCCAAAAGTGTGCAAACATGTGCACTAATTAAAAAAAACTGCGACTATTTTTAAAAAAGTCACCTAAATATGGATTTAACTTGAAAACGGTGCACTTTATCAAAATTTCACTAAAGTACTTTTTGATTGCAAATTTGATTTTACATCGAAAAATGAAGTTTAAAAAATTTTGCGACCAATATTTCGATTTTTTTGAAAAAATAAGTATTGATTAAAAAAATTCATAACTCGGTCAATGATTTTTTGCACAACCTGGAAATTTCTGAAAAGTTGGCATTTGATGTCCTCTAAAACATATAAAAAAATTAAAAAAATTAAAAATAGTGTTTTTTTGCAAATCAAGTTTTAGTGATAAAAAGTTAAATAAAAAATCACAATTTTTTTACCGTTAATCATTTTTTTCCAGTGTAGTCCGTATCCATACCTACAACTTTGCCGAAGACACCAAATCGATCAAAAAATTCCTTCAAAAGATACAGATTTTTGAATTTTCATACATCATTTTTATGTGGACAGCTGCGAAATTTGTATGGAAAATTATATGGACAAACTAATGATGCAAAATGGCTTATTTGGGCATACCGAAGGCACCAAAAAAGTTTCAGTCGGATTAAAAAGTACAAAAAAAATCGAATGACCGATATCCTAGAGAACTGCTCAGCCTTAAAAAGTACAGCGTTGCCAGATCTTCAAAATTTTAGACTTGTTTCTTTTATTTTTCGGGTTTTATTCAAGGGAATGATGGAACGAGAGGAATCACAAATCCGCATAAATATTTTCAATATTGTTCAGGTGTAAACCAAAAACGCGATCAAAAATTAAAGTGGAAGAATAAGGTTTTCAACTGCTTACTTTATTGTCGGTGTACAGGACGCCGCAGTGTTTAATCATTTTCTGGCGTACATTCAATTTTGCAGTCCAAAATCAGTCATTGAATTGGAAAAATAAAATTCTTTTTCAAATTTTCTTTTCTTGAGGTGTGTGCACCTACGTCGAAGACCAAGATTGTTTACTTTTTGCTCTTTGGTCTGACAGTCTTGGTCTGACAGATTTGGTCTAACAGCTTAAACATAGATTTTGGTATGGTCTAGGCGAGGGATAGGACACAGCACCTTTCTGGTTTTATTACCTATCTAACGATAGGGGACCATCCATAAACCACGTGGTGACAAAAACTTTAAAAAAATATCTTCACCAGCCTTATCATATTTTTTTTTAAATCGGCAAAAAAATAACACTTAAGTGCATTGCCGAAAATACCAAACCGATCAGAAAATTCTATTAAAAAATACAAATTTCGGAATATTAAGGTATGTTCCAACTGTATGGGTAGCTTCAAAAGTCGATGGAGACTTGTACGGGCAAAACAATGAAAAAAAATGCCATGTTTGGTCATAGGAAATACTCCCACGGCAATGTTTCAGCCAAATAAAAAAAGTTAAAAATCACAGAATGGGCCTATTTTATTCAGAAGGCATATTTCATATTATGAGTTGCTTAAAACCTTTTATTAAACTACGCAAAAAATAAAAGTGTGATTTTTTGAGGATCAACGAGACTAAATTTTTTACTTGGAAGACACTATATTCTGTGATTTCATTTTCACTAAATCCTAAACTGTCAATTTTACCATTATTTTGTTTAAGATAAAGCAAGGAAGTTGTTTTGGTCTGGCGGAATCCTTCTCCCTCTTCCGACTCGCACAGACCAATCAATTACCGCACACCACAGCCACCCTTCTTTACACGATTATTGTCCATTCGCTGTTAATTTGACATGATAGTGGTAATAAAAGCCTCGGGGTACCCCGCCTACGGGCAGCGGACACCCTAGAGGGGGGGGGGGAGCTTTGGCTCAATATCCCATTACTTTGGAGAAATTTCCAAAGCGTTCGCGGCGAGATTCACTCACGCCGGCGCGCAGCGATAAGCAGATGAAAATTGAGTTTTCACACGCCAATATATGGCGGGAATTAACCCTTGGCGAACCAACTCGCCGAATTGAAGGCTGTTATCAAATTGCCTAAACTTGAGGCCTTCAAATGATTTCACACTGATACATACAGAATAGAAAATTAAAATAAAAGTTAAAGAACAAATTCAAGATGTCAATTCAGGGTTAGCCCACCACAAGGAAGTGACGCGGCGGATCTTTATGAACAGCACGGTGCGACCGCGGCGTCATTGCGAAAGTGTCGGAGGAAGTCTGCGTCTGCGAGATGCGGTTTGTCCGCGGACTTCACTCTGAGGGCCCAGGATGGATTTCGATACGGACAATCACCTTCGAGTAATCTGACTGACTGCCTGTTGTTGGTGCTAAGTGGTTATGCACACGTGTGGTGGCGCGTTGGTTGAGGTGTCACCGATCTATGTGGCCGTCCGGATATTGAGTAATTGAACGCGAGACTTGCAAATTATGTGGCACTGACTGAGCGGTAGTGTTGCGTCACATCGGTGAACTTGCACTTTCTTGGTCTTGCTGGTATTAAAAGGTTAAGAAACTAACAGCAATACTTTATGGCAAAATAAGTTTACTTTTCGAATATCTGTAATAAACCAGAAAATGATAGTTTTTTTTTTAATTTAGCGCAAAAATTCTTACATTAAACTTTCATGTTTTGATAAATTTGTCCATTTTTTTAGAATGTATCAAAGTGTTCAACAATGCCTATCACATCCTGACTTCAAAACAAAAATAATACTAATTAATAACACAAATGCTTTAGAACCGGCCATTTATACTATTTTTTCAACAAAATAAAAAACAATGTAATTGTTGCTAACAATTCATTTACAACATTTTGTGTGCACCATTTTAGCACCAAAAGTCACTCAAATATCGAACATTTTCTCAACTTTCAAGGGTGATAAATAACAAGTAAAGCAAAGTCACTAACCGCCTCATAAATCATTCAACATTTTGTACCAAAAAAACACAAGTTTGACCTTCCCAGCCCCTTTCTCTCCCCATGACTTTTGGACCACTTCTAAATTATTTCTCTTTTAGGTTTCCGTTCAAATGGCAACACTAAACGATTTACTACAATGAGTAGGTAATTGACTCAAAGATTTTCGAAATTTATCTGCAATAATTTAATCGGAAACTGTTCAAATCAGTAATGCACCTTTCGAGCGTAACGACGTGGAAGGGCTCTTTTAATGAATTACAAATAAAACGTTTGTTTTCTGTTTTTCGACTACTACCAATTCATCACCAATCGAAAATGAATCAAAACGTTTATTCGATGGAACTCTTCCTAATGAAAACATCATTACCACACACGTGAGGACCACACCCAACGAAGGGATTGCGCAAAACATCGCAGCAACTCCCCCCCCCCCCTCAGCATAAACACTTATGCTCAGTCGAAATGCTTCCGCAGGCTGAACTTCGACTGTGCGGGGTTCAAATACGGCACACCGCAGCCAGGTAAAAAGTGAAAGTTATATTATTTTATACTTTTAGAGCAAATAAATAAACATAAAGACGCGCGTTCGCTGATGATGAATGATTTGGCGGCGGCACCGCGAGATAATGATAAATCTCTCTCTCTCGAGTTGTTGCGTTGGTCATTATTTGCCAGTCCAGGTAGGTAGTGGTGCAAGAAATGGGCTGGACCAGATTTTGAATCGCGTCATAGAGATTGCTGGGTCTGTGGTTATCCCCAACGGCGGCATGGAAACGTTTTGTTTGAACAAGATATGCCTCTTGAGAAATGATGAGCGGGAATTTAGATAATGGTAGATCTGTGCTGGTTAATGTAATGTAACGGCCTGTAAATGTCAAAATAACAGTTTAAAGAAACGATAGCAATCTAATGATTTTATTTCATCTACAAAGTGTTATTTTTCGACTTGTATGGATATATAAAAAAACGATACATAAAATCCTCTAGATGGTTGGTGCCTTCCTCATATTTATATTGTACCTAAATCAAAAGAATTGAAACGGATCAACTCAAATCGCTTAGCATTCTTTGACAAAGTTATAGGGAATTTCATATGCCACATGAGAATTTCGGGCAAAAACTTCGCCACCTAGCGGCGAAACCCTGAAGCAATGTTTTTTTTTTTCATTTTCCCCGATTTTCCTTAAACAATCTTCCACGCTCAAAAGCGACTTAAAACTTAAACGGTTTGATTAAAAATTGACATAGATACTTAAGAAGGAGTAGAATGATCCGCCTAAGTAAAATGTTCCGAAAACCTTATAAAAACATACAAATGTATGAATCTAGTGTAGTAGGCTTATGCTTTGGAATGTTTCCTTAAATGTTATATACTTGGTTGATGAAAAATACTACTTAAAACTATGTTTGAAGCACTTAAAAAAAACCGATTAACTTTCCAGGGTGCGGAGGAGGAGTCGTTTAAAAATTACGGCCTTGCGTCCTAAATCCTGAAAATCTCTGGACGTAATATTTGAATGGACCAACCTGCGGGGCAGAATGAGACACCTTAGAAAACAAGCCATTTCGGCTAATACAACGTTGAAGCGTGATAAGAAATGACTTAAGTAACCTTTCCAACATAGTTTCCATGAAATTTGATCACTTTTATAAAAATAGTCACTTAAAAAAACCAAACATTTTTGAAAATAATGTAAATATATCCAAATAAGACACTTTTTTACAAATAAGCATCCAAACAATTAAAAAATCAACTTACAGTATGTAAAAAAAGTATTTACACCCCTTGGGCACTATGCACATTTTGTGATGAAACATGTAAAAAAACTAAAGTTTGAAAGGAACCTAGTACTACATTTTGTTCAGAAACTCATGCCAAACATTTTGCTACAAAAAACTCATGAAAAGATGATTTCTATAAAAAGTTATATAACAAATACTATTACGAAAATAAAAAAGGTGCAAAAAAAGTTTGTACACCTTTCGAAAAATTAACATAAATAATGTTATTTGTTGACAAATCACCATAAATCCAGTCTCCCAACTCCAAATAGGCATCCTTGACTGATTAAAAAAATAATTTAGATTGAATATAAAGTTTCCTAACTACTTAGTATAAAAGTTTATATAACTCTGGAAATTCTATATAAAACTTATCTAAACTAAATTTTGCAAACTTTTAATTCAACTAAATGTCAATATAGTACCATAGAATTGCTAAATAAACATTTTGGAGTGGGTATAACACCGTTTTGGGGGTATTAGTATCGATAGAATAGATTTTTCGTTGGAATTTCATACCGACCTGGAATTACGTCGTCGGAAAATCGTAGGTTTTAAAGAAAACCTAGATGTATGGGTATCAAAAGATCAGAAATTTTATGCCCTTTCCGATGCCACATAGGTTGACTTGTGAATCGTGGAACCGGTTCGGATGTCGGCGGATTTTCCGACGACGTAATTCCGAGTTGGTATGAAATTCCAACGAAAAATCTATTCTATCGATACTAATACCCCCAAAACGGTGTTATACCCACTCCAAAATGTTTATTTAGCAATTCTATGGTACTTTATTGACATTTAGTTGAATTAAAAGTTTGCAAAATTAAGTTTAGATAAGTTTTATATAGAATTTCCAGAGTTATACGTTTTCAACTGAAATCGACTGATAAACAGCTCAGTAAGAAGTGAGCAAGCAAGATTCTATCAAAAGTTTTGCAAAATTAGTTGTTTAAATAGTGAAAATCAGCAAATTGGATGGAGTTAGGAGCAAATGCTTAACCTGCCAAACATACGAGAATTTCCCCTACTTGGTTCCTGTCAAACTTTAAATTTTTTACATGTTTCATCACAAAATGTGTATAGTGCCCAAGGGGTGTAAATACTTTTTTTACATACTGTATGTTGCAAAAATCAAAATCAAATTATTCGCTCTACAGCATTGCCTTGGCGCTCTCGATTGCGAGATTCCTGCTTGAAACTAGGTGTCCGAAGGCTTGATTGTTGAGGCAATTGCAAACCTCTTTTTACACCTTAGCTTCCATCCACCCCGGGATTCGAACTGACGACCTTTGGATTGTGAGTCCAACTGCTTACCAGCGACTCCACCGAGACAGGACCCAGGGAGACGACTCCTACACCTGGGACTGAGCTAACGACCTAACCCTCTATGTTAGACCAACATTTACTTCCCCGTCCGACGACGGAAGGCGTGATCAGGCTCGATCTCGTCTCGAAAAATGCCACCGGGACCGTCTGGGATCGAACCCAGGCCGACTGGGTGAGAGGCAACCACGCTTACCCCTACACCACGGTTCCCGGATCTAGTAATATTTGTGTTAATCCTTTAATCATTCATTAAATTGAGTAAGCCCAAGTAACATTTTAGGTTTTAAGTAGGCCATAAAAGCCTATTTAGGCCGTATCAGGGTTTTCAGAACCATGATAAAACCTGTAAGTTTAAAAATGTTACTAGGGAGGGCTCGAACATTACTTATTTGAAGAAAAGGGTAAAGATTGAAAACAATAGACATTAAAGGAGAACATACTTTACAAAGAATCAATAGTAAGACAAAAAAAAACAAAGTTTTGACAGCAGTATCAATTGGCAAAAAATACTGGAAAATCATGCGAGATAAGAGAATCCAAAGTCAAAATCAAATGATGGATAATAGAGTTGCGTTCGTGAAGTTGTCCTCTCGATTGGGTTGGTTTTTCTATCCTAGCGGTTTCGCGATTTTGCATATTATTTTGGTTTTTATCTTTCCACAGCCGGCTGTCTAAGATTGAATCATTTATGATACACTAGACACCAAATAATCGGGAACAGTCTCATCCGCATCATTCGACTGTTTGCCTTGAGAATTTAAAACCGATCACACTATTAAACAAAATTTATTGATTATTGGGTCGTATCATCATCCTCTATGTACGATGAATCCGGGCCATTACCTTTACCCACTAACAAAATCCCGAATAGAAGTAGTTTTCCCGGCACACGTGGGGTGTGGATATCGTATAGAACCCACCCTAGGTAGCAACCTGTGCAAACTAACAATCCGAGATCTACAACCTGACATGGCGAGCGCCGTTGGTGACCAACCACTGTTACCTATTTGCTTCAGATCTAGTTTTGATGATCTTGATGTTTTATCTTTTAGCGCATTCATACATGCTGTTGATAAGGGAAACACCATTCGATCGTTGAAACGTATGATCGATTGTATTGATAGGATATTACGGTCCTGTTCTGCAACGGAGAAGGACAACCATGGGTGGTCTCTCATGCTAATGCTCAAACGATGGATAATAAATAGAAGAATCAGTAAAGAAGTGAGGATCAGTAGAGCGAAATAAAAATAGAAATGAAAATGAAAAGAAGAGAAACCCCGTTCTGCGATGTTCAGGTACATCCACAACCCACAACAGTTGACTCAACATGTTTCGAATCAAAACAATACCGTCTACAATTACAAATTACTTCCCTTGTTCCTGTCCCCGTTTCGATATGTAAAACATAAAAAGACTCAATCCACTTCAGCGAATCACCTTTGCAGTTATCTTTACGCAGTTGGCATGGCCGTTTAGAGAGGATGGATGTTGGAAGTAATCACACCGACATTCTCCGTGATGCTTCCGAAATGTTGACTGCGTTAGGGTTACCACTTACTTACAATGTGTTAAAAGTAGTTTTTATTATACTCCAAGGAATTTCAAGAAGGGCCTAACTTTGAATATAAACATTGTGGACGAGCTATTTGTTTCAAATCTATTGAAAATCATTCTCTTATGAATGTTAGACAAATTGTCGATGCGATGTGTAAAATGCGGGTTATTTCTAAGGCACTACAATTTACGCTATCGCTAGACAGCCCATGTTCGCATAAGCGTCCCACAGTTTATGCCACATGTTAACAAATTATTCCGGTTTTATAGAACTAACTACTAAATATTTTTAGTTTTATTTCTGATAGTACACATGATGTTGACCCTCTTCGTGAATTTTTAGCCGGCCGGATTTGTATATGGATTTCTTAGTATAATAAGGACTTGTTTGGAATTTGACGATGACAACAATAACTTTTTTTAAGTAATGCTTTTTTGCTTTTGCTAAAAGCACATGAGCAATTCTCGCTGAAACCGTCCCACTAGATGCACATGTGTTCAAATCTTTATGGCAATGGTCTCATTCGACTCAGCGCGCCAGAAACCCCTGCAAGCTACCTTCGAACCGATGAAAATGTTTACCGTTAACAAACTGTAAAGGAAAACATATTTTGAACAATGGATTTCTTTTTTGAAACAATGCTCTAATTTGGAGTAAAGATATGTCCTAAAATACATTACCAATCATCAAATATTATATATAGTTAGAAAGGTAATCGTGAGGGCTTTCTTCCACACATTGTTAAACATTTCAAAACTGATTTTTATTCTCAAAGGTTAAAATATAGAATTCTGTTTGTTTATGATGACTGCACATTTGGCTCAAAAACAATCCTGCTTATTTCTCAAGTCTGAGCTATGATTTTTTTACTGAAATTTGACCAATTTCTTACAACTGCTGATAACTAGGCTAAACATATTTCATTACACAACTTTTTTCATGTTGATTTCATGCAAAATCGTTTTATCTTTCGAATGAAAATGGTTTCGTAGTGAAGCGTCACTAAAATGCGAAAATTTCACATTTACTTTTCAATAAACGCTAACACAAATTCAATTTATTGTTTTGCTATTGTTGCATTCTCTCCTCCCTGCACAAATCCTTAAACTCAGAGAGCATAAAGTTGATTTTTTGGACATAAATCGCAAAACGATGAATTTGTTAATTTTGTATCAAAATATTTTTAAAGTTTTAAATAATAAATATAAAAGCCTAAAACATTGTTTTTTTTTTAATTCAATCAAATTTGGTCAAGCAGTCAATTTGATCGAGTTCCATATCTTTTTCTAAGTACCTAAGCATCAACACTACCCGTGCTCCAAATCCTTATTCCTCCCCCGGTGAATGGTGAAGATGGGAGCGACCGGCTATGGATGGCTTTCATGGTGCTGCCTGTCTTGTTCGGGTAGAATTGGTTTTAATTCCCTTTAATCAATTTCATTGAAGTTAAACATTGTTTATAACTTTGGCCATGGGTTGGGTAGGTTTTGCTGAAGAGTCACCCTAGACGTTGGATTGTGCGTTCTCATTTCTAATGGAATAGCTCCCAATGCTTCTCATCTCATATTGGATGAATTTTATCAGTTGCCCAGGCTATTTTTTTAGCGAGGTAAATTTAGATTCAATTTCAAATGCGCCTGCAATCTTGCACGCAACCTTGTTTAGTTCTAATTTTCAAATTCGGACATAGAGTCCGATTCTTGGATTCATCTATATCAGTCTAAGTCCTCCTCAAGCTACCAATGTTCCACGGTCAAGTGGAGAACATTTTTGCTTGACAATCCACAGGACAGGGGATCAAACCCCGCCTTACGTTTTTTTTTTTTTTCATTAATTCCAAATTCAATTAGTTCAGAACTTTCTCGTTGGGAGCAGATGGGTATCGAACCCAGGACAATTCGCTTATAAAGCGAACATCCTAACCATTCAGAACCGAATTAAAACATTGCCGTAAAGATTTGAGCACAATTGCATCTAGTGGGACCAGAGATGGAATAATCATCATCAAAATCATCTTAGGATGTTCATCAAGAGAAAAAATCTGAAGGGAGCATGGCTCTCCTCCCTCGCGCACGAGAAAGTTCGGTAAAAGGAATCTAAAAAAAATCATTATCTTGATTATTCGGCGACACATCTTTTCCACTACTACGCTTGCAAGTGTAACGTCACACGTCGAAAAATGACCTGTCACATTTTGTAGATGGGCAATGTGTGTAAACAAAGTGAAACAAACGATTTAAGTGGTGCTGACAAGGAAATTCACAAAAAATCATCAGCAGAATGATTTTCTTGCAGAATTTCGGGAGCGATTTTCCTTTGCGATTCGACTTTTCCCTTTTTCGCGAAAGTTCGCAAGCAAAATTGATTGGTTTGCGATTATTACATCCCTGAGTGGGACGGTTTCAGCTAGAATTGCTCACATTTATTTCATTGTCGGTTTTGTTTCATAATGATATTTGTATAGTTTCCCAGGTCTTGATGTAACCTTGTGTAACGTTGATAAAAAAAAATCAAAAATCAGGATCAACTCGCTTCGTTTTGCACCCTTCGAAAAAGTTGTATGAAATTAAATGTTCTACAAGAATCTATCACTTGGATAAATTTGGGCGAGACCAGCGCCACCTGCCAGCAGAATCACAAAGCGAATCTTCTATCTTATCATGCAAACTACAACGCTCAAAAGCGACTCCTAATCTTTTAACGAATTGGCTCAAAATTGGCACAGAAACTTATATCGAGCCTAATTTCCATTTTCTGCAGGTTCAAACCCAGTAGTATGGAAAGGGTTATAGCAGCCTGATGGCAAGATTGTCAAATTGTATGTATGGGCCGCGATACTCACATTGTTGGACCGTGGACCCCGCTATTTGGTCGCTTTACCCCTCTGACGCTAAATATAGGGTGAAAGAGCCAGCAAATGTGCAATTGAAAAAAAGTTTTTTTTGTGAAAAATTATTTTAAATTTTGTTTTTGATGAATAGTTTTGAATATTTTTGTCAAAAATAAATAACTAGAAAAATAAAATATTATCCAGCCTTTTGAGGACGAAGTCAATCGTTCACATTTTTTAATGTTAGCTTATACACATATTTTAGTGTTAAATGTCAATATTCTAAGAAGATAATGTCCAGCTTGTGACGATAAACTACTTTTCCTTTACTTAGAAATCGAATCCAGAAGGGAAACGATAACCTGCTATGTTGGTCCGCACCGGGTTCTGAACTCCCATTTACGAGTCGGAAGCGTTGCCGCATGGCTCGGTCTTAACAAAAAAAATTAACTAGACAATAAATAACAATTTCAAATTACAAATCTAAATATTAAATAAACTTATTTTCGAATTTACTCATAAATGGCCTGTATACCCTATTTTGTGCAACCAGTTTATGGAGCGTTCACCCTATATGGACTGTCAAAAGCGAGGTTCACTTTTTGACAAGCTTGCCACCAGTCTGGGTTATAGCCAATATGAGCTTGACATCTCAGTCGAATAGCCTACCCATTAAACTCACAGCTCGACGTCGTCGTGCTATCATGTCGCACCCGCCATTTTGACGTTCCGAGAAAAACGTGTTTTAATGTTTGACCTTGAATATTCAAAAACGAGAGCACGCAATGTAAACAATAAAAAACACGTTTTGTTTGGCTGACCATTCTGTGCATTGTCCCAAAGTTTGGTTGAAGTTGGTTGCTGGAGTCCCGAGTTATAATTACAAATGTTTACGGTAGTCTAGCTTGTACGTGCGACAAACGCATCCTGACTTTCCTGGCCTGAAATCCCTTTGGCCTTTTGTCGCACTTACATCAATTTTCATGGAGTGACAAGATAGCACGACAAGATTGAAACTACTTTCATATGTAAAGTGACAAAAATGCACGGAGTTTTTCGGTTTTTGTTGAATATCTCAGGATTGAAATCGAATTTTGGGGATCTGTGAAGGTCAAAAGGTGAGGCATTGTGAGCTGCACAAAATGGCGTTCTTAACTCAATTTGGTCCAAAATGCACGTACGACAAGTTAGCACGATGGCGACGAGCTGAAATACTTCTTGTTTTGCTCATCCTAACATGTTAGGTATAGTTAAGACAGAATCCTCAAGTACATATGAGAATTAGGTAACACTGAACTTCATAACACTGGAATGCCCAACGCATGTCCAACTTACACGGACGCCCAAGCCTCCCGAAAAAGTTGGAACGGTAACTTCAACTCGCTGATTCTTGGAAATAACTCAACCAATCGGGACGTTTCTTGTTTCCAGTGAGATGTAAGAAAGTCTAGATGATCCTAAAATTTTGCAGAACTTGATTTGAACAAATCTGTAATATCTGCGAACGAAAACATCGTTCCAACTTTTTGCCTTCCTCACGTTACTGAGGAAAGGCTATAAAATTACTCGAAAAATGAACATCTCAATTAGACCTCCTAGACCCACCTTCATGTATACCTATCGACTCAGAATCAAATTCTGAGCAAATGTCTGTTTGTGTGGTGGGATGTTGATCAAAAAATTGTCACTCGATTATTTCGACATTGGCTGAACCGATTTTGTCCTTTTTGGCGTCATTTGATCCGTCTTGGGGTCCCATAAGTCGCTATTAAAAATAATGCAGTTTAGTTAAGTACTTCAAGGTTATGCTAAAAAAACGATTTTAACAAAAGTCCGGAAGATTGTAAAAAGGGTGGTTTTGTAAGAAAACCCGTCATGCTATACATTTTCAGCACTTAAGTGTTATTTACGCACTTTTTCGAGGCCGGATCTCAGATATTTTGATGAAAATGATGTCCGGATCTCTCATGCGACCTATCGTTGGATAGGTATTCAAAAGACCTTTCCAACGCGTCCAAAACATTGAAGATCTGACAACCCTATCAAAAGCTATAAGCACTTCAGATTTATTTATGCACTTTTTGGAGGCCGGATCTCAGATAATTTGATGGAAACGTTTTCCGGATCTCTCATGCGACCTATCGAAGGATGGGTATTCAAAAGACCTTGCTAACGCGTCCAAAACATTGAAGATCTGATAACCCTATCAGAAGTCATAAGCACTTAAGTGTTATTTACGCACTTTTTGCATTTTGGATAGCACCATTTAAATGTGAGGAAGGCGCCAACCACCTAAGGGTGGATTAAGAATCGTTTTTTTAAATACTGCCTCCGCGGATATTTGGCGAATTTCTTTTTGATTGCAAAAAATATAGATATGACCCAATTCCATCAAAATCAAATTTATTCAGGTGTCCGAAGGCTTGATTGTTGAGGCAATTGGAAACCTCTTTTTACACCTTAGTTTCCATTCACCCCGGTATTCGAACTGACGACCTTTGGATTGTAAGTCCAACTGCCTACCAGCGACTCCAACGAGGCAGGACCCAGGGAGACGACTCCTACACCTGGACTGAGCTAACGACCTAACCTCTTGGCTAGAGACCGTGGCCAACATTTACTTCCCCGTCCTACGGAAGTCGTGGTCAGACAAATCTCGTCTCGAAAAATGCCACCGAGACCTTCTGGGATCGAACCCAGGCCGACTGGGTGAGTAGCAACCACGCTTACACGGGTCCCGGTTATGATCAAATTAAGTTTAGCCAAGTTCTAGGATCATCTAGACATCCTAACAAATCTTTAGAAATAACAATCGTCCCGATTGGTTGCATCATGCCCGAGAACTAGCTAGTTGAATTTACCGTTCCAACTTTTTTGAGGCCTTGGTAGCTGGAATGTTAAGAGCAATTTGCATGTTTGTAATATTTGAATTTAGAGCAAAGCTGTAGATTATACAAATTGTACTTCTCGGACATAGTGGAATCACTGCATTCCATTATAAATTCTTATTTTCCCAACATTTTCCGTACAAACAGCGATCCCACCTTGTATTCAACCTTCCTTAATTAACCTAACAGTAGCCTAATTAAAACGTAACCCAATCTAAACCTAGAAGACCTTATAGCTATTCTACTCGAATTACTAAGCAATCTCAACTCGCGAACACAACTTCATGATCACCGTCCAACGGTATCCTCTATTCGCACCAAGTCACAAAACAAGAGGGTGCTAATAAACTTCTCCCCTCGAAGTTCTCAGGGAGGCACAAATCTTCGCTACTGCTATCCGCTTTCATCGGCTACCGGTCGGTCGGTCCACGTTCCGGTCCATTTCACCGTGTTCCGTTCTAGCTTCCTTACGGCTTGCCATTTGTATTATTCGCCGACAATTGATTGCTCCAGCCTCTCCACGTGACTTACCTAAAACAAAAGAATAAGATATTAGATAATGCTGTTCTCCATTTTTGGGGTTGATATATCATTTGGTTGGGGAGAAGAACAAGCCGAGAAGGGAATCGTTCGAGTTTCGGCAATTGAATTAAATCACCAGTGGACGCCGAGTGGCATTCGGAATCGGCCAAACACAGCAGCGGAGAGAAAGTCCATTCAAGAAGAAACATGAGAAATGGCTTCACGCTAGACGGCGTCGTCGCTGCCAACAACCCAGATATCGATCGGGGAGAAGGTCAACGATTCTGCACTGCCATTCTGCTGATAGATGATACCGCAGACACGGATATTGGCCATGCGGTCGTCCTCGTCCGTCGGAACGATGCGGTAAATCTGTGTGCAAATGACGTGATAATTTTCCCCCCAGAGAGACAGGATTCACCACAGTTAGCCAGGGTGTTTATGATGTTCAAGTTTCATTCATCGGTGTGTGGCAATTGGCAAGCGCCTTGCCAAAATTATAAATGAATGACACTTTGTCGATCGGCCTAAGAACCTCACAGAGCAGCTGGGACGCTTCTAGAAGCAGTTCTCAACCAGGTTGATTGAGATCATTTGGAGTGACAAATTGTGTCTCACGCTGAGCTGCTGATGCTGTTGTTGTTGTTGTTGTCATTTAAGCAAATCTCGGTCAGTTGGTCGTCGCGCCATTCACAGTCGAGCGAGCTTGTACTGGTCCTCCTTCTCTAAGAATGATGAGGAATTAAGTAAATACCACCGTCGTCTTGCTAAATGTGCGGGGGATCAACTTGAAAAATTTCTTGCCACTCATCGTGAATTAGCATGAAATATGATTTAAACTTTGACGTTTGTCATATGAAACAGGATCCTAAAACATCCGGCTGTGACGAAACTGTTTCATCACAACTTTTGAACCTGTGCGTGCAATCGGTGATGTTTTGTCTCACCCTTACAATGCAAACTCACACAGCACGATGGAACTGGTGAATGGGCTGGGACGAAAATAGGTCGGGAAATTTATAGACCACTCCAGAAGGAGGGAAATTCTACCATGGCACCCAGTCGAGGTGTGAAGTGATGAGTCAGAGAGAGAGGTTTTCCTCGACCTGAATTGGGGCGGGTTCTTTGTGTTTTGTTGGGTCAAAAGAGAAGATTGTATTTGGAGTGGCGCTGGTTTTAAAGAGATATTTTAAAATAACAAAATAAAATAAACATTGTAAAATTGAAAAAAAATCAAACCATACACTTTTACGACCCCCAGGTATATTGTGGTCTTTATTGCAAGTTTCTGCTCGAACCTAGGGCCTGCTGCCATTACCAAAATTGATTAAAATTTAAAAAAAATGCTCCTGTATCCAAACATCCAATACAACATCGGTACTGACAAATTAGCTATTTTTATCTATTATATTAGCTACACATAAAAAAATCTGACGGTAAAATCGCATGCAAAAGCATGCACATCAACTTCGTCAAAATAAAAACTTAATATTACACACTGCATACATGTACAATTTTTGCAAACACAAAAAAAAAGTTGCAACCGACTTGATTCAAATCTAGTACCAACAGTACTCAACAGCTCACTCGGCCATCTGACCGATGAAAAGCTGTAAGGATAAACGCATATATAAGTTTGACATTTCGGTCAAGTAGGTTTCCCATACTGATGGGCTACATATTTTAGGATGTAAAATCGCATAAAATTGCATAAAATAATTACTGGGTTACTACTTTTTTG